>NC_140991.1:41676300-43039597 GCF_052327205.1 Somniosus microcephalus | reverse complement strand
AGGCCATTTAGGACTGAGATGAGGAGGAATTTCTTCACCCAGAGAGTGGTGAACCTGTGGAATTCTCTGCCACAGAAGGCAGTAGAGGCCAATACATTAAATATATTCAAGAAGGAGTTGGATATATTTCTTAAGGCTAAAGGGATCAAGGGCTATGGGGAAAAGGCAGGGACAGGGTACTGAATTTGGATGATCAGCCATGATCGCATTGAATGGCGGAGCAGGCTCGAGGGGCTGAATGGCCTACTCCTGCTCCTATCTTCTATGTTTCCTCCTCCAAGTACAAATGAGAAAGATTCATCAAGGCAAGTCTCTTATTCAACTGTTGTTGGAGACCAGTGTGGCTGCTTTTGAATGCAACTCGGAAATCAAACAGCATCACTCTAAATCGCTACACGAACTCCCTCCCTGCTTACAACCAAAGATTTTGATATATTTTATACCTTTATTATTGTAGGGTTATGGAAAAGTAAAAATAAAAACACAGTATGATGCTCTCCCGTGTGAATGTGTACAGTGCTTTTTACTTTGAAACTAAATTTTGGCTTTGTCCAGTTCCGATCAGAATTTAGCAAATTTAAGTACCCTCAAATTAACCACAGATGGTCCTATTTTAAAGTCACATTGATTAACAACCTCTTAATTTCCTTATGTCATACCTTTTAGTGACCAATATGCAAGTTAAAAAAGCTATTTGGATCCCATGATACGCTTCTCGAAAAAAAATACACCTCCAGGTGTCAGACTTTTAAAAGGTTTATAGAGAGTGAATGCAAAACTTTGTTGTAAATTAACTTTCAAACAGTTAAGATTTTGTAACCAAATGAGAGAACATAAGAAATAGGAGCAGGAGTCGGCCATTTGGCCCATCGAGCCTGCTCCACCATCCAATAAGATCATGGCTGATCTTCTACCTCAACTCCACTTTCCCGCCCAATCCCCATATCCCTCGATTCCCTTAATATCCAAAAATCTATCGATCTCTGTCTTGAATACACAATGACTGAGCCTCCACAGCCCTCTGGAGTAGAGAATTCCAAAGATTCATCACCCTTTGAGTGAAGACATTTCGCCTCATCTCAGTCCTAAATGGCCGACCCCTTATTCTGAGACTGTGACCCCTGGTTCTCGACTTCCCAGCCAGGGGAAACATCCTCCCTGCATCTACCCTGTCAAGCCCTGTAAGAATCTTGTATGTTTCAATGAGATCACCTTGGCTCACTTGGTACCCTCTCACCTCAGAGCCAGAAGGTTCTGTAGAATTTAAGCACATGATCAAGGCTGAGTGTGGGGTGCAGGGTTGGAGGTGCCATCCTTTGGACGAGATGTTAAACTGAGGCCATGTCTGCCTGTTCCAGTGGATGCCAACGAGCCCATGGCATTATTTCAAGAAACAGCAGGGAGTTCTCCCAGTGTTCTAGCCAACCTTTCTCAGCCAACACAGCCAAGCCAATTAACTAGTCATTCATCTCACTGCCACATTTACCTATACAACTGTCACTGCATTTAAATTCATTCCCTGTGAAGCACTTTGGGATGTGATAATAAGCTACATAAATTCCTTTTAAAAAATCGTACAATGACGAATAAATCCAATATTTCCAATTTAATGTTTAAATGACGCTACTTCTTTGCTGTGGAAATAAAAGGGATGACATTTTTCTTAATGTAAAGCACTTGGGCTTTATCCACAATTAGCGACCCATTAACAAAAAGAAAGAATTGCATTTCTATAGCGCCTTGTCACAACCACCGGATGTCCCAAAGCATTTTACAGCCAGTGAAGAACTTTGAAGTGTAGTCAAGATCACAGGAATGCATGGGTTTGAAGAATACAATTTCTGAGAATCAGGTTTTCTTAGCAAATCGCTAACCAATGAGGAAAGTAAGTATTCTCCCATTTTTCAATGCCGTGTACTATTTGTACATAAACCAAACTTTACTGAAGACCATTGGCAGGATGCAAGTTGAGAAAAATTATTATAGGGGAAATACTGTTACTGTAAAAGTACTTAGCTGACATGTCCCTCATCTTTTCAGTTCAAACAGACTGCTCTTATAATTACTTCAAGGGCTTCTCCTCCGAGCCAGGCAGACCAAAGTTTTGTGCAACCCACTAATGGCAGGCAGAGAAATGGTTACAAGGGAGATGCGCTGCACTCAACTCAGTGCACCCCCCATTAAGAGACCTGCCCAAGATCAACAATGCACATTTAATTACCATGAAAAGTCAGGTCACAATGGAGAAGCCCCTTAACTGAAAATTATTTAACGGCAAAAACCTGCTCCAAATAAATTGCTGCAGAAAGCAGGAGGGCTTTACAATGAGTATTTCCAACTTGAGTAAAGGGTCCCATTAATGAAGGTGATGCCTCCACAAATGTATTAGAAAGACTTGCATTTATATAGAGTCCTTCGAGAATGGTGGTGGACCATGAAACAACTAACGGGAGGAGGAGGCTCCATGAATATCCCCATCCTCAATGATGGTGGAGCCCAGCATGTGAGTGCAAAAGACAAGGCTGAAGCATTTACATCCATCTTCAGCCAGAAGTGCCGAGTGGATGATCCATAGCGGCCTCCTCCTGAGGTCCCACCACCACAGAGGCCAGTCTTCAGCCAATTCGATTCACTCCACGGGATATCAAGAAACGGCTGAGCGCACTGAGGACAGCAAAGGCTATGGGCCCGGGCAACATCCCGGCTGTCGTGCTGAAGACTTGCTCCAGAACTAGCCACGCCTCTAGCCAAGCTGTTCCAGTACAGCTATAACACTGGCATCTATCTGACACTGTGGAAAACTGCCCAGGTATGTCCTGTCCACAAAAAGCAAGACAAATCCAATCCGGCCAATTACCGCCCCATCAGTCTACTCTCAATCATCAGCAAAGTGATGGAAGGTGTCATCGACAGTGCTATCAAGCAGCATTTACTCACCAATAACCTGTTCACTGATGCCCAGTTTGGGTTCCGCCAAGACCACTTGGCTCCCGACCTCATTACAACCTTGGTCCAAACATGGACAAAGGAGCTGAATTCCAGAGGTGAGGTGAGAGTGACTGCCCTTGACATCAAGGCAGCATTTGACCAAGTGTGGCATCAAGGAGCCCTAGTAAAACTGAAGTCAATGGGAATCGGGGGGGAAAACTCTCCACTGGCTGGAGTCATACCTAGCACAAAGGAAGATGGTTGTGGTGGTTGAAGGTCAATCACAGCCCAAGGACATCGCTGCAGGAGTTCCTCAGGGCAGTGTCCTGGGCCCAACCATCTTCAGCTGCTTCATCAATGACCTTCCCTCCAACATAAGGTCAGAAATGGGGATGTTCGCTGATGATGGCACAGTGTTCAGTGCCACTCACAACTCCTTAATGAAGCAGTCCATGCCCGCATGCAACAAGACCTGGACGACGTTCAGGCTTGGGCTGATAAGTGGCAGGAAGCATTCGCGCCACAGAAGTGCCAGGCAATGACTATCTCCAACAAGCGAGAGCCTAACCACCTCCCCTTGACATTCAATGGCATTACCATCGCTGAATCCCCCACCATCAACATCCTGGGTGTCACCGTTGACCAGAAACTTAACTGGACCAGCCACATAAATACCGTGGCAACAGGAGCAGGTCAGAGGTTGGGTATTCTGCAGCGAGTGTCTCACCTCCTGACTCCCCAAAGCCTTTCCACCATCTATAAAGGCACAAGGAGTGTGATGGAATACTCTCCACTTGCCTGGATGAGTGCAGCTGCAACAACACTCAAGAAGCTTGACAGCATCCAGGACAAAGCAGCCGCTTGATTGGCACCCCAACCACTGATATACCTATCAATTCCTCCAATAAAAGGCGAAGAGTTACGAAGGTGACTAAAGGTTTTTATTGACTAAATAACAGAGCCCACTCTCGTGGGTGATCCGATCCAAGCAGGAGGAATACCAGCCAGTCGCTCACCTTTATACCTGGCCTGGTGGGTGGAGCCAAGGCGGAGTCGGCAGTGGTCATCCCAGGTATAGCAGTGTGGCAAGAGGCGACCTCGTACCGTGATACAATAGTGGTCAGTGATACAGTTATAACGAACAGTGGTGAACAGTGCTAACTACTAACAGTGATACGATAGTGAACGTGGTTTACCACATTCACCCCTTGTTTAGAATTAAGTCCGGCGGGGTGAAGTGTACTACCAATTCTGGTAGGTCAGTCTGTCCGGAGGCTTCGTAAGCCTCTCCGATCGCCGCAGCGGTGGTGTTGCCTTATCCGGTGCTGGTGCCTTATCCGGTGTTGATGCTGGTGTTTGCGTGGTCGGCGAGGGCTCGTGGGGTTCCGGCATGCCGTCTACCTGGACTGAGGTTGGGGGGGGTGGTGGCGGTGTTTCCGGATCGGCTGAGGGTGCGAGGTCTCGTAGGGAGACAGTGTCCTCCCGCCCGTCTGGGTACGCCACGTAGGCGTACTGGGGGTTGGCGTGCAGGAGGTTCACCCTCTCGACCAGGGGGTCCGTTTTATGGGTCCTCACGTGTTTCCGCAGCCAGACCGGCCCCGGGGCGGTCAGCCAGGTTGGTAGAGTGGTTCCCGTAGTCGACTTCCTGGGGAAAACGAACATTCGTTCATGGGGGGTGGTGTTAGTGGCCGTGCAAAGTAATGACCGGATGGAGTGCAGCGCTGTCGGGAGGACTTCTTGCCAGCGGGAGGTTGGGAGGCCCTTAGACTTTAAGGCTAAGAGGACGGCCTTCCATACCGTCGCGTTCTCTCTTTCCACCTGACCGTTACCTCTGGGGTTGTAGCTGGTGGTCCTGCTTGCTGCAATACCTCTCTCTAGGAGGAATTGCCGGAGTTCCTCGCTCATGAAGGAGGAGCCCCGGTCGCTGTGTATATAGTTCGGGAACCCGAACAAGACGAAGAGGGCATTCAGGCACTTAATGACCGTGCTACTGGTCATGTCGGGGCAGGGGAAGGCAAAGGGGAAACGGGAGTACTCATCAACGATGTTGAGGAAGTACACATTACGGTCAGAGGACGGGAGGGGCCCCTTAAAGTCGATGCTCAGGCGCTCGAAGGGGCGGGTGGCCTTGATCAGGCTTGCTCGGTCCGGCCTATAGAAGTGCGGTTTGCACTCCGCACAGGTCTGGCAGTTCCTGGTCATGGTCCTGACCTCCTCGATGGAGTAGGTCAGGTTGCGGGCCTTAATGAAATGGTAGAGTCTGGTGACTCCGGGGTGGCAGAGCTGGTCGTGGAGGGTCTGAAGCCTATCGATATGCGCGCTGGCGCATGTCATTCGTGAAAGGGCATCAGGGGATTCGTTCAGCTTGCCTGGCCGGTACAAGATCTCATAATCGTAGGTGGAGAGCTCGATTCTCCATCTCAAAATCTTGTCATTCTTGATTTTGCCCTTCAGCTTGTTATTAAACATGAAAGCCACCGAACGCTGGTCGGTGAGGAGGGTAAATCGTTTGCCTGCCAGGTAGTGCCTCCAGCGCCGTACTGCCTCCACGATCGCTTGGGCCTCTTTCTCGACCGACGAATGTCGGATCTCGGGGCCCTGTAGGGTCCTTGAGAAGAAGGCCACTGGCCTCCCCTCCTGGTTTAGGGTGGCGGCTAAGGCGAAGTCGGATGCGTCGCTCTCCACCTGAAAGGGGATGGACTCGTCCACTGCGTGCATCGTGGCCTTGGCTATGTCTCCCTTAATGAGGGAGAAGGCCGCGCACGCCTCCTCCGTGAGGGGGAAGGAAGTGGCTTTCAGGAGGGGTCTGGCTTTGTCCGCGTAATTGGGTACCCATTGGGCATAGTAGGCGAAAAGCCCCAGGGTTCTCCTAAGTGCTTTAGGGCAGTGGGGGAGGGGTAGCTCCATGAGGGGGCGCATTCTTTCTGGGTCGGGGCCGATGATTCCGTTCTCCACTACGCAGCCGAGGATGGCAAGGCGCGTGGTGTTAAACACGCATTTCTCCTTATTGTAGGTGAGGTTCAGCCGTTGGGCCGTACGGAGGAATTTCTCCAGATTCGCGTCATGTTCCTGCCGGTCGCGGCCGCAGATAGTGACGTTATCTAGGTAGGGGAATGTAGCCTGCAGTTCGTTCTGGTCAACCATCTGGTCCATCTCCCTTTGGAAGACCGAGACCCCATTAGTGACACCGAAGGGGACCCTAAGGAAGTGGTATAGGCGCCCATTCGCCTCGAAGGCGGTATACTGGCGGTCCTCAGGGTGGATAGGGAGTTGGTGGTAGGCCGACTTCAGGTCGATGGTCGAGAATACTTTATACTGTGCAATCTGATTGACCATGTCAGATATGCGGGGGAGGGGGTATGCGTCCAGCTGGGTATATCTGTTTATGGTCTGGCTGTAGTCGATGACCAGGCGGTTTTTATCGCCGGTCTTTACGACTACGACCTGGGCACGCCAGGGGCTGCTGCTCCCCTCGATAATGCCCTCTTTCAGGAGGCGCCGCACCTCAGAGCTAATGAAGGCTCTGTCCCCGGCGCTATACCGCCTGCTTTTGGTAGCGACGGGTTTGCAGTCAGGGGTAAGGTTAGCAAACAGAGAGGGTGGCGGGACCTTGAGGGTGGAGAGGCTGCAGGTGTTACGCGGTGGGCGGTTTAACGTTTGCTGGTTGTTGACTGTGAGTGGGGGGAGGGGTCCACCGTATGCTAGGGTTACGCTTTGGAGGTGGGATTGGAAGTCCAGCCCTAGTAGGACGGCAGCGCAGAGATGGGGGAGGACGAGGAGTTTAAAGTTTTTATACTCCGTGCCCTTAACCGACAGGGTCACGACACAGTAGCCGCTGATGTCCGTGGCGTGGGACCTCGATGCCATCGAGATTCGGCTGCGCGTTGGTAGGACAGAGAGGGAGTAGTGGCTCACCGTGTCTGGGTGGATGAAGCTCTCCGTGCTTCCGCTGTCGAACAGGCAGGTCGTGGCGTGGCCGTTCACTTTGATGTCCATCATTGACTTGGACAGATGGTGCGGGCGGGCTTGGTCCAGGGTGACGGAAGCTAGTGTGTAGCTGAGCGAGTCGTTGTCATCTGCGGGCGAGGCGGTCGGGCGTGGTGAGTAAAATGGCGTCTCCCACGAGGTAGGGCCCCATGAGGCACTATTGGGGTCGGTTGCCTTAATCAAAGATGGCCGCCCCCATGACTCATGTGTGGGGATGCTGGCCTCAGTTGCCCTAAACAAAGATGGCCGCCCCCATGACTCATGTGTGGGGATGCTGGCCTCAGTTGCCCTAAACAAAGATGGCCGCCCCCATGACTCATGTGTGGGGATGCTGGCCTCAGGTGCCCTAAACAAAGATGGCCGCCCCCATGACTCATGTGTGGGGATGCTGGCCTCAGTTGCCCTAAACGAAGATGGCCGCCCCCATAGTTCGCATGCGGCACTGCTGGCCTCTGAGGATCCGCTCCTGCAGGCCTTGGAGAAGTGGCCTTTCTTCAGGCAGGTTTTACATATGGAGTTCTTGGCTGGGCAGCGCGACCTCGGGTGCTTCTCCTGGCCACAAAAAAAACGGCCGGCGGCCCGATCGCGGATGCCCGATGTCGGGGCCGGTGCCGGGGGTGGCGGGGCCGGTCGGGTCCGGGACGCCGACGCAGAGGTAGGTCCCGGGGGCGGCGCTGGGAAGGGTGCTGTGGTAGGGGTCGGGCCCGAGTCCCAGGGTCGCGAGCAGTACCTGGTGAATGCTTCCTGATCTTGGTGGGCCACTTCCAGGGAGATAGCGAGGGCTTCAGCTTTTTCCATGCTGAGGTCTTTAGCTTCCAGCAGTCTTTGCCGTGAGTACTCGGACCGTAGGCCTTTCAGGAATGCGTCGCGGATATTATCTTCAGTATTTTCGGCTGCCGACACCGATTTAAACTCACAGTTCCTGGCGAGTGCATATAGCGCCTGTGAGAATTCGGCTACTGATTCTCCTGGCTGTTGCGGCCGTGATCTTAGGAGGTGCCTAGCGTACATGTAGTTTACCGGGGTCCGGTACTTCTGTTTCAGCAGGTTGATGGCGGTCTCGTAGGTAGTCATGTCCTCGATGAGAGTGTATACTCTCGGGCTCAGTTGTGCCTGCAGGACACTTAGTTTGGATGCCTGAGGGACGCTGGATTCTCTCAGGTATGATTCGAAGCAGACCAGCCAGTGTTTAAAGTCTGCGGCTGAGTTTGCTGCTCGTGGGTTCAGGTCCAGGTACGGCGGTCTGAGGGCTCGCAGCCAAGCTGGCTGGTGTGGCTGTGCTCCTGGGAGCTGCGCTGGTGGCTCCTCCGCCGGTTGTGACTCGTTGTCGGACATCATTAAATTTAGTCAATAAAATTGATATACCTATCAATTCCTCCAATAAAAGGCGAAGAGTTACGAAGGTGACTAAAGGTTTTTATTGACTAAATAACAGAGCCCACTCTCGTGGGTGATCCGATCCAAGCAGGAGGAATACCAGCCAGTCGCTCACCTTTATACCTGGCCTGGTGGGTGGAGCCAAGGCGGAGTCGGCAGTGGTCATCCCAGGTATAGCAGTGTGGCAAGAGGCGACCTCGTACCGTGATACAATAGTGGTCAGTGATACAGTTATAACGAA
Source organism: Somniosus microcephalus (assembly GCF_052327205.1). Lineage (NCBI taxonomy): Eukaryota > Metazoa > Chordata > Chondrichthyes > Squaliformes > Somniosidae > Somniosus > Somniosus microcephalus. The sequence continues at coordinate 43,031,064 of NC_140991.1, read as the reverse complement.
CAGTGGTGAACAGTGCTAACTACTAACAGTGATACGATAGTGAACGTGGTTTACCACAACCACCACCTTAAACATTCACTCTCTGCACCACCGGCGTACCGTGGCTGCAGTGTGTACCATCTACAAGATGCACTGCAGCAACTTGCCTGGGCTTCTTCGGCAGCACCTCCCAAACCCGCGACCTCTTCCACCTAGAAGGACAAGGACAGCAGGCGCATGGGAACACCATCACCTCCAAGTTCCACACCATCCTGACTTGGAAGTATATCGCTGTTCCTTCATCGTCGCTGGGTCAAAATCCTGGAACTCCCTACCTAACAGCACTGTGGGAGTACCTTCACCACATGGACTGCAGTGGTTCAGAAGGCAGCTCACCACCACCTTCTCAAGGGCAATTAGGGATGGGCAGTAAATGCCGGCCTTGCCAGCGACGCCCACATCCCATAAACGAATAAAAAACCACCTCTGGACATCCCAAAGCGCTTTACAGCCAGCTTTTAAAGTGCAGTCACTGTTGTAATACAGGAAATGCAGCAGCCAATTGACACACAGCAAGCTCCCACAAACAGCAATGTAATAATAACCAGATAATCTCATTCAGTGATGTTGGTTGAGGGATAAGTATAGGCCAGGACACCGGGGAGAACTGCCCTGCTCTTCTTCGAAACAGTGCATGGGGATCTTTTACGTCCACCCGAGAGAGCAGACGGGGTCTCGGTTTAACGTCTCATCTGAAAGACGGCACCTCCGACAGTGCAGCACTCCCTCAGCACTGCACTGGAGCATCCGCCGGATTTTAGCCCAGTGTTAGCTTATCTTATCTTAGTTTAATCAGCTTAGGGTTACTATAGTAACCACAAAGGTTGACAGGATGGCAGCAGTGGTGTCACATCTCCTGGTGTGTCTAGTCAATATGAACTGCCAGAAACAGCAAAATGAAGCTCACGGGGAGTTGAAATGTCATACTAGTGTCAGCTTCACATGAGAAGACTTCAATACCAGAGTGGAAGCCAAAATGATTTCAACTTGGTAACATTTGGGATGTAATGGGCATCTTGTCAGCAACAGCGAGTTACAGCAGTAACATGCTAAGTACGGAGCTGCACCTCGCAGGACTTATTGGCACAAACAGCTTTACAGCAGTCTTCGGCACAACAGTATGCCTCAGGCACCGCTCGCTAGTTCCGGTTTATTCGGTGGCCTCAGCTCCAGTGGAATCTTAAGCATGTTTTTAAATTAATTCTCGAATACCCACGTACTGTTGGCTACTCAAGTGTCATGTATAAGTGAGAATTCTCATATGGGGATTCCATGAGTGAGAGAGATATACTGTAGGTACTAAAATATCGTTCAGGGCCACAGAATAAAGAGTAAGAAACCGCACAAGGTCACAAATTTCTTCCCATTACAATTACTATTATTGCTGATTTAAAACGGGGGGCAAAACCAACTTGGATTTTATATTACCTCACTGGGAGATCATAATCCTGCAGGTAATGTGATCTTATCAGGTCTAGTTATTAACTGTACATTCATTCCCCATGTTACCCAGGTTCATTTTCACTACTCAATGACCTTACGACTTTCACAGAACAGTAGAAAATAAAAGCAATAAAGCTGTCAATCACAAGGTCATTTGCAAGTATTGCTCCGTCTTGTAATAGCCTCCCGCTGGTTTCCTGACATTGTGAACTCTGTTTTTCCAGACCCTATATATTTTTCTTGTCAGTCGGAAGAACCAGCTGCGGACGGCAATGGACCTTTTTTTTTGTAAAGAGTGCATTTCGTTTCCGACCACAAGAGCACTTGTTAAATTTTCATGCTTGGAATGTAGCAGAGCAACAAATGTTTGGATCCAGGAAGCTGCTCTTATTAACAGACATGGGCTACACTTTTGCACTGTACATTCGTTATAAAATATTTTCAGTTACACAGTAATATTTGAAGAAATCTTTGAAATATAACAAGCTGCAGTCCACCCATCCCTACAATCCATAAGCTTCTAAAGCCCAAGCTTTTGCATCGCTTGCAAATTTAAACATCATTACCACAGTATTACCTTTAAACTTCACTACTACTCACCTACTCTTTTCAATCTTGGTGTGACCTGTACTGTGTACCTTTATCAAAATCCATGGCAAGGCCTTGGACAACGTGGACCACTTTCCATACCTTGGGATCCTACTGTCAACAAGGGCAGACGTCAACGACGAAGTCCAACACCGCCTTCAGTGTGCCAGTGCAGCCTTCGGTCGCCTGAGGAAGAGAGTGTTTGAAGACCAGGACCTCAAACCCAGCACGAAGCTCATGGTCTACAGAGCGGCAGTGATACCCACACTGCTGTATGCCTCAGAGGCATGGACCATGTACAGCAGGCACCTCAAAGCACTGGAGAGGTACCACCAACGCTGCCTCCGCAAGATCCTGCAAATCCATTGGCAGGATAGGCGCACCAACGTCAGTGTTCTCGCTCAGGCCAACATCAAAGCTTTGACCACGCTCGATCAGCTCCGATGGACGGGTCACATTGTCCACATGCCCGATACGACACTCCCAAAACAAGCACTTTACTCGGAGCTCAGACACGGCAAGAGTGCCCCAGGTGGGCAGAGGAAACGCTTCAAGAACACCCACAAAGCCTCCTTGAAAAAGTGCAACACCCCCACCGACACCTGGGAATCTCTGGCCTAAGACCGCACAAAGTGGAGGAGAAGCATCCGGGAAGGCGCCGAACACCGAGTCTCTTAGCCGGGAGCAAGCGGAAGCCAAGCGCAGGCAGCGCACGTCAACCCAAGCACCCCACCCACCCGCCCCTTCAACCGCCATCTGCCCCACCTGTGACAGAGACTGTAGGTCCCGCATTGGACTCATCAGTCACCTGAGAACTCATTTTTAATGTGGAAGCAAGTCAGCCTCGGTTCCGAGGGACTGCCTTAGAAGACAGACGACCTTGGGCCTCCAGCTGGAGTTTAAATGAACAATTTAAAATGAACACATTATATGCTAATTCCAATCGGTTTTCCAATAAAATAAATAAACTGCCCCGACTATTTGACACCTAAGCAGTTATGAAAAGGGCTGTCCAGCAACAAGGATGTTTAGTAAAGTGTGGAGGTTGGTGACCATACAAAAAGACCACAATTTCAAAAGTCATCGATCCACTCTTTCCATACTATAACATTGATTTTCAAACATCAACCAGTATAATGCCTGCAAAAATACAGGCATCCACCAAATGGATGCAAAAAATGGCTCAAGATGAACATTTTAATAAAGGGGATTATAGAATTCCTGTGCAGCCTCAAGGGTGCCAAGTCTCTCAATTAGACAGCATGGCACACAATTGCCTTTACTTTTAACACATTGCTAAAATACAATCAAAATGTATTAAAAAGATGGTCAGACAGGTTTTTATAAAATGAGGGAAAAATACAAGCTGCCTGCACATGTAATGAATCCTAATCCTAACCATGCAGTGGATGCGAAGGCCGTGAATTTCCTCCGTGTTTGCGCCCAGAGACATGCGCAACCCGGGCACAAACCAAGTACGTGGCTTAAATCTTGGGCGTAGGTGGGTAACGCAAGTAACTACAAAATGTCCAAATCTCCTCGATCTTTTACAGCCGTCTATTGATCGAATTTTCCACAACTGCAGCTGCTCAGAGGCTCTCCTGAAATTACAACCAGATTTTCAGGCTCAGCAGGAAAAAGACATTTTTCTGGTGTTTTATTACAATTTTTTTTTTTTTTAATTTTTTTAATTTATCCTCACCAAGACCTGCACCATTTCTATTAATGCATTTTTATGACATAAGTATAAGCCACATTAAAACTGTAAAAGCTGCCCCGATTGCAGGTTCTGAAACATGTGTGCCTAATCGAGTGGAAACTTTAATTTTCATACTTAAAAGGAGGAATATATGGTGCGAGTTTGACGCTGTCCTCAGGCCTCGATTGCGTACACTGATTTATGCCCATTTTTATGTTGGGGCGTGTTTTAATGAGATCGGCAGGAAATTTGAGCATAACTGGACATCAGCAGTATGGCGCATTTTCAGATCCAACTCCCGGGTTAGGCCAACGGAGGAAATTCCTTACTCTGTACATCAAATCACTTAACTTACACACAATAAATACACGCACTCCAGTATGGCTGCCAATGATGATGGAATGACAAAGGTCAGCCATGGCTCAGTTGGTAGCACTCTCGTCTCGGTCAGAAGGTTGTGGGCTCAAGTTCCACTCCAATACTGACTAGACACCAGGTTACATGGCACCAATGCTGCCATCCTGTCAACCTTTGTGGCTACAAAAGTAACACTAGGTTGATTAAGCCTAGATAAGCTAACTTTATACTAAAATCTAGGCTAACACTCCAGTGCTGTATTGAGGGAGTGCTGCACTGTCAGAGGTGCCGTCTTTCAGATGAGCTGTTAAACTGAGGCCCCATCTGCTCCCTCAGGTGGTCGCAAGAGATCCCATGGCACTATTGCAAATACAGGTTGAGTGTCCCAAATCCGGAGTTCCGGAATCCGGGACGGTTGGTGGCAGGGCTCCAGAATCCGGACACCCCGAGGGAGGCTTACCAAAAACCGGAAATAGCACAACCTGGACCCAAGCATTTCTGGACTCGGCACATGTTTCTGATGTCTGAAGTCCTGAAATATCGCAACCTGGGCTCGGGCGTTTCCGGACATCAGAAACACATTCCGAAGTCCGGAAAAACCCAAAAACCGGCTCGGCCTCGGTCCCGAGGTTGCCAGATTCGGGACGTTCTACCTGTAACAGGATTGTTTTCCCTGGTGCCCCAGCCAATATTTACCACTCAATCAAGCTCTAAATAGATGTTATCTGATCATTACCACCTCGCTGTGTGCAAATTAGCTGCCGCATTTCCTACATTACAACAAGTAACTACACTTCAAAAAGTACTTCATTGGCTGGAAAGTGCTTTGGGACGTCCAGAGGTCGGGAAAGGCGATATAGAAAAGCAAGCTCTTTCTTTTTTTCTTTACACTAGTGGGGGAAAAAAAAGTCTTTAAACACGGTCAGGAAAATATATTTAGTCCATCAGGCTGCTCCCAAAACCTCTCAATTACCCACTCCCTCAAAAATTGATCCAATGCCCCTTAAATGTTTCCAACCTATCTGCCTCCCTCAGCAGTCCATCCACAGGTTCATGAACCTCTCTGTAAAGTATTTAAATCTAAAACTGTCTGTGCACCTTCTAAGCTTGCACCCTTGTCCCCAGTTCTACAGTTTGTGGCAATCTCAAACATACTATGACAGTCAATTTATCTACTCCCTTAATATCATCCTTGGTTTCCTCTTTTCCCGAACAAACAACCCCAGGCTCTTCAACCTCTCCCCATAGCCGAGATGCATTAAGCTGGGCATCAGTTTGGTTTCCCTTCGCCGCACTGGCTTCAGTGCCTAGATAGCCTTGCTGTAGTACAGCCACCAGAACTGCACACAGCACCCTAGGTACGGTTCTGCCAGTGTGGAGACTCATCATCACCTCCTCCTGGGACTTGTGTTCTCTCCCTCTGGCACACATCATAAAATCTGGTTCGCTTTGCTTCCTGCTACCACACACTGGTTTCAGTGAGCTATCCACTATACGAATCAAAGATACGTCTCCTGTCCTGTAGCCCAGACCCACTTAGTTCACAATTCCACTGCTGATGTTCCTTTCCTAACCTCATTAACTTGCATTTGTCCACATTAAATACCATTTGGCAGCAGCCCACCTTTCCAGATCCCTTTGTATTTGGTTTGACTCTTCCCTACTTTTTTGAAAGCCCACACACCCCAATTTCATGTCATCTGCAAACTTAGCTTTGTTCCTGTCCGCAGCCCCATTTATAAACACTAATAAATAGCAATGGACCCAGCACTGATCACTGTGGCACCAGCTAGCCACCCCTTACAATATCAACACAGCTGCATCACAACCACTCTACTTTTTCTGGCTTAGCCAGTTTTTTTTTTAAATGCACTTTAGTGGCTTGCCACCTATTCTGTGCCTTCTAACCTTGTGGACTCATTGCTCGAGTGGCACAGTATCAAAAGTCTTGCTGAAATCTAAATAGATCATATACACAGAATTTCCATCGTCAGGGGGCCTTCATTTTCTCAAAGAATTCCAGTAAATTTATTAAGATCTCCCTCCCATCAATCAATCAATGCTGACTCCCTTTTACCATACCGTATTATCTAAGTGTTTCATTACTCTCTTTTAGAGGTGCATTGTAATAACGTATCTACAACAGATGTTCGGCTCACTGGCTTATAGTCCCCTGGGCTGTCCAGAGACCCCTTTTTTAAAGATTGGTGTTCCAATAGCTACTTTCCAATCCTCAGGTGCTACTCCCTTTTCAAATAATTTCCTAAAGATAAGTAGCAAGGATATGACTGATTTTACTGGAGTACTTCTTTAAATAGTTTGTACGAAGGGCACTTGTCTATCAGTGACAACCTTATCTGAAATCTTGTTTAGTACTTCCTCCACCGTCAGAAATCCAACCTCTTTGTTGGATTCAGTTCTGCTGAATGAAAGCAGAGGAAACCCCATTCAGTATAGATTTGCTATCCCTTGGTTATAGTGCGAGAGCAGTGAAGAAAGAAGTTTTTCTTAAATTCAAAGCAACTATTCTCAAAAAAGAAATGCTAAATGGTTTATTTGATTCAGAGGGGGGGGGGGGGAAAATGGAGAATTGAGAATTTTTTTTGAATCGAAATGGGATTTATATTTGCTACTTTGTCGGGTCAATAAAGGTTGTCAACTTTAGGACTTGCTTGAATTATTTTTTATTTAAACTTCATTAGGTCAGCCTTGTCTCGTCACACAATTTCACTCCCTTTCACTTTGTTTTAAATGCACCTTCACACAGTTTTTCTTCGCACTTTGGCAGCCCTGTTTACAGTGGAAACTTTATCCCAGGGTGAACACAGACTGGGCAATAAAACCTCCAGTGTAAACCACTGTTGTCCCTAGAAGCTGGGAGCCAGAGATTTTCCACTCCCTACTGTGCTGTAAATCAGTACCTATTTAAGGGCCTCCTTTTAATTATGTGCATGTGATCCAAGTTTCACATTGCTGAATGAAATAAATCTTACTCCTGTCCCATGGTCCCTCGTGGCAGTCAATCTTAGCTGTCCCCCCTGCAACCATTACAACTCTTAACACAGCATGTGCGCCCCCCTAACTTTCACCTGCTAACACCGATTTTGGAATAAATAGGCGGCCTTTTTTCTTCAAGCATGACATTAAATATTTCTAGAGTCAAAAGTCTCCAATCCACAGTAGCAAAAGCTGCAGCTTATCAGACTCCCTGACTAGAAGTCAAACGCGGAAGGGAAAGTTTTGCTTCAGATGTCTCGGACTTCAATGAATCAAGAGAAAAGAAACAGATGACTAGTGAAAGTGTGAAAGAGCAAATAATGACAATGACTTGGTAAATAAATTCAGGAAAAAAATCTTTTTAAAAATGTGTTATCATTTCAGCAAGACGACATGCATTTCTCGCTGGTTTAAGTCGGAAGATCGCCTCAATTCCTCTTTTTCTATTTTCCACTGAATAGAAACGTGTGTACATGTGCGAGTACATGGGGGGAGTGGAATGGAGCTGGGTTGCAGGCTCAGTTTTAGAAGCTACAAGGCAGGTGATGCGGAGCACAAAATTCAAGGTGGGGAGGGGGGGGTCGAACGATTGCAGGATCATCAAGTGCACGGCCCATCCACTGTTAACAGGTGGGGGTGCAGGCGGGAAGACAGCCTCAATGCAAATCTGGCAGTCGGAAATGAGTCAGGCAGGTAGGCCCAAAAACTGGGCTGAAGGCTAGCGCACTACTACAGAGGGAGAGAGGCGGGACACGAGCAGGGAGTGGCCTGAAGTCACTATCCAGGCAGCCACAAAAAGATTAGGAGAGTCGAGCAGCCTGCTGGCCCCAAAATTGGCAAAAAAAACCCACCAAAAATAAGTAATGTATTAAAAAAATTAAGGTTAAAACAAAATGGCAGCTCGAACTGGGCAGATCACAGAGGGGTCTGTAATTATAAACTGACAGGAAAAGCCTATGTCAACATTTGCTATTATAAAATGTTGACATAAAAAGCATGACTCAAAAATCATGACACAGGAAGTAAGGTTAATGTGGCCAGGCAGGGAACATTATACACAAGTAAATAAATTGCCAATGGCATGGCCCACAGCCCGTTGATCAATATACTTTACCACCACCCCACCCCCCCCCCAATATATACAAGATGGAGGCAGAGCTGGGAGAAACTTGCTTCGCAGAACCAGACTGCACCTAGCAGTTAACACAAGTGTTAGCACAAAAATGCGACCAAAATTGGTGGCAACAGGAAGCAAGATCTGTAGACATGACATGAGCAGCAATAGGTATACCAGCAAATTTCTTGTAGCATTGTTCACATTGAGTCGGAAGATACATTGTTATCCCATTTATTAATGTACAAATCAGGGCATACATTTATACTACATAACTAAATAAGTTATTAGAGCTTTATTGTTAGAGTATTGTGGAAGTGTTAGTGGCATTTTTAGGCTCAAATTCTGTGTGTACACAATTGTACGTACTGTGTTGTTTGATGAGGAGAGGATTATATAGTGAAATGGAGAATGTATTATTGTATCGTTGTTTTGCACAGAATGAAAGCAATGTTGGTTAAAATCAAGAAGTTAATGGAAAACAGAACAAATGGTAGAGAATGGATTTATATAAAAAATTTAAACGAAAGTGAATGAAAAAGATGAATCATTGGATGAGGTTTTGTCAATGCCGAAGTGTTGGGGACAGGATTGTGAGAAGTGCTAGTCGATGTACCCCTAATTTTAAATTTGGGTGTGCGGCCCCTTTAGCGAGCTGCGTGGCCCGGTCAAAGTTTTGCGCATGCATGAAATTTCACATGGGGAAAGCCGGTCCCGGAGCGTACGGGACCAGAAGGCCGCGCAGCTTAGAGGGAGCATTGGTGCTAGTACTCACGGCCTGGGTGTGGGAACACTGAGGGTTGTGGAGCATACATATAGTGGAGAGGGGAATGGGACGTGCAAGTATAGGCGGTGAGTCTCAGGTTATAGAAGTGGGCAGTCTAGGAATGTCATAGTAGTGGGAGGGGACTAAGACCCGTGTCCCAATTGCTTCCAGTCCCACATTCAGCAGCCTTTGACTTCTCATCTCCCCAGTCAGTGTTTCCACTTATTTCCCCTTCCAATGTTCTCACAATCCAATCCTCCCTCCAATACAACTAACCTCAGTACCTTCATATTGCAGCCCAGCCCACTCCAAGTGTTCCCAGCTTCCAACTGCTCTGAAACTCAATGTCCTTAACCCCTCCCAAGTGTCCAAGATTTCCTGAGTCTGCAGACTTTCCCCGGCTGAGGCAGGAAGCACTTAGGGCTTCTGGGAAGCACATGGGCTGCGCAGCTAGCACTAGGGCGGGCAGGCAATGAAGCAGCGGCCTGTGAAGCCCCCAGTGGATGGGACAAAGAGGGAAAGCAGAAAGTTGATAATCGCATGGAGTGGGAAAACAAAAGGAGGGAAATGAATCACTATTCTTGCCTATCCCCAGTCAGTGCCCACCTAAAGCTGGTTTTGTCCTCTACATTTGGTCCTTTTACTTGGGCCGTTTTACTATGTTAAATAAATGCAAGTTTTTGTTGTTTCAAGTCAGGTTGGCAAGACCTCAAAGCAAGTAGGACCGCAGCAAGTTAGGAGTCCAGTCAGGGAGGGATGCGTCATTTAAAAAAAAACCCAAAGCAGTGAATCTCCTGTGATGTTGCTCAGGGATGCAACAGGGGCCGAGAAGTGGCCACACGAGCAGCAACCGTGGAGACAAATTCCATCCCCAGTAGTTAGGCCTCGGGGAATCAAAACATGCATTTCCAATAGGAGTTGGGCAATTTTATGATCAAGTTGAAATATTTTTCACAAATTATTTTTATACCTGTGTGGAGTCGGCGTCCTGAAAACAATTTCAACAAGTACTTTTAGCGGTGAATACCCCTTTTTAATCCGTGGCTGGTTGTTAACGCCTATTTTTGATTCATAACCTTTCAAACTCCAAGCAGTGGTGTCTGTTCCCGCTTGCTATTTGATATGATCCCTGTTCAACTGTGATTGTGAAACTCCAACCAAACAGAAATTTGCAGGTGGCCCAATAAAGTATGACAAAAACCATGCTCTAAATGCAAAATTGCATACATCCATGAATATATTTTATTCTGGAGACTGCCTGACTGCCCCCCCCCACCCCACTCTTGACTTGGGAGCGCTGACTGCAAGAAAAAAAATGTGAAAAAATTCTTCAATTCCTCAGCACTGACTTGTTCAACACATTTTAAAAAGCAGATAGATAGCAAACAATGGTGCGAGCACGCAATGAGGTTGTAACATACTCGAGGGGATTCAAGTGAGGTCATTAACTGTGACAGCAAAGTTAAACGCCTCGCAAGTGGGTTCCAGCTTTGAATGTGGTACCAGCGCTTCTGCAACTTTACAGTTTTAAGTATCAGAATTTGTGTCCTTCATAGCTGCTGCGATCATGACCACTGAGCTCCGAGACTGCACTATATGATAGGAAGGTGGGGGGGGTTGTTTCACACAATTAGGATCCTCTAGTTTTCAAACTGGGTTGGCTAGCAGGAAGAGAATACACACTACTTTATACAGTATATACATACTAAATACTCGAGCTCCAATAAAACAAAAAAATGTTAGAAGTTAAAAGTATTACATTAACTGAAGACAGATCACCACTACGGAATTCAAAGGAAAGTGCGAGGGACAGGCTTTTGCAGGGAAGGAAGAAAAATGACACAAAAGATTGCAGTATTGCACATTATATTTTAACAGAGCTAAAAGTCAACATGACCCAGGCATTCTGTACAAAAACCTCACCAGCACCGCCACACTTCTTGTCCAATACACAATTGCAGTTTCTTCCTAGGGTTCTATACTTAGTTACCCTGGCCAACATTTATCTTTCAACCAATACCACTGAAACAAAGAGAGATCAGCTGGTCATTTATCTCATTGCTGTTTGTAGGACCCTGTTGTGCGCAAACTGAGTGCTGCGTTTGCCCCTCCCCACACCCACTGTCCCCCACATCCTTGCCCAACTCCAAACTCCCTTTATCCCAGTGAATTCATTTCAAGGTAGCCTTCAAATGCCACCATAGTCTCATCCCACCATATTTGAGAAGTCTTCAGCCACATGTCCCAATCCACATATTAAATCCTTTAATTTCGGCTATCTACCTCTTCCTTTATGCGCAAGTGCGATAATAAAATGTACATTGTTGTTTGAAACCCACTATTTCTAGGCTTACCACCACGCAGTTCTACCAAAAACCAAGTTAGTTATTCAGTCTTTAACACGAGTGAGATTTACAGTAGTGCCTCGTGAGACTTGCATAACTGCGGGAACCAATATTGCAAAATACACACGACTGCCCACTTTCTTACCACTCACCCAGGGGAGTTACATACTTCCCAGCTTGATCCTCTCCTTTCTAATACTCACTCAGCACTTTTTTTAATATACACACACCAGTGGTGAACTACGGAAAATAAACTTCATATCCCTGTTGCTTTTGCGAGTTATGCAATCACAGTACACTTTATGTACTTCCTCAACCAACCAGTCCCCTACATGCATCCATTATGTAAAACTAGTACAAATACTTAGCCCAGAGTTTATGGGTACAAAATAGGTTTTGAGAAAGTTAATATTCTAAATGCAGTCCAAATAAAAGTCATTCCAGAAGCCTTTGTTGTTTTCAGACAGCAGACAGGTCCCGAGCACATTTCACCACTGGGCTGGACACTACTTTCAACATCACACTGGCTGGGCACACAACACCCAAACAACCAGTTTCTTACACGAGTGCCCGGTGTATAGGCACAATCTGCACCAACCAATCACACAATCTGCACCAGCCAATCACACAATCTGCACCAGCCAATCACACAGGACCTAGTTGGGCAAGAATTGTAAAAACTGCCAATTATACAGCATATTCTGAGCCAAGGCTTCAAGTTTAAAAATTTCATAAACACAAAGATGCTTACATACCAAGTCCTGAGCAGCTTACGTAAAACCAATATCATGGGTATCACCTCACCACTATTTTTGAATGCTGATGCATTGAGGTAATAGTCTCAGAAATCAGAAAACTTCTAAATCTTTTTTTGACCACACCCATTGCATTTTACTTCAATATACATTTTCCTGTAACGTTAGTGAAAGATTACCGCTCCTTTGCTTGAACGGGTCTGCCTTTTGACTGTACTACTGCTATCATTTCATAGATTGATGAAAATTACTGATTACATAATGTGCTTTGCCCTTGGTAAAAAGTACGATTCTCAAGCAAGGCACTGTTGGACAAATAGCAATGGTATTCTTTGCCATCTTTTCAAAAAGAAAAACCTATAGCAATGCATGGGCCAAAAATATAGATCTAGCCAGTGGGGTTAGGAGTCAAAATACCCCAGAAATATTTGACCCAAAACAATTTGAGACATGGCACGTGGCAAGTGCAGCATGCTTGGGAGGATCGTGTAACTTTGAATCTACCATTCCCAAATGCTCGCCATCACTGGGGTTTTCCTTGCATCACGTCTGGGCCTGTTGTAGACTAACTGAGAGATTGATTGCTATGCTTAGTCAACAAATCTATTATTGTTGTATCCTGCAACTACCAGGGTGATAGAAAGTGAACTAGATGGGCCGTGGTCTTTTCTCGTCCCGCAATTCCTACGTTCTGACCTAACTATCTATTTTGAGCGATGATTTTGAGGTTTTTTTTTAATTTAAGCACTACTCGCTGATGGCAAAGTGGAGGAAGCAGAGTCAATAGTAACTTTCAAAAGGGAAGTGGATAAATACAGGGAGAAAATTGCAGGGCTGTGTGGGGAAAAAGCAGGGGAGTGGGACTAATTGGATAGCTCTTTCAAAGAGCCGGCACAGGCACAATGGGCCGAATGGTCTCCTTCTGTGTGGTAAGATTCTATCATTCTAAATGTGATTCCTTAGTTATACTGAGTTCAGGTGTTGTAACATACATTCAGTATGTGAAACACGAGATGATAGATTTTTGACACCACCTGTTACACTAGATGCTCTCAGCTGGGCTGCCCTTGTCTAAAGGCATGGATAAATCTGCTAAATTCTAGTGCGAGAATGCCAGATGGCAGTGCACAATACAAGGCAAGAGTTTCGATGGGCAAAACAGGGACATCTGATATATAGCCCTCTGCCAGTGTATAACACATTCGAAGTGGTGTCAGCATAAAGCAGCTACCTGAGCTGGATGTAGTTTACTGCATTAAGTGCAATATGAATGGATTATACTGGACTGCGATCAGGCAGTGGCTGATTCCAAAGCCCATCGGCAACAACAACAACTTGCATTTAAATAGCACCTTTAAACGTAGGAAAACATCCCAAAGTGCTTCACATGAGTGTAATCTGACAAAAATTGACACCGAGCCAAAGAAGGCGATAATAGGTCCGGTGACTACTTAAGATTCTCCTTAAACCCTACCTCTTTTAGAGGTGGAGAGACAGAGAGGTTTCGGGAGGAAATTTCAGAGCTTAGTGTCTGGACGGCTGAAGGCACAGGGGGAGTGAAAGGAGTGGAGGATGCACAAGAGTCAAGAGTTGGAGGAACGCAGGCAGAGTTCTTGGAGGGTTGTAGGACTGAAGGAGGTTACAAAGATGGGGAGGACCCTGAAGGGGCTTCAACACGAGGATGAGAATTTTAAAATTGAGGTCTTAGTGGACCGAGAGCCAATGCAGATCAACAAGCACAGGCGCCATGGAAGGGTGGGACTTGGTGCGGGTTAGAATATGCACAGAGTTTTGGGTAAGCTCAAGTTTATGGAGGGTGAAAGATGGGAGGCCGGGCTGGAATAGTCGCACTTCGAGGTAACAAAAGCATGGATGAGGGTGTCAGCAGCAGATAAGCTGCGGCATGGGCAGAAAGGGACGGAGGTGGAAGTAGGGGCTCTTTTTGATGGATATGATGTGGGGTTGGAAACTCAGCTCAGGGTCTATAGGACGTCAAGGTTGCATACAGTCTGATTCAGCCTGAGACAGTGGCCAGGAAAGAGGATGGAATCAGTGGCGAGTGAACAGAGCGTGTGGCAGGGGCCAAACTGGCTTCAGTCTTCGATATTTAATGAGAAAAACTTGCAACTCATTCAGGACTGGATATCGGACTAGCAATCGGACAACACACAGGCAGCAGAGGGGGTCAAGAGAGATAGAGCTGGCTGTCGTCTGCGTACATGTGGAACCAGGCAGCTTGTCCTGGGATGATATTGCCGAGGCACAACATGCAAGCAAGAAATAGATGGGGGGATGGGGGGGGGGGGGCCAAAGATAGATACAAGGACAGATCTAACCATTGTATACTAGTACAACTAAGGCACAAAAGACCAAAACAAGTTAGGATAGTTATTAGCAACAAGTAAAACAGTAGCCGAGACTTTCAAAGCTACAGGCAAGGTATATTCCATTTAATTTATGAGGCTACGACACCTAGCAGAAACTGAAGGCTACATTTTAATTCTGGAATACTATGCATGTCTGACAGACTATTAAATGTTATTGCAGATACAGCACATGCGAAGCGTTACACATATAACATCAATTATCCACCCTGTCCTTCTGTAAAATTCCCAATCAGATGTTTATAAAACCCGAAGCACCAGCAACTTGCCTTTAGCAAAACAATAATCTTTTTTACCATTGCTTTTCTTTGTTATCAAAAGGTGGCTTACAAAATTATGGACCCCACAAACTTGAGTGACCAAGACATATATTTAAAAAAAAACAAGTGCAGTAAAGGTATTCCAGTACAGGTATTGCAAAATGCAATGTTCTAACCACCAACACCCAACCTAACCCCACCACATACACACACACACACGGGCTAAACTGTTGATTTAGAGAGAGGGCCGTCTTCAGCAAACGAGATCACCATCAAGGTGTTTGCAGGCAGACAGACAGCGGGCAGTGAAGCGAGCCTCTTGATGAGGGAGGGGGATCCCCCGGGAGTCTGGCCTGCTGACCCCCCCGCCCAACAACCCAAGCAAAGGGACGGCGGAGCTGTAATCCACCCCCTCCATTAATTCCCCGTCAAGTTGGGGCTTCGGCAGGGAGAGGAAAAAAAAGTGAGTCTGGGAGGAAGAAATAAAAATCTGTCAATGATTCCCCAACCACTAAAGTGAATTTAATAAAACAAAGAGTGAGAGAAGGCCAGGCCGGGCCGGGCGGCCTACCCGCCGACACCAGCCTCTCTCACCAACCCCCGCTCTCTCCCCGCACACCCACACTCTCACATCGGCGTTGCCGGAGACAGACCCCGGGAGCCGAGGCCGCGGTCGCTGCGAGGAGCCGCCATGTTCGCCGCCTGCTCAACCCCGCACCGAGCGCCCGGCCCCGGCCTCCGCTCACCTTCAGCACTCGCCGCTCCCACTCCCCGCATCCGCCAGCCTGGTGTTGAGCTTCTCCCCCGGAGCTGCTTCTGCTGTTGCTGTTGCTGCTGCCGCCACCGCCGATTGTTATTGTTAATGGAGGCAGCGGGTCCGGCGGCGCTTTTGCTGAAGTCCGTCTCAGCGTCTCTCTCGCGGACTCGGCATCGGCTCCACATAAACAGCCGGCCACAGGAAAGAGGCAGCGGGCGCCCTCCAGAGGCGCCGTCCCGACCCGCACCCTCCTGCCTCCCTCCAATACCTCCACCTCCTCCCTCAACCCTCGTCTCCACTTCCTCCAACTCCTCCAATCCCTCCTCCTCCTCCTCCTCCCTACCCTCCCCCAACCATCCCCTCCTCCTCCACCTCCAATCCCCCCTACCTCTTTCCTCTCGTCCAATCCCCTCCTCCACCCTCCTCATCCGATCCCCTCCCCCACCCCCCTCCGATCCCCACCCCCTCCCCCTCCTCTGATCCCCACCCCCTCCTCCGATCCCCTCCCTCACCCTCCTCCTCCGATCCCCTCCCTCACCCTCCTCCTCCGATCCCCTCCCCCACCCTCCTCCTCCGATCCCCTCCCCCACCCTCCTCCTCCGATCCCCGATCCCTCCTCCTCCGATCCCCCCC
Organism: Somniosus microcephalus; assembly: GCF_052327205.1. Lineage (NCBI taxonomy): Eukaryota > Metazoa > Chordata > Chondrichthyes > Squaliformes > Somniosidae > Somniosus > Somniosus microcephalus. The sequence continues at coordinate 43,014,927 of NC_140991.1, read as the reverse complement.
CACCCGTCTCCTCCGATCCCCTCCCCCTCCTCCTCCGATCCCCTCCCCCACCCTCCTCCTCCAATCCCCTCCCCCATCCCCTCCTCCGATCCCCTCCCCCATCCCCTCCTCCAATCCCCTCCCCCACCCCCTCCTCCGATCCCCTCCCCCTCCTCCGATCCCCTCCGCCGATCCCCTCCCCCTCCTCCGATCCCCTCCCCCACCCCCTTCTCCGATCCCCTCCACCTCGTCCGATCCCCTCCCCCACCCTCCTCCTCCGATCCCCTCCCTCACCCTCCTCCGATCCCCTCCCTCACCCTCCTCCTCCGATCCCCTCCCTCACCCTCCTCCGATCCCCTCCCCCACCCTCCTCCTCCGATCCCCTCCCCCACCCTCCTCCTCCGATCCCCTCCCCCACCCTCCTCCTCCGATCCCTTCCCCCTCCTCTGATCCCCTCCCTCCCCCTCCTCCTCCAATCCCCTCCCCCACCCCCTCCTCCGATCCCCTCCCCCACCCTCCTCCTCCGATCCCCCCACCCTCCTCCTCTGATCCCCTCCCCCACCCTCGTCCTCCGATCCCCTCCCTCCCCTCCTCCTCCGATACCCTCCCCCACCCCCTCCTCCGATCCCCTCCCCCACCCTCCTCCTCCGATTCCCTCCCTCCCCCTCCTCCTCTGATCCCCCCCTCCTCCTCCGATCCCCATCTCCTCCGATCCCCTCCCCCTCCTCCTCCGATACCCTCCCCCACCCCCTCCTCCGATCCCCTCCCCCACCCTCCTCCTCCGATTCCCTCCCTCCCCCTCCTCCTCTGATCCCCTCCCTCCCCCTCCTCCTCCGATCCCCATCTCCTCCGATCCCCTCCCCCTCTCCTCCGATCCCCTCCCCCTCCTCCTCCGATCCCCTCCCCCTCCTCCTCCGATCCCCTCCCTCCCCCTCCTCCTCCGATCCCCTCCTCCGATCCCCTCTCCCACCCTCCTCCGATCCACTCCGCCATCTCCACCTTAAATCCCCACCTCCACCTCCTCCCACAATCCCCTCCAATCCTCCTCCAAACCCTACCTCCACCTCCTCCTCTAATCCCCTCCCCACTGCCAATCCCCTTCAAGTATTTATATAATTCCCTATTGAAATTACAGTACTATTGAAATATTAATGTATATTAAAAAGAGCAGTAGTCCTAATACTGACCCCTAGGGGTCACCACTGCACACTTGCCTCCAGTCTGAAAACAACCATTCATCACTACTCTCTGTGTCCTTTAACCAATTTCGTAGCTAGGCAGCCACTGCCCCTTTAATTCCATGGGCTTCAATTTTGCTAATAAGTTTCTTGTATCTACTGTATCAAATGCCTTTTGAAAGTCCATTTACACAACATCACCTGCGCTACCCTCATCAACCCTCTCCCTTACTTATCAGTAGCTTGGTTTGGAGACAATTCAGAATGGTTACCGCATGCCAGACACCCAGCTGTATTCACCAAGCTTTTAACAACTGTACAGAAGTGTGTCTTTTTTCACATTTATCAAATTGAGAGATTATGATGTGACCCCCAATTTTTTTCTCAGGTTCCCCATAGTTGACCTGGTTGGAGATTAATACTAGTGGACAACCCCATACGTTTGCCCCAGGCTTTTCCCTTCTCCTACTTTGCTTATATCTTTGGAGCTTCCTTCCCCTCCAATCTTGGAAGATGTTTAATCTGTTATCCAACCCGTCTACTGACATCATGCATTTTAAACTTTGACCTTCTGTTCTTTGTTACTGACCCACCCTTTTTCTTTGAGTATATGTAATCATTCACTCATTGTAATTATGTTGCTTTGTGTAGGCCTGTTGTTCTTTATTTCTGTTTTGTTTTTGAAGGCATTTTCGTGTGTTCCCATTTGTTTTTCTCCCCTTCCTGAAAGCAGGGAGGGGACTGGAAAAGGTGCACTTTCCCATTTCAGGGGCCCACTGTCATTCTTAGATTAGGTACTGCACAGCCAGCCACAGAGTGAAGTTCCCCTTTCTCTTTCCAACATTGTACCGTAGTCCCAATTTAAGAGGAATGCCCCCTACTGTATTAGTGTGATTTATTTTCTACTTCTCACACAGCAACATAGGAATTGCTAGACAAAAAAGGACCAAGTTTCATCTAGTTCGCCTTATACCATCCTGGTAATCACATTAACCATCCTTCTGGCCTTGAGCAATACTGCCAATTTGGTGCAAAAATGGAACGTGAGCCTTTTGGGAATTGAGTTAGTACTATCCAAACCAAGTTCAAGTAGGACCTTGCAGCATACAGATGAGAATTCCATCCCATCAATCTGGGCTGGATTTAAATCCAGCTCCTAAAGGGAAATGGATAGAGTGTTTCCCAGCTGAAGCCAGTTATATAACTTGGTCCATTAAATCTACAGCTGTTCTCCCATACCCCCACCGTAACTTCGGTGGGAATCTGTCTTAATATCTGGAAACTTGGCCGGGACCCAGTTACACCGAGTCCCAGCCATATGTCAGAGATTCCTCTATGGTCTACTGAAGGTGGAGGCTTTGCCCACCCTAAACATGGCTATTGTCTTTCGGGAGGGGGGTTGGATGGCTGGAGCAGGGACTTCTTACATCAGGAGTTCCATGACCCAGGCCTCCAGTGGAACCCCGAGTATGGTCAGCGGAGGTATGCCTAGTCAGACCAGGTGTGCCTTCCCAAGACTACACATTTTCTTTTAAAAGCAGGCCCCTTACAAAGAGGATCATGGCGATATCTCTCTGTTGGTTCCGTTGGGGGATCTAGCTCTGCAACCCCATGGCCAGGCAAATCTTCAGCTGAACTTTTCAATGGGTGTCCCAGATGCGATCCGAATGGGTGGGTGGCCACCACTGGGATACAAACCAGGTAACCTCCTCCTGACCCCCAGAAGGATCACCAGGTCAGCGGCGGAGGTTCCCAGTGGGTGCATCTCGACTCTTAACGCTGAGATGTGCCTCATCATGGATTCTTGGGGCCCATAAAAATAAGCAAATCATTAGACATTACAACTTGTTAATTTAGAAATGTTCAGATCTATCAAGTCTTACTGATTTGGAGCGCCACTGATGGTTCAGTTGGCAGATGTACTGTCTAGCACAGAACTAAGCCATATAGACCAGGAAGGTTCCAGGTTTGATCTCTGGTCTGGGCTGAATTTTCTGATCACAGCAAGTGGGGTGGTAAGGATGCTAAAATAGGCCTTAGCGACCCTGCGTTAGGGAGGGGAAAATCAGCCAGGGTCATAGCTCCTGATCGGAGCCGGTACTCAATGAAGCCTGCTGGGAAGTGCGAGTGTGTCAATGTCGGGTGAGGAAAGATCAGGCTGGTTGTGATGCTTTCTATGGTCAACTTGTTTGTCAACACTCACTTATACATGAATAATAGGGACTTTGACATGGTACTGAAGGGCAGACAGTGCCTGGGAAATGGCAGCCCAGCATGAATTGACATCTCCAGCAGAGGAGAAGGTGGGGGGCGGTGGGTGTGGAGGGGGGAAGAAAAATTATGTTTGGCAAATTAAAAAAATTTAAAAAGCCTCAATGATTTGCACTGAGACTTGCTCATTTTAATTTTTAAATGGAATATTTTAATATATCTAATTCTGAGAAACACAGCTCTAGGCTTCTATTTTCTTCATGGAATGAAGCATAACAAAATAGGGGAAGTGAGAATTGCTGGTTGTTAGCTTAAAATTAACCCAGCATTGTAATTCTCACTGTTTTTAGCATTCTTCCCAGGGGTAAAGTGCTGAAAGCAAATAACGATAGCTGGAGAGAAAAAAATACTTGACCTGAGAGTTGTCGATGCTGGGATTGGGATTGTTAACTGCTCTTGTTAATGGCTGCAGAAGTCAGATGGAGAGAAACATATGCAGCATTCCTCAGGGGAGAATAAATTCAAGAAGGTGAATATTTACTTCTAGTAAGAGCTGATGTTAGTTTGTGAACAGCAGATCAAGCTGTGCAAGTGAGGCCACCATGCTGCCAATTTTGTTTTTTGCACAGTGCAAACTTGTTAGCGGTAAGAAATGGGTGTAGCAACAATTGTAGAGAATCAGATAGTGAAAGAGCAGCTACAGGAAATTTCAAAATAGGAGGCTAGCTGTGCTATCTAACTGCCCTGAGGGAAGTGTTTCTATGCTCGGCACAGTTACTTGGACCCTGGTAAGCAGTAACCCACAGCCACAGTCAAGCAGAAGAACTACCCTATCCTATGGTGGGAGTGAAGGTCACCACTGTCCTGAACCTTTACGCCACTGTTACTTTCCAGGCATTTACAGGAGACTTCTCAGGAGGTAGCCACTATGCCACCAACTGTTCATATAATCATAGAATATTACAGCACAGAAGGAGGCCGTTCGGCCCATCCTGTTGCTTTAGTTATATGATTGAAGCCCTGCTTCGGAAGGTACACCATCACATAAGTTCCAACATTAGAAACATTGAAACATAGAAGATAGGAGCAGGAGTAGGCCATTCGGCCCCTCCAGCCTGCTCCGCCATTCAATGAGATCATGGCTGATCATCCAAATTCAGTACCCTATAGAAACATAGAAGACACCAGCATCAGAAGCAAAGGTGGCTTGGCCAGCTTTGCCAAAGTACAGGGCATTAATAACTGCACAATGATCCCTCAATATCCAGATGATCTACAACTTCCACCCGAAAATGATGCATGCCAATGCATGCACTGGAGGAGTACCCATTGATTCTTTCATGTTGAGGCACTCCAGTAGGACCAAGCTCTTTGAAGGAGAAGGTAAAATGGAAGACTGACTCATGGCAGACAAGGGCCGTACAATGTGTCCAAAACATATGACACTTCTGCTCAACCCCGTAATCAAACTGAGGAAAATATAACAGAGGAGAATACAAGGTGGTTGCATTACAAGGATAAGACCACTTTTTAAAAAAGTTTAAAATTTTTGCATCAGGCCTGCCCTTGCAGCACTTGTTTGTAACTGGCCAAGGCTGGCGAGAGGTTGTAGCCCACTTCTATACTGTGGCATCTGAAATTAATCAAAGCCATTCTAATGTTTTCAGTTGTATCTGAAGACATACTTTCATTCCTTGTTTTGTTTCCGAGAGTCATAGATGTTACTTTTATTTTAATGATGGTCAATATCGACATTTTTATTTCAAAATGAGTCGAAATGGATTACAACAACAACTTACACTTCTCTTGTGCAGAAAGACTTCTTGAGGTGCTTTACAGAGCAAAGGAAAAGGGTGGCCAAGCAGGTGAGAGAGGAGAGAAAAGAGCAGGGAAAGAAGGTGGGGCAGAATTGACGGCATGATTGAAGAAGAGGGTTTTAGAAGGCTTTTAAAAGACAAAGAGAGAGAGTGGGAAAGCAGCGAGATTTAGGTACTCCCTTTGGGGACTCCATTTCAATAAAAAGACAGAATGCAAACGCAACATATACTAAAAATAGAGTATTTATTTATGCTTGTGTATATATTAGCATCTAAATGCCTTTTATGTATGTTTACATATATGGGTAGACGTTACAAATGAGTGTTTACAGCATAGAGCTTTGCATGACAGGCGAGTTCAGGTACAGGGGTCAGTAGGCCCCACTTGATTTTCCACCCTTTAATTTTAATGTTAAGGTCTGTGGCTGGAGTGCTAATTTCTACACTCTATCCCATACTGTCACTTAAGTTCCAACACAATACCTGCTCAGTATGATTCACCATCATGCTTATCACATCTGAGAATCTTGTGCTCCTGTTTAAAGGTGTCCATACTCTTGATCGATGTGGTACCCAGGAGGAGACAGTAGTCCGTGTTCAAAGTACCAAACCACTGCCTTGCCAAGACTGAGGGGTAGATCTTTGTCTTTACCACCTGGACTTTAAGCATCGCCCGGGTGAAGCACAGAAAGGAAAATCTGCCGTAACAGGACCCGTCTGATTCTGCTTCCATTGAATTTAATGGAAAGAAATTCTAGCGAGTTCTGTAAGGGGTATGTTATATTCTCCACCAGATTTTCCCTTCTGCACTCTGCCCAGGTGATGTTTAATGCCTAGGCAATAAAAAAGGAAAATCGAAAGTGTGCGTTCTCGATAGAGTTGGGATTATCCCTCATGTTGCTTCATCAGTGCCAGGAATATCCTTTGCATGAGTCACGAGGGTGTCCTTGGTTTCAGAGGTTCCCTAAAATCCACTTGTGCAGGATGGTGTTGCCAACAACCTTTTATTGACATCATTGTCATTCAGCTGTTCCTGAGCCTCTGGACGAATGGCAGTGCTGAAAGTCATCTCTTTGAGGTGCCCACTGTGCACATCTGCAAGGTTCTTGAGCCCGTCTCTTATGTTAAGGGTAGCTGTGGCAGCCACTGCAGTTCTGGTCGCTCAACAATAACAGACTGTTGAATTCTCCAATCCTTTCAAGTCTTCTTAGGCAGTCCCTCGGAACCGAGGATGACTTGCTTCCACGTTAAAAATGAGTTCTCAGGTGACTGATGAGTCCAATGCGGGACCTACAGTCTCTGTCACAGGTGGGGCAGACGGTGGTTGATGGGGCGGGTGGGTGGGGTGCTTGGGTTGACGTGCGCTCCTTGCGCTGCTTGCGCTTGGCTTCTGCTTGCTCCCGGCAAAGAGACTCAAGCTGTTCGGCGCCTTCTCGGATGTTTCTTCTCCACTTTGTGGGGTCTTGGGTCAGGGATTCCCAGGTGTCAGTGGGGATGTAGCACTTTTTCAAGGAGGCTTTGAGGGTGTCCTTGAAGCGTTTCCTCTGCCCACCTGGGGCTCTCTTGCCGTGCCGGAGCTCCAAGTAGAGCACTTGTTTTGGGAGTCTCGTATCAGGCATGTGGACGATGTGACCCGTTCATCGGAGCTAATAGAGTGTGGTCAAAGCTTCGATGCTGGGGATGTTGGCCTGAGCAAGAACACTGACGTTGGTGCGCCTATCCTGCCAATTAATTTGCAGGATCTTGTGGAGGCAGCATTGGTGGTACCTCTCCAGTGCTTTGAGGTGCCTGCTGTACATGGCCCATGTCTCTGAGGCATACAGGAGGGCGGGTATTACTACTGCTCTGTAGACCATGAGCTTAGTGCCAGGTTTGAGGTCCTGGTCTTCAAACACTCTCTTCCTCAGGCGACCGAAGGCTGCAATGGCACACTGAAGGCGGTGTTGGACTTCGTCATCGATGTCTGCCCTTGTTGACAGTAGGCTCCCAAGGTATGGAAAATGGTCCACGTTGTCCAAGGCCTCGTCGTGGATTTTGATAATCGGGGGGCAGTACTGTGTGGTGGGGGCAGGTTGGTAGAGGACCTCTGTCTTATGGATGTTTAGTGTAAGGCCCATGCTCTCGTACACTTTGGTGAAGGTGTTGACGATGGTTTGGAGTTCGACCTCCAAGTGAGCGCAGACGCAAGCGTCGTCTGCATACTGTAATTCGACGACAGAGGATGGGACGACCTTGGATCTGGACTGGAGGTGACGGAGGTTGAACAGTTAGAGAAGAATGGAGTGGTCAATAATCTTAAGGGTGGTGGAAAGCCCAACGAGGTTGAGGAGAGACAGAGAGGCACTGTCACCGTCACACAAGATGTGAACTTTGATCAGTGCAGTCTCAGTGTTCTGGGTAAGGTGGAAGCTTGATTGGAGGGTCTCAAACAAGAAGTGTCAGAAGAGGCAAGCGTGCAATTGCAAAGCAATGGTATGTTCCAGGACTTTAGAAAGAAAGAGAACAATGAGATTGGGTGACAGTTGGAGAGAGGGAGAACAGTGCCATGAAGATCGGGATAGGTTGATAATATTGTAGCATGGCCTGAGGAAGTGAAGTTGGGTGGCCAGGAGTTGGGACAGGAGAGGATTGCGAGAAGTATGCTTCATGGATGAGTTGGGTAGGCTCCATGGATGAGTTGGGTAGGCTTCATAGATGAGTTGGGTAGGCTTCATAGATGAGTTGGGTAGGCTGAAGGCTGAGGGTGAAGTGGGTGAGAAGCCGCAGAGCACATGGTGGGTGAAGCTTGGTTGGGAGAAGGACAGAAGGGAGGGGTGGGACTTGAGTAGGATGGAGGAGTTGAGGAGCAATCAGAGGAAGCAGCAGCAACTATGCAGATAGCCTCAATTTGGATACAAAAAATCCACAAACTTCTCACACTTTGAGTCCAAGGTGAAGCTAAGGTTGTGGAGGATTGAGGGGAGAATTTGTGGTGAAAAGAAGTTTGGAATTGTTCCTGCTCCCAGGATGATTTTGTGTAGTAAGCAATAAGAATTGTAAAGTCTCGCTTGTTTTCAGAAAGACTCACTTGTGTTTGTTGCCGTGTTTCTTTGTTTTTGGAAGGACTCACTCTGGCCTCAACTTAGTGTGTTTTGTTTAGTTGGCACTGATTTTGAAAGTTTGTGTGCTCATATTGAACAGCTGTCTGCAGCTGTTCATTTTGAGGATTAATGGCCACAGTAAGGAGCTCTGTGGCACTACAATTTAAGAAACTCTGTCTTGCACATCAATCTCTTCTCCATTTCTGGCTCCCCCGCCTGCTCTTCCCATCTATATATTGCTAGGAGCGTATGAACCAGCTCAGGTTGAATTTTGGATTTGGCTTGGTCTGATCCCAAACTGATTCAAAACCTGGTAAACTTGGAACAATCAATAAAACATAGTCAATCTCCATCCCCACTAAAATTCATTTCCAAAACGGAACCCCCACCACCTAATCTTAGGCTAAGTGGGAGAAAGAAAGAAAGACTTACATTTATATAGCGTTTTCATGATCACCGGACGTCCCAAAGCGCTTTACAGCCAATGAAGTACTTTTTGAAGTGTAGTCACTGTTGCGCACAGTAAGCTCCCACAAACAGCAATGTGATAATGACCAAATAATCTGTTTCAGTGTTGTTGATTGAGGGATAAATATTGGCAGGACACCGGGGGATAACTCCCCTGCTCTTCTTCGAAATAGTGCCATGGGATCTTTTACGTCCACTTGAGAGGGCAGACAGGGCCTCGGTTTAACATCTCATCTGAAAGACAGCACCTCCGACAGTGCAGCACTCCCTCAGTACTGCACTGGAGTGTCAGCCTAGATTTTTGTGCTCAAGTCTCTGGCGTGAGACTTGAACTCAGAGGCGAGGGTGCTACCAACTGAGCCACAGCAATACCATATAATCATTTATATGGTTAAGATATTAATTTCTTCTCTTCTCTTTCAAAGTCTCCAGGTAGCACAACATTCTTAGATAACTGGGTAGGCAGACAGCCAATCTTCTTCCAGGGTCCGAGTGAAAATTACTTTTTCATCTGAATTGACCTATTGATATATAATAGGATTTCACTAGGGTGTAATGAATTGTTTTGTATATTTTATGCCAAAATAATGGATTTCAAAGTCTGAGGCGCAGTAATCCCTGTGTTACATACACCCTAGAACATAATAACCACTGATAGATAGGTCATAATGAAGCCCAAGTAAATATTAATGTACACAGCACTGGTTTCGATAGAACACATTTGCTCTCGGGATTCAGGCCTTTACCACATATTTCCACTCTCTTAGCCAACTGAATAACTTAACAATAATGCACTTAAGCATGATGGTTAACACCATCTGTCAAATTAATACATAGATAAAATCAACATTTTAAATGGCAGTTTTAGTTGGTAGTGATTAGAGATCAAATATCCTGCTCTTTCCCCAAACTACAATAAAGCATATCAATGAAATCATTGCTCATCATTGTGCCTGATCAGCAATGGTACAACAGTGACCACACTTCAAAAGTAAGTAATTGGCTGTGAAGTGCTTTGAAATATCCTGAGGTTATCTAAAAGGTTTTTTTTTGCCTGATCAGCAATGGACAAAGGAAGTGTCAGATATTTACTTGTGCACGCCGATCCAAGAAGAAAATTATATTTCTTTGAGGAGCAGGCTTTGGTAAACTATAGGGTAGATTTACTAATCCTGCACCTCCAACAGGTTACAGGTTAAAGATAGACTATAGCACTACAGCAACAGTCATCCAACCTGCACTCCCTCAAGCGCAACTATTTCCTGAGAGCGAATGGTTTGGTGAATTTACCCTTAGACTTCCAGCAAAACTGGCACTATGTCTTCCATTTCCTGCTGGTCGAAAATACTTACTGATATCTTAAAAAAATACAAACCTGAGAATTCATGCCTTTTAAAGGACTAGTGCTCCTTCAAGAAACCACACACAACTTTAAGAAAGGAAGACTTACATTTATATAGCGCCTTTCATGACCACCGGATGTCTCAAAGCGCTTTACAGCCAATGAAGTACCTTTTTGGAGTGTAGTCACTGTTGTAATGTGGGAAATGCGGCAGCCAATTTGTGCACAGTAAGCTCCCACAAACAGATAATCTGTGATGTAAAGAGACTACTGAGTGCTTGGTTTGAGTATAAAACAAGGCTTTAATCAACTGTTTCGAAACCATGAGATTTCTAGTTACATCACTAATTCCTGGTTACAGAAACATCCTGAGCAAGCTGGGCCCACGCCCGAGTATTTATACTCCTTGGACGGCGCCACCAGCTGGCCGCCCAGTGTTACTTCATGAGTCATGATAAGATTCATGACAATCTGTTTTTTGTTATAGGGATAAATATTGGCCAGGACAGCGGGGATAACTCCCCTGCCCTTCTTCGAAATAGTATCATGGGATCTTTTACATCCACCTGAGAGAGAGCAGACTGGACCTCGGTTTAACGTCTCATCTGAAAGACGGCACCTCCGACAGTGCGGCACTCCCTCAGTGCTGCACTGGAGTGTCAGCCTAGATTTATGGGCTCCAAGTCCCTGGAGTGGGATTTGAACCCTACAACCTTCATGACTCACAGGCGAGTGCGCTACCCACTGAGCCACAGCTGACACTAAAGCTAAAAGTTAATACTCTGGGGAGTAACACTTTTTCCTTGAAGTGAGAGTCTTCGAATGTTAGCATGCAACTGTTAAATGGGCTAATGCCTTTGGTAAAACAACAAAGGAATTTCAAATGAACATATTAATTAAAAATATGCTAATATTCAAAGGACCTAAATTCAAAGCATTTGACTTATTGGTTATGTTCTCAAGTCATTTCCTTCTTTGGTAGAATGAGTAGCAGTCATATAAAAATGGAAGGCTTGCATTGTACTTGAAATATCAAAATTGCACTGAACAAAAAGACAGAGAGTATCTGCTTATGTTTCAACACAAATTAAAATTTCAGCACTGTATTAATGACATCAAGGATTGGATTTATAAAATAAAGCCCGCAATAGTTCATCAAATAAAAATTGATAATGGCCATTCAAAGCACTTATTTTTCTGAGCTGAATCCCTAGTGGCTCAATATGTAGTTCTACATACGTACGGTGTTCAAAAAATATTTGATTTTCAGTAGCAGGAGCTGCAATCTGCTCCATATTTTATATGTTAATATGTGCAGAAGCTGTATTTCTTGCCAGGGTAAGAGTGTCATCTGAAGCAGTGGTGTGTGAAAAGGACAGCAAGGTGCTAGCTGAGCCGTGCTTTATAAGCATCAACATGAGAGATGTCAAGGAGTACCGTTTCCATACATATTAATACATTATAAATCATATTAATAATATATTTTTCTGTCTTTGCTGTGGATATTTTGAGCTGCTTTCCTCTTCTGGTAGCAATATATAAAATCTTATTTCATCGATATGACATTGAACATTCCATTTATGGCCTTTGCTCTGTTTTCCACCTATTATTATAAGTTACACAATTAGCCCTTTGAGATAGAGGCTGGAGGATTCATGCTGTTAAATAAAATGTCATATCATTTTTATGTTACGGACTCTGGCTCAGGGACTGTATTATTAACAGAGTAAACATACGCCTGTATTTTGTAAGTCTATATATATGTTTGTGAGATGTGCCTGATGACTTTTAATTTTGTTTACTGCAACAGGCAGTTGATATCCATGGAATTTCATAATCATTCGAGAAGCTAAGCATTGTTTATATATTTTTTTCTGATTTCAAACAACAACATACGAACATATAGCACCTTTAACATAGAAAAATGTCCCAAGGTGCTTCACAAAGGAATAATCACGGCCTCCAGTGCATTTACCTAAAAATGGACACCAAGCCAAAGAAGCAGTTATTAGGAGGCGTGGCTATAAGCTTGGTCAAAGAGCTGTTTTTTAAGGAGGGTTTTAAGGGAGGTGATGGAGGTAGAAAGGTTCAGCAGGGAATTAGAGAGCGTAGGGCCTTTATGACCAAAGGGAAGGCTGCCAATGCTGAAGCAAAAGTGAGGGGTGGATGCATAAGAGACCATAGTCAGAGGAGCTCTGAGGGGGTTACATAGGATTACATAGGACATACATCACAGAAACAGGTCATACAGCCCAACCAGTCCATGCGGTGTTTATGCTCCACTCGAGCCTCCTCCCGTCTTTTCTCATCTAAATCTATCAACATAACCCGCTATTCCCTTCCCCTTCATATGTTTATCTAGCCTCCCCTTAAATGCCTCTATACTATTCACCTCAACTATTCCCTGTGGTAGCGAGTTCCACATTCTCATCACTCTTTGGGTAAAGAAGTTTCTTCTGAATTCCCTATCTGATTTCTTGGTCACTATCTTATATTGATGGCCTCTAGTTTTGCTCTTCCCCACAAGTGGAAACATTCTCTCTGTATCCACTCTATCAAAACCTTTCATAATTTTAAAGACCTCTATTAGGCCACCCCTCAGCCTTCTCTTTTCAAGTGATACGAGACCCAGCCTGTTCATCCTTTCCTGATAGGTGTACCCTCGCATTTCTGGTATCATCCTTGTAAATCTTCTCTGCACCCTCTCCAGTGCCTCTTTATCTTTTTTATGATATGGCGACCAGAACTGTACGCAGTACTCCAAGTGTGGTACGCAGTACTCCAAGGGTTGTAGGATTAGACTAGGTTACAGAGATGGGCGGGGAAGGTGGTGGTTGGGGGGGCGGGGTGGGGAGGGGCGGTGGTGCAGCCATGAAGGGATTCAAACGTGCAGCTGAAGAGTTTACAATTTGAGCTGTTGGATGGCCGGGAGCCAATGTGGGTCAGCAAGGACAATGATTGCTGAGTGGGACTTGATGCAGGAAAGGCTGCGGGCAGCAGGGCTTTGGATACGTTGACGTTTATGGAGGGTGGAGGTTGGGAGGTGCGCCAGGCGAGCGTTGGAGTAGCCAAGTCTGGAGGTGAGAAAGTAGATGGGCTGCAGTAGGGGCAGAGATGGGTGGCTCTGAAGGTGGAAGTAGATGGACTTTGTGATGGAGAGGATGTTGGGTTGGAAGTTCAGCTTGGGCTTGAATGGGAGACCAAGGTAGCAAACAATCTGGATCAGCCTGAGACAATGGCTGAGGAAGTGAATGGAAGTAATGATAAGGGAACAGAGTTTGTGGTGGGCCGATGACAATTGCTTCAGTCTTCGCATTGTTTGGTGGAAATTGCAGCTTATGAAAATTATGACAATTGTGGAGGTTCGTAAATAGAAATAAATGTACCCCTTTGAAAGGATCAGTTTCAGGAGTCTCATATTCACCTCATTTACTGTATCTAATCCAATCAACCTGAAGACCAATACAGGAAGGTTTAATAAAGCTGGAAGATTCTTGGGATCAGCATCAAACAGAACAACATTTAAGGTACCTCAACATTATACTACCAGCACCATCCATTTAAGTACAGGAAAAATTTTCAGTAAAACCTGTTAATTATTGCACACACGATAGACAATAGCTTATCCTACAAACGAGGAAAACATTGACTGACAAAACTAACAATAGCAAAACTCAAATTAATAGTCCTGGAATAAATTTGTACACAATCTTGCATAAACCATTTTAAACAATGGTTAATGCATTAATTTGAAATTCTTCCATCTTCTTGTTCAACAAAAGTTTTTACCTGCTTAAAATAAATGGATTAATGCTTCTATTTAAATAGCAGGCAAAGCAATTTCATACATATATTTCAATGTGTTTGTATGCTAATATTGCAGATATTCACAAACCTTTGAAGGTGGCAGGGCAAATTCTCACCGCTCAGCCCTCCATTACAGTTATTGGCAATTGCCAATTTGTTGGATTTACGCAATATTCGTGCTGCAGCCAGATAGACTAATTGACCTAGTGAGTGACCTGGTAATGACATGATTTATGGCCCACACATAACTCTCAGCCTGGGAGGCCAACAATGGAACAAATAAAGCTGTGGAACCTCACCCCAGCAGTCTGGAAATTGTTCTAAGAGTAATTTCTTCCTAAATCTCTTGTTTTTGGCAGTTTATTCTCGTCAGCTGTGTCATCCAGAATGCTGTTAGTGTCTGAAGGCAATTACTTTCAGGACCTCCACCTATTTCTACTTGTAAGGAAGGTGAAAGCATTGCAAAGGCCTATCCACTGGGCATTCCCCTGTGCCTAATTATTATGGACGACCTGGAGGAGGAGCGGCGAGAGCAGGCATGTCGCATGAGGCACCAAGGCCAGGGACTGAATCGATCTCGCTACTACCCTCCTCACAGAGAGTGTACAGAGAGCGGATATCATGGGAGCCATTGTTGGAGGAGCTCTGTGTGCGCGGCGACTGTGCTTCACCAAGGAAGCAATTTTCCACCTGTGCGAGAGGCTCCACGAAGACCTGAGGCCACGGTTCACCTCCCGCAGGGTCTTGCCAGTGGCAATGAAGTTGACGGGTCTTATTCTGCTGCGGGTGGGTGGGAAATGAACTCACTCCCAGGCACCAGCACAAAGACTGGCACCGCGGCTGGGTCAGTGAGTGAGGTAGTGCAGTCTGCATGTGGTGATGCACTGAGCACTAGCGGCAGGGACAGTCCAGGGGAGAGTTCGCTGGAGGGTGAGGTCCTTTCCTAGCTCCGCTGAGGAGGACAGCGATGCAGATGTCAGGAGCCCAGCAATGAAAAGTAAACTGCTGGCCTCACTCAAGCACTTGCACGCGGCATTGGAAGCCATGCCGAGGAGTTTCACCGCCATGGCTGAAAGTATGGAGGAGTCTGCTTCCACTCTGAGTGGTGTCCTCTCACATGGTTTCAGCACTCTGCAGTCTACCTTAGAGAGTGTGGCCATCTCCAGGGACATTGCATTCAGGACCTCGCAGCAGGAATCCATGTTCGCATACTTTGCAGCTCTGGTAGAAACTCAATAGCTGCCATGCAAACTCTGGGCTTAAACCTCTACTTCACCTTGGATAGACAGACGTCCACCTTGGAGAGATTTGTGGAGTAAGAGGATAGGGGCTTTTCATCACATTTTTCAGTCGGCCCACCTGCAGATCAGGGGAAGTGATGAGCCCATAGCCCAATTGGCAGTGGCGCAGCGGGAGTGGCACGTGTTGACGTTTGGTCGCTCGGCACCCCGTACGGTGCTAGAATACCAGCTGGGCCAGACTGCCTCGGCAGAAGCTGAAGTGCAGCAGTTTGCAATCGGGCCCTCTCAGGCTTGGGCACCCAAGAGTCATGCCCACAATCCTCTCAAGGGTCCACACAAGGGAAACAGCAACCTCCCACGAGCTCTGCTGAAGCCACCGAGAGCCTCATAGGATTAGTAGGGTGAGGAAGTAAAAGCACTATGAGCTGGCCACTTGTGTGTCAAAAGATGTTCGTTCAACCTTCTGTTTGTCAATCAAATTCGTCACCTTTTTCATATTTGGGAGTTTGGTGTATGCTCACTTTTCATTGCAGTTAGTTTGTCTGTACATAACATAAGAACATAAGAAGTAGGAGCAGGAGTAGGCCATACGGCTCCTCGGGCCTGCTCCGCCATTCAACAGGATCATGGCTGATCCGAATCTAGACTCACGTCCACTTCCCTGCCCTCTCCCCGTAACCCCTAATTCCCTTATCTGCTAGGAAACTGTCTATCTCCATTTTAAATTTATTTAATGTTGCAGCTTCCACAGCTCTCTGGGGTAGCAAATTCCATAGATTTACTACCCTCTGAGTGAAGAAGTTTCTCCTCATCTCAGTTTTGAAAGGGCAGCCCCTTATTCTTAGATTATGCCCCCTAGTTCTAGTCTCACCCATCAGTGGAAACATCCTCCCCGCATCCACCCGATCAAGCCCCCTCACAATCTTATATGTTTCGATAAGATCGCCTCTCATTCTTCTGAACTCCAATGAGTAGAGTCCCAACCTACTCAACCTTTCCTCATACGTCAACCCCCTTATCTCCAGAATCAACTGAGTGAACCTTCTCTGAACCACATCGAGAGCAAGTATATCTTTTCTTAAATATGGAAACCAAAACTGCACGCAGTATTCCAGGTGTGGCCTCACCAATACCCTGTATAACTGCAGCAAGACTTCCCTGTTTTTATACTCCATCCCCCTTGCAATAAAAGCCAAGATTCCATTGGCCTTCCTGATCACCTGCTGCACCTGCATACTAACTTTTTGTGTTTCATGCACCAGGACCCCCAGATCCCTTTGTACTGTAGCACTTTGCAGTTTCTCTCCATTTAGATAATAACTTGCTCTTTGATTTTTTCTGCCAGAGTGCATAACCTCACACTTTCCAACATTATATTGCATCTGCCAAATCTCTGCCCACTCACTTAGCCTGTCTATGTCCTTTTGCAGGTTTTTTATGTCATCCTCACTCATTGCTTTCCCTCCCATCTTTGTATCGTCGGCAAACTTGGATATGTTGCACTCAGTCCCTTCCTCCAAATCGTTAATATAGATTGTAAAGAGTTGGAGTCCCAGCACTGACCCCTGCGGAACACCACTAGTTACTGATTGCCAGCCCGAGAATGAACCATTTATCCCAACTCTTTGTTTTCTGTTAGATAGCCAATCTTCCACCCATGCCAGTATATTACCCCCAATCCCGTGATTTCTTATCTTGATCAGTAATCTTTTGTGTGGAACCTTGTCAAATGCCTTTTGGAAGTCCAAATACACCACATCCACTGGTTCCCCTTTATCCACCCTGTTTGTTACATCCTCAAAGAATTCGAGCAAATTTGTCAAACATGACTTCCCCTTCATAAAACCACACTGACTCTGTCCTATTAAATTATGTTCATCCAACTGCTCTGTTACTGTTTCCTTAATAATGGACTCCAACATTTTGCCAACCACAGATGTTAGGCTAACTGGTCTATAGTTTCCAGCTTTTTGTCTACTTCCCTTCTTAAATAAGGGTGTTACATTAGCAGTTTTCCAATCTGCCAGGACCTTTCCTGAGTCCAGGGAGTTCTGGAAAATAATCACCAATGCATCCACAATCCCTACCGCCACTTCTCTCAAGACCCTAGGATGTAGGCCATCAGGTCCGGGGGATTTATCCGCCTTAAGTCCCATTATTTTACTGAGTACCATCTCCTTAGTGATTTTAATCGTCTTTAGCTCCTCCCCCCCCCCATTGCCCCCTGTTTGTCCAGTGTTGGGATATTTTTAGTGTCCTCTACTGTAAAGACTGATACTAAATATTTGTTCAGCGTCTTTGCCATCTCCATGTTCCCCACCACTAGTTTCCCGGTCCCATCCTCTAAGGGACCAACGTTCACTTTAGCCACCCTTTTTCTTTTTATATAGCTGTAGAAACTCTTGCTATCTGTTTTTATATTTTTTGCTAGTTTACTTTCATAATCTATCTTCCCTTTCTTAATTAATCTTTTAGTTATTGTTTGCTGGCTTTTAAATGCTTCCCAATCTTCTATCCTCCCACTAGATTTGGCTACTTTATATGCCCTTGTTTTCAGTCGGATACTATCCTTTATTACTTTACTAAGCCACGGATGGCTGTCTTTTCTTTTACTCCCCTTTTCCCTCAGTGGAATATATTTATCTTGGAAGATGTGAAATATCTCCTTCAATGTAGACCACTGCTCTTGTACCGTCTTACACTTTAATCTGTTTTCCCAGTCCACTTTAGTCAATTCTACTCTCATACCTTCATAGTCTCCTTTATTTAAGCTCAGTATGCTGGTTTGAGATCCAACTCTCTCACCCTCAAACTGAATTTGGAATTCAACCATATTATAGTCACTCATTCCAAGGGGATCCTTTACTAGGACATTTTTTATTAATCCTGTTTCATTACACAGGACCAGATCTAAGATTGCCTGTCCCCTGGTTGGTTCAGTTACATACTGCTCAAGGAACCCATCCCTAATACACTCTATGAACTCTTCCTCAAGGCTGCCATGCCCAATTTGATTAGTCCAGTCAATATGAAAGTTAAAATCCCCCATGATTATAGCTGTTCCCTTATTACAAGCCCCAACTATTTCCTGATTTATACTCCGACCAACAGAGTTGCAACTGTTAGGAGGCCTATAGACTATGCCCACTAGTGACTTTTTCCCCTTCTTATTCCTTATCTCCACCCAAACTATTTCACTATCCTGATCCTTTGACCCAATATCATTTCTGACTATTGCAGTGATTCCATCCTTGATTAACATAGCAATCCCACCTCCCTTTCCTTCCTGTCTGTCCTTCCTAATTGTCAAATACCCTTGTATGTTTAGTTCCCAGTAATGATTATCTTGCAGCCATGTTTCCGTAATGGCCATCAGATCATACCCATGTGTAGTTATTTGTACCGTCAACTCGTCAATTTTGTTACGAATGCTGCATGCATTCAGATAAAGAACTTTCAAATATGTTTTCTGACAATTTATTCCTGCTTTTACCCCTTTTACTACTTTACCTTTATCATTATACATTCTGTCCCTTCCTGACACGCTCTGGTTTTTATTTCCCCCACTGCTACCTTGCTCTATTGCCTTCTCCGCTGTCATTTTTATTTTTCGCTCTCTTAAAACCTCCCCCCCACTAATTAGTTTAAAGCCCTCTCTACAGCCCTAGTTATTCGATTCGCCAGGACTCTAGCCCCAGCACTGGCCAAGTGAAGTCCGTCCCAACGGAACAGCTCTCTCCTGTCCCAGCACTGATGCCAGTGTCCCAGGAAGCAAAACCCATTTCTCCCACACCAGGCTTTGAGCCACGCATTTAACTCTCTAATTTTATTTACCCTAGCCAAATTTGCACGTGGCTCAGGTAGTAATCCAGAGATTATTACCCTTGTGGTTCTGCTTTTTAATTTGGCATACTATCAGTGATATAAAAGTTGGCTAAATGGTTTGACTGCTCTTTAATGCAGAATGAAGAGAGTGGTGAAGGGGTTAACAATTGAGTGGATTGAGCAGGTCAACGAAAGCACTGAGAAATCCCTGGCTTCTCTGGCTGCCAGGTGTTGTGCTGCCCCTTCCCACCTTCTTCCAATTCTCCATCACCTTAGCTCAGTTCTTCATCATCAGATGATGCCTCCTCCAGCCCTACAACTCTCTTGGGTGTCCCAGATTTTCATCGCTCCACCATTGGTGGCCATGCCTTCAGCTGCCAAGGCTCTAAATTCTGGAATCCCCTCCCTAAACATTTCCTCCTCTCTACCTCACTCTCCTCCTTTAAGCTGCTCCTTAAAACCTACCCCTTTGATCATACGCTTGGTCACCTGTCCTAATATTTCTTAATGTGGCAATTTTTGTCTTATAACACTCCTGTGAAGCGCCTTGGGATGTTTTACTACATTAAAGAGGCAATATAGATGTAGGTTGTTGTTGCTTATAGCCCTTTCTATTGAGGAAAGCTCCTGGCTGTCCTGATAGTTACGTGCATGCGGTCAATGATGCCCTATTGGGAGGGTAAGTCAACTCCCGAGATTTTAATCGCTTGCCAACCTCAGTCCCACCAGGTGGGTAGGGATAAATTCACAGCCACGTGCACACAGGCGCGCAGTGCACACACACATACACCATACACCCACATACGCATACACACACGAGGAAATAGAATGATCTATAAAGTGCTTCAATGGAAAAGGAGAGATTGTTAAATGGCTGAAGTGATATTAAAATGAGATAAAAGGAAGGAGCATACTGAAAGAAACTGAAGAGATTTAGGAGACGTGTGACTAACTGAGACAGTAGAGAGTAAGGCAGATCTGAAATGTTGTTTGTAGAGGAGGAGGGGGAGATGGGTCAGCGTTTGGTATTGCGACACACCATCAGAACTCTGAGTTGGTGGGACAGTCTGCTCCCTGTTTTTTCCTCTCGGCTGCTGGATCTTGTTCCACTTTGCCAATTCCTCCTGTTTCCATTTCTGACCTGCTTTACCCGCTCTGAACCGCCTCAGCTATTCACATGTTCTCTGTGTCTCATAAATGTCTTTAATTTCTTTCATTATGTTCTTTTTTATTGCCTCATGTTAATAACCCTTCAGCTATTCAACCAGCTCCTTCTTTCCATTTAAACACTTTACAGGCCATTCAACTTCTTCTCACATTTATATGACCTATATATGTGTGTGTTGGAGTCTCATGTGTCTGTGCTTTTTCCATCTCCTTTCCCTTTCTTCTGTTCCTTTTTAAATGGTGCTCTTCTCTAACTCTTTCCAGTTCTCCAGAACATTAACTTATCTATCTACCTGATGCTGCCTGATCTGCTGTGTGTTTCCAGTATCCTCTGTATATCTTTCAGCGTCAGCAATCTTCTGCTTTTTACTTAAATTACTCCATTGGCTGTGAAGTACTTTGAGACATGCTGAGGATGTGATAAGGTGCTACATTAATGCAAATTGTTTCTTCTTTTTTTTAATTCAAGTTTACTAGACCTTATCTGAGTGATTATTAAATAGTTGCAGTATTTAATTTTCAACCACAACTTGCATAGAAAAATGTTGCAAGCTGCTTCACAGAGGCATAAGGAAACTGAGCCAGAGAAGGCAAAATTAGAAGGGGGTGACCAAAAGCTTTGTCAAAAAGGTGACTTTTGAAGGATGGTATAAGAATTAGCAGAGTAAAGTGGTGGAGTGGTTTAGGGAGGGAATTCTAGAGAGTGGAACTAGATGGCTGAAATCACAACAGCCAATGTTGGGACAAAGGGAAGGGAAAGCACTTCTTCTTCTTAGGCAGTCCCTCGGAACCGAGGATGACTTGCTTCCACACTAAAAATGAGTTCGCAGGTGACTGATGAGTCCAATGTGGGACCTACAGTCTCTGTCACAGGTGGGGCAGACGGTGGTTGAAGGGGCGGATGGGTGGAGTGCTTGGGTTGACGTGCGCTCCTTGCGCTGCCTGCGCTTGGCTTCCGCTTGCTCCTGGCGAAGAGACTCGAAGTGTTCGGCGCCTTCCCGGATGCTTCTCCTCCACTTTGTGCGGTCTTGGGCCAGGGATTCCCAGGTGTCGGTGGGGATGTTGCACTTTTTCAAGGAGGCTT
This sequence comes from Somniosus microcephalus, assembly GCF_052327205.1. Lineage (NCBI taxonomy): Eukaryota > Metazoa > Chordata > Chondrichthyes > Squaliformes > Somniosidae > Somniosus > Somniosus microcephalus. The sequence goes on along the minus strand of NC_140991.1, from coordinate 42,993,728 downwards.
TGAGGGTGTCCTTGAAGCGTTTCCTCTGCCCATCTGCGGCTCTCCTGCCATGTTGGAGCTCCGAGTAGAATGCTTGTTTTGGGAGTGTCGTATCAGGCATGCGGACAATGTGACCCGTCCATCGGAGCTGATCGAGCGTGGTGAAAGCTTCAATGCTGGGGATGTTGGCCTGAGTGAGAACACTGACATTGGCGCGCCTATCCTGCCAATGGATTTGCAGGATCTTGCGGAGGCAGCATTGGTGGTACCTCTCCAGTGCTTTGAGGTGCCTGCTGTACATGGTCCATGTCTCTGAGGGATACAGCAGGGCGGGTATCACTGCTGCTCTGTAGACCATGAGCTTAGTGCTGGGTTTGAGGTCTTGGTCTTCAAACACTCTCTTCCTCAGGCGACCGAAGGCTGCACTGGCACACTGAAGATGGTGTTGGACTTCGTCATCGACGTCTTCCCTTGTTGACAGTAGGCTCCCGAGGTATGGAAAGTGGTCCACGTTGTTCAAGGCCTTGCCATGGATTTTGATAATCGGGGGGCAGTACTGTGTGGTGGGGGCAGGTTGGTAGAGGACCTTTGTCTTACGGATGTTTAATGTAAGGCCTATGCTCTTGTATGCTTTGGTGAAGGTGTTGACGCTGGTTTGGAGTTCAACCTCCGAGTGTGCACAGATGCAAGCATCGTCTGCATACTGTAATTCGACAACAGAGGATGGGACGACCTTGGATCTGGACTGGAGGCGATGGAGGTTGAACAGTTTCCCGTTTGTTCTGTAAATTAGCTCCACTCCAGCGGGGAGCTTACTGAGGGTGAGATGGAGCATTGCAGCAAGGAAGATCGAGAAGAGCATTGGTGCGATGACACAGCCTTGCTTGACCCTGGTTCGTATGTGAATTGGGTTTGTGATGGAACTGTTGGTCAGGATCACGGCTTGCATGTCGTCATAAGAAAGAGCAAAGTGGTGGAGTGATTTAGGGAGGGAATTCTAGAGAGTGGAACTAGGTGGCTGAAATCACGACAGCCAATGTTGGGACAAAGGGAAGGGAAAGCACAGCAGGCTGGCGTCAGAGCAACAGAGATTTTTGGGATGGAGAGTTGTACGGCTGGAGGATGTTACAGAGATAGGAAGGGACAAAGCCATGGAGGGATTTAAACACAAGGGGGAAAAATTTGTTAGCGACCATTTTGGTTCGCTAACATCGCTTGGGCGTTAAATTTAGCGCCCGGTGGAAAATAGCGCCGACAATCGCTAACTTCAGTTTTAGCGCCCAAAGAGGGAGGTGGAGCGCTAATTCAAGCGTTCCACTTCCTTCTTAGAGCGCTAACACCGAATATTGGGGCGATGCGTTCTGCAGCGCTACGCACTGGGCCACGTAGCGCTGCCGCATGGAAGGGCTCCTCCCCTCATTAAAGGGGAGGGCCCAAGCCCACAACTCTGCAGGGCCCGACCTGGACCACCGGGGAGCCGTGCCAGCAGCCCGGCACTCAAGAGGAGCGCCGGGCTGCCAGATCGCGGCACAGACCCCGCGTTCAAAGATGAATTGGGCCGATTTTTTTTCCCTGCCCGCCACTTCCCCTTTAGTTAGCGCCCACGAGCCTCCTGCCGCTCCGTTCCCACCCTCTGATTCGGTCGCTGTCATCGACCGGCGCCGATTCAGGGGTCGCGGGCCAAATTTGCAGGCGGGGCGAAAACAGTGTGCTGGGCACAGTGATGGTTACCACCGCCGCTAAACTCCCACTGAATTTAGCAGGAGTCGTTAGCGGCGCTGCGCCCGGGCAAAAATTAGTTTGCGCCCCATTAGCGCTCCCCGGGGGCGCTAACAAGAGGGGCAAATGCACCGAATTTCTAGCCCTTGGTTTCGGTGCTGTTGGAGGAGCAGAAATCTGATTAGAGGGATTCCAATAGGGAGTTGCAGGTCAGGTGGGTGGAGACAACACATTCAAGGACAAAAGCATGATACTGCAGATGCTGGAAATCGGAAATAATCGAAAATGCTGGAAATACTCAGCAGGTCAGGCAGCATCTGTGGAGAGAGAAACAGGGTTAACGTTTCAGGTCGTTGACCTCTCGTCAGAACACATTCAAGGACTTTCGGAAAGTAAGGGAGGATGGAAATCGGGCAGCATTTAGCGAGGACAGAGGGGTCGAGGGTAAGTTTTATGAGGGGTGGGTGATGACAGAATTTTGAAAGGAGAACAGTGTCCGAGGAGAGGAAACCATTTGCAATATCAGCTAAAATGGAGGCCAGGAAGCTGAACTGTTGGCAAAGAGAGGAGATTTGCATTCCAGTAGTCTGGACTGAATCCAACACATGAGTCAGCAAGGAAAAGTATAGTCATTTTTATTGGTTGTACGAGACTTTGGGACATGCTGGATGAGTGCCACTCTTAACAACACTCAAGAAGCTCGACACCATCCAGGACAAAGCAGCCGCTTGATTGGCACCTCATCCACCACCTTAAACATTCACTCCCTCCACCACCGGTCCACCGTGGCTGCAGTGTGTACCATCTACAAGATGCACTGCAGCAACTCGCCAAGGCTTCTTCGGCAACACCTCCCAAACCCGCGACCTCTTCCACCTAGAAGGACAAGGGCAGCAGATGCATGGGAACACCACCACCTCCAAGTTCCCCTCCAAGTCACACACCATCCTGACTTAGAAGTATATCGCCGTTCCTTCATCGTCGCTGGGTCAAAATCCTGGAACTCCCTCCCTAACAGCACTGTAGGAGTACCTTCACCACACGGACTGCAGCGGTTCAAGAAGGCAGCTCACCAGCAACTTCTTGAGGGCAATTAGGGATGGGCAATAAATGCTGGCCTTGCCAGCGATGCCCAGATCCCATGAACGAATAAAAAAAAATGCTGAGAATGTGAGAGGCACCACATAAATGCAAGTTCTTTCTTTTATATAATGCAAAGCTTATGCTAGTGCTGCCAGATTGTCCAAGTGCAGCTCTTGCTCTTCAGCCAGCTAAGACTTGTTAAGATTGGCTGCTGGGAAGACCTGTTTTTAGTGGGTCTTCCTAACCGCTGGTCTCAGCAAGTCACCATAGTTTTACATATGGTTTGCAGTCAGCTGTATAAGACCTGCACTTGGTCAACAGTGGCACTGGCGCAATATAAAAGTGCCCTAAGTCAATCAATTGCATCGCCCAAGGTATGGTGGTAGAAGATATGTTAATAATTCTTGAGGTAATTTTCAATACAGTGCCTTTGCTCAATGATCCTTTTATCTAGATAAGATCTCAGGCTTAGTTCTCTCATGGTTGATGTATAACTAGCAATTCCCTTTGTTCTTGTTCCCAGTGCATGTGAGTTCCAAACCCTTTTCCCAATTCTTCTGACAAATTATTCATTTTCTCCCTAACTGTGTACTAACTGGTGTAGTTAAACATGGACTGTTGGAAGGTTTGGAAGATACCCACCACATGCTAACAACCAGATGGCAACATTCAAGAGTGCACTAGAATTAAAGGGGCATTCTCTTCATGACAAAATGATTGGCAAACTCTTTTATGTTTGTATTGGTAGGGAGAAGAACCAAAAGTCATTATCCTCATGATAATGTTGCACATAAGTGACTGTGTATTTTACATTGCCTTGTCATAGATGTCAAACCTTGTACCATTTGTTTACAAACATTTTATGGAAGTTAATGGCACCTCTTAAATTGAACAATAAATACCGCAATCATTTCTATAATAATCTATCTTTTATATCAATCCTATTATTTGGATCCCAATTTTATAGCAAGGATACGGTTAAGACTTTCAATATATTACCCATTGAATATACATAATCACTTTGAAATTGGTCATTTTTTTATGTATAGCAAGCATAAACTAAGAAATCCTGAAATAAGCATTTAAATGATAAATATATAAAATGTCAAACTGTTTGCGGCAGGGTATGAATAAATATTCAACTTGCGCCTTGCTCTTCACAACTTATATGTAACTTTGTCACATTCAGTGAACGTCATTTACAAACCCTACTTCAAACCCCCTGTTGTTTTTCCACTGAAGCACATTATAGTGCTTTGTATAGAGCATGTGATCAAATCCAAAACAACTCCCACAGAATGGTAATTAAACTTTGCATGGATGGCAGATTTCAAGCATGGCCACCACAGGTATAGGATGGATATATATATATTATATGCAAAATTATGTAAATTGCTAGGCTTTTTGGCACAGAAATCTGATAGAATTGTTGCTTTTCTAAAATAAAATGTAGTTTGAATAAGAGTAGTGCTTTTTCTTTTGCAGAACATATGTTTCTTTGCTCTGGAATTCCCCCCTAAACCTCTCCGCCTCTCTACCTCTCTTTCCTCCTTTAAGATGCTCCTTAAAACTTACCTCTGCTCTAATATCTCCTTATATGGCTCAGTGTCACATTTTGTTTGATAACGCTCCTTTGTAGCAACGTGGGACATTTTACTACATTAAAGGCGCTATATAAATACAAGCTGTTGCTGTTGTTGTTGTTGTTGTTTCTTATCTACTGTAGTGTTGACATAACAATACCAAACTCAGCTTAGTTAGGCACCAGGACTCCTTGTTTTCAAAAACACAAAAATACATACTTTTAGATTTTAAAAATGTTTTATTTTTCCTACTCTGTAACAAGCATTTCAACAACAACAACAACAAGCGCCTTTAACGTAGTAAAACGTCCCAAGGCGCTGCACAGGAGTATTTTAAGACAAAAAATTTGACATCGATCCACATAAGGATAAATTAGGGCAGGTGACCAAAAGCTTGGTCAAAGAGGTAGGTTTTAAGGAGCATCTTAAGGGAGGAAAGAGAGGTAGCGAGGCGGAGAGGTTTAGGCAGGGAATTCCAGAGCTTAGGGCCTAGGCAGCTGAAGGCACGGCCACCAAAGATTGAGCGATTATAATCAGGGATGATCAAGAGGCCAGAATTGGAGGAGCGCAGATATCTCGGGGGGTTGTGGGGCTGAAGGAGATTACAGAGATAGGAAGGGGCGAGGCCATGGAGGGATTTGAAAACAAGGATGAGAATTTTGAAATCGAGGCGCTGCTTAACCAGGAGCCAATGTAGGTCAGCGAGCACAGGGGTGATGGGCGAACGGGACTTGGTGTGAGTTAGGACATGGGCAGCCGAGTTTTGGACGACCTCAAGTTTACATAGAGTGGAATGTGGGAGGCCAGCCAGGAGTACATTGGAATAGTCAAGTCTAGAGGTAACAAAGGCATGGATGAGGGTTTCAGCAGCGGATGAGCTGAGGCAAGGGCGGAGACAGGCGATGTTAGAGGTGGAAGTAGCCGGACTTTGTTATGCTGCGGATTTGTGGTCGGAAGCTCATTTCAGGGTCAAATATGACACCAAGGCTGCGAACAGTGTGGTTCAGCCTCAGACAGATGTTAGGGAGAGGGATGGAGTCAGTGGCTAGGGAACGGAGTTTGTGGTGGGGACCGAAAACAATGGCTTCGGTCTTCCCAATATTTAATTGGAGAAAATTTTTGCTCATCCAGAACTGTATGTCAGACAAGCAGTCTGACAATTTAGACACCATGGAGGGGTCGGGAGAAGAGGTAGTGAGGTAGAGCTGGGTGTCGTCAGCGTACATGTGGAAACTGACGCTGTGTTTTCAGATGATGTCGCCAAGGGGCAACATGTAGATGAGAAATCGGGGGGGCCAAGGATAGATCCTTGGGGGACACCAGAGGTAACGATACGGGAGCAGGAAGAGAAGCCGTTGCAGGTGATTCTCTGGTTATGCTTAGATAGATAAGAATGGAACCAGGTGAGTGCAGTCCCTCCCAGCTGGACGACGGTGGAGAAGCGTTGGAGAAGGATGGAGTGGTCAACCATGTCAAAGGCTGCAGACATGTCAAGGAGGACGAGGAAGAATAGTTTAGCTTTGTCACAGTCACAAAGGATGTCATTTGTGACTTTGATGAGAGCCGTTTCGGTACTGTGGCAAGGGTGGAAACCTGATTGGAGGGATTCAAACATGGAATTGTGGAAAGATGGGCACGGATTTGGGAGGCAACAACATGTTCAAGGACTTTGGAGAGGAAAGGGAGGTTGGCTTCAGGAATTGCGTGGAGCATAAACTCCGGCATAGGCCAGTTGGGCCGAATGGCCTGTTTCTGTGCTGTAGACTTGATGTATCTCGATGAATCACATGATCATCATAGATGACTTAATAGTGCAGTGGAATAGGGAACTCATCTTGGGACTGGAATTCAAATCCAGTCTAGGCTACTGTGCTAAAAGTCTCCTCTGTCTACCGGTTCTAAGGGTCTGAGGTATGTGTGAAAGCAGTCTGGGTGGTCTCAATTCAGTTCCTAGTCGGCATGGGCTGCACTGCAAAAACTTCCCCTATTTTGGCACAAATCTCACTCAGGTATTTTGAGGTTGGACATTTTCCTGTCTTGGGAGGTCTTGATGTTGATACTGTATGCCTGAAGTGCATTCTATTCCATCTTTGAAGATTTCCTCAGGTTGATAAGCAAAACAAAGTACAAAATATGCAAAATGTGCACAATATATAGACAAGGTCACCATAGTATTTGCGCTACATATGACTGATCGTGTTACCTTGATTCTCATAATTCTCCTAATAAAGCATGTAGAGACAGGAAAGCTCTAGGTCTGTATGCATAAAGATATTTCATATAAGCTTAGGTAATGCAATCTGTTATGTTCAATGCTTGGTTTCCTATAATGTGAAAAATATTGATGCTGCACAACTAACATTGTTACACAAACACAGAGACAGCAATCACAGTCAACTAAGGAACATAATGTATAATTTGTAATATACAGACTTAGCAATTTTGAAATTTTTAGGTTACATAAGTTTAAATCATACCCAGCGGCTAATTAGGTGCCTCAGGAATGCATTCTATATTACCATAATTGGTGTAAAAGTGTACACGAAGTTAGAACATGATTCACTTTCAATACCAAAAAAACAACATTTTCTTTGATTGGAATATATTTTTTAACTCCTTCGTTTTGTACATGAAATGTAACGTAATCCAATACAGTCAAATAACTAGGACAGCAATCACAGATGAATCAGACATAATAACATAACTTAGCATTTTTAAAGCAGAGGTTTAAGAGCGTGAAGCGATTTTCCAATTATCAGTACCAGTTAGGAGACGTACATTAATTAAGGTAATTTAAGAGGTTGTAATAATTAAGAGAATGTTTTTCATTTCATTAGTATTATGCATTTACTAAGTCCTGGTCTCCTTTTAAAGTGTCTGAGCTTCAGTAAGTAAACTTATGGATGAGGGAAACCAGCCCATTTATACTGTTAGCTGTCAATATGACAATTCGATGAAAATAGGTTTCTGCAGTGTATGCACGTGAAGGTGACACTGTTTATGCATACAGATCAGATACTGCTTATGTACATATGCCAGGCACAGGATACATGTATGGATCTGATGCTGTGTGTACCCATGCACATACAAAACTTGTTTTTATTTATTAAAGGTACTTCATACCCTTGTTTACTTTTTAACTGTACCCGCTGCTTCCTCATGGAAGTGGCATTTCAGAGTGAAAAACGTCTGCATTTTTTGGAACTAATCCAGCTGGTCCTGCCTCCCTCCATCCTGTCTCCAGGTCAGCTGGAGTGACAGATGTGGAAATGAGCTCATCATGTCTACCACTGTACCACATATGTTGCTTGAGAAACAGGGTCAGGTATCAACTGGGTAAGAACAGACAGCTGGCAGTCTGCTCAACACGCCCACCTCAAAAACGGTGACCCCGGCAGAGATGCAGGAGTGCCACTTTGGAGGTAATTACTTGTTGGTAGTAAGAATTAAAATGTTAATCATCCTACCGCTGACAATGCCTAATTAAGTCATACAGCTCCTTCAGTATAAGATGGACAGAAAGGAGCAGAACTGCTAGATCAACGTCAAATTGAGATTTCATTTTATGTTTAACAGCTTCCAAAATTGGTTCTGTAACTAAAAGTCCCCTAGAGGGTATTACTTTACTTACTATAATTATTTACCTTATTATGCCTGGTCAATTCTGAGTAGAGTTTGGCAAGCTTGTTGGAGTTGGAGGTCAGATTTAGATAGATGATAGCTTATTTCAACCTCTGATTGCTTGTGTAGGTAATTTATTAGAAATCACCGTTGTTACTGTAATCCATTTTATTCAAAATTGATATCTTGGATACAGCAAATCACATTATAGCTTAGAAATTACTGTTGGCAATATTAACAGAGAGATGTTTAGAGCATTCATATGACATTCCTCTGTCCACTATTTTAGTGGAGATGTTAACCCATTTAAAGTAAATGCATTAATCTAGTGAGCAAAAGAATGTCACATGTGTTAAGCGTCCATCCCCTAATATCACCAATGGTAATTTCTAGGTTCATTCATATTCTTTAGATATACTTTCAGTGCCACCTGGTTTTTTTTCTAACCCAGATTTGATTTAGTGCTTTAAAGTCAATTAAGGGTATCTATTATAGATAGAACTTAAAAAAATAAACAAGACGACTGGCATTTATATAACGCCTTTCATGACCTCAGGACGTCCCAAAGTGCTTTACAGCCAATGAAGTACTTTTGAAGTGTAGTCACTGTTGTAATGTAGGAGACATTACTGATCCTTCATATTATGAGTCAACTTCTTTTATAAGCTGGTTTTCTTATTGTGATGTGATTCAACAAGGGGAATGCTTCATAATAATGTTTACTGCTGTAATTTGAAACCAAAAACTTTGTTACATTACAAAGGATATATGGTTGACATAGTCCAGAGATGTTTGCACCTATAATTTTGGATTGATTTCATTCATCGAGTACAGCAAGAGGCCGAGCAAAACAGGCAATGTAGTTGCCATGGTGCTCACACCAAATGGCTGGGGAGGTTCCTCATTTGAGATGGTAGTTTTGATTCTCAGCTCGGTGAGTCAATCCTCGTCACAAGCTTTAGGTTCCTTTCTCTCTGTATGGAAAAAAAACCAGTCTGCAGCAGATTTTGGAAGAGTGAGGGAGGCAGAGAAGTCTTGCTTTCTAAATTAGTGCCAGTCAGTCAGCGATACTGACTTGTAAAGCAAGATAGGCCAATGTCAAAGTTAGCATCATTTAAAATTGTTGATCCTACGAGGAGTGAAAGAAAGTAGGTAAAACTCATTGTGCAAATGCGGCCAAATCACTACGACATTGACCTTTTAAGCTACCAGCGCATTTCAAACCACCACTGCTGGCATTTACTGGATTAGACAGTCCTCTGAACACCGATGGATCAAGCTAGTCACCGCCAGGGACAAAATCCCGATATTTATGGGGAGGCTGGGAGGGAGTGAGGCCGGGGACAGGGAGGTCCGGCTCGAATTTAATGGCAGGACCTCATTATAATTGTTTTCTTCTGTTTCCCACCTGGCAGCTGGGCAAATTGACAGGCTGGCTGGTTGCTGGGCAGCAAAACCAGAGGCAGGAGGGCGCATCCGAAGACAATTGGGGACAGTCCCCAGCGATCATGATCGCGGGGCAGGCTTCAGTCGGGGGGATGGGTCGGCAATCAGTTGGCGGTTGTCGGCAGATCGCAGGGCAGGCATCAGATCAAGACTGGGGAGGGGGGGCTGGGGAGGTCGCCGATTGAGGCAGGAACTAGAGAGAGGCCGCGATCGCCGGGGGGGTGTGGGGGGGAGGCCGAAAGCTTCGTATGAGGCCAGGGGGGGGAGCACTCATGCACCTCCTGGTCCACAAGGAGTGCTGTAAAAGGCACTTGGCTTCTGGAGCCAGTAGCTCCTGCCTCCAATTTGCTGCCGGGTTTCCTGAGCCCTGGGAAACCCAGCGGCAGCAGTTAAGTTTAAATCAAGCCCCCAGCTGCACTGTGGGATCCTGATTTAAATATGATAATGAAGTGTCTCGCCTCTCCAAGATAAGACACTCACAAGTCACGCTGCCTGCCGCCGTAAAAACGGCAATGGCCTCGTATACGGTGGGTTGGGGACACGTTCCCCGTTTTTTAGGGTTTAACCTCCACCATCCCGACCTCCTTCCACCCGTCAGGGGCAGATTAATATCGAGGCCAATGTGTTTGTTATTTTCCAATGAAAAGGAGAAACAACTCAATAGGACGGCAGCACTTCTACCGGGTGGCTGATTTCCCAAAAGTGCAGGGACTCATTAGTGAGACCCGTGTAGCCATGTGGATACCAAACAACCATCCCTGGAGTATATTAAATATAAAAGATTTCATTCGCTCAATGTGTAGGTAGCCCCAGACCACCACCACAGATTAGTACACATGACTATAAAATGCCCCAGCACTGAGGAGCCGTGATGCTTGCATCTTGTAATGGTACAACTATTTGAGGGAGCAGGCAAAATGGGTGATCCTGATGCATATCTCTTTCTATTCTGGCTATTGACATCAGTCAGGAACCCCCACACTGAGGCGGACCAGGAATGCATTGAGGTTCATGCCTTCACCTGATGAAACATATGATTTAGGTGTTAAAGCAACACTTCCTATTTCTGGCTCTCCAGACCTGGGAAAATGTTGATGATCATCTGTGTCTGCAGTGTGCTGCACAACTTTGCCAATCAGAGAGGGGAAACCATGCAGGCTGTAGCTGAGAGCATGCAGCCTTGGAAGAGAAAAAGAGGATGGGGAGGAAGGAGAAGTGGCTAAAAGTGATGCATGGCCAGGCAGGCTGGTGCATCAAGGAGTGCTTGACAGGACTTTCTCTTAAAGCCAGAACCATGAGCCCCTCAATAAACAGTTCTACTTTTCCCTCTGTAGTGCATTGGCTTCATAACAACTGGCCCTAATCTCCCAACTTTATTTCTATTCCTACATATTAGGCCCCAAAACCAACATTCAAAAATACCATTCTCAAATGTTCCCTGCTCCACATGTCTATCTCTGCATCAGTGTTTGCTTTCCTGGTACGCCCTTGGTGATAATGTAGGATGTGTGTTTTCTACTTCCTATGCTCCTGTTACTTCCAAGTGCCATCTCCAATGGGAGGAGCAAGTGTGATATCACGCCGCTGTTCCTCAATTGAGACCTCGTAACTTGCCTGTGGGAAATGTCCTGTTCCGCTTAGTCTTGAGATGGGCTTGCCATTATTGCCAACACCTCAGTGTCTGCACTGCTTGGCTGCTGCTGTCCCTTACCTGCCTCTTCTGCAGTCTGCTGATGGGGCTGGCTAAGAAGGATGGAAAGGCCCTCATTCTGAGAGGTGAAGTCCTCTTGTGTCTCTCCTCTTGCCATACTCCAGTTGCTGGCTACCCCTTGTTGTCGACTAGCATCAGATCCTTGGTCGCTGAAGAGCTTGAAGCCATTAAGGCTTCCTCAAGCCGATCCCCTAGCCTCTGTAAACCGGAACTGAGAGCGCTTGTAAACTGGAACCCAAGGTCTCACTAGTGATGCATACTGTGTTAGCAATCAAAACTGCACCAGCCCTGTTCCACAGGATGCCCTGAAGTTGCCATATGTTCCATGGTGCTCTGAAGGTTCCTAATACCCTTTCATATGCCTACACAGATATTGGAGCAGCACTACTGCACGTCCTCTGAAATTCCATGCAGGGAACCCTGAACATTCTCAAAGGACTCTATGAAGAGCTGATTATCTGACTGCTTTGTATGTAACTCCTATAAGGTACAAATCCATCATTCCTGCTCCTCCATGGTCAAGTACCCTCATCTTGGGAGACTCCCATCACAAACAAAAGGGACCATAAGTTATGTGAAGCATTGCCTAAACAGTTCCATGTAGCAGAGGGACAAAGGTAGCAGTCTTTTAAAGTCACTAAATGAGTGTAAAATACTAGTAAGAAGAGAAAGTTGAAATTACCTGCGTGGCTTGGAATAAAGCTGCCATACTCTCCTTCAGCCATTCCCTCCATGTCCTCCATGCCAATTATCTTGTGGGCCTGCTCCTCACCTCAGTTAAAGCAGTGTTGGTCAGGTAGAGTGTTCCTCACGCAGGACCTCTATAAAGGTTGAGTGCAGCCTTCACCTACCAAAACACAGATTGAGAAGTTTGATATTACAACTTACATTCCACCTGTGGTAAAAGGAGGAGCAGAGAGCATGCAAGTAATTTAAGAAGCCATAGCGAGTGGGTGAATAAACAAGCAGCAGCCTGCGAGTGAAAGGAGTCTTGGGCTTTTCCTCCCACCAAGCTGCAGCTGCAGCTTCACTGAGATGGTAGTGAGGGGGTATAAGATGTGAGAATTGGGGCCAGTGCTTTGCAGACTGCATTACTGATGTTGCAATGTGCTGTGGTCTAAATGCTTGATGCATGCATAATACAGGCAATCCTTTCCTTTCAGTGGGTGGCATTTATAGAAGGCTACTTCTATACTCTTCCTCAGTCTTGAAAGCTTTTTGCACATGGCCTTGGAAGACTGCATTCACTCTGTTCCTTAGCGCCACATACCTGTTAAACAGTAGTACTGTTAGGCGGGTTCGGTTCTTCCCCCAAAATGGTCATTCCCCTCTGCGTCATCTCCTCCAGTAGCACCTCCGGCCACTCTGCATTGAAGGGGCCAATTCTTGGTACTCCGACAGCCATCTTCAGTGTTAACAGTCAGCCTCAATCAAAATAAAATTGTGCCTCACTTTAAGTGCAGCAGCCCTTTAACGCTGCTGCACTCAGACCTCCCAGTCTTCGGGTGTTCCGGCACTCCTTGCACGTGTTAAAAATGTGCATGGGGCTTATTCAAATGATTTAAATTATCCAACCCAGCAGAATCTGACAGGATCTTTTAGCCTGACTGTGGAATTGGCCCTAATAATAACAGGAAAGGCATGAATTAAATTGTACAGATATATTTTGATTTCCACTTGTGGGTGAGTCCAAGACTAGGGGCCATAAATATAAGATAGTCACTAATAAATCCAGTAAAACTTCTTTACTCAGAGAGTGGTTAGAATGTGGAACTCGCTACCACAGGGAGTGGTTGAGGCAAATAGGACAGATGCATTTAAGGGGAAGCTAAATAAGTATGAGGCAGGAAGGAATTATGTTGATAGGGTGAAAAAAAAAGAAAGACTTACATAGAAACATAGAAGATAAAAGCAGGAGTAGGCCATTCGGCCCCTCGAGCCTGCTCCGCCATTCAATGCGATCATGGCTGATCATCCAAATTCAGTACCCTGTCCCTGTTTTCTCCCCATATCCCTTGATCCCTTTAGCCTTAAGAAATATATCTAACTCCTTCTTGAATATATTTAATAAGTTGGCCTCAACTGCCTTCTGTGGTAGAGAATTCCACAGGTTCACCACTCTCTGGGTGAAGAAATTCCTCCTCATCTCAGTCCTAAATGGCTTACCCCTTATCCTTAGACTGTGACCCCTGGTTCTGGACTCCCCCGCCATCGGGAACATCCTTCCTGCATCTAGTCTGTCTAGTCCGGTTAGAATTTTATAAGTTTCAATGAGATCCCCTCTCATTCTTCTAAACTCTAGCGAATATAAGCCAATCTCTCTTCATACGTCATTCCTGCCATCCCAGGTATCAGTCTGGTGAATCTTTGCTGCACTCCCTCCATGGCAAGAACATCTTTCCTCAGATAAGGCGACCAAAACTGCACACAATACACAAGGTGTGGTCTCACCAAGGCCCTGTACAACTGCAGCAAGGCATCCTTGCTCCTGTACTCGACTTACATTTGTATAGCGCCTTTCACGACCACCGGACATCTCAAAAGCACTTTACAGCCAATGAAGTACTATTTGAAGTGTAATCACTGTTGTAATGTGGGAAACGTGTCAGCCAATTTACACACAGCGAGGTCTCATAAACAACAATGTGATAATGACCAGATAATCTGTTTTTGTTATGTTGGTTGAGGGATAAATATTGGCCAGGACACCAGGGATAACTCCCCCTGCTCTGAGATGAAATAAGGTGGGAGGAGGCTCATGTGGAGCATAAACACCGGCACAGACCTGCTGGACCCAATGGCCTGTTTCTGTGGTGTAACATTCTATGTAATTGTATGTAATGTCCAATTTTTTGATGAATGTTGAAAGAATTCTTTCATGTCAATTTGTAGTTGATTGAATAGGATATTGTGCTTGTTCAGTCTGAGCTGAGCTAAAAAGAATGTGGTTCTTTTGATGATAAATGGATGCCAGCCTAAGTCCGTAGCCCCTGCTTCTGGCTGCTCCAAATAGTTCTGTCATTTCGCCAAACCATGTGCTTAATGTTCCCTGCAAGTTGTAAACAAAAGGCTATTTGGATGGAGATCAAGTGGTGTTCAGGTCAAGTATGTCATCTGGTGCTTTGCTAAGTGTTTTCAGATAGGCAGGTGATATGGCCAAAGCTAGTTTATTTTATCGCCATTAATAGTAGAAAACTATCTGTGCTCCAAACAGTGGGTATGAACAGGCTATTTCACAGTGGTGGTCATCACAGACTTGCCATCTACATGTGTGCTTTCCACAGCAATCAACAGAATGGTGTTGGTCTATAGGGATCAAGGGATATGGGGAGAAAGCTGGGACAGGGTACTGAATTTGGATGATCAGCCATGATCTCATTAAATGGCGGAACAGGCTCGAGGGGCTGAATGGCCTACTCCTGCTCCTATCTTCTATGTTTCTATGGCCTAGAAATTGGGTATAGCCCCGCTTGAGGCGTTAGAACTGGCGCTGCGCAAAGTTTATAGCCAGACGAAACTTATCGCGAGATATTGGGTTGCATCACCCCCAAAGGGGATTGAGGCGCGAAATCAGACATTGCACGGGGCTCCCAAGGCGCAAAAGTTCAGGCGCTACCCAATATCGGCGCGGACGGGCGCAGCGCAGGTGATCACAATTACCGGAAACCACGAGACTTCCAGGCGCCGGCCGGCTCTTAAAGGGGTGGGTCAGTCAGCCTGAGCTGCCACACTCAACACCCTGTAGGCCTCAGAATCGGCGCTCGTCCTTCTCTGGCGCAAGAAACTTGGTCAGGATGGAGAAGGTGAGACAGAGAGCAGAGCACTTCAGCACTGAGGCTCTGGACCAGTTGGTGTCTGCAGTTGAGCGGCGTCGAGATGTTCTGTATCCTGACAATGGCAAGAGGCCGAATCAAAAGGCTTACCGGCGATCTTGGAGGGAGGTTTCTCTGAGGGTCAACTCCAGCAGCATGGCGACCAGGACCCCTGTTCAGTGCAGGAAGAAATTCAACGACCTCACTCGGGTCGTTAGGGTGAGTGTTGGTTATGCAAACTTCTGATTCCCTCCATCTGCACCTGACTTCGAGCACCCTGTTGCCATGATGCCCCAATGGCCATCTGTCAGCAAGCACCCATGGCCCTTTCTGGGCACACACATGGACATTTCACTCAAGGCCACATGTAAGGGCACTTGCACCATGGGGGGCATGAGATGATCTCTCAAGGCCTCATGTAAGGGCTCTTGCACCATGGGGGGCATGAGATGATCTCTCAAGCCTCATGTAAGGGCTCTTGCACCATGGGGGGCATGAGATGATCTCTCAAGGCCTCATGTTACAGAACTTCCCCTTCTTTCCCCTGCAGTCCAAGCTGGCGGCGAGGCGAAAGGACCAGACTCGAACCGGTGGCGGACCTCCACAAGTCATCACTCCGACGGATCTCGAGGAGAGAGTGCACCAGATTCTTGGAGGACGTCTGTCTGGTCCTGTTACCACTGCAGCTGCCGACCCCATTTCCGACAGCGAGGGTAAGGCTCTCTCCTTTTTCAGCCGTTTCCTTCCACTTGGTCCCCCCGCCAGCATGCTTCCTCAGTGTGCAGCCATGTCAGAGCCTTGCCGCAATCTGGCATGCCTTTCCGCCAACCTGTCCTTTTGCTAAAGCCACTCTTCCACCTCCCTGCTTTCAGATGATGCATCACCAACTCGGGCTCAACGCCCTGAAGCTGCCAGTGCCAGTGCCTCCGGAGGCGAGGATCAGGAGGAAGCCGGACCATCCATTCCAATCTCAGGGGAGCATACACATCTACAGACTGGGGATAGTAGTTCCCTGGAGGGGAGGGGGGGGTGCTCTGAGGATCAGCCAGTTGCCGGAACAAGCGGCATGCAGCAACGTAAGGGGGGTAGGCAAGTTCGGCCACCGTCTCCCCGGAGGGCAAGGCAGGTAGTGATGACTGCTGCACAGAGTGCAGAGGAGGTGCGTCGCCTGGCTGAAATGAGCACCCAGGCCCGGCTCAGGCACACTGAGCTGATGGCTGCAGTGGGGAGGATGCCTCAGTCAATAGATACACTGGCAAAGAGTGTGTTGGACTTCGGGGCAACAATGGAGAGGACTCTCCAGGGCCTCGGGGCAACAATGGACAGGACTCTCCAGGGCTTCGGGGCAACAATGGACAGGACTCTCCAGGGCTTCGGGGCAACAATGGAGAGGACTGTCCAGGGCTTCGGGCCAACAATGGAGAGGACTGTCCAGGGCTTCAAGGCCGCTATGGAAAGGACTGTTCAGGGCTTCGGACAATCCCTGGAAAGGTCTGTCCAGGGCTTGTCCGAGGCAGTGGAGCAGTCGGCACCGGCCTTGTCCGAAGCAATGGAAAGAACTGTCCAGGGCTTCTCCGAAGCACTGGCACCTGGCTCACAGGTCCTCACTGCTGCCACGCAGTCACTTGCCGGCCTCGTCCACACCCAGATTGAGGCAACACGAACTCTCACTGTAGCCACCCTATCTGCATCAGCTAGGATCACCCCGGGCCCTTCCAGTCCCATACAAGGCCAGGAATCAGTGGAGCATGCGATTGTGGCGGATGAGCCGAGCCGGTCCCCTCAGAGAGCCAGTGTGTCGTCCGACCATGGTGCAGGTGTCCTCTCTCAGCAGGTGACCATTGCACATGCCAGCGCTGGCACGTCTGCAGTGCAGCTGCCACCACCTGCAGGGCACACTGCTTCCAGCCATGCTCAGATCAAGCATCCTGCATCCGCACCCTCCAAGCCCAGAGGTCGGCCAGGCCGTCCCTCAGGGGCTTCTGCGCTTCCACACAGTCAGCAGGCGTCCCCCAGCCTTCACCCGCCACTGGGGTTCAATTACGTCGGAGCAGCAGGGAGGGAAGGGGCCGACCGCGAAAGAGAAGTCGTTCTCCATCAAGGGGCCAGCAGTAGAGGGAGGTGCTGAGACGTTTCTTTGGCAAAATTCAAGGACACCCTCACCTGTTGTAATTGTTGGAAATGGTTTGTTTAGTTTTGCGGCTTTGCTGAAGAGTTAACTGTTATTTTGTTAGTTATGGTTTCTGTTGACATGACGTTGTTTTGCTGTAATGAAAGACTTTTGTGACAATAAAGAGAAGTTTTAATGTGCTATGGTGCACGTGACTAATTACAGTGATGCTGGCCTTCAGAGGCTTTCAAACATCCAAAGTGCGCAGGAGTAAAGACACTCATCATTCCGCCAGAGGGGCCTCGAAACGAGTCCTCATGAGCCTCTGACGGATGGCCCTTCCACTTTCAGGAGCCCTTCCATCTTCCTCCTCCTCCTCCTCCGCATGCTCCTCCTCCTCCTCCACCTGCTCTTCCTCCTCCTCCTCCTCCTCGACCGCCTGCTCTGCTGGTCATTGAGGGACAGCTGGAATTGGCTGGGTGCGTCGAATTGCCAAGTTGTGGAGCATGCAGCAGACGACGACGACGATGTGACCCACTTGCTCCGGCGAGTACTGCAGGGCTCCCCCCGAATGGTCAAGACATCAGAAACGCTTTTTGAGCACACCAATAGTGTGCTCTACAATGTTCCTGGTCGCCTGATGGCTGCTGTTGAACAGCTCTTCTGCTGGGGTGGCGGACACACGGAGTGGTGTCATCAGCCATGGGCAGAGAGGATAGCCCTTTTCCCCAATAAGCCAGCCTCGTGGTCAAGCCGGCCCCTCAAAAAGGTCACAAACTGAGGTCTACCGCAGGATAAAGGCATCGTGGCTGCTCCCTGGGAATTGGGCGTTGACTGCCATGATGATTTGGCGGTGGTCACAGACCAGCTGCACGTTGAGGGAGTGGAACCCCTTGCGGCTGCGGAAGTCCTCAGGATTCTGGAATGGCGCCCTCAAAGCCACGTGTGTACAGTCAATCGCCCCCTGCACCATGGGGAAGTCCGCAATAGCAGCGAAGCCCTGCGCGCGCTCCGCCTGCTTCTCCAGGGTCAGAGGGAAGGTGATGAATTGACGCCGTCGCCTATAAAGGGCAGCTGTAACTTGCCGGATGCAACAGTGGACTGCAACCTGACAGATATTCGCAATGTCCCCAATGGCTGACTGAAAGGATCCGTTGACATAAAAATTGAGGGCAACAGTCAGTTTAACGGCCACCGACAGAGAGGTCCTGCACCATAGACGTGGCTGCAGATCCTCAGCAAGCAGGTGGCACAGCTCAGTAACAACATCCCTCCCGATTCGGAGCCTTCGCACACACTGCTCCTCCGACATGTCAAGGTATGACACCTGCTGCCTAAAGACCCTCGCAGCATACCCTCAGATTGGCCGACCTCCATTGCCCCTCCTCCTTCTAGCCAATCCCGGCCCTCTCTCCCGCCGTCTCTCTGCCCCTTCATAGTGTTCGGCCATGAGGCCATCGCCCTCCAAAGCATCTCCCATTCTGATGCCAGTTGGTCAAAAGGCTGTTAGGTCTAGTGCTCCAACTGCTCCGGACAGGTTTGAAGGTCCCAAGTACTCTAATGCTAAATTCCAAAAACTCTGCTCCACAGTAGCTCACCAACTCTCTCCACCAACGATCGCAATGAACAGGCCAAGTGGCTGAAGCTTCTATACTAGAGCTGTCCCCTTTAAATAGCGCCCTCGACTCCGAGAAGGGCCTGCTAACGCTCCTTCGAACTGTCACTAATAGCGCTAGGCGTAAAGGCTCCGGGCACCACCCAATATCTGCTCAGGCGCCCCTAAATAATAATAATAATAATAATGATAATAATTCAACTTTATTGTCATTGTACAATGCACAAGTACATGAACAACGAAATGTGATCTTGGCGTTGCACACTGAAATGACGTCATGATCTGCTTGCGCTCGCGGGCGCGCGCAAACACTTAGCGCAGGCGTTAAATGTATAGTCAATATGGGAGTTGTCGCTATCTTCATTGCGCCCGCCCCAACATTGGGTAACGCCCCAATTCTCGGTCTCTTTAGGCGCTAACCGCTGGCGCAAACAACCGAATTTCTAGGCCTTTGTTTCTATGTAAGTGGGAAACTAGGCTGATTTTTCCATGTAGCATCCTTACAACCACAGTGTCTGTGGTTATATATTGCAACAATCAGAAAAAAAGATGGCGCCGTGTACCATACTGTGACAAGAATGATTGTCCTGATTTTAACTCCTGCCCAGGGATCATGTGGGTGGGGGGCCAAGGTGGATGGCAAACCATCTGGGCCTCCATAGGGTGAGGCCCGGGAGATTTTAGCTACAAGCCTCATTTGCATAGACCCCATCAGTCTCCCACCCGGATCTGGCAGACGCGGTAGCAGGCCAGTGGACGGGAGCACGATTTTGAGTGGCATGAGGGCAAAGGAATGGTCCGTGGCCCTCAGGTAAGTGGTTGGGAAGGGGGGGGGGATTAAGGAGGGCATTGCGGTCGGGGGAGGGCATGGTAAGCCCAGTGTAGGGGAGGCCCAAGATTTCCTTGCGGGGCCCAGAGGAGCACTCCTGATTCTCCTGGCCCACAAAGAAACTGAAAAAAAAATTAAAACCACACAGCTTTCTGGGCCTCTCCTGGCCTCGGCTCCTTTTGCCACCAGGTTGGCCTAGCAGGGAAGCCACTACTGCTATGCTGCACAAGCCTCTGGTTAAAATTGCAGTTCATTATCGGAGCTCGATCTGCATCTTTAAAAAAGGGTTCCTGCTGCCTTCCGGCGGGTGCCACTCTCGTCTGCTCAGAAGAGCAGGTTAAGAGCGCACGTTGCGGGAAGTCAGTGCGATAGGTAACGTGTAAGTCAGACTGACCATTTGAACTGTCCACATGCCAGGCGGGCAGGATTAAAATTGGCCTTTATGTATTTTTGTCTTGTTTAGTTAGTGGCTGTCCCTTTAAGCCCAGTCATTTTACATAAACAGTTTAATAAAACCACAACTGCCAGTCAGAATCTTGTACCAAGATACCCTTTCAGTCCATAAGGGGGACCCCGAGCTTCCGGTCGCCTTGTCATTTCAATTCACCGTTCCATTCCCACTCAGACCTCACCGTCTGCGGCCTCTTGCATTGTTCCATGGAAGCTCACCGTAAACTCGAGGAACAGCACCTCATCTTCCGATTAGGCACTCTACAGCCTTCCGGACTCAATATCGAGTTCAACAATTTCAGATCATAACCTCGGCCCCTATTATATTTTCATATTTTTTATCCACACTTTTGGTTTGTGACTTTTCCTTTTTTCCCTCTCTCCCACACGGCAGCTGTCTCTCACTCTGCCAGCGCATTTCACAATTCATCTAGAGCCATTGCTTGTCTCTTTACCTGTCCTATTACCATCTCGTCTCACCTTGAATATCTCTTAATGTCTCTTCTTTCATCCCCTCCCCCATTTCCCAGCCTCCAAACTGCCTTTGTTTCATTTCCTGCCTTTCCTCTCAGTTCTGTAGAAGGGTTTCGACCCGAAACGTTGACTCTATTTCTCTCTCCATGGATGTTGCCTGGCCTGCTGAGCTTTTCCAGCATTTTCTGTTGTTATTTCAGATTTCCAGCATCCGCAATATTTTGCTATCATACCCCCGTTGAAAGGTCGGTTCAAACTGGCCTTCAAACTGCTCGCGGGAGGAACCAAACTAAAAACACAGATGAAAGCAAAATACTGCGGATGTTGGAAATCTGAAATAAAAACAGAAAATGCTGGAAATACTCAGCAGGTCAGGCAGCACCTGTAAACATTAACTCTATTTCTCTCTCCACAGGTGCTGCCTGACCTGCTGAGTATTTCCAGCATTTTCTGTTTTTATTATAAAACACAGATAATGTGAGTTGTTCACTTAAATTCATGACAACCAGTTATTGTGAATTCAAAAAGGTAACATAGCCTAAGGAGGGACAGAAAATTAAAAAAAAACAGGGCAGTCAGAACCTGTAAAGGGAAAAGACAGCTATTCACGATTATATAGGTATGTAAACCATTATCAAAACATAAGGCTGTAAGATAAAAAGGTTGTAGCTAAGTTGGAAAAACTAGACAAAAGAGAGAGGGGTAGAGGGAAGAGAATCAATAGAGACACTAATGTGAGAGATAGGCAGAGAGTAAGTGGATTGATTGACCTGCAAACTTCTTAATGGGAAGACTGCTAGATGCTGTAAAGGATTAGTGAGGTGATGCAGAGACATTAAAAAAAACCAAAAGAATAGTCAAGTAGTGGAGGATGGAAAGACATGGGAGAGGCCTACATAAACATAAAGCTGAGAAAATAGAAAAAAGAGAGGGGGAAAATGCAAGCTGCAATTATTTCAGAAATACAAGCAAAACACAGTGGCTACAGAAATGACCCTCTCCCTTTCTTCCACTCGCAAGTCCTCATTCTCACTCGTGCTCAGTGTTTCACCCGTTGACAACTTTTCTGACTCGCTAAGTACTTCCTCTTCACTGGGTGTCTCTGTGCTTACTGCTGGCACAGGTAAGCTGCTGAGGTAAGGAAGTGACAGGAATGTCAGATTCATTCAATGGATGTAACTGTTTCCGTGGAAGTCCCCGGGTATTAATCAGAATGGCTGGTTTCTTCCTGTAAGGCACCCCCTATGAAGTGAAAGACAGAGAAGCTCGATTAGGTTTGCAGACAGTGACATTGCCCCTTTGCTAACAGTGACATTGCCCCTTTGTAGATAGTGATATTGCCCCTTTGTAGATAGTGATATTGCCCCTTTGTAGATAGTGATACTGCCCCTTTGTAGATAGTGATACTGCCCCTTTGTAGATAGTGATACTGCCCCTTTGTAGATAGTGATACTGCCCCTTTGCAAACAATGACATTGCCCCTTTTCAGATAGTGATATTGCCCCTTTTCAGATAGTGACATTGCCCCTTTGCAAACAGTGATATTGCCCCTTTGCAGACAGTTACATTGTCCCTCTGCAGAGAGCGATATTGACCCTTTGCAGAGAGTGATACTTTTTTTTTTTTATTCGTTCCTGGGTTGTGGGCATCGCTGGAAATGCCAGCATTTATTGCCCATCCCTAATTGCCCTTGAGAAGGTGGTGGTGAGCTGCCTTCTTGAACCACTGCAGTCCGTGTGGTGAAGGTACTCCCACAGTGCTGTTAGGGAGGGAGTTCCAGGATTTTGACCCAGCGACGATGAAGGGCCGGCGATATACTTCCAAGTCAGAATGGTGTGTGACTTGGAGGGGTGTGTCTGAAACCGGTGCCTAGGTTGATGTCGAGTCAATATCACTGTTCATGGTTCCAACACCATCATCAAGTTTGCGGATGATACCACGGTAGTAGGCCAGATCACCAACAACGATGAGTCAGCCTACAGGGAGGAGGTCCAGCATCTCGTGAAGTGGTGCACCGATAACAACCTGGCCCTTAACATCAAGAAAACCAAAGAAATCATTGTGGACTTCAGGAAGTCTAAAGGCGGAAGTCACACCCCCATCCACATCAATGGGGCTGTGGTGGAAAGGGTGGACAGCTTTAAGTTCCTTGGAGTCCACATCACGGAAGACCTCTCCTGGTCCCTCAATACCTCCTCTCTAGTGAAGAAGGCCCAGCAGCGCCTATATTTCCTAAGGAGGCTGAAGGGATGTAACCTGTCACCCCTGATCCTCTCTAACTTTTACCGCTGCACAATAGAGAGCATCCTGACGAACTGTATCACAGTATGGTATGGCAGCTGTAGCTACTATGACCGGAAAGCCCTGCAGCGGGTAGTCAAAACTGCCCAACGCATTACCGGCACCCGGCTACCGACCATAGAGCACATATACCAGAAACGCTGTTTACGGAGGTCACGGTCCATCATCAAAGACCCTACCCACCCCAGCCACAGTCTGTTCGCCCTCCTGCCATCTGGGAGACGCTACAGATGCATTTGCACCCGTACGACCAGATTTAGGAACAGCTTCTTTCCCAGGGCTGTCATCCTACTGAACTCCACAAATAAACTCTAAAGCCTGCACATCTGCCAATGCACTTTACTATGGTTATGTTTATGTTAATGTATTACAAGCCAAATGTATGTTGCATGTTTAAATGTCTTAATCTAAATGTACACTCTCGGGAACCGCAAGCCTACATTTCGTTGTACTGCACTTGTGCACTAACAATGACAATAAAGTTGATTATGATTATTATTACTGTCCCTTTGTAGACTGTGACATTGGCCCTTTGCAGTGACATTGGCCCCTTGAAAAACTAGTTGCTGAGCGTAAGGGCATAGGAATACTTTGAGAAAGCACATGAAACTGAGAAGAGTTCCGATAAGATTTGTCCTGTCATGTTCACCTTCTGCTGTCAGCTTACCACCAACCTTGGCCTCTCCTGCAGACTCTCCTGGGCATCTGCCCAGAAGTTGGAGAGCTTCTTTTTCCTGCAGACTTGGGGTCTTCCATTGTGGTGGTCCTCCACAGTGATATTTCTCCAGAGCTAGTTGTAGGTCAGCTTTTCCTTTGGAGTGACAGGAGACAATGTTACATGTGGTTTGGACACTTTCTTCTATATGAGCTCCTGCATCCCATGATATTGAGAATTGGAGGTGCATTGTTCCTTTAAATGAAGGGTTGATCTTCATTATAAGTAACAATAGTAATAGCATATTTGCTGGCCCAGCTGGTGTTTAATGAATAAGCACCATTATTATCATAAAAGTATCAATTTAGCTGACTGTTCCTAAATACCTGAAGGGAAAAACTTTACAGGGCTAATGGGAAAGAGCGGGGGAGTGGGATTAATTGGATAGCTCTACCAAAGAGCTGGCACAGGCATGATGGGCCGAATGGCCTCCTTCTGTTCTATGATTCTCTATGACCCTGAGGATAATGAATTCATTTTGTATGACGTCCTGCTGACAATCAACATAGTTAATGTTGAGAATTGAGTGTAATAAAATTCTGTGTAAATACCGCTCCCTGATCAGTTTACAATGAGGGAGGTGGTGACCTTAGCAGGAGAAGCAAATGTCAGGGTAAAGCTTGAGAGCTGGATGGATCCCGACGGTGGTAACTGGTAATGGCATAAGAAAAACAACCTGATGCACATCAGTGCTGTGACCTAATGTAAAACACCGTATGAAGGTTGAAGTGCTGTACATTGAAACTTAGCGGTACTGCTGTTTCTTTGCATTTTTGAATAACGCTGTGTGATTGGCGCAGCTGTTAGCAATATAAACATTTGCATATACATACTGCCTTTCACATTGAAATGGGTCAAAGGGCTTCACACAGTGAATTGCTTTTGTTGGTGCAATGACTGTTGCTACATAGGCAAATGTTGTTGACACATACAATGGAACAATATATCCCAGTGCTTACCAACACCTGTTTAGTATAAATTTTTAGCATGGCGAGATAGTACTCATTCTGTGCAGAGTTGACTGTAATAAAATTAATTGCTGAATGAAATAAGGGTGACAACTTATCAGCTAGCATTAGATCTGTCCTCTGAATCTCTGCCGTTCTCTTCATTATTGATAACAGAGAAGAAAAGTCTTGGAGGAGCATATTATGCTCAAAGTAACAGAAAGACTTGCATTTATATAGTGCCTTTTATGACCTCTGTCTGTCCCAAAGCACTTTACAGCCAAGGAAGTACTTTTGAAGTGATGTCACTGTTGTAATGTAGTAAAACACAGCAAGGTCCCACAAACAGCAACGTGATAATTACCAGATAATCTATTTTAGTGATGTTGATTGAGGGATAATTATTGACCAGGACGCTTCTGCTCTTCTTCGAAGTAGCGCCATGGGATCTTTTACATCCAAAAGTACATCCTATTGTTCATATGGAAAGAATATAATTAGAAATAGCTCTGTGAAAAACTAAGCTTTAAATTTCTGCTCCAGTGAAGATCCCCAAGATGGCTGGCACGTCACAAGTTGCCCTGTGCAGATTCTTCCACCATGCTGAAGGCAGTTGTCCACCGTATAGCTGACGACGAAACTCTGAGACTTGCGAGTTACCTGGAGGCTGGGTATGAGAACACACACTCATGGATCTTGGGCTCCTAGCCAAGCACGTTGGGTTGCAGAGGCATACAGCTCCTGCTGCACCTCCAGCTGGTAGAGGTATTGCTCTATAGGATGCTTTGCCATGCTGTGGTCAAGAGGATAGTGGTAACGCACTCACACATTTTATTGTGAGAGGCGCCGCTCACCACACTGCTCATAAAGGCGCCCTAGTATCTGACATCAATCTAACAAGAACTCAAATCTGCACTTATCTGCCTTTTGGCCCATTGTGACTGTGCCTATAAAGGACCAACCAGTGACGATCCACCTTGTGGGCGGGGGGTGGGGAGGGGTTGTTAAGTTGAACAGGATATCATTGGGGTTGGTGTGGCTCCAAGATGATGCGCCTATTCAGAACCAAGTCACACTCTACAGTAGAAATGGTAATCTGATTCCTAAGATAGGAGAGTCCACAGTATTCCATGGTGCTAGTGATGATTGACCAGCCACCTTGGCTCACTAACGGATCTTGGAGGGATAAACCTGTTAATAGGGGCGGGGCTTCTTCCCAGATAGGTCCAAGAAAAGACTGGAAGCCAGTGCCCTTAGGGTAGAATGGTTCTGGGTGGAGAATTAGTTAGAAGCTTACATAAGAACATAAGAAATAGGAGCAGGAAGAGGCCACTTGGCCCCTCGTGCCTGCTCCGCCATTCAATAAGATCATGGCTGATCTTGGGCTCAAAGCCACTTCCTCGCCCGCTCCCCATAACCCTTCACTCCATTATCTTGCAAAAATCTGTCTATCTTCACCTTAAATGTATTTAATAACCCAGCCTCCACAGCTCACTGGGGCAGAGAATTTCACAGATTTACGACCCTCTGAGAGAAGAAATTCCTCCTCATCTCAGTTCTAAAAGGGTGACCCTTTATTCTGAAACTATGCCCCCGAGTTCTAGATTTCCCCACTAGGGGAAACATCCTCTCTGCATCTACCGTGTTGAACCCCATCAGTATCTTATATGTTTCAATAAGATAACCTCTCATTCTTCTAAATTCCAAGTACTCTACAAGTACTCTATGTTGACAAGCTGTATGGTTTTAGCTGTGATATTGCAGCAGTTCCGTTACACACGCTTCAGGGTCGCTAAGCCTTTGCAACCTAAACTCTCTGCCTGTGTGTGTATAGGGAGAGAGCGTGCACTCAATATTGGGCGCACAGAAACTCTACCTGCATGGATTTCCCAGTAACTTGGTTGCAGACTCTTAAACATGCAATTGGGTTTCTGCAGTTGTCAGAAAACTAGCTGACCAAAAAAAAAACTGTGACTCCGGTTTCAGGTCTTCTTCTCTCCAGAGATGCTCTGGTTATGTCATTGATGGTGAACCGCCACCTGTGTCCCAAGTGGCTTCATTCATTTTAACGAAGCACGTCTCCAATTTAAAGTTCTCATCCTTGTGTTCAAATCCCTCCTTGGTCTCGCCCCCCCTCTCTATCTTTGTAACCTCCTCCAGCCTTACAACCCTCAGAGAACTCTGCATTCCTCCAATTCTGGTCTCTTGTACATCCCCGACTTCCTTCACCCCGCCATTGGCGGCCATCTTCCTTCACCCCGCCATTGGCGGCCGTGCCTTCAACAGTTTAGGCCTCAATCTCTGGAATTCCCTCTCTGAACCTTTCCGCCACTGTACCTTTTTCTCCTCCTTTAAGATGCTCCTTAAAACCTACCTCCTTGACCTGTCCTAATATTTTCTTATGTGGCTCCGTGTCAAAGTTTGTTTGATAACACTCCTGTAAAATGCCTTGGGACATTGGCGCTATATAAATGCAAGTTGTTGTGGTAGCGTGCAACTTCAGACTTAAGTGGCAACTGATCCAGAGCCAGAAAGCATACCGCCGGTGAAATGAATAAAACTGTCCAGGGAGGCAAGTGATTCCACCCGGTGACTGGTCGATGGGTGACAGATTTATAAGAACATAAGAAATAGGACCTGGAGTAGACCTTCGGGCCTCCTCCGCCATTGATCATGGCTCAGTGTGGCGGGAATCTCGGCGGCAGCGGCGAGTATTTAAAGCGCGGCGGAGACCAGGTAGGCCTCAGTGCGGCGGGAGTCTCGGAGCGGCAGCGGGAATCTCGGCAGTGGCGGCGAGTATTTAAAGCGCGGCAGAGACCAGGTAGGCTTACTAATCTCAGAGAGAGGGAGAGAAGTAAAAAGTAATTGAAGTGTGACGTCACCAGAAAGCAGGTAAGTGATTGGTTGGTGAGTATTTCTCTCTTTTTAAACTTTAAATCTGTGGTTTATAGTTTCTAAAGTCTCTGTGGTGTAGTGGGGACTGTTGTAAACCAGGGCCCTTAAATATACCATTTAACTGTAGTGTAATTGGTGGGATTGATTTGATTTAATTTAATTGCAATTAATTAAAGAGTAAGTCATGGCAGGACAGCCCGGTGCCATGGTATGCTCCTCCTGCGCTATGTGGGAACTCAGGGACACTTCCTGTGCCCCGACAACTATGTGTACAGGAAGTGTGTCCAGCTGCAGCTACTGGCAGACCGCATTGCGGCGCTGGAACTGCGATTGGATACATACTGGACCATTCGCGAGGCTGAGGACATTGTGGATATCACGTTTGATCAGTTGGTCACACCGCAGGCAAAGGTTGGACAGGCAGAAAGGTAACGGGTGACCAACAGACAGAGTACTAGGCACAGGCAGGTAGTGCAGGGGTCCCCTGTGGACATCCCCCTCTCAAACAGATACACCACTTTGAGTACTGTTGCGGGGGATGGCTTATCAGAGGAAGGCAGCAGCAGCCAACTTCCTGGCACCAGGGGTGGCTCTGCTGCACAGGACAGGAGGAAAAAGGGTAGAGCTATAGTAATAGGAGATTCTATTGTAAGGGGAATAGATAGGCGTTTCTGCGGCCGCAAACGAGACTCCAGGATGGTGTGTTGCCTCCCTGGTGCAAGGGTCAAGGGTGTCTCAGAGCGGATGCAGAGCATCTTGGAAGGGGAGCGTGAACAGCCAGTTGTCGTGGTGCATATAGGCACCAATGATATAGGTAAAAAATGGGATGAGGTCCTAAAAGCTGAATATAGGGAGTTAGGAGGTAAATTATAAAATAGGACCTCAAAGGTAGTAATCTCAGGATTGCTACCAGTGCCACGTACTAGTCAGAGCAGAAATAGAAGGATATTTCAGATGAATACATGGCTAGAGGAATGGTGTGAGGGGGAGGGATTCAAATTCCTGGGACATTGGAACCGGTTCTGGGGGAGATGGGACCAGTTCAAACCGGACAGTTTGCACCTGGGCAGGGCCGGGACCGATGTCCTAGGGGGAATGTTTGCTAATGCTCTGGGGGAGGGTTTAAACTAAAATGGCAGGGGGTTGGGAACCTGAGCAGGGGGACAGAGGAAAGGGAAACAAGGATAAAAGCAAAAGATAGGAAGGAGAAAAACAAAAGTGGCAGTCAGAGAAATCAACGGTTTAAATCAAACATGGCCACATAAATAATAATTCTAATAGGTCTAAGAGCGTTAAAAAAGCAAGCCTGAAGGCTTTGTGTCTTAATGCGAGGAGCATTTGTAATAAGGTGGATGAATTAGCTACAATCCAGGGGTATTCAATATTCAGGAAAGATAGGCAAAAAGGAAAGGGAGGTGGGGTAGCATTGCTGGTTAAAGAAGGGACTAACACAATTGTAAGGAAGGATATTAGCTCTGATGATGTGGAATCTGTATGGGTAGAACTGAGAAATACCAAGGGGCATTAGTTAGTGGGAGTGGTATATAGACCCCCAAACAGTAATGCGGAGGTTGGGGATGGCATTAAAAGGGAAATTAGAGAAGCATGCAATAAGGGCACAGCAGTCATCATGGGTGACTTTAATCTACATATAGATTGGGCTAACCAAATTAGTAATAATACTGTGGAGGAGGAATTCCTGGAGTGTTTATGGGATGGTTTCCTGGACCAATATGTCGAGGAACCAACCAGAGATCAGGCCATCTTAGACTGGGTATTATGTAACGAGAAAGGATTAATTAGAAATCTTGTTGTACGAGGCCCCTTGGGTCGGAGCGATCATAATATGATTGAATTCTTCATTAAGATGGAGAATGAAGTAATTGACTCAGAGACTAGGGTCCTGAATTTAAATAAAGGAAACTACGATGGTCTGAGGCGCGAGTTGGGTAGGATTCCTTCTTCTTCTTCTTCTTCTTAGGCAGTCCCTCGGAACCGAGGATGACTTGCTTCCATATTAAAAATGAGCTCGCAGGTGACTGATTAGTCCAATGCGGGACCTACAGTCTCTGTCACAGGTGGGGCAGACGGTGGTTGAAGGGGCGGGTGGGTGGGGTGCTTGGGTTGACGTGCGCTCCTTGCGCTGCCTGCGCTTAGCTTCCGCTTGCTCCCGGCAAAGAGACTCGAGGTGTTCGGCGCCTTCCAGATGCTTCTCCTCCACTTTGTGCGGTCTTGGGCCAGGGATTCCCAGGTGCGGTGGGGATGTTGCACTTTTTCAAGGAGGCTTTGAGGGTGTCCTTGAAGGGTTTCCTCTGCCCACCTGGGGCTCTCTTGCCGTGCCGGAGCTCCGAGTAGAGCGCTTGTTTTGGGAGTCTCGTATCGGGCATGCGGATAATGTGACCCGTCCATCGGAGCTGATTGAGCGTGGTCAGAGCTTCGATGCTGGGGATGTTGGCCTGAGCAAGAACACTGACGTTGGTGCGCCTATCCTGCCAATGGATTTGCAGGATCTTGCGGAGGCAGCGTTGGTGGTACCTCTCCAGTGCTTTGAGGTGCCTGCTAATGGGCAGGATTGATTGGGGAATGTCACTCAAAGGGTTGACGGTGGATAGGCAAAGGCAAACATTCAAAGACCGCATGGATGAACTACAGAATTTGTTCATCCCAGTTTGGCATAAAAATAAAACAAAAAAGGTGACTCAACCGTGGCTAACAAGGGAAATTAGGGATAGCATAAGATCCAAGGAGAGGACATATAAATTGGCCAGAAAAAGCAGTAAACCTGAGGATTGGGAGCAGTTTAGGATTCAACAAAGGAGGACAAAGGGATTAATTAAGAAAGGGAAAATAGAATATGAGAGTAAGTTTGCAGGGAACATAAAAACTGACTGTAAAAGCTTTTATAGATATGTGAAGAGAAAAAGATTGGTGAAATCAAGTGTAGGTCCCTTGCAGTCAGAATCAGGGGAATTTATAATGGGGAACAAAGAAATGGCAGACCAATTAAATACATATTTTGGTTCTGTCTTCACAAAGGAGGACAAAAATAACCTCCCAGATATGTCGGGGAACATAGGGACTGATGAAAGGGAGGAACTGAAAGAAATCAGTATTTGTAGGGAAATGGTGTTAGGAAAATTGACGGGATTGAAGACCGATAAATCCCCAGGGCCTGATAATCTACATCCTAGGGTACTTAAGGAAGTGGCCCTAGAAATAATAAATGCATTGCTGATCATCTTCCAACATCGATGGAATCTGGAATAGTACCCATGGATTGGAGGGTAGCTAATGTTACCCCACTATTCAAAAAAGGTGGTAGAGAGAAAACGGGGAATTGCAGACCGGTAAGCCTGACATCGGTAGTGGGGAAAATGCTAGAGTCCATTATAAAAGATGTAATAGCAGAGCACTTGGAAAACAGTGACAGGATCGGACAAAGTCAACATGGATTTACAAAAGGTAAATCGTGCTTGACTAATCTACTGGAATTTTTTGAGGATGTAACTAGTAAAATAGATAAGGGAGAACCAGTGGATGTGGTGTATTTGGACTTTCAGAAGGCTTTCGATAAGGTCCCGCATAAGAGATTAGCGTGTAAAGTTAAGGCACATGGGATTGGGGGCAAGGTATTGACTTGGATAGAGAACTGGTTGGCAGACAGAAAGCAAAGAGTTGGAATAAACAGGTCTTTTTCCGAGTGGCAGGCAGTGACTAGTGGGGTACCGCAGGGATCGGTCCTAGGACCCCAGCTATTCACAATATATATTAATGATGATCTAGACAAGGGAACTAGATGTAATATCTCCAAATTTGCTGATGACACAAAGCTGGGTGGGCGTGTGTGCTGTGAGAAGGATGCCGAGAAACTACAGGATGATTTGGACAGGTTGGGTGATTGGGCACATGCAATATAACGTGGATAAAGGTGAGGTTATCCACTTTGGTGGCAAAAACAGGAAGGCAGATTATTATCTGAATGGCAATACATTGGGAGAAGGGGAAGTGCAACGAGACCTGGGTGTCCTTCTGCACCAGTCGCTGAAGGTAAAGCATGCAGGTGCAGCAGGCGGTTAAGAAGGCAAATGGTATGTTGGCCTTCGTAGGGAGAGGTTTGAGTACAGGAACAAGGATGTCTTGCTGCAGTTGTATAGGGCCTTGGTGAGACCACATCTTGAGTATTGTGTGCAGTTTTGGTCGCCTTATCTGAGGAAGGATGTTCTTGCCATGGAAGGAGTTCAGCGAAGATTCACCAGGCTGATACCTGGGATGGCAGATTGGGACGATTGCGCTTGTACTCGCTGGAGTTTAGAAGAATGAGAGGGGATCTCATTGAAACTTATAAAATTCTGACAGGACTGGACAGACTAGACGCAGGAAGGATGTTCCCGATGGTCGGGGAGTCCAGAACCAGGGTTCACAGTCTAAGGATAAGGGGTAGACCATTTAGGACAGAAATGAGGAGGAATTTCTTCACCCAGAGAGTGGTGAACTTGTGGAATTCTCTGCCACAGAAGGCAGTAGAGGCCAATACATTAAATATATTCAAGAAGGAGTTGGATATATTTCTTAAGGCTAAAGGGATCAAGGGGTATATGGAGAAAGCAGGGACCGGGTACTGAATTTGGATGATCAGCCATGATCGCATTGAATGGCGGAGCAGGCTCGAGGGGCCGAATGGCCTACTCCTGCTCCTATCTTCTATGTTTCTATGTTTATCTTCTTCCTCAACTCCACCTTCCCGCACTATCCCCATATCCCTTAATTCCCTTAGTTCCCAAAAATTTATCAACCTCTGTCTTGAATATACTCAACGACTGAGCATCCACAGCCCTCTGAGGTAGAGAATTCTAAAGATTCACAACCTTTTGAGTGAAGAAATTTCTCTTCATCTCAGTCCTAAATGTCCGACCCCTTATTCTGAGACTGTGACCCCGTGTTCTAGATTCCCCAGCCAGGGGAAACATTTTCTCAGCATTAACCCTGTCGAGGCCCTTAAGATTTTTATATGTTTCAATTAGATAAGAACATAACAAATAGGAGCAGGAGTAGGCAATTTGGCCCATTGAGCCTTCTCCGCCATTCAATAAGACTCCACTTTCCTGCCTGCTCCTCATAACCCTTGACTCCCTTATCGTTCAAAAATTTGTTTATCTCCACCTTAAATATATTCAATGACCCAGCCTCCACAGCTCTCTGGGTTAGAGAATTCCAAAGATTCACGACCCTCTGAGAGAAGAAATTCCTCCTCATCTCCATTTTAAATGGGTGGCCCCTTATCCTGAAACTACGCCCCCTAGTTCTAGATTCCCCCACGAGGGGAAACATCCTCCCTGCTTCTACCCTGTCAAGCCTCCTCAGAATCTTATACGTTTCAATAAGATCACCTCACATTCTTCTAAACTCCAATGAGTATAGGCCCAACTTGCTCAACCTTTCTTCATAAGACAACGCCTTCATGTTAGCAATTAAACTAGTAAACCTTCTCTGAACTGCCTCCAATGCAAGTATATCCCTCCTTAAATAAGGAGACCAAAACTGTACGCAGTACTCCAGGTGTGGTCTCACCAATGCCTTGTACAGTTGTAGTAAGACTTCCCTACTTTTATACTCCATCCCCCTTGCAATGAAGGCCAATATTTCATTTGTCTTCCTAATTACTTGCTGTACCTGCATGCTAACTTTTTGTGTTTCATGTACAAGGACACCCAGATCCCTTTGTACTGTAGCATTTTGTAGTTTCCCTCCATTGAAATAATAATTTGCTTTTTTATTTTTCCTACCAAAGTGGATAACCTCACATTTTCCCACATTATACTCCATCTGCCAAATTTTTGCCCACTCACTTAACCTATCTATATTCCTTTGCAGACTCTTTGGGCTGGATTTTGATACTAAAAACATAGAAACATAGAAGATAGGAGCAGGAGTAGGCCATTCAGCCCCTCGAGCCTGCTCCGCCATTCAGTGAGATCATGGCTGATCATCCAAGTTCAGTACCCTGTCCCTGCCTTCTCCCCATATTCCTTGATCCCTTTAGCCTTAAGAAATATAGCTAACTCCTTCTTGAATATATTTAATGAATTGGCCTCACAGGTAGAGAATTCCATAGGTTCACCACTCTCTGGGTGAAGAAATTCCTCCTCATCTCTGTCCTAAATGGCTTACCCCTTATCCTTAGACTGTGACCCCTGGTTCTGGACTCCCCGGCCATCGGGAACATCCTTCCTGCATTTAGTCTGTCTAGTCCTGTTAGAATTTTATAAGTTTCAATGAGATCCCCTCTCATTCTTCTAAACTCCAGTGAGTATAAGCCCAATCGACCCAATCTCTCCTCATATGTCATTCCTGCCATCCCAGGTATCAGTCTGGTGAATCTTCGCTGCACTCCCTCCATGGCAAGAACATCCTTCCTCAGATAAGGCGACCAAAACTGCACACAATACTCAAGATGTGGTCTCACCAAGGCCCTGTACGACTGCAGCAAGACATCCTTGTTCCTGTACTCGAACCCTCTTGCTACGAAGGCCAACATACCATTTACCTTCTTAATAACAACAGAGAATGCTGGAAAAACTCAGCAGGTCAGGCAACATCCGTGGAGAGAAATTTGAGTTGACGTTTCAGGTTGAAACCCTTCTTCAAAACCTCCTTAACCGCCTGCTGCACCTGCATGCTTACCTTCAGCGACTGGTGCACAAGGACACCCAGGTCTCGTTGCACTTCCCCTTCTCCCAATCTATTGCCGTTCAGATAATAATCTGCCTTCCTGTTTTTGCCACCAAAGTGGATAACCTCGCATTTATCCACATTCTACTGCATGTGCCATGCATCTGCCCAATCACCCAACCTGTCCAGATCATACTGGAATTTCTCAGCATCCTCCTCACAGCACACATGCCCACCTAGCTTTGTGTCGTCTGCAAACTTGGAGATATTACATCTAGTTCCCTCGTCTAGATCATTCCTAGGACTGATCCCTGCGGTACCCCACTAGTCACTGCCTGCCACTCGGAAAAAGACCTGTTTATTCCAACTCTTTGCTTCCTGTCTGCCAACCAGTTCTCTATCCAAGTCAATACCTTGCCCCCAATCCCATGTGCCTTAACTGGAGGTGTGTAGGAGGCGGGGCTACAACTTTTGGGGTTGTAGTCCCGCCTCCATCGAGATGTGGCCAGCCCACATGATTTTCACTTGATTGACCTTGTTGAACCCGCCCAGTGGGCTCAGCAGGCCAATTAAGGGCCACCCGGCAACTGGTGACATCAGCGATTGACATTTCATCTGTCAAGAGCTTTTGACAGATGAAATATCAGCGTTTGACAGCTCTTTGTAGCTGTCAAACACTGAGAACCTGTACACTAATTAATTCCTTCCACTCAGGCTGATTTAGAGATCTCTCCAGAACAGAAAGCTGAATGCTGCAACTTTTGACAGCTCGCGGCCATTCTGCTTTCTGTGCCGGTGAGATGAGGGACTCCCAAGACCTGAAGGAAGGAAGGCTGTAAAGGTAAGTAAAACTTATTTAAACACTTTACACACACCAAACACACTTACCTCTGCACTCATGCACACATCACTCACCTGAACACCGGACATCTCGAACCCTCCAAGCCCTTCAGCCCAACGGTCCGCCTCGCTAACTTGGCGTGGTTTGGAGCCATCGGGAATCCCACACTTCAGGGATAAAAATAGGGATTAGGCTAAAAACTGCCTGTTAACAGGCAGTTAACGGGCATTAATCCCCTTCCTGCCTCGGGGAGGCGGGTCCCAGCACAGGTCAGGTATCCGCCTCCTTTGAAACTGGCACGGAGGCGGGTTGGGGGTGGGATGGGTTCGTGCCCCCAGATTTTGCGATCTTAACCCCCCACACGCCTCCAATCCCCTTGAACGGCACAATGAAAATCAAGCCCTTTGTGTCCTCTTCACAACTTGCTTTCCCACCTATCTTTGTATCATCAGCAAATTTGGTTACATTACACTCGGTCCCTTCATCCAAGTCATTAATATAGATTGTAAACAGCTGAGGCCCCAGCACTG
This sequence comes from Somniosus microcephalus, assembly GCF_052327205.1. Classification (NCBI taxonomy): domain Eukaryota; kingdom Metazoa; phylum Chordata; class Chondrichthyes; order Squaliformes; family Somniosidae; genus Somniosus; species Somniosus microcephalus. The sequence continues at coordinate 42,958,398 of NC_140991.1, read as the reverse complement.
ATCCCTGTGGCACCTCACTAGTTACTGTTTGCCAACCTGAAAATGACCCATTTATCCCGACTCTCTGTTTCCTGTTAGTTAGCCAATCCTCTATCCATGCTAATATATTACCCCAACCCCATGAGCTCTTATCTTGTGCAGTAACCTTTTAAATGGCACCTTATCTAATGCCTTCTGGAAATCCAAATACACTACATCTACTGGTTCCCCTTTATCCACCCTGCTCATTACATCCTCAAAGAACACTAGCAAATTTGTCAAACATGATTTCCCTTTCTTATGAAACCATGCTGACTCTGCTTGACTGTACTATGATGTTCTAAATGTCCTGCTACTACTTCCTTAATAATGGACTCTAGCATTTTCCCAATGACAGATGTTAGGCTAAGATTACCTCTCATTCTTCTAAACTCTAGGGAATATAGGCCTAGGCTACTCAATCTCTCCTCATAGGGCAATCCCCTCCTCCCAGAAACCAGTCTAGTGAACCTTCGTTGCACTCCCGCTAAGGCAAGTATATCTTTCCTTAGGTAAGGAGACCAGAACTGTACACAGTACTCCATGTGTGGCCTCACCAATGCCCTGTATAATTGTAGTAAGACTTCTTTACTCTTATACTCTAATTCCTTTGTAACAAAAGCTAACATATCATTTGCTTTCCTAATTGCTTGCTGTACCTGCATGTTAACTTTCTGTGATTCATGTACAAGGACACCAGGTCCCTCTGAATGCAAACATTTCCCAGTCTCTCACCATTCAAAAAATATTCTGCTTTTTTGTTTTTCCTACCAAAGTGGATAATTTTATACTTCCCCACATTGTATTCCATTTGCCATGTTCTTGCCCACTCAATCAACCTGTGTATATCTCTCTGTAGCCTCTTTGCACCCTCCTCACAGCTTACTTTCCCACCTAACTTTGTATCAGCAGCAAACTTGGATACATTACACTCGGTCCCTTCATCTAAGTCATTAATATAGATTGTAAATAGCTGAGGCCCAAGCACTGATCCTTGCGGTACCCCACTAGTTACAGTCTGCCGACCCGAAAAAGTCCTGTTTATTCCTACTCTCTGTTTTCTGTCCATTAACCAATCCTCAATCCATGCTAATATATTACCCCCAATCCCATGAATCCTAGTTTTGTGTAATAACCTCTTGTGTGGCACCTTATCGAATGCATTTTGGAAATCCAAATACACCACATCCACTGGTTCCCCCCTATCCATCCTACTAGTTACATCTTATTGGGCACAGTGTAAAATGGGCTGTTGCTTTGTGAAGAACTGGCGTTGAACAATTTTACCCTGTGGTTCTTTGACAATACATAATTTCCTGTTTCTGGCTTTAGAGTGTCGAAAGGTTGGCCACATTTGATTTATAGAGCGGAGACTGCTGACTGACCATGCTGGATTTTTGAACACGGTCTCTCAGACATCCAGGAAATGTGGAATTTGTAATTGCTTCAAGGATTTTCAACAGCCTCTCTCCACCACCCGCCTCCCCCCTCACTTCCCCAACTGCTAGCCCACCCGCCCCCACTTCCTGTGCCTTTCAACCACAGCCCACCAGAACCTACCGCTTTGTGACTGGAACGGGTTATATCTCTGTACATTTAATTATAACCCCGAATGAATGGTAGTGACCAGCTGTAATTAAATAAACATACACTCATTTTTTTTCAGCTTAAAAATCTGTCAACTGTGAAGTGAAAAGAAGTTTTCTAAAAAAAATAAGCAGAATGCATATTTTTTACAGTAAATTGCAAAATGTTTCAGGAATGCTCTGCTCCAGGATGCCACCAGGAATACTTGTGCTGCAGCTCCATTCGGAAGGAATGTGTGTAATTTTACATTTGCTGTCCGTGCCCCGGAACCAGGGAACATCTGGCTCTGGGCCACACCGCACGGCACATTCGCACAGGGTCACTTATGACATTTATTTTTTTGTAAACTTGGAAATGCCTTCCTGTGAAACCTTATGGTAGAATGAAACTGCTGTGCCTACATCCTTTGTGATTACAGTGTAAATTTTTGTTTGCTTTGATGGGGATAATTTTAATTGAGCTTTCTGAAGGTGAAGTAGCATCTTGCATGCAGCACTATATTGTAATGTACACAACTACATGTTTCATTGTACAATTGTGCTGCTGTACCTGAATGCACATCCTGCTGATTAGATTTGAAAATCAAGTCAGTTCTGCAGCAGCCAGCTCGAGTGACCTATGTTCTGCGAGCTCGGCTGAAATAATTGGTTCGATATTGCCCGTTTTTGCGCGACCGCCAAAGACCAGTTTCACCCCTGACACATACATGAGAGAGACAGGTCATGATACTAAAAGAGAGACGAGCAACAGAGACAAACATTAATATCAAGCATGAGGAAGTATCGTGTCGCTGGATCAAGGGACACAAACAAAAATCAGGGCCAAAGAGAGACAAATCAACGGAAATACAGAGAGCGATATGCAGACCTCAAACAAAAGAAAGAAATAGTTCACAGCAACATAATGAGAGACACAAAGATCGGGGCCACACAAGACTTATTGAGACAGAAATTCCGATCCCTATGGGTGTGTACGTGCTGTGTACTCACCCATAGGGCCAACGGAAATGCCGGTTTTAGGCATGCACTGCTCATGCGCTGGAAACCGGCATTTCTGATCTGTCAAGAAAGCTCTTGACAGATCCTCCACCTGCCCGGGAGAAGGGCCTCTGCGGGTGGAGAGTTCTGTTTTTTGGAGACCCTCCACCCGCAGAAAACACTTAGGGGGAAAAATTCAGTATCACCCCGTTTGGGGCGGCATTATTGGCCATGCGCAAAGTTTAGCGCCTGGCGCTAATTATCACCTCCGACGGCAAACTTGGCTTTTATCGCCCCTGGAGGTGATTGGAACGCTAAATCAGGTGCTTCACACTGTAATGATATGCAGTAACATGTCATTCTAGAATGGTACACTAGGTGTAGCTGTATGTTTTAGTAGTGGGCTACATCTAGATGGGTTGTGTTGTTTTACACGAGGCACTGGTCGAGGGAGTCAACATGGCTACTGTATACAAGTCAACATGGCTGAATAAATGACTAGCACAAGATAGCTGTTCATAATAAAAATGTCTATTTATTTATGAACATAACATGGTACCAGGAGTGGTAATATCTGCTGAACATTGCGAAACGCGACATGGAGAATTTGAAGCCACCGGAGGGTTTGAAACTCACGAGGAATGTTGACTGCAATTGGCGGACTTTCAAACAACAATTGGAACTCTACATTGCCGCCATCGGGTTCGGTATGAAGCCAGACGCAAGGAAAATTGGTGTTGCTGCTTACGGTTGCAGGCCCGCAGGCGATAGAGGTATTTAATATGTTTGTATTTGATCAAGAGGAGGACAGAGAAAAAATGGACGACGTGCTAAAGAAGTTTGATACACATTGTTCTCCCAAAAAGAACGAGACCTATGAGAGGTACGTGTTCCGTTCACGGACACAGCAGCAAAATGAGACTTTTGATAGCTTTGTGACCGATCTGAAACTGAAAGCACAGACATGTAATTTCTCTGAACTGAAATCATCCATGATTCGTGACCTGATTGTGTTTGGTATTCATGATAAAAAGGTCAGGGAACGTCTGTTGAGATAAACCGAACTAACATTGGAGGATGCTGTGAAAATATGCCATGCCAGTGAGCTAGCTCAGCAGCACGCAAAGACTTTCAGTGAAATTAATAATGGTGCGACTGTAGTGAGTGACAGTGCAGCTGTCGGTGCTGTATCCTTCAAGGGGAAGAAACGTGGGCAGAACAGGAATGCAAAGCAATCGGAGGATGGAACTTTCAATTGTAAATGCTGTGGTTACCAGCACCAGTCAAGACAATGCCCAGCGTTTGGGAAAATGTGCACAAAATGTAATGGAAAGAATCACTTTGCCAGACAATGCTTTTCAAAAGTAAAAACAAAGAAAGAACATAAAGTTAATGCAGTAAAAGAGGACACTGATTTAAGTGAGACATTTTTTGTAGGAATGGTGTCATGTGTAGAGTCATAGAGTCATAGAGTTATACAGCACAGAAAGAGGCCCTTCAGCCCATCGCGTCTGCGCTGGCCATCAAGCCCTGTCTAATCTAATCCCATTTTCCAGCATTTGGTCCGTAAAAAATAAAACAATATAGAAAAGGATACAGAAAATGTGCAGCCCTCAGGAATGGACAATGCTGAACATAAAGTTAATGCAGTAAAAGAGGATGAATGGATGATGCCACTGCAGGTAAATGGAGCATTAGTTACATTGAAACTAGACACTGGGGCAAAAGCAAACTTAATCAGTATGAGTGACATTAAAAATATGGAAGAAAAGCCCAAAATACAGAAAAAGTCAGTACTACTGAAGAACTATAATGGACAGAAAATAGATAGCTTAGGTGTATGCAGACTTAAAGTGACAGTCAAAGACAAAGTGCATCATCTCATGTTTTCTGTTGTGGCTGAAGGACTTGATTCACTACTAGGTGACAAAGCTTGTGAGGACTTAGAACTGGTCAAGAGAGTATACCGTATAAACTGTGCCATAAGCAGACCAGATGACTCAGTGGATTCTGTAGTGAGTAATTTCCAGGAAGTGTTCAAAGGATTTGGAGTTCTACCATTCACTTACAAGATCCAGCTAAAGGAGGATGCTCAGCCAGTGGTACATGCTCCACGGAGAGTTCCAGCACCCCTGCGTGACTGGCTCAAGAAAGAACTGGACAGAATGACCACACTAGGAGTCATCAGGAAAGTCGAAGAGCCAACAGACTGGGTTAACTCCATGGTATGTGTAAAGAAAAAGAACAATGATCTAAGAGTATGCATGGATCCAAAGGACTTAAATGCAAACATAAAACGTGAACACTACCAGATTCCCAAGCGAGAAGAAATCACCAGTGAAATGTCAGGTGCCAGATACGTCACAAAGCTCGATGCCTCACAAGGATTTTGGCAACTAAAACTGGATGAAGAGAGCACCAAATACTGTACCTTCAACACACCATTTGGCAGGTATTGTTTCCTCAGAATGCCTTTCGGGATAATATCTGCATCTGAAATCTTTCATAGAGCGATGGAACACATAATTGAAGGTCTGGAAGGAGTTCGGGTCTATGTTGATGACATCATCATCTGGGGCTCCACACTGAAAGAACACAATGAGAGACTGACTAAAGTGCAACAGAGCATACGCCGGAATGGACTGAAGCTCAACAAAGCCAAGTGTCAGTTTGGCATCCAGGAAGTCACTTTCCTAGGAGATAATCTATCTGGTAAAGGAATAGAGCCAGATATGGAAAAAGTAAACGCCATACTCAAAATGCCCCGACCCACCGACAAAAAAGGAGTGCTATGCATCATGGGGATGATAAACTTCATTGGAAAGTTCATTCCTAACTTGTCAGCCAAGACAGCCTGTCTGCGAGAACTGCTACATAAAACAAATGAGTTTGCATGGACAGAAAGACATGAACAAGAGTGGACGAACCTCAAAACAGTGCTGACAACCACACCTGTACTCACCTTCTTTGACCCAACAAAGAGAATCAAAGTGTCAACGGATGCAACAAAAGATGGCTTAGGCGCGGTCTTGCTACAAGCAGAGGGTGAAGATTGGAAGCCTGTTGCCTATGCCTCCAGGTCCATGACTGATTCTGAGTGTCGATACGCCCAGATTGAAAAGGAATGTCTAGGCTTGGTGTTTGGACTAGAAAAGTTCCATGGCTACATATATGGACTTCCCACCTTCACAGTTGAGACAGACCACTGCCCACTGGTTGCCATCGTAAAAAAAACCTGAATGAGATGTCTCCAAGGATTCAACGACTCATGATGAAGCTGCAAAGATATGACTTTGAACTGATCTACACACCAGGCAAACGTTAGCAGATGCACTATCCCGAGCACTCACAATGAGTCATATGAGCGCTACTGAGGAAGACGTGGATGTTCATGTGAGTATGGTCACTGCTGCGCTGCCCGTGTCAGACACAAAATCAAAGCAAATAGCAGAAGAAACAGTAAAAGATACAGTGTTACAAACAGTAATAGAGAACATTCATCATGGTTGGCCAAAAGGTTCCTGTCCAAAGTACTATCACATCAGGTCAGAGTTAAGTGTCGCAAGTGGACTATTACTAAGACAGAACAGAATAGTCATAACACACACCTGTCTTAAAGCGCAAAGGCCGAGGAGCGAGGCGCTACCTCAGAGCGCTGGCGAAGCTCATGTGATGTTAGTCAGCAATGGAACACAGACACACTGGCGCCGGCCAGTTCTTAAAGGGGAGTTCTGATGAAAGGTCATCGACCTAAAACGTTAACTCTTTTCTCTCTTCACAGATGCTGCTTGACCTGCTGAGTTTCTCCAACATTTTCTGTTTTTATCTTAAAGGGGATGGTTGATTTTGCTCTCCATCCACATCCTGCTCATTGCAGCCTTGAATCTCGGCCTGGAGAGATCTGTACATCAAACCTGCTGGAAAGAACAATGGAGAGGCCCAGGGGAAGAGCTCAGAGTGCAGCCCCCACAGTCTCTTCTAAATCGATACAAGGAAGGGCAAATCAAAACCAACCTGCAAAGTGCTGCTCAGTACCCAAAACTCCATCACACAGCGTTGAATCTCTCCAGAAGTCTCTCTCTCTCTCTCAGAATGCGTGGTGCAAAAATGTCACCAACAAAATGGCAGGAAGCGGTCGCCTTTAAATAGTGCTCCCCCAGTCCCTTCCTGACTGCAAAACGCTCCCCTCAACCTGTTGTTGCTAGCGGCAGGCGGTAAGGCAGGGGGCGCCACTCAATATCCGGTCCGGGGCGCTACTGGGGCATTACGCACTCAAATGACATCACGATCTGCCGGCGCAGGAGATCTTGGTGGTAGTGTTTAGCGCCGCCGCAAAATGTCTAGTTAATTTCACAAGCGGCGCAAACATCGCCGCGCCCGGGCGCTAGTTGCTTTGCGCCCCATTAGCGCCCTCTTAAGGCGCTAACGGGAGGCGCAAACAACTGCATTTTTCCCCCTTTAATTATTTTTTCCCCAAAAAATATTTTTGTTTAAAATATTTAATTTATATCATTTAAAGTCATTTTAAAAATGTGATCTTTTTAAAAAAATTATTGAATGTTTTACTATGTTTTGGGGGTGATTTCCATTCATATATTTGACAGGTCTCAAAAGGTATGAAAGGAGATTCCCTTCTCTGATTGGCTCCCCATGGCCCATGTGATCCCAGGGACGCTGCGAACTGCCTGCGCCTCTGGGATACGTGGGCCCTGCGCACTGGCCATTTCGAGAGGCCCAGCATCGGAACTCTGCGCCTCCTGGGAGCCCTCTGGTCCAAGCGCAGATTTTTCCAGATCGCAGCCCTCTGCCCGCGGGAGGCCTGCGAACGGAATTTCTGGGCCAAAATTAATTATGAGCAATGCAACCGAACTTGTACTAGTATCTTTCAATTCACGTAAGATTAGCTGTATGCTATGTAATCAAATATTCTTGGTTCACAACTGTGTAGTGTTATTCTTAACTCGCTTTTCTTGCCAACCAAATGCAAAGAAAAATTGCAGAACCAAGTGTACCCAGTCACATTTTCTCCTTTGTGTTACCATTCAAAAAAGTGGGAAGTGAAACTGGATAGTGCTGGCCTGCCGGCACGGACTAGGCATAGGGAACGATCCCTGAGCTGGAACGGGTGGGCCCAAGGCACGCTCCATACTATACCGCTCACCTCATTTAAATTAGACTGGCAAGTCATGGACACCAGCTATGTGTCTCCCCAGGCATCTTGCCAGCGAAACGTATTTAAATATCAGGCCCCCGCATCGACGGCAGCGGTCCTCAGGTGGGTCTGGGGGTGGGGGAGGCCAGGCCAGACCTTCGGGAGGAGGACGAGGTGATATGGAGGGGGGGAAGATGATTGAGGGGGGAGGCGATCAGGAAAGGAGGGAGGTGATGAAGTGGAGGAGGCAATTGGGAGTGGGGAAGTGATCGCTGGGTGGGAGGGGATCCCAAGGTGGGGAGGGGATGGGAAGGCGATGGGAAGGGAAGGAGATGATTGGGAGGCGATTGGGAGGGGAGCAACAGGGATCCGGTAGCGGTCTTCAGGACTGCCGAGAGGAGCACTCCTGCTCGAACAGGCTCCATATTCAGGTAAGTATTTTTTTAAACTTACCTTTTTGTTGGCAGCCTCCAGAGGTCCCTTTAAGTCTCAGTTAGGCTCCATGTAGATTTGATTATCCTGAACTCAGCGGCATTTAGGGCAGCCGCATTTCAGGAAGGGGTCCTGAAACAGGCGTTAGGCCCCCCATTTGCATATTTTAAAAATATTTGTTCATGGGAACTGGGCGTCGCTGGCAAGGCCAGCATTTATTGCCCATCTCTAGCTGCCCTTGAGAAGGTGGTGGTGACCCGCCTTCTTGAACCGCTGCAGTCAGTGTGGTGAAGGTACTCCCACAGTGTTATTAGGGAGGGAGTTCCAGGATTCTGACCCAGCGACAATGAAGGATCAGCAATATACTTCCAAGTCAGGATGGTGTGTGACCTGGAGGGGAACTTGGAGGTCGTGGCGTTCCCATGCGCCTGCTGCCTTTGTCCTTCTAGGTGGAAGAGGTCGCGGGTTTGGGAGGTGCTGCCGAAGAAGCCTTGGCGAGTTGCTGCAGTGCATCTTGTAGATGGTACACACTGCAGCCACGGTACGCCGGTGGTGGAGGGAGTGAATGTTTAAGGTGGTGGATGGGGTGCCAATCAAACGGGCTGCTTTGTCCTGGATGGTGTCGAGCTTCTTGAGTTTTGTTGGAGCTGCACTCATCCAGGCAAGTGGAGAGTATTCCATCACACTCCTTACTTGTGCCTTGTAGATGGTGGGATATACAAGGGGTCTGTTGCCTGTACTTCAGCCTTTACCAATATGGCAGCAACACACTCCCGACATGGAATGCGTGAGTGCACCCTGGCCACCACATTAGATGCTTTGACGCCAATTTTATACCTCTAAAACGGGCATAGCATTGCTGAGTTTCTAGCCGAGATGCTTTTGAAAGCCTCAGCTGCCTTATTTTGTTTCCAGGGTTTCCACTCTGTCATATTTTAATGTAAACATGTTTCTGTCCCTTTATCAATAAGAAAGGAGTACTAAGGCCTTCATGAGAAAAACAAACACTTTGAGAGTTAATCGTTTTACTTTTACCTGATGGGAGGAATTGAAGTTTTGATACGATTAGGCCCAGATGTCAGAAGAATGGTCAATTTGTGTATTGACCACGTAGAATTTCAGGCCACTTCTCCTCTCCTCTCCTCAGATTTTTTCTCTCTCTCTGTGATAACTCAGCAACACTCAAACCTTAAGGTGGTGACCCAATCCACTAGGGAGCAACAACCATAGAAATTGTGAAGCAAACTCTTTCAGTCTGTTAATTAGTGAACAGGCACTTTTCAGCTTTACAACACGGACTGCCATCGCACACCATGTGAATATCTCCTCTATTTCACGGATCACAAAACACAATTGATTATTTCTATTAATGCTACTGCTTTATAGTGTTGAAAAAAAGAAGGCTGGTAAAATATTAACTTTTCAGGCAATAAATGTGACCATATTATTGGCATGCAGCTTAGAGTGGAAGGAGGAGTACTTTCTGGTTCAAAGTATTCCCAATGTCTGTGTGAAAAGAAATATAAATCCACGTATAACGATATATCAGTTTCCTGCAAGAAGTGCTCCAAAGGAGACTCGCCATTTCAGCTCTCCTTTCCTCCAGAACCGATCCAGTCACTCGTTGACCAATTTCACGTCCCTCAAATTTTAACTCAAGTACACTATGCTCATCCACATTCTCCGCCCCGCCTCAGCTCATCCGCTGCTAAAACCCTCATCCATGCCTTTGTTACCCCCAAACTTGACTATTATAATCCTCTCCTGGCCGGCCTCCCACCTTCCACCCTCCATAAATTTCAGCTCATTCAAAGCTCTGCTGCCCGTGTCCTAACTCGCCCCAAGTCCTGTTCACCCATCACCCCTGTGCTCGCTGACCTACATTGGCTCCCGGTCCGGCAACAGCTCGATTTAAAAATTCTCAACCTTGTTTTCAAATCCCACTCTGGCGTCGCCCCTCCCTATCTCTATAACATCCTCCAAATCAAATCAACTTTTATTGTCATTGTTAGTGCACAAGTGCAGTACAACGAAATGTAGGCTTGCGGCTCGCGAGAGTGTACATTTAGATTAAGACATTTAAACATTCAACATACATTTGGCTTGTAATACATTAACATAAACATAACCATAATAAAGTGCACTGGCAGATGTGCAGGCTTTAGAGTTTATTTGTGGAGTTCAGTAGGATGACAGCCCTGGGAAAGAAGCTGTTCCTAAATCTGGTCGTACGGGTGCAAATGCATCTGTAGCGTCTCCCAGATGGCAGGAGGGCGAACAGACTGTGGCTGGGGTGGGTAGGGTCTTTGATGATGGACCGTGACCTCCTTAAACAGCGTTTCTGGTATATGTGCTCTTTGGTCGGTAGCCGGGTGCCGGTAATGCGTTGGGCAGTTTTGACTACCCGCTGCAGGGCTTTCTGGTCATAGTAGCTACAGCTGCCATACCATACTGTGATACAGTTCATCAGGATGCTCTCTATTGTGCAGCGGTAAAAGTTAGAGAGGATCAGGGGTGACAGGTTACATCCCTTCAGCCTCCTTAGGAAATATAGGCGCTGCTGGGCCTTCTTCACCAGAGAGGAGGTATTGAGGGACCAGGAGAGGTCTTCCGTGATGTGGACTCCGAGGAACTTAAAGCTGTCCACCCTTTCCACCACAGCCCCATTGATGTGGATGGGGGTGTGACTTCCGCCTTTAGACTTCCTGAAGTCCACAATGATTTCTTTGGTTTTCTTGATGTTAAGGGCCGGGTTGTTATCGGCGCACCACTTCACGAGATGCTGGACCTCCTCCCTGTAGGCTGACTCATCGTTGTTGGTGATCTGGCCTACTACCGTGGTATCATCCGCAAACTTGATGATGGTGTTGGACCCTTCTGAGATCTCTGCACTCCTCCAATTCTGGCCTTTTGTACATCCCCGATTTTCATCGCTCCACCATTGACGGCCGTGTCTTCAGCTGACTAGGCCCTGAGCTCTGGAATTCCCTCCATAAACCTCTCCACCTCTCTACTTTTCTCTCTCTTTTAAGTCACTCCTTAAACCCTACCTCTTTGACCAAGCTTTTGGTCACCTGTCCCAATCGGGGACAGTAGAATACTGGTTATGTTACTGGATTAGTAATCCTAGAGGCCTGGACTAATGATCCAAGAAATGCGAGTTCAAATCCCACCACAGCAGCTGGGGAATTTAAATTCAGTTAATTTTAATCCTTTCCTCTCTGCGCCTCGAGCCAAGATATATTTAATTAAATAAATCTGGAATAAAAAGTTAGTATCAATAATGGTGAACATTAAACTATCGGATTGTCGTAATGTCCTTTAGGGAAGAAAATCTGCTGTCCTTACCTGGTCTGGCCTATATGTGACTCCAGACCCACAACAATATGGTTGACTCTTAACTGCCCTCTGAAATGGCCCAGCTAGCCACTCAGTTGTAACAAACTGCTACGATAAACAATAATAAGAATAAAACCGGATGGACCACCTGGCATTGACCTCGGCACCAGCTATGGACATGACAACGGCACACCCAGCCCAGTTGACCCTGCAAAGTGCCCCTCACGAACATCTGGGGACTTGTGCCAAAATTGGGAGAGCTGTCCCACAGACTGGTCAAGCAACAGCCTGACATAGTCATACTCACAGAATCATACCTTTCAGCCAATATCCCAAAATTCTCCATCACCATCCCTGGATGTGTCCTGTCCCACTGGCAGGACAGACGCACCAGGGCGGCACAGTGGTATACAGTCGGGATAGAGTGACCCTGGGAGTCCTCAACATTGACTCTGGACCCCATGAAGTCTCATGACTTCAGGTCAAGCATGGGCAAGGAACCCTCCTGCTGATTACCACCTACCGCCCTCCCTCAGCTGATGAATCAGTACTCCACTTGGAAGAAGCACTGAGAGTAGCAAGGGCACAGAATGTACTCTGGGTGGGGGACTTCAATGTCCATCACCAAGAGTGGCTTGGTAGCACCACTACTGACTGAGCTAGCCGAGTTGATTCACTCCACGTGATATCAAGAAACGGCTGAGCGCACTGGATACAGCAAAGGCTATGGGCCCCGACAACATTCCAGCTATTGTGCTGAAGACTTGTGCTCCAGAGCTAGCCACGCCTCTAGCTAAGTTGTTCCAGTACAGCTATAACACTGGCATCTATCTGACAATGTGGAAAACTGCCCAGATATGTCCTGTCCACAAAAAGCAGGACAAATCCAATCTGTCCAATTACTGCTATCTCAGTCTACTCTCAATCATCAGCAAAGTGATGGAAGGTGTCGTCGACAGTGCTATCAACCGACCACTTACTCTTCAATAACCTGCTCACCAATGCTCAGTTTGGGTTCTGCCAAAACCACTCGGCTCCAGACCTCATTACAGCCTTGGTTCAAATATGGACAAAGGAGCTGAATTCCAGAGGTGAGGTGAGAGTGACTGCCCTTGACATCAAGGCAGCATTTGACCGAGTGTGGCATCAAGGATCCCTAGTAAAACTGAAGTCAATGGGAATCAGGGAGAAAACTATCCACTGGCTGGAGTCTATCTAGCACAAAGGAAGATGGTTGTGGTTGTTGGAGGTCAATCATCACAGCCCCAGGACATTGCTGCAGGAGTTCATCAGGGCAGTGCCCTAGGTCCAACCATCTTCAGCTGCTTCATCAATGACCTGCCTCCATCATAAAGTCAGAAGTGGGGATGTTTGCTGATGACTGCATAGTGTTCAGTGCCATTCACAACTCCTCAGATAATGAAGTAGTCCATGCCCGCATGCAGCAAGACCTGGATGACATTCGCACCACACAAGTGCCAGGCAATGTCTAACCACCGCTCCTTGACATTCAATGGCATTACCATCGCCAAATCCCCCATCATCAATATCCTGGGGGGTCACCATTGACCAGAAACTTAACTGGACCAGCCACATAAATACGGTGGCAACAAGAGCAGGTCAGAGGCTGGGTATTCTGCGGCGAGTGTCTCACCTCCTGACTCCCCAAAGCCTTTCCACCATCTACAAGACACAAGTAAGGAGTGTGATGGAATACTCTCCACTTGCCTGGATGAGTGCAGCTGCAACAACACTCAAGAAGTTCGACACCATCCAGGACAAAGCAGCACGCTTGATTGGCACCCCATCCACCACCTTAAACATTCACTCCCTCCACCACCAGCGGACCATGGCTGCAGTGTGTACCATCTACAAGACGCACTGCAGCAACTCGCCAAGGCTTCTTCGACAGCACCTCCCAAACCCACGACCGCTACCACCTAGAAGGACAAGGGCAGCAGGCACATGGGAACAGCACCACCTCCAAGTTCCCCTCCAATTCACACACCATCCTGACTTGAAAGTATATCGCCGATCCTTCATCGTCACTGGGTCAAAATCCTGGAACTCCCTACCTGACAGCACTGTGGGAGTACCTTCATCGCACTGACTGCAGCGGTTCAAGAAGGTGGCTCACCACCACCTTCTCAAGGGCAACTAGGGATGGGCAATAAATGCTGTCCTTGCCAGTGATGCCCACATCACATGAACGAATAAAAAAAAATCTCCTTACATTGCTCTGTGTTAAATGTTGTCAGATAACGCTCCTGTGAAGTGACTTGGGACAATTTTACTACGTTAAAGGTGCTATATAAATATAAGTTGTTGTTGTTGACTGTAACTACCAAGTATACATTGCAAGGAATGTGAAAACCTAGGCCAACTACGTTTGTTTTGACACACTTTTGTTTCCAAGTACTTTATTGAAATCTTTCTCACCCCTTTGATTCAACAACAACAACAACTTGCATTCTATTCATATATTTTCAATCTCTCATCTCCCTCTCTCATTCTCTCCTCACTAATTCCCTCCACTCTCCCTGCTGTTCCACCATCCCTGTGGAATACTGCATTCAGTTTTGGGTACCGAACCTCAGGATAGATATATGACCCTTACAGTGCAGATTCACCAAAATTATACTATGGCTTAAATGATTACATTATGAGGCTGGGTTGGTTAAACTTGGTTTGCATTCCCTTGAGTTTAGAAAGTTGAGAGGTGATCTAATCAAGGCCCTTAAATGATAAGGAGATTCAATAGGGTAGATACAGAGAAACTATTTCCTCTGGTGGGGGAATCCAGAACAAGGGGGCACAATCTTAAAAGTAAAACTAGGCCATCTAGGAGTGAAATCGGGAAACACTTCTTCACACAAAGGGGAGTGGAAATACGGAACTCTCTTCCCCCAAAGGGCTGTGAATACTGGGTCACTTGAAATGGTTCACAGGTGGGTAGATTGAGCGGAGGTACAGAAGAGCCAAGATCTAATTGAATGGCGGAATGGGCTCGAGGGGCTGAATGGCCCATTCCTGTTCCTATGTTCTTCTGTTGCTTTGTGGAAAGCAGGTTACCTGCCTTATTCTGGTTGGTCTTGGTCTGTTATTCAGCCTCTGTCACAACATGATTGAATGTGCATGTAGTTGGAAAGAGCCACAGTTCAGTGATTAAAAAAAAGACCTGCCTGTAGATCAAGAGATGTTGATTGTCCGCCCCTTCTCTGCACATTCAGTCCATATTATAGTTTGTAATTATTTTCAGGTTTTATGGAGGAACATTAGGACCACATTTTAAAAAAGGTATTAAAACTCAAACTATTCAGCGAAGTACATCTTACACACACCACAGGGAATTTGATAATCCATATATACGTCAATTTAATCTTTAATATCACACAACATAAACTATAAATTCAGTGAGTCAGGCAATTCCACAATCCTGTTTGCATTTGTTCTAAAGCACTGCTTTATCTTTACTAGACATTCTCAAATGTTTTACGCTTTTCAAGGACTAATTAAATATTTCAAAATATCAACCTAGAAATTGGGCCCGCCATATTGGGTAAGGACAAAAAGACGTCCTTTGGCCATGCCTGAAGCAGGCCCATTTCCCAACCCAACCCCCAGCTCCTGGTCTCCCTCCCCCACGTCTCCCGATCTCCCTTCCTATGTCTCCTGATCTCCCTCCGCGCATCTCCCAATCTCCCTCCCCGCGTTTCCCTTCCCCGCAACTCCTGATCTCCCTCCCTGCATCTCCCGATCTCCCTCCCTGCGTCTCCCAATCCCCCTGCCCCGATCTCCCTCCCTCGACTCTCCTGCGTCTACCTCTCCCTCCCCCGCGAGTCCCGATCTCCCTCCCTCACGTCTCCCGATCTCCCTCCCCCGCATCTCCCGATCTCCCTCCCCCGCATCTCCCGATCTCCCTCCCCGCGGCTCCCAATCCCCCTACCCCGATCTCCCGATCTCCCTCCCTCGACTCTCCCGCGTCTACCTCTCCCTCCCCCGTGACTCCCGATCTCCATCCCCTGCGACTCCTGATTTCCCTCCCCCGCGAGTCCCGAACTCCCTCCCCCGCGTCTCCCAATCTCCCTTCCCCGCCTCTCCCGATCTCCCTTCCCCGCCTCTCCCGATCTCCCTCCCCCACATCTCCCGATCTCCCTCCCTCACGTCTCCCGATCTCCCTCCCCCGGATCTCCCGATCTCCCTCCCCTGCATCTCCCGAACTCCCTTCCCTGCATCTCCCGATCTCCCTCCCCTGCATCTCCCGATCTCCCTCCCCCGCCTCTCCCGATCTCCCTCCCCCGCGACTCCCGATCTCCCTGCCCCACGACTCCTGATCTCCCTCCCCCGCCTCTCCTGATCCCACTCCCCCACGACTCCCAATCTCCCTCCCCCACATCTCCCGATCTCCCTGCCCCGCCTCTCCCGATCTCCCTCCCCCGCATCTCCCGATCTCCCTCCCTCGACTCTCCTGCGTCTACCTCTCCCTCCCCGCGTCTCCCTCCCCCGCAACTCCTGATCTCCCTCCCCCGCCTCTCCCGATCTCCCTCCCCCGCCTCTCCCGATCTCCCACCCCCGTGACTCCCAATTTCCCTCCCCCGCATCTCCTGATCTCCCTCCCCCGCCTCTCCCTCCCCCGTGACTCCCGATCTCCCTCCCAGCGACTCCCGATCTCCCTCCCCCGCGACTCCCGATCTCCCTCCCCCGCGACTCCCGATCTCCCTCCCCCGCGACTCCCGATCTCCCTCCCCCGCAACTCCCGATCTCCCTCCCTCGACTCTCCCGCGTCTACCTCTCCCTCCCCCGCGACTCCCGATCTCCCTCCCCCGCGACTCCCGATCTCCCTCCCCCGCATCTCCCGATCTCCCTCCCTGCGACTAACGATTTCCCTCCTCCGCGTCTCCCTCCCCCGCATCTCCCGGTCTCCCTCCCCCGCATCTCCCGGTCTCCCTCCCCCGCATCTCCCGGTCTCCCTCCCCCGCATCTCCCGGTCTCCCTCCCCCGCATCTCCCGGTCTCCCTCCCCCGCATCTCCCGGTCTCCCGCCCCCGCATCTCCCGCCCCCGCATCTCCCGCCCCCCAATCTCCCTCCCCCGCATCTCCCTCCCCCGCATCTCCCTCCCCCGCATCTCCCTCCCCCGCATCTCCCGATCTCCCTCCCCCGCATCTCCCGATCTCCCTCCCCCGCATCTCCCGATCTTCCTCCCCCGCATCTCCCGATCTCCCTCCCCGCATCTCCCGATCTCCCTCCCCCGCATCTCCCGATCTCCCTCCCCCGCATCTCCCGATCTCCCTCCCCCGCATCTCCCGATCTCCCTCCCCCGCATCTCCCGATCTCCCTCCCCCGCATCTCCCGATCTCCCTCCCCCGCATCTCCCGATCTCCCTCCCCCGCATCTCCCGATCTCCCTCCCCCGCATCTCCCGATCTCCCTCCCCCGCATCTCCCGATCTCCCTCCCCCGCATCTCCCGATCTCCCTCCCCCGCGTCTCCCGATTTCCCTCCCCCACGTCTCCCGATCTCCCTCCCCCGTGTCTCCCAATTTCCCTCCCTGCGTCTCCCGATCTCCCTCTCCCGCATCTCCCGATCCCCCTTCCCCGCAACACCAGATCTCCCTCCCCCGCATCTCCCGATCTCCCTCCCCCGCATCTCCCTCTCCCTCGTCTCCCGATCCCCCTCCCCCACAACACCCGATCTCCCTCCCCCGCATCTCCCGACCTCCCTCCCCTGCGTCTCCCTCTCCCGCATCTCCCGATCTCCCTCCCCTGCATCTCCCGGTCTCCCTCCCCGCGACTTCCGATCTCCCTCCCCGCGTCTCTCAATCTCCCTCCCCCGCAACTCCCGATCTCCCTCCCCCGCGTCTCCCGATCTCCTTCCCCTGCGTCTCCCGAGCTCCCTCCCCCGCGCCTCCCAATCTCCCTCCCCGCGTCCCCCTCCCCCGCGTCTCCCGATCTCCCTCCCATGCGTCTCCAGATCTCCCTCCCCCACGTTTCCCTCCCCTGCGTCTCCTGATCTCCCTCCTCCGTGTCTCCCGATCTGTCTCCGCACCGTGACTCTCAATCTCCCTCTCTTGCACCACAACCCCCGCGACCCAAGGCCCCCCAACCAGGTCCTGACCCCTGGCCCGACACCCGGCCCAACCTGCGACCCCACTTTGTCTCAACCCCCATATCCGACCAGACCCACTGACCTGAGGGCCACAGCGGCGCTAACCGTGGCTCAATTTCTTACCCGTCCTTTCCACTCTTCACTGGTGGGCTGTAGCCCCACACCGGCCCTATGTCACTGAGGTCCATGAGATGTGGGCTATTATATCATTTACACAGAATGGACAGGCGACTGATGGGCGAGGAGTTCCCTGTGTCTGTTTTAGGCTCTTTTTTGAATATGGGAACCAGCTTGGCTTGAATCCAATCTACTGGCATCTCTCTAGTGTCTCTTATAACGCTTGTCAGTGCCTCACAAATCTCCTCTCTAGTCTCTTTCTCAGATTAATACCATCTATCCCTAGTGACTCATTTGTTTTGAGCCCTTTTAGCCTGTCAAGGCCGTCCATTAAATTTATATCAAAGTCATTAATTTTACTTTGATTATCGCTTTGGGCAGGACATGTTGCTCATACCTTCCTCGACTTGAAGCTAAGCATGTCCGTCTAACGTAGAACAGCAATCAACAAAGCCATTAGAATGTTGAACTACAGCGACAAAAAAATGAATGTTAGTCAAAGGAGGATCTGATCAAATTGTACAATGCTCTAGTCTGACCGCACTTTGAATACTGTGTCCAATTCTGGTCACTGAGACGCAAGGGAGACTATTCCAACACTCTCCTGGCTGACCTCCCACCTTGTACCCTGCGTAAACTTCAGCTCATCCAAAACTCTGCTGCCTGGATCCTAACTCGCACCAAGTCTCGTTCAGCCATCACCACTCTGCTCGCTGACCTACATTGGCTCCCAGTCCGGCAACGCCTCAATTTAAACATTTCTCATCCTTGTTTTCAAATCCCTCCATGGCCTCGCCCCTTCCCTATCTCTGTAACTTTCTCCAGCCCTACGACCCTCTGAGATCTCTGCACTCCTCCAATTCTGGCCTTTTGTACATCCCCGATTTTCATCGCTCCACCATTGGTGGCCGTGCTTGCAGCTGCCCAGGCCCTAAGCTCTGGAATTCCCTTCCCTAAACCTCTCTGCCTCTCTACCTCGCTCTCCTCCTTTAAGACGCTCTTGTCCTAATATCTCCTTATGTGGCTCGGTGTCAAACTTTGCCTGATAATGCTCCTGTGAAGCGCCTTGGGATGGTTTACTACGTTAAAGCGCCATATAAATACAAGTTGTTGTTGTTTAAGCACTGGAGGCAGTGCAGAGAAGAGGCATGAAGCTGGTCCCTCGCGTCAAAGTTCTGAGCTATGAGGAAAGACTGGAGAGTCTTACGCTGGGAATTTCGCAATGATGGGGTATCCACCGATCTTCCACCAAAGTTACAGCGGCTGATTGGGAGAAACCTTTGAGGAAATCACCAGTGTTGGGATGTATTAGCCAGGAAAGGAGGCATCTGTGATGTGATTTTCTAGAGGCCTACACGATAGTCAATGGTATGGAAAATGTAAATCCAGAAATTGAGTAGGACAAAGGAACACAGGTTTAAACTAATGAAAGATAACTGGCACTGAAGACTGGTGGAAACCCCATCATTGCGAAATTCCCAGCCTAAGACTCTCCAGTCTTTCCTCATAGCTCAGAACTTTGACACTAGGGATCAGCTTCATGGCTCTTCTCTGCACTGCCTCCAGTGCTTAAACAACAGGTTGGCAAACTGTAACTAGTGGGGTGCCACAGGAATCAGTGCTGGGTCCTCAACTATTTACAATCTATATTATTGACTTGAATGAAGGGACCCTTTGTGTACTGTAGCCAAATTTGCTGATGATACAAAGATAGGTGGGAAAGCAAGTTGTGAGGAGGACACGTAGGGCTGGATTTTCCCAGCCCTGAGGAGGCGTGTTTGGAGGTGGGATTGCTGGGAAAATGGGAAAAATTGGGAGCGGGTCCCAGCCCCGCCCCCAACCCGCCTCCGAACCATCTTTCCGGGAGGCGGGTCCCCGACTCGCGCATGGACCCATCTCCTAGCGGCGGGAAGGGGATTAGAGCCAATTAACTGTCTGTTAACAGGTAGTTAACAGGCAGTTAAGAGGTTTTTCCCCATTTTCAGCCTGCTGATGCGGGCTTCCTGACAGCAGGATACCCCGCCAGGGTCAGCGAGGTGCGCTGTGGGTCTGCTGCAGTGTAAGTGTGCAAATGACAGCTGTAGAGGTAGTGTGATGGGTGCAATTGTGCACAGGTAAGTATGACAGGTGAGACAATGTAGTGAGAAATATTTTTATTCTGTTTATATGTATCTGCAGGTGACAAGATTTGATGTTTCTGTGAAGGCTCATCTGATCGGGAGAATTGACAGATGGCTTCTGCAATCTCACATGCAGCTGCCATCTGTTTTCTCCTAAGGAGAGAGTCATTGGTGAGCCTGGGTGAAAGGGCTCACCTTTGGGCAATGATTGTCAGCGTTTGACAGCACCTCAATGCTGTCAAACACTGATAATTCATCTGCCACAAAATTATTGGGCCTGTCCCTTTAAGAAAACCGGCAGATGAAGCGTCATGCACTGACGTCATCTGACACCGGCTTTCCTTTAATTGGCCAGCAAGCCCGCAGGGCAGGCTTAACAAGGCCAATCAAGGAAAAATAGCGTCTGTTGGTCAGACGTCGCTGGGGGCGGGACTAGAACCCGGAAGGCAGCAGTCCCGCCCCCAACTCGTCTTGGCTGGCAAAATCCAGCACAAAAAGTCTACAAAGGGATATAGATAGGTTAAGTGAGTGGGCAAAAATTTGGCAGATGGAGTATAATGTGGAAAAATGTGAGGTTATCCATTTTGGTAGGAAAAATAAAAAAGCAAATTATTATTTAAATGGAGAGAGACTACAAAATGCTGCATACACAGGGATCTGGGGGTCCTCGTACATGAAACACAAAAAGCTAGCATGCAGGTACAGCAAGTAATTAGGAAGGCAAATGGAATGTTGGCCTTTATTGCAAGGGGGATGGAGTATAAAAGTAGGGAAGTCTTATTACAGCTGTACAGGGCATTGGTGAGACCACACCTGGAGTACTTCATGCAGATTTGGTCTCCTTATTTAAGGAGGGATATGCTTGCATTGGAGGCAGTTCAGATAAGATTCACTAGGTTAATTCCTGAGATGAAGGGGTTGTCTTGTGAAGAAAGGTTGAGCAGGTTGGGCCTTTTCCTCATTGGAGTTTAGAAGAATGAGAGGTGATCTTATTGAAACATATAAGATTCTGAGGGGCCTTGACAGGGTAGATGCAGGGAGAATGTTTCCCCTCGTGGGGGAATCTAGAACTAGGGGGCATAGTTTTAGGATAAGGGGTCGCCCATTTAAAACGGAGATGAGGAGGAATTTCTTCTCTCAGAGGGTCGTGAATCTTTGGAATTCTCTACTCCAGAGAGCTGTGGAGGCGGAGACATTGAATATATTCAAGGCGGAGATAGACATATACTTGAGCTACAGGGGAGTCAAGGGTTATGGGGAGCGGGCGGGAAAGTGGAGTTGAGGCCAAGATCAGATCAGCCATGATCTAACTGAATGGCGGAGCAGGCTCGAGGGGCCAAATGGCCGACTCCTGCTCCTATTTCTTATGTTCTTATGTTCTTATCCTCATCATGCAGTGAGTGGTTAACAGTTGGAATGGCAGAGTGGGGGAGACAAAAATCCAGATACATTTAAGAAACAATTAGATTCTGCAACAGGGATACAGTAGGGTGATTCAGGATGGATGTACTCCTCATCCCTAATTATCTTGTGCTTTGTGATCCCCAGGGATGTCATTACATGTAGAGACATATACACACATACACAAGGCTCTTGGATGTAAATGATTGCAAAGGCCATGCCCTTGTATAGTCAGTCCACTGCAGCGAAATTCAAATCAAACAATGTAAATAACGACAAAGTGGGAATTAAGTGCTTGAAAAATTTGGGTTGTCAGATCATTTGAATGAAGCAGCTTTTAATTAAGAGTAGCCTGTACACAGCTGCATGAGTGTGCATGCCTGCCTATGCCCTGGTGTTGACTCCACGCTTGTACTGAAGCAATCAGATTGGCATTGTGACACTACAGTTAGTGTTAGCGACACCAGGCCTAAGAATAGAAAAGAATTGTCTGGGGCTTCTGCCCGCCCCTAACTGATATCTTGTGACCCCCTGCTTGAAGTATTGGGCTTCTATCCTGCCTTCGGTAGTCCAATATGGACCGCTGCGCAATCCCGCTTTGAGTTATCCATCGCAGCATGGCTTCTTACGAGCACTCACTCCCAACAGTGAGTGCAGATTAATCTAAAGCATAACCTGGAACCTTAGCTCACACCTCTTCTGCTGCTCCCTCCACCTGCATAGCTACTTGCTCCGCTCCCCCCCGCAAATTGTTTTCAGTCTCAAGCACTGTCCTTCCACCCTGCATCACCACCTCCACCCCCCCCCCACCCCCCACACACACACTGCGGCTGGCACACTCCACCTTTCCAGCCCCTCCCTCGGCTCTCCCCTGCAGTACTGAGACGTTTTAGCTGTTTAAACTCCCGCCTTAGAGAGTTCTCATGTCTTGATCGCCCTTCCCCTGCGGAGTTTGTCTACCCCCCACCCGCTGAGAGAGATTACTGGCCACGCTCCCTCTGCACACCCGCTGATTAAGTTTACTGACCCTCCTTCCCTTGCCCCCCCACACTCAGAGATCACCATCCCACTGAAATTACTTGCAGTCCCCGGCAATGTTTCCTTTAAGCTGCGTGGCCGGGCAGCGCTCTAAGGGGTCCCACGCAGCCGGTGAGCCAGCTTCTAAATTGAAAAAAAAACCATGCATGCGCGGAATTTTGAATGGGCCACGTGGGCCCCCCCCAAAAAAATTACAGGGAACATTGGTCCCCAGCCCATTCTCCCAGCTGAGACTTTTTGCCAACACCGGGGCCTTGCTCCCCTCTACCTTGTCTGCACCTCCCTTTTACCATCCTCCACTACTCCCCACTTCCTCCTTGCCCTCCTTCCTTGTGCCCCTCATTTTCCCCTCTCCCCTACCTGTTTCCACCCCTCCCCTCCTGCCTCCCCTCCCCACCCCTCTTGCTCACTCTCTTCTCTTTTATTCTCCCTCCGGTCTCCCTCTTCGCCCCTCCCCTCCTTTTCTCCTTCCTCCCCTCCTCTCCTCTCCTGCCTACCTCCTCCCTCTCCCCCTCCCTTCTCTGCTCTTCCCCTCCCCCCACCATCCTGAGTTGGTCCAGTTATCTGCCACCCTCTAACCCCGCATGACCTGAATATTACAATTGCTATTGACTTCCCATGTGCAATGTCATGGGAGATTGACCAGTTTATGAACATTTATGATAGCTCTTTAAAAATAGCGCAAATATTATGGAGTACACCGACAAACATGTGTGACACAGATCATAGAATCATCAAGTCTATGCCAATGTTTTGTTCCATGAACCACCTAGAGGCTGACCACCACCTCCTCAAGGGCAATTAGGGGTGGGCAATAAATGCTGGCCTTGCCAGCGACACCCGCATCCTATAAATGAATAAATTCAAATAAAGTCTGATCCTACCCTCCTGCTCACTTCCCATGTCCTTTTAATATTCCTCTTTTTCAAGCAACATTTTAATACCCTTTAAAAACACTGAAGGACTCTGCTTGAACAATTTTTTGATTATTTTTGTGATTGTTTTACCAATGGAAAAATATCTGTTACTATTTACCTTGTCGTAACCCTTCATAATCTTGAAGCTCTCCATTAAGTCAACCGTTCAACCTTTACAGCTCCAATGAAAAGCCTTAATTTTTCAATTCTCTTTTAATAACTGTACTGCCTCAACCCTGATAACATCCTAGTGAATCCATTTCCAATGCTTTTATGTTCTAATTATAATGGGGTGCTCAAAACTACAGAATATACCAACTGCAGTCCAACTAACATCTTGTAAGGATTCCATTTGGCTTTCTATGTCCTTCTCTACTTACGCTGCCACCTTCAATGATATTTAATGATCTTTACACTTACTCCTTACTCCATTTAAAATCTTACAATTTAATGTGTATTTTCTTTCCCTGTTCTTGCTTCCAAAATGTATCACCTCATACTTCTCTGTGTGGAACTGCATCTCTAACCTATTTGTCCACCGTGCTACCCTATCACTATCTCCTCTAGTCTTCAATGGTCCTCGTCACTATTTGCCATATTTTTGGTGTTTGAAACAATTTGGTGTCATTCGCAAATTTTTATATTGTTCTCTTAATTCCTAATGATGCTCTAAATAAAAGAAAAAGAAAGACTTGAGTGGTTTACCACATTCACCCCTTGTTTAGATTTGAGTCCGGCGGGGTGAAGTGTACTACCAGTTCGGGTATGTCAGTCGACTTCCTGGGGAAAACAAACATTCGTTCATGGGGGGTGGCGTTAATGGCAGTGCAAAGCAGTGACCGGATGGAATGCAGTGCTGCCGGGAGGACTTCCTGCCAGCGAGAGGTTGGGAGGCCCTTGGACTTTAAGGCTAAGAGAACGGCCTTCCAGACAGTCGCGTTCTCTTTCCACCTGGCCATTCCCTCGGGGGTTGTAGCTGGTGGTCCTGCTTGCAGCAATACCTCTCGCTAGTAGGAACTGGCGAAGTTCCTCGCTCATGAAGGAGGAGCCCCGGTCGCTATGTATATAGTTCGGGAACCCGAACACGGCGAAGAGGTCGTTCAGGCATTTGATGACCGTGGTACTGGTCATGTCTGGGCAGGGGAAGGCAAAGGGGAAACGGGAGTACTCATCAATGATGTTGAGGAAGTACACATTACGGTCAGAGGACGGGAGGGGCCCCTTAAAATCGATGCTCAAGCGCTCGAAGGGGCGGGTGGCCTTGATCAGGCTTGCTCTGTCCGGCCTAAAGAAATGCGGTTTGCATTCGGCACAGGTTTGGCAGTTCCTGGTCATGGTCCTGACCTCCTCGATGGAGTAGGGCAGGTTGCGGGCCTTAATGAAGTGGTAAAGTCTGGTGACTCCGGGGTGGCAGAGGTCGTTGTGGAGGGTCTGCAGTCTATCAATTTGCGCGTTGGCGCATGTACTTCGTGATAGAGCATCTGGGGGTTTGTTCAGTTTACCAGGCCGGTACAAGATCTCATAATCATAGGTGGAGAGCTCGATTCTCCACCTCAAGATCTTGTCGTTCTTGATTTTGCCCCTCAGCTTGTTATTAAACATAAAAGCGACCGAACGCTGGTCGGTGAGGAGGGTAAATCGTTTGCCTGCCAGGTAATGCCTCCAGCGTCGTACAGCCTCCACGATCGCCTGGGCCTCCTTCTCGACCGAGGAGTGTCGGATCTCAGGGCCCTGGAGGGTCCTTGAGAAGGCGGCCACCGGTCTCCCCTCCTGGTTAAGGGTTGCAGCTAGGGCGAAGTCGGATGCATCGCTCTCCACTTGGAAAGGGATAGACTCATCCACCGCGTGCATTGTGGCCTTAGCAATGTCTCCCTTAATGAGGGAGAAGGCTGCGCACGCTTCTGCCGTCAGGGGGAAGGAGGCGGACTTCATGAGGGGTCTGGCTTTGTCCGCATAATTCGGCACCCATTGGGCATAGTAGGCGAAGAGCCCCAGGGTCCTCTTCAGCGCCTTTGGACAGTGGGGGAGGGGAAGCTCCATGAGGGGGCGCATTCTTTCGGGGTCGGGGCCGATGACTCCGTTCTCTACTACGCAGCCGAGGATGGCAAGGCGCGAGGTGTTAAACACACATTTCTCCTTATTGTAGGTGAGGTTCAGCCGTTGGGCCGTACGGAGGAATCTCTCCAGATTAACATCATGGTCCTGCCGGTCGCGGCCGCAGATGGTGACGTTATCTATATAGGGGAACGTGGCTTGCAGCCTGTTCTGGTCAACCATCCGGTCCATCTCCCTTTGGAAGACCGAAACCCCGTTGGTGACGCCGAAGGGAACCCTAAGGAAGTGGTAGAGGCGGCCATTCGCCTCGAAGGCGGTATACTGGCGGTCCTCAGGGCGGATAGGGAGTTGGTGGTAGGCCGACTTAAGGTCGATGGTAGAGAATACGCGGTACTGTGCAATCTGATTGACCATATCAGATATGCGGGGAAGGGGGTATGCGTCCAGCTGGGTGTACCGGTTTATGGTTTGGCTGTAGTCGATGACTAGGCGGTTTTTATCGCCGGTCTTAACGACTACGACCTGGGCACGCCAGGGGCTGTTGCTCCTCTCGATGATGCCCTCTTTCAGGAGACGCTGCACCTCAGAGCTAATAAAAGCTCTGTCCCCGGCGCTGTACCGCCTGCTCTTGGTAGCGACGGGTTTACAGTCGCGGGTGAGGTTGGCGAACAGGGAGGGGGGCGGAACCCTGAGGGTGGATAGGCCGCAGGTGGTACGCGGTGGGCGGTTTAAAGGCTGTTGGTTGTCGACTGTGAGTGGGGGGAGGGGTCCACCGTATGCCAAAGTGACACTTTGAAGGTGGGATTGGAAATCCAGCCCTAGTAGGATGGCAGCGCAGAGTTGGGGCAGGACGAGAAGTTTAAAATTTTTATACTCCGTGCCCCTAACCGACAGGGTCACAACACAGTATCCGCTGATGTCTGTTGAATGGGACCTCGACGCCATCGAGATCCGGTTGCGCGTTGGCTGGACAGTGAGGGAGTAGTGGCTCACCGTGTCTGGATGGATGAAACTCTCCGTGCTTCCGCTGTCAAACAGGCAGGTTGTGGCGTGGCCGTTTACTTTGATGTCCATCATGGACTTGGACAGGTGATGCGGGCGAGCTTGGTCCAGTGTGACGGAGGCTAGTGTATGGCTTAGCGAGCTGCTGTAGTCTGCGGGTGAGGCTGTGGTCGGGTCTGGAGACAAGGTGGCGGTCGAGTGTGGTGAACAAAATGGCGGTGCCCACGACATTGCATAAAATGGCGGAGAAGATGGCCGCCCCCACAACTCACATGAGGCACTGCCGGTGTCGGTAGCCTTGATCAAAGATGGCCGCCCCCACGACTCACGAGGGGATACTGGCATCTGTGGCCTTGATGAAAGATGGCCGCCCCCACAACTCGCATGAGGCACTGCTGGCGTCTGTGGCTTTCCCCCTGCAGGCCTTCGCGAAGTGGCCTTTCTTGTGGCAGTCGGAGCAGGTCGCGTTTCTTGCAGGGCAGCGCGCCCTCGGGTGTTTCGCCTGGCCACAGAAAAAGCAGCCGGCGGCCCGATCGCGGGGCTCCGATGTCGCAGCCGGTACCGGGGGTGGCGGTCCCGATCGGGTCCGGGATGCCGAAGCTGAGGTAGGTCCCAGAGGCGGCGGTGCGAGGGGTATTGCGGTCGGGGTCGGGCCCGAGTCCCAGGGTCGCACAGCACAGCACCTGGAATACGCCTCGAGGTCCCGATGGGCCACTTCCAGAGAGCGAGCGAGGGCTGCAGCTGTGTTCAGGTCGAGGTCCTTTGATTTGAGCAGTCTTTGCCGTGAGTAGTCGGACCGAAGGCCTTTCACGAAGGCATCGCGGATATTCTCTTCAGTATTTTCTGCAGCCGTTACAGCTTTAAAGTCACAGTCCCTGCCGAGTGTTTGTAGCGCCCGTAAAAATTCATCTACAGACTCTCCTGGCTGTTGCGGGCGGGATCTTAGGAGATGTCTGGCATACATAGAATTTACCGGGCTCCGGTACTGCTCTTTCAGCAGGTTGAGGGCGGCCTCGTATGTAGTAAGGTCCTGGATGAGTGCAAATACTTTAGGGCTCACTTGGGCGGTCAGAACTCTTAGTTTGGATCTCTGAGGCACGCCGGATTCTCCCAGGTAGGATTCGAAACAGCTCAGCCAGTGTTTGAAGTCGAGGGCTGAGTTTGCTGCCTGTGGGTTTAGATCCAGGTACAGCGGTCGGAGGGCTTGCAGCCAGGCCGGCTGCTGTGGCTGTTGTAGCTGGGCGTCTGACTGGTCGTTTGGCTGCTCCGTTAAAGACATTTCAAAATTTAGCTAATAAAATTGATATACCTATCAATTCATCCAATGAAAAGCGACGAGTTAAGACAGTAACTATAGGTTTTTATTGGCTAAATAACAGAGCCCACCCTCGTGGGTGATCAGATCCAACAAGGAGGAATACCAGCCAGTCGACCACCTTTATACCTGGGCAAGTAGGTGGAGCCATGGGCGGAGTCAGCAGTGGTCAGCCCAGGTATAACAGCGTGACAAGAGGCGACCTCGTGTAGTGATACAACAGTGTAACCAGTGATAACCATAGTGTAACGATATAACAGTGATAACCATAGTGTAACGATAGTGAACGATAAAAGTGGTTTACTACAACTTGCATTTATATAGCGCCTGTCATGACCTCAGGATGCCCCAAAGCGCTTTACAGCCAATGAAGTGTAGTCGCTGTTACAATGCGTGAAATGCGGCAGCCAATTTGCGCACAGCAAGCTCCCACAAACAGCAATGTGATAATGGCCAGATAATCTGTTTTTGTGATGTTGACTGAGGGATAAATATTGGCCAGGACACTGGGGATAACTCCCCTGCTCTTCTTCGAAATAGTGCCTTGGGATCTTTTACGTCCATACCGGAGATAGAAGACATGGTTTGACATCTCATCAAAAAGATGGCATCTCTTGACAGTGCAGCACTGCCTCAGTACTGCACTGGAGTGTCAGTCTAGATTTTTGCGCTCAAGTCTCTGAAATGAGACTTGAAACCACAACCTTCTGACTCAGAGGTGAGAGTGCTACCCACTGAGTCATGGCTGACACGGATATTGAAATCATTATTTTTATAGTTGTCAGTTTTTATGAATTGCAGTCAACATTGCTGCTGTAAATGCTGCAAACTACTATAACTATAATGTGAAGTGCTATCACTTTAAATCCCAGCTTGGCTCAGTTAGTAGTACTCTTTCCTTAGACTCTGAAGGTTGTGGGTTTCAAACCCCATTCCAGGACTTCTGCATATAATTTAGGCTAACACATCATAGAACTACATTGAATGTACAGCACAGAAACAGGCCATTCGGCCCAGTTGATCCATGCTGGTGTTTATGCTCCACACGAGTCTCCTCTCACTCCTCTTCATCTCACCCTATCAGCATAATCTTTCCTTTTCTCCCTCAGGTGTTTATCTAGCTTCCCCTTAAGTGCAATACTGAAGGAGTTGGGATTGTTGGAGGTGTTGTCTTTTGGATGCTAAACCGAGGCCCACCTCTTCAGGAGGACATAAAGACCTCATGACATAATTCAGAGAAGAATCGGGCGTTGTCCTCGGCACATTCTTCTTTCAGCCAATACCACCAAAAACAGATTGACAGGTCATTCATCTCATTACAGTTTGTGGGACCTTGCTGTGCTCAACTTGGCCACCATGTTTGTCTACATAACAACAGTGACTGCACTTGGAAAAACTAATTTGTAGGTTGTGCAGTGCTTTGTGGTATCCCGGGGATCCGATCAGGTGCTGTATTAATGCAGGTCCTTTCTTCTCTTTATAGAAATTATGCAGATGTTCGGTGTGCTATATCAAATATGACTAAACAGAAATCTGCAACTAAACTGGGTTGGCCAGGTTTTCTCAGCAGTTCAACCACGAATAGAAACCTAGATTAGTTGACTTTTGAATATAAAGGTGACTATTTACTTGGCTTTGCAACTTCTTTTTGCATCTCGTTTGAATTGAAAATTAGTTAGCAACAGCACAACACATTCAGTGGGTCAAATTTGAATGCACAACCTTATTGTCCGCATTTGATAGTAAAATACACTCCAATAATGAGAAACCTATTCCATTAGATAACATTAAAATAACATATTACAATTAAATGGACATGGTTGTCAGCAATTTCAGGACTGCATTAATTTACACAAAGACAGTAAAGCATACTCATTATAGAAAGGATTTTAAAGCCATCAAGCATAGATTTGCCAGGGCGATCCCATGGATGATTAACTATAGTTCCGAGGACAGATTTGAGATACTGGGAATATCTGCATTGGAGCAGAGAAAGCTAAAAGATTTGTGGAGGTTTAAAAAAAATGATTAAGGACTTTGGTGGGGGGAGGAATAGGAAAATATTATTTCCTTTGGTGGGGTGGGGGGGGGGGCTGGCGGGGTCAGTGATGAAGCATCGTCAATTTAAATTTGTCGTGAAAAGAGTGAAGAGAGATGCTAGGTTGAATTTTTTTATGCAGAGAATTCATTGTCACTGGGAGTGGTTGAGGCAGAATCCATTTCAATTCTGAAGGAAACAGAGGATAAATATTTGGAGCAGAAGATATAGGACTATGGCGAGAGAGCAGGGCTGTGGGATTAGTTTTGGATTGCTGTAGCAAAGATTTAGCACAGAAACGATGGCCAAGAGGCCTCCTTCTGTGTTGTAACCTTCCATGCTTCTATGGTCCTATGGTTCATCAAAGCTGGTGGTGACCATATGATTTATATGTCATTAATATAGTAATGCTATTTTTCAACATTATGAAATATTTTTTCTCATGTTGCATTTAAAAAATAAAATTCACACCTTCGAAACGTTTTAAAGACATTTTTTGTAATGCTTACTGCACGTGTACATTCCTGCCAAATTTGCTAATACTCCAGATCTGGATTTGCTTGTGTGCATGCAAGCCAGAAATTCCTGTTGACAATTTTAATTACATTAAAACATCCTGTAATGTGTCACAGATGGTGTGAGCTTTTTTTCCCTCTCCATGCTTATTTTTATTCCTGTTCTCCCTCCCCTGAGCCTTTGATACTCATGGGGAGAGTTGGACCGTGTGTTCAACCACCACAGGTTCTGTTGGTGCTGCTCCTGGTGTGCCAGTGCAGTGTAGATAAGCCCCTTCCCTCTGCAATTTGTCCTGGCATCTCACCTGTGTTTGGTTCTGTGCCTAATAACCATGGCCATGATCCATGAACAGACAGGAGAGGAGCAGGGGCAGCCTTACATACAGACAGGAATATCTGGAACTTGAGGCAGCTAATTTCAGATCCCCGTGGAAGACGGAAAATGAACTAGTCTGGCATGAGTTAATGAACAGGTGGAGGAAAAATAGCTTGTTTGCAGCAATCTCCCCCTGGGGAAGGATGGTGACAGCATATTATGAGCAAAAGATTTTGGGACCCTGCACCACTAGCGAGGCCTCACGTTCAGCGCTGGTCAGCGATGGAAGCCCCAGGAGGGCGCATTCCGGCACTTGTACCAGGATGCGTCTCTCCCCCATGGATTTTCATTCCCCCTGCCCCTGCACCGCCAGCCCTCCTCCCAACCAAGCCTGTGGTCCAGTGAGTTAATTAGTTTCCTAAGTTCAATATTCATTGAATCGTAGAATCATAGAATGGTTACAGCACAGAGGGAGGCCATTTGGCCCGTCGAGCCTGTGCTGGCTCTCTGCAAGAGCACTTCAGCTAGTCCCACTCCCCCTCCCTTTCCCCATTGAGAAGGCAGGAGCTTACTGTACATATAGGAAAATATATTAAAACTCAGGTATACCTCTATCTTGTGTCATGCTAAAATGGACTAAATGTGCTAAATGCCCAAATTAATGCTCATTATTCCCCATGTTTGTTCATTATTAGATTCATTAAGCTGTAGCTTTAAAAATCACAGGCCCTGATATTTACTGGAGGCCGTGAAGAGGGAGGGCGGGGAGGCGGCGAGAGGGCAGGGGTAAGGATTTTCAGATGGGAAACTCGGAAGTACGGGTTTCCCGGACGTCCTGCTGAAATTAACTGAGGGACGTCTGTTAAATATTTTCAACAGGTTTCCTGCCCACCAGCCAGCTTGACTGTCAGGCGGGAAAGTAGGTGGGAAAGCAGCCAGGGAGCGGATGCCAGGTAAGTTTGACATCGCGGGGGTGGGGGAGGCGAATTTGACATTACTGGGGGGGTTGGGGGTTGACAACCAATCGCATGCTTGTTTGGTTTGCTTGTTGGGCCTGGTGGAAACACTCCAGCTCCTCCTGGCCCACAAGCAGTGCAATAAAGGCACTTACCTCATGGATCCGGCCCTTCTTGCCTCCTTTCACTTGCTGGGATTCCCGAGGGCCGGGAATCCTGACCTCCGTGGGTTTGAAAGTAAAAATCCTGTTGAAATGGTGGCACGCAGCCGCCTTAAAAGATTTGAGTGACCGACCTGTCTTCTGAGAGCGGATTGGTCAACCGCACCCCCAACAACCGCACCCCCAACAACCGCACCCCCAACAACCGCACCCCCAACAACCGCACCCCCAACAACCGCACCCCCAACAACCGCACCTCCAACAACCGCACCTCCAACAACCGCACCCCCAACAACCGCACCCCCAACAACCGCACCCCCAACAACCGCACCCCCAACAACCGCACCCCCAACAACCGCACCCCCAACAACCGCACCCCCAACAACCGCACCCCCAACAACCGCACCTCCAACAACCGCACCCCCAACAACTGCACCCCCAACAACCGCACCCCCAACAACCGCACCCCCAACAACCGCACCTCCAACAGCCGCACCTCCAACAACCGCACCCCCAACAACCGCACCCCCAACAACCGCACCCCCAACAACCGCACCCCCAACAACCGCACCCCCAACAACCGCACCCCCAACAACCGCACCTCCAACAACCGCACCCCCAACAACCGCACCCCCAACAACCGCACCCCCAACAACCGCACCTCCAACAACCGCACCTCCAACAACCGCACCCCCAACAACCGCACCCCCAACAACCGCACCCCCAACAACCGCACCCCCAACAACCGCACCCCCAACAACCGCACCCCCAACAACCGCACCCCCAACAACCGCACCTCCAACAACCGCACCCTGAACTGCCTCCGTTAAGGCCGAAAGTGGGCAGGTTGTGGTCGAGTTGGAGATTTAAAATGTTTTCTTTCCCAACCGTCCTTGAGGGGTTAAAATTCCCCCCTTAAATGTTTGACCCTCAAAAGTCATCTGGGGTGATTTTAACCCAACCTGCCCTGTGGAAAGCGGTGACTTAACCGCCGATTTATCGCCTGCTTTGTACCAATCCTGATTTTCACCTGAGCAGGCGAGAAAGGCACCCGTCTGAAATCGGCGGGGTCCAACTTTAAATATGCAGATCTGGGTCCGATGATGTCATTGGGCCCCGGATGCAATTTTAACTCCAGCCTGAAGGGGCCACCTCCGCTGCTCTCTTGCCAGGTGAAGACAGTGAGCAGAGGATCCGGGACCAGAAGAAGCCATTTTGCTTCCTTCATGCAGCCAAGAGAGCAAGAAGAATGCTCCCCCTGTGCCATGCAAGGAATGTTTGAGACCTCCCCACCCCGGGCTCTCACCGCCTTCCCAATCCCAAAACCCCTTCCCCTCGACTTAGCTTCTTGCCAGCAAACTATCCTTTGGTGTTGGCCCGCGACCTCCTGCTGCCTGAATATTCAGGCCCGCCTGCCAGTCAGCTGCTGACTTCCACCACTTCGGGCAGCAGACCGTCGAGGCGCTGGAGTTAAAGTTGGCCGAGCCCCACACCGCTGACGCCAGACGTGTTTGGTGCTCGTCCTTCCCACCCTCGCCCGACCGAATCCCCATCCCGGTTAAAATTCCTTCCATGTACTGTTTGTTCTTTGGCCCCATAGTTAACAGCATTGTTTGCGTCTTAGATTTTTTGATGTTTTTCTGTTAAATTTTAGGAACTGCAATGTATAAAGTTATCAACAGATGGCACTGAAGGTACAGAATTTAAATATCAGGCTTTATTTGACATCCTCCCCCCCCGCCCTACACACACACACACACACGCACAACTACATTTAATTGCAGATTATAAATGACTTTCCTTCATTCGCAGTCATCTCCCCAGACACATCAGCAGCCATTGTTAGCAAAGCACAAAGTATGTTGTAACTGTTTTAGAAAATAACAGGTGATCATGGATAGATGGCTTTGCAGCTTCCCATCCTGGCTCCAGTCCAACTCAGGATCATATAGCTGTCTGTGAATCACCGACTGCTTGTTACCTTCCAAGTGTTGTGACCTGACTCTATTTCCATTTAAGACAATACACAATGGCCCAGTAATTCCTGTCACAACGCGTGAGTACGGACAGGGTATTCACGCGTGTGCCAGGAGGAATTGCCGGTTTTCAGCACGCACAGCGCATGCGCTGAAAACCGGCATTTCCTGTCCTCTGACCCAAGGGGTTAAGAGGCTGAACGTGTGCGCGGTATCGGGCAGCGCGTGCGACTTGGATTTCCTTTATTTTTACAGATTTGCGCATGTGTAAAGGCCTCCGGTTTTTATGCATTGAAAAACCACACGTAAGTACTTAGTTTTACAGGTAAGTGGTCTTTGAGTACAATTTAGAAATTTTTTTCCCACAGGTTTATTATTTTTAAAGAATCTACAGTAAGGTAAGTTTAGTTTTAGACTATTTTTTTTTAAATTATTTTTTTCAAAAATTTGATTAATTGTTTAAAATATTTTTTAAAACTTATTTATAGTTAATTAAATCAGTGGGATGTTTTTTTAAATTTTATTTAAAGTTTAACTAGAGTTTTGGGCCCCCGTAGTTTTCATGAGTTTGACAGTCTTTACTATCAAACTCATGAATGAGTTTCCCCTCCCCTGATTGGCTGCAGAGTGCTCACCTGATCCCAGCTGGCACATCGCACTAAGTACGCTGCTGGATCAGGTAAGCACTGTGCGCCGACATCTGAACCGGGCCAGTGACAGGAAATCCACTGCGGGCCAGGTTTCAGATGTCGGCGCGCCGGGTAAGTGCACATCGGGGGCTTGCACGCGCGGCAAGCCCCTGACACCAAGTTCTGGGCCAATAAGTGAATATTGCTTTCAAAAGAATACATGGAATTTCAAAGGTAGGCTTTAAAAGCATTGAGGAGGTGAAATTCAACTACGGCGAGAGTGTAAAACGCGTGGTCATGAATCGATCACCTGTTGTACACCCAAATGATTTTCCTTTCCATTGAAGTCAGTTGGACGTGTTTTATAATGGACGGCGGTTTGCTACCACATGCTTTGTGGTAGTTTAGAAGAATGAGAGGTGATCTTATTGAAACATATAAGATACTGAGGGGGCACGACAAGGTAGATGCAGAGAAGATATTTCCCCTCATGGGGGAATCTAGAACTCAGGGGCATAGTTTCAGAATAAAGGGTCGCCCTTTTAAAACTGAGATGAGGAGGAATTTCTTCTCTCAGAGGGTCGTAAATCTGTGGAACTCTCTGCCCCAGAGACCTGTGGAGGCTGGGTCATTGAATATATTTAAGGTGGAGAGAGACAGATTTTTGAACAGTAAGGGTTATGGGGAGCGGGCAGGGAAATGGAGCTGAGCCCAAGATCAGATCAGCCATGATCTCATTGAATGGCGGAGCAGGCTCGAGGGGCTGAATGGCCTACTCCTGCTCCTATTTCTTATGTTCTTATGTTCTCCTCACCCACCCCGAGAGTATTATATTTTGAATAGTCACAAACATTAATCATGTTGATCTTTTGTAAGATCAGGAGGAGGCCATTCAGCCCCTTGAGCCTGTTCTGCCATTCAATGAGATCCTAGCTGATCTGTACCTCAACCCCATTTACCCACCTTTAATCCATAGCCCTTGATAAAAGAAAGAAAGAGAGACTTGCATTTATATAGCGCCTTTCATGACCTCAGGACATCCCAAAGCGCTTTACAGGCAATGAAGTACTTTTTGAAGTGGTCACTGTCGTTGATCCTGTTACCCAACAAAAATCTATCAATCTCAACAACAACAGCAACAACTTGTATTTATATAGCGCCTTTAACCTAGTAAAACGTCCCAAGGCGCTGCACAGGAGTATTATAAGACAAAAAATTTGACACCGATCTACGTAAGGATAAATTAGGGCAGGTGACCAAAAGCTTGGTCAAAGAGGTAGGTTTTAAGGAGCGTCTTAAAGGAGGAATGAGAGGTAGCGAGGCAGAGAGGTTTAGGCAGGGAATTCCAGAACTTAGGGCCTAGGCAACAGAAGGCACGGCCACCAATGGTTGAGCGATTATAATCAGGAATCTCAGTCTTGAAAATTTCAATTGTCCCAGCACACGTAGACTTTTGGAGGAGAGAATTCCACATTTCCATTGCACGTTGGGTGAAAAAGTGTTTCCTGTAGGATACAAACATACAAGTGTTTAATAAGGTCGTCTGAAATTCCTCTCTCTGCTCTTTTATTTTAAGCAGGTTAGTACCGCCACTAAAATAGGGTAATTTTTATATATTTTTTATCCACACCTTTGGTTTGTGCCTTTTCTTTTTTCTCTCTCCCACATGGCAGCTGTCTCTCATTCTGCCAGCGCATTTCACACTTCATCTAGAGCCATCTTTTGTCTCTTTACCTGTCCTATTACCACCTTGTCTCATCTTGAATATCTCTTAATGTCTCTTCACCTCCCAGACCTTCCCCTTTGTTCTTTCATCCCCTCCCCCATTTCCCAGCCCCCAAACTGGCCTTTTAATCTGTTTCATTTCCTGCTTTTTTTCTCAGTTCTGAAGGGTTTCGACCTGAAACGTTAACTCTGTTTCTCTCTCCACGGATGTTGCCTGGCCTGCTGAGTTTTTCCAGCGTTTTCTGTTGTTATTTCGGATTTCCAGCATCCGCAGTATTTTGCTGTTGTATTATGGTAATTTTAAGCCTTTATAACTAGGTCAGCTCAAACCTCAAGAAATGCTCTTTCCTCACACATTTGTGCTATCTGTTTTCCGAAGCCAGCTTTAACTTTTCTGCTGCGAGGTCCGTTGGCCTGAAACGTTAACTGGGTTTCTCTCTCCACAGCTGCTTTCAGGCCTGCTGAGCGCTTCCAGCATTTCCTGTTTTAACTGTTCCTACTGGAGTGAATGGTAACTTGAGAGCGGGATCACCGATTATTCCCGAGAGTATTCTCTAAAAAGACAGATTTTTGAACGGTAAGGGAGTCGAGGGTTATGGGGAGCGGGCAGGGAAGTGGAGTTGAGGCCAAGATCAGATCAGCCATGATCTTATTGAATGGCGGAGCAGGCTCGAGGGGCCAAATGACCGACTCCTGCTCCTACGTCTTATGTTTTTATGTTCTAAATTGTTTGTCATCAAAATCTCATCTTTTATTTTAAGCTGATAGTTTTAGTTATGTTTTGCTGAAGAAGAGTCCAGTAATGTTTCTATGGCAACCATGTCCACTTTTCACCAGAACTTCTTTAAAGGCAGGTTGTAATATTCAGTGTAACTTACTGTACATCAATGAGCAGAATTTTAACACAAGTATGACGCATTGGAATTTCACTTTTTTAGTTTGATCTCCTCTACAATCCAGTGAACACACACACACGCAACATAAAAATCTTTAATTCCCTCGAGTCTGGCAGCAGCAACAGAACCTGGTCCAACCGTGATTTATAAGGGTAGAAATTCAAATTGGTGAAGTTCCCACATGAACACTTAATACACTTGTGTTACATTCCTCTACCCACTATTTTTATGCAGATGTTAACCTGTTTAAAATAAGCAGGTTGGCGCCTGTGTTAAAATAGTGCACGCAGGAATGCAATGCAGTACTTCAAGCATTCACGAGTGAGCCGCGTCTGTCAACATTTCTAGTGTCAACTTGGCTCAGTGGTAGCACTCCCATCTCTCGAGTCAGAAAGTTGCTCTGTCAAGGTCCCCTCGAAGAACTTGAGCACACAACAACAGCCTTCTCCAAATTTTTCTACCTGCAGGGTTCATTTGGATAGGAGATCAGGTGCGAAAACCTTGGCTGATTCCACCTTCCAATGCTAGACGCGTTGGCCAATTGTAGAGGCCTGCTGCCACGCTAGCTAAATCAGCACAGACGGATTGAACAAGGAACTATCCTGGTCAATATGGCCCAGCTACTCATTGAATAAGGCCGCTGAGTCACATATTTGAAATAACCCCAAATTTAGCGAACCTATCCTCTCTTATTTTTAAGCTCCAAATACAGGCCTGGATTCCCCTCCCATTGGTGAGTTTGTGGCGGACTGATACTAATGCACGCCAATGTCAAACCACCGCTAACCTGTGTAATTCCTCCCAGAACCCTTATGAAGGACAGTTTTGGAGGCTAGAAAACCACCCATCCATTGGATTACCACCACTGGTAGGGAGGGAGATACAGTTCTGGTGCAGCATTTAAAGGGCTGCAGCCAGTTAAAGGGCAACGCAGACTGGTTGCGCAGACTGATTGGTTCCGCGCCTGGATTGTGCACCTGAAGATGTTGCCCGTCACTGATATAATGAGGCAAATCCCGCCAATGGAATTCTTTTGGAACCTGTGACCAGCAATATTAAAGCAGCCCCACCCATGCCTACACCTGCCATGCTCCCACTGCTGTGCTGTCCCGCAGCATGTCCACGGATCTAGGCGGGAAACAGATCTCTGGACAGCATTGAGTTGTGCGAAGCCCTGTATCAAGGTTCTCTCAATCCAATCTCCCAGCATGCTGAGTGTGGACATGAGGTACATAGATGTGGACAATGTAGACTATATTCTCTCACTCACCCAGACATTTCTCACTATATCCCTGCTAGGAAGATGCCCCTTAGCTCGGAAGAGGGCAATTCTCCCTTGCTGCACCTAGAGGGCAGAATCTTCAAATGGTGTAGTATAGCCCTCTCCGTTGCTAAGGACCTGATTTTCTAGTGCGCTACTCTTCTAGGCAGCTTCCCTTTTAAGTGCAGGAAGCAGCAGCTCCTGACTCACTCCACAGTCAGCCGACTCCCTGCACCTGGGGCAGCCTCGCAAGTGAATAGCTTAAAATTACCCTAATGAGGTGACCGTGTGAAATCACATGAGGCCATCCCTCCAGGAAATACGTGTGCAGTGCATTATAACCACCCAAAGGCCAGAGGCAGCATTTAATCTATCCTTTAATAGATTTTACCTGAGAATTATAAGCAGACATTTTTATACCTGTCTGATACCTTGGAGCCGAATTCAGACAGTCCAATTCTTGATGCTGCTAATTCTGCTGAAGCGCATTACTCAAAGTAATTCAGGAACATCTGCACGATTGCCTTTGGGGAAATGATTTTGGAATAAAAAGAGCATATTTCTAAAATTGAGCAAACGTTGGCTAAGCCTTTATATTTAACAGAAACATTTTCATGATGTTTGACATTCAGCCATTTCTACTGATTTTTGAACGCTCCAACTTTTGTTTCAATATTTTTCTTTAAAAGTAAACAACGTTCTAATTTGCTTGCAACAAGAATACCCCGACTTTCACCCCGTTGAATTTAGATAGGTTGTTACTTTAAGAAATGTGTTCTGAGTTACTGTGATGCTACTTAATATTCCTGGATTGGTGGCAGGAACCCAACCATTCTGCTCCTGGAGTCACTGAGTCTACATGAGCTGCTGGAGTTTTGATGTCATGTGTGCGTGAATGAGCGCAACTTCCATCATTTCTTAATTTAAAAACGTGCTAGAATTTTTCTCTTTTTACACGCTGATGGATGCCAGTTTCATTGAAAGGCTCTGATGGCAGCTTCTGATCATGGAGATATTTGATCCGAGGTTCAAAGTGGCTCATTTCCCCAATTTATTAAATGATTGATGGGAATCTCTTGTGACAGATGCTTGTTTGGAAATAGGTGACAGAAGCTGCACAGATAGAAATGCGATTTACTGCCAGTGATTTTTGTATTTGTTGAGTCCCATACGTGTTTAATGCATTTTTATTTTGGCCAGGAACTTCTTCAGAACTGACTAGTGGGGTACCGCAGGGATCGGTCCTTGGACCCCAGCTATTCACAATATATATTAATGATCTAGACGAGGGAACTAGATGTAATATCTCCAAGTTTGCAGACGACACAAAGCTGGGTGGGCGTGTGTGCTGTGAGGAGGATGCCGAGAAACTCCAGGATGATTTGGACAGGTTGGATGATTGGGCAGAAGCATGGCAGATGCAATATAACGTGGATAAATGTGAGGTTATCCACTTTGGTGGCAAAAACAGGAAGGCAGATTATTATCTGAATGGCAATAGATTGGGAGAAGGGAAAGTGCAACGAGACCTGGGTGTCCTTGTGCACCAGTCGCTGAAGGTAAGCACGCAGGTGCAGCAGGCGGTTAAGAAGGCAAATGGTATGTTGGCCTTCGTAGCGAGAGGGTTTGAGTACAGGAACAAAAATGTCTTGCTGCAGTTGTACAGGGCCTTGGTGAGACCACATCTTGAGTATTGTGTGCAGTTTTGGTCGCCTTATCTGAGGAAGGATGTTCTTGCCATGGAGGGAGTTCAGCGAAGATTCACCAGGCTGATACCTGGGATGGCAGGAATGATGTATGAGGAGAGATTGGGTCGATTGGGCTTATACTCGCTGGAGTTTAGAAGAATGAGAGGGGATCTCATTGAAACTTATAAAATTCTGACAGGACTGGACAGACTAGATGCAGGAAGGATGTTCCCAATGGTCGGCGAGTCCAGAACCAGGGGTCACAGTCTAAGGATAAGGGGTAAGCCATTTAGGACAGAAATGAGGAGGAATTTCTTCACCCAGAGAGTGGTGAACCTGTGGAATTCTCTACCACAGAAGGCAGTAGAGGCCAATTCATTAAATATATTCAAGAAGGAGTTGGATATATTTCTTAAGGCTAAAGGGATCAAGGGGTATGGGGAGAAGGCAGGGACAGGGTACTGAACTTGGATGATCAGCCATGATCGCATTGAATGGCGGAACAGGCTCGAGGGGCTGAATGGCCTACTCCTGCTCCTATCTTCTATGTTTCTATGCTTCTCTCTGTAACTTCTCCAGAAGTGTGGCTGAAACCCCATTACAAGGTGTGTAAGTGGGACTTCCGCTGCACCTACGCCGAAGTTACGGCAGATGAGTGGAGCAGCCAGGAGGGAATTCCTGGCCATTGTTTTCAAGTTACTCAAGTGCACTATTTGTAGGAAGTTTATATTTGTTCTATATTATATTGGGTCTGGCTTTTCCTCCAAATTAGTGCTTGTTTTGAGGTGGTAAAATGCCTGTGAAATTTAATTTTTATAAATCTGGTAATTTGCATGAGAAAAATATGACCAGGAAAGCTGCTGGATTGCTGTAAAAACCCAACTGGTTCACTAATGTCCTTCAGGGAAGGGAACTCGTCACCCTGGCCTATGTGTGACTCCAGTCCCAAACCATGTCATTGACCCACAGAGCAACTAGAGATGGGCAATAAATCTTGCCTAGCCAGAAGACCAAAACCCAAGATGATAAAATTGTGTGATGCTACTGAAGGTTGGTGTTCCTTTGCTTGCATATCGATCTAATTAATTAACTGTGCTCAAAGTACTGCTTTGCATTAGGGACATGGATTTCCCAATGGGAATATCTCTATGTTTATGTTATGCACTGTCAGCTGTGGCTCAGTCGGTAACACACTCACCTCTGAGTCAGAAGGTTGTGGATTCAAGTCCCACTCCAGACACTTAAACATGAAAATCTAGGCTGACACACCAGTGCAGTGCTGAGGGAGTGCTGCACTGTGGGAGGTACTGTTTTTCAGATGAGACTTTAAACCGAGGCCCCGTCTGCCCTCTCAGGTGGACATAAAAGATCCCATGGACTATTTCAAAGAAGAGCAGGGGAGTTTTCCCCGGTGTCCTGGCCAATATTTATCCCTCAACCAACAACAACTTGCATTTATATAGCGCCTTTAATGTAGTAAAGCGCCCCAAGCCCGTCACAGGAGTGTTATCAAACAAAATTTGACACCGAGCCACATAAGGAGATATTAGGACAGATGAAGGTAGGTTCTAACATCACTAAAACAGATTATCTGATCATTATCACGTTGCTGCTTGTGGGAGCTTGCTGTGTGCAAATTGGCTGCTGTGTTTCCTACATTACAACAGTGACTACACACCAAAAGTACTTCATTGGCTGTAAAGCGCTTTGGGAAGTCTGGTGGTTGTGAAAGGCGCTATAGAAATTAAAGTCTTTCTTTATTTTTCTTTATGAAGAGGAGGAGGATGAGGACATGGAAGAGCTGGATTGGAGGCTTTTAGAGTCAGGCTATACAGTAGGTGTCTAATTCCTATGTGCTTATCCCCACTCACCAGGGCTACAGACTGTGAAGTTCTTAATTGGACTTTCTGGCCATCAGAGCCTCAGATGGCTGTGATTCCCCCTGGTGGTCACTGGTTGAAGACCTGCAGACCAGCACTGTGTGTACCGAGGTCACTGCCGCCTTGCATTTCTTTGTGACTGGATCCCTCCAGACTGCAGCAGGTGACCTTTGCTACATTAGTCAGGTAGCTGCCCACCATTGCATCAAGAAAGTCACTGATGCTCTAGTTAGGAGGAAGCAGCCAAACAGAGAGAGCTATCCAGTTCCACAGGTGCACGGAGCAAGTAGTAACTGCTGAGTGTAAGCGCGTTGCAATACTTTGAGAAAATGCATAGCGCTGAGACTACCTACGATGAGCATTTCCCAGCTTTTACCAACCTTCTGTTGCCCCCTTGCTGTCTCTGACAGGTTTCTTGACTGCCTGCTCACAGTCTGCCGCGCTCAGGATTTTCAGCCTTGCTACTCCTCTCCCAATTGCATTTCTTTGATGCTGGTTTAAGCGATCTTTGACTTTGGAGGGAAAGAAGACAATGTTAAGGGTATATATGAGTGATGGATACACTTTCACCCATAGAATGGGCGGGTTGTCGGTGTGCTGCACGAGTTGCCTAAAAGTCAAAATCGACCCAAATGTCAGATAAAATTTGTCTATCTACTGGACTTATATTTTTGGCTCTTTATTGCCGTTCTTGCTTTAGAAACTCTGTCTTCCATGTCCTCAGGGGTGACTCTTAGCTCCCTATGGCCTTGTGAGTATCTTCTAAGGTAAGTTTTTGATAGCGTGGCCTCAATAATGAATACAGAAACTTTCCGAAGCTTTCTTTAGCTACTGCACTTATCACTTGCCTCAACAGCAAATCCTGTAGTAGGGGTTAACTGCCAACTGAATGAACTGAACAATAGGCAAACTAACGAATAAATAACAATGTTATAGATATTAAACTATAGTAACTCCTTGAAATAAGAAGAATAATAAATTATTTTTCATCTCTAATATTGAACTTTATATGTGCAATTGTTCTTCCCTCACTGTAGCCCCAAGGTGACTCCACACTTGCCCACATTGGACGCCATTTGCCACAATTTTTGCGCACCCACTTAATCTGTCTACATCCCTTTACAACTTCCTGCTCCCATCCGCACTACTTTCTATCGCTCCTAACTTAGGCTCGGGCTGTGGAGTAACACGTATTCAGCCTAGTCACAGCCTCCCAACAGGTTTCTCTGTCGTGTTTGCCGATGTGCCGGCCTCCAGATTGTTTTAGTGTTGCGGTGCCAATGGCATCATCGGGTGGTAGTTTTTGAATGCTAAGTAGGCTCCACCTGTCCGGGGCGGGCAGCCCACCTGAACAGGTTTTTTTCCTGAGTAAAAATGGCAGCTGGCGGGAAACACGTCGGTAACCCCGGCAACCGCCATTGTAACTATTTGTCTGCTCCGTGAGCACTGGGAGGGCTGGGTTAAAATTGGGGCTTATATTTTACAAATTGTTGGCGCTGATTTGTTCCCTTCAGAAGTTTCAGTCGACTCCCTCTTTCTCTTGGCTAGTGCAATCTAATTAAATAATACGCTGCAAATTGTTGCCAGGACTTCATGAATTTGAATAACTCTCACTCAGCTAAGTTCAAAAGAACTGGCCAGTCATGCACAATACTGAACAAATCACACAATTGTTTGCGTTTGAATTGGATGGTTTGGTTGCTCCCCTCAAGCTAACAGCCTAGCAGACAAAACTAACTCTCTTTGCTACATTTGTGGCAATTTAGTTTTGGGGAAATTAATGTGAATGCCATTGTTCGTTTTAAACTCCTTGGGGCCAAATTTTCTCTTCAACGTAGTTTGAGTGGTAGCTCTCTGAGTCAGAAGGCTGTGGGTTCAAGTCCCACTCCAGACTCGAGCACAAAATCTAGGCCGCCACTCCAGTTCAGTACATCCCAAAGCACTTGACAGCCAATGAAGTACTTTTTGACTGTTGTGATTTGGAACCCCGGCAGCCAATTTGCGCACAGAAAAATCCCACAAACAGCAATGTGATAATGACCAGATAATCTGTTTCAGTGATGTTGATTGAGGGATAAATATTGGGCAGGACACCGGGAACAACTCCCCTGCTCTGCTTTGAAATACTTTTAAGAGGACAGACGGTGCCT
Organism: Somniosus microcephalus; assembly: GCF_052327205.1. Lineage (NCBI taxonomy): Eukaryota > Metazoa > Chordata > Chondrichthyes > Squaliformes > Somniosidae > Somniosus > Somniosus microcephalus. The sequence continues at coordinate 42,914,634 of NC_140991.1, read as the reverse complement.
CGATTTAGCATCTCATCTGACAGCACTGCCGACAGTGCCGCACTCCCTCAGCAGGCCCAGGCAGAGAGGACCTGCGGGAAGGAGGGTGGAGGACAGTAGCATTATGTTTGTGTGTGTGTGTGTGTGCTAGGCTGATGTAGCAGAGCCTGGTCTCCAATCGTCTTGGATCCCCTTGCCATTGGACCAAGACCTTGCTCTGTCCAGCCCGTGTGGTAGCTGGTGTGCAACGGTCACCCCACGATAAAAGAATTCACGCACAGGCATCTTCCACCCTTTAGAATGAAGTTCGGGTTAACTCATTTTTAATGTGGAAGCAAGTCATCCTCAGTTCTGAGAGACTGCCTAAGGAGAAGAGACTCCCTCAGTACGGCCCAGGAGTGTTCTCAATTCTGCCCTACTTCGGATAACGTGAAAAGACGAGCTTGATACGAGCTGCCTACTCACTGTGTTCTGTCTTCTCGCCAAAGTGTCTTCATCGAGATGAAAACGACCAAGACTAACTCATTAAGGGAATTTCTGATTATCCAAGCCTGAGATTGAAAACAGCCTTGCTTGTTTAGCAAAGAAAAACCCTCGCACAGAGCAGGCAGTTTATATGCTGGAGAGCAAGCTGGATCTCAACTTAGTGATAATGCTTCAAAGCAATTAGAGTGATGGCAGCTGAGGAGGCAGTGAATCTTTCAGTACTGTAAAATGAATTAAGCTCATTTACTTTAATATTGAAAGAATAAATGTCTTTACATGCTGCTGTAATGCATTTGTGGTATAGAGATGTTGACAAGCTTTTAATTTCTAATTGTAGTTAACCCCATTGCAATAATTTTTCACTTATATTAATTATCTATCACCATATGTCACTGGCAAATGGTCTTTAAAACTGATGAAATGACAAATACATTCTGACAAAGAATTTTTAATAGACCAAGTATTTAATCCTTTGAGACCTATAGTTGGAGCCTGCAATGAATAAATCTGACAAGTTTAGTTAACATATAACATTTTATTCAGAATAAAGGCGTCAAATAGGATTGAATTGTTTTCTTATTTTATGATATTCAACATTTGTACGCAGTTTATGCACAGTATCATTCAACTGATTACAAAGTTAGAAGTGATAGAAGTAGTTTACGAGCATATAGCATTATATTGTAATAACTAAGATAAGGGTCATTTATCGTCAGCAGTATTTAATGAATTTGATGTTGATTGACGCTCATAGTGTAACATAGATCTGGCCTTATACAACTTAAAACTGCGACCCCTGGTCCTCCCTAACCTATTTAATAGGAACAAACTGTCAACTGCAGCACAATCTATTCCCTTCATTGTCTTATAAAGCTCAAGCAGATGATCAAATTTACGCTGTCAATACATCGGGCAAGACATCATGTGGTGATGAATGCGCTCGGGTTTTGAGGCCAGGACGGTGGGGTGGGTGGGGCCAGGGGAATGCAGTGGGGCGGTCAGCATGAGATATGCCAGATAACTCTTCATGTGGTGCACTGGGGGCACTTGGGGCAAAACTGCATGGAGTAAATTGGACGAGGTATTGAAGCCGATAAGTATGCTCCGTAGCGGGGGAAATCAAGGTCCTTAGCTAAATGCGAATTGCACGTCTCTGGTGCACGTTCCAAACTCATCTGGAGCCGAGTGGAAAATTGGATGGACTGCAGCTTCTTCAGAGGGAAGGGGGGATTCGGGAGCTGACTCTAGGGAAAGGGTGGGAGTGGGATCCTAAGGTATAAAAAGTATAAAAAGGGCTGGATTCCTGAAGCTATTGAGAGACTTTTTATATGAGCCTTTATTCTGCACTGCCACCCTGTGGATTTCTAATGGAGCTGCACCTCAACACATGCCGAGTTTAAGAATGAGAATACAGTTCGAGTGCCAGGTTTTGAGCTAACATTATGTGACTGATCTTTTACCATTACAAATGCCAATCACAGGACCAACTACCGGTGTAACAGGTACTGCAAGTAAATGTTGACACTTTTAAAATTGGGTTTACCATTGACAAAGCCTGACATATTAATTTTCAATGTACTTTGAGATGGAATATTGTGACAAATTCAGCATTTTTAATATATAATAGGTATTATTACCTCTAGAAGCTTGCCCACTACTGCATGTTAGGCTGACTGGCCTACAGTTAGCTGGCTCATCTCTTTCATCTTTTTGGAACAGAGGTGTTACTGTGGCGGAGCCACTAAAGGACTCAGATCGTTTGTATATAATTCCCTTTAACAACATGTTAGCTACAGCCTGAGTCTGTATCTTTATTTATACTGTTTACTTGTACAGAGCATGATTACTTTAACAGCGCTGGTAAACGCGATGACGTCACGTCGTTTATCACGTGATCCCCCACCGGCGGGAAGAACGTGATGACGTCATGACGTCAACCAAGGGACCGCCCTAAGCAGTCCTCGTGGAGCCTCCAAACTGAGCCGACCTACACTCGATGTTCTCCTGTAGTTACTTGTTTAAACCTGTTAGTTTCCATTAAACTTCGTTTTGTTTGATCGCCTGAGTGGACCTCAGTCTTTGGATAGGAACTAGACATTCCTACATTGGTGACCCCGACTTTTGCGAACGGTTTTCGCAGAAGATACTCAACATGGAAACGAACGCCGTTACCTTGAAGCTACCACAGTTCTGGGAGCAACAACCAGCCGCGTGGTTCATCCAGGCTGAAGCCCAGTTCGCCATCAGGGACATCATTGCGGATCAGACCCGTTATTATTACGTGGTCACCGCCCTCGACAGCGCCACAGCCTCGCAGATCATCAGCCTACTCAGCAGTCCGCCTACTGATCGCAAGTATGACACGTTAAAGGCGTGGTTGCTACCGGTCTTCGGGCTCACGAAGTCAGAGCGCGCCCGCCGGCTGCTCGCTATGCCCGGCCTCAGGGAGTCCAAGCCGTCCGAACTCATGAGCCAAATGCTCATGCTCCTCGGTTCCGAACCGGAATGCTTCCTCTTCAGGGAGTTATTCCTCAGCCTACTACCGGAGCAAGTTCAGGCTGCCCTAGCCAGGTCCGAAGTCACAGACTGCGCAGAGCTTGCTGCCGAAGCGGACAAGATTTTCGCGGTGACACAGCAGTACTGCGCTGACACGAGGCACCCATCCCCCACAGACGCTGCTCCAGCTCCTCAATCAGTGGGGTTGTGTTTCTACCACGCCTGTTTTGGCGCGAAAGCAAGATGCTGCCGCCCTCCCTGCAGTTTTTCGCTCAAAAAAAACCATCTACAGCCACCCTGGCGAAAGAGGACTGCGTCTAACGAGCGCCCCATGGCTGCAATGGCCATCGGAAATTCAGGAAAGCTTCTCTTCCTCACCGACTCCCTATCTGGTCGACGTTTCCTTTGCGACACCGGGGTGCAGTGTAGCATCCTACCTGCGTCAAATCTTGATATATAAGCTGGGGGCCGTGGCCCCGCTCTCTCTCTCTCGAGGCAGCTAATGGCGCGGCCATTCGGACCTTCGGACGGCAGCGGGTCCAGGTGTGTTTCGGCGGCCAGCGCTTCCACTGGGAATTCATCACGGCCAAAGTCTCGCAGGCCATCCTCGGGGTGGATTTTGTGTGTGCCAACGGCCTCCTGGTCGATGTCAGGCATCGCCGGTTGATCAATGTGGCCACGTTCCACTCCATCCCGTGCCACCGCGGTAACGCCGTGCCGCGCACTGTCTCCTGTGCGTTCCCACCACCAGACGACTTCACTTGCCTCCTCGGAGAGTTCCCAGATCTGACCAGGCCCATTTTCTTCTCCTCGGCCACTAAACATGGTGTAGAACATCACATCACCACTACCGGCTCCCTGGTTTACGCACGGGCCCGACGACTCGAACCCGGCAAGCTCGCGGCTGCGAAAGCGAAGTTCGACACGATGGAGCGGCTGGAGATTATTCGCCGGTTGAATAGTCCCTAGTCTTCGCCTCTCCACATTGTTCTGAAACCCGGCGGCGGATGGCGGCCATGCGGCGACTACCGACGCCTGAACGACGCCACTACTCCTGATTGGTACCCGATCCTGCATATTCAAGATTTCTCGGCCCATTTGGCGGGAAATACTTTTTTTTCCAAAAGTCAACCTCGTCCGTGGTTACCACCAGGTCCCCGTGCACCCGCAAGACGTCCCGAAAACCGCATTCATCACCCCATTCGTCCTGTTTGAATTTCTGCAGATGCCATTTGGCTTGAAGAACGCTGCACAGGCTTTCCAGCGCTTGATGGACTCCGTGCTTCGGGACCTAAAATTTCTCTTCGTCTACCTCAATGACATCCTCATCGCCAGCCCTAGCAGAGAGGAGCACTTCTGCCATTTGTGCACCCTCTTTACACGCCTCAGTCAACATGGTTTGATTATCAACCCGGCCAAGTGCCAGTTCGGCCTGCAGCGGATTGATTTCTTGGGCCACCGCATCACATCAGACGGCGCAATTCCCTTACAGACGAAGGTAGAGGCGGTTACATCTTTCCCGCGCCTGCAGACCGTCAAGGCCCTACAAGAGTTCCTCGGGATGGTCAATTTTTATCACCGGTTCGTCCCTAAGGCGGCTCTGCTTATGCAGCCCTTGTACGAGGCCCTCAAGGCCAAGTCCAGTAAGGATCCGATCAGCTGAACGGCTGAGATGGACCGGGCGTTCGTTGACACCAAAGGCGCCTTGGCCAATGCAACCATGTTGGCGCACCCGCTTCTAGGTGCCACCATCGCCCTTACCACCGACGTGTCGGACTACGCAATCGGCGCAGTGCAGGAACAGTGGGTGAATGGGACGTGGCAACCGCTGGCGTTTTTCAGCTGTCAGCTACGGCGAAACGAAAGAAAGCACAGCACTTTCGACCGGGAGTTGCTGGCCCTTTTTCTAGCCATCCGCCATTTCCGGTTCTTACTAGAGGGGCGTCCGTTCACGGCTTTTGTAGACCACAAGCCACTAACGTACGTTATGGCCAAGACCGCCGAACCGTGGTCAGCTCGGCAACAACGTCACCTGACGTTCATTTCAGAATTCACCACGGACATTCAGCATTTGTCCGGCAAAGACAACCTGGTGGCGGATTGCCTCTCCTGCATGACTGTTCACGCAGTCCAACTCGGAATCGACTATGCCCTCATGGCTGCGGATCAGGCCTCGGACCCAGAGGTCCAAGCATACAGAACCAGCCCCTCTAGCTTCCAAGCGGCCGACGTCAAATTCCATGCCGCAGGCACCACGCTACTTTGCGACGTCTCCATGGGAGCTCCCCGCCCTATCGTACCAGTCGCCTGGTGCCGAAAAGTGTTCGGCGCCATACACGGGTTGTCACACCCTGGCATGAAGGACTCACAAAGGCTGATGTCGTCAAAATTCATCTGGAGAGGTATGCACATGGATGTCCGCGACTGGGCCAACACCTGCGTGGTCTGCCAAAAGGCCAAGGTACAGCGTCATGTAAAAGCTCCATTGGCCACTTTCGCTGTTCCGGAGCGTCGATTCGACCACGTGAACGTGGACCTCGTGGGGCCGCTTCCACCTTCTCAAGGTTTTACACACATCCTCACAATGGTAGACCGCACCACTAGATGGCCAGAGGCTGTTCCTTTGGTTTCCACCACTTCGGCAGACGTAGCCAGAGCTTTCATCTCTTGGGTTGCTCGTTTCGGGGTACCGGTGGACATCTCTTCCGATCGTGAGCCGCAGTTTTCCTCTGAGCTCTGGAACGCTGTGGCTCAGGGGCTCGGCCCCAAACTACATCGCACCACCACCTATCATCCACAGGCGAACGGCCTGAGCGAGCGATTCCACAGGTCGCTCAAAGCCGCTCTGCGGGCCAGTCTTCAAGGCGCGGGATGGGTGGACAGACTTCCATGGGTCCTTTTGGGTCTTCGTACGGCGCCCAAAGAAGATTTGTAATCGTCCTCGGCGGAACTCGTATATGGCCAGCCACTACGAGCACCAGGGGATTTCCTTCCGTCTCCAACAGAGCCATGGTCCGCATCCCAGCAACTCGTCAGCCACCAGGAAGCAGCCAGATGTTTCGCTCCAGGGCTTACGTCGCATCATGGCTTACAGAGCTCCCACGTCCCAACTGAGCTGAAAAGCGCCGAGTACGTGTTTATCCGCCACGACGCTCACCGGGATCCACTCAAGCCTCCTTACACTGGTCCCTTCCGCGTCATAGAGCCAGGAGACAAAACCTTTTCGGTTGATATCGGAGCTAAACCGGATCACATTTCGGTTGACCAGTTGAAGCCGGCACACTTAGACCTGGACCGCCCAGTCGAGATCGCTCAACCGCCAAAACGTGGCCGACTGCCCACAGTCGCCATGCCAAATCCACCACAACCGCCCGCCAGCTCGACCACCGTCCATCAGCTTCCACTTCAGGGTTACAGAAGTCGCTCGGACAGGCTTGTCAGGTCTCCTCGCCGTCTCACTTTTGCTGTTAAAGACAATTCTGGGGGGGGTGCATGTGGCGGAGCCACTAAAGGACTCAGATCGTTTGTATATAATTCCCTTTAACAACATGTTAGCTACAGCCTGAGTCTGTATCTTTATTTATACTGTTTACTTGTACAGAGCGTGATTACTTTACCAGCGCGGGTAAACGCGATGACGTCACGTTGTTCATCACGTGATCCCCCACTGGCGGGAAGAACGTGATGACGTCATGACGTCAACCACGGGACCGCCCTAAGCAGTCCTCGTGGAGCCTCCGAACTGAGCAGACCTACACTTGATGTTCTCCTGTAGTTACTTGTTTAAACCTGTTAGTTTCCATTAAACTTCGTTTTGTTTGATCGCCTGAGTGGACCTCAGTCTTTGGATAGGAACTAGACATTCCTACATTACTTTGATAACCCCTCCAGTTCTCTGGCACAACAACTATATCCAAGGATGTTTGACCGATTGTAGTCAGAGCTTCTACTATTTCCACTCTGACTTCTCGGGTGCAGGTCATCAGGGCCCTGTGACCTTTTCCACTTTGAGTTCAGTCAATTTTTTTCAATACGACTTCCTCATCTATAGTTATCCTAAGGTATATTTATTAAGGGCATTTACAGTTGAACAGTGGAAGTTTTAACTGATGGTATCTGCAACCACGTTTTTCTGCTGTGATATCAATTAGTGATTTTTAAAGAAGTATTAAAGGGGAGGCAGGATGCGGAACAGCCAGCTAGCAATGTGGTTCCTCAGGATTGGCTTTCAGGCCATTCTGAAGTCATGACCCCCGATGCTTCCAATGGAACTGCTCTGGGAGGCGGAAGAATGTTCCTCATCAGTGTGATGAAATAACTGTGTTCTGATATTTGTACTTGTACTGTAATGTCTGGAATGTTCCACCGGGGGAACCACTAATGCTCCTCCCTGGCCCCGCCCCTCTTCTGGTATGTTCTACCAAGGGCTCGGTCGATGATGTACTCTGTTAACTCTGCCATGATTCTTATTTAATAAAAGGCTTCAGTCTTAAGCTTTAACTTCGGATTCGGGCAGTTATTTGGCACATCAATTTTATTAAATAACAACTTTTGGAAGATGGATCGATTTTTGAAACCAGAGCGTCTGGATATCGATCCCCATTCGGCAGATGCGAAGAAATTTACACATTGGCTCCGATGTTTTGAACACTTCATCGCATCATCGACCGATCCGACGGTTAACAAGTTGGGTCTTCTAACCAACTTGGTAAGTCATCAAACTTACTCTATAATTGAAGATACTACTACATATGAAGAGGCCCTCGCAGCTCTTAAAGCCCAGTACCTTAAGTCGGTTAACGACGTATACGCCAGGTATCTCCTGTCTACTCGCAGGCAATTACCCGAAGAATCTCTGGACGATTTCCTGCAGGACCTTAAGGCTTTGGCTAAGGGTTGCAACTACAAGGCTGTCTCTGCCATAGTGTATCAGGAAGAAGCCATCCGCGATTCTTTCATATCTGGCCTCCGATCTAATTATAGTAGACAGAGACTCCTCGAGAACGACTCGTTAGTTTTAAAAACGGTTGTCGCTGCTGCTCGATCGTTAGATGTAGCCCAGAAGAATTCAGAAGTGTATGCATCAGCCCATGCATCTCTCTCAGCCTCGTGTGTTCCGAGTATGGAGGCATCCATAACACCAATGGAGCCCCCACTTAATCCTATTGTTGCGGCTGTGCCCCATGGGTCTAAGTGTTATTTTTGTGGCCAATCTAAACACCCCAGGCAAAGTTGCCCAGCCAGAGAGGCTACCTGTTTTAAATGTAAGAAACGGGGACATTTTAGTAAAGTGTGTAAGGGTAATCCTGTACCCGATGTCTTCTCTGCTGCCGCCTATCGTTTTACTCTAGCCTCGGCTACGGTTGACCAGACCATACCGTGTTCCTTGTCAAAATCTATGATGGACATTAAGATTAATGGTCGTCCTACTGGGTGTTTGATAGACTGTGGCAGTACTGAAAGTTTTATACACCCCAACCTTGTTAACTCCTGTTCATTGAAGGTGTATCCTACTCGAAGTGAAATTGTGATGGCGTCCAAATCCCTTACTTCGGAGGTAACTGGATATTGTAAAGTCACATTGACCGTTAAGGATACGGAGTATAAGGACTTTAAACTCCTCATATTACCTCAGTTGTGTGCGAACTTAATATTAGGCTTGGACTTCCAGTGGCAGCATGAGAGCGTTACCCTTAAGTATGGTGGATCTCAGCCTCCGCTCACAGTCTGCGGCCTTTCTACTTTAAACGTAAGTCCGCCTTCTTTGTTTGCGAACCTTGCTCCTAATTGTAGACCTATAGCGACTAAGAGTCGACGGTATAGTTCAGAAGATAAAACATTTATAAAAGAGGAAGTGGAAAGGCTTCAACGGGAGGGAATCATCGAACACAGTGGTAGCCCGTGGCGTGCCCAGGTGGTGGTGGTTAAAACTAATGAGAAGAAAAGACTTGTGGTCGATTATAGCCAGACTATAAACTTGTATACCCAATTAGACGCCTATCCTTTGCCTCATATTTCTGAGATGGTGAACCAGATAGCTCAGTACCGCGTGTTCTCCACCATTGATTTAAAGTCTGCCTACCATCAACTCCCCATCAAAATAGAAGACCGACCTTATACGGCCTTCGAAGCTAATGGGCGCCTTTTCAATTCCTTCGGGTGCCCTTTGGAGTGACGAATGGGGTATCCGTCTTCCAACGGGAGATGGATCGTATGGTGGATGAATACGCGTTGGAAGCAACATTCCCGTACCTGGACAATGTTACCATCTGTGGGCGTGACCAACGGGAGCATGATCAAAATCTCGAAGTTCCTAGAGACTGCAAAGAGGTTAAACCTGACCTACAATGAAAACAAGCGTACCTTCAATACTACACGTTTGTGTATTCTTGGTTGCGTTGTGGAGAATGGGGTAATCGGGCCAGACCCTGAAAGATTATGCCCACTTAAGGAATTACCTTTACCTCAAACTGTAAAAGCTTTAAGAAGGTGTCTGGGATTCTTCTCGTACTATGCCCAGTGGGTGGCTAGCTACTCAGATAAAGTCCGACCTCTTATTAAGTCGACGTCTTTTCCGCTATCGGCGGAAGCTCAGGAGGCTTTCCTTAATATCAAACGGGACATTGAGAAGGCAGTGGTATGTGCCGTGGATGAGAAGATCCCATTTCAAGTGGAAAGTGATGCATCTGATTTTGCGTTGGCAGCAACTCTTAACCAAGCTGGTAGACCAGTAGCTTTCTTCTCTCGTACATTGCAAGGACCAGAAGTTCGACATTCTTCAGTGGAAAAGGAGGCACAGGCAATTATTGAAGCAGTCAGGTATTGGAGACATTATCTCGCTGGCCAACGTTTTATGCTCATTACTGACCAGCGATCTGTGGCCTTTATGTTCAACACTAAGCAGAGAGGCAAGATCAAAAATGATAAGATTTTAAGATGGCGAATAGAACTGTCAACATATGACTATGATATTCAGTACAGGCCTGGAGTATTTAATGAGCCATCGAATGCTTTGTCACGAGGAGTATGTGTTAGTCTAGGTACAGATAAGCTTCAAAGTCTCCACGACGCACTCTGCCACCCTGGTGTTACCAGAATGAACCACTTCATTAAGTCCCACAATCTACCCTACTCTATTGAGGAGGTCCAGACAATGACCAGAACCTGTCATGTTTGTGCTGAATGCAAACCCCGCTTCTATAAGCCGTCCGAGCCAGCTCATCTTTTTAAAGCAACTCGACCATTTGAGCGTTTGAGTCTTGATTTTAAAGGTCCCCTTCCATCGAGCGACCGTAATGTCTATTTTCTTAATATTATAGACGAGTACTCTCGGTTCCCTTTTGTTATCCCCTGTCCGGATGTGACTAGTGCTGTTGTAATGAAATGCCTCTGCCAACTGTTTTCCTTGTTCGGCATACCTAACTATATACATAGTGATAGGGGTTCTTCCTTTATGAGCGAAGAATTACGACAGTTTTTGCTATCGAAGGGGATTGCAATGAGTAGAACTACCAGCTATAACCCTCGTGGTAATGGGCAGGTCGAGAAAGAAAATGTGACAGTGTGGAAGGCTATCGTACTGTCTCTGAAGTCACGAGGCCTGCCGACCTCTCGCTGGCAGGATGTCCTGCCAGACGTGCTGCATTCCATAAGGTCTCTTTTGTGTACAGCGACGAATGCCACCCCTCATGAAAGGATGTTTAGTTTTTCAAGAAAAGCTACTAATGGAGTATCGTTACCCACATGGTTGACGACCACGGGCCCTGTGTTGTTGCGCAGACATGTGAGAGGCCACAAGACTGATCCACTGGTGGAGGAAGTACAACTCCTCCATGCTAATCCCCAGTATGCGTATATTCAATATTCGGATGGGCGAGAGGATACGGTCTCTATTAAAGATCTTGCACCTGCTGGAGCTCGAAAAGAGTTCGACTCTGAGAGTAGAGTTTTCAATCGTGTTATTGGACCTTCAGAGACACAAACCCTCAGTGTGGAAAATACTGATGATTCTGGGAATTCGAATGAACCGGAGTTAGTACTCCGGGAGGAGCCTCAGCAAGAGTTACGTCGTTCCCAGAGGATTATCAGACCTCCTGACAGACTGAATCTATAGCAGGGGGTGAATGTGATGAAATAACTGTGTTCTGATATTTGTACTTGTACTGTAATGTCTGGAATGTTCCACCGGGGGAACCACTAATGCTCCTCCCTGGCCCCACCCCTCTTCTGGTATGTTCTACCAAGGGCTCGGTCGATGATGTACTCTGTTAACTCTGCCATGATTCTTATTTAATAAAAGGCTTCAGTCTTAAGCTTTAACTTCGGATTCGGGCAGTTATTTGGCACATCAATCAGTGATGTTATGGAGCAACCTAGTGGGTCACCGTGCAGATAGGAATATTTTCATTTTTTTAATTAAAAAAATTCAAATAATTTATCCCTGTGTGGTTTTTTCCAGTATAAAATGGAGGAACTCTTTGAACAAAAAGTACTCCTAGGTTTAATAAAGGAAGAACAGACAGAGTTCTGGATTTCAGTCTCCAGATTAGCAGGAAAAGTCTCCAGATTCTAAAATATTATAAAGAGAGATACCTGTCCACTAATCGGGATCTCAGTTGCTTTCTGTGGCCCTGATTTATGGCTCAGGTGTCAGCCTTGGCTCAGTGATAGCACTCTAACCCGAGTTAGAAGGTTGTGGGTTCAAGTCCCACTCCAGAGACTTCAGCACATAATCTAAGATGACACTCCAGCGCTATACTGAGGGAGTGCTGCATTGTCAGAGGTGCCATCTTTTTGATGGCACGTTAAACTGAGGCTCTCTTAGGAGGATGTAAAAGATCCCATGGCAGTATTCAAAGATGAGCAGGGAGTTCTCCTGGTGTCCTGGCTAACATTATCCCTCAACCCACATCACTAAAACAAGTTATCAGGTCATTTATAAAAACAGAAAATGCTGGAAATACTGAGCAGGTCAGGCAGCATCTGTAGAGAGAGACACAGAGTTAATGTTTCAGGTCGATGACCCTTCGTCAGAACTGGAAAAAGTTGGAGAAAGGTTTTTAAGCAAGTGTAGGGGCAGGGAGAGGGGGGAGGGGAGGAAAGAACAAAAGGGAAGGTCTGTGATAGGGTGGAAGGCAGGAGAGATTAAGACACAAAAGGGATAATGGTGTTTCCCTTCTCGTGTTTGATCAGGTATCTACCAAAACTCGCTTTCACAGCCACATGTCTTACCTTTCCTTAACTTATTACATTACCATCACCTTCTGTCATGTGTCCCTACATTATAACAGTGACTATGCATCAAATGTACTTCAATGGTTGTGAGGTGCTTTGGGACTTCTTGAGAACGTTAAAGGCGCTATATAAATCTTTTTCTAAAACTGCTAGTTAGAGGCAACATTATGAATTCTGCAGCTTTCACACATGTGAAATAAACCGAGTTGTAAACCATTACGATTGGAATCATCTCGTCCTGGTATATAAAAATATCTGTCCCAATTTTAAGGGAATAAAATTTATCATCTCTTAGCTATATTGACAAATGAAATCTTATCTTTATTACATTTTAATAGCATGCTACAAGTGACACTGTCACGCTTGTACAGTCGGTGTCATTGCAAACATACATGAACTCATGCATAGAGTAAATGAAAGCCATGCAGAGTAAAAAAAACCTACATTTCTTTTTAGAAATATTGCACATTATTTAATGATAATGAGGGCCCCCGAATTAATTTTACTTTCTAGTTCCTCCCATGTGATTAGGTAAATAATGAACCATATTTGTAATGAACATTATCCAGCATTGAAATTAATGTGATTCAAAATGCAAATTGGACTTTCTTTTTCTGGCTCTCTGGAAATAGGATTTATCTAGATGCTAATTGCATAAATATTTATAAATGAAGGGTCTTGCATATTTTCACATATTAATGCTGCCTTTATCCCAGAGATCATATTAGTTCAGGTAAAATTGAATATGTCAGGCCCTAAACCTCACTGATTACAGGACTTGGCAGTTTGTCAACAGGGCAAAAGATAAGTGATACACCAAAGTCGAGTTTAATTACTGTCAATGAAAATATCTGATTCGCACCTATATGAAATTATAATATTTTGAAAGTGTTAAAATACAATCACACTATTTTACCTGTAAACTTGTACAGACTTTTCCCAAAAGATAAGAAATTGCAACAATTACAACGTTTGATAGCTTGAATAATTTAACAGATACTGTGACAAGTGCACACAAATATCACCAACGCACTTGTGAAAGCCTCAAAAAACCTCCTTCGTCACAAAGATACAGTATAACTTTAGTTGCCAGTTACAGCACAGTTTCTGCATCAACATGCAAAATGGAATATAGCTTAAGTTCGAGGTCACTGGTCTGAGTATGATCCACATTTTGGCAACCAGTGTGAAACCATTTTTAAAAAAACACTATGGGGGAGAAATTCGTGTTTGCCGGTAAAGTTGCCGGTTAATGGCCGCTGAAAATGGTCACAACGCTAACAGGGTAAAATTCGGCTGGGCGGGGGGCTGGAAATTGGTGGCGCAGCGCTTACCTTCTGTGCAACGCCGTCCTGGTGGTGATGGTGGAGGCATCCGACCTGAAGTTCCTGTCCAGGTGCAGCGTGTGGAAGCGAGGCCATGGAGCTTGCAAGGGATTATGGGCAATGAAAAGGGCTGTGAATTAAAGGGGCCATGCACTCAGAGCTAATACAGATTAAAATCCAGTGAAACAATGCAGTTTTAAGCCCTTTCTGCCTTAACAAAAAAAAAATTAACATCAAAAAGCCCCAAATGTGAATATTCAGCTCTTAAAGCTGAATTGCCTTCTGCACCTAAAAACATGCTTCACCACTAACACAAATGGCTCAGCAAGCCAGGGAAGGGGCACCCAAGGTCGCGGACGCAGCTCTCCAGCTTTGTGTAGGGGGGTCAACACGGCAACACTATCCACAGGGGCCAGGAGGCCCTCCAGAAAGAATGATGTGAGAGTACATCACCGAGGCCATCGCTGCCAGCAGTGTCACCCCCACCACCTGGCTCCAGTGCCCAAAGAAGCTTCAAACCTTAAGGACAGTGAATGCATCTTCAAAAGCCGTCTCTTACCAAATGCGCCGCTAGCCTCACACACTGCTCAATGTTTGACCCCCCAATCACTCACCTACCAACAATCTGCACCAATGACGAGGCACATCTCCCATTCCTAGCCTCACCTCATCCCCTTGGAGGAGACGGTGCCGACCATTCTTGGCAGGGGCATGGCTGAGCCCTTGGCTAGCAGCGGGGCTGAAAGGATACAAGATTCTGGTATCCTCATACGTTATCCTCCTTCTGGCATGCACCTCATGCTTTCCCACCCTCCCATCATCACAACTCCACCCTTGTGCCTTCCTCATTTCACAAACCAAGAAATGCAGCCTGCCCAGCCAGTGGGTGACCAAGAAGAGGGCGAGGAGAGTGAAGAAGAAGATGATTTATTTGTAACGGCACAAGGGAGTATGGCAAGGCTGGATGGCATTTATTTTAATGCAAGGAGTCTTGCGAGTAAGGCAGATAAATTGAAGGTGTTGATGAACACATGGGAGTATGATATTGTTGCTATCACAGAGACATGGTTGAGGGAGGGGCAGGACTGGCAGCTCAATATTCCAGGGTATAGAATCTTCAGGCGAGACAGAGGGGTGTGTAAAAGAGGAGGGGGTGTTGCAGTATTAATCAAGGAGTCAATTACTGCAGTAAGGAGGGATGATATCTTAGCAGGTTCCTCTAATGAGGCCATATGGGTAGAACTTAAAAACAAAAATGGGGCAAGCACTTTGCTGGGAGTGTACTATAGGCCCCCAAACAGTCAGGGGGAGATAGAGGAACAGATATTTAGGCAAATCTCAGAGAAGTGTAGAAATAATAGGGTAATAACAGTAGGGGATTTCAACTTCCCCAATATTGGCCCAGAAATTCGGGTCGGGGGCTTCCCGGGGGTTCCGTTCCCCTGAAAGAAGGGGTTCAGAGGTGGAACGCGTGCATAGGAGAGGCAGCGCGTGCGCATCGAACTTACGTTTTTTTTTGCAGGTTTTCCCAGGAGGGTAAGTCTCCAGGAGTTACACTTTTAAAAAGCAGGCACAAGGCCTGCTTTTTACAAGGTAAGTGGTGAATTAATTAAAATTAAAACATTTTTTCCACAGGTTTATTATTTTTAAATACTTTAAAGAAAGGTAAGTTTATTTTTAGCCCCGTTAGAAAATGTAATTAATTTTTTCAAAATTTAAATTATTGTTTAAAATAGTTATTTCATGTAATTTATAGTTTATTTTAAAAATGTGATTTAAAAAAAAATTATTTGAAGATTTAGTGATGTTTTGGGGCTTATTATTTATAGGTTTGACAGGTCTTCCTGTCAAACTTATGAATGAAGCATTCCCTGCTACCATTGGCTCTCCATGGCCCACGTGATCCCAGGGGATGCATCGAACTAACTGCGCCCCTGGGATACGCAAGCACTGTGCGCCGGCAGTTGGAGGAGGCCCAGGATCGGAATCCCACGCGGGCCCACTGCTCAACGGCCGGCGCAGTAGGTAAGTGCAGGTCGGGGGCTTGCACCCGCGGGAAGCCCCCGACCCGAATTTCTGGGCCTATATGAAGGACTTCATTTACCGACCATGTCCACCAGCAAGCAAAAGTGTGCACCTCGCTTTGATGAGCCCTCCCTTCAAACTCTGGTGTAGGGAGCAAAGAGGTGCTCTTCCCTTCCTCAGGGAGAAAAAAGCCACCCCAGCAGACTAAAGCTGTGTGGCTGCAAGTGGCCCAGGAGGTCAACTCCATCTCTATGTGCCACAGAACCTGGCTGCAGTGCAGGAAGAGGTTTCATGACCACCTCCACACAGGAAAAGTGAGTATGACTTTCTCATCACCCTCAATCTGATCCCCATTGCCGCTCCTCACCAGCACTCTGCTTTGCCAACCTCTTCCTCCACATCCCACTTGACACTTACATCCCTGCACCCTTACCCATTCCCTCTCTCTCTATGGTCACATTCACTTAACTATTCGACCATGCAGCCCTCACACTCTCTATCACTGTGATGCAATGACAACTTACAACACACAGGGAGGGCCCTTTGTCTCCTTCTAAGCATCTATGCTATGGAATCTCTACACTCACTGTAAGGGAAAGAGCGAGGACAGGAGGTGGGCCACCCTCAGTAGCCCAGCTCACCACCTCAGAGGAGGCAGCCCTGGAAATTGCTGGGATCGACGAGGATTCCCAAGTGGGGGGACGGACAGGCAGGCGCATCACAGCAAGCTGGTGACAGAATAGTTTGGCATCTCTCTCATTGACATTGCATGAGTCACTGATAATGAATCTGATGCTCTAACAGATTGACTTATGATCATCTGCACTATTCAATGTGCATGTAACCTTGACCTCACATCTCTAACTCTTTCCTTTACTCCCCCACAGGACCATCGACAGCCCCCGTCTCCACTGTCCAGGAGGAAGAGCCTGAGCTTCCAGACTCCTCAGAGGAAGCTGCAACCTCTGAGGGCAATGCATCAGCAGAATTAAGTGCACACATCACCAGCGCAGACACTCACACCTCGGTGGGACCTTCGGGACATAGATTAGAGTTGTCACCTGGTGTATCACAGCTCACAAGTGAGCATCAGCAGATGGTGGAGACAGGGACAGCAGTGGAGAGTCCTCGTTGGAGGGCACAGGACGCTCCCCGCTCGGCTCCGCTGCATGTCGACCCTGTGCCTCCGGGTCCATCCAGAAGGAGAGCGGTGCTTGAACTGCAGGAACAGGTGCAAGAGACTCTGGCAGGTTTTGTCTCCAGGGTTGCTGCGAGTGTGGAGCGAATGGAGGAGTCCATCGCTAATATGAGCAGAGTCTTTGTGGAGGCGTTGGCACATGAACGCATCACCATGGAAAGGATGGCAACCTCCTTGGAAAGGATGGCTACCTCTATGGTAAGGCTGGCTACCGTAGAGGAGAGGATGGCTACGGTAGAGGAGAGGATGGATACGTCCATGGAGGAGCTTAGTCGCCAGGGTATTGAAAACATGGTAATTGTTCAGAATAGACTGACATCTCTTGAGGAGCGATGGTCAGCTATTGAACAAACAAACCATACCTTCATGCAAGTCCTCTGGAGTAGGACTTCCAGTGCAGAAACGGGTCCTCATGGACCCCTGCAGTGCTGCAAGGTGCTGTCCAGCCACTTGCTAGCTCTGAAGTGGGGCTGACCCATGAGAGGGATGTTGGTGGCATACAACAAGGAAGTGGGGGCTCCTCTCCAAGCGCTCACATGACCATGCCACTGCAGAGCCTTCGGTCAGAGCCCCACCAGAGTCCCCACCCAACTGAGATCGGTGTCTCAACCCCTGCACAGCCGCAGGAGCAGCAGACTGTTGCTGAACCCTCACAGGTTCGCAACCCCAGAGGATGCCTGCCAAAGGTGTCGAGATAGGAGCAGCAAGAAAGTGAGCAGGGGGCCTTCACATCTGCTGAAACCACAGGGGAAGCACCACGTAGGAGCACGCATAAGAGGAAGAGAATGCACAAGTAGTCACAAGGGTAGTCACTTGGGTGTCATGTTGTGTTTATTTTTTAAATGGCATCAGTTGCTTATTGTCATAAAAAAATTCTGATGGCAAACTGTTGCAGTTGTGGCGTGTGTCATTTCGCAAATGGGACTTCCACATTGAGGGCTTAGGGCAACTTGCAATTGTCAGTACGGTGGTCAGAGTGATAGGAATCCGCAGGTTCTTGGCCATTGTCAATGATCTGATAAGAAGGTGCGAGGCCAAAGTGTTTGATTGTGCAGGCTAAGCAAATCTGGCCAAGATGAGCGCATCCCTTGCATCCCGGGCAGCAATATGGTCGCGTGCTGGCGTCTTCTGGCCTGTGCAGCTTCAGGTGGGTGAGCAGCAGCTTGGCGCTCCTGTTGTTGTTGCTGCTTTTGGTGGTGCTGTTGTTCACGCTTCTGCTGCTGGTCTTCGTCCGAATCTGATGTCCAGGAGGAAAGGAAATAAATGGTTCCCATGCTTCTGGTATATGCCTCAGTTGAGGAAGCGCTCAGTCAAGGTGGCGAGGGGGGTTTCCCAGGAGGTCACACTGGAGATGGGTGTCAGGCTCCAAACTTCCACAACAATGGGTATGCCTGCTAAAAGTTCCCCCAAACCTGAGACAACAAAGTTCAGCCACCTGCAAATGATGATTGCTGAAAACTCCTTTTTAATGGTGGAGCTGCAGCTGTTAGTAAGCAGTCCACTTGTGAGGCCGCCAGGATTCACTGGCGTGTTCCAGAGGAGACGTGCAGGACGTGGGAAAAGTGTTAAAATCAGAAAGGCCTCTCAATATGGGGTTATAGAGGCAATTAACTGGTTGTTAAGGGCCTATCCCGCCTCTTGGAGGCGGGATGGAAACGGGGTCAGAAAACACGCATTTGAGAAAATTGCTCGGAGGCGGGATGGAAGCGGGATTGGGCCCGTCCACCATTTTTTGCGATTTTACCACCTCACACGCCTCCAATCCCGCCTCCTCGGACCTGGCAAAACCGAGCCCTATGACTCTATTTGAAACTCCCAGCCACCAGCTCCTCAAGATCGACCAACAAGGCCATTTCCATTGTCCCCCACTGAAAGTCAGTAGCCTTCCACAAGCCATGCTGCAGCCACTGGGGTAGAACTGCGTGACATCAGTAGGATAGGCAAAGACACAGACAAGACAGTCACTAAGAGAATGCATACAGGTGATGAATTGATTTCTTGATGTCACATTGAATGGATAGATCTATACAGATGGATTGGAAAGTTTGCTTTGTGGTGGCTTTTATTTCAGCGTCGTGGCCAAGAGGACATTGTGATGGTCAGTAACAGAGGGAAAGTAAGGTGTGGGACTAATGTTGAAAGGGGAATTGCGGTTATGGTCACTGGGACCGCAGGTGGTTTATTCCATCCCAGATATCACGGCCACAGAGGGGCTTCTGTCTGGTTCCTCGTCTTCTGCTCCCTCCTCTTCAGTGTCTTCCTCTTCCCTCTGTGAAATGACAGCATAAAATGCTGGAAATACTCAGCAGGTCAGGCAGCATCTCGACCTTTGATGTGAACTCTGTTTTACTCTCCATGGATGTTGCCTGACCTGCTGAGTATTCGCAGCATTTTCTGTCTTCTCAAAGGCCTTCATTTACCATCTGAGCCCTTGCAAGCATCCAGCAGCACTCCCGACACACTTAAAAAACTTTTCACATCTATTGCAGCAAGTCACTACTTCAATAAAATCAAAAAAACCCAGTCCAAAAGCTTAACTACAAACTTACCTGAAAGATGTGTGTGTCCATTTAAGAGGTGCAGACATCGCCACTGTCAGCCTGCTTGCACGCCAGGTTAACCTGTCATGGGACCCAGCGCTAGGGTCGAAGTTCACATTTGAGACATTAAGTTGCTGTTGCACGCCAATTGACATCATAATGCCACCATTTTATTCGGGATAGCACTGCCAGTTACTGGCAGCGCAAAGGTAGGGACCAAAACGGTCTTAGCCACTTCCTCAATTCAAATTGCACAATTCAATTACCTTAAGTAAAATAGTAGTTAATCTGCTTAATTTAAAAGAAAAGCAGCCTAATCAGCATAACAGCCTTAGTTAAACCTGCACCTTTAAAACACAGCATCAACACCAACTCCTGTTCAGGCGACTCTCACTTCCTTACCTTTTCTCAGCAACACTCACTCTGCCACTCTCCATTGGTCTCTTGCAGCTCAAGAATCATTGCACCTGTGTTGGTGTCCCCACATTCCTTCCTCATTTAAGTCTTGGAGCACCACAGGAAGCTCCCCAAAGGAATTCCTATTCTCAGCACTTTGTCAGCCACAGCGACGTCAATTCCAGCCGCAAGCGATAATACTTGTGGGAAAAAAACAATGGCCAGAATTTTCTGCAGGTAGACGGGTTGGGGGCGGGGGGCCTCCAAGGCGGGCGGGAAATCCGGGAGGTCGAGGTTAACAGTAGGGCCTGATTTGAATGTGAGGCCTCAGATTCCCGCCCGCAGTCAGCCAGATTGAGAGGCTGACTGGCTGGCTGCGGTCAGGTAGGCCTGTAGATGCAAGGGGTCGGTCCGGGGGAGGGTTCAGGGTGGGGTCGGGGATCAGTTGGGGCTCGGTCGGGGATCACGGGGGGGGGGGGTGGGGGTAGTCGGGGATCGTCTGGGGCTGGGACGGGGATTACGGGGGAGGTCGGGGACTGGGAGGGGGTGATCGGGGATTGGGGGCCGGGGGGTTGGTCGGTCGGCTGGGGATCGAGGGTCGGGGTTGGCCAGGGATCAGTGGGGGTGGGGGGGGAGAGAGGACCGGGGCCGACCACCAGGGGATAGTGGTCGGCCTCAGCATCGTCAGTGGGGTGGTGGGGAAGGCCTCATGGTGGGGATCGGAGGCCTGGGGAAGCGATCAGAGACCTCGTGGGGAATCCCCCAAAGGAATTCCTACTCTCAGCACTTTGCTGCAGCAACATCAATTGCCACAGCAGGCAACAATACTTGTGGGGAAAAAAACCAATGTTTTAATGCAGAAATGGCATCCTTCCCAACAACAGAAACGAATGCAGGGAGTAACTAAGCTTCAATTACCGTTGAAAAAATGCAACTTTAGTACAAACCTTTAATACAGAAACCTAGCTTTAAGAGTGGATTTCTCACACGTCCATTTCACGTGGACCTGGTGATTGACAAGAGTGTAGTTTGCTCGAAAAACATGAAAATCAGCATAGGCCCTAATGAATAAAATTAACCATCACAGACTACCTCTGTCTGCCATTTATCTTTACCGCAAAATGTAGCATGCTGAGAATTGGGCACACCTGATTTCATGATCTCACCCTCACTCCAGCGAGGCTCCGCTAGTGGGCAGACCCTCACAAAACTGGGGCTTATAACCCATTGGAGCTGCTGTCAAGTTATATCTTTGGTACTTAGGCAGCATAAATAACTTGAACTATTTCAGCATTTGTGCAACTAAGTATTTGTTTAAGAAAGACATTAGTGTCATTATGGAAATAGAATAATTTTGCCTTTACATAAAAATTGATCCACCGTTCAAGGTCAAAACCGAACATTTACATTCTGAAATTTTATTACAGCATATTTGATATGGAGCTAGTTGTGGAAACTTATGTAAATATGTAAAGACACCACTACCACCCGCTGCAGGAAAGAGACCTATTTAGAAAATAATTCATCATGATTGATGCAATGTTTGACAGGAGCCCTGTCTTTCCAAATATTTAATATTTCTAGATTATTTGCATTGCTGTCCTTCTGCACACTTGCTGTACAGTGAAATTCCCAATCACCAGGCTAAAAAACAGATGACAATCAATAATAATGCTCGTCAGCAATCCATTACCATAATATAAAGCCTTTTTCTTACAGCACTTAGTCCTGGCTGTTCCAAGTTACCTGTTATGTGTGTGTTACCTTATTAAATGTTTTAAGGTTAAATTTGTATTGATGAGCCATTATGTGACACTTCATTAAAAGATCAGTTTCCTGTTCTAGACTATTTACTCACATTATTCAGGATCACTTTTTGCACCGTTATAAAGGAACAAATAGCAAGTCAGAATTAAATCATTTAATTGCTATTCTGATGTCAACAAGTTTATGAGATCTTACTGCAGTTTTAATTGCCTATTTATTTTTATGTCTATATTTATTTTATATTTAGATATTTATATCAATATTACAAAGAATATGCTGCACAGAAACAGGCCATTCGGCCCAACTAGTCCATGCCGGCGTTTATGCTCCACTCGTGTCTCCTCCCGTCTTTCCTCATCTAACTCTATCAGCATAACCCTCTGTTCCCTTCTCCCTCATATGCTTGTCTAGCCTCCCCTTAAATGCATCCATACTATTCACTTCAACCACTCCCTGTGGTAGCGAGTTCCACATTCTCACCACTCTTTAGGTAAAGAAGTTTCTTCTGAATTCCCTATTGGGTTTCTTTGTGACTGTTTTATATTGATGTCCTCAAGTTATGCTCTTCCCCACATGTGGAAACACTCTGTGGGGGATTTTGCTGGCGCTCAGGGGGCGGGTTTGGAGGCGGGACCAGTGGCAAAATGGTTAAAAATAGGAGCGGGTCCCAAACCAGCTCCCAACCCGCCTCCAAACGATCTTTCCGGGAGGCGGGTCCCTGATTCGTACAGGGATCCGTCTCCTAGCGGTGGGAAGGGGATTAGAGCCAATTAACTGCCTGTTAACAGGTAGTTAACAGGCAGTTAAGAGGCTTTTCCCATTTTGCGCCTACTGCTGCGGGCTTCCTGACGTCGGGAAACCCCGTCAGAGTCAGCGAGGTGAGCTGTGGGTCTGTTGTACAGTAACTGTAGAAATGACAGCTGCCGAGGTAGTGTGAAGGCTGCAATGGGACACTGGTAAGTATGACAGGTGAGAGAATGTTGGGGAAAATGTTTTTCTCTGGTTTGATGCTTCTGCAGGTGACAAGCTGTGATGTGTTTGTGCAGCCTCATCTCATCGGGAGAAGTGACAGATGGCTTCTGCAATCTCACATGCAGCTGATATCTGTTTCATCCTAAGGAGAGAGTCATTGGAGAGCCTGGGTGCAAGGGCTCACATTTGGACAGTGATTGTCAGTGTTTGACTGCACCTCAATGCTGTCAAACACTGACAATTCATCTGTCAAAAAATTATGGTGCCTGTCACTTTAACAAAACCGGCAGATGAAGCATCATGCACTGACGTCATCTGACACCGGCTTTCCCTTAATTATCCGGCAAGCCCGCAGGGCGGGCTTAACAAGGCCAATCAAGGGAAAATAGCGTCTGTTCATCAGACGTCGCTGGGGGCGGGACTGAAACCCGAAAACCAGCAGTCCCGTCTCAACCTCCGGATCTAAGGTAAAATCCAGCCCTCTGTATCTACTCTATCAAAACCTTTCATAATTTTAAAGACCTTTATTAGGTCACCCCTCTCTTTTCAATATATTCTGCATTATGTATTTTAATAATGAGAACTAACAGTACACAATATCCATGTCTGAAAAAAGTTATGCTTTATAAAGATGCAAACAGTAACCATTATTTTGTGTGAAAGTGACACTTAATACTTTTTACGATGGTGATGTAGACTTTTTTTCTCCTTACTTCGTTGTGTTTAACACTGAAAAATAATCTTGGGTTAAGAGTTTGACTGCCTGCACCTTTACACCCAAAGGCAGCAGATGGAGGTAAAAAGGAAGATTAGAAGGTCTTCAAAGGAATATGAAAAGGCTAGTGGAGAATATTAAAAGAAATAGTAGGGGCTTCTGTAAGCATTTGAAAAGAAAAAATATGGTCAAAGAGGGGGTAGGACTGTTCAGGGATGAAGGAGAGAGTTTAGTTATGGAGGATGAAGGTAGGCTAGAGATAGTAAATAAATATTTAGCCTCAGTTTTTACAAATGGTGATGTAAGTGAGAATGTAGGTGTACTGGAGGAGGACATTGAAAGAGGGAAAATTAATTTTAAATTGTCATTAAGAGAGTGAAGAGAGAGTTCAGGAGAAATTTCTTCAAGCAACAGGTTGTTGGAGCATGGAATACTTTGTCATGTGGAATGGTTGAGACAGACCCTTGCATCTTTTAAACAAAAAATTGGAAAACGTTTCAAGCAGAGTAAGATGTAGGATTATGGAGAGAGGACATGGCAATTGGACTAGTTTTGGATTGTAAGGAGTCAGCACAGACACAATGAGCTGAATGGTCTCCTTCTTTGCTGTAAACTTCTATGGTTCTTTAGGTTGCCTCTTTTAATAAATTACAACAACAACTTGCATTTATATAGCGCCTTTAACATAGTAAAACGTCCCAAGGCACGTCATAAGAGCATTATCAAACAAAGTTTGACACCAAGCCACACAAGAAGATATTAGGGCAGATGACCAAAAATTCAAAGAGGTAGGTTTTAACGTAAGAACAAAAGAAATAGGAGCAGGAGTAGGCCATTTGGTCCCCCGAGCCTGCTCCGCCATTCAATAAGATCATGGCTGATGATCTACCTCAACTCCACTTTCCTGCACTATCCCCATATCCCTTGATTCCCTTAATATTCAAAAATCTATCGATCTCTGTCTTGAATATACTCAAAGACTGAGCCTCCATAGCCCTCTGGAGTAGAGAATTTCAAAGATTCACCACCCTCTGAGTGAAGAAATTTCTCTATCTCAGCCCTAAATGGCCGATTCCTTATTCTGAGACTGTGACCCTTCGTTCTAGACCCCCCAGCCAGGGGAAACATCCTCCCTGCATCTACCTTGTCAAGCTCTGTAAGAATTTTGTATGTTTCAATGAGATCACCTCTCATTCTTCTAAACTCTAGAGAATATAGGTCTAGTCTACTCAATCTCTCCTCATAGGACAATCACCCCATCCCAGGAATCAGTCTGGTGAACCTTCGTTGCGCTCCCTGTATGGCAAGTATATCCTTCCTTCGATAAGGAGACCAAAACTGTACACAATACTCCAGGTGTGGTCTCACCAGGGCCCTATATAATTGCAGTAAGATGTCTTTACTCTTACACTCAAATCCTCTTGTAATAAAGGTCAACATACCATTTGCTTTCTGTAGATTTCAAAAAACCCTGTACAATAGCAAAATGCTGGAAGCCTGTTTGGCCCAGTGGTAAGGACATGAAACGGTTAAACTTCGAGGCACAGAAAAGGTGCCAGTCATCAAAGTCTGCAGTTCTTGGAGAATACATTGATACTAGACAATGAAAGCTTTGACTCATGATTAACTCTGAAAAGGACATTGACATTGAACTGTGAGGCCTTGATTTATGATTGGTTTCGATGGGAAAAATTAACATCTGGACAATGCTCTGAGTTTAACTGAAACATGGGGGTCACAATCGACTTCCTGACATGAATGGAAGATACACAAGTCCTGAGCAGACAATCAGCCAACCGCCCATCAACAGTAATAGAAATCACATTGAATATGCATTACAGAAAGCGGGAGAGGAGATAAGGAGTTATCTTCGCTCTCACAATTCTGTACACCTCCGGTGATTGAATTACAGGTTGACGAGGTGTGCATGTCGGACAGTTCAGCAAACCGACAACCAAAACTGGTTGGGGGAGGCCCAGCATGGGGCCAGGTGACTAAAAGAACTATAAGAAGGAACCACACCACAGCTTTCGCTCCCTCTCTCGGAAGCTCTCTCTCTCAGAAGCTCTCTCGCTCTCGAAAGCTCGCTCTCTCTCGGAAGCTCTCTCTATCTCGGAAGCTAGCTCTGACTACAGCAACTGCCAGGTGTAAGAAGGAAGGGAAGACGGTCATCTCCAGCTCCCAGCCTGCAATCGACATCGGCCACGACCAGCTGGATGGGTGATTGTAAGTACAGGAAGCTTTCGCTTAAATGGCACCTAAATAGCCAGAATTCTCTATTAACCGGCAAAATTCATACTCCGAAAACAACACCTCAATAACCGGAAATGTTGCCGAGTCTGAGTCTGAGTCTCCCGCGGTGGCCGAGTTAGTCAGTGGGGGTAGTTCTCCAAACAGCCACTACTCGGCTTCTTGGCGCTGTCGGAAGTCCGAACACCTCAATAACAGGAGTCTGACTTTCCCACGCTGCCGGTAGTCTCTTCCGATCCGCCATTTTTCTGTGTGTCTCCCGCGCTGCCAGTAGTCTCTTCCAATCTGCCATTTTTCTGTGTGTCTCTCCATCTTTATCGTGAATTATCTCCCCCATCTTGCATTATGGAATTCCCAAAAGTTGGTCCAAGCAAAAGGAAGAGAGTAGTGTTTACTTTAAAACAGAAGATCGAGATATGCCAATGACTAGAAAGGGGAGAGAAGCGTATCAACATTATGAATGAATTCAAAATTGGTTTGTCAACAATCTACGACATCAAATCGCAGAAGGATAAGCTGCTCAAGTTTTATTCAAGCTTGGAGACATCTAAGAGTGTAGAGAAATGGCGTACGTTCGTAAGCCTAAGCTTGAAGAGCTGGATACCGTGCTTTATCAGTGGTTTTCTCTAAAGCGTTCAGAGGCTGTTCCACTTTCTGGACCCATGCTAATCAAGATAGCAAAGGATTTCTACGTAAAGATGGAGCTCACTGACAAGTGTGCTTTCTCCGAGGGATGGCTAACGTGCTTCAAGTTACGGCATGGGATACGACGACTCGATATTTCCAGGGAGAAGAAATCAGCTGATCACGACGCCGCAGAAGAATACTGCGATTATTTCAATCGGATTGTGCAGCAACATGATTTGTCGCCAGCACAGATATACAATGCCAATGAAACTGGCTTAGTTTGGAGGTTTTTGCTAGAATCAATGCTTGCTGGGGCTAGTGAGGCTAATGCTTCAGGTTACAAGAAAAATAAAGATCGTGCTAACATGTGCGAACGCTGCTGGATCACACCTGGTTAAACTTCTTGTTATTGGGAAGTATAAAAATCCCCGTGCATTTAAAAATGTGAGGCACTTACCTGTTGAGTACAAAGCTCAAAGAAATGCTTGGATGGATAAGGAAATCTTTTCAAATTGGTTCCATCATATTTTTGTTCCATCTGTGAGGGAACATTTCCGTAGAATAGGGAAACCTGAAGATAGCAAATGCATTTTATTGCTTGATAATTGTAGAGCCCATCCACATGAATCCGAGTTGGTTTTGGGAAATATTTTCACCATTTATTTGCCACCAAATGTAACTTCTCTCATACAACCCATGGACCAGGGCGTTATCCAAAATCTCAAGTGTCATTACAAGAAAGACTTCCTACGTAAACTGATAAACCAAGATGACAATATTCACGCATTTCAGAAGGAATACAATCTTAAAGATGCCGGCCTAGAAATTCGGTGGGGTTAGCGCCCAATTAGAGGCGTTAGAGGGTCTTGCGCCGGAATTATAGCTGGTAACGAAATTGCGTTGGGCCCTACCATCGGCGTTAGCCGGTAGCGCTGCGCCGGCACCGATGACGTCATCGGTGTGCGCAGCGTCCCGGTTGCCGTGGTAACCCGGCCCCAAGCCCAAATTCAGTTGCGGCCGCCTCGCCCGTGGCAGCCGCAACCAACGATTGTTGAAAGGGATGTTACACTCCTTTGCGCCGGCGCATAAAGGTGGAGCGGCGGCCGGCCGCTTTCCCGGCGGCCGCCTGCCCGCACCTCCCTCCCCGGACTCCTCCACCACCCCCCCGCGGCACTGATGTGTGTGGCCCGCGAGCCCGGCTCTTCCCCGAGGTGCCGGGCTCATTTGTCGGGCGAATCGACTGGCCAGCGGTCGGCTGCAGGCAGCTCCTCCTTAACAGAAGGAGGAGGCCTGCAGTACCCCAGCCTGCCGCACCGCCTCGGGTGCCGCAGCGGGGGATTAGCGCCTCAAAACTGCACTGAACGCCCATAGTGAGGCGCAAAAACCCTCCATTAGCGCCCGCCGCCGTCTGGGCCCGGGGCAACCGAATTTTCGTCGGGCGCAGCGGCATTAACGCCGGCGCAAAATTTTGAGCGCTAAAGCCCTGGCGGACCCACAACCGAATTTCTAGGCCGCCATCTTTAATGTTGCATGTTCCTGGAACTTGGTGAAAGGTCACACTTTGAGACAAGCCTGGTGCAAATTGTGGCCTTCTGTAATGTTTGCTGAAGGTTCTTCTTCAGAGGAGGAATTTCATGGGTTCAATGTTCGTCCCAAGAGGAGTACAGTAATGGAAATGGCTGGCATGGTGAAAAATGTACGCCCAGCAAACCCTCTACGTCACCTCAGTGAAAGTGATATTGAGCAGTGGGTTGATGCAGATAGAGAAGTTGCTGTTATGCATATGCTAAGTGATGATGAAATAATTGAGACTATTTTGAATCCAAAGAAAGAAAAGGAAAGTGAGATGGAAAGTGAAGAGGATGAGATTTCTGAAGAGAAGAAGATTTCTTGGGCTAAAGCTGCAGAAGGATTTGCTTTAATCCTCCAATTTGCTGAAAGGCAGCCTTGCTACTCTGCCCAAGAAGTTATGCAACTCCATATTCTACATTCCACCTTTCTACAAAGAAGGTAAGAGTCCACTAAGCAAGCAGACATCCGGGACATGTTTAAGAAAGCTTCCAAAAGAGTTGAAGCAGTGGAAGTGCCTGAAGAATCCGTTGAAGTGCATGATCCTGATGACCCAGCTGACATGGATATTCCTGATGAACCAGCTGACTTGGAATAAGTGTACAGTCAACTACAATACTGTACACAGTCGTTTACTGTATACGTTTTTTGTTTTACTGTTAAGTAATTAAAGAGTTATGGATTACCCTCAACTGGCAGTACTGTACCTAATCAAGCATCTTCCACCATCCATTTAACACAACATTCAGTAGGTGAGTACCCAATTACTGTATACTGCACATTTCTTGATTTTTTTTTGTTGTTGTCAAAAATAGCCTCAGTAGATAACCCGCTCCATCATCCGGAATTTTTAATCAACTGGCACCATCCCGGTCCCATCGGTGCCGGATACCAAAGAGTTTCCTGTATCAGTTGACCCAACAAGGGGTTTGCGCTGTGTAGGCAGCTGCAGTCAGATAAAGGAGGATGGGGACAGGTCATCTCTGATCCAGGCCTACAATCCACAATGGTGACGACCGGCCGTATGGGTGATTGTAAGTTTCAGCCAAATCTCAACAGGGTTTTGTCTGTGTTTTGTTGGTTTTAATAAACTAACAGTGTTGGGTTTGTAGTGTATGTACCTTTAAGGGAAGAACTACTTTTTACAGCTCCTGTATACTGTAGTACCGGCAGTGACCACACCTGTATATAACCCTGAGTAGGGATCTGTACTGTTAGTTTTAGAGTAACCCTCATCCAGTAAACACCTGTTGATTGTTCCTCTGCAGTCTCTGTCTATTTATTGAAGGACACCATACATCAAGATTCACGGATTTAACATTGGCGACGAGTCGATTCGAACCTACCTGCAACTCTGCAGAAGAAGGCCAATTCCAGGGGCACGGGCGTCGACCATCCGGCGAAGACTCCAGCGAGACGGGCTGGCAGCAGGTACTGCGCAGACCCTTCCCGGACGGCAGCGGCTGGAGCCGACCGACAGCACAGGGGAAGGCCGAGCGACGTCAACGGGGTAAGAGAGAGGGTAAAGCGCACAGGGCGCAGCTGGGGTTGAAGACCGAGCGGCGTCGACGAAAAAAAAAAAGAGAGAGAGGGTAGAGCGCACGGGGCGCAGCCGAGGTTCAGGACCGAGGGGCGTCAACGAGAGAGGCACGCAGGAAAACGCACAGAGCACAGCCGGTGTTCAAGGGCTGAGCAGCATCCGCGGGGGAAGAAAGGAAAGCGCGGGAGACGCCATTTGAGCCGCAGCGGAGAAGAAGGGAGAGCGCGGGAGACGCCATTTTGAGCCAGTGGAGAAGAAGGGAGAGCGCGGGAGACGCCATTTTTAGCCAGTCTAACCACACCCAGGGATGCCGAAGAGTGGCAGTGTCACAGCGTTCGACGATGAAGTTGAAGATTGGGCGACATATGTAGAATGCATAGAAGTGTACTGCAAGGCGAATGAAGTGCCAGATGCCAGGAAAGCACTGGTATTGTTGAATTCCATGGGTGCAGAAACATATGGCTTACTGCGAAACCTAGTAACCCCAGAGAAGCCAGTGGAAAAGGATTTTGAAAGCATAGTGGCAATCCTACAGGACCACTTAAACCCCACACCGCTGCTGATAGCAGAAAGATTTAAGTTTCACAAAAGGAACCAGCATAAAGATGAAAGTAATGCTGAGTATTTAACGGAACTGCACAAGCTATCGAAACACTGCCACTTTGGAACGGGACTAGCAGATACTTTAAGGGACAAGTTTGTGTGTGGGCTTCAAAGTGAAGGAACCCAGAAACGGCTTTTATCAGAAAAGGATCTTACGCTGGACAAGGCTTTCAGCATGGCAGTATCACACGAAGCAGCCGCACGGGGCGCTGCAGAGATACAATGGAGACTGCAAGAATATGGCACAAATGAAATGTCTTATGGAGCAGTGAAGTGTTATCGCTGCGGCAGAACAACACACGACCATAAGGATTGTTGGTTCAAGGACCAAGTGTGCAGACAGTGTGGAAAAGTAGGACACATAGCAAGAGTCTGCAGGTCGGGAAAGAAAACCAGCAGCAAGAAATCTCCACAGGAGAAGTACAAGAAGGTACATAAGGTGACGGAGAGTAGTTCAGACGAACAGAAAAGTGATACAGACTCCGGAAGCAAGGAGCTGGGTTGTCTGAAACTACATAATGTAATCAAAATGGAGGATCACCAAACTATCTGGGTCATGCTCAAGATAGACGGAGTCGAAGTGAAAATGGAATTGGACACAGGATCAGCCCTAACAGCCATAAACCGAAGGGACTACAAGCGGCTATTCTCACATATACCCTTGAGAGATACAGAGATTGTCTTGAAGATGTACACGGGGCAAAAAGTCTACCCCAAAGGAAAAATAAGGGTGAACGTTATATATAACGGCAAGGAAACACCAAAAATGGACCTATATGTATTGCCAGATGGAGGACCACCACTACTAGGACGTGAATGGATCTGGAAGATACAGCTAGATTGGCATTCCATACAAGCACTGACTGTAGATGCCAAAAAGGATGACGACGTCACACCTGGACGACTGTCAAAAATGCTAACTGATGCACAAGAAGTGTTCCAGGAGGGACTCGGAACACTAAAAGGCATAACAGCGACGATCAAAATAGAGGAAAGTGCAAGCCCAAAGTTTTTTAAGGCCAGACCGGTACCTTATGCGATCCGCCCAGCCGTCGAAGCAGAGCTGGAAGGTTTGGAACGTTCAGGAGTACTGTCCAAAGTGGACTGGAGCGAGTGGGCTACACCCATCGTTCCTGTAATGAAGAGGTCGTTGAGTAATACGCCTGGGGAACCAAAGAATGTTCGCATCTGTGGGGACTTTAAGGTGACAGTGAACCCAGTCCTTCACACGGTACAATATCCGCTTCCGCGGATTGAAGATATTTTCGCATCGCTATCTGGAGGAAAACCCTTCACTAAGATTGATCTGGCCCAGGCGTACCTGCAAATGGAGGTAGAAGAAGCCTCGAAACAGTACCTCACGATCAACATTCATAAAGGTCTCTACCAATACAACTGGCTGGT
The DNA here is from genome assembly GCF_052327205.1 of Somniosus microcephalus. NCBI lineage: Eukaryota > Metazoa > Chordata > Chondrichthyes > Squaliformes > Somniosidae > Somniosus > Somniosus microcephalus. Next base: position 42,883,508 of record NC_140991.1, on the reverse strand, counting down.
GTTTGGGGTAGCATCAGCTCCGGCTATTTGGCAAAGGGCAATGGATCAAGCCCTGCAAGGGATTCCAGGGACCCAGTGTTATTTGGATGACATCCTGGTTACGGGCGAAAATGACAGTGATCACCTCGCCAACCTGGAGCAGGTGCTCACTAGATTGAAGGAATATGGGCTCCGAGCTAATTGCCACAAATGCGAGTTTTTCCAGAAGCAGATCTCGTATTGTGGCCACGTTATTGATGAAGAGGGGTTACATAAGTCCCCTGAAAAGATTGAGGCAGTAGTCAACGCTCCAGCACCGGAAAATGTGTCACAACTGAGGTCGTTCCTCAGGCTGGTGAACTACTACTGTGAAGTCCGCGCCTCAATAATACACGGACTTCGGGAGAACAGTTTAACAGGTATTTTACTGAACAAGAGGCAGCTTGAAACTGAAACTACAGAAGCCTGCTAGGGCCTTTTATACAGGGGTGGTCACTGCCGGTACTGCAGTCTAAGACCAGTTATTCCCTTAAAGGTACATACACAACAATTCCTCCCCTTTTAGATAAACAGTACATAACATTCATTTAACAACTAAATAATAACTAATTACAATTACAATTTTCTCAGTAATATATACATCAACTGAAATAGTCATTTATAAGTTCAGTCTTTGAGGAGGCTTCCTGATCCTGACTGGATAGCGCCTTTCTCGAGTATCCTGTTCTGGCGGTGGAGTCAATTCTGGCTCATTGTCATTGGTTGGTTCGTCAGCTTCCAATACCCCTGCTTCTGAGGTAGAAGCAATCTGTACTTCGGGCTGATTACCAGGTGCACATGCTTGTGGTACAGGTTTGGCTTGTTCCTGTGACTCTAGAATCTGGTCAGCATGGCGTCTCACGATGCTCTCTCCAACGTCCACTGTGTACATTAGTGGTCCCTGCTGTGTGCATATTGTGCCTGGCTGCCATTTTTCTGTTCGGTAGTCGCGGGCCAAGACTGGTTGCCCTATCTTGAAGCTCCTGGTTGGCTTCTCATTTATGTGCTGGAACTGCTTATCCTCAACATCTCGTCTTATGTTTGGTTTGAGCAAATCCAAGCGACATCTTAGTCTCCGGTTGAAAAACAGTACAGCTGGAGTTTGGTTGGTTACTGCATGTGTCGCATTCTGGTAAGCAAACAGGAAGTTATCCACCTTGTGTTGCAGTGGTATGGTGTCATCATACATTGCCTTTATGGCCTTTTTAAAGGTCTGAACAAACCTCTCAGCCAATCCATTTCTTGCTGGATGATATGGGGCAGATGTGTAATGTTTCACCCCATTATTCTTCAGGAACCTCCGGAAATCCTCAGACACAAACTGTGGGCCATTGTCGGAACAGATCTGTTCTGGCAACCCATTCCTGGCGAAGATGGTCCTTAGGACTGCAATAGTTTTGTCCGTGGTGGTGGAGGACATTTTAATGACCTCTGGCCATTTCGAATGGGCGTCCACAGCGATTAGAAACATTGAGTCCATAAATGGACCAGCGAAATCAATGTGTACCCGTTGCCATGGAGATGAGGGCCACTCCCATGGATGTAGCGGGGCCTGTGGTGGAGCGTTTTGGACCTTCTGGCATCCTGTGCATCTCTTGGTCATATCCTCGATTTGTTTATCGATTCCTGGCCACCACACAAACGCCCTGGCTAGGCTCTTCATTTTTACCCCTCCCAGATGACCCTCGTGAAGCTCATTGAGTACTCTATCTCTCAACTTGGGTGGGATTACCACTCGGGATCCACACATCAAGGTTCCGCGGCACACTGACAGCTGTTCCCTCCTTGGCGAGAATGCTGGCAACAGTGAGTCGCCATATGCTGGCCATCCCTTCACCGTCAAATCATAGACCCGAGAGAGTGTCGGGTCATTTCGGGTTTCCTTCTCAATACTTGCGTTTGTAACAGGCAAACATTCGACTATGGTCGCATGGAATATCTCCATCGGGTCCACTGCAGGTGCTTCTTCCACCGTAGGCAACGGTAGGCGCGACAGCCCATCAGCGTTTCCATGTTGTTTCGTACCTTTGTACTCTATGTCATACTGATGTGCCCCTAGAAAAAGTGACCATCTTTGCAGCCGTTGCGCCGTCATCACCGGAACGCCCTTCTTTGGGTTAAAAATTGAGACCAGGGGTTGATGATCAGTCAGTAGGGTGAATTTCTGCCCGTGCAGATAGTGATTGAACTTCTTCACCCCCCACACCAGGCTGAGGGCCTCCCTGTCAATCTGGGCATAGTTACGCTCGGCTGACGTTAGCGAGCACGATGCAAAGGCTATTGGCCTCTCTGAACCGTCACGGAATTTGTGTGACAGCACCGCTCCAATGCCGTAAGGTGACGCATCACATGCCAACCGAATCGGTAGTGTTGGGTTGTAGTGGGCCAATACTTCTTTTGAAGTGATTTGGCATTTACATTCCTGAAAGGCACGCTTACACTCATCACTCCATTTCCATGTTACACCAGTTTGAAGGAGGGCGTTCAGTGGGTGCAGAATTGTAGATAAATTCGGCAAGAACTTATGGTAGTAGTTCACCAACCCGAGGAACGACCTCAGTTGCGACACATTTTCTGGTGCTGGAGCCTTGACTACAGCCTCAATCTTGTCCGGCGACTTATGCAACCCTTCCTCATCAATCATGTGGCCACAATACGAGATTTGTCTCCTGAAGAACTCGCATTTGGGACGGTTGGCTCGTAGCCCATATTCCTGCAATCTCGTGAGCACCTGTTCCAGGTTGGCAAGGTGTTCATTGTCATTTTCGCCCGTAACCAGGATGTCGTCCAAATAACACTGGGTCCCCGGGATCCCTTGCAGGACTTGTTCCATTGCCCTCTGCCGCATAGCCGGGGCCGATGCTACCCCAAATACCAGTCGATTGTACTGGTAAAGGCCTTTGTGAGTGTTTATCGTGAGGTATTTCCTAGATGCTTCTTCCACCTCCATTTGTAGATACGCTTGAGCCAGGTCAATATTTGTAAAACGTTTCCCTCCAGATAGTGAGGCGAAAATATCTTCTATCTGCGGAAGCGGATACTGTACTGTGTGCAGGACTGGGTTCACAGTCACCTTGAAGTCCCCACAGATGCGAACCTTCCTTGGCTCCCCAGGTGTGCTGCTCAATGCTTTCTTCATTACAGGAACGATGGGTGTGGCCCACTCGCTCCAGTCCACCTTAGACAGCACCCCCGAACGCTCCAGACTCTCCAGTTCAGCTTCCACAGCTGGGCGTATCGCGTATGGCACCGGTCTGGCCTTGAAAAATTTTGGGGTTGCGTTATCCTCAATCTTTATGGTTGCCTTTACTCCTTTTAGAGTCCCAAGTCCTTGTTGGAACACCTCTTCCGCGTCAGATAGAATTTGTGACAGACGTCCAGGTGCGACGTCATCATCTTTTTTGTCAGTCACAGTTAGTGCCAGAATGGAATGCCAATCCAATTGTAGTCTTCGGATCCATTCACGTCCCAATAATGGTGGTCCTCCATCTCGTAGTATATACATGTATAGTTTCTGTGTTTCCTTTCCGTTATATTCAACTGGCACCCTTATTTTTCCTCTGGGGTAGACCTTTTGCCCCGTGTATGTCTTCAATACAATGGATGTGTCCTTTAAGGGTATGTGTGAGAATAGCCGCTCATCGTCTCATCGATTCATGACAGTTAGGGCTGATCCTGTGTCCAATTCCATCTTCACTGGGGACCCTGCTATCATGAGGGTGACCCAAATGGTTCAGTGATCTTCTTTTGTGATCACGTTGTGTAACTTTAAACAACTTAGTCGCCTGCTCCCGGAGTCCTTATCACTCTCCTGATCTTCTGAACTACTATCTGTCAGTTTCTTTACTTTCCTGTACTGTTCCTTAGTAGTTCTTGTCGTGTTGGTCTTCTTTCCCAACCTGCAGACTCTTGCTGTATGTCCCATTTTCCCACATTGCCTGCATATTTTGTCTTTAAACCAGCAGTCCTTCTGCTCATGGGTTGTTCTGCCTGTTGAGTCTGTGTGTTCCAGATATACTTATTTTAAATAACTGGACACAGACAACAGGAAAAACTTAAACAGGTCTTTACTACTTGAAGGTCAGGGCTGAACTGCTTTACAAATTACTACACAGAGCTTATATACCGGTGTGGTCACCACCGGTACTACAATATACAGTAGCAAGAGAAAGTAGTCCATCTTCTTAAGGTAGTTCTCTTAAGGTGGTACAGGTTACATACACCACAATTCCTCCCTTTTTAGCTTAACAGTGTACACCCCAATTTAAACATAACATGGATAACATATATACAATTTTCATGCAACTGTTCAAAGATTCAGTCTCTGAGGAGGCCTCCTGATCCGAGTTGGATAACGCCTTTCAGGGGTCTCTGATTCTAGTTGCTGGGGTGACTCCTCTAATTGATCTCTTATGGATTGAACATCCTCATGTACGTTCGCGTTTGAGGTAGATGCTACAGGTTCAATAATTTCTTCCACTGGTGTCTCTGCCGTAGCCATGGGTTCGACCCTTGTTCTTGATTCTACAAATTGGTCAGCATGACGTCGTATTACGTTTTCACCAATCTCTACCGTGTACATCAGGGGTCCTTGTCTGGCACGAATTGTTCCAGATTGCCATTTCTCATTCTTATAGTCCCGGGCTAACACTGGTTGTCCTATTTCGAAACTCCGAGTGGTCTTGTTATTTACATGCTGGAACTGTTTGTTTTCGACTTCCCTACGCACATTTGGTTTTAACAAATCCAACCTGGACCGCAACCTCCTGTTATAAAACATCATGGCAGGACTTTGATTTGTCACTGCATGTGTGGCGTTTCGATATGCCATTAGGAAATTGTCCACCTTGTGTTGTAGTGGAATATGGTCTTCGCCCATGGCCTTTATCGCCTTTTTGAACGTTTGTACAAATCTCTCGGCCAACCCATTTGTAGCCGGATGATATGGGGCAGATGTATAGTGTTTCACCCCATTCTTCTTCATGAATTTCTGGAATTCTTCTGACACGAACTGCGGTCCGTTGTCTGAACATATCTGTTCTGGCAATCCATTTCTTGCAAATATGGTTCTTAGAACTGCGATCGTCTTTTCAGAGGTAGTGGTCGCCATCTTAATCACTTCTGGCCATTTAGAATGTGCGTCTACCGCTATCAAAAACATGGAATCCATGAATGGACCTGCAAAGTCGATATGTACACGCTGCCATGGGGTTGAAGGCCATTCCCATGGATGCAGCGGTGCAATTGGAGGTGCATTTTGAACTTTTTGGCACCCTGAGCAGCTTTTAGTCAGATCCTCTATTTGTTTGTCGATACCTGGCCACCACACATAAGCCCTAGCAAGGCTTTTCATCTTGACTCCCCCCAGATGACCCTCATGCAGTTCCTTTAGAACCCTCTCCCTTAATTTAGGAGGAATAATCACCCTTGTTCCATACATCAATGTTCCTTGACAAACGGACAGCTGTTCTCGTCTGGCTGAGAATGCCGGTAACAGTGGTTCACCATGTGCTGGCCATCCCTTCACTGTCAATTCATAGACCCGAGACAGTGTCGGGTCATTCCTGGTCTCTCTCTCAATACTCGCATTGGTGACTGGTAAACATTCGATGATGGTCGAGTGAAATAACTCAACAGGGTCAACTGTCGGTGCCTCTTCCGCTGTAGGTAGTGGCAGGCGCGACAGCCCATCAGCATTACCATGTTGCTTTGTACCTTTGAATTCGATCACATATTGATGTGCCCCTAGGAAAAGGGACCATCTCTGGAGCCTCTGCGCTGTCATCACCGAAACACCCTTCTTAGGGTTAAAAATGGAAACCAACGGCTGGTGGTCTGTCAGCAGCGTAAACTTTTGGCCTTGCAGGTAATGATTAAATTTTTTTACTCCCCACACAAGGCTGAGAGCCTCCCTGTCTATCTGAGCATAGTTGCGCTCAGCGGAGGTCAATGATCTGGATGCGAACGCGACTGGTCTTTCCAAGCCATTTGGCAACTTATGTGATAGCACTGCCCCAATACCATATGGAGAAGCATCACAAGCTAAACGAATAGGCAGCGTTGGGTTAAAGTGAGCCAACACTTCCTCTGAGGTGATCAATGCCTTGCTTTTGTGAAAAGCCTGCTTACAGTCCTCGCTCCACTTCCATGGCACTCCCTTTTGTAAAAGAGCGTTCAGCGGGTGTAGCACCGTGGATAAATTTGGCAGAAACTTATGGTAATAGTTAATCAACCCTAGGAACGACCTCAACTGGGATACATTTTCCGGAGCGGGAGCCTTCACAACAGCTTCGATCTTGTCAGGTGACTTGTGAAGCCCCTCCTGGTCAATGACGTGACCACAGTACGAGATTCGCTTCTGAAAGAACTCACATTTTTGGCGATTAACTCGAAGTCCATACTCTTTCAATCTGGTGAGCACCTGTTCCAAATTAGCAAGGTGTTCCTCATCATCATCTCCTGTAATAAGAATGTCGTCCAGATAACATTGTGTGCCAGGAATTCCCTGTAATACCTGCTCCATGGCCCTTTGCCAAATCGCTGGAGCCGATGCCACTCCAAAAACCAGTCTATTATACCGATATAAGCCCTTATGCGTGTTGATCGTGAGATACTGGCATGACGCTTCATCAACTTCCATCTGTAAGTACGCCTGCGCCAGGTCTATCTTGGTGAAGTGTTTCCCGCCAGACAACGAAGTGAAGATATCCTCAATCCGCGGAAGCCGTTATTGCACCGTGTGAAGAATCGGATTAACAGTGATCTTGAAATCGCCACGGATGCGAACCTTCCCCGGTTCCCCCGGCTTGTTGCTCAATGAACGCTTCATGACGGGAACAATGGGCGTGGCCCATTTGCTCCAGTCCACCTTTGACAGTACTCCTGAACGTTCTAGCCCTTCCAGCTCAGCTTCCACAGCAGGTGGTATCGCATAAGGTACCGGTCTGGCTTTGAAAAATTTCGGGTTTGCATGTTCTTCAACCTTGATGTTTGCCGTAATTCCTTTCAGCGTTCCCAGTCCCTGTTGGAACACCTCCTTAGCATCGTCCAATATTTTGGACAGTCGTTTAGGTTTGACATCGTCCTTTCTACCGGAATCTACAGTTAGTGCTTTTAAGGAATGCCAGTCCATATTTATTCTCCTGATCCATTCCCGTCCCAGTAGTGGTGGACCTCCCTCAGGTAACACATACAAGTCCATTCCTTTGCTTTCTTTACCCTTGTGGACCACCTTTACTTTTATCTTTCCGATGGGGTACACTCTTTGCCCCGTGTATGTTTTCAATACAATCTCCGTATCCCTTAGGGGAATGTGTGAGAATAACCTTTTGTAATCTTGCTTATTCATGACTGTCAATGCCGATCCCGTGTCCAATTCCATCTTCACTTGGACTCCTGCTATCTGGAGTGTAACCCAAATAGTTTGGTGGTCTGCTGTGTTACCCACATTATGTATTCTTAGACAACCCAGTTCCTTACTGCTGGAGTCTGAATCCGTCTTCTGTTCATCCGAACTATTCTCTGTCACCTTGTGTACTTTTTTGTACTTCTTCTGTGGTGACTTTTTGTTGCTGGTCTTCTTTCCTGACTGGCATACTTTCGCTATGTGACCGAGTCTGCCACATTTTCTGCATTCTTGATCTTTGAACCAGCACTGGTTCTGATCGTGCGTTGTCCTTCCGCAACGATAGCACTTTACTGCACCCAATGCCATTTGATTGGTGCTGAGTTCCGATGGCCTTAGCTGCATTTCCGCGGTGCCTCGTGCTGCCGCCTCGTGCGATGCTGCAATGGTGACAGCTTTATCTAGCGTAAGGTCCTTTTCCTCTAGCAGTCGCTTCTGAGTTCCTTCTTTTAATAGTCCACACACGAACTTATCTCTCAGAGCATCTGCTAGTCCTGTACCAAACTGACAGTACTTTGATAGCTTGCGTAGTTCAATTAAGAATTCAGCGTTGCTTTCCTCTTTCAGCTGCGTTCTTCTGTAAAATTTAAATCGTTCCGCTATCAGCAGCGGCGTGGGGTTTAAATGCTCTTGCAGGATAGTAACAATATTCGCGAAAGTCTTATCCGCCGGTTTATCTGGTGTTACAAGGTGCCTTAATAACCCATACGTCTTCGCACCCATCGAGTTTAATAGGGTTATTGCTTACTTTTCAGCTGGTATCTCATTTGCTGTACAATAAACTTCAATACGCTCCACATAAGTGGCCCAATCTTCGATATCGCTATCAAAAGCAGTGATGTTACCGTTTTTAGGCATCCTTGTAAGTTTCTTTAAGTATTGTATTTTTTTCCCAAAATGGCGGCTTCCCGCGCTTGGCGGTTTTCCCGCGCTTGTCTTCTTCCTGCGCCGACTAAAATGGCGGCTTCCCGCGCTTGGCTTCTTCCCCCGCTGGCTACAATGGCGATTACCGCGCTGTTGCTGTTCTCGCCTCCCAATGGTCCTTAATTTCCCCCGACGCTGCTGCTTTTACTCCCCGCTGCCCTCGTGGGTATTAGCGCTTCCTTTCTTGCTGCGCGTCTGTTCCGATTGCAGCCCGGCCCTTTACATCGGCTGCGGTCGAGTTCTCCGCCCTTTTTCCTCCGGTCTCGCCCCCCCTTCTCCACTGACAACGCGGCTGACTTTCTGCCCATGTCGCTAGATCGGCTTACCCACCGCCGTGGAAGAAGGATGATCACTGCCTGTCGCTGATGGTGGACTTCATGGTCAGCAATTCCAACCCGGGTTCTCGATGCCTCCCGTGCGAATGCGGTGCACAGCAGGATGATGAGGGCGGATGCCTCTTCTCGACGCCCGTTCTGGGGACGAAGCTGCCTTGGATGCAATTGCCGCTGGGTAAGATCGACTCGTCGCCACTGTTGAGTCTGTGTGTTCCAGATATACTTATTTTAAATAACTGGACACAGACAATAGGAAAAACTTAAACAGGTCTTTACTACTTGAAGGTCAGGGCTGAACTGCTTTACAAATTACTACACAGAGCTTATATACCGGTGTGGTCACCACCGGTACTACAATATACAGTAGCAAGAGAAAGTAGTCCATCTTCTTAAGGTAGTTCTCTTAAGGTGGTACAGGTTACATACACCACACTGCCGCAGCGATAGCACTTTTCGGCTCCATACGCCATTTCGTTAGCGCTGTATTCTTGTGGTTTCTGTTGTATTTCCGCAGCTCCCCGTGCTGCTGCTTCGTAGGATACTGCCACGCTGAAAGCCTATTCTAGCGTCAGGTCCTTTTTTGAAAGTAGTCGTTTCTGGGTTCCTTCACTCTGGAGCCCACAGACAAACTTATCCCGTAAGGTGTCTGCCAGTCCTGCTCCGAACTGGCAGTGCTTCGATAACTTGCGTAGTTCCGTAAGATAGCCAGCATTGCTCTCATCTTTGTGCTGGTTTCTTTCATGGAACTTGAATCTTTCTGCTATCAGCAGTGGTGTAGGGCTTAGATGTTCCTGTAAGATATGAACAATCTCCTCAAAACTTTTCTCCACTGGTTTAGCTGGGGTAATTAAATTCCGCAATAGGCCGTACGTACTCGCACCCATCAGATTTAATAATACCAATGCCATCTTTCCATCAGCCACCTCATTTGCCTTGCAGTACACTTCAATTCTTTCCACATATGTGGTCCAGTCTTCTACCTCGTTGTCGAAAGCAGTGATACTGCCACTTTTCAGCATCTTGGGCGATTTAAAATGGCGCCTCCCGCGCTTTTGTTTCTTCCCCAATGGAATAAAATGGCGCCTCCTGCGCTTTTGCTTCTTCCCCAACGGGATAAAATGGCGCCTCCCGCACTTTTGCTTCTTCCCCTTACTGCCACGCTGCTCCTAGCGTTCTACGGGGTAATGGCGGCGACCCGCAGCTTCGGCGCATCTCGCTTTCCTTCCCCCCGTTTAGTTTCTCTCCGCTGTCCTGTTCTCGAGCACCGACCACGCCCTGTGCGCTCCACCCTCTCTCTTGTTTTCTTTTCCCGGCGACGCTGCGCGGCCCGATTTGTAGAGCCGCTTGATCGAGCTTGAGCCCGCTGCAGTCCGGAAGGGTCAGCGCGCTACCTGCTACCAGCACGATTCGCTGGAACCACAGTCTCTCCCGCAATTCTCCAAATACCGATGGATTCTTTGGGTGGTTGCCCTCGGTCGACGCCCATTGCTCAGTGATGGGCCTTCAATAACCACAAAACTAGAAGTTATAGACTTAAACAAGTTGGCTTTTAATCACTAAGATCAGAGCTAACATCTCAACACGCCGACTGGTTCACAGGAATGAGTCATACAGATCCTGGGATCTTTATGTATGAGAAGTCAGGGGCGGAGCCAAGAGCCAAGACCTGGAACCTCCCAGGTTAGTCGGGAAAGAGGAAGTGAAACTATACACAGTGGGGGAGGGTAATATACATGAGTGCAAAATGAATACAGGATCAAGACAAACAGATTTCATTACATTCACCCCTTCTATAGATTTAGTCCATCGGGGTGATGTTTCTTAAAAGTTGGTATAAGTGAGTCTGTTAGGAGGTTTTGCAGTTCTCAGTGATCGGCGCAAAGCCGGTTGGGGTGCCTCTAGGGGAGTGGATTCTGGTTCCTCCGCTGTCCGGGCCTCCGCAGTGTCTTCCAGGTTATCTGCAGTGTCCTCCAGGTTAAAGTTGGGTATTGATACCTCTGGGCGTCCTGTCTCTTTGTAGTGTAGGTCTTCATCGGGTAGTCTCCCATCGTTCTCTCCGCTCCCCGAGGGAGCGAGGTCTTTTATGGAAACAGTGTCCTCTCGCCCGTCAGAGTATTCGATATAGGCGTACTGAGGGTTTGCATGGAGGAGCTGTACCTTTTCCACAAGGGGGTCCATTTTATGGCCTCTCACGTGCTTCCGCAATAGTACTGTCCCCGGAGACGTCAGCCACGCGGGTAGAGATATGACCGAGGTGGATTTCCGGGGGAAAATTAACATCTTTTCATGAGGGGTAGCGTTAGTGGCAGTACATAACAGAGACCTTATGGAGTGGAGCACGTCTGGGAGGACTTCCTGCCAGCGGGAGGTCGGAAGGCCTTTTGACTTTAAGGCTAATGTGACAGCCTTCCAAACAGTAGCATTCTCCCTTTCCACTTGCCCATTACCCCGGGGGTTGTAGCTAGTGGTTCTTCTAGTGGCTATCCCCTTCGAGAGCAAGAACTGGCGCAGCTCGTCACTCATGAATGACGTCCCCCTATCGCTGTGTATGTAGTTCGGCATGCCAAACATGCAGAATAGATTACAGAGACACTTGATGACCGTGGCACTGGTCATGTCTGGGCAGGGAATGGCGAAGGGGAAGCGGGAATATTCATCAATGATATTGAGGAAGTATACGTTACGGTCGGCAGAGGGAAGGGGTCCCTTGAAGTCCAGACTTAGGCGCTCGAATGGCCGTGTGGCTTTGATAAGGTGTGCACGGTCAGGCCTGTAGAAACGAGGCTTGCATTCCGCACAGATGCGGCAGGCTCTGGTCATTGCCCTGACCTCCTCGATGGAGTGGGGCAGATTGCGGGACTTTATAAAATGGTATAGTCGGGTGACCCCTGGGTGACACAGGTCGTTGTGGAGACCCTGTAATTTGTCCGTATGAATGCTGGCACACATTCCCCGCGATAGGGCGTCTGGGGGTTCATTAAGGGCTCCCGGCCTGTACATAATATCATAGTCGAACGTGGATAGTTCGATCCTCCACCTGAGTATTTTGTCATTCTTGATTTTCCCCCTTTGTTTGTTATTAAACATGAAAGCCACCGACCGCTGGTCGGTGAGCAGGGTGAAACGTTTGCCGGCTAGGTAGTGTCTCCAGTGCCGCACTGCCTCCACTATAGCCTGTGCCTCCTTCTCGACAGAAGAGTGCCTGATTTCAGGTCCCTGAAGGGTTCGGGAGAAGAAGGCCACAGGTCTCCCAGCCTGATTGAGGGTCGCAGCTAAGGCAAAGCCTGACGCATCGCTTTCGACTTGAAAGGGAATGCATTCGTCCACTGCACACACTGCAGCCCTTTCAATGTCCTGTATAATACTGGTGAAAGCCTCCCGAGCTTCAGCTGATAGTGGGAAGGACATCGATTTAATGAGGGGTCGGGCCTTATCAGAGTAATTGGGCACCCATTGGGCATAATACGAAAAAAATCCCAGGCACCTTTTTAAAGCTTTGGGATTGTGTGGCAGGGGCAGTTCCTTTAGGGGGCGTAATCGGTCAGGGTCCGGTCCAATTACCCCACCTTCCACCACACAGCCGAGGATACAGAGATGGGTTGTGTTGAAGACACATTTGTCTTCGTTGTAGGTTAGATTCAGCTTTAGGGCAGTTTTTAAAAATCTCGCAAGATTTAGATCGTGGTCTTGCTGGTTGTGCCCGCAGATAGTGACATTGTCCAGATAGGGGTAGGTAGCTTGTAGTTTATTCTCGTCAACTATGCGGTCCATCTCACGTTGGAAGACCGAGACCCCATTTGTTACCCCGAAGGGCACTCTGAGAAAATGGTAGAGGCGCCCGTTCGCCTCGAAGGCGGTGTATGGGCGGTCCTCCATTCTAATGGGGAGCTGGTGATATGCGGATTTGAGGTCGATAGTCGAGAAGACTCGGTATTGCGCAATCTGGTTGACCATTTCTGATATGCGGGGTAAAGGGTAGGCGTCCAGCTGGGTATAAATATTAACAGTCTGGCTGTAGTCAATTACCATCCGTTTCTTTTCGCTATTTTTAACTATGACTACTTGGGCACGCCACGGGCTGGTACTGCATTCAATAATGCCTTCCCGCAGGAGTCTGTCCACTTCCGCCTTGATAAAGTGTCTGTCTTCCAGACTGTACCGTCTACTTTTGGTCGCTATGGGCCTACAGTTCGGAGCGAGATTAGCGAATAAAGAGGGCGGGCTGATTTTTAAGGTTGATAGGCCACAGACTGTGAGTGGCGGCTGGGACCCGCCATATGCTAGCGTGACACTTTCGTGGTGGCACTGGAAGTCCAGGCCCAAGATTACATTAACACAGAGTTCTGGCATCACGAGGAGTTTAAAATCCTTGTAGTCCATGCCTTTTACAGTCAGTGTTACCACACAGTAGCCCAAAATGTCCGAAGTGTGGGGCTTAGCAGCCATAGCAATTCTGCTCCATGTAGGAGTTACCGTTAATGAGTGCCGCTGTACCAGGCTAGGGTGGATAAAACTCTCGGTACTCCCACAGTCAATTAAACATTTCGTTAAATTCCCATTTACCTGTATGTCCATCATGGATTTTGTCAACGGGTGTGGCCTGGATTGATCCACCGTGATCGAAGCCACTGTTGGGCCCTGGGCGGCCGTTGAGTCGGGAAAAGATGGCAGATCCCAAGATGGCGGCCCGCACGGCACGCACGAGGCGGTGACGGAGTTGGAAATCAGAATCCCCCTGCAGACTTTGCTAAAATGCCACTTTTTCTTACATTTGAAGCATGTAGCGTCCTTCGCTGGGCATCGTTGTCTGGGGTGCTTGGCCTGGCCGCAGAAGTAGCATTTCGGGCCTCGAGACATTGCCGCTGTAGTAGGACTCCTGGGTGAACTTCTGTGTGGGGACCCCGGCGGCGTAGAGCTGGTCTGAGACCTGGATGGGGAAGATGGCTGATTCCAAGATGGCGGCCCCCTCGGCGCACACGAGGTGGTGAGGGCCGCATGGCCGGAAGAATAAGAGTCAGAGTTTTTCTGGGCCACGTCCAGCGATCGCGCAGTGGCCACTGCCTTTTTTAAGTCCAGGACCTCCTTCTCCAGCAGTCTCTGCCGGATATAATTCGATTTGAGGCCCGTGATGAAGGAATCGCGGACCAATTCGTCAGAGTACGCGTTGGCCGTCACGGCCTTGCAGTTACAGTCCCGGACCAGGTCCTTTAGGCCCTGTAAGAAATCGTCCATTGATTCCTCTGGCCGCTGCCTGCGTGTAGCCAGCAGATGTCTGGCGTACACTTCATTTACCGGCATCTGGTATTGGGCCTTCAGGATAGTGATGGCCTCCGTGTAAGAGGTGGCGCCCCGGATGAACGAATAAATCCGATGACTTACGCGGGTAGTCAGTAGACTCAGTTTATCTACCTCGCTAGCGGATGAGGCCCCCGCGAAGAGTTCGAAGCATTTGAGCCAGTGTCCAAATTGATTTGATGCTTCAGCAGAATGTGGATCCAAGTCCAGACGCTCTGGTTTTAGGAGTCGATCCATCCTCGTATTCTTTAGTGATTAAAATTGATGGGCCTTCAATAACCATAAAACTAGAAGTTATAGACTTAAACAAGTTGGCTTTTAATCACTAAGATCAGAGCTAACATCTCAACACGCCGACTGGTTCACAGGAATGAGTCATACAGATCCTGGGATTTTTATGTACGAGAAGTCAGGGGCGGAGCCAAGAGCCAAGACCTGGAACCTCCCAGGTTAGTCGGGAAAGAGGAAGTGAAACTATACACAGTGGGGGAGGGTAATATACATGAGTGCAAAACGAATACAGGATCAAGACAAACAGATTTCATTACACTCAGACTACGACCTTCCAGGACCTTCCTTTCAGGCGAGATCCCCGTGAGATGATGCCACACTGCAGGTGAGTTCGAACTTACTCGTCGCCACTGTGAAGTCCGCACCTCAATAATACATGGACTTCGGGAGAACAGTTTAACAGGTACTTTACTGAACAAGAGGCAGCTTGAAACTGAAACTACAGAAGCCTACTAGGGCCTTTTATACAGGGGTGGCCACTGCCGGTACTGCAGCCTAAGACCAGTTATTCCCTTAAAGGTACATACACAACAACTACCATAAGTTCTTGCCGAATTTGTCTACAGTACTACACCCACTGAGCACCCTACTGCAAACGGGGGTACCATGGAAGTGGAATGACAAATGTAAACGAGCTTTCCAGAAGTGCAAAGAATTGATCATATCAAAAGAGGTGTTGGCTCATTTCAACCCAGCACTACCAATTCGGTTGGCGTGTGATGCATCAACCTATGGTATTGGAGCGGTGCTGTCGCACAAATTCCCGGACGGCTCGGAGAGGCCAGTAGCCTTTGCGTCATGGTCACTAACCTCAGCCGAGCGTAACTATGCCCAGATTGACAGGGAGGCCCTCAGCCTAGTGTGGGGAGTGAAAAAGTTCAACCACTATCTGCACGGGCAGAAGTTCACCTTGCTGACCGACCACCAACCACTTGTCTCCATCTTTAATCCAAAGGAGGGCGTTCCGGTGATGACTGCGCAACGGCTACAAAGATGGTCCCTTTTTCTAGGGGCGAACCAATATGAAATAGAGTATAAGGGCACGAAACAGCATGGAAACGCTGATGGGCTATCACGCCTGCCACTGCCTACTGCGGAGGAAGCACCAGCAGTGGACCCTGTCGAAATATTTTATTCGACTATAATTGAACGCTTGCCAGTAACTAACGCGGATATAGAGAAGGAGACCCGAAATGACCCGACACTGTCTCGGTTATATGACTTGACAGTGAAGGGATGGCCAACACATGGCGACTCACTGTTGCCAGCATTCTCATCCAGAAGAGAACAGCTGTCAGTATGCCAGGGGACCTTGATGTGTGGATCCCGAGTGGTAATTCCACCCAAGTTAAGGGAGAGAGTGCTCAATGAGCTTCACGAAGGCCATCTGGGAGGGGTGAAAATGATAAGCCTTGCTAGGGCTTATGTGTGGTGGCCGGGGATTGATCAGCAAATCGAGGACCTGACAAAGAGCTGCTCAGGATGCCAGAAGGTCCAAAATGCACCACCACATGCCCCTCTACACCCATGGGAGTGGCCCTCATCTCCATGGCAATGGGTGCATATTGATTTTGCTGGTCCATTCATGGACTCAATGTTTTTAATTGCCGTGGATGCGCACTCGAAATGGCCTGAGGTGATCAAAATGTCCTCCACCACCACGGAGAAAACTATTGCAGTCCTACGGACCATATTTGCCAGGAACGGCTTGCCAGAGCAGATTTGCTCTGATAACGGACCACAGTTTGTGTCCGAAGAGTTTCGGAAATTTATGAAAAGGAATGGGGTAAGGCATTACACATCCGCCCCGTATCATCCAGCCACAAATGGATTGGCTGAGAGGTTCGTACAAACCTTTAAAAAGGCAGTAAGGGCCATGTACGATGACGACATTCCACTGCAGCATAAGGTGGGCAATTTCCTGTTAGCCTACAGAAATGCGACACATGCAGTCACCAACCAGACCCCGGCCATGATGTTCTTTAACCGAAGGTTGAGATCTCGTCTGGACTTGCTCAGACCAAATGTACGAAGAGATGTTGAGAATAAGCAATTCCAGCACATCAATGAGAAGCCGACAAGGAGCTTCAATGTAGGGCAACCAGTCTTGGCCCGCGACTACCGAACAGAGAAATGGCAACCAGGAACGATATGCACACGGCAGGGGCCACTAATGTACACAGTGGATGTTGGGGAGAACATTGTGAGACGCCATGTCGACCAGATCCTAGAGTCACAGGAATGAGTCAACCCCATGTCTCGCGTACCTGGTAATGAACCCGACATACAGGTAGCATCTACCCCAGAAACAGTAGCATCGGAAGCTGATGAAACAACCGACGACAGGGGGCCAGAATCGCCTCCACACCAAGAGCAAGACACTCAGGAAAGGCGCTATCCAGAAAGGATCAGGAAGCCGCCCCAAAGACTGAATTTATAAATGGACTATTTTCAGTTAATGTTTCATGTTAAAAGTGTTAGTTGTTAAATGAATGTTATGGTACTGCTAATCTAAAAGGGGAGGAATTGTAGTGTATGTACCTTTTAAGGGGAGAACTACTTTTTACAGCTCCTGTATACTGTAGTACCGGCAGTGACCACACCTGTATATAACCCTGAGTAGGGATCTGTACTGTTAGTTTTAGAGTAACCCTCATCCAGTAAACACCTGTTGATTGTTCCTCTGCAGTCTCTGTCTATTTATTGAAGGACACCATACATCAAGATTCACGGATTTAACAGGGTTGAACCTAAACCTTTGTGTCGTCGACCATTTTGTTCCAGTAAAACCCAGAGTCAAAGAACCCTTGTAAGGACGAGGAAACCAAACACCTTACATTTCTTAATTGCTTGCTGTATCAGCATGTTAACTTTCAGTGATTCATGTACAAGGTTACCCAGGTCCCTCTGAACACCAACATTTCCCAATCTCTCACCTCTTACCAAAGTGGATAACTTCACATTTCTCCACGTTATATTCTATTTGCCATGTTCTTGCCCACTCACTTAGCCTGTCTATATCCCCTTTAAGCCTCTTTGCATCCTCCTCACAACTTACATTCCCAACCAGCTTTGTATCATCAGCAAATTTGGGTATGTTACATTTGGTCCCCTCATCCAAATCATTGATATAGATTGTGAATAGCTGAGGCCCAAGCACTGATCCTTGCGGTACTTCACTAGTTACAGCCTGCCAACCCAAAAAATGACCTATTTATTCCTACTCTCTGTTTTCTGTCCGTTAACTAATCCTTAATCCATGCTAGTATATTACTCCCAATCCCATGAGCCCTAATTTTGTTTAATAACCTCTTATGTGGCACCTTATCGAACCTTCTGAAAATCCAAATTCACCACATCCACTGCTTCCCCCTTATCTATTCTGCTAGTTACAACCTAAAAAACTCTTAACAGATTCGTCAAAAACGATTTCCCTTTCATAAATCCATGCTGACTCTGCCCAATCCTATTATTATTTTCTAAGTGCCCTGTTACCACGTCCTTAATAATAGATTCTAGCATTTACTCTACTACTGATGTCAGGCTAACTGGTCTGTAGTTCCCCGTTTTCTCTCTCCCTCCTTTCTTAAATAGTGGGGTTACATTTGCTACCTTCCAATCCGCGGGAACCGTTCAAGAATCTATGGAATTTTGGAAGTTGACACTCAATGCATCCACTATCTCTATAGCCACCTCTTTCAAAACCCTAGGATGTAGGCCATCAGGTCATGGGGATTTATCGGCTTTCAATCCCATTAATTTCTCCAGTGCTATTATTTTACTAATACTAATTTCTTTCAGTTCCTCATTCTCGCTAGACCCATGGTTCTCCACTATTCCCGGGAAGTCTTTTGCATCTTCCTCCGTGAAGACAGACACAAAGGCTGGAATTTTGCCGGTCATCAGAGTGTGGGATTGGAGGCGGGACCGCTGTCAACCCACCTCCAATCAATTTCCCAAGTGTCAGGTCCCCAATTTACGAATGGACCCGACACCTAGCGGTGGGAAGAGGATTATAGCCCTGGCTGTTAATAGGTACTTGATACTTGTTAACAGGCTCTTTTTCAATTTTGCCGCTTCTGCCTCAGGGTCCCCAACGTCCGGACACCACGCCAGGTAAGTGTGGCGTGTTGCGAGTCTGCTGTAATGTTTGTGCATTGATGACAGCTGCAGAAGTGGTGTGAAGGATTCAATGGTGCACTGGTGAGTTTCAGAGGTAAGGAAATGTTGGGAAAATAATTTTTAATGCATTTACACTTTTCTGTAGGTAACAAGTTTTGCATTGGCTGTCTAGTCCCACCTCATTGGGAGAACCAAGGGGGAGGGATTCAAATTCCTGGGGCATTGGAACCGGTTCTGGGGGAGGTGGGACCAGTACAAACTGGATGGTTTGCACCTGGACAGGACCAGGACCGATGTCCTAGGGGGAGTGTTTGCTAGTGCTCTGGGGGAGGGTTTAAACTAAAATGGCAGGGGTTTGGGAACCTGAGCAGGGAGACGGAGGAAAGGGAAACAAGGACAGAAGCAAAAGACAGGAAGGAGAAAAACAAAGGTGGCAGTTGAAGAAATCAACGGTTTAAATCAAACATGGCCACAGTAAATAATAATTCTAAAAGGTCTAAGAGCGTTAAAAAACCAAGCCTGAAGGCTTTGTGTCTTAATGCGAGGAGCATTCATAATAAGGTGGATGAATTAGCTGCGCAAATAGACGTAAATGAATATATGATTGGGATTACGGAAACATGGCCCCAGGGTGGCCAAGGCTGGGAACTCAGCATCCAGGGGTGTTCAATATTCAGGAAAGATAGGCAAAAAGGAAAAGGAGGTGTGGTAGCATTGCTGGGTAAAGAGGGGATTAGCACAATTGTAAGGAAGGATATTAGCTCTGATGATGTGGAATCTATATGGGTAGAACTGAGAAATACCAAGGGGCAGAAAACGTTAGTGGGAGTGGTATATAGGCCTCCAAACAGTAATGCGGAGGTTGGGGATGGCACTAAAAGGGAAATTAGAGAAGCGTGCAATAAGGGCACAGCAGTTATCATGGGTGACTTTAATCGACATATAGATTGGGCTAACCAAATTAGTAACAATACTGTGGAGGAGGAATTCCTGGAGTGTAGACGGGATGGTTTCCTGGACCAATATGTCGAGGAACCAACTAGAGATCAGGCCATCTTAGACTGGGTATTATGTAATGAGAAAAGATTAATTAGCAATCTTGCTGTGCGAGGCCCCTTGGGTCGGAGTGATCATAATATGATAGAATTCTTCATTAAGATGGAGAGTGAAGTAGTTGACTCAGAGACTAGGGTCCTGAATTTAAATAAAGGAAACTACGATGGTATGAGGCGCGAGTTGGGTAGGATTGATTGGGGAATGTCACTCAAAGGGTTGACGGTGGATAGGCAATGGCAAACATACAAAGATCGCATGGATGAACTACAGAATTTGGTTATCCCAGTTTGGCATAAAAATAAAACAGAAAAGGTGACTCAACCGTGGCTAACAAGGGAAATTAGGGATAGCATAAGATCCAAGGAGAGGACATATAAATTGACCAGAAAAAGAAATAAACCTGAGGATTGGGAGCAGTTTAGGATTCAACAAAGGAGGACAAAGGGGTTAATTAAAAGGGGGAAAATAGAGTATGAGAGTAAGCTTTCAGGGAACATAAAAACTGACTGTAAAAGCTTTTATAGATATGTGAAGAGAAAAAGATTGGTGAAGTCAAGCATAGGTCCCTTGCAGTCAGAATCAGGGGAATTTATAATGGGCAACAAAGAAATGGCTGACCAATTAAATACATACTTTGGTTCTGTCTTCACAAAGGAGGACACAAATAACCTCCCAGAGATGTCGGGGAACATAGGGTCTAATGAGAGGGAGGAACTGAAAGAAATCAGTATTTGTAGGGAAATGGTGTTAGGGAAATTGACAGGATTGAAGGCCGATAAATCCCCAGGGCCTGATAATCTACATCCTAGGGTACTTAAGGAAGTTGCCTTAGAAATAGTAGATGCATTGCTGATCATCTTCCAAAATTCTATAGACTCTGGAACAGTACCCATGGATTGGAGGGTAGCTAATGTTACCCCACTATTCAAAAAAGGTGGTAGAGAGAAAACGGGGAATTATAGACCAGTAAGCCTGACATCCGCAGTGGGGAAAATGCTAGAGTCCATTATAAAAGATGTAATAGCAGAGCACTTGGGAAACAGTGACAGGATCGAAGAAAGTCAACATGGATTTACAAAAGGTAAATCGTGCTTGACTAATCTACTGGAATTTTTTGAGGATGTAACTGGTAAAATAGATAAGGGAGAACCAGTGGATGTGGTGTATTTGGACTTTCAGAAGGCTTTCGATAAGGTCCTGCATAAGAGATTAGCGTGTAAAGTTAAGGCACATGGGATTGGGGGCAAGGTATTGACTTGGATAGAGAACTGGTAGGCAGACAGAAAGCAAAGAGTTGGAATAAACGAGTCTTTTTCCGAGTGGCAGGCAGTGACTAGTGGGGTACCACAGGGATCGGTCCTAGGACCCCAGCTATTCACAATATATATTAGTGATCTAGACGAGGGAACTAGATGTAATATCTCCAAGTTTGCAGATGACACAAAGCTGGGTGGGCGTGTGTGCTGTGAGGAGGATGCCAAGAAACTCCAGTATGATTTGGACAGGTTGGGTGATTGGGCAGAAGCATGGCAGATGCAATATAACGTGGATAAATGCGAGGTTATCCACTTTGGTGTCAAAAACAGGAAGGCAGATTATTATCTGAATGGCAATAGATTGGGAGAAGGGGAAGTGCAACGAGACCTGGGTGTCCTTGTACACCAGTCGCTGAAGCTAAGCATGCAGGTGCAACAGGCGGTTAAGAAGGCAAATGGTATGTTGGCCTTCGTAGCGAGAGGGTTCGAGTACAGGAACAAGGATGTCTTGCTGCAGTTGTACAGGGCCTTAGTGAGACCACACCTTGAGTATTGTGTGCAGTTTTTGTCACCTTATTTGAGGAAGGATGTTCTTGCCATGGAGGGAGTGCAGCGAAGATTCACCAGACTGATACCTGGGATGGCAGGAATGACGTATGAGGAGAGATTGGGTCGATTGGGCTTATACGCGCTGGAGTTTAGAAGAATGAGAGGGGATCTCATTGAAACTTATAAAATTCTAACAGGACTAGACAGACTAGATGCAGGAAGGATGTTCCCGATGGCCGGGGCATCCAGAACCAGGGTTCACAGTCTAAGGATAAGGCGTAAGCCATTTAGGACTGAGATGAGGAGGAATTTCTTCACCCAGAGAGTGTTGAACCTGTGGAATTCTCTACCACAGAAGGCAGTAGAGGCCAATTCATTAAATATATTCAAGAAAGAGTTAGATATATTTCTTAAGGCTAAAGGGATCAAGGGATATGGGGAGAAGGCAGGGACAGGGTACTGAATTTGGATGATCAGCCATGATCTCATTGAATGGCGGAGCAGGCTTGAGGGGCCGAATGGCCTACTCCTGCTCCTATCTTCTATGTAACCTCTCTCACCAGTGACAGATCGCTTCTGTAACCTCACCTGCAGCTGCCATCTGTTCTAGCCTAAGGAGGGAGTCACTGGAGAGCCTGGGTGCAAGAGCTCACCTGTGAACAGTCATTGTCAGTGTTTGCAGCACCTTAATTCTGTCAAATACTGAGAAATGAGCTGTCAAAGAAAAATTGTGCATGGTCCCTTTAAGAAAACCGGCAGCTGACGCGTTATCAAATGACGTCATCTGACCGGCTTCTTCTTAATTGGTCGGCAAGCCCGCAGGGCAGGCTTAACAAGACCTATCGACGTAAAAATCACGTCTGTTGGCCGGATGCAGTTGGGGGCAGGACTGGAACCTGGAAACCAGCTGACCCGCTCACAAGCCGTGTCCATTTGCAAAATCGTGGCCAAAGTATTTGTTTAATGTCTCTGCCATTTCCTTATTCCCGATTATAATTTCTCCTGTCTCAGCCTGTAAGGGACCCACATTTACTTTCACAGAGCTTCTTAAAGGAGGGAAGAGGGGTTGAGAGGTGGGAAGGCTTAGAATTCCAGAGCTTCGGGCTTTGGCAGCTGAAGGCACAGCCGCCAAAGGTGGACTGATTAAAATCGGTGATGCTCAAAAGGCCAGAATTGGAGGAGCGCAGATATCTTGGAGGGTTGTAGGGCTGGAGGAGATTACAGAGATAGCGAGGGTGAGGCTGTGGGGGGAATTGTAAACAAGAATGAGAATTTTAAAATTGCGGCGTTGCTTAATTGGCCTTGGCAGTGAAGGCTGTGTTTGCCATGTGGACATTTTGGGGGAGAAATTGGGTAGCGCCCCGTTTGGGGCACCAATTTTTGAAATCGTGAAAAATTAACACCAGACGCTAATGCTTGTGAGGTTCCCCTAAATTGGCTGTTAGAGCTCCAGGAAAGAACTAGAGCACTAAATCAAGCTCTAATGACCTCAGTAGGGTGCTACAGGGGCGCTACCAGCAGAGTGATAATGAATTTCAGGTGCTATGCAATCGGGAATGATCCTTCACACTGGCCCCTTCCAGCTCTTAAAGGGGAAGTTGCATCATTGTGCAAATCCTCATTATCAGCAGTGCTGGCTGTGAAGGTGAATTGCAAGCAATTCAATCCCCTGATCGTGATGGCCGAGCCCACTCCCAGGGAGAGAGCGTGACGTTTCACGGACGAGGCATTGGTCGCGGGAGTGGAGCGAAGGAGGGCAGTGCTATTCCCGGACACTGGAAGGAGGCCATTGCCCCAGGTCCTCAGGGCAATGTGGAGGGAAGTGGCCCAGGAGGTCTCGGCCAGTAGTGTGGTCGTACGCAGCCTGACACAGTGCCGGAAGAAATTCAACGACCTCACTCGGGTGGTCAATGTTCAACAGGTCCTACTTACCAACATCTGAACCGCAGTCTGTACATACTGCAGAAACCACCACACCTCCACTACTCATCCACCAAGGATCTGCACCTACTCAAACTCACATTTCACACCTTGCCTACATCACAGCTATTCAATTACGGCAGGCATATGTACCAGATACTGAGGGCTGGATTTTATCAGCCCTGAGGAGGTGGGTATGGCGGCGGGACTGCCGGTAAAGATGCAGAATTTGGGGGCGGGTGGCAAACCCACCCCCAACCCGCCTCTGTGCCCTTTTGCCAGGAGGCAGGAAGCTGTCCTGTCTCAGGTCCCGTCTCCTTGAGGCAGGAAAGTGAATAAAGCCGATTAACTGCCAGTTAACAGGTAGTTAACAGGCAGAAAATAGGATTATCCCCATTTTTCATTCCAAAGTGCAAACTTCCTGATGAGTAGGAGGTCTGCAGGGGTCGGAGGGGTCTGAAAGTGCGATGTAGAGGTGAGTGATGGGTGCAAGTGTGGAGTGGTAAGTATGTAAGGTGAGTGTAAAGTGATAGAAAATGTTCACTTACCTTTATTTCTACCTATAACCTTCAGCCGCTTGTGGAGCTGGAGACCCAACATCTCCATTGTAGATATCACAGACTGGCTGTTGGATCCTCTGAACCAACAGCCAGGTGATTTCTGCAAAGTTGAAAGGTTTGATGAGTCCTGAACACAAGGGCTGATCAATCTACACAGAATGTCAATGTTTGACAGCTTCACAGAGCTGTCAAATGATGACATTTCTTCTTTCAAAAGTTCTTGACAGATGGCACGTCAGACGTTGACGTGCTCTGTCACTGATTTCCCCTAATTGGCCTGCTGAGCCCACTGGGCGGGCTTAACAAGGTCAATCAGGGGAAAATCCCACTGGTTGGCCAGAAGCTGATGGAGGCGGGATTGAAAGCCGGCAAGCAGTCCCACCTCCAAAAGCTTCCCATTGAGAAAAGCCAGGCCATAGCTGAACTCTGACTCACAGATATTCGTTTCTCTTGCAGGCCAAGATGGCCCACAATAGGAGGGAGCAGCAGAGAACAGGTGGAGATGTAGGAGAAATGCTGCTGGAATACCCTGAGAGGATAAGGCCTCCTGTTGAGAGCCCTGTTGGCCCTCCTCCCTCTGGCCACATTTGGCAATCTTTCTCTCTGCCACCGCTGCTTCGGACGTTGACGCTGGAGGGCGAGGTGCAGTGCCAGTACAGCCCCCATTAAATTATGGAAATGTTGCACTTTAAAATCTCACTGAGCTGAAAGTGATTAACTTTTTTGAGGCAGAAGACTCCTTCAAGTGGAAAATGCTGAAATCGATCAAAACGCCTGTTTGCCAATGTCAAAGTGACAAGGCAGCATTCTTTGCCGACTAATAAAAAAACTGATGTTGACGCCTTTATATAGAGCTCCTCCGGCGCTCATCCGGCTGCATACCACCTCCTCTACCTATCGTTGCTAATGGCAGTCACTCAGGCAGGGGGGCGAGAGTGAATTTCCGAGCCGGGATGCTGTGCAGCCGGATGACGTCACTATCTCCGGGTGCAGGAGGTCGTGGCGCTAGTGATTACCGACACATCAAACCTCCACCTCAATATCGCGGGCGTTGGTGCTGTCGCCGTGTCCAGTCGCAAAGCTGGTAGCGCCCCGTTAGCGCCCCCTGAAGGCACTATCGGGAGGCACCTAGGTACCGAATTTCTCCCCCTATGTCTTGGTAATGATAGAAAGGTTTTTTCTGAGTTTGAATGTAACATATGTGGCATGAAATTGAGTACAGTAACTGCATATCATTCCCTCATCTTGATATGGATGGAAATGTTTAACATCTGATGAAGCACACTGTTATTATTTCCAAATGTTAAGTGATTTGTCATTTAAGCAATGACTTTCAGATTGACACTGCCAAAGCCAGAGAGGCAAAAGATTAATTTAAATTGGAACCTTCAGGTTTTACATGTGTTTAATTACAGCAGGCTTGCTTTTGTCCACCAAAATAAGTGGAAATATTGGAAGTGAAAGTGAGTGTTGTACCAAAATGGCTCTTTATTTTTCGTTTATGGGATGTGGGCGTCGCTGGCAATACCAGCATTTATTGCCCATCCCTAATTGCTCTTGAGAAGGTGGTGGTGAGCCGCCTTCTTGAACCGCTGCAGTCCGTGTGGTGTCATAGAGTCATAGAGTTTTACAGCACAGAAAGAGGCCCTTCGGCCCATCGTGTCCGCGCCGCCCATCCACCCCTGTCCTGTCTAATCCCATTTTCCAGCATTTGGTCCATAGCCTTGTATGCAATGGCATTTCAAGTGCTCATCCAAATGCTTCTTGAATGTTGTGAGGGTTCCTGCCTCTACCACCCTTTCAGGCAGTGAGTTCCAGATTCCAACCACCCTCTGGGTGAAAAAGTTCCTCCTCAAATCCCCTCTAAATCTCCTGCCCCTTACCCTGAATCTATGCCCCCTTGTTATTGACCCCCCTACTAAGGGGAAAAGTTCCTCTTTATCTACCCTATCTATGCCCCTCATCATTTTGTACACCTCAATCAGGTCCCCCCTCAGCCTTCTTTGCTCCAAGGAAAACAACCCCAGCCTGTTTAGTCTTTCTTCATAGCTGAGGCGCTCCATCCCAGGTAACATCCTGGTGAATCTTCTCTGCACCCTCTCCAAAGCAATCACATCCTTCCTATAGTGAGGCGACCAGAACTGCACACAGTACTCCAGCTGTGGCCTCACCAGCGTTTTGTACAGCTCCATCATAACCTCCCTGCTCTTATATTCTATGCCTCGGCTAATGAAGGCAAGTATCCCATATGCCTTTTTAACCACCTTATCTACCTGTTCCGCTGCCTTCAGAGATCTATGTACATGTACACCAAGGTCCCTCTGACCCTCTGTACTTCCTAGGGTCCTACCACTCATTGTGTATTCCCTTGCCTTATTTGTCCGTCCAAAATGCATCACCTCGCACTTTTCAGGGTTAAATTCCATTTGCCACTTTTCCGCCCATCTGACCAACCCGTTTATATCGTCCTGTAGCCTGAGGCTTTCCTCCTCGCAATTTACCACCCCACCAATTTTCGTGTCATCTGCGAACTTACTGATCATACCTTTTACATTCTCATCCAAATCATTTATGTAGATCACAAACAACAAGGGACCCAGCACCGATCCCTGAGGTACCCCACTGGACACAGGCTTCCAGTCACAAAAGCATCCTTCGACCATCACCCTCTGCCTCCTGCCACTCAGCCAGTTTAGGATCCAACGCGCCAAGGCACCCTGGACCCCATGGGCTCTTACCTTCTTGACCAGTCTCCTATGCGGGACTTTGTCAAAAGCTTTACTGAAGTCCATGTAAACCACATCCACAGCATTTCCCTCATCCACCCCCCTAGTCACCCCCTCGAAAAATTCAATCAGATTTGTCAGACATGATTTACCCTTGACAAAGCCATGCTGACTATCCCCGATTAATCCTTGCCTCTCCAAGTGGAGACTAATTTTGTCCCTCAGAATTTTTTCCAATAATTTCCCTACCACAGATGTTAGGCTCACTGGCCTGTAATTCCCTGGTTTATCCCTGCTACCCTTCTTGTATAATGGTACTACATTAGCTGTTCTCCAGTCCTCTGGTACATCCCCTGTGGCCAGAGAGGTTCGGAAAATTTGTGTCAGAGCCCCTGCAATCTCCTCCTTTGCCTCCCACAGCAGCCTGGGATACATCTCGTCCGGGCCTGGGGATTTATCCACTTTTTGGGTGATGGTCGAAGGTTGTTTTTGTGACTGGAAGCCTGTGGCCAGTGGGGTACCACAGGGATCGGTGCTGGGTCCCTTGCTGTTTGTGGTCTACATTAATGACTTGGATGTGAATGTAAAGGGTATGATCAGTAAGTTCGCGGATGATACAAAAATTGGTAGGGTGGTAAATAGCGAGGAGGGTAGCCTCAGTCTGCAGGACGATATAGATGGGTTGGTCAGATGGGCGGAACAGTGGCAAATGGAATTTAACCCGGAAAAGTGCGAGGTGATGCACTTTGGGGGGACTAACAAGGCAAAGGAATACACAATGAATGGAAAGACCCGAGGCAAGACAGAGGGTCAGAGGGATCTGGGTGTGCAAGTACACAGATCCCTGAAGGCGGCGGAACAGGTGGATAAGGTGGTAAAAAAGGCATATGGGATACTTGCCTTCATTAGCCGAGGCATTGAATATAAGAGCAAGGAGGTTATGATGGAGCTGTATAAAACACTGGTTAGGCCACAGCTGGAATACTGTGTGCAGTTCTGGTCGCCACACTACAGGAAGGATGTGATCGCATTAGAGAGGGTGCAGAGGAGGTTCACCAGGATGTTACCAGGGCTGGAGCGCTTCGGCTATGAAGAGAGACTGGGCAGATTGGGTTTGTTTTCCTTGGAGCAGAGGAGGCTGAGGGGGGACATGATTGAGGTGTACAAAATTATGAGGGGCATAGATAGGATGGATGCTGAGGAGCTTTTTCCCTTAGTAGAGGGGTCAATAACTAGGGGGCATAGATTCAAGGTAAAGGGCGGGAGGTTTAGAGGGGATTTGAGAAAGAACTTTTTCACCCAGAGGGTGGTTGGAGTCTGGAACTCACTGCCTGAAAGGGTTGTGGAGGCAGAAACCCTCACAACATTTAAGAAGCATTTGGATGTGCATTTGAAATGCCATAGCATACAAGGCTACGGGCCAAATGCTGGAATATGGGATTAGATTAGGCAGGGCTTGATGGCCGGCGCGGACACGATGGGCCGAAGGGCCTCTATCCGTGCTGTATTACTCTATGACTCTATGACTATGACTCTATGGTGGGGTGAAAGGTGAGGACAAGGGGAACCCTATCGTGGTTCCGGGAGGGAGGGGCAGGGGTGAGGGCAGAAGTGCGGGAGATAGAACGGACACGGTTGAGGGCCGTGTCAACCACGGTAGAGGGGAATCCTCGGTTGAGGAAAAAGGAAGACATGTCGGAAGCACTGATGTGGAAGGTGGCATCATCGGAGCAGATGCGGCGGAGACGGAGAAACTGTGAGAATGGAAGAGAGTCCTTACAGGAGGCGGAGTGGGAGGAAGTGTAGTCCAGGTAGCTGTGGGAGTCAGTGGGCTTGTAGTGAATGTTGGTCAATAACCTATCAAATAGCCTATATACGAGTCTGACTGCCCTCTGAGGTTGCTCCCACAGTGCTGTTAGGTAGGGAGTTCCAGGATTTTGACCCAACGATGATGAAGGATCAGCAATATACTTCCAAGTCAGGATGGTGTGTGACTTGGAGGGGAACTTGGATGTGGTGGTGTTCCCATGCGCCTGCTGCCCCTGTCCTTCTAGGTGGAAGAGGTCGCTGGTTTGGGAGGTGCTGCCGAAGAAGCCTTGGTGAGTTGCTGCAGTGCATCTTCTAGCTGGTACACGCTGCAGCCACGGTACGCCGGTGGTGGAGGGAGTGAATGTTTAAGGTGGTGGATGGGGTGCCAATCAAACAGGCTGCTTTGTCCTGGATGGTGTTGAGCTTCTTGAGTGTTGTTGGAGCTGCACTCGTCCAGGCAAATGGAGAGTATTCCATCACACTCCTTATTTGTGCCTTGTAGATGGTGGAAAGGCTTTGGGGAGTCAGGAGGTGAGACACTCGCCGCAGAATACCCAGCCTCTGACCTGCTCTTGTTGGCACAGTTGCAACTTGGGCAAGAATTATAGAGAATTACATAGAATTTACAGCACAGAAACAAGCCATTCTGCCCAATAGGTCTATGCTGGTGTTTATGCTCCACACGAGCCTCCTCCTACCTTACTTCATCTCACCCTATCGCCATATCCTTCTATTCCTCTCTCCCTCATGTACTTATCCAACTTCCCCTGAAATGCATCTATACTAATCGCCTCAACCACTCCACGTGGTAGCGAGTTTTGAGAAAAACAGCAAAGCAATAACACAGGGGCTGAATAGATCCAATGGGAATAATGATGAAATTCTGAAAAAAAATGAGGGCCGGGGGAGGGGGTGGGGGGTAGGTTGCAATGCTGGAGGAACTATCAGGGATAGGAAGGAATGAGGGCTTGGAGGGATTTACTCTTGGAAGCATGCCTGGGGTGAACAACTAACTCCTTATACTGCTGATTCGCTCACTGAATGCGGCATAAACCATATATCTTACTCTCTTTGATAGATGAGTAAATAACATTCTATAAATTTCACACTATAAACTATGAATCAGGTTTATTCAGAAATATAGCATTACCAGAAGCAATACTCAAATAACAGCAGACAGATAAATGAAAGTATTTTTCTTAACTTAGAAGATCTGTTTGAAAATAACGAAATATCTTGAAAGGTCAGAAATTTCTCATAACTTGGAACACGTATCTGTGAGGTAATGTTTATATATGAATTTGGAGATTTATGGAACGATTGAGCCGGTCTAGTTCATTCAACTGCCTGAAAAGTGGAGCAGAGTTATATTTATACACACTCCTTTGCTTTGAATCCCAAATTGAGATAAAGGAATGTCGAAATGTACCTCACGTTTGTTCAAACCTGTGAAAAAAGAAGATAGATAGTCAATGCTCACAATTAATCAAGGCTGACTCAGTGTAAATCACTTTAGCAGTGCTCGACCCTTTAGTCATAGAAACATAGAAACATAGAAACATAGAAGATAGGAGCAGGAGTAGGCCATTCGGCCCCTCGAGCCTGCTCCGCCATTCAATGAGGTCATGGCTGATCATCCAAATTCAGTACCCTGTCCCTGCCTTCTCGCCATATCCCTTGATCCCTTTAGCCTTAAGAAATATATCCAACTCCTTCTTGAATATATTTAATGAACTGGCCTCCACCGCCCTCTGTGGCAGAGAATTCCACAGGTTCACCACTCTCTGGGTGAAGAAATTCCTCCTCATTTCAGTCCTAAATGGCTTACCCCTTATCCTTAGACTGTGACCCCTGGTTCTGGACTCCCCGGCCATCAGAAACATCCTTCCTGCATCTAGTCTGTCCAGGCCTGACAGAATTTTATAGATTTCGATGAGATCCCCTCTCATTCTTCTAAACTCCAGTGAATATAAGCCCAATCGACACAATCTCTCCTCATACGTCATTCCTGCCATCCCAGGTATCAGCCTGGTGAATCTTCGCTGCACTCCCTCCATGGCAAGAACGCCCTTCCTCAGATAAGGCGACCAAAACTGCACACAATACTCAAGGTGCGGTCTCACCAAGGCCCTGTACAGCTGCAGCAAGGTATCCTTGTTCCTGTACTCGAACCCTCTTGCTCCGAAGGCCAACATACCATTTGCCTACTTAACCGCCTGCTGCACCTAGTCAAATTAGGTTTCATAGATAGGAAAGATAAGAAAGGTTTTGTGTGTTACAGAGGCCTGTAATCTAGCCATACTCTTTTGGCTAAAAATTCAATAGAACTGGAAAATGGGCACAGGGATCGCGATGCACAATTAACCCGCGCCCGTTCAAAGTAATGCAGGCAGCATGCAAACTTTGTGCTGCCTGCTAATTTAAATGATAGTGGCGTGCAGCCCAGTGCTAAAAGCACTGCTGAGTGGCTGCAGGCTCAGCAGGGGACCCAAGTTCATGCAATTAAAGCTAGCCTGCACTTCTTAAAGCCAGCCTCCACCTCTAAAAGGTGCAGTTTGACGACACCAGGCACTGGATGTAATTGCAGAAGGGAGTTTCACCTGGAAAATATACAGGAATGGCACAACAGGCCAGAGAAAGGGATTCAAGGTTCTCAGACCCAGTACTGGAGACCTTAGTACAGGAAGTGGAGAGGAAAAGAGAGGTCTTGTTTCCAAAGGGATCCAGGAGGCCCTCCAGATAGACACTGTGAAGGCTGTGGGAGCAGAGAGCCAAAGAGGTCAATGCCAACAGTGTTGCCCTGAGGATTTGAATGCAGTGCAGGAAGAAGTTCAATTACCTCACACTGGTCAAGGTCAGTGAATGCATCTTCAAATGCCATATCCCACAAACTGCACCGCTAGCCTCACACACTGCTCAATTCACCACACTCCCATTACTCACCTACCAACAATCTTTATCAATCACGACTCATACCTTAAATTCCTATGCTCCATCTCACCCTCACACACTTACTACAGCTGCAAGCCTCACATCCACATCTCACACCTGGCACACACTGCCAGCTATTCAACCATGACTGGCACATCACCCAAACACATTGCACCACACTCACTGACATACTTCCCTCTCTCTTGCAGGAAAAGGTGACCCACAACCGGAGGTAACGGCAGCTAACCGCCATACCCTTACGCCGTTAGAGCATATGGTGCTCAGCATAATTGGAGTGGCTGTGACTGAGGCTGTGGCCAGCAGTGGCACTGAAACCATTGAACATGACGGTATGCTCATACCTATTTAAGAAAGGAGGGAGAGAGAAAACGGGGAACTACAGACCTGTTAGCCTCACATCAGTAGTTGGGAAAATGCTGGAATCGAATATAAAGGATGCAATAACTAGGCACTTAGAAACGAATAGTAAGATTGGGCAGTCAACATGGATTTATGAAAGGGAAATCCTGTTTAACAAACCTATTGGAGTTCTTTGAGGATGTAAGTAGTGGAGTAGACAAAGGGGAACCAGTAGATGTGGTCTATTTGGATTTTCAGAAGGCCTTCGATAAGGTCCCACACAAGAGGTTGGTGAACAAAATTAGAGCACATGGAATTGGGGGTAATCTAGCATGGATTGAGAATAGGTTAACAGACAGAAAACAAAGAGTAGGGATAAACGGGTCTTTTTCAGGATGGCAGGCTGTGACTAGTGGGGTACCGCAAGGATTGGTGCTTGGGCCCCAGCTATTCACAATCTTTATAAATGATTTGGATGAGGGGACTAAATGTAACATTTCCAAATTTGCTGATGACACAAAGCTAGGTGGCAGTATCAGTTGCGAAGAGGATGTGAAGAGGCTTCAAGGGGATCTCAACAGGCTGTGAGTGGGCGAGAACATGGCAGATGGATTATAATGTGGATAAATGTGAAGTTATCCACTTTGGTAGAAAAAACAGAAAGGCAGAGTATTTCCTAAATGGTGCAAGATTGGGGAATGCAGATGCTCAAAGGGACCTGGGCGTCCTTGTACATGAGTCACTGAAAGTGAATGTGCAGGTGCAGCAAGCCATTAGGAAGGCAAATGGTATGCTGGCCTTCATTACAAGAGGATTTGAGTACAGCAGTAAAGAAGTCTTACTCCAATTATATAGGGCCTTGGTGAGACCACACTTGGAGTACTGTGTACAATTTTGGTCTCCTTACCTAAGGAAGAATATATTTGCCATAGAGGGAGCGCAACGACGGTTCACGAGATTGATTCCTGGGATGGCGGGACTGTCGTATGAGAAGAGATTGAGTAAACTAGGCCTGTATTCTCTTGAATTCAGAAGAATGAGAGGGGATCTCATTGAAGCATACAAAATGATTACAGGGCTTGATAAGGTGGGTGCTGGAAGAATGTTTCCCTTGGCTGGGGAGTCTAGAATCAGGGGCCATAGCCTCAGGATAAAGGGTAAGCCATTCAGGACTGAGATGAAAAGAAATTTCTTCACACAGAGGGTGGTGAATCTTTGGAAGTCGCTACCCCAGAGGGCTGTGGAGGCTCAGTAATTGGGTATATTCAGAACAGAAGTCGATAGATTTCTGACTAGTCAGGGCATCAAGAGATATGGCGATAGGGCCGGTGAATGGAGTTGAGGCAGAAGATCAGCCATGATCTCATTGAATGGCGGAGCAGGCTCGAAGGGCCGAATGGCCTACTCCTGCTCCTATTTCTTATGTTCTTATGTTCTTAATCCTCCTTCTCACATCCCAGTTCTCACTTAGCCCACAATCTCTTCTGACTTACAAGCTGCACAAAGTGCAAGCATTCACCTCTTGCTTCCCCCCACCCCCCACCACAACATTACCCTTATGCCTTTCTCATTTCAGAGACCCAAGAAATCCAACCTGGCCAGGCAGTGGTGCAAGAGGATGAAGGAAAGGAGAGTGATGAAGAAGAAACAGCATTAATCGATCTGACAGTCACAGCTATCGGCTCAGAAACTGGCACTACGCGGACTTTAGAGGATAGTTTAGAGAAAAGAAAAAAGAAACTTTCATTTATATAGCACCTTTCACGGCCACCACACGTCCCAAAGCACTTTACAGCCAATTAAGTACTTTTGAAAGTGTAGTCGCTGTTGTAATTTAGGAAGTAGAGGCGGGATCTGCACATGGTGAGTCACCGGGCATGAGAGGGCTGCAGCCAGGGTAGGGGGGAAGCGTAGCGCAGGTGCCAGCTCCCCGGAGGTCGCACACGAGTTCTGCTGCACAGGACTCAGATGAGGAGTTTGATGGGGCGGCCTACAGAACAAAGCTGATGGGTATGCACAACAAAGTGCTTGGTGCATTGGCAGGCCTGCCAGAAAGCCTGACTGCTATGTCAAGGAGCATGGAGGAGTCCAGCTCCAGCTTTGCACAGGGCTTTGCACAGAGCTTGGAGTCCATCCTTTCCAGCGTAGAATGGGTGGGCAGATCCACTAGCACACTTGTGGACACAACCATCATGCAGGGTCTGATGGCCGATGTCTCAGCTTCCATTGCAGCACAAGCAGAAGCCACCCAACGTCTGACTGCTGCAATGGAAGCTCAGACTGAAGTCATGCAAGCTCAGACTGCTGCCATCGTGCCTTCATTTACCAGTGTGGAAAAGGGTTTGCAGGGTGTCACAGCAGTCCTGCAATCTGTCCTCCAACAGATTACTAGGATTGCTGAGGCGCCGCCCCGGGGGAGTGGCAGTGGCTCACTGGAGCACAAACCTGCTGTCTTCTCTCAGGATGGCATTCATCCTCTCACCCCTGCCACTCCACCAGTGCCCTTGCTGCTGCCTGTCAGCCAGCCAGCCCAGACAGCTGCCACGCATGTTGAGGTGGTGTAGTTCGAAGCCGGGCCTACTTGGCCCAGAGCTGCTCAAGGTCGTCCTGCAAGACCATCTGCAGTCTCCTCCACTGATAGTCAGCAGCATTCCACCAGCCAGTCTGCAGCCACTTGGGTAGCACTGTGTCAGAGGACTAGGATAGACAAAGGCACACTGAAAACAGGCACTAAGGGAATGCAAAACGGTGATTAGTTGGCTTTTGAATGAAACATTGTAATGGTTTGATTCATAACATTGGTTTGGAATCTTTGTTTTGTGGTGGCTTTTATTTCAGCATTGTGGCCAAGAGGATGCTGTGATGGTCAATAACAGAGGGAAGGTAAGGTGTGGGGCTATTGTTGAATGGGGAATTTGAGTTGCGTTCACTGGTACCGCAGTCGGATGAGCTGATAGTGGACAGCCCGGGGCAGAAAGAGACTGTCTGGGTTGCCTCCTCCCTTCCGCTTCCTCCTCTTCCTCTTCCTCCTCTTCCTCTTGCTCCTCCTCCTCCTGTTCCTCAGCTGGTCGCCGTATGCCTGGTTGCAAGGCAATCTTGAGGCGCATTCTGGTGAGTACTGCAAGGCATCTCCAGAGCGATCCAGGCAGCAGAAGCATTGTTTAAGGACATCAGTGGTCTGCTCTATCAGATTCCATGTGGCAGCATGGCTTTCATTGTATTCATGCTGCCCACGTGTGGTTGGGTTGCACAGCGGAGTCATGAGCCAGGTGGTCAGCGGATAGCCCTTGTCGTACCGTAGTCACTCTCTGGTTTGTCGTGGTGGCTGAAATGCTGATGGTACAGCGGACTGCCACAGAATGAAGGCATCATGGCTGCTGCCAGGATACCGAGCATTGACCTGCATGATGCGCTGGGTATGGTCACACACCAGCTGGACACTGAGGGAGTGGAATCCCTTCCGGTTGCGGTACATCTCCAAATTGAGATGCGGTGCCCGTAAAGCGACGTGTGTGCAGTCAATGGCACGCTGCACCATGGGGAAGCCTGCTCTCCTGGCTAAGCCATGTGCTCACTCCACCTGTTTCTCTTTGGTAAAAGAGAATGAAATGTATTCAGCTCTCTTTGCGTACAGAGCCTCACTCACTTCCCTTATGCCGGAGTGGGCGGCGAACTGGGAGATGTTACAGATGTCGCCTGCTCCAGCCTGGAAGAAGCCCGAGGTGAAGAAGTTCACAGTCAACTTTACAGCCACTGGCAGTGCCATCCTTGCCCTGGACTGAGACTTACTGACTGTAAAAGCTTCTATAGATATGTGAAGAGAAAAAGATTGGTGAAGTCAAGTGTAGGTCCCTTGCAGTCAGAATCAGGGGAATTTATAATGGGGAACAAAGAAATGGCTGACCAATTAAATACATACTTTGGTTCTGTCTTCACAAAGGAGGACACAAATAAACTCCCAGAGATGTCAAGGAACATAGGATCTAATGAGAGGGAGGAACTGAATTAAATCAGTATTTGTAGGGAAATGGTGTTAGGGAAATTGACGGGATTAAAGGCCGATAAATCCCCAGGGCCTGATAATCTACATCCTAGGGTACTTAAGGAAGTGGCCCTAGAAATAGTAGATGCATTGCTGGTCATCTTCCAAAATTCTATTGACTCTGGAACAGTTCCCATGGATTGGAGGGTAGCTAATGTTACCCCACTATTTAAAAAAGGTGGTAGAGAGAAAATGGGGAATTATAGACAGGTAAGCCTGACATCCATAGTGGGGAAAATGCTAGAGTCCATTATAAAAGATGTAATAGCAGAGCACTTGGAAAACAGCGACAGGCTCGGACAAAGTCAACATGGATTTACAAAAGGTAAATCATGCTTGACTAATCTACTGGAATTTTTTGAGGATGTGACTGGTAGAATAGATAAGGGAGAAACAGTGGATGTGGTGTATTTGGACTTTCAGAAGGCTTTCGATAAGGTCCCGCATAAGAGATTAGCGTGCAAAGTTAAAGCACATGGGATTGGGGGTAAGGTACTGACTTGGATAGAAAACTGGTTGGCAGACAGGAAGCAAAGAGTTGGAATAAACGGGTCTTTTTCCGAGTGGCGGGCAGTGACTAGTGGGGTACCGCAGGGATTGGTGCTAGGACCCCAGCTATTCACAATATATATTAATGATCTAGACAAGGGAACTAGATGTAATATCTCCAAGTTTGCAGACGACTTGGGTGGGCGTGTGTGCTGTGAGGAAAATGCAGAGAAACTTCAGTATGATTTGGACAGGTTGGGTGATTGGGCAGATGCATGGCAGATATGGTATAATGTGGATAAATGCGAGGTTATCCACTTTGGTGGCAAAAACAGGAAGGCAGATTATTATCTGAATGGCAATAGATTGGGAAAAGGGGAAGTGCAACGAGACCTGGGTGTCCCTGTGCACCAGTCGCTGAAGGTAAGCATACAGGTGCAGCAGGCGGTTAAGAAGGCAAATGGTATGTTGGCCTTCATAGCGAGAGGATTCGAGTACAGGAGCAAGGATGTCTTGCTGCAGTTGTACAGGGCCTTGGTGAGACCACACCTTGAGTATTGTGTGCAGTTTTGGTTGCTTTATCTGAGGAAGGATGCTCTTGCCATGGAGGGAGTGCGGCGAAGATTCACCAGACTGATACCTGGGATGGCAGGAATGATGTATGAAGAGAGATTGGGTCGATTAGGCTTATATTCGCTAGAGTTTAGAAGAATGAGAGAGGATCTCATTGAAACTTATAAAATTCTAACAGGACTAGACAGACTAGATGGAGGAAGGATGTTCCCAATGGCGGGAGAGTCCAGAACCAGGGATCAAAGGCTAAGGATAAGGGGTAAGCCATTTAGGACTGAGATGAGGAGGAATTTGTTCACCCAGAGAGTGGTGAACCTGTGGAATTCTGTACCACAGAAGGCAGTTGAGGCCAATTCATTAAATATATTCAAGAAGGAGTTAGATATATTTCTTAAGGCTAAAGGGATCAAGGGATATGGGGAGAAAGCAGAGACAGGGTACTGAATTTGGATGATCAGCCATGATCTCATTAAATGGCAGAGCAGGCTCGAGGGGTCGAATGTCCTACTCCTGCACCTATCTTCTATGTTTCTATGGTCTGCCTGTAAGAGGTGGCAGATTTTAGTGAGCACCTCCTTAGTAAAATGGAGACGTCGCTGAGGTTGCGGTAGAAGAATTGCTCCCTGAAGACCCTGGGTGGATATGGCCTCCTGCTGAGAGCCCTTCCCTCTCTCCTCCTCCTCCTCCTCCCTCTTCTAGCAGCTTGTCCTGCTCTGTGTCGCCTCTGCTCATTCTCCCTGTCATGCTGCAGGCCAGGGGGGATACAAACAACTGCACCCATGTCTGGGAGCAACTGGTCTGCGCAGATCCCTTGCAAGTCAGTACTAAATCCTTGAGCACTTGCCGCACCACTCCTTGTAGACTTTAGACAACTTTAAAGAAGTCTAGAAAAGACCAAACCCTTCTACAAACTCAGCAACAGCTAATAGAAATCAGTCAGCAACTAACCTGTAAAGAGGTGATGATCCCATTAAAGAGCGCTGGTGGGGGTCCTTCCTGCTGCTGGATGAATGTTCAACTGTGCGAGGTTAAAAAAGAGCGTTAACTCCAGCGTTGAGGTTGAAAATAGCAGCGTTGGCGTCACGATCTGCAGACGCTGTATACGTCCGGCAGGTGCTTCCAGTGCCGACGCCAATACCCTCACCAAAATGGCGTCTGGCGCGACCCGCACCAGAAGTGTGCAAGCGCTGTTAGGATGCCATTTTCGAGCCAATTTGGCACCCGCGGTGCCCAAACAACGGGCGCTATGCAACCAAAGTTTTAGGCCTTATTGATCAAGTTGTTTCCAACTTTTTTTCTTATGTAAGTGGCTTGACAGTTAGCAGAACACTTGCAATCGCCTATGTTGAAACCTGTGTTACCGGCTGTCTGTCATACTAAGTTAATGTAGTGCTAGCGTAACAATTAACCCCAATCAGAGTTACTTACTGAAGAGTATGGTGAATGTCTGCTGTGTCTCCTCTCAGTCAGAAGACAGAAATTATCACAGTGCTAGACCACTTAGTACACATTAAGCTGCTGCCGCCGTTACTATTACTGCTACCAAAGGTACTACTGCTGCTACCACGCCTATAATGTTTTATATAGCTCCTTTAATATATAAAAACGTCCCAAAGCATTTCACAGGGGTGCCTAAGAAAAAGAATTAGATGCTGAGCTAAAGAAGGAGATATTAGATGGGCTGACCAAAAGCTTGGTCAAAGACATGGGTTTTAAAAAGAAGAGGCAGCTGGGGAGGCAAAGAGGTTTACTGGGGAACCCCACAGCATGGGGCCAAGGTGGCTGAAGGCATGCTTGCTAATGGTGGGATGCACAAGAGGCCAGAGTAAGACGGGTGGAGTATTTGGGGGGGGGAGGAGGGGGCGGTATGGGGTGGGTGGGTGGGGGGGGCTGACCTTGTAACTCTGGAGGAGCTCACATGGATAGGAGGGGGCGAGGCCATGGAGGGATTTATACTGGAGGATTTGGATTTAAACCTGAGGATGGGAATTTTAAACTTGAGGCTGTGGGGAACCCGGAGCCAAAGTAGGTCAGTGAAGACTGGGGATTTGGGTGAGCAGGACTTAGTGCAGGATAGGATACGGGCTGCAGAGTTTTGGATGAGCTGAGGTTTACGGAGGCTGGAGGAAGGGAAACCGGCCAGAAGAAAGAAAGAAATAAGAAAGAAAGACTTGCATTTATATAGCGCCTTTCACGATCTCACGACGTCCCAAAGCGCTTTACAAACGATTGAGTACTTTTGAAGAGTAGTCACTGTTGTAATGTAGGAAACAGAGACCATTAGAATAGTCAAGTTGGGAGGTGATAAGGGAACGTGTGAGAGTTTCAGTGGCAGATGGCTGAGGTAGAGGTGGAGCCGGGCGATATTACGAAGGTATTACGCAGTAGGCGGTCTTTGTGATGGAGAGGTTATGGGGGTCAAAAGCTCACCTTGAAGTCAAATAGAAAACTGAAAAGATTTATTTACTATTAAAATGCTTCACAGAGGCAAAAAACCATGAAGTAAAACTGAGAATTTACAGTAGCGCCGCCTGGGATGTCTGTTTTAGAGAGTATGTTGCTCTTCCAGCTCCTCGTGGCAGACTCTAGTAAAGACATAAAGGATGATATTCCTTCCATTTTCAAACCCATTTCCGATGTTGTAAAGGAACTAGAATCCTTGTGTGTTCTTCTTCTTAGGCAGTCCCTCGGAACCGAGGATGACTTGCTTCCACATTAAAAATGAGTTCTCAGGTGACTGATGAGTCCAATGCGGGACCTACAGTCTCTGTCACAGGTGGGGCAGATGGTGGTTGAAGGGGCGGGTGGGTGGGGTGCTTGGGTTGACGTGCGCTCCTTGCGCTGCTTGCGCTTGGCTTCCGCTTGCTCCCGGCGAAGAGACTCGAGGTGTTCGGCGCCTTCCCGGATGCTTCTCCTCCACTTTGTGCTGTCTTGGGCCAGGGATTCCCAGGTGTCGGTGGGGATGTTGCACTTTTTCAAGGAGGCTTTGAGGGTGTCCTTGAAGCCTTTCCTCTGCCCACCTGGGGCTCTCTTGCCGTGTCGGAGCTCCAAGTAAAGCGCTTGTTTTGGGAGTGTCGTATCGGGCATGCGGACAATGTGACCCGTCCATCGGTGCTGATCGAGCGTGGTCAAAGCTTCGATGCGGGGATGTTGGCCTGAGCGAGAACACTGACGTTGGTGCGCCTATCCTGCCAATGGATTTGCAGGATCTTGCGGAGGCAGCATTGGTGGTACCTCTCCAGTGCTGTGAGTTGCCTGCTGTACATGGTCCATGTCTCTGAGGCATACAGGAGGATGGGTATCACTACTGCTCTGTAGACCATGAGCTTGGTGCCGGGTTTGAGGTCCTGGTTTTCAAACACTCTCTTCCTCAGGCGACCGAAGGTTGCACTGGCACACTGAAGGCGGTGTTGGACTTCGTCATCGACGTCTGCCCTTGTTGACAGTAGGCTCCCGAGGTATGGAAAGTGGTCCACGTTGCCCAAGGCCTTGTCATGGATTTTGATAATCGGAGAGCAGTACTGTGTGGCGGGGGCAGGTTGGTAGAGGACCTTTGTCTTACGGATGTTTAGTGTAAGGCCCATGCTCTCATATGCTTCGGTGAAGGTGTTGACGATGGTTTGGAGTTCGACTTCCGAGTGAGCGCAGATGCAAGCATCGTATGCATACTGTAATTCGACGACAGAAAAAAAAGATGGCTCCTGGGCTGGCAGCTCCCTAGGGAGCTCCTTTGCCATCCTTGGCCATCCGTTGCCATCCTCTGCTCTTTCTCCCCCAGTCTCTTTCTCTTCTGCTGTTTAAGTTCCCCTGGCTCTAATAGTGAGTGCATTTTATCCCTAACTACAAGTTCAAGCTGCAAGGTTAAAGTTACCTGAGACCACTGCCCATTCCCCGACCATGCCTGTTCTTTGTTCTCATCAGTGAGCACTGGCTCTTCACTGAAACTTAGCTTCCAAACTCCCAGACTTCTCTGCTGTCAAGACTACGCTTCTCCACTGGACTAGTGCTCTAGTGACTAGTGGATCGCGAGTGGAGCTCGGGGCCAGGAAGCGCGAGAATATCAGTGCTAATCTGATCCTGTGAGAGACAACATCATTCATGTCCGAGGCCGGGACCCAGGAGCGAGAATCCTTGTGTGCAGCAGGCGACAGACTCATTGTGCTGCTGTTACTGACAGCCTTTAGACCGCTGGAACATGCTTACACTCAGGAAATCATTTCCTTTCTGCCACATTAGAGGAAAACATTTTCTATCCAATCCCATTAATTATCCGTTTTTGTTTAAGCCTTTTACCCTGTTGTCACCCGTGTAATTTTCTTGCGGTGTTATTGAATATGACAAGCCATGATCTGTAGAATGTTTTTATTAATGCGCAGCACACATGGAATAATAAAAACTCAGAGTCATAACATCTTACTTAAAATCATTTCTCGACAAAAAGCAGCTGGCGTCCAAAGATTTTCCACATCTAAACTTCAGATTCTAACCATAACTCATGCTGTCTCCACACGTTCAGTTTTACTCTCTTTAACCCACTGCTACCCGAATCTTTGCTTACTGCTGCTTTTCAGACAAATATGTTTTCATGTTTTTTCAATGCACGGCCTAGCAGCAACTTACATCAGTAATGACACGTTTACATAGAAAAAACACGCACTTATTCCAATTAACATTTACTGTAGCTTTTGTACGATTAAACGTTTTATAACGTTTTATGTAACATATTATGACCTCAGCACACATTAGATGGTTAATTCAAATGTTTCCTATATTTGGCAAGAAGCATCATCCCTAACAAGGGAGGCTAGCATTTGGCTGAGAAATAGACACCAAAATGAAGCTAAAAAAAATTAACAGCATGCAGCAGTATTTTCCGTATACTTATATAATAAACTTTTAACACAAAAATGAGACATAACAAAACACTTAATAATTCACTCTGTCAACTCCTGGCTTGTACAAGTCAGTTGTTATGTCTGTTTTGAGAGAATGGAGCCATCCAATGTAATGTGTCAAAGATGATGCATTCTCTATTTTCTCCATATAGGCTTGAACAGTCCTATTTAATACCAAAGTAGAGGGAAAACATCATCTAGAAACATATGTCTACCTTCACCTATCATTGAAAAGCATTAAGGTTTACTCTTGGAAAGTAGT
Source organism: Somniosus microcephalus (assembly GCF_052327205.1). Classification (NCBI taxonomy): domain Eukaryota; kingdom Metazoa; phylum Chordata; class Chondrichthyes; order Squaliformes; family Somniosidae; genus Somniosus; species Somniosus microcephalus. The sequence continues at coordinate 42,841,690 of NC_140991.1, read as the reverse complement.
AAAGCTGTAGTAAAGGATTTATAGATAGTTCCATATTTCTGTAACGAGCTACATACTATTACAACAGCTTGCATTTATACAGCACCGACAATGTAAAAAAAGTCCCAAGGCGCTTCACAGAAACGTAATCAGACACTAAGCCGAAGAAGGAGATAGCAGCAGGGGTGACTAAAAGTTTGGTCACAGCAGCAGGTTTTAAGGAGGTTCTTAAAGGAGGAGAGCGAGGCGGAGAGGCAGAAAGGTTTAGGCAGGGAATTCCAAAGCTTAGAGCCTAGACAGCTGAAGGCACGGCTGCCAATGGTGGGGTGAAGGAAGTGGGGGATGCACAAGAGGCCAGAGCTGAAGGAACACAGTGTGTTGAAGGACTGAATGAGGTGACGGATAATATAGGTTAGAGACGACGGGGTTGATGGATGAGCGGGACCTGATGGGGATTGGGATACGGGCAGTAGAGTTTTGGATGAGCTGAAGTGTATGGAGACTGAAGGATGAGAGCCCGACCAAGCGAGCATTGGAATAATCAAGTCTGGAGGTGACAAAGGCACGAATGATAGGTTTGGCAGCAGATAAGCTGAGGCGGGGCAGAGATAGGTGATGTTATCTTGTGGATAACTAAGATAAACATAAAATAGATAATAAGGCAATAAAAAGCAGATTGTATATAGCAGTAAAAGCTGATCCATTTTTTTCAGCTAAATAAGTAAGTGGCGTGATAAAGATTAGACAAGTTCTTTAATGGGCAAGTTAGGAAAACATATTATGAGCTTTATGAAATGGTAGATCTGTTTGTTGAATTCTTCACATTAGCTGTCACAAATAAAGACTACGGCTATGTTCCAGAGACAGTCCATCTGGCTCAGGAGCTCCACGAATAAAGGGGAAAACGGATAATTTATGTAGTCCCTCAATATTCAAAAAAGGAGGGAATTATGAATCAGGGAATTACTTTAACACTGATAGCGTGAAAAATGCCGAATAGCATTTTTCATAACACTGTCATTGTTCACTTCAAGAGCATTAATGCTCTCAGGGATAGTCAACATGGCTTTAGAAACAATTGGGGCTAATATATGATGGCCCAGAAATTCGGGTCAGGGGCTTCCCGTGGGTGCAAGCCCCCGACCTGCACTTACCTAGCGCGCCGGCCGTTGTGCTGTGGGCCCGCTTCGGATTCCGATCCTGGGTCTCCTTCAACTGCCAGCATGCAGTGCTTGCGTATCCCAGGGGCGCAGTTAGTTTGATGCGTCCCCTGGAATCACGTGGGCCATGGAGAGCCAATGGTAGCAGGGAATGGTTCATTCATAAGTTTGACAGGAAGAGCTGTCAAAGCCATAAATACTATAAGCCCCAAAACATCACTAAAACTTCAAATACATTTTTTTTTAAATCACATTTTTAAAATAACTATAAATTACATGAAATAACTATTTTAAACAATAATTTAAATTTTTGAAAAAATTAATTACATTTTCTAACAGGGCTAAAAATAAACTTACCTTTCTTTAAAGTATTTAAAAATAATAAACCTGTGGAAAAACTGTTTTAATTTTAATTAATTCACCACTTACCTTGTTAAAAACAGGCCTTGCGCCTGCTTTTTAAAAGTGTAACTGCTGGAAACTTACCCTCCTGGAGAAGCCTACAAAAAAAACGTAAGTTCAATGGGCACGCGCTGCCTCTCCGGCGCAGTGCATGCACGAAACCGGCACTTTCGTTGGGCCTACGCGTGAGTACCCCGTGCGTACTCACGCGTTGGGACCCAAATTTCTGGGCCATCAGATGTCTTACAAACTTCACTGGAATGCTTCAAGAGTGCCACATAATAGACTTGTTCACAACATTGAAGCCCATGGGATTAAAGGGGCAGTGGCAGCATGGATATGAAATTGGCTAGGAGACAGAAAGCAGAGTGTAATAGTGAACGGTTGTTGTTCAGTTTAACATCTCATCTGAAAGGCAGCACCTCTGACAATGCAACACTCCTTCAGTACTGTAAAGAAACATCAGCCTAGATTATGAGCTCATATCCTGGAGGAGAGCTTTACCCTACCAGTAGAAAATTGTCCAGGTGTGTCCTGTGCACAAAAAGCAGTACTAATCCAACCTGGGCAATTACTGCCCCATCACACTACTCTCAATCATCAGTAAAGTGATGGAAGGAATCAGCAACAGTGCTATCAAGCGGCACTTACTCACCAATAACCTGGTCACTGATGTTTAGTTTGAGTTCCGCCAGGATCACTCAGCTCCCGACCTCATTACAGCCTTGGTCCAAACATGGACATAACAGCTGAATTCCAGAGGCGAGGTGAGAGTGACTGCCCTTGACATCAAGGCAGCATTCGACCAACTGTGGAGCCAAGGAGCCCTAGTAAAACCGAAGTGAAAGGGGATCAGGGAGAAAAATCTCCACTGACTGGAGTCATACCTGGCACAAAGGAAAATGGTTGTGGTTGTTGGAGGCCAATTTTGTGCCCCAGGGCATTACTGCAAGAATTCCTCAGGGCAGCGTCCTAGACTCAATTATCTTTGGCTGTTTCGTCAATGACCTTCCCTCCATCATAAGGTTTGAAGTGGGGCTGTTCGCTGATGATTGCACAGTATTCAGTTCCATTCGCAATTCCTCGATAATGAAGCAGTTCATGCCCGCATGCAACAAGACCTGGACAACATCCAGATTAGAGCTGACAAGAGGCAAGTAACATTGGTGCCACACAAGTGCCAGGCAATGACCATCTTCAAGAAGAGAGAGCCTAACCACCTCTCTTTGGCATTCAGTGGAGCTGAGCCCTGCATCATCAACATCCTGGGGGTCACCATTGACCAGAATCTTAACTGGACCAGTTACATAAATGCCATGGCTACTAGAGCAGGTCAGAGGCTGGGTATTCTGCGGCGAGTGTCTCACCTCTTGACTCCCCAAAGCCTCTCCACCAACTACAAGGCACAAGTCAGGAGTGCGATGGAATAATCTCCCCTTGCCTGTTTGTGTGCATGTGCAACAAAACTCAAGAAGCTTGACATCATCCAGGACAAAGCAGTCCACTTAATTGGTACCTCCGCTACTAGCCTAAGCATCCACGCCCTCCACCACCAGTGTAACGTTGCTGCAGTGTGTACTAGCTACAGGATGCACTGCAGCAACTCGCCAAGGCTTGTTCAGCAGCACCGCCTAAAAACTACAACCTCCCCCACCAAGAACGACAAGGGCAGCAGGTGCATGGGAACACCATTACGGTGGGGGGGGCGCGGGGGGGGGGCGATATGGGGGGGGGGTTGGACATGGGGAGGTCACCATGTGAGGGGGGTGGATATGGGTGGTGGTGGGGGGGGGATCGGCGAGGGAGTTGCAGATTGGACATCGGAAGGAGGTGAGTCGGACATCGGGGGTCCAAACGTGGGGGTTCAAATGTGGGTGTCGGGGGCCGGCTGATCATGGGTAAGCCTGCGGGACCGGGCTGCCGATCCAGCCCTTCTTGCATCCCTTCAGCTGCCGGGTTTCCCAAAGCCCGTTAAATCCGGCATGCAGGCGCTGAAGGTAATACTGCTGTTAAATTGGAGGCACGCAGCCTCATTAAAATGTTTTCAAAATGGACCCGCCTTCTGTGACACGTTAGTCGCCCACCCTCCAACCTGCCTCTGTTAAAATCGGAAGTTGGGGTCGGGTTCCAGATTTTTAAATGTTTAACCCTCCCCTCATCCGTCCTGGACAATTCTTGAGCTCAATCTTTCTGGGTCGAATCCAAATTTAGGCTGCCTTGAAGTACCTTAGTTTCTTATCATAATGCCCTTATATGGCATGTCCAACATGACAGGATTTAAAAAAAAATGTGCCCACAGGCCCTTGAGTGGTTTGCTAGGCCATGTCAGAGGGAACTTAAGAGTCAACCACATTGCTGTGGGCCAGACCGGGTAAGGACAGCAGATTTCCTTCCCTAAAGGACATTAGTGAACCAGATGGGTTTTTACAACAATCCGGTAGTTTCATGGTCACCATTACTAGCCTTTTATTTCAGATTTAATTAATTAACTTAATTTAACTGAATTTAAATTCCCCAGCTGCCGTGGTGGGATTTGTACTCACATCTCTGAATTACTGTTCCAAGCCTAACACCACCACTATGCTACCGTTCCCTATCGCATGACAGACGCACACCTGGTTCACATGCAACTTTACATTTGTAAGCTACAGTGTACATGATACACTGGGCATTAGGTATGGCTGAAGCTGACTCAACCGTCAATCATTCTGTTATCAGCTCTCCAACTCGTTACCGTATGCAGGTTTCCTCTAATCTTCCCTTTGCTGAGGTGCACACCATTCTTTAGTTCAGTTTTAACGAGATTAGTAACAGACAGTTCCATATATGGATGCTTTCCAAGGTTCAGAGAACATGCGGGTGCAATCTGTCTTTACAGAATGAGGGTTCGACAGAGAATTGAGTCTTCTGTCTTTATTTGTGTACTGCATCTACATTTTAACCCTTTTCAGCCATGTCACCTAACAGTGGGATTTGAATGCACAACCTCTGGGTTGCTATGACCTTTGCTAGACTACCATTTTGGCTTTGGTCCTCAAAAAAATGTGAATTATTCAGTAGTTTGAATTAATAAACAAATAATACTGAAAGTAGGAACTTAATGCTAAAAAAATTTGAATTATTAGGTCATTTGAATTAAGCGGCTTTGAATTAAGAGGAGTAGACTGTATTTCGAACATACTTGCACAGTGTAAATCTCCCCTCTGCACACTCTAAACATTTACATTTCTAATAGCTCTTCCCAGGCACAGGATACCATTTGACTGTACCAGTCCAATAACCGCATGCCAATGTACCCCCGAGTAACTTTCTAAATCACAGTTAAAGAATGGGGAAAGAAAGCCTATACGACAACTGGGAAACTCAAGATAGTGACTGCATCAGAGAATAAAATGCCTGCATCAATGACATTTTATATACATGTTCAACATTCAATAATTTAATCTCTTTCACTGACTTGCAAAGAATCTGATCTTGTTTGCAGTTTTCTGTGGCAGGTTATGTTGCGAAAGAGCTTAATACCAACATTCCACTGAAGAGGGTTTTCCAAGTTTATATTATATTGTAGGAATGGAGGTTCCTATCTGAATAAAGGTATTCGACTCGATGAATCAAATCAACAGGTTTTAATGAACAACGAAGTTAACAGGGAAACTACAGGAGAAACGGTACACAGGTCTAATCAGCTTGCTGGGCACTCGACGACTGCTGGAAGATTCTGGAAGCTGATGTCATGACGTCATCGCGTTCTTCGTGCCACTGGCGGTCACGTGAGCGGCGTCATGACGTCATCACGTGGAGTGCAGGAAAGTACAATACAGTACAGTTAACAGGCAGTTTAAAGGTGCAGTCCGCAGCTGCACTACACTGTAGTTAAAGGGATTATTACTAAGTGTTCTGAGACCCTTGGTGGCTCCGCCACAGGCGCCCCCCCAGAATCCACTTTAACGGACATTGTCAACCGAGCAGGAGGTTTAATGATCCTGGCCGAACGGCGCCGAAACTCAGGCAGCGGAAACGGAGCATTAGTAAACGAACCAGTGCCGGGTTGCGGCAGAAGCGGCGTCTCGGGTGAGGCAGAAACGGTAGTCAGAGGTGCAGGCGCGTCTGAGGCCGAATCGGGCTGTTCGACGGTGGGCTGGTGCACGGCTGGTCTGGTGGTCAATGGCGGTTGGCCGCGGCGAGGCAGTTGGGCAGCCATGACAGGCTCACTCCGATCTAGGTGTGCTGGTTTAAGCCGGTCGATAGAAATGGTATCGGACTTTCCACCGACTTCGACTGTGAAAAACTTTTCCCCTGATGAGATGACACGAAACGGTCCGGTATACGACGGCTTGAGCGGGTCTCTGTGACCGTCCTGTCTAATAAAGACATAGTCTGAACTCATGAGTTCTGTTGGGACGTGAGGCCTCTGCAGGTCATGATGCGAGGTTGGGATGGGCAGGAAATTCCTGGCCGCCTCCTGATGAAGCAGGAGCTGTTGAGCTGCAGACCATGGTTCGTTGTGTGGAGGGAGAAAGTCACCTGGCACTCTGAGTGTCTGGCCATAAACCAGCTCAGCCGATGAAGACTGAAGATCCTCCTTTGGGGCTGTCCGGAGGCCTAGCATCACCCATGGGAGCCTGTCCACCCAGTTGGGTCCCCTCAAGCTAGCACGGAGGGACGCTTTGAGAGACCGATGGAACCTTTCGCACAGACCATTCGCCTGCGGATGGAACGTGGTGGTACGGTGCAGCTTGGTACCCAGGCCTTGTGCCACTGCGTTCCACAGCTCTGATGTGAATTGCGGACCGCGGTCCGAGGAGATGTCCGATGGCACCCCGAACCGAGCCACCCACGACGAAAGAAACGCCCTGGCGATGTCTGCTGCGGTGGTAGCGGCCAAGGGAATCGCCTCTGGCCACCTGGTGGTCCGGTCTACCACCGTCAGGAGGTGTGTGAATCCACGTGACCTGGGAAGGGGGCCTACTAAGTCCACGTGAACGTGGTCGAAGCGGCGCTCAGGCACCGGGAAGTTGGCCACCGGAGCCTTGACGTGACGGTGGACTTTGGCTTTTTGACATTCAACGAAATTGTTTGTCCAGTCCCGGACGTCCAAATTCATGCCTTTCCAAACAAATTTGCGGGACATGAGCCGTTGAGAAGCCCGCATCCCCGGGTGAGATAACCCGTGGATTGCCTGGAATACTTTCTTGCGCCATTCGACCGGCACAATGGGCCGGGGCACTCTCATGGATGTGTCGCACAAGAGCGTGGTTCCTGCCGCTTGAAACGGCACGTCTGCAACCTGCCAACTGGAAGGCGTGGTCCTAAACGCTTGTACCTCTGGGTCTGCCAGTTGGTCCTCTGCCAGTCTGACGAAATCGATGCCCAGGTGGACTGCCTGGACTGGAACCCGGGAAAGGCAATCCGCCATGAGATTATCCTTGCCTGACACGTGCCGCAAATCCGTTGTGAATTTGGATATAAACGTGAGGTGGCGCTGCTGCCGAGCTGACCAAGGTTCCGCCGTTTTGGCCATGGCGAAGGTGAGCGGCTTGTGGTCCACGAATGCAGTGAACGGACGGCCTTCTAGAAGGAAACGGAAATGCCGGATGGCCAAAAACAGGGCTAGCAACTCTCTGTCAAAAGTGCTATACTTTCGCTCGTTCTTGCGCAGTTGGCGGCTGAAAAAGGCTAACGGCTGCCAACTCCCGTCGAACCACTGCTCTTGAACTGCTCCGATGGCGTAGTCGGAGGCATCCGTGGTGAGGGCAATAGTCGCGCCCGGGAGTGGGTGTGCTAGCATAGTTGCATCTGCCAACGCCACCTTGGTATCGCGGAACGCCTGGTCCATTTGCGGTGTCCAAGTGAGAGCATCCTTGCCCAACTTTCCTTTTAGTGCTTCGTACAGAGGTTGCATTAACCGGGCCGCCTTGGGGACGAAACGATGGAAATTTACCATCCCCAAGAACTCTTGCAGGGGTTTGACTGTGTGAGGCCGTGGGAATGCGGTAACTGCCTCTACATTGGTGGCTAGCGGGACGGCGCCTTCTGGGGTAAACCTGTAATCCTGTGTCCCAGGAAATCAATACTGGATACTCCAAACGTGCATTTGGCCGGATTGACAATAAGGCCATGTTGGCTGAGCCGGGTGAAAAGTGTACGTAAATGGGCCATGTGAGCTGTCGTATCCTTGCTGGCTATTAGGATGTCGTCCAAATAAACAAAAAGGAAGGGCAGATCCCGTAAGACAGAGTCCATCAACCGCTGGAATGCTTGAGCTGCGTTTTTCAGACTGAACGGCATGCGGAGGAACTCAAAAAGGCCGAACGGAGTGATGACCGCCGTTTTGGGGACGTCGGGAGGGTGCACTGGGACTTGGTGATATCCACGAACGAGATCCACCTTAGAAAATATAGAGTTGCAGGCCAGATGTGATGAAAAATCTTGGATGTGGGGAATAGGATACCTGTCCGGTGTCGTGGCGTCGTTTAAGCGTCTGTAATCCCCGCAAGGTCGCCATCCGCCGCCTGGTTTGGGTACTATATGCAGTGGGGAGGACCAAGGGCTGTCCGAGCGCCGGATGATCCCGAGGCGCTCCATGGTCTGGAACTCAGCCTTTGCGGCTGCCAGCTTGCCGGCTTCTAATCGCCGCGCCCGAGTGTGGTAAACCACTGTTATACCTGCCTGCATGTGTGTGTGTACTCCACTAGGTACAGGTCTGTACATGCCTCGGCTGACTCCTCCCACTATTCCAGGTATATAAGTGACTGCCTCTCAGTCCCTTGGTATTCTGGACGGGTCGACCACTCGAGGCAAGACCTTCATTCTCTAGTTAATAAAAGCCTGATTGTTACTCGCTTAACCTCAGTCTTTTGAGTAATTGATGGCGCGTCACCGAGCGTAAACAGGTGCTCCGGTCGTGGAGATATGGTGCTCCACCCCGTGCCGTGTGACTGCAGCTGAAAAAGTAGGCCTGATGAGCTCCGGGAATTCGCCGAGCAGGCGCGTAAACCCGTCTTGCGACGGAACCGCACAGGCCACCGACCAGGACACGGCGGTGCTGCGGTGGCAGGGCACTGTGTGGAAAGTGGACGCATTAATGAGTCGGCAGTGTTGGACGTCGACCAGCAGACTGTTGGCACAGAAAAAATCAGCTCCCAGGATGGCCTGTGAGACCTTAGCTGTAATAAAGTCGCAGACAAAACGCTGACTGGCGAAGGTTAAGTTTACCGTCCGTTTACCGAACGTACGCATGGCGGCGCCGTTTATTGCCACGAGGGAAGGCCCCTGGCTGCCGGATAGTAGGTCCAGCTTGGAAGCTGGCAGGATGCTGCATTGTGAACCAGTGTCGCACAGGAATCGTCGGCCCGTAACGGAATCCGTAACGTAAATGAGTTTGCCCGCTGAGCCCACCGCCATAGCTAACTTGCCGTGCTTTTCAGACCTTGTCGTCCATCCGGGAGGGCACGGGCTTGTTGGAGTTTTTTTTTTTCTTGAGGGAAACTGCAAGGCGGCCGGCAGCCTCGAGCTTTGGCGCCGAAACGGGTGTGGTACGCGCACCATCCTGCTGGGGGAGGGCTGGGCTTCGCTCGCATGGGGGAAAGGCGCCTCGTGGCTGCACAACATTGCTGAGTAACAGTAAATATCTTGTCTGCCTCTGCAGCGAGTTCAGCACTGTCTGTGATGGCAGTGTTGGCCAAGGCCGCCTGAACCGGATCGGGTAGCTGGCAGAGGAAAAGCTCACGGAATAAAAAACATTGGGGTTCCGCACCCAACAGCGTGAGCATTTGACTCATCAGTTCTGACGGTTTTGAGTCCCCGAGGCTGGGCATGGAAATAAGCTTGCGTGCACGCTCCGACTTATTAAGATCAAATACCTGTAGCAAACGGGCTTTAAGCGCTTCGTACTTGCCCTTCTCCGGTGGGCTGCCCAGAAGGCTGATGACCCGCGAGGCCGTGGCACTGTCGAGAGCGGAAACCACATAATAGTAGGCATAGCGGCAGCACGGTGGCATAGTGGTTAGCACTGTTGCCTCACAGCGCCAGAGACCCGGGTTCGAATCCGGCCTCGGGCGACTGTCTGTGTGGAGTTTGCACATTCTCCCCGTGTTTGCGTGGGTTTTCTCCGGGTGCTCCGGTTTCCTCCCACAGTCCAAAGATGTGCGGGTTAGGTTGATTGGCTATGATAAATTGACCCTTAGTGTTAGGGGGATTAAATAGGTGGGGTTACAGGGATAGGGTGGGATATGTGTTGGGGTTACGGGGATCGGGTGGGGTATGTGTCGGTGCAGGCTCGATGGGCCGAAATGGCCTCTATCTGCACTGTGGGGTTTCTGTGTTCTGTGTGTGAATAATAACGGGTCGAATCCGCTGTGACCTCCCGGAGAGCGAACTGTGCTTCTGCCTGGAAAAACCATGCTGCTGGCTGCTGTTCCCAGAACTGCGGCAGTTTAAGGGCGACGGCGTTCGTGTTCATCCTCGACGAAAGTTGTCCGACGAGATCGGGGTCACCAATGTAGGAATGGAGGTTCCTATCTGAATAAAGGTATTCGACTCGATGAATCAAATCAACAGGTTTTAATGAACAACGAAGTTAACAGGGAAACTACAGGAGAAACGGTACACAGGTCTAATCAGCTTGCTGGGCACTCGACGACTGCTGGAAGATTCTGGAAGCTGACGTCATGACGTCATCGCGTTCTTCGCGCCACTGGCGGTCACGTGATCGGTGTCATGACGTGGAGTGCAGGAGAGTACAATACAGTACAGTTAACAGGCAGTTTAAAGGTGCAGTCCGCGGCTGCACTACACTGTAGTTAAAGGCATTATTACTAAGTGTTCTGAGACCCTTGGTGGCTCCGCCACAATATGTTATTAATGATAAATTAGACAGCAGTTGTAACACATTTTACACAACTAGAATATTACTTATCATAACAGAATTAAACACAAAACCCATTTGTGGTCATGTAATAGAAAATTGCACGAACGTACAATTTAACTGACTGCAGTCAGTCGATACCGTCATCAGATGATGCATCTCTGGATAGTTCCTAATTTGTTGACTGTCACTAATTTAAGCAAATCTCCCATTGTTGTTTGACCATGCAGCCTGCAGATTGAGCATTCATAACGCTTGTTCCCCTATCCGTGGTGCAGGCTTGTGGAGGTAAAACATTGCAGGAAGCAGCTTATACAGTGCAGTGCTGTTTCTATGCCAAGAGGTAATGTAGAAAGTATAGTTGATTCAAAGGAAACTGCAAAGGGACATTAATAAGATGGGGGAATGGGCTAAATGGCAGACGGAATTCAACGCCATTAAGCATCAGTTGATGCATTTTGGGAAAGCGCCTGCTCCTCGCGTGGCGATTTACGCCACGCTTTGCTGGAGAGCTCATTAGCATAGGCCGCAGGGAGCACAGCAGCGAATAAGAAGTAATGCGGCCTATGGTTAATGTAAAAACCCATTGCGATGTGATGCTACTCGGGCCCGGAAGTGTTTAGAATAGATGTTTGAACTGATGGGCCAAAAATAAGTACAAATTCAAATTATAGACAGCTGATTCGCCTTAAGGACTGTTTTGATATCTGCCTGGTTAGTTCATTAGATGGAACAGTGACTCCACACTGCAACCCCCCCTCCTCCCTCCCCCACCGCCCCCTGCCAACTTTCCATTGTGGTTATACGAATGCTATGGAAACCAGAGGCTTTTAGTGTTCAGTTGCTTGCGCACTCTGTAATCCCAGAGCTATTTCTGACTTGCTATTTGAATTGTATTAAGGTATAAATGGGTACATTTTGATCACTGATGACCACATCCACAACACATGGCATTAACAATCTGAATTACATATAAAAATGTCTCCTTCAGATGGTACTTTAAGGCTAGGGGAGCAACCCACTGCTCCCGGCTATGTATGACTCCTGTTGCTTTGCACTTTGTATCAGTGAACCTAGACACTGTCATAGCTGCACCTCTGATCAACAGCAAAAACAACAACTTGTATTTAGATAGCGCCTTTAACATAGTAAAACGTCCCAAGGTACTTCACAGGAGTGTTATAAATCAAAATTTGGCACTGAGCCACATAAGGAGCTATTAGGGCAGGTGGTCAAAGAGGTAGGCTTTAAGGAGCATCTTAAAGGAGGAAACAGAGGTAGAGAGGCGGAGAGCTGTAGGGAGGAAATTCCAGAGCTTAGGGCCTCGGCAGCTGAAGGTACCAACGGTTGAGCGATTAAAATTAAGGATGCTCAAGAGGGCAGAATCAGAGGAGTGCAGCTATCTTGGGGGGTGGGGGGGTTGTGGGGCTGAAGGAGATTAGAGATAGGGAGGGGCGAGGCCATGGAGGGATTTGACAACAAGGGTGAGAATTTTAAAAACACAGCACCTGATGAGTGCAACATAATAATATCTTAATTTAAATGGCAAACTACGGTTCCTGTCATTACACTAAACATACTGAGCCCACCAGCGCCATGAGTCAGCAGAAATCACAGTGAAGTCAATTCAGCAAACTCGATCTCGCCATTGATTTTAATGGGGGCGGAGCCATGATAATTAGCTGTTCTACTGCTTCGGCGGGGGAAATGGCGGAGCGGTGCAAAAGTCTCAGGGAATTATGGAGTGGGGTAAGTAATGGCTGAAGTTACGTACGCCATCATTTCCTGTAACTTTATGCACCATAAACCGTGACGTTGATGTGTCATTAAAATGGTTCAAATCTCCAGGAAATTCATGGAGGCTGCCTGACCTGCTGAGTATTTCAAGCATTTTCTGTTTTTATTCCAGGAAATTCAACATGCTTATCACAGAGTAACTGCATAAACTCTCTCCCGTGATTCCATTTCATTAACATTTGTATATTTAGATTCAAATTCTACGCTGCGATTTGTGCCCGAGTGTGCGTTGCAGTAAAGAGCTTTCTTTCTTTGCTGTCACGAGGCAACACGAGATTTTTCCATCACACCGACTGTCAATTACATTTGGAAAAAAAGCAGGCATGGCTGCATCTCAGTGCATTAAAAGTGCCAAGTTCAAAGCATTTTTTTTTACAGCTCGTAGAAACACTGCAGCAAATCCAACACGTACTTAACTTTTAAGTTAAAGTTAGTCATTTGAAGTCCTTCAAAATCATTGGATCTTAAAGAAAAAGAATTTATCAAAAACATCCATCACATGAGTTCTGCGTCTCTTCATTTTGCGATTGTAATCCGTGAGAACAAAATTGTTCAGGATAGGCTTCCATGCACTGAATTTGCTGCAGTGCTATTAGAATGAGGTCATGTTTAATAGGTAGTAACCCTTAATTACTATTACTTGCTTCCATCCATCTAACAATGATTTTCTTCCCCTTTGTGCACACCATTTCATTACTTAAAGGGAAAATAGATGAGCTACTATCAGGTCACAGTCAATACATAGGGACGATCTTCACTGTTTGCTATTTTTTTGTCAAAACTCTAAGGCTGGAATTTTGCCAGCGCTCAGGGGACGGGATGGGTGGCGGGTCAGCTGTTAAATTGAAAATGATTGATAGCGGGTCGAGAACTCGCTGACAATAGTCGCACACTGGATTTTCCCGATGTCAGGTCTGCCTGCGCTGAGCAGACCCGACACGCAGCGGCGGGGCAGGCAATTAAAATCATTAGTGGCTCGTTTACAGCCCCTTATCAATGGGTTTTTCCCTCAGCCTTTTCAATTTGACAGGTCGCCCACCATTTCCCGCTGTGCCTAGACCTTGCCTGTGAAACTGAGGCGGGAGGTCACTCGCCATTGTTTCAGCTGATGAGTTGGCAGCTTCAAATGTCAAGTCAAAGCTCCCAGCTGGTTCAGATATGTTCTCTTAGCCACTAGCTTCTCTAAACTGCATTTCCACTACAGATTCAGGATGCTGCAAGTCTTTACACAAGTCTCCATCCAATCTGACTTCATTACCTCTCCCACCATTGACAGATTGCTTCTGTCATCTCTACTTCACCTGCCATCTATTTCATCAGCATTGGTGCACTTTATACTCTCTCACCTTGGTACTCAGAATCTGACCACGATTAGCCCAAACACCAGCATCACCAGGCACACCAGCATCACCAGGCACACCAGCATCACCAGGCACACCAGCAGCACCAACAACAACACCAACCTTCTCCACAATCAATTGATGCTACACAGGACACAGGGCATCAGCACCCGACCACATTGCTGCCCGGGACGCCAGGGATGGCCACACCATAGCCAGGTTTACTTCACTTGACGCTGTATACCCTGGCTGCCACATGATGCACCAGGTTGGCACCACCCCAAACCAACATCATAAAGCATCCCTACAATGTCCAAGCCATTCCTTTCACACTTATCACCATTGTGGGGGTATCGTTATGTCTCACCATTCACTGCAACTCACTAATCCACTTCCAAAGGTGCACACAAATCTGTCCAAGAATGCAAAGTGTTGAAAATAAAGATTTCAATGTTTGACAGCACATTAACAGAAACTTTACATGAACATTGGCTAAAACACACAAGTGCCTACCCTTGTGTGTTGTTAGTTGGTATGATTGGACTAGGATGAGGGTGAGTGTGAGGGGTGGCTAGTGAGATGGGAAATGATAATGTAAATATAGAGGGATTGGTGGAGGTGCTAGGTAAGTTGGTGTGAGTAAGGATGTGCAGGAGTAGGGTAGGGAAGGCAGAGTGATGGGGATGTGATGAGTAGCACAGTAGGATGAGGTTGAGTGTGGCTTTGCAGTAACGTTTCATGATCTGCTGAGATCATTGAAAGGTTGGCGCCACTGCAGCCAGGTCCTCCTGACGACATCCCTGCTTGTGCCCTCCTGTGCAATGTGCAACCGGGCTGCAATGGCTCCTGGGGAGGTCCCATCCGCCCATTGGAACGGAATAGAACCTCCCTGCATGATGTGGCTCCCTCCATAAGCATATGGATGCACTGCAGCAACTCGTCAAGGCTTCTTCGACAGTACCTCCCAAACCCGCGACCTCTTCCACCTAGAAGGACAAGAGCAGCAGACGCATGGGAACATCACCACGTCCAAATTTCCCTCCAAGTCACACACCATCCTGACTTGGAAGTATATCGCCGATCCTTCATCGTTGCTGGGTCAAAATCCTGGAACTCCCTCCCTAACAGCACTGTGGGAGTACCTTCACCACACGGACTGCAGCGGTTCAAGAAGGAGGCTCACCACCACCTTCTCAAGGGCAACTAGGGATGGGCAATAAATGCTGGTCTTGCCAGTGACACCCACATCCCAGGAATGAATTAAAAAAAATACTAAAACATTGAAGTAGTAAAATTTTAAAATAACTGGGCCTGAAATCCATGGACGTTTAATGACGGCAGGAACCTTCGGAGGTTGACCCCACCAAAGTTTCCAGGGTCAGGAAGATAGGAGCAGGAGTAGGCCATTCAGCCCCTCGAGCCTGTTCCGCCATTCAATGAGATCATGGCTGATCTGTATCTTAACTCCAGCTACCCGCCTTGGTTCCTTAACCCTTAATAACCTTTGCCTAACAAAGAACCTGCCAATCCCAGTTTTGACATTTTCAATTGACCCCCAGCCTCATAGCTTTTTGAGAGAGAGAGTTCCAGCTTTCCACTACCCTTTATGTGAAGAAACGCTTCCAGACATCACCCCTGAACGGCCTAGCTCTAATTTTAAGGTTATGTTCCCTTGTGCTGGACTCGCCCACCACAGGAAATGGTTTCTCTCTACCTACCCAATCGATCTTTTAATCATCTTAAACACCGCAATTAGATCACCCCTTAATCTTCTATACTCGAGGGATTACAAGCCTAGTCAGTGCAACCTGTCCTCATGATTTAACCCTTTTAGCCCCAGTATCGTTCTGGTGAATCTGCGCTGCACCCCTTCCAAGGCCAATATATTCTTCCTGAGGTGCGGTACCCAGAACTGAACGCAGTCAGGTGGCGGAGGTTCCCTAATTTAAATAGGGCGGGCGGGCACCCGCACCACTAAAAGTGCATCTTGTGAACCCACCAGTCCGAGGAGGTGGTTCCAAAAGAAATGACTCCTTCAATGCTCCTTAATAAGTGGAGCAAAAGTCAGCAGAATCTTTAGGGTCCAGGTTGCATCCCCACCTGGGATAATTTTCTTTCTTAAATTTCAATTTAAAGGGTCTGGGGAAAGGGAAGGGGAATGAGTAGAAAGCTCCTGCAGAGAGCTGGCACAGGTGAGTTGGGCTGTAAAATTGCAGGATTCACTGCTTCTACACACACACAGATGCATATGTTGATGAAAAAGAGGTTGCAATGTTAAAGTAATGCCCTCTCCAATGACTGGAGGTAGGTATTCAGACACTACACCAGGGTACATCGACTCTGCGCTTGCAGAGAGCCGGCAAGGGCTCGACGGGCCGAATGACCTCCTGCGCTGCAACCACGCTATGATTCTATGTTCAATTGCGCTCTTAATGAAAGTCATGACTATTTCTGCTTTTTTTTTTGCCAGCTCCATCTCCACACTGACAAGGCTTTCCAAAATACAGCAAAACATACCATTCAGTTATATTATTTCCTGTGCCTGCCTTTATGTAATGCAGAAGTTGATCTCAATGTTGACTAAGTCGAGCATAATAAAATAATGATGTGTGCTCCAACCTCATTGCGCAGTTTTTGCAGATGCATCGCAGACCAATTTAGGCCAACCCACAGTGAAAATTGTTAGACAGTACGAAAATGCAGCATTCCTGCTCTCAGCTAAAACTCTATAAAATTATCTTTAATGGGAGAGCTATTGAAGTTTCTACAATATGATTGCAATACTTTTTATGCCAAAAACACAAGGACCACAAGCATGTGTACCATTTCCAACTGTCTTTCCATTATTCCAACAATCATTTTTTTTTTCCTGAGGGCCCAGTCGTTCTCCTATCATTAGGCTACATTTTAGGAGGTCCCAAAGGCAGGGGGCAAAGGTCACAAAAGCAGGCTCTCAACTTCGATTTTTGAGGCCCCTGATCTGCTACCCGTGACTTGTGGGGGAAAAATTAGGTTGGGTAATAGAAATCTCACGTAAATAAGGAGCCCCCTCGTTAAACTGTCAAGGCCTGAATTTTGAGAGTCGTGGCTAGGGTTGCCAACCCTCCAGAATTGTCCTGAAGTTGCCAGGAATTAAAGATTAATCTTTGGACGCTGTTGCGAGCAGCCCGGGAGAAAATCACAGCGGACCTACAAAAAAAAAATATTTTTCTCATTTTCTTTGAACACGAACATTTATTTGTTCTAAAAATATTGAAGCGGGGGGGGGGGGGCAGTGCGGGGAAGAACTACTGTTTGACTGGGTGGGACGGTTGGAGGCTGGAGCTCATGTGCTGAAATCTCCAGGAATAAATCCCATCAGGGTTGGCAACCCTAGTCCTGGCTCACAAGTAGTGGTCGCAACTTGAGTCCTGGGAGCTCGCTCGCCTGCTGAAACAGGCCACTCAGAGGGAAAACTTTCATTTCCCCCCCAGTTTCATGTTCCCTTTCATGCAGTTTGCTTCAAGCATTCGTTGGTTTGGCTAGGTGGGCTCCAATTTTTGCCTTTTCTTTGTTTTTTTTCAGCCAGTGTATTTACTGTTGTTGGCAATGTGCCATACGAAAGGGATGAGGATTGTTATTCCTTTGAGGCTGCCAATCACACGACATTATTAGACTGAGGAAGAGGAATTAGTAAGGGACCAACAAATGCAGGTGCAATAACACTGAGACACTTTTCCTACACCGGTACTACCCCAGGGCCAAGTCCTCTCTAGGTCGGAGGAGTCTACTTCACAAGACAGGTTGTCATTTTGAGTATTCGTTCAAAATTCCCATTCTGAGTTTTGAGTGCTGGCCCACAAGTAGTGGTCACAAGTGGAGTACTGTCTGCTGATTCTCACCCGCTCACAGATTTAAGACGCCCACACTTGATTGGCACCCCATCCACCACCTTAAACATTCACTCCCTCCACCACCGGCGTACCGTGGCTGCAGTGCGTACCATCTACAAGATGAACTGCAGCAACTTGCAATATGACTGCAATACTTTTTATGCCAAAAACACAAGCCGTCCCACTCAGTCAAACTGCAGCTTCTTCGGCAGCACCTCCCAAACCCGCGACTTCTACCACCTAGAAGGACAAGGGCAGCAGGCGCATGGGAACACCACCACCTCCAAGTTTCCCTCCAAGTCACACACCATCCTGACTAAGAAGTATATCGCCGATCCTTCATTGTCGCTGGGTCAAAATCCTGGAACTCCCTCGCTAACAGCAGTGTGGGAGTACCTTCACCACACGGACTGCAGCGGTTCAAGAAGGCAGCTCACCACCACCTTCTCAAGGGCAATTAGGGATGGGCAATAAATGCTGGCCCTGCCAGCGATGTCCACATCCCATAAACGAATAAAAAAAACTCCTCATGCAAACACACACACAATTTCAGGAATCATCAGATAGAAAATCAGGAGAAATTTTTACAGAAGCATATTAATATACTGAAACCAATTACAACATTAAATAGCACAACTCTACCAAAGAACATACATACCTTCACACTATTTCATTATCCAAAACACATATGGTAATACCTAATCACTTTATAATCTTTTAAAGTAGGCACATTAATTAATATGGGTAATAGAAGAATTGCATGCTACTTCTCACAATGTGAAGACAATGACAAGATTGTTAATCACAACTATAAGGATTAAACCCGAGTAAATGGATTTAAATGGAATCTGCCATAAGTCTTATTTCCCCCCACTATTGACTGTTATACTCACAGTATCCAACAGAGGGAAGCCTTACATTACTTAATACATATTGGAAAATTCTACTGTAACACTTCCCTCACAATGTTTTTGCAAAATTGCCAATAAAACATGGATTTTGTAACATAAATGATCTCCCTAGCAAATTATTAAAATATATTGGTTCTGTCACTGTAGTAAAAATAATTTATATTACTACATTTTTGTCTGATTATTTCTTTTTCAATTAATAGTTTTTTGATTTTTTCCCCCCAATTCTTCAAAGTCACTAAAATCTGTTTTGGGGAGAATAGAGCATTTTAGCATCCAGTGCCAACATCAGTCACTCTCAGATCAGGCATAAGATGGGCCAGGGGCAGCATAGGCTTCCTGTAAACAAGGTCTTGTCCCCACTGTGAGGGTATCCTCCTTGCATAGTGTGGCAGTACCACCCTGCTAAGTGAGACAGACAAAGGACAGATCTAGCAGCCCCAAACTGCACATCTATCAGGTGCTGTGGGCCATCAGCAGCAGCAGATTTGTATACCAACACAATCTGTAATGCTATGGCCTGGCACATCCCTATCTCCATGATCGCCATCAAGCCAGGAGACCAAACCCTGGTTCAATGCGAAGTGTGGAAGGGCGTGTCAGGAGCAGCACCAGGCACATCTTAGAATACGGTATGCATCTAGTGAAGCTACTAAACAAGTCTACCAGCCTGTGAAACACCAAAAGCAGCAAGCTATAGACACAGGCCTAGAAATTCACTTTGGGCCCGCCAGCTGGTGTGCGCCCAAAAGTTAGCGCTGAGCGCGGAGCCAGTTGCGAACGTCAGCTATTCAGTTTTTGCGCCCCAAGTCGGAACCGGGCGCTATTCCAGGGTGTGCCCGCCCCCGCTTGGGGCGCTGAAACTGAATTTCAGTGCTCTAGGCGCCGCTGCGCCACCCGCTGCGGAGCGGCAGTCTGCGGTACTGCAGGCCTCCTCCTTCTCTTAAGGGGGAGGTGCCTGCAATGGGGAGATCGCCGCTGGATAGTGCCGGCAAATGAGCCCGGCACCACGGAGAAGTGCCGGGTTCGCGGAAAGCAGCCGGCAATGCCGCGGGGGGGGGGGGGGGGTGTGGAGGAGGCCGGGGAAGGAAGTGCGGGCAGGCGGCCGCCGAAAAAGCGGCCGGCCGCACCTCCACCTTAAAGCGCCCCACTAAGGCTACAGTACGGCCCCGTTTTCTGATCGCTGTTTGCGGCCGCTGCGGAAGAGGCGGCCGCAACTCAATATGGGGGTTGGGCCGGTAGCGGGGCACTGCGCACACCGATGACGTCATCGGTGCCGGCGCAGCGCTAACGGCTACCGCCGCCATTACCGCTGCGCTGAATATCAGCGCAAACTCCTCCATTGGCGCAGAAGCCCTCTTTGGGCGGAAACTGGCCGCAAAGCTGGCAGCGCCTTACTGAATTTCTAGGCCACAGTTTCTTATTTTCTTCTTAGGCAGTCCCTTGGAGCCAAGGATGACTTGCTTCCACATTAAAAATGAGTTCTCAGGTGACTGATGAGTCCAATGCAGGACCTACAGTCTCTGTCACAGGTGGGGCAGACGGTGGTTGAAGGCGGGTGGGTGGGATGCTTGGGTTGACGTGCACTCCTTGAGCTGCCTGCGCTTGGCTTCCGCTTGCTCCCGGCGAAGAGACTCGAGGTGTTCGGTGCCTTCCTGGATGCTTCTCCTCCACTTTGTGCGGTCTTGGGCCAGGGATTCCCAGGTGTCGGTGAGGATGTTACACTTTTTCAAGGAGGCTTTGAGGGTGTCCTTGAAGCATTTCCTCTGCCCACCTGGGGCTCTCTTGCCATGCCAGAGCTCTGAGTAGAGCGCTTGTTCTGGGAGTCTCGTATCGGGCATGCGGTCTACGGCCAACAGATCAGGCAAAGTCAATAATGGCTGTGGACATTAAACAGAAACTGCTGGAAATACTCAGCAGGTCAGGCAGAGATAACGGCCAGAATTTTGCCAGCGCTCAGCGGATGGTATGACTGGCGGGTCAAGCTTTTAGAAACAGTAATCAGGGACAAAATTAACGGTCACTTGGGTAGGTGTGGATTAATTAAGGAAAGCCAGCACGGATTTGTTAAAGGCAAATCGTGTTTACCCAACTTGATCGAGTTTTTTGATGAGGTAACAGAGAGGTTTGATTAGGGTAATGCGGTTGACATAGTGTACATGGATTTCCAAAAGGCGTTCGACAAAGTGCCACATAATAGGCCTGCCAGCAAAGTTGAAGTCCATGGAATAAAAGGGATAGTGGCAGCATGGATATGGAATTGGCTAAGTGACAGGAAACAGAGAGTAGTGGTGAATGGTTGTTTTTCGGACTAGAGGAAGGTACACAGCGGTGTTCCCCAGGGGTCAGTTCTAGGTCCACTGCTTTTTTGATATATATTAATGACTTGGAATTGGGTGTACAGGGCACAATTACAAAATTTGCAGATGACACAAAACTTGGAAGTATAGTGAACAGTGAGGAGGAGAGTGATAGACTTCAGGAAGACATAGACAGGTTGGTGAAATGGGTGGACACGTGGCAGATGAAATTTAACGCAGAAAAGTGTGAAGTGATACATTTTGGTAGAAAGAGTGGGGAGAGGCAATATAAACTAAAGTGTACAATCCTGAAGTGGGTGCACGAACAGAGACCTGGGGGTATGTGTGCACAAATCATTGAAGGTGGCAGGGCAGGTTGAGAAAGAAGTTAAAAAGGCTTACAGGATCCTGGGCTTCCTAAATAGAGGTATAGAGTACAAAAGTGTGGAAATTATGATGAACCTTTATAAAACACTGGTTCGGCCCCAACTGGAGTACTGTGTCCAATTCTGGGCACCATACTGTAGGAAGGATGTGAAGGCCTTAGAGAAGGTGCAGAAAAGATTTACGAGAATGATTCCAGGAATGAGGGACTTCGGTTACATGGATAGACTGGAGAAGCTGGGGTTGTTCTCCTTGGAGCAGAGAAGATTGAGAGGAGATTTGATCGAGGTATTCAAAATCATGAGAGGTCTGGACAGAGTAGATAGAGAGAAACTGTTCCCATTGGCAGAGGGTCGAGAACCAAAGGACACAGATTTAAGGTGATTGGCAAAAGAACCAAAGGCGATGTAAGAAAAAACTTTTTTATGCAGCGAGTGGTTAAGATCTGGAATGCACTTCCTGAAAGGGTGGTGGAGGCAGACTCAATCATATCTTTCAAAAGAGAGTTGGATAAGTCTCTGAAGAAAAAAAATTGCAGAGCTATGGGGAAAGGGCGGGGGAGAGGGACTAGCTGAGGTGCTCTCGCAGAGAGCCGGCACGGGCTCGATGGGCCGAATGGCCTTCTTCTGTGCTTTAACCATTCTATGATTCAATGATGCTAGGGAAAGAAGAGAAGATTGAGTGAGAGTGATGGAATGAGTGTAAGGAATGGATGGTTTAGATCTTTAGAGGGTGACTATGATGGAGTGGGGTGGCAATACCAAGTGGCCTCCTTGTGTGTTGTTAGTTGATATGATAGCACTAGGATGAGGGTGAGTGTGAGGGGTCGCTAGTGAGATGGGGATGTGAAATGTAGATAGAGAGGGAGGGATGGGTGGAGGTGCAAGGTATGTTGGTGTGAGGAAGGATGTGCAGGAGTAGGGCTAGGAAGGCAGAGTGATAGGGATGTGACGAGAGGCACAGCAGGATGAAGATCGGTTTGGCTTTGTACTCACCTTTTCTGATTTCAGAAGTATATTAAAACATTTTCAGCACTGCATCAAGTCCTCCTTACAACTGCCCTGCTATTAACCTCCTCTGCAATCTCTAACCAGGCCCTCTTGGTGTCCCGGGGAGGTCTCTTCCACCCACTGGCAGGGAAGAGGACCTCCCTGCGTGCCCGGACTCCCTCCACAAGCACATGGAGGGAGTCATCGGAAAACCTGGGTGCAGCCCTCTACCTTGTTTCAGCCATCACTGTAGCCCTGTAGCCGTACAAATCTCAAATGTTCCCAATAGGATTCTAGATGCAGCTTCAAATGAAACGTGACCATGGTCCCTTTAAATATATCGGCACCAAACTTCTTCTTTTTCTTAGGTAGTCCCTCGGGAACCGAGGATGACTTGCTTCCACATTAAAAATGAGTTCTCAGGTGACTGATGAGTCCAATGCGGGACCTACAGCCTCGGTCACAGGTGGGGCAGACGGTGGTTGAAGGGGCTGGTGGGTGGGGTGCTTGGGTTGACGTGCGCTCCTTCCGCTGTTTGCGCTTGGCTTCCGCTTGCTCCCGGCGAAGAGACTTGACGTGTTCGGGGTCTTCCTGGATGCTTCTCCTCCACTTTGTGCGGTCTTGGGCCAAGGATTCCCAGGTGTCGGTGGGGATGTTACATTTTTTCAAGGAGGCTTTGAGGGTGTCCTTGAAGCAATTCCTCTGCCCACCTGGGGCTCTCTTGCCATGTCGGAGCTCCAGGTAGAGCGCTTGTTTTGGGAGTCTCATATCAGGCATACGGACGATGTGGCCCGTCCGTTGGAGCTGATCGAGCATGGTCAAATCTTCGATGCTGGGGATGTTGGCCTGAGCGAGTACACTGACATTGGCGTGCCTATCCTGCCAATGAATTTTCAGGATCTTGTGGAGGCAGCATCGGTGGTACCTCTCCAGTGCTTTGAGGTGCCTACTGTACATGGTCCATGTCTCTGAAGCATACAGGAGGGCGGGCATCACTACTGCTCTGCAGACCATGAACTTGGTGCCGGGTTTGAGATCCTGGTCTTCAAACACTCTCTTCCTCAGGTGACTGAAGGCTGCACTGGCACACTGAAGGCGGTGTTGGACTTTGTCATCGACATCTGCCCAGGCTTAACAAGGCCCATTGGGGAAAATCTTCTTTTGCAGCGGGAGGAAGACAGCAGCGGCCTCGCAGCCCGCCACGGACCCCGACGCCATCGGACCCGCTCAGGTTGGGAAAATCGCGGTCAATGTTTCAGGTCGATGATCTTTCATCAGAACTGGAAAATGTTACAGATGTAACAAATTTTAAGCAAGTACAGGAAATTTTGTTATATCCAGCACCGACGGGGCCGAGCTGTTGCCGATCTATCAAAACTGCCGGACAAACCAGCGTTAATGTTGAAGCATACGGAGATTTGCAGCTCCGTATCTGACAACAAACACTGTTGCTTAAGCAACAGCTTCTAAACAGTCGGCCGTACCTTGGAAGCATCTCTGTAGCTTAGCAACCGCTTCAGAGAGACTTTGCAGAGCCTGACTGTTGAAAAAAAAGCCACAAGAAGAAAAAAACCTAACAAAACGGCTCCTGATTTCTGCCGGTAGATCGAGGTTTCCGGACATACAACCTTCGGATAAACCAAAGTTTCCCGTACAGGGAAGTGTTACATTATACATTTCTAATAGCCATTGAGTAATGTAGCACTTCCCTGTACTTGCTTAAAATTTGTTACATCTGTAACATTTTCCAGTTCTGATGAAAGGTCATCGACCTGAAACTAGAAGGCTCAAGTCAGGAGTGTGATAGAATACTCACTCCACACCTGGAGCCGCAACAACTCAAGAAGCTCAACGTCATCCAGGACAGAGCAGTTTGCTTGTTTGGTGCCCCGGACACTGGACTCAATATCCACTCCCTCCATCACTGGCGCACTGTGGCCGCATTATGTACGATTTACGGGATGCACTACAGCTTCGACTGCACCTCCCTCCCAAGATGGACAAGAGCAGCAATATACTGGGAATACTATCTGCTCTAAGTTCCTTGCCAAGTCTCTCATCATCCTGACTTGGACAAATATTGCTGTTCCTTCATTGGCACTGGGTCAAAATCCTGAAATTCTCCAACTGATACCACTGAGGTGCATCATTACCAGAAGAACTGCAGAGGTTGAAGGAGAAGGCCCACCACCACCTTCTCTGGGAAACTAGGGATTGGCAGTAAATGTGGCCTGCCAGCAACACCAACCTCTGGTGAACAAATAAATAAACTGCCCCAAGACCTGCCCTCGTCCCAGTCCAACAAAAGCACCTTCTATTGCACCAGGGAATTTTCCCTGGTGCATAGCAGCCATCCTTGTGGCCTTTTTGAGTGAGATCACATATGAATCCTGATTTTCCCAACCTTGCAAGGTTAGTCTGAAGCTCATCCATGCTCTGGGTGCACCTGTGCCGGCATTGGGATGGGGGACGGGGGGTGGACGTGATGGGCGGATGCAGGGGGCGACCTCGTGG
The DNA here is from genome assembly GCF_052327205.1 of Somniosus microcephalus. NCBI lineage: Eukaryota > Metazoa > Chordata > Chondrichthyes > Squaliformes > Somniosidae > Somniosus > Somniosus microcephalus. The sequence goes on along the minus strand of NC_140991.1, from coordinate 42,817,176 downwards.
AATTTTGAGAGGTAAGCACTGTCCTTTGTTAAAATAGGCTTCCTGCCCAAGGAGAATGTGGGCAAGGAGTCAGGAGAGAAGTGCTATTGGCTGCCAGCTAGCCAGTAGCTCTTAAAGGGACATTTTGGACCCTTTAATGAACAATTTGGGGGTCTGCAAAGCCTGTGTGAGGATATGGCTAAAAGGAGCAATGTGGGCAAATCATCCCATTCAACCATCAGGTCTTGGGAGGTCCTGCTGCAATAACTAAAACAAAGCAGGATGATTCTTTTGGGGTGTCACAAGATCACCTTCCTGTGAAGACAAGGAGGTACGAAGGAGGTGACCTAAAGAGTCTTGAGAATCCATTGTGCTCGGGAGCAAATGGAGAAAAAGTTTTCCGGCCTTCGGAGAAATGCTGTGGACATTCTCGCCTCCTTCGCATACACGTTTGCTCTTCGATGTTGCAAGGCACGGCTCCAGTGGAAGATTTCTCTTCTGCACCCTGAGGGAAGCGAGCTTGCAGAGAACTTTTTTTTTTGCTGCACTGGGACACAATAATACCTTGCATAAAACAGGTCAAAGTTCTGTTTGTGCAGAGTACTCACCGTGGGAACACTGTACTAACTCGTTTAGAAGGGAAGTGATTGGGGCTGCATTTTGGAGAGATTAGGGAGGTTCTATCAGCTTTCTCGCTGTGTTCTGCTTACAGCGGCGAGTGACCAGTGTAGCATAAAGGGCTAATTGAGTGTGGAGTTTAGCCTCAGTGGGAGAAACTGGGGCAGGTGCTGACATTTACTTGTTTATTGTATTGCGGTTGACTTTAATGTACCTCGTTTTAGTTGTTCGATATTAGAAACAATTTGGTGACTTATCTGTAGGCTGATTTGAGCTGGTAATAGGTTAATTCATTGATTACTTAAGTGGTGTGTTTAACAGTTCTCTCATTGATTATTGTTTCCCCTGTGACCGTTGGGCTATTGAGTCAGTTAAGACAGTTGTGCTTATTAGCAATAGAGGAAGGGAAGTGGGTGACCATCTATTAGGGTAGGAAGAGGAGACATGAGACAGTGCAGGGGTGTCCTGAGAATGCTGAATTGACAAACAGGTATAATTGTTAAATGACACCAGCTCAAAAGAAGATAAGCAGCGCTCCTGCCAGAAAGTGGGTAGGAGCCTATTTAAAATGTTCACACAGGAGTCAATCGATATCATCAGGAACCCACTGCGATTTTCGAGTCAATCGGTGCAGCTACCGTTGTTTCTTCAACCTGCCCACAAACAATGGGCAGTACAGGTCGAGAGGCAGACATTGCAGTACTATTTAAAGGGATCCTTAGCTGCAGTCAGTGAAAGCTGGAAGCAGATTTGGCCCTCATTTCTCTGTTCAGTCTCTTGAGAGCTTGGAGCCTGAAAGGCTTCCATGAGGCCACCTCCTTGCTGTCATGTGGTCACAAAGGCTGCGCCTGGCACCATTGTGCACTAGGGTACCCAGTTACACAAGTCTATCATTGCTGGATTTAACAGACTGGGTGATTGTTTAGAAACAGCTGTGGCGGTGGGTTTAACCTTCATCAGAGACACCCTGCTCTCATGCAGCCAAGTGACCATCCAGCTGGGATGCCCAGCCCAGGGGCACGGCAGGAAAAGGGTCTGATGAGGTGGATTCCTCTCACTCTACATATTCTCTCACTAAGACTAGCCAGGCCCCTCAAAGGATTGAAGAAGTACCTGAGAGCAGGAAGAGGTTGACAGGCACTGTGATACTAGCCAAGACTTCTAGCTTCTGCAGGGACATCAAATGGCCACGAGCATCCCGAAATATCCCGGTGGGCGCCGATTCACTGAACTCCTTCAAGTGAGAGCTGGACCTGTTTCTGACTGGGGCAGAGATCACCTTGTACAAAAGGTAGATACTGCATAGAATAATCTCCTGAAAATAGAAAAGATCTCCTGGACTAGTTTTGATCGTGGAGGGTGGGTTAGGGTCAGAGAGGAATTTCCCAGATTTTTTTGTCCCCCAAATTGGCCTGGGTTTTAATCTGGTTTTCCCCCTCTCCCAGGAGATCACATGGTTTTGGATGGGGTGGAGAGTGTATATATTGGGTGGGATGGGCTGGATGGATCATAGGGTCTTTTCCAGTCCGTCATTGTTCCTTTGTTGGTATATCCACACCACCGAATCTGAATCTGCCACTGCATTCACTCCTCCCACTCAGGGAGCATTTAGACACCGCTGTAGGGCTTATGTGTGGTGGCCGGGGATCGATTAGCAAATCGAGGACCTGACAAAGAGCTGTTCAGGATGCCAGAAGGTCCAAAATGCACCACCACATGCCCCTCTACACCCATGGGAGTGGCCCTCCTCTCCATGGCAACGGGTGCATATTGATTTTGCTGGTCCATTCATGGACTCAATGTTTTTGATAGCCGTGGATGCGCACTCAAAATGGCCTGAGGTGATAAAAATGTCCTCCACCACCACGGAGAAAACTATTGCAGTCCTACGGACCATATTTGCCAGGAACGGCTTGCCAGAGCAGATTTGCTCTGATAACGGACCACAGTTTGTGTCCGAAGAATTTCGGAAATTTATGAAAAGGAATGGGGTAAGGCATTACACATCCGCCCCGTATCATCCAGCCACAAATGGATTGGCTGAGAGGTTCGTACAAACCTTTACAAAGGCAGTAAGGGCCATGTGCGATGACGACATTCCACTGCAGCATAAGGTGGACAATTTCCTGTTAGCCTACAGAAATGCGACACATGCAGTCACCAACCAGACCCCGGCCATGATGTTCTTTAACCGAAGGTTGAGATCTCGTCTGGATTTGCTCAGACCAAATGTGCGAAGAGATGTTGAGAATAAGCAATTCCAGCACATCAATGAGAAGCCGACAAGGAGCTTCAATGTAGGGCAACCAGTCTTGGCCCGCGACTACCGAACAGAGAAATGGCAACCAGGAACGATATGCACACGGCAGGGGCCACTAATGTACGCAGTGGATGTTGGGGAGAACATTGTGAGACGCCATGTCAACCAGATCCTAGAGTCACAGGAACGAGTCAACCCCAGGTCTCGCGTACCTGGTGATGAACCCGACATACAGGTAGCATCTACCCCAGAAACAGTAGCATCGGAAGCTGATGAACCAACCGACGACAGGGGGCCAGAATCGCCTCCGCACCAAGAGCAAGACACTCAGGAAAGGCGCTATCCAGAAAGGATCAGGAAGCCGCCCCAAAGACTGAATTTATAAATGGACTATTTTCAGTTAATGTTGCATGTTAAAAGTGTTAATTGTTAAATGAATGTTATGGTACTGTTAATCTAAAAGGGGAGGAATTGTAGTGTATGTACCTTTAAGGGGAGAGCTACTTTTTACAGCTCCTGTATACTGTAGTACCGGCAGTGACCACACCTGTATATAACCCTGAGTAGGGATCTGTACTGTTAGTTTTAGAGTAACCCTCACCCAGTAAACACCTGTTGATTGTTCCTCTGCAGTCTCTGTCTATTTATTGAAAGACACCATACCTCAAGATACACGGATTTAACAGAACTGATTAGAATACGCGCACAGCAAGGAGTCAGAAACAGCGCAGCCAAATGGCTCACGCACATCCAAGGTGCCGGGGCCTGACACAGAACTCCATCGACCGCTTATTTAACGTTATTTAACAAGGTTATTAAAAGTAAAAGAGCTAAATTATTCGTGTAGGTTTCTCATTTTCATCCTTTAAAAATCTTTATACCTTCACCTGAGTTGATTAGCTAGTCATGTTTTAATTTCAGTCAAAACCGTTTGTAAGCGTGAAAGGACACCAGTCTGCTAAAACAAGGGCTGCTCGTTTAGTTGAAAGTACCTTTAAAATCAGAAACTGGGGAAAATGATGGCCTGACGATTGGAAAAATTACCCGAGCAGTATCGATTGATGTGAAGTCTGTAGGCATTGAACGGTGCTGTACCTTCCTAAAGCAAAATCTAAAGTGATTTTATGAAGCAGTTTTTCGATCACCAAGGGTAGACAATTAAAACGCGATGCCATTATTTGATTAAAGATGCACCTGCATTGCCAAGCTTTATATTTTTGAAATAATTTTAAATATCTACTTTCCATTGTCCACGTTGAATAATTTGAGGGTACGTTTGACTTTAGGCCATAGTGTAACATGGACAATATCGATTCAGTGCCTGTTGTACATCTTAACATTGGAGTCAATGGAAATGAAAATGGGGAGTGATGTATAATGGGCGGTTGATCGATATCACCCATTTTACACTATGGTCCAAAGTCAAAATTACCCCCTTTGAACTTTAGTTTGCTTCACAGCAATCATACCATAAACCAAATGAAGCTGATACAGTTTTATTGATGTTAAACCCTACAAACCTCCGAGATGTCTGCGCTCCTCCAATTCTGGCCTATTGCACATCCCCGATTTCCTTCGCTTCACTGTTGGTGGCCGTGCCTTCAACTGTCTAGGCCCTAAGCTCTCGAATTCCCTCCCTAAACCTCTCCGCCTCTCTACCTCTCTCCTCCTTTAAGTCCTTAAAGCACTATCGGGCCCTGCTGTCACCTGCCAAAACTGCTCACTATTCCAGAATCATCCTGGAATGCAAAGGTAACCCCTGGCTTCTCTACTGCAAACTGTATTCATAAACCTCTCTCCCCTGTCTCTTTCAGCCTCACCTCCAACAGCAAGTGCAAGGAGCTCATGGACTTCTTTGTCACTAAGTTTGAGACCATCCGTTTGGCTGCCTCTGTCACTTCCCCTAGCCCATCGAGCCAAACTTCCTCTAAGGTCACCCCCTGCCCTAGCCCTGAACTCACATCTTTCTCCAGTTTCTCTCCGATCTCTCCTCATGCCCTCTCTGAGCTCATCTTGTCCATGAGACCCACCTCTTACTCCCTCGACCCTATTCCCACTAAACTGCTGAGCACTCAATTTCCCTTCCTGGCCCCCATGTTAGCTGATATTGTTAATGGTTCTCTCTCCTCAGGTACTGTCTCCCTCTGCTTCAAATCTGCTGTCATCACCCCCTCCTCAAAAAAACAACCCTTGATCCCACCATCCTGGCAAACTACCACCTCATCTCCAACCTCCCTTTCCTCTCCAAAGTCCTTGAACTTGTCGTCACCTCCCAAATCCGTGCCCATCTTTCCTGCAATTCCATGTTTGAATCCCTCCAATCAGGTTTCCGCCCTTGCCACAGTACCGAAACAGCTCTTATCAAAGTCACAAATGATATCCTATCTAACTGGGACAAAGGTAAACTATTCCTCCTCGTCCTTCTTGACTTGTCTGCAGCCTTTGACACGGTTGACCACTCCATCCTTCTCCAACGCCTCTCCACCGTCGTCTAGCTGGGTGGGCCTGCACTCGCCTGGTTCCATTCTTATCTATCCAGTCGTAGCCAGAGAATCACCTGCAATGGCTTCACCGGGCAGCACGGTGGCATAGTGGTTAGCACTGTTGCCTCACAGCGCCAGGGACCCGGGTTCAAATCTGGCCTCGGGTGACTGTCTGTGTGGAGTTTGCACATTCTCCCCGTGTTTGCGTGGGTTTCCTCCGGGTGCTCCGGTTTCCTCCCACAGTCCAAAGATGTGCGGGTTAGGTTGATTGGCCATGATAAAAATTGGCCCTTAGTGTTAGGGGGGATTAAATACGTGGGGTTACGGGGTTACGGGGATAGGGCTTGGGTGGGATGGCTGTCGGTGTAGGGACCGGGTGCAAGGGTTTGGATGATCAGCCATGATCTCGTTGAATGGCGGAGCAGGCTCGAAGGGCCGAATGGCCTACTCCTGCTCCAATCTTCTATGTTTCTATGTTTTCTATGTTTCTTCCCACTCCCGCACTGTTACTTCTGGTGTCCCCCAAGAATCCATCCTTGGCCCCCTCCTATTTCTCATCTACATGCTGCCCCTTGGCGACATTATCCAAAAACACAGCGTCAGTTTCCACATGTACGCTGACAACACCCAGGTCAACCTCACCACCACCTCTCTCAACCCCTCCACTGTCTCTAAATTGTCACACTGCTTGTCCGATATGCAGCACTGGATGAGCAGAAATCTCCTCCAACTAAATATTGACAAGACCGAAGCCATTGTTTTTGGTCACCGCTACAAACTCCATTCCCTAGCCACCAACTCCATCCCTCTCCCTGGTATCTGTCTGAGGCTGAACCACACTGTTCACAACCTTGGTGTCGTATTTGAATCTGAGATGAGCTTCCGACCACATATCCCCGCCATCATTAAGACCACCTATTTCCACCTCCGGAACATCGCCTGACTCCGTCCCTGCCTCAGCTTATCAACGGCTGAAATCCTCATCCATACCTTTGTTACCTCTAGACTTGATTATTCCAATGCACACCTGGCCGGCATCCCAGCTTCCACCCTCCATAAACTTAAGGTCACTGCTGCCCGTGTCCTAACTCACACCAAGTCTCATTCACCCATCACCCCTGTGTTCGCTGACCTATATTGGCTCCTGGTTAAGCAGCGCCTCGATTTTAAAATTCTCATCCTTGTTTTCAAATCCTTCCATGGCTTCTCCCCTTCCTATCTCTGTAAACTCCTTTAACTCTACAACCCTCCGAGATATCTGCGCTTCTCCAATTCTGGCTTCTTGAGTAACCCCGATTTTAATCGCTCCACCGTTGGCGGCCGTGCCTTCAGCTGCGTAGGCCCTAAGCTCTGGAATTCCCTCCTTAAACCTCTCCACCTCTCTACCTCTCTCTCCTCCTTTAAGACACTCCTTAAAACCTACCTGTTTGACCAAGCTTTTGATCACCTGCCCTAATATCTCCTCATGTGGCTCGGTGTCAAGTTATGTTTGATAGCGCTTCTGTGCAGCACCTTGGGATGTTTTACTACGTTAAAGGCGCTATATAAATACAAGTTTGTTGTTGCTGTTGCCAGCCTTATTTTGTACACGCACAAAACATAATTGTGAACCGCACAATGCATTTAAACTTTAATTTAGCCGCAGGTTTGAAGCTCAGCCAAGGCAACTGCTCAGGCAATTATGCTGTGAGTTTTATTTCCCGAACTCTCAGATCGTTGAAGAGTGGAGCAACCTCCTGGTTTCCAGCAGAAAAGCACACTGACATTGGATAAAGGGTTGCAACTGCATCAGTGGCTCTGATTAATATACCTTTGGCATTGACTCATTGCTGCCATGGGCCATGGTGACTGTTTTGTTAATTAATTAAGCTGGAGCTTTTGAGCACAAGGACACTAATAGGTGTGTTTTCAAATGTTCTGAATGAATTTTTTTCTAATTTTATGAAGGAACTGACTACTGTGCCCCAATCTAACTAGGAAATAGTTTTGTATGTTTTTTTAAAATTATTTTCAGTCATTTATAATTGGGTTACTCACAGGTAGCAGATTGACACTGACATAAAATGCTTATTTTTGTGATGAGCCCATTTTCAGCTGTATTAACCGAATGTGGTGTAGCCAAGTTTGCTAATGATAAAAAGATAGGTGGGAAAGCAAATTGTGTGCAGGATGCAGAAAATCTCCAGGGGGATATGGATGGGCTGGGTGAGTGGGCGGGTATCTGGCAGATGGAGTTTAATGTGGGAAAATGCTAGGTTATCCACTTTGGTAGGGAAAATAAAAAAGCAAATTATTATTTAAATGGGGAGGGATTACAAAATGCTGAGGTACAGAGGGATCTGGGGTCCTTGTAAATGAATCACAAAAATTTAGCATGCAGGTACAGCAAGTAATTAGGAAGGCAAATGGAGTGTTGGCCTTTATTGCAAAGGGAATGGAGTATAAAAGTAGGGAAGTCATGTTACAACTGTACAGGGCGCTGGTGAGACCACATCTGGAGTACTGCGTACAGTTTTGGTCTCCTTATTTAAGGAAGGATATACTTGCATTAGAAGCAGTTCAGTGAAGGTTCACGAGGTTGATTCCGGAGATGAAGGGGTTGTCTCATGAAGAAAGGTTGGGCCTATACTCATTGGAGTTTAGAAGAATGAGAGGGGATCTTATTGAAACATATAAGATTCTGATGGGGCTTGACAGAGAGGATGTTTCCCCTCGTGGGGGAATCTAGAACTAGGGGGCATGATTTCAGAATAAGGGGGCACCCATTTAAATCGGAAATGAGGAAGAATTTCTTCTCTGAGGGTCTTGAATCTTTGGAATTCTCTTCCCCAGAGAGCTGTGGAGGCTGGGCCATTGAATATATTTAAGGTGGAGATAGACAGATTTTTGAACGATAAGGGAGTCAAGGGTTATGGGGAGCGGGCAGGGAAGTGGAGTTGAGGCCAAGATCAGATCAGCCATGATCTTATTGAATGGCGGAGCAGGCTCAAGGGGCCAAATGACCTGCTCCTGCTCCTACGTCTTATGTTCTTATGTCTTATTAATCAAACTGCACCAATTTACCACTCTTAAAAATATCAAGGAATATTTTGTAAAGCAAAATTTAAAAAAAATGACATTTGAAACATTTGACTGTGCTGGTTCAGGGCAGACTTTGTGTTCAGCGATATGCAAATTAGTTTGAGTGGAAGCCCAGGGAAGAAAAACACTTTTCAAAACGGGCACATTTTTGGGAGCAATTTGCGCCGGAATCGGCGAATGCACCCAAAGCGGAAACATTGCCCCCGGGATCTTTACTGCCAACAGAGATATAAGACTTTCGCCATATCAGTTTGGGCTGGACTCAACTCCAGGAAGGACAAGTGCTGATTCACTGTACCACCCTCTCGGTGTTTGATGATGCAGATTGTATGGATTTGATTCCCTTGTGTCTGTTGTTTTGTTCAAGCACAGTATGTACAAATTTAGAATCTAATCTAGTCAAAACAACGTGTAACACCCAGTATATAAAATGATCAATATTAATGATCTCAGGAAGCTGCAAAAACTCACTAATGATTTATTAGTTATGCTGCAAATACTACTCATAAGGAAAAAACAGATGTGGCCTCCCCGGTTATTCTCTGCAATCTGTCCACGACTAAGGAAAGAAAGAGGCATTTCATTTTGCTGATGTTACACTTCTACAATATAGACTTGTTGACTGTGAATGAGACATGATACAGTCTAAAGGTGGTTCGGGAACTCACGTTCACTATGACTTCTTTTAGTATTTCTGTTTGTGCCATAGATAACAAAGGCAGCTAGATTTCCTTTGTTTGATTCTGAGAGTGTTTTTAATTGCACTAACTGGAGGAGACACAGACTCATACAACGCCGACACAATGGCCTGGGATTTCCACCAAGGACGCAATTGCAAATTGTGCCCAAAGTTGTACCCGACACTGCGCTGGTTTTGCCAAGGTGAAATTGTGCCCAAGTTTCCGCACAAGCTCATTAGCATAAGCCCCGGTCGTAAATCAAGCAGGGCAGGCCTGTGGCTTCAATTGACTGCTAGTCATGTGATGAACGGTAGATTCATGTGACCACGGCTGCCTGTGCGCCCGAGAATCTGGGTGCAGTAAGAACAACCCTCCACCCCGGCCGAGTGAGTGCAATCAGCCGACCGGGGACGGGGGGTGCGAGGCCAGTTTTGTGGGCGGGGTCTGGTTCGGGCAAAGACTCTGTTGAAGGAGCTTAAAAGATCACGGTTACTTGAGTGTAAAGTAGTTATGGGCACAACACACTTATGCTTAAAATTACGTGATCTTTTGCGCTATTCTGATTTTGATTCCATCCAGATTAAGCTGTTATCTGAGCAGAAATCTTACGGAAACTCCAGGCCAATATTTTCTTGTTGCCTGCGGAAGATTGCAAACTCAAATTGCTCTTCCATTCACTTGCTGGAGCACATTTCTGTATGAATCTGGTAATGTTTCAGAGAAAAAGCACATAATTCAGTCCATTACATCTACATTTAACGGGTTCATTATTTTAATTTTTGACAGTATATAACTGACCATGTGTTTTTTTTCCCTCCACTAAAGGACATGTTTTTTATTTCTGCATATACTGGGGTTGTTAAAAGTACAAATCATCTTTATAGCTTCCTAAAATTTTGCGTAATATATTTGCTAACAATTATCCGGCTACTGTCACATAATATTTTTTGGCAGCGTTATGGATCTTTTTATGCAAATGTTGAAATGTACTTGGATCGGTTAAGCAGACATAGTTTGGCATTGGGATGAATGGATTTGATGTCGTGGCCAATGCTTTTTTTATACATTCCATTGTTTGTGTTTATGACATAAGAGTTCAACACTGGGGTAGTGCAGGGTATAGGCAGCAGAGAAAAAAATATATACTACAGTGTATTAGAGGGGGAGAAGAAGGTACTGCCGTACATGGAGGAAGAGTAAACAAGCACAAAAGAAGAAGAAGGTAAGCATGCAGGTGCAGCAGGCGGTTAAGAAGGCAAATGGTATGTTGGCCTTCGTAGCGAGAGGGTTCAAGAACAGGAACAAGGATGTCTTGCTGCAGTTGTACAGGGCCTTGGTGAGACCACACCTTGAGTATTGTGTGCAGTTTTGGTCGCCTTATCTGAGGAAGGATGTTCTTGCCATGGAGGGAGTGCAGCGAAGATTCACCAGGCTGATACCTGGGATGGCAGGAATGATGTATGAGGAGAGATTGGGTCGATTGGGCTTATACTCGCTGGAGTTTAGAAGAATGAGAGGGGATCTCATTGAAACTTTTAAAATTCTAACAGGACTAGACAGACTAGATGCTGGAAGGATGTTCCCGATGGCCGAGGAGTCCAGAACCAGGGGTCACAGTCAAAGGACAGAGATGAGGAGGAATTTCTTCACCCAGAAGGCAGTTGAGGCCAACTCATTAAATATATTCAAGAAGGAGTTAGATATATTTCTTAAGTCTAAAGGGATCAAGGGCTATGGGGAGAAGGCAGGGACAGGGTACTGAATTTGGATGAGCAGCCATGATCTCATTGAATGGCGGAGCAGGCTCGAGGGGCCGAATGGCCTACTCCTGCTCCTATCTTCTATGTAAAAGGGAAAAAAATAAAATAAAGAGTGCGATAAAGCCAAGGGAAAGAAAATGTTCGCTAGGATCAGCGCTAGACGAGAAATTGCATCCCAGCACAGATACAATGGCCCGTATTTTCCGATCGGAGGCTTCCTGCGTGCAGAAACCTCCGATCTGGAAAAAATCTACGCCCTTACCTGAGGGCTCCGTAGGTCCGGACATGTCCACTCCTGGGCCTCTGCTCTATGAAATGCGCAGAAGCCCAGGTGTCCCAGGGGCGCATGTGGTTCGCAAGCGTCCCTGGGATCACGTGGGCCATGGGGAACCAATGAAAGAAGGGAATCTCCCTTCACATTTTTGATAGCTTAGACCTGTCAAAAGTATGAATGGGAATCACTGAAAAAACACATCAAAACATTAAATATATATATTTTTTAAATCGCGTTTTTAAAACGGAGTTAAAATTACATTAAATTAAATATTTTAAACAAAGATGTAATTTTTTGAGAAAAAAATTAAAGTTTTTTACAGGGCTAAAAATAAACTTACCTTTTATTAATGAGTGAAAAAAATTAATTTTTTACTTTTTTAAACTCTTATGCTGGTAAAAGCAGGCCTTACGCCTCCTTTTACCAGGCGTAAGATTTTTAAGGGATTTCAGCGGGCGGAGGTTCTGCAGAAAGCGGAACTCTCCATCCGCAGAGGCCCTTTTCCAGGGCAGAGAGGATTCTTGACAGATCAGAAGTGCTGGTTTTCAGCGCATGCGCTTCGCATGCCTGAAACCGGCATTTGCGAGGTCCCTACGGGTGTGTACACAGCTTGTACACAGCCGTAGGCATCGGAAAATACGCGCCAATGCCATTGGAAGAGAGGATAAAAATGGAAGGATAAATAGCTAATACCGGGCAAAAAAAACTTAATTTACATTAAATATTTTTAGAATATATTTCCATGACTCCAGCCATTTATATAACATGCTAGACTCTTGACAATAGCATTTTGCCTGAAAATAGTTGGAAATACAGTGAACAGGGGGCTGTCTACAGGATTAGGCAAACTCAACAATAGTCGACTTCAAAAAGAATTGTCAGCACAGAGTGTTTTGTTATGTCGGGAGCCCATGTTACTTAAATAGTTGGATATTTAAGTGCACTGTAGGAATGGCTAGATTCCTAACTAAAGGACTGAGGTCGAGTCAGTCTATCAAACAAACGATGTTTAATACTAATCAACAGAGATTAAAACGAAAACACAGGAGAACTACATTACAGGTCTGTACTCTTTGCTGGCTCCACGAGGACTGGCTAGGGCGGATCCCCAGCCTGACGTCATGACGTTTTCCCGCCGCTGGAGGATCACGTGATCAACGTGATGACGTCATCGCGTTTGGTCTCATTCTTAAAGGGACCGCGCTATGTACATGCAATGATATGAACAAAGATACAGATTCATTCTGTAGCTAATAATTTGTTAAAGATAATTATGTACATTAGATCAGAGTCCCCCTGGTGGCTCTGCCACATGTGCCCCCCCAGAATTGTCTTTAACAGTAAAAGTCAATCGACTAGGAGGTCTGACAAGCCTGTCAGAGCGACTCCTGTATTCTTGGAGTGGATGTTGTTGAACAGCGGGCGGGCTGGCGGATGGAAGCCTTCGGTCTGGCGTGGATGCAGCGGGAGGTCGACCATGTTGTTGTGGCTGTGCGGTCTCTACTGGCCGGTCGATGTCCAGGTGTGCCGGTTTGAGATGGTCAATGGATATGTGGTCGGGTTTACCACTGATGTCTACAGAGAAACTCTTGTCGCCTGTCTCCAGTACGCGAAAAGGGCCTGTGTAAGGGGCCTTGAGCGGATCCCTATGGGCATCATGACGAATGAATACAAATTCAGCATTCTTTAGCTCCGCTGGTACATGTGAAGATGGAAGGCCTTGATGCGAAGTTAGGATAGGCGCAAAAGCCCTGGCTGTTTCCCGGTGGCTGCTGAGTTGGTCGACCACGGCTCAGTTGGAAGCGGCAGGAAATCTCCCGGTACGCGGAGTGGCTGGCCGTACACGAGCTCCACGGTGGACGATTGCAGGTCCTCTTTGGGTGCCGTGCGGAGACCCAACATGACCCACGGAAGCTTATCCACCCATCCGGCGCCTTGGAGGCTGGCCCTCAGCGATGCCTTTAACGATCTGTGGAAACATTCGCACAAACCATTTGCTTGCAGGTGATAGGCCATGGTGCGGTGAAGCTTGGTGCCGAGACCCTGGGCCACAGCGTTCCAGAGCTCGGAAGAGAACTGTGGACCGCGGTCTGAAGAAATGTCCGCCAGAACGCCGAAACGTGCGACCCACGAGGAGAGGAATGCCTCTGGCGACATCAGTGGACGTAGTAGACGCCAGAGGAACTGCCTCTGGCCATCTAGTAGTACGATCGACCATGGTGAGGATGTGTGTGCACCCCTGCGATGGTGGAAGCGGCCCGACGAGGTCCACGTTGACATGGTCGAATCGACGTTCTGGTACTGCGAACGTGGCCACTGGGGCCTTAACGTGATGTTGCACCTTAGACATTTGACAGACGACGCAGGTGTTAGCCCATTCACGGATATCCTTACGCATTCCTCTCCAGACGAACTTAGCCGACATTAATTTTTGAGATGCCTTCATGCCAGGATGCGAAAGCCCATGTATGGCGTCGAAAACTTTGCAGTGCCAGGCAACTGGAACGATCGGGCAGGGATCTCCCATGGAGACATCGCAGAGTAACGAGGTGTCTGCAGCGTGGAATTGTACATCGGTCGGTTGGAGGCTAGAGGTGTCGGTGCAATACGCTTGTGTTTCAGGGTCGGATGCCTGATCGGTAGCCATGAGGGCATAATCGATGCCCAGCTGGGCTGCCTGTACGGTCGCACGAGAATGGCAATCAGCTACCAAGTTGTCCTTGCCAGCTACGTGTTAGATGTCTGTCGTGAATTCTGAAATGAAAGTTAGCTGTCGCTGCTGTCGAGCCGACCACTGTTCGGCGGTCTTGGCCATGGCGAAGGTCAGTGGTTTGTGATCTACAAACGCAGTGAAGGGACGTCCTTCTAACAAAAAACGGAAATGGCGGATAGCCAGGAACAGCGCCAGCAACTCCCGGTCGAAAGTGCTATATTTGCGTTCGTTGCGCCAGAGTTGGCGGCTGAAAAATGCTAGTGGTTGCCACATCCCTTTGACCCACTGTTCCTGCACAGCGCCTATGGCATAGTCGGAAGCGTTGGTGGTAAGGGCGATGGTGGCACCTGGCAGAGGGTGCGCCAACATAGTTGCATTGGCTAGAGCGGTTTTTGTGTTGTCGAAAGCGTTGTCCATTTCAACCGTCCAGGCTATTGTATCCTTTCCGGCCTTGCCTTTGAGGGCCTCGTAGAGGGGCTGCATGAGTCGTGCTGCCTTGGGCACAAAGCGGTGATAGAAATTCACCATGCCCAGGAATTCTTGAAGAGCCTTGGTGGACTGCGGCCTTGGGAATGCCGTAATTGCTTCGACCTTTGACTGCAGCGGAATTGCGCCCTCCGAAGTAATGCGGTGGCCCAAGAAGTCAATCTGTTGTGGGCCGAACTGACACTTGGCCGGGTTGATTATGAGGCCATGTTGGCTGAGGCGCCGAAAGAGGGCACGGAGATGGCAGACGTGTTCCTCTTTGGTAGAGCTGGCTATGAGGATGTCATCAAGGTAGACAAATAAAAAGGGAAGATCCTGCAGGACCGAGTCCATTAGTCGTTGAAAAGCCTGTGCGGCGTTCTTGAGCCCAAATGGCATCCGCAGAAACTCGAACAGTCCAAAGGGAGTGATGACAGCCATTTTCTGGACGTCCTGCGGGTGTACGGGAACTTGGTGGTAGCCACGGACGAGGTCGACCTTGGAGAAGATTGAGTTTCCCGCCAAATGGGCGGAGAAATCCTGTATATGCGGGATCGGGTACCGATCGGGATTAGTGGCGTCATTAAGGCGTCGGTAGTCCCCGCATGGCCGCCATCCACCACCGGGCTTTGGGACGATGTGGAGAGGCGAGGACCAGGGACTATTCGACCGGCGAATAATCCCCAGCCGTTCCATCGTGGCAAACTCTGCCTTCGCAGCCGCGAGCTTGCCGGGTTCCAGGCGTCGAGCTCGCACGTAAACCGGAGAGCCAGTCGTAGTAATGTGGTGTTCGACACCATGCTTAGTGGCCGAGGAGGAGAAAGTGGGCTTGGTCAGCTCCGGGAATTCACCTAATAGGCGAGTGAACTCGTCCGGCGAGGACAACGCGCAGGAGACAGTGTGCGACGTTGCGGAACTGCGGAAGCAAGGGATGGAGTGGAAGGTGGCCATGTTGACCAATCGACGATTTCTTACATCCACCAAGAAGCTGTTAGCGCATAAGAAATCCGCGCCGAGGATGGCTTGCGAAACCTTGGCTGTAATAAATTCCCACTGAAACCGTTGCCCGCCAAAGCACACCTGGACCCGCCGTTTGCCAAAGGTACGAATGGCCCCGCCATTAGCTGCCTCGAGGGAGAGGCCGTGCATCCCAGACTGAATATCGAGTGCTGAGGCAGGAAGGATGCTACACTGCGCCCCGGTGTCGCATAAAAAGCGCCGGCCTGAGAGGGAATCTGTAATGTAGAGGAGCTTCCCGGAATTTCCAATTGCCATCGTGGCCGCGGAACGACCCTCAGGCTCGGTCCTCCTTTTCTGGAGTTGCTGCTGGTGGTGTCGGTTTTTTTTTAGGCGCGAAACTGCAGGGAGGGCGGCAGCCTCTGGCTTTCACGCCAAAACGGGCGTGGTAAAAACACAAGCCAGGGGATGGAGGTGTCGGGGCGGCGTTCGCGGGGGAGGGGTGCCTCGTGGCGGCGCAGGATTGCTGCGTGACCGCATAAATCGGATCTGCTTCTGCAGCAAGTGCTGCGCAATCTGTGGCTTCCGATCTGGCGAGGGCAGCCCGAACCTGCTCGGGTAGTTGACTCAGGAATAACTCCCGAAAGAGGAAACATTGTGGTTCTGAGCCAAGGAGCGTGAGCATCTGGCTCATTAACTCAGATGGCTTGGAATCGCCAAGCCCGGGCAAAGCGAGTAGCCGGCGGGCACGCTCCGCCTTCGTGAGCCCGAAGACCTGTATTAACCGCGCTTTAAGAGTATTTTACTTGCTGTCAACCGGGGGTTTTTTCGAGCAGGCTGATGATCCGTGAGGCCGTGGAGCTGTCGAGTGCAGAGACCACATAAAGTTAACGGGTCTGATCCGCAACAATGTTTCGGAGATCGAATTGTGCTTCTGGTTAGACGAACCAGGAGGCCGCCTGTTGTTCCCAAAATTGTGGGAGCTTCAAAGCCACGGAGTTTGCTTCCATGTTTCCTCGCGCTTCGCTTCTTCCATGAAAATTGTTCACGAATATTCGGGGTCACCACTGTAGGAATTGTTAGATTCCTAACTAAAGGACTGAGGTCGAGTCAGTCTATCAAACAAACGATGTTTAATACTAATCAACAGAGTTTAAAACGAAAACACAGGAGAACTACATTACAGGTCTGTACTCTTTGCTGGCTCCACGAGGACTGGCTAGGGCGGATCCCCAGCCTGACATCATGACGTTTTCCCGCCGCTGGAGGATCACGTGATCAACGTGATGACGTCATCGCGTTTGGTCTCATTCTTAAAGGGACCGCGCTATGTACATGCAATGATATGAACAAAGATACAGATTCATTCTGTAGTTAATAATTTGTTAAAGATAATTATGTACATTAGATCAGAGTCCCCCTGGTGGCTCTGCCACATGTGCCCCCCCAGAATTGTCTTTAACAGTAAAAGTCAATCGACTAGGAGGTCTGACAAGCCTGTCAGAGCGACTCCTGTATTCTTGGAGTGGATGTTGTTGAACAGCGGGCGGGCTGGCGGATGGAAGCCTTCGGTCTGGCGTGGATGCAGCGGGAGGTCGACCATGTCGTTGTGGCTGTGCGGTCTCTACTGGCCGGTCGATGTCCAGGTGTGCCGGTTTGAGATGGTCAATGGATATGTGGTCTGGTTTATCATCGATGTCTACAGAGAAACTCTTGTCGCCTGTCTCCAGTACGCGAAAAGGGCCTGTGTAAGGGGCCTTGAGCGGATCCCTATGGGCATCATGACGAATGAATACAAATTCAGCATTCTTTAGCTCCGCTGGTACGTGTGAAGATGGAAGGCCGTGATGCGAAGTTAGGATAGGCGCAAAAGCCCTGGCTGTTTCCCGGTGGCTGCTGAGTTGGTCGACCACGGCTCAGTTGGAAGTGGCAGGAAATCTCCCGGTACGCGGAGTGGCTGGCCGTACACCAGCTCCACGGCGGACTATTGCAGGTCCTCTTTGGGTGCCGTGCGGAGACCCAACATGACCCACGGAAGCTTATCCACCCATCCGGCGCCTTGGAGGCTGGCCCTCAGCGATGCCTTTAACGATCTGTGGAAACGTTCGCACAAACCATTTGCTTGCAGGTGATAGGCCGTGGTGCGGTGAAGCTTGGTGCCGAGACCCTGGGCCACAGCGTTCCAGAGCTCGGAAGAGAACTGTGGACCGCGGTCTGAAGAAATGTCCGCCGGAACGCCAAAACGTGTGACCCACGAGGAGAGGAATGCCTCTGGCGACATCAGTGGACGTAGTAGATGCCAGAGGAACTGCCTCTGGCCATCTAGTAGTACGATCGACCATGGTGAGGATGTGTGTGCACCCCTGCGATGGTGGAAGCGGCCCGACGAGGTCCACGTTGACATGGTCGAATCGACGTTCTGGTACTGCGAACGTGGCCACTGGGGCCTTAACGTGATGTTGCACCTTAGACATTTGACAGACGACGCAGGTGTTAGCCCAGTCACGGATATCCTTACGCATTCCTCTCCAGACGAACTTAGCCGACATTAATTTTTGAGATGCCTTCACGCCAGGATGCGAAAGCCCATGTATGGCGTCAAAAACTTTGCAGTGCCAGGCGACTGGAACGATCGGGCAGGGATCTCCCATGGAGACATCGCAGAGTAACGAGGTGTCTGCAGCGTGGAATTGCACATCGGTCGGTTGGAGGCTAGAGGTGTCGGTGCAATACGCTTGTGTTTCAGGGTCGGATGCCTGATCGGTAGCCATGAGGGCATAATCGATGCCCAGCTGGACTGCCCGTACGGTCGCACGAGAAAGGCAATCAGCTACCAAGTTGTCCTTGCCAGCTACGTGTTGGATGTCTGTCGTGAATTCTGAAATGAAAGTTAGCTGTCGCTGCTGTCGAGCCGACCACTGTTCGGCGGTCTTGGCCATGGCGAAGGTCAGTGGTTTGTGATCTACAAACGCAGTGAAGGGACGTCCTTCTAACAAAAAACGGAAATGGCGGATAGCCAGGAACAGCGCCAGCAACTCCCGGTCGAAAGTGTTATATTTGCGTTCGTTGCGCCAGAGTTGGCGGCTGAAAAATGCTAGTGGTTGCCACATCCCATTGA
The DNA here is from genome assembly GCF_052327205.1 of Somniosus microcephalus. NCBI lineage: Eukaryota > Metazoa > Chordata > Chondrichthyes > Squaliformes > Somniosidae > Somniosus > Somniosus microcephalus. Next base: position 42,798,788 of record NC_140991.1, on the reverse strand, counting down.
CCCACTGTTCCTGCACAGCGCCTATGGCATAGTCGGAAGCGTTGGTGGTAAGGGCGATGGTGGCACCTGGCAGAGGGTGTGCCAACATAGTTGCATTGGCTAGAGCGGTTTTTGTGTTGTCGAAAGCGTTGTCCATTTCGACCGTCCAGGCTATTGTATCCTTTCCAGCCTTGCCTTTGAGGGCCTCGTAGAGGGGCTGCATGAGTCGTGCTGCCTTGGGCACAAAGCGGTGATAGAAATTCACCATGCCCAGGAATTCTTGAAGAGCCTTGGTGGACTGCGGCCTTGGGAATGCCGTAATTGCTTTGACCTTTGACTGCAGCGGAATTGCGCCCTCTGAAGTAATGCGGTGGCCCAAGAAGTCAATCTGTTGTGGGCCGAACTGACGCTTGGCCGGGTTGATTATGAGGCCATGTTGGCTGAGGCGCCGAAAGAGGGCGCGGAGATGGCAGACGTGTTCCTCTTTGGTAGAGCTGGCTATCAGGATGTCATCAAGGTAGACAAATAAAAAGGGAAGATCCTGCAGGACCGAGTCCATTAGTCGTTGAAAAGCCTGTGCGGCGTTCTTGAGCCCAAATGGCATCCGTAGAAACTCGAACAGTCCAAAGGGGGTGATGACAGCTATTTTCTGGACGTCCTGCGGGTGTACGGGAACTTGGTGGTAGCCACGGACGAGGTCGACCTTGGAGAAGATTGAGTTTCCCGCCAAATGGGCGGAGAAATCCTGTATATGCGGGATCGGGTACCGATCGGGATTAGTGGCGTCATTAAGGCGTCGGTAGTCCCCGCATGGCCGCCATCCACCGCCGGGCTTTGGGACGGTGTGGAGAGGCGAGGACCAGGGACTATTCGACCGGTGAATAATCCCCAGCCATTCCATCGTGGCAAACTCTGCCTTCGCAGCCGCGAGCTTGCCGGGTTCCAGGCGTCGAGCTTGCACGTAAACCGGAGAGCCAGTCGTAGTAATGTGGTGTTCGACACCATGCTTAGTGGCCGAGGAGGAGAAAGTGGGCTTGGTCAGCTCCGGGAATTCACCTAATAGGCGAGTGAACTCGTCCGGCGAGGACAACGCGCAGGAGACAGTGTGCGACGTTGCGGAACTGCGGAAGCAAGGGATGGAGTGGAAGGTGGCCGTCTTGACCAATCGACGATTTCTTACATCCACCAAGAAGCTGTTAGCGCATAAGAAATCCGCACCGAGGATGGCTTGCGAAACCTTGGCTGTAATAAATTCCCACTGAAACCGTTGCCCGCCAAAGCACACCTGGACCCGCCGTTTGCCAAAGGTACGAATGGCCCCGCCATTAGCTGCCTCGAGGGAGAGGCTGTGCATCCCAGACTGAATATCGAGTGCTGAGGCAGGAAGGATGCTACACTGCGCCCCGGTGTCGCATAAAAAGCGCCGGCCCGAGAGGGAATCTGTAATGTAGAGGAGCTTCCCGGAATTTCCAATCGCCATCGTGGCCGCGGAACGTCCCTCAGGCTCGGTCCTCCTTTTCTGGAGTTGCTGCTGGTGGTGTCGGTTTTTTTTTAGGCGCGAAACTGCAGGGAGGGCGGCAGCCTCTGGCTTTCACGCCAAAACGGGCGTGGTAAAAACACAAGCCAGGGGATGGAGGTGTCGGGGCGGCGTTCGCGGGGGAGGGGTGCCTCGTGGCGGTGCAGGATTGCTGCGTGACCGCATAAATCGTATCTGCTTCTGCAGCAAGTGCTGCGCAATCTGTGGCTTCCGATCTGGCGAGGGCAGCCTGAACCTGCTCGGGTAGTTGACTCAGGAATAACTCCCGAAAGAGGAAACATTGTGGTTCTGAGCCAAGGAGCGTGAGCATCTGGCTCATTAACTCAGATGGCTTGGAATCGCCAAGCCCGGGCAAAGCGAGTAGCCGGCGGGCACGCTCCGCCTTCGTGAGCCCGAAGACCTGTATTAACCGCGCTTTAAGAGTATTATACTTGCTGTCAACCGGGGGGGGTTTTCGAGCAGGCTGATGATCCGTGAGGCCGTGGAGCTGTCGAGTGCAGAGACCACATAAAGTTAACGGGTCTGATCCGCAACGATGTTTCGGAGATCGAATTGTGCTTCTGGTTAGACGAACCAGGAGGCCGCCTGTTGTTCCCAAAATTGTGGGAGCTTCAAAGCCACGGAGTTCGCTTCCATGTTTCCTCGCGCTTCGCTTCTTCCACGAAAATTGTTCACGAAAATTCGGGGTCACCACTGTAGGAATGGCTAGATTCCTAACTAAAGGACTGAGGTCGAGTCAGTCTATCAAACAAACGATGTTTAATACTATTCAACAAAGTTTAAAACGAAAACACAGGAGAACTACATTACAGGTCTGTACTCTTTGCTGGCTCCACGAGGACTGGCTAGGGCAGATCCCCAGCCTGACGTCATGACGTCATCACATTTTCCCGCCGCTGGAGGATCACGTGATCAACGTGATGACGTCATCGCGTTTGGTCTCATTCTTAAAGGGACCGCGCTATGTACATGCAATGATATGAGCAAAGATACAGATTCATTCTGTAGCTAATAATTTGTTAAAGATAATTATGTACATTAGATCAGAGTCCCCCTGCTGGCTCCGCAACTGCACTTTATTTATTGAAAGTTGTTTTAGTTTCACTGTTTCTATCAGGATGTTGTGGTTTATTAATGTTGATAAGCTCTATGAAGATAAGCTTTGTGGTGCCATAGATAAGAGGTGAGTATGAATGTGTTCCACCCCAGGAAAACCTCCACCCCTTGTTTCAGCTTTAGGAACATAGGAACAAGAGCCTGGTCCACCATTGGCTGATCTATATCTTAACTCCATCTACCCCGCCTTAGTTCTGTAATCCTTAATACCTTTGCCTAACAAAAATCTATCAATCTCAGTTTTGAAAATTTCAATTGACCCCCAGCCTCAACAGCTTTTTGAGGGAGGCAAGGACAATTATGTTCCTGATGACACATAATCATTAAAGATCACAGCCCTGAATTTCCCCAGGAGTGGGTCCCTCTCCCACTGAAGTTATGGCAGGAGAATCTGAGAATCCTCGCAGGAATTCAGGGCCCATTATTATAACTCTTAGTCCAATCTGGGCCACTCCATACTCCAAACATTTCTAGAGGGGAGAAGAGAATTCAGTCACTCGGGTTTCTTTTTCGCCACTGTACAGAAAATAACTCCGTTTATATGAAAGAATAAAAAAAGATTAGCTGTTGGATATCCATAGCATGGATATGTACAAAATCAGAGACGTCTGTAACAAGAAATTGCAACTCACTTGTATTGAAATATAACACGCAAAGCTCAGTTGGCTGAGATTGCATGGGCTGTTTCAGTTCAAATTAAATTGGACATATCATATGTTTTAAACAGTAAATCCCTACATAGCATTGGATTTCATACTCAGTGCTTCCTGAAGCCACTCTTTACACAGAATGACACAGAATTTACAGTACACAATAAAACCATTCGGCCTAACTGGTCTATGCTGATGTTTATGCTCCACAAGAGACTCCTCCCATTCCTAACCCAATCACCATAACCTTCTATTCCTTTCTGCCTCATGTGTTTATTTAGCTTTCCCTGAAATGCATCTATGCTATTTGCCTCTATAGTAATCTGGGATGTAATGTTTAAGTTATCCACCAGATGGAGCCAAATATTAAGGGTTCCCATTCACCAGTTTTTAAGGTAATGGGTCATGTATTCAATGTCCTGGTACACCAGTTTATACGGTAATGTGGCATTGCATTATGGGTATGACTCAGAGGTGAATCCTCCATCTTGCCATCGTGCAGTAAGAATTGTGTGCTTTGCTTGCAGCCTGTAAGAGATGTTTCTCAGCTACACCGTGTAATTAAACAGTTGGGTTTTGTTCCTAATATCGCGCTTCTCTCAGTTTCTGACCTTACTACTCGGATATCACATATTGGTGATGAGGATCAACAGATCACATCTTGACGAAGAAGAAGAAGAAAGAAAAAAGAGCACTGAATAGAGGATCATGGCTGCTACGGTAGGAAAGATCTCTGCTTTTGATGTTCAGATGCAGGCCTGGGATGAATACTGCGAGGTGTTGCTGCATTTCTTTGAAGCGAATGATATAGATGATGTCGGAAAAAGGAGAGCTATTTTGCTCACTTCCATGGGAAGTCAGATGTATAGTTTAATGAGAAACTTATGTAGTCCTGAAAGGCCGGGAGACAGATCATTTGCTAACTTAGTGGCCTTGCTGAAGGACCATTTCAATCCCAGACCGAGTGAGATTGTACAGCGGTTCAAATTTAATTCACGGAACAGAAAACCGGGAGAGACTGTATTGGATTATGTAGCGGTGTTGCGAAAATTGGCACACGTTTGCAATTACGGGAACAACCTGAAAGACATGCTGAGAGATAGGCTAGTTTGCGGGATAATGGATGATCGAATGCAGCGGAGATTATTGTCCGCGACTGGGCTTACGTATGAAAAAGCGTTGGAACTTGCTTAAGCCATAGAGACAGCGAACCGAGATGTAAAAGAAATACAAGGTTCAGACTGGGCTGCTACAAAGCAAGTTGCAGGTCAGGTTGTGCACAAGTTAAAGATGCGTCAGAAACCACAACGTGAGCATGTAAAGGCATGTTATAGATGCAATGGTGATCACCTGGCAAGGGAATGCAGGTTTCTGGAGGAAAAGTGCCACAAGTGTGGGAAAAAAGGGCACATAAAACGTGCATGCAGGGCAAAAGCAATCGTGGAGGAATACATACCAAAAGGTGGAGGAAAGCAAAACCTAGGAAGAGAAGTGAAAAAACAGGGAGCACATCACATCAGCGGAGAAGCTGAGAAAGAAGATGACATGTTCATAATGCATAGTATGGTAGAGAACATTCCAAAAGTGGATCCTATCACTTTGCAACTGACAGTAAATGACTCTAAGGTCAACTTTGAAGTGGATACAGGATGCGGCGTAACCATAATGAACAGGAAGGAGTACTCAAAATTGTGGAACCATGCAAAAGTTCCAGAGTTAAAGTCTTGCTCTATGCAGCTTAAAACATATACCGGTGAACGGCGCTGTATGTATAGCTGACGCGTCCCTACGGGGAACAAGCATTCCATTGTACTTGTTACATATGGCAAATAAATCTAATCTGAATCTAAATCTGACATTGGGTACAGCTACTGTAACTGTGCAACACAGGGACACCGTGGAACAGCTACCTGTAGTTGTAGTAACATAGAAACATAGAAACATAGAAGATAGGAGCAGGAGTAGGCCATTCGGCCCTTCGAGCCTGCTCCGCCATTCAATGAGATCATGGCTGATCATCTAAATTCAGTACCCTGTCCCTGCCTTCTCCCCATATCCCTTGATCCCTTTAGCCTTAAGAAATATATCCCACTCTTTCTTGAATATATTTAATGAACTGGCCTCCACCGCACTCTGTGGCAGAGAATTCCACAGGTTCACCACTCTCTGGGTGAAGAAATTCCTCCTCATTTCAGTCCTAAATGGCTTACCCCTTATCCTTAGGCTGTGACCCCTGGTTCTGGACTCCCCGGCCATCGGAAACATCCTTCCTGCATCTAGTCTGTCCAGGCCTGACAGAATTTTATAGGTTTCGATGAGATCCCCTCTCAATCTTCTAAACTCCAGTGAGTATAAGCCCAATCGACGCAATCTCTCCTCATACGTCATTCCTGCCATCCCAGGTATCAGCCTGGTGAATCTTCGCTGCACTCCTTCCATGGCAAGAACGTCCTTCCTCAGGTAAGGCGACCAAAACTGCATACAATACTCAAGGTGTGGTCTCACCAAGGCCCTGTACAACTGCAGCAAGACATCCTTGTTCCTGCACTCGAACCCTCTTGCTACGAAGGCCAACATACCATTTGCCTTCTCAACCACCTGCTGCACCTGCATGCTTACCTTCAGCGACTGGTGCGCAAGAACACCCAGGTCTCTTTGCACTTCCCCTTCTCCCAATCTATTGCCATTCAAATAATAATCTGCCTTCCTGTTTTTGCCACCAAAGTGTATAACTTCACATTTATCCACATTATAGTGCATTTGCCATGTTTCTGCCCAATCACCCAACCTGTCCAAATCGTACTGGAGTTTCACGACATCCTCCTCGCAGCATACCCTCCCACCCAGCTTTGTGTCGTCTGCAAAGTTGGAGATATTACATCCAATTCCCTCGTCCAGATCATTAATATATATTGTGAACAGCTGGGGTCCTAGGACCGATCCTTGCGGTACCCCACTAGTCACTGCCTGCCACTCGGAAAAGGACCCGTTTATTCCAACTCTTTGCTTTCTGTCCGTCAACCAGTTCTCTATCCAAGTCAATACCTTGCCCCCAATCCCATGTGCCTTAATTTTGTACGCTAATCTCTTATGCGGGACCTTATCGAAAGCCTTCTGAAAGTCCAAATACACCACATCCACTGGTTCTCCCTTATCTATTTTACCAGTTACATCCTCAAAAAATTCCAGTAGATTAGTCAAGCATGATTTACCTTTTGTAAATCCATGTTGACTTTGTCCGATCCAGTCACTGCTTTCCAAGTGCTCTGCTGTTACATCTTTTATAATGGACTCTAGCATTTTCCCCACTACCGATGTCAAGCTTACCGGTCTATAATTCCCCGCTTTTTCTCTACCACCTTTTTTGAATAGTGGGGTAACATTAGCTACCCTCCAATCCATGGGTACTGTTCCAGAGTCTATCGAGTTCTGGAAGATGACCAGCAATGCATCTACTATTTCTAGGGCCACTTCCTTAAGTATCCTGGTATGTAGATTATCAGGCCCTGGGGATTTATCGGCCTTCAGTCCCATCAATTTTCCTAACACCATTTCCCTGCAAATACTGATTTCTTTCAGTTCCACCCTTTCATCAGACCCTATGTTCCCCGGCATCTCTGGGAGGTTATTTGTGTCCTCCTTTGTGAAGACAGAACCAAAATATGTATTTATTTGGTCTGCCATTTCTTTCTTCCCCATTATAAATTCCCCCGATTCTGACTGCAAGAGAGCTATGCTTGACTTCACCAATCTTTTTCTCTTCACATATCTATAAAAGCTTTTACAGTCAGTTTTTATGTTCTCTGCAAGCGTACTCTCATATTCTATTTTCCCTTTCTTAATTAATCCCTTTATCCTCCTTTGTTGAATCCTAAACTGCTCCCAATCCTCAGGATTATTGCTTTTTCTGGCCAATTTATATGCCCTCTCCTTGGACCTTATGCTATACCTAATTTCCCTTGTTAGCCACGGTTGAGTCACCTTTTTTGTTTTATTTTTATGCCAAACTGGGATGAACAAATTCTGTAGCTCATCCATTCGGTCTTTGAATGTTTGCCATTGCCTATCCACCGTCAACCCTTTGAGTGCCATTCCCCAATCAATCCTACCCAACTCGCTCCTCAGACCATCGTAGTTTCCTTTATTTAAATTGAGGACCCTAGTCTCCGAGTCAACTACTTCATTCTCCATTTTAATGAAGAATTCGATCATATTATGATCGCTCCGACCCAAGGGGCCTCATACAACAAGATTGCTAATTAATCCTTTCTCATTACATAATACCCAGTCTAAGATGGCCTGATCTCTGGTTGGTTCCTCGACATATTGGTCCAGGAAACCATCCCGTAAACACTCCAGGAATTCCTCCTCCACAGTATTGTTACTAATTTGGTTACTAATCTATATGTAGATTAAAGTCACCCATGATGACTGCTGTGCCCTTATTGCACACTTCTTTAATTTCCCTTTTAATGCCATCCCCAACCTCCGCCTTACTGTTTGGAGGTCTATAAACCACTCCCACTAATGTTTTTTTCCCCTTAGTATTTCTCAATTCTACCCATACAGATTCCACCTCATCAGAGCTAATATCCTTCATTACAATTGTGTTAATCCCTTCTTTAACCAGTAATGCTACCCCACCTCCCTTTCCTTTTTGCCTATCTTTCCTGAATATCGAATACCCCTGGATGTTGAGTTCCCAGTCCTGGCCTTCCTTGAGCCACGTTTCCATAATCCCAACCAAATCGTGTTTGTTTACTTCTATTTGCGCAGCCAATTCATCCACCTTATTACAAATGCTCCTCGCATTAACACACAAAGCCTTCAGGCTTGTTTTTTTAACGCTCTAGACCTATTAGAATTACTATTTACCGTGGCCATGTTTGATTTAAACCGTTGATTTCTCTGACTGCCACTTTTGTTTTTCTCCTTCCTATCTTTTGCTTTTATCCCTGTTTCCCTTTCCTCTGTCTCCCTGCTCAGGTTCCCAACCCCCTGCCATTTTAGTTTAAACCCTCCCCCACAGCACTAGCAAACACTCCTCCTAGGACATCGGTTCCAGCCCTGCCCAGGTGCAAACCGTCCGGTTTGAACTGGTCCCACCTCCCCCAGAACCCGTTCCAATGTCCCAGGAACTTGAATCCCTCCCACTGGCACCATTCCTCTAGCCACGTATTCATCTGAAGTATCCTTCTATTTCTACTCTGATTAGCACGTGGCACTGGTAGCAATCCTGAGATTACTACCTTTGAGGTCCTGTTTTTTAATTTATCTCCTAACTCCCTATATTCCGCTTTTAGGACCTCATCCCGCTTTTTACCTATATCGTTGGTGCCTATGTGCACCACGACAACTGGCTGTTCACCCTCCCCTTCCAAGATGTTCTGCATCCGCTCGGAGACATCCTTGACCCTTGCACCAGGGAGGCAACACACCATCCTGGAGTCTCGTTTGCGGCCGCAGAAATGCCTATCTATTCCCCTTACAATTGAATCCCCTATTACTATAGCTCTACCCCTCTTTTTCCTCCCATTCTGTGCAGCAGAGCCACCCCTGGTGCCAGGAAGTTGGCTGCTGCTGCCTTCCTCTGATAAGCCATCCTCCCCAACAGTACTCAAAGTGGTGTATCCGTTGGAGAGGGGGATGGCCACAGGGGACCCCTGCACTACCTGCCTGCGCCTAGTACTCTGCCTGTTGGTCACCCGTTCCCTTTCTTCCTGTCCAACCTCTACCTGCGGTGTGTCCAACTCTGTAAACGTGCTATTCACGATGTCCTGAGCATCGTGAACGCTCCAGTATGCATCCAATCGCAGCTCCAGCGCCGCAATGCAGTCTGTCAGTAGCTGCAGCTGGATGCACTTCCTGCACATGTAGTTGTCAGGGACACAGGAAGTGTCCCTGAGTTCCCACATATCGCAGGAGGAGCAGATCACGGGGCCCGGCTGTCCTGCCATGACTTACCCTTTAATTAATTGAATTTAAATTAAATCAATCAATCCCACTAATTACACTAGAGTTAACTGGTTTACCAGCAGTCCCTGCTACACTAGAGAGACCTTAGAAACTATAAACCAGAGTTAAAGTTTAAAAAAAAAAGAGAAATACTCACCAACCAATCACTTACCTGCTTCCTGGTGATGTCACACTTTGATTACTTTTTACCTCTCTCACCTGCTGTTAAATTAGTCGGGCTGCTCCTCACTCACTGCCGCCGGTTTTAAACTGCCGCCGATGCTCAGTGTTCCCACGCAGGCCCGCTGTGGTCGGGCTGCACCTCACTCACTGCCGCCGATTTTAAACTGCCGCCAATGCTCGGTGTTCCCACGCAGGTCCGCTCTGGTCGGGCTGCTCCTCACTCACTGCCGCCGATTTCAAACTGCCGCTGATGCTCAGTGTTCCCACGCAGGTCCAGACAAACTGTTAGGTTGGGGCTGGATACAAGAACTTAAATTAGATTGGGGAGCAATAAATCAAATAGAGGGAGGCAAACAATTGTCTTTGCAAGAAGTGTTGATTGAACATGAGAACGTGTTCAAGGAAGAACTTGACACATTTAATGGCCCCCCAGCTAAGATTTATGTAGACAAGGAGGCACTGCCAAGGTTTTTTAAACAACGACCTGTGCCGTATGCCATGAAACTGAAGGTAGAGGCTGAGCTTGACCGTCTTTTGAGAGAGAACATTCTGGAACCTGTGAAATGTTCAGAATGGCCAGCTCCCATTGTACCTGTTTTAAAACCGGACAATTCGGTAAGACTCTGTGGAGATTATAAATTGACAGTAAATAGGGTGTCTAAACTAGAACAGTATCCTATTCCCAAAACAGAGGATCTCTTTGCAAACCTGGCTGGAGGGAAGAAATTCACGAATCTGGATATGAGTCATGCATACTTGCAGATTACACTAGATGAGGAATCCAAGAAGTATGTAACCATAAATACACACAAGGGTTTGTTTACCTATAACCGCTTACCATTCGGTGTCTCATCTAGTCCAGCTATTTTCCAGAGGACTATCGAGGGTGTACTGCAAGGGATCCCACATGTTTCAATCTATCTGGATGACATTCTGGTGATGGGAAGAACCGACCAGGAGCATCTGAGCACTCTGAGAGGGTACTACAAAGATTGGATAAGGCTGGGCTACAGCTCAAGAGGAGTAAGTGCACTTTCCTGGGGAATGAGGCCGTGTTCCTGGGACACAGAGTGGACGCCATCGGGCTCCATCCAATGAAGGAGAAGGTACAAGCACTGCAGGAGGCCCCAGCTCCTACCAATGTGACTGAGTTAAAAGCTTACCTGGTACTGCTAAACTATTATAACTGATTTTTACCAAACTTGGCAACAGTGTTAGCACCTCTTCACAAACTTCTGTGCAAGGAGACACAGTGGCAGTGGGAAGAGGAACAGAGGGTTTCATTTGAACAGTCCAAGAAACTGATGCTATCCTCGAATGTGCTGGTTCACTACAATGCAGAGAAAGACATCATTCTCTCTTGTGATGCTTCACCTTACGGGGTGGGGGCGGTTCTTTCACACAGCTTGGAAGATGGAACAGAAAGACCAATAGGATTTATGTCTTGAACTCTGACACCAGCGGAAAAAAACTATTCCCAGTTAGATAAAGAGGTGTTAGCAGTAATGTTTGGGTTACAGAGGTTTCACAAGTACATATATGGCAGGAAATTCACCATATGCACCGATCATAAACCTCTTCTATCTCTTTTTAATGAAATGAAAGCAGTACCACAGATGGTGTCACCCCGGATCCAGAGGTGGGCAGTGACGTTGAGGGCATATGAGTATGTCATCGTTTACAAGACGGGCAAGTACCATGGGAACGCAGATGCCTTGAGCCATCTTCCACTGCCAGGTACACCTATCCATGCAGCTCCAGAGGACAGAGTTTTGATGTTGGAGGACACGGACATGGCAATTGTGACCGCAGAACAAGTAAGGACATGGACAGGTAAAGATCCAGTACTGCCTAGAGTCCGAGAATATGTGATGAGGGGTTGGCCACAGCATCCGGAAGGGACTGATTTCACACCTTACAGTGTCAGGAAGACAGAGCTGAGTGTGCAGGATGGTTGCGTGTTGTGGGGAGCACGAGTGATTATTCCACAGCCAGCACGACAGTCTATCCTAGGGCAACTACATCAGTGTCATTCTGGGGTCTCGCGTATGAAAGCCTTGGCTAGGAGTTACTTGTGGTGGCCAAAGCTAGATGAGGAGATAGAAAATCTAGTCAAGACATGCAGCACTTGTCAAGTACACAGGAAGGCACCAGCAGCAGCTCCTCTCCACCCTTGGGAGTGGCCGGATAAACCATGGAGAAGATTACATGTAGATTATGCGGGTCCATTCATGGGAAAGATGTTCCTCATAATCATTGATGCCCATTCCAAATGGATGGATGTTTATCCTGTAAATTCTGCTTCATCTACTGTTACTATAGACTGCCTGCATAGGAGTTTTAGTAATCAAGGGCTACCGGAGATCGTAGTAAGTGACAATGCCACGTGTTTTGTGAGTACAGAAACAAAAGAGCTCATGAGAAACAATGGCATAGTGCACGTGACCTCAGCTCCATATCATCCGTCTTCAAATGGACTTGCAGAGAGAGCCGTACAAGCATTTAAGGAGATGATGAAAAAAAGTGCGGAAGGGAGTGTGGCAACCAAGGTGTCACGAGTTCTGTTCAGCTACAGAATAACACCTCAATCTACCACAGGACTCTCTCCTGCTGAGCTGTTGTTAGGACGTCGACTACGCTCCAATCTTGACCTGGTTCACCCAGGTCTAAAAAGGAAGGTGGAAAACCGACAAATCAAACAAAAGGAGAACCATGACAGAAGGACAAAGCGCCGCAGTTTTGGAGAAGGAGATGCGGTTCTTACCAGGAATTTCAGTTATGGTCCAAAATGGATTCCTGGCGTCATAGACTCAATGACCGGTCCAGTATCATATACGGTCATGGTGGGAACTGGTCAGGTAGTACGCAGACATGTAGATCAGATACTGACCAGACAAGGGGAAATCGAAATGGAGGTTCCAGAGGAGATGTCGGAGGACAAGTTGGCCCCCAGTTATCCAAATGCATCGGTGGTACCACCACCACGAACAGAGCCAGTTCCACCTGGACCCCTTCGTCAAGAGGAAACCATCGTAGCAGAGTCAGATACTCTGAGTACTGCTCAGGAGCAGCAGGTGGCTCTACCACAACCAAGCAGGGACTTGACTGTAAGATGTTCACCAAGGGCTCACAAGCCGCCAGAGAGATTGATAACGACCTGCTAGATTTGTTCAGTATGGACTATCTTTAAAGGAGTTTCCTTATGGGACTTTTTAAGAATGTTGTTAAGAAATTAATGTTCAACTTAAGAGGGGAGGGATATAGTAATCTGGGATGTAATGTTTAAGTTATCCACCAGATGGAGCCAAATATTAAGGGTTCCCATTCTCCAGTTTTTAAGGTAATGGGTCATGTATTCAATGTCCTGGTACACCAGTTTATACGGTAATGTGGCATTGCATTATGGGTATGACTCAGAGGTGAATCCTCCATCTTGCCATCGTGCAGTAAGAATTGCGTGCTTTGCTTGCAGCCTGTAAGAGATGTTTCTCGGCTACACCATGTAATTAAACAGTTGGGTTTTGTTCCTAATAGCTCGCTTCTTGCAGTTTCTGACCTTACTACTCGGATATCACAGCCTCAACTATTCCATGTGGTAGCGAGTTCCAAATTCTAACCACTCTCTGGGTAAAGGAGTTTCTCCTGAATTCTTTTTCAGATTTATTAGGAACTATCTTATATTCATGACCTCTAATTTTGGATTCTCCCACAAGTGGAAACATTTTCTCGATGTCTACCCTATCAAACCCCTTCATAATTTTAAAGACTTTGTCCAATAAAGTTCATATTCTTGCTTTGTGCGACGATGCTTCGCCTTTGGTTGCGGACGTACGTTGTGTACAAGTGTTGTGGTGAGAAAAGAATAATCATTTCATTTTCTATCATTACTGGCTGAGCATTTTTATGTAGTGAAGGTACACACAAGCACTTGTGGGATGTGAGTAGCACTTGGAATACACTTAAAGCTGCAGTCCAAGTCTTTTAGATGAGAATTTCAACCAAGGCCCAGCCTGCTTCCTCAGGGGGACGTTCAAGGTCCCATGGATTTATTAAAATAAGAACAGGGAGTTCTCCCGATGTTCTGGCCAACATTCCTCACCGCCCCCCTGCCACTCACCCACTGCAGTATCATCAAAAACAGATTATCTGATCATTCATTCATTTGTTATTTCTGGGACCTTCCTGTATGCAAATAGGCTGCAGCAGCGCCCTATATAACAATGACTGCAGTTCCAAAGTAATCCATTGTTGGTATAGCACTTTGGGATGTCCTGAGTATATAATGAAATATTTTCTAAGTGCAAGGTGCGATTTTATTTGTTCTGAAGGTCTAATTGCTAGTTCATGTGTGTCATACTCTCAATGTTGTGTTAGTATTGCCATAATTATGGTTAAGAGCTTAAATGAGTATGGGTCACATCAGAAGAATTTTTTCAATTTATTCCTGGCATGTGGGCAACATTGGCATGGCCACATTTATTGCCCTTCCCTAGTTACTTGAGAAGGTGGTGATGGGCCTTCTTCTTGAACCACTGCAGTCCTTGTGGCGATGGTGCTTTCACGATGGTATTAAGTAGAGAATTAAAAGATTTTTACCCACTGATAATGAAGGAATAGTAATATATGTTCAAATGAGAATAGCTTGTGTGATTTGGAGAGGGACCAGGGGTGGGGGGGGGGGGTGGAATTCAGCTCCTTTGTCCATGTTTGGACCAAGGCTGTACTGAGGTCGGGAGCCGAGTGGTCTTGGCGAAACCCAAACTGGACACCAGTGAGTGGGTTATTGGTGAGTAAGTGCCGCTTGATAGCACTGTCGATGACACCTTCCATCACTTTGCTAATGATTGAGAGTGGATTGATGGGGTGGTAATTGGCCAGATTGGATTTGTCCTGCTTTTTGTGGACAGGACATACCTGGGCAGTTTTCCACATTGTCAGATAGATGCCCATGTTGTAGCTGCACTGGAACAGCTTGGCTAGAGGCGCAGCTAGTTCTGGAGCACAAGTCTTCAGCATGATAGTCGGGATGTTGTCGGGACCCATAGCCTTTGCTGTATCCAGTGTGCTCAGCGTTTCTTGATATCATGTGGAGTGAATCGAATTGGCTGAAGACTGGCTTCTTTGATGGTGGGAACCTTGGGAGTTGGCCGATATGGATCATCCACTCGGCACTTCTGGCTGAAGATAGTTGCAAATGCTTCAGCCTTGTCTCTCACGTGCTGGGCTCCACCATCATTGAGGATGGGGATATTCATGGAGCCTCCTCCTCCCGTTAGTTGTTTAATGGTCCACCACCATTCACAACTGGATGTGGCAGGACTGCAGAGCTTTGATCTGATCCGTTGATTGTGGGATCGCTTAGCCTTTTCTATAGCATGCTACTTCCACTTTTTAGCATGTATGTAGTCCTGTGTTGCAGTTTCCCCAGGTTGACACCTCATTTTTAGGTATGCCTGGTGCTGCTCCTGGCATACTCTTCTACACTCCTTATTGAAACAGGGTTGGTCCCCTGGCTTGGTGGTAATGGTAGAGTGAGGGATATGCCGGGCCATGAGGTTACAGATTGTGGTGGAATACAATTCTGCTGCTGCTGATGGCCCACAGCACCTCATGGATGCCCAGTTTTGAGCTGTTAGATCTGTTCTGAATCGATCCCATTTAGCCACTCCAGTAATGAAGAACCTGCACAGGGTGAATGATCTGAGAGATGTATTGGTGCGAAGCAGCCATCTTAAAGCTTCTCGTTTCTTGCACAAAGGCAAAAGTCTAGAGAGTTGACGTAAACAAGAAATTCAAGTTGATGGATAAAACATGCAGGCAGTGGATGACTTCATCTACCTAGGTAACAGTCTGTCATCAGATGAGCGTAGTGAGCCAGCCATACTAAGGTGAATCAGCTTAGACGCTCCAGTATTGAAGAACCCGCACAGGGTCTGCAGTCAAAAGTTAAAAATCCCTACGTAAGCACGGATCTATCAGACCTGCGTCCTTCCGATATTTTTGCATGGATCTAAAAATGGATGCTGCTTAAGACATCAAGAGACTGGAAGTATTTCATATGCGGCATCAGCGGAGACTGCTGGGAATTAGATGGTTTGACTTTGTCCGCAACAAAGATGCATCAAGAACTGGACGCGAGAAGATTGAAGTCGTCATCATCAAACAAATTGGAGGTGGCCATGGGGACGTCTTCGGTAACCTGGCTATAATGATCCCGTGGAACTCTGATGCTTAGGTTGAAGTCATGGACGGTCGGTGCTACAGACCCCTACTGTCTAAGCGTAATTGCTTACTTACTGACCGGCTAGACTCTCTCTTTTGGCTACCATCCTCCGTCACAGAGCAGACTCTCTCATATTACTCCATCCTCTTCCACAACTAACATCCTCCCTATTTATTTTATTGACTGGGATTGTGAGCTAGAGTTACAGGTATATTTCAGGGACAAGCTGTTGTATCTGAGTCAAGCAAACGCATCCGATTCATTTCACTCAGGTGCAGTAATATCTTTTAAAATAAAATAATGTATTATCTGGAGATGAATATGTTCAAAAATAGTGAATCATACTTTCATCAGTATATGGTAACACAAATGACTAATAGAGCCTTCTTAAGGGAAATGATTCAGAATGTAAATAGCTCTTTGTAGTCTGAAAAATTAACATAAAATAAATTTAATCATTCTGCATAATAAACTGGGACGAGATTTGCTTCATGAGCTGATGTTACATTTAAATGCTGACAATAAATGTGTCCTAAAGCACGGCAATCAATAGTGAATTAATAGGTAGTAAGGCAATTGTTTCCAACTTAATCCTGGCTTTCTGTTTGTGTTCTACAGATATGATCATAAGTACATTCCTTTCTTTGACCTCAGTCTTTCTGTGAACATGCCAGTTAAGAACATAAGAACATAAGAAATAGGAGCAGGAGTAGGCCAATCGGCCCTTTGAGCCTGCTCTGCCATTCAATGAGATCATGGCTGATCTTCTGCCTCAACTCCATTCTCCGGCCCTATCGCCATATCCCTTGATGCCCTTATTGTCAGAAATCTATCGACTTCTGTTTTGAATATACCCAATGACTGAGCCTCCACAGCCCTCTGGGGTAGAGAATTCCAAAGATTCACCACCCTCTGTGTGAAGAAATTTCTTCTCATCTCAGTCCTGAATGGCCTACCCTTTATCCTGAGGCTGTGGTCCCTGGTTCTAGACTCCCCAGCCAAGGGAAACATTCTCCCAGCATCCACCCTATCAAGCCCTGTAATCATTTTGTATGCTTTAATGAGATCCCCTCTCAGTCTTCTGAATTCAAGGGAATACAGGCCTAGTTTACTCAATCTCTTCTCATACGACAGTCCCGCCATCCCAGGAATCAATCTTGTGAACCTTTGTTGCACTCCCTCTATGGCAAATATATCCTTCCTTAGGTAAGGAGACCAAAATTGTACACAGTACTCCAGGTGTGGTCTCACCAAGGCCCTATATAATTGGAGTAAGACTTCTTTACTCCTGTACTCAAATCCTCTTGTAATGAAGGCCAGCATACCATTTGCCTTCCTAATGGCTTGCTGCATCTGCACACTTTCAGTGACTCATGTACAAGGATACCCAGGTCCCTTTGAGCATTTGCATTTCCCAAGCTTTCACCATTTAGGAAATACTCTGCCTTTCTGTTTTTTCTACCAAAGTGGATAACTTCACATTTACCCACATTATATTCCATCTGCCATGTTCTCACCCACTCACTGAGCCTGTCGAGATCCCCTTGAAGCCTCTTCACATCCTCTTCGCAACTGACACTGCCACCTAGCTTTGTGTCATCAGCAAATTTGGAAATGTTACATTTAGTCCCCTCATCCAAATCATTGATATAGATTGTGAATAGCTGGGGCCCAAGCAACGATCCTTGCGGTACCCCACTAGTCACAGCCTGCCATCCTGAAAAAGACCCGTTTATCCCTACTCTTTGTTTTCTGTCTGTTAACCAATTCTCAATCATATTACCCCCAATTCCATGTGCCCTAATTTTGTTCACCAACCTCTTGTGTGGGACCTTATCGAAGGCCTTCTGAAAATCCAAATACACCACATCTACTGGTTCCCCTATGTCTACTCCACTCGTTACATCCTCAAAGAACTCCAATAGGTTTGTCAAACAGGACTTCCCTTTCATAAATCCATGTTGACTCTGCCCAATATTACTATTAGTTTCTAAATGCCCAGTTATTGCATCCTTTATAATAGATTCCAGCATTACCCCAACTACTGATGTGAGGCTAACAGGTCTGTAGCTCCCCGTTTTCTCTCTCCCTCCTTTCTTAAATAGTTGTTTGCTTTTCAATCAAATCAAAGGGGACACAGATATGCCAACGACCAGTCATATTTTATTAGGTTCTTTGGAAATATATTTGATCAGATAAAAGTGTAGAATGTGTACCTCGTTGGCTTGTGTAACCTCAGTCCTAGATTTTACGAAATGGTACGTCCCTCACTGTAAAAAGAACCTTCCTTATCCTTGAATGAAGTTCAGCCTCCACATACATGTAGGAAGCCTCTCCACTTGCCTCAAACACTCTCTGATATGAGAGGACCAATTTTAAGCCCTTATGCCCGATGACAGCAGGGCGTGCGGGTGTGGGGGGGGGGGGTGTTAAAATAGAGGCAGGGTCCTTCCCTCCGGGTTGATTCCACTCTATACCCAGAAGTGTTTTGTTGTGTATTTGGCATATGCAGTGTTTGCCAGTTATTGGTAATGGTCACACTGTCTAAGGCAAGGCTGTGTTGAAAGGAACAAAATGAGACACAGATTCATACCCTATGCATCACAATAATAATAAAACAGAGAGCATTCTAAATATTCTTCTTACTGAAATTAGGCATGGTGAAGGAATGCAAAAGTGGGAGTGGAAGCTGTTATAGAAATCTTGATACAAGACGTGGCAGATACTGCTCAATCAAGGGATTGCTCTGTACCTACCAACAACAGCAACAACAACAACTTGCATTTATATAGTGGCCTAGAAATTCGGTAGGCTTAGCGCCGCTTTTGAGGCGCTAGAGGGCCTAGCGCCGGAGTTATGGCCAGTTTGGAAATTGAGTGGGTCCCTAAATCGGCGTTAGGCCGTTAGCGCTGCGCCGGCACCGATGACGTCATCGGTGTGCGCAGCGTCCCGGTTGCCATGGTAACCCGCCCGAACTCCGAAATTGACTTGCGGCCGCCTCGCCCGTGGCAGCCGCAAGCAACGTTCTGGCAGAGGTGCCTTACTGGACATTGCGCCGGCGCATTAAAGGACCCGCGGCGGCCGGCCGCTTTCCCGCCGGCCGCCTGACCGCAGCTCCTTCCCCGGACTTCTCCCCCCCGCCCCCCCGGGACAGATGCAAGCCCGGCACTTGTCCGAGGTGCCGGGCTCATTTTTACAATGATTTTCACGGGCCGCGGCCGGGTGCAGGCAGCTCCTCCTTAAGGGAAGGAGGAGGCCTGCACTTCCCGAACCTGCCGCACCGCAGCGGGCGTCGCAGCGCCGGAATAGCGCCGCAATTCAACGCGTAGCGCCAGTTTTCAGGCGCAAACAGCTTTCAGCAGCGCCGGCAGCCGTTTGGGCGCAGAACTAGTGAATTTTTGGCCCGCCCAGCGCGACTTAGCTCCGGCACTAACTTCCGGCGCTAAAGCCGTCGCTGCGCCAAAACCCAATTTCTAGGCCAGTGTCTTTAATGTAGTAAAACATCCCAAGGTGCTTCATAGAAGCGTTATCAAACAACATTTGACACCGAGCCACATAAAGTGATATTAGGACAGGTGACCAAAAGCTTGGTCAAAGATAAAGAGTGTCTTAAAGGATGAGAGAGAGGTAGAGAGAATTAGGGATGGAATTCCGGAGCTTCGGGCCGTGGCAGCTGAAGGCATGGCTGTCAATGGTGGAGCAATTAAAATCGGGGATGCGTAAGAAGCCAGAATTTGAGGAGCGCAGAGATCGTGGTGAGTTGTAGGGCTGGAGGAGATTATAGAGATATCCAAGCAAAAGTAACAGAAAATTTTCATTCACAATAGTGAAGAACACAGTTTCTGAGCAAAGTGTAACTGAGTTGTAGTACTTATGTGTTACCGAGGGGCATTACAGGGGTTTACTAGGACTGTCTCATAAAAAGTATTAATGGAGCTTCTGGGGACAGGATGTGGTGGGACAGTAAAGAAGAAAAATGGAAATCATGGAGATCTCTGTTGGGTAAGATTATATAAAAGGTATTTTGTTGCAGCACATCGTTTTTTTTAATCACTGAGATATATAAGCATTACACAGAATTCTTCATGTTATGTTCCGTGAATGAGCATGGAAAGAATCACAAGATAGATCATAGAAACTTAGAAGATAGGAGCAGGAGTAGGCCATTCGGCCCCTCGAGCCTGCTCTGCCACTTAATGAGATCATGGCTGATCATCCAAATTCAATACCCTGTCCCTGCTTTCTCCCCATACCCCTTGATCCCTTTAGCCTCAAGAAGTATATCTAACACCTCTTGAATATATTTAATGAATTGGCCTCAACTGCCTTTTGTGGTAGAGAATTCCACAGGTTCACCACTCTCTGGGTGAAGAAATTCCTCCTCATCTCTGTCCTAAACGGCTTACTCCTTATCTTTAGACTGTGACCCCTGGTTCTGGACTCCCCCGCCATCGGGAACATCCTTCCTGCATCTAGTCTGTCTAGTCCTGTTAGAATTTTATAAGTTTCAATGAGATCCCCTCTCATTCTTCTAAACTCCAGCGAATATAAGCCTAATCGACCCAATCTCTCCTCATACATCATTCCTGCCATCCCAGGTATCAGCCTAGTGAATCTTCGCTGCACTCCCTCCATGGCAAGAACATCCTTCCTCAGATAAGGCGGCCAAAACTGCACACAATACTCAAGGTGCGGTCTCACCAAGGCCCTGTACAATTGCAGCAAAACATCCTTGCTCCTGTACGCGAATCCTCTCGCTATGAAGGCCAACATACCATTTGCCTTCTTAACCGCCTGCTGCACCTGTATGCTTACCTTCAGCGACAGGTGCACAAGGACACCCAGGCCTCGTTGCACCTCCCCTTCTCCCAATCTATTGCCATTCAGATAATAATCTGCCTTCCTGTTTTTGCCACCAAAGTGGATAACCTCGCATTTATCCACATTATACTGCATCTGCCATGCATCTGCCCAATCACCCAACCTGTCCAAATCATACTGGAGTTTCTCTTCATCCTCCTCACAGCACACACGCCCACCCAGCTTTGTGTCATCTGCAAATTTGGAGATATTACATCTAGTTCCCTCGTCTAGATCATTAATATATATTGTGAATAGCTGGGGTCCTAGCACCGATCCCTGCAGTACCCCACTAGTCAATAATACAATACAAATCGCTTTATTGGCATGATAAGGTACATCTTATGTTGCCAAAGCATCAAAATACATTTATGGTTGAACACATAAACGCGGTTCCATTCATACAGTGTATAAACAGGTATATCCCTGAGTTTATAAATATATTTTCGCCTTGTTTATATATACTCTTGTCTTAGTTTACTGGTTGTCCCTCTGTTCATGGCAGGCTGTAACATAGTGTGCCGCCAGTGTTACACAGCTTCTCTCCTCCCCCAGTAGGAATGGGAGTTTTTGGTTGTCAGTCAGATTTCTGAATTCAGGGCATATTTTGAGAATTTTTGATAGAAATTCTCTCTGATTCCCTGATATTTTCCACAGGCTGTGAGGAAGTGCATCTCTGTCTCAACTACTCCCTGACTGCAGTGAGAGCATATCCTGTCTTCTCTTGGCAGCCTGGTCTGCCTGTGTCTGCCTTTTTCGATCGCTAGGCTATGTTCGCTAAGTCTGTACCTTGTCAAGGTTCTTCTCAGTTTGTTATCCTTTACCATGGTCAGGTAATCAGCTATGTTGTATTGTCTGTTTAGGGCCAAGTAGCAATTGAGTTTGCTTTGGGTTTTTGTTGTTTCTGCCCAATATGACAGATATTTTTCCTTTTGCTTAGCGACGATTGTGTTGGGTCGAATTCTTTGTGTTACCCTGTCACTGTCCTGGGGCTGGTTATAGTCACTGCCTGCCACTCGGAAAAAGACCCATTTATTCCAACTCTTTGCTTCCTGTCTGCCAACCAGTTTGCTATCCAAGTCAGTACCTTACCCCCAATCCGATGTGCTTTAACTTTACACGCTAATCTCTTATGCGGGACCTTATCGAAAGCCTTCTGAAAGTCCAAATACAACACATCCACTGGTTCTCCCTTATCTATTCTACCAGTTACATCCTCAAAAAGTTCCAGTAGATTAGTCAAGCACGATTTACCTTTTGTAAATCCATGTTGACTTTGTCCGATCCTGTCACTGTTTTCCAAGTGCCCTGCTATTACATCTTTTATAATGGACTCTAGCATTTTCCCCACTACCAATGTCAGGCTTGCTGGTATATAATTCCCCGTTTTCTCTCTACACCTTTTTTAAATAGTGGCGTTACATTAGCTACCCTCCACTCCATGGGAACTGTGCCAGAATCTATAGAATTTTGGAAGATTACCAGCAATGTATCTACTATTTCTAGGGCTACTTCCTTAAGTACCCTAGGATGTAGATTATCAGGCCCTGGGGATTTATTGGCCTTCAATCCCGTCAATTTCCCTAACACCATTTCCCTACAAATACTGATTTGATTCAGTTCCTCCCTCTCATTAGACCCTATGTTCCCTGACATCTCTGGGAGGTTATTTGTGTCCTCCTTTGTGAAGACAGAACCAAAGTATGTATTTAATTGGTCAGCCATTTCTTTGTTCCCTATTATAAATTCCCCTGATTCTGACTGTGAGGGACCTATGCTTGACGTCACCAATCTTTTTCTCTTCACGTATCTATAGAAGCTTTTCCAGTCAGTTTTTATGTTCCCTGAAAGCTTACTCTCGTACTCTATTTTCCCCTTCTTAATTATTAATTTTGTCCTCCTTTGCTCAATCCTAAACTGCTCCCAATCCTCAGTTTTGCTGCTTTTTCTGGCCAATTTTATGTCCTCTCCTTGGATCTTATGCTATCCCTAATTTTCCTTGTTAGCCACGGTTGTGCCACCTTTTTTGTTTTATTTTTATGCCAGACAGGGATGAACAAATTCTGTAGTTCATCCATGCGACCTTTAAATGTTTACCATTGCTTATCCACCGTCAACCCTTTAAGTAACTTTCCCCAATCCATCTTAGCCAACTCGTGCCTCATACCAGCATAGTTTCCTTTATTTAAATTCAGGACCCTAGTCTCTGAGTCAACTACTTCACTCTCCATCTTAATGAAGACTTCCATCATATTATGATCGCTCCTCCCCAAGGGGCCTCGCACAACAAGATTGCTAATCAATCCTTTCTCATTACATAATACCCAGTCTAAGATGGCCTGATCTTAGTTCATTCCTCGACATATTGGTCCAGGAAACCATCCCGTATACACGCTAGGAATTCCTCCTCCACAGTATTGTTACTGATTTGGTTAGCCCAATCTATATGTAGATTAAAGTCACCCATGATAACTGCTGTGCCCTTATTGCACGCACTTCTAATTTCCTGTTTAATGCCATCCCTAACCTCAGTATTACTGTTTGGGGGTCTGTATACAACTCCCACTAATGTTTTCTGCCCCTTGGTATTGCTCAGCTCTGCCCATACAGATTCCACATCATCAGAGCTAATATCCCTCCTTACTATTGTGTTAATCTCCTCTTTAACCAGCAACGCTGCTGCACCTCCTTTTCCTTTTTGCCTGTCCTTCCTGAATATTGAATACCCCTGCATGTTGAATTCCCAGCCTTGGCCACCCTGGAGCCATGTCTCCGTAATCCCAATTATATCATATCCATTTACATCTATTTGCGCAGCTAATTCATCCACCTTATTAGAATGCTCCTCACATGAAGACACAAAGCCTTCAGGCTTATTTTTTTAACACTCTTAGTCCTTTTAGAATTATTATTTACTGCGGCCCTGTTTGATTTACACACTTGATTTCTCTGCCTTCCACTTTTGCTTTTCTCCTTCCTGTCTTTTGCTTCTATCCTTTCTTCCCTGTCCTCTGTCTCCCTGCACAGGTTCCCAACCCCCTGCCATTTTAGTTTAAACCCTCCCTAACAGCGCTAGCAAACACACCCCCAGGACATCAGTCCCGGTCCTGCCCAGGTGCAAACCGTCCAGTTTGTACTGGTCCCACCTCTCCCAGAACCGGTTCCCATGTCCCAGGAATTTGAATCCCTCCCCCTTGCACCATTCCTCTAGCCATGTATTCATCTGAAATATCCTTCTATTTCTACTCTGACTAGCACGTGGCACTTGTAGCAATCCTGAGATTACTACCTTTGAGGTCCTATTTTTTAATTTACCTCCTAACTCCCTATATTCAGCTTTTAGGACCTCATCCCATTTTTTACCTATATCGTTGATACCTATATGCCCCATGACAGCTGGCTGTTTACCCTCCCCCTCCAGAATGCCCTGCAGCTGCTCCGAGACAGCCTTGACCCTTGCATCAGGGAGGCAACATACCATCCTGGAGTCTCGTTTGCGGCTGCAGAAACACCTATCTATTCCCCTTACAATAGAATCCCCTATCACTATAGCACTCCCGCTCTTTTTCCTCCCGTCCTGTGCAGCAGAACCACCCATGGTGCCAGGAAGTTGGCTACTGCTGCCTTCCCCTGATAAGCCATCTCCCCCAACAATATCCAAAGTGGTATATCTGTTTGAGAGGGGGATGGCCACAGGGGACCCCTGCACTACCTGCCTGCACCTACTACACTGCCTGGCGGTCACCCATTCCCTTCCTTCCTGTGCAGCCTTTACCTGCGTTGTGACCAACTCATTAAACGTGCTATCCACGATGTCCTCAGCATCATGAATGCTCTAGTATGTATCCATTCGCAGCTCCAGCGCCGCAATGTGGTCTGCCAGTAGCTGCAGCTGGATACACTTCCCACACACATGGTTGTCAGGGACACAGGAAGTGTCCCTGATTTCCCAGATAGTGCAGGAGGAGTATGCCATGGGGCTGAGCTGTTCTGCCATGACTTACCCTTTAATTAAATCAAATTAAATTAACTCAAATCAATACCACTAATTACACTACAATTAAATGATATACTCAAGGGCCCTTGTTTATGAGCACTCCCCGCTACACAACAGAGACCCTAGAAACTGTAAACCACAAAAATTAAGTTTGGAAGAAAGCGAGAAAGAGAGAAATACTCATCAACCAATCACTTACCTGCTTTCTGGTGACGTCACACTTCGATTACTTTTTACTTCTCTCTCTCCCCACTCCTTAAATCCTCACTCTCTGCGCTTAGTCTCCACCTAGGGCCGCTCTCGCTGCTGCCGCCGGTGAGTCTGGGCCGCTCTCTCTCTCTCTCTCCCTGCTCCTTAAATCCTCGGTCTCTGCGCTCAGTCTCCACCCAGGGCCGCTCTCGCTGCTGCCACCGGTGAGTCTGGGCCGCTCTCTCTCTCCCCGCTCTTTAAATCCTCGGTCTCTGCATTCAGTCTCCACCCAGGGCCGCTCTCGCTGCTGCCGCCGGTGAGTCTGGGCCGCTCTCTCTCTCTCCCCGCTCTTTAAATCCTTGGTCTCTGCATTCAGTCTCCACCCAGGGCTGCTCTCGCTGCTGCCGCCGGTGAGTTTGGGCTGCTCTCTCTCTCCCTGCTCCTTAAATCCTCGGTCTCTGCATTCAGTCTCCACCCAGGGCCGCTCTCGCCGATCATGTGAATTCGTAAGATAAGTATTGTGAATTACTGCTAAGAGAAGGAAAGATTATGTTGTTAATTAATGACTATGGCCGTGATTTTACGAACTTCGACAGGTCCGAGGCAGGCGATGTCGGTGGCGGGTTTCGGCCCCACTGCTGGCTCTATCCCGGCCTCCGAAATGACTTTCCGATGATTGGGCTTGTTATGCCCGCCCAGCGCGTTTCCCGGTCAATTGAAGGAAGCAGGTCTGATGACGTCATATATGATGCATCATCAGCCGGTTTCCTTAAAGGGACCATGGCCAAATTTATTTTGACATTTGTGCTGTCAGTATTCTACAGCATTGAAGTGCTGCAAGCACTGACAGTGACTGCATTAGGTGCAGGGCTGCACCCAGGCTCTCCCATGACTCCCTCCATATGCTTAGGGAGGGAGTCACAGCACACAGGGAGATCCTCTTCCCTTCTCCTGGGCGGAAGAGACCTCCACAGGACACCAACACAGCCTGGTTGCACATTGCACAGGAGGGCACAAGCAGGGATGGCATCAGTAGGACCAGGCTGCAGTGGCGCAAACCTTTCAATGATCTCAGTAGATCATGAAACGTTACTGCAAAGCCACATTGAACCTCATCCTGCTGTCCCAATCATCACATCCCCATCACTCTGCCTTCCCTACCCTACTCCTGCACATCCTTACTCACACCAACTTACCTTGCACCTCTACCCATCCCTCTCTATCTACATTATCATTTCCCCATCTCACTAGCCACCCCTCACACTCACCCTCATCCTAGTGCAATCATACCAACTAACAACACACAGCTGATTCAATGGCCACTGACCTCCCACCTCAGCTTCACAGGCGAGGCCTAGGCACAGTGGGAAACCAGTGGGCGATCTGTCAAATTTAAAAAGCTGGGAAAAAACCATTGTTAAGTGGCTGTAAACAAGCCACTAATGATTTAATTGCCTCTCCCGCCACTGCGTGTCGGGTCTGCTCAGCGCTGACAGACCCAACATTGGGAAAGTCCAGTATCTGCGTTTTGACAGTGGGT
Organism: Somniosus microcephalus; assembly: GCF_052327205.1. Classification (NCBI taxonomy): domain Eukaryota; kingdom Metazoa; phylum Chordata; class Chondrichthyes; order Squaliformes; family Somniosidae; genus Somniosus; species Somniosus microcephalus. The sequence goes on along the minus strand of NC_140991.1, from coordinate 42,772,559 downwards.
TCCCGACCTGCTGTCAACCATTTTAAATTTAACAGCTGACCTGCCACACATCCCATCCACTAACCGCCGGCAAAATTCCGGTCTTTATTTTTGCTTTATCCTGGGGTGAAGTAACATCTGGCTCCCTTGAGTTCAGACACAATAACTGCTTCTAGTGCTCAGCTAGGTTCTGAGACATCTGCTGTTGTGCACCAGTTGCTGAAGGTAAGCATGCAGGTGCAGCAGGCGGTTAAGAAGGCAAATGGTATGTTGGCCTTCGTAGCGAGAGGATTTGAGTACAGGAGCAAGGATGTCTTGCTGCAGTTGTACAGGGCCTTGGTGAGACCACACCTTGAGTATTGTGTGCAGTTTTGGGCACCTTATCTGAGGAAGGATGTTCTTGCCATGGAGAGAGTGCAGCGAAGATTCACCAGGCTGATACCTGGGATGCCAGGAATGACGTATGAGGAGAGATTGGGTCGATTAGGCTTATATTCGCTAGAGTTTAGAAGAATGAGAGGGGATCTCATTGAAACTTATAAAATTCTAACAGGACTAGACAGACTAGATGCAGGAAGGATGTTCCCGATGGCGGGGGAGTCCAGAACCAGGGGTCACAGTCTAAGGATAAGGGGTAAGCCATTTAGGACTGAGATGAGGAATTTCTTCATCCAGAGAGTGGTGAACCTGTGGAATTCTCTACCACACAAGGCAGTTGAGGCCAGTTCATTAAATATATTCAAGAAGGAGTTAGATATATATCTTAAGGCTAAAGGGATCAAGGGATATGGGGAGAAAGCAGGGACAGGGTACTGAATTTGGATGATCAGCCATGATCTCATTAAATGGCGGAACAGGCTCGAGGAGCTGAATGGCCGACTCCTGCTCCTGTGTTCTATGTTTCTATGTTGTGCTGGGTGATGTTAGTTAAAAAAAAATTATGAGTTTGTGTGAAATTCTTCCATCGACTATTCACACAAGGCCATTTGGAAAACAGATCAATGCCTATGTTAAAATAGTAGATGAGAAAGTAAGTTTAAATGTGTTAATTTGTTACTAATACCCCACAGTCTGATTTCAACTCACTTAGACACTGGGGGATAAATTTATTAGGGCCCGTTTTCGGGCCGATAACTGATGGCACATTTCCAGTATATGCCCAAGCTGGGAGGCCTGAGGATCTTTCTAAATTGTTCCTCGGGCCTCATCGTAATAGTAGGGGGGCGAGCCACCAGCGCCTACCCCGCTGCCAGAGGCAACTCGGCCACGTGCCCGGACGGAATTTGGGCCGCTTGCCTCGCCGCGCCGGAAGCAGCTGGGCAACCGAGCCCATGGGTGAGGGAGGAGAATGGGAAGGAGCCAGCATAGGCCGACAGCAGCTCTGCATGAAGGTAGGTATGAAAGTATTTAAGGACCACTGGTTGGCCGCTTGTCGGCCAGGTAATGCTGAGTTTAGCAGATCTGGCGCCTGCCCCACTCGGCAGACGGATTTTGTGGGCGGGTCCTGTAATGGGCGCAGGACCCTCATTTCCATATTGAAATGTGGCCTGCGCTCATTTCAGGCGGCTGCCAGGACCACTTAAAAAAAAAAATGACCCTGACGAATTTAGCAGAGGCCCAGGCTCATGTGCAAATCTGATGGCTAAATTCATAGTGGCTGCACCCGCTCTACGTTTGTAAAAAAAAAAGAAAGACTTGTAGTTATATAGCGCCTTTCACGACCACTGGACGTCTCAAAGCGCTTTACAGCCAATGAAGTACTTTTTGGCGTGTAGTCACTGTTGTAAAGTGGGAAACACGGCAACCAATTTGCACACGGCAAGGTCACACAAACAGCAATGTGATAATGACCAGATAACCTGTTTTTGTTATGTTGGTTGAGGGATAAATATTGGCCAGGACAACGGGGATAACTCCACTGCTCTTCTTCGAAATAGTGCCACGGGATCTTTTACGTTCACCTGAGAGGGCAGACGGGGCCTCGGTTTAACTCCTCATCCGAAAGACGGCACCTCCGACAGTGCAGCCCTCCCTCAGCACGGCACTGGAGTGTCAGCTTAGCTTTATGTGCTCAAGTCCCTGTAGTGGGACTTGAACCTACAACATTCAACATAAGCAACAATGTGGAATTTCTACCACACTGAGTCCTCACTGCCAGTTCCCATCGACTGTCAAGATAAAGCAATCCTTCATCTTGTCAACCTGACTGATGTTAACTAAAAGTGTGCATATTCCTAGTCTATTTCAGAGTATAGTGTTATTTCCTAATTCCGTTGATGATGAGGGAAGGTTCCCTTCTATGATTGATTAGACAAAAGAGCTGTGCAAAGGCAATAGGATAGGCACTTTCTATTGATAAAGCATGCAGCCTACTGCACTAATGATTTTAGATTTGATTGAACAGTGCCTGAAAAGTGCCATCTGAACAGGTACTGTTTGTCTTTCTGCTCCATTGTATTTATACTTTGACATTCTTCAATGAGCATCTCAGTGGAAGAAGTTGACTTTATTGAGGGAAAGGCTGTCGCTGGCCAATGTTTACATTATCTTCTGCACTGCCAGGCCCTGCCACATAACACTACTTTGCTCAGACTACGCAGTTATCAGCAGTTTTATTCTGAATATGTTCTTTTGAATTGCAGCCAGAACAAACCCATGAAACAACAGTTACCTGAATCATAAGAAATCAATGTTTGCAGGGATACAAGGAACATGCAGACAAAAAGCACTTTACAAGTGTTGGTCAAGTGTAGCAACTGTTTCAAATCAACAACAACAACTTGCATCTATATAGCGCCTTTAACGTAGTAATACGTTCCAAGGTGCTTCACAGGAGCGATTATCAAACAAAATTTGACAACGATCCACATAAGGAGATATTAGGGCAGATGACCAAAAGCTTGGTCAAAGAGGTAGGTATTAAGGAGAGTCTTAAAGGAGGAAAGAGAGATAGAGAGGCGGAGAGGTTTAGGGAGGGAATTCCAGAGCTTAAAGCCTGGACAGCTGAAGGCACGGCCGCCAATGGTGGAATGATTAAAATCGGGGCTGCTCAAGAGGGCAGAATTGGAGGAGCGCAGATATCTCGGGGAGGGTTGTAGGGCTGGAGGAGATTACAGAGATAGGGAGGGGCGAGGCCATGGAGGGATTTGAAAACAAGGATGAGAATTTTAAAATTCAGGTGTTGCTTAACCGGGAGCCAATGTAGGTCAGCGAGCACAGGAGTGATGGGCGAACGGGACTTGGTGTGAGTTAGGTTACAGGTTAGGTTACAACCTTAAGTTTATGAAGGGCGGAAAATGGGAGGCCGGCCAGGAGTGTGTTGGAATAGTCAAGTCTAGAGGTAACAAAAGCATGGATGAGGGTTTCAGCAGCAGATGAGTTGAGGCAAGGGTGGAGTTGGGCAATGTTACAGAGGTGGAAATAGGCGGTCTTAGTGATGGTGTGGAAATGTGGTCAGAAGCTCATCTTGGGGTCAAATACGACACCAAGGTTACGAACAGTCTGGTTCTGCCTCAGACAATTGCCAGGGAGATTCATGATTTTAAACACCTCTATCAAATCTCCTTTTGGCCTTCTCGGCTCTAAGGAGAACAACCCCCAGCTTCTCCAGTCTATCCACGTAACTGTAATCCCTCATTCCTGGAACTATTCTAGTAAATTTCTTCTGTACCCTCTCCAAAGCCTTCACATCCTTCCTAAAGTGCGGTGCCCAGAATTGGACACAATACTCCAGTGGGAGCCGAACGAGTGTTTTATATAGCTTTAGCATAACTTCATGGCTTTTGTACTTTATGCCTCGATTTATAAAGCCCAGAATCCCATATGCTTTATTAAATTAAACATTTTGTTAACCTGTCCTACCACCTTTAAAGATTTGTGCACTGGGTCTCTCTGTTCTTGCACACCCTTTAAAATTGTACCATTTAGCTTGTATTGTCTTGTGAAGGAATAGCCATGATTCAGAGAAATACACGATACCATGAACAAATTTCTAATATTATTAATACATGATATATTGGTTTTAAAAGTCTGGAAAGCCTCGGAGACAGGCTGTAAACAGAAATACAGGCTCCTGAGATAAAGATCAGTTGATAACAAAGTTGTAAACAAGCTTTGAAATGGGAATTAGTTAAATATACTAAAACAATAAAAGATTGAAGCAAACCATTGGTGCTTATGAAAGGTCTACGGTTTGCAACCAACACAATGAGAATGCCCAGTTTAAAGTGTTAAGAGCTAACATGTGAAACCGAAACACAAACATTAAAAGAGGCATGTGCCTTTGAAAGCATGACATCAAGTAAAGAAACACCTGCTGGTCAAATAGTTTTATGTTAAACTTGGAAGACAGGAAACACGATTAAATATGCAACCAATTGAGATAGCTAGAAATGCATGAAACATTCAGTTAAAGTGGTTTTGATTTATATATAGTAAAAACCATACCAACAAAAAGATTTTGAAGATATGACTTCAATAGATGACACCAAGCAATTACGTTGTGTTTGTATTAAACTTGGAACACCATGGAGTCAAAATGTCTGCTAAAAACCAGTTAAGCCAATATTAAAAATTGAATGAAGAATCTTCAATAAGAATGACATCAAACAGAAACCATAGCTGTCATTGTTTTTATGATGGTTTTTGGAACACCTAAAGGTAGAGAAATAATTATGCATGCAATAGTTGAATAGACGGTAAGAATAGAAAGCATTCAAAAGAGGTATCAATAAAGACAATTAGCTGACATCAGCAGAGAACATCAAAGAAGAAACCACTGCCAAAAGAGTATAAAACATAGACCTATTCAACAGAAAGGCAGAACTCACTGAACGGGCAAAGCCTTTCTCAACTCTTCAGAGGCATCTCTGTAAGTCTTTAACTATGAGTCTCGGGAAGTCAAAGTAATTGATTTTGGTGCATGTTCTGGATTTAGAAATAAGTAAGAAATGTAGAAATGTAACGAAATAAAGATTTGAGAATAAGGATCTCTGAGAAATAAGAAATGTAAGCTAATTGTATTTTGAATTGTTAATGTTGCGACTGATTCAACAGCTGTTAACTGAATGTCGGCTCTTAAATAAAACTATATATTTTTAGAATTGTCTCAAAGAGTAATTCTGTATAAACTCGCAAACCCAAATTCTGTACACTCTTTTTTGTAGGGAGTTGCAGAATTCTGGGGGGTATTCCGGACCCTCATAATATCCGGATGGTTACAGTCTAGTTCAACTTATTAAAAGTACTATCTGGAGGATGGTAACATCTTCAGTCATTCTGTTCCTTTAGGGAGAGATAGCCTGAACCTTTAGACCCATTTAAGCATCTTATGGAATTCGGCTATCTCTAACTTAAGTTGAAGGTGAACATCTGGGGAATACGCCTGATCTGGGACAGCCCAAAAGGGCTGGGACTGTAATTATCTCTTCAGTCTCTCCTCATTCTTCCTATCAAAATGTATTACCTCACATCACCAATCCGCAGGACTCAAGAACACAAGCATAAAAAATAAAGAGATAATCTCTTCGTACACCTCCCTAGTGATATACAATGAGTTTAGTTTTTGATTTGTCTTTTTTAAAGTGTAGATACTTTACCCACCTTTTTGTTTCGATAATTCTGTACTGCCTGATGTAAGTGTCTATTTTCGATGTCTGCTGTTACGTAATATTCCCATGTCAACTCTTCCTACATAAATGCTAACTCACGGCGGGACATGATTAAAATAGACAACTATATCAGGCAGCGCTACTGAAATCCAGTAGAACACCAAAGGAAGTGAACTGAAATTCCTTGCAGTATGTGTAGTGTGTGTGCCTTTAAGAGCCCCAGGTGTGCTGTAATGCCGGTAATGGCCACTCGGGCTATATAAGCCTGTATATTGTGTATATCCGTTAGAACCCCCCCCAGACTTTGCTTAGTAAACACCTATGAACCAACTCCTGTCTTCAGTGTCTTTATCAACACACGGACACTACAGTGGCGACGAAGTGGAAACGGACTTACCTGCAATTCGGCAGCACCTCAAGGACATCGATTCCTCGGGCGTCCAGAAGACTCAAGAAAGTGAGAGAAGCTGTGGTTTCACCAGCTGGCCAAGCTGGTGGCAGGTACTGCGCTAGTCCTTCCTGGGCGTCAGGCTGGGGCTCCAGCGGCTGGCTCTACAGCTGAGACAGGCAGCGAAATCGGAGGCAAGCAATAACGGACTGGGAGGGAGCACTCGGGAGATGGCCGGCGCGGCAAGCAGGTCAGCGTTCAGACCTGCAGAGAAAGTCCGGCGGGAACGAGTCTCCAACTGTAAACAAATAAAATTAAAAATTAAAAAAAAGAACGGAAACTGCGGGAAACAGCGTTGTCATCGGCAGCAGCGGCGGGAAAGCGCGGGAAGCGCCATATCTTTGCTGCTGAAAAGAAAGAAAAGCGCGGGAAGCGCCATACCTTTTCTGAAATGCCTAAGTCTGGCAATATTGATGCTTTTGATAGCGAAATAGAGGATTGGACCACATACGTGGAAAGAGTAGAGGTATATTGCACTGCAAATGGAATAGAAGATGAAAAAAAAGCTTCAGGAGTGCTGAACCTAATGGGCGCAAAGGTATATGGGCTGTTACAAAATTTAATCACTCCAGCCAAACCAAAGGACAAGAATTTTAAAGAAATTGTTGATACCCTGCAGGAGCACTTAAACCCAACACCGCTGCTGATAGCGGAACGATTCAAATTCTTCAAGAGAAATCAACACAAGAATGAAAGTAACGCTGATTACCTAACCGAATTAAGAAAGCTATCAAAGTACTGCCAATTCGGGGCAGGACTAGCAGATTATCTTCGAGACAAATTCGTTTGCGGTCTCTTAAGTGAAGGGACACAAAAAAGGCTGCTTTCTGAAAAAGATTTAACATTGGACAAAGCTTTCAGTATGGCTGTATCATACGAAGCAGCAGCAAGAGGAGCTGCAGAGATACAACAAAAGACACAGGACTTCGGCACCCATGAAATGACACAGGGTTTCGAAAGATGTTATCGCTGCGGCAGATCCACCCATAACCAGAAGGACTACTGGTTCAAGGACAAAGCATGCAGGCAATGCGGAAAGATTGGACACATTGCATGGGTATGCCGATCTGGACAAAATAAATCCACAGACAGAAAAAAATATATCAATAAAGGAAAGTACAGGAAGGTACAAATGATGACGGACAGTAGCTCCGAAGACCAGAAGAGCGATAGCGACTCCGAAAACAAGAGACTAAGCTGTCTCAAATTACATAATGTACTTGCCAAAGATGATTACCAAACCATTTGGGTTACCCTCACGATAGCAGGGTCCCCTGTTAAAATGGAGCTAGATACAGGATCAGCTCTAACCGTAATAAATCGACGGGATTACAAGAGGCTATTTTCGCATATACCTCTAAAAGACACATCCATTATCTTAAAAACATATACGGGGCAGAAAGTATACCCCAAAGGAAAAATAAGGGTGCCTGTTGTATACAACGGCAAAGAAATACAAAAGTTGTATTTATACATTCTACAAGATGGTGGTCCACCGTTGTTGGGACGTGAATGGATCAGAAAGATACGTTTAGACTGGCACTCCATTCAGGCACTGACGGTGACCAGTAAGAAAATAAACAATGATGACATCATACCTGAACGATTAAAAGACATCTTGGCCAACGCCAAAGAAGTGTTTCAAGAGAAACTAGGAACCTTGAAAGGCATCACCGCCTCAATAAAAGTGGAAGATGCAGCAATTCCCAAATTTTTTAAGGCAAGACCGGTGCCATACGCAATTCGTCCAGCAGTCGAGGCAGAGCTGGAGAATTTGGAAAAGGCAGGCGTATTATCCAAAATAGATTGGAGCGAGTGAGGAAATCTACATATTATAAGGGGTTAATTTCAGGTGCTTGCTGGGTAAAAGTTTTCAGACTTGACACAGGTAAAGAGTCGATGTGTAACTAGAGCTATTGCACGTACCTGGATTACAGCCAAGAACAGATGTCTGCCCACCTAATGAGAATGTAGAAGTGAAACAATGGATTTCGTTTCTGAAATACCCAGTGACCTAATAATTTGTTAGATCTAGTCTCCAGATACATGATTAAGATTAAGGAGGACCTCCGGTTACACGATTCATATCCTGTTATATCTTAACCGTTGACTTATGTGTCCAGGATCCTTCTGTCAATATGTCATAAGACCTAATGATTAATCTAAAATGTATCCTGATTGAGGAACAAAGGAATGTCAATTAAACTTGTTTGTTACACTGTATAAATATGGAACGCTTACGCTGTATCATTGGAATAGTAGCCTCACCCCTTGAGTAGAGGTGCTGATTTCCCTTGCAAGAGAAAATAAAAGGCCTGTCTGTCTGACGAATCCAAGTGTGTATTGAGTCATTACCCAGAGCTAAGAAGTAAGGCACTTCTACAATTTGGAGGTTCCACCGAGATGGCTTGCTGTACCAATTGGTGAGTTAACAGACGCTGAGTACATTGCTTGGTTGGGAAAATCCCATCGGCCGAAGGTGGTGTTTTGCCACATTTTTGGGACTTTCCCTGCCAGAAGCATAGCTGCGCATAGTCTGTTTATTCCATTGGACAGTACTGCCATCGGGTAATTGACTCACAAGGTTCGGAGGTTAAACTGCCGTTGTGACTGCTTCCCTTTCAGAAACGGAACAGAGGACCAGCCATGAGGCGCTGACGCCCCGCGAACAGGATCGTGCAGAAAAGGACTGTATAAAGGTACCAGAGAGAGAAGGTTAAGTCAGGAATTTGATTAACTAAGGAGCTAGCGATTTATTGGAAATTGAACTAGCAAGGTTCCAGCTTGCTGAGAGAGAAGGTTAAGTCAGGAATTTGATTAACTAAGGAGCTAGCGATTTACTGGAAATTGAACTAGCAAGGTTCCAGCTTGAAGTTAGTTGGGACAAATTGAAGGCCCTTTTTGCCAACGATTTGGCTAAAGGGAGTAGGGTAGAGGGAGAGCGAGTGGGTGAAGTTAGCTGGGACAAATTGAAGGCCCTTTTTGCTAAAGATTTGGCTAAAGGGAATAGGGTAATAGGAGGGAAGAGTGGGCGGTTGTCTGAAACACAGTGTCAATGTTTAATGTTTATGAGAGTGAGTATTTAACTACTTGTTATTATCAATCAACTTTGCAGCTTTGTCCAGTAAGGCTGCATAGGTTGGGGATTTAGTAACACTTTGGTTGTTGTTTAACAAGTGTATTGTTTATTGTTTATTGTCATATGTATTAATGTTTAGTCATGTCTGATCTGTAGAGGCGTCCCACGCAGATCATAGAGTGTTACGGAATTGTTGTATGTTTTAACTAAAATATTTAAGCTGAAAAAAAAAACTGCAGAAGGGGTTGGTAAAGACCCAAGCCGGGGAAGTGAGTCCTGCGGCGGAATGTATGGTTGAGAAAATAGTGATGTCTTTTACATGATCCACTAAGCTATTGTGGATTCAGTATTTTCCCCAGTTAGAAATACCTTCCACGAGGGTTGAGAACCCTCGAGTTTTAAAGCATAAGGATATGTCTTAATGTGTTGTAAATATTTAAAAAAACCTTGTTGCAGTCAGTTGACTAAATTCAGTCGGGAAGTGCTGAGTTTCAGTCGCCTAGCCTCAGGCCGGTTATTAAGAGGGCAAATGCCCCACGTGAAGGCCGGGACCATAAAGTAGGCGCCGAAACTCTAAAGGCACTCGGAGTGACAAATGGTCAAGGACTTTGTGACACTGATTTGAAGTAAAGACCAAGAAGATTGGATGTGACTGTAATTTTGATACATATGTATAGTTTATTAATCTGATCTGTAGGGGCGTACAACGCAGATCATGGATTGTCACAGGAGTTTAGATTGTTTTAAGTGAACCATTTAAGCTGCTAAAATGGGTGCTAGCACCAGTAAGCCACCCGAGAAAGGCACGCCAGCAGCCTTTATGTTAAAGAACTGTGGTCAATTATCCATTGATCACCTACCAAATTGGTCCAAATGGACTGTAAATAAGACTAGACCCTTTCCCTCAGATGGTTCATTTAACATAGAAAGAATTACTTGCCTCGAGGAATGTTTAACGGACAAGAGAGAAATAGAGAACAGCCAGATAAAAAGACTGCCTCTATGTTTGTTGAGTCAGAAAAAAAAAGATTACCCCGAAGAAATACCTTTCTCCTCTATTATGGTAGGATAACAAGGTAACTATAGAAGGATGAATAGAGGGGAATATAGAGGAAGACGTGGTAGAGTAAGAGGGTATGGACGATCTGGTAATTGTTATAATTGCGGACAACCCGGACATTGGGCAAACCAATGCCCTGCGAAAAATCGTCAGAACCAAACCTCCAATAATGGACCACCGTTAGAGAATAAAGGTCCTAATTTCACTGTCCATAACCCTTTTTCGGACCAGTCAGGAGGTTACCCTACAAACGGACAGGGATTTAGGAGAAATAGAGATCAGAATTACTGACTGACACCAGCAGCCCCAGGCGCCACAGACCACCAAATGCCCATTGTTTCTTTAAATTCACGCAGCGAACCTGAAATTAAAATGCAAATAGCTGGGAGACCTATGTCATTTTAGTAGATACAGGAACAATCTTTTCGGTGTTAGGGAAAGGATATTCTGAAGGAATGCCTATTAATGGGAAAAAGACCCCGATAGCTGGATTGGCTGGAATACTACAACGCTTGAATCAATCGACTCCCCTCACAGTAAAAGTAGAAGAATTTGAGGAAGAACACTCCTTTCTGTTATCAGGAGATGTCTCTATGAATTTATGTGGAAGAGACTTGCTGTGCAAAATGAATGCTACAATTATTTGCTCCCCATCAGGAGTAACGGTAGAAATCCAAGTAGATAAGGCATATGCGTACCCAGTAACAGAAATAAAACACCCTGTTCTTTACGCATGGGAAATTGCCGACCCAAGTTTGAGTCCCAAACTTGTCAGTCTGTTAAGAGCGTGGGGATTCGTTACAAGCTCCATAAAACAATACCAGGAATCCCTGAAACTAGGGAAATGGCATTCAAAATTGCACTGCACGGCCTGCTATGACAAAACAGGACAAGATTATCAGCCGTTTTTAAATTTAAAATACCTCCTAACTATTAGACTGCACAGCCCTATAAAGTTACAATTAATCCAGCTGCACCATTACCCAAAAGGTCACAGTATCCATTGTCAGAGAAAGCAGAAAAAGGAATTGAGCCAGTGATGGAATCATTGTTAAAACAGGGAGTTAACGCCGGATAGAATAAAGGTCGTTTGCAACATATCGTTGCCAAAAACTAAAAGAGAAATGAAGCATTTTCTAGGAATGACTGGCTATTGTAGACAATGGATATTGAACTATTCAGAAATAACCAGACATGAGCATGACAAATTTGGAAAATTTGCGGTTACCTGACTTCCTCGGGAACCCAGATTAAAAATGCACAAGAAGTGCAAAATCTTTTACTAGCTATTCAGAGACGTAAACAGATTGCAATTATTAAGTGCCAAGCGCACACGGGGCATTTGGACAAGGTTGCGCTTGGAAACGCTGCTGCAGATAGCGCTGCTAAGTCAGTAGCTATATCAAGTACTGAACGACAAGTTTCAGCCTTCCCTGTTAGGGAAAAGCCAGAGATACCGCAGCCCCCGTCCTTAGATGATGTGCTGACCCATCAAGATAGGGCCAGTTCTGATGAAGTAAAGGAATGGGTTGTTAATCATTGTTTTAAAAACACTGACGGCTTATGGGTTCATCATGACGGCCGCATGGTGGCACCCAAATCATTACTATCACCAATTGCCCGATGTGTTCATAAATTCACCCATGCGGGCAAAGGGGGGATGGCGGACTATATCCTTAAGACCTGGTATGCACCAGGAATCTCAAAATTGGCAAAACAAATTTGTGAAAATTGTATTATCTGCCAGACCATGAATGCAGGAAAAAAAATAAAGAAGGTACAGCCTGCATCCCATCCAAACCCCATGGGTCCTTTTGTACACTTGCAAATGGATTTTATTGAACTACCTGTGTGCATGAGCTTTAAATATGTATTAGTTATTGTTGATATGTTTTCAAGATGGATTGAAGCGTTTCCTTGTAGAAAGAGTGACGCCACCACTGTTGCCAAATGTTTATTGAAGGACATTGTGCCTCGCTTTGGGATACCAGCAAAACTGTCAAGTGACAATGGGTCCCATTTTATGGGAACAGTGATTAAGGAACTATGCAAAGCCTTACAGATTAACCAGCACCTCCATTGCAGCTATCATCCACAGTCGGCTGGACTAGTGGAAAGATATAACGGGATGCTGAAAAACAAGCTTGCAAAACTGTGTAAAGAAACTGGACTTAAATGGGTTGATTTGTTACCCATAGCTTTAATGACAATGCGGTCTGCTACCAACAGAACTACAGGATTGTCGCCTCACGAGATCGTCATGGGAAGACCACAAAGATTGCCCTTTTCGGCACCTTTAACAGCTAAACAAATGGACATCCATAAAATGGAGGAAGATATGTTGAGTTATTGCATTGCACTAACCAAATGCATTTCTAGTTTCCATCAACAGGTGAAGGAAGCCCAGGTCGATCCCGCTGAAGGAAAGTGCCATACTTTCGAGCCAGGAGATAACGTCTACATAAAAATCTTCAAGCGAAAGAATGGCCTTCAACCCAGATTTGAGGGACCCTTCCAAGTACTCCTGACCACAAACACCGCTGTAAAAGTAAAGGAGCGACCAACATGGATACACGCGTCCCATTGTAAGAAGGCATCAGTTGAAGACGATACACTGCCAAGATGAACTGGATTTGGACTCTAATAAGACTGTTCCCTTTGTTAACGATAATTGAAACTGCCATATGGATTTACCCAGATCCTCTGCGAGGCAAACCATGTATAAAAGAATGTGTACTTTTAACCAAAAATCTCTTTTATATTATATGTTATAATGAGACCATGAAAGTCCAGCTCCAGGACCATACTATGCAGGTACCCCCGTATCAACCCCTAAATCTTAGGGTAAGACAGGGTAAGATAGTAGAAGAAGATAGTGGACAAAGGCTTGATAAGCTATGGGTCACATGCCCTGATACTGTATTACCAAGTGACAAAACTGCGAACGGAGGGGTTATCTGCAATGGTAATTCAAGGGGAGGACTGGCCCTGACAGCTAAGTCAATGTTTTGTGATAATCCTTTTCATAACTATCATCAAGTTATCTGTACGCTAAAAGACAGAACCTTGCCAAATGCTGGATATGCAGCCACATCCCTGTGCATGCAGAGGGTGGAATACCTCTAAGGCCCATTCCCTTCGAAATAGAAGAGATGGTAGGGTGGTTATTACAGTCTAATACCACCTGGAATAAGGAGGCAGCCAGTACATTTCAGACCCAAAATAGTTTAAACCCAGATCAGTTGGAAAATGAATGGAAAGATGCAGGATACAACCTTATAAAATTTGAAGGGTGGTTTCATCCCCAATATGATAATCGAAGGAATCCAGAGAGTCTATTAGTGCATACCCTTGGTTACCACAAAATTGGACTGGGTCATGTTATTTGGGATATGTAGTGCCCTATATACATCATATTTCATCTTTGGATAGCCACCCTGGGACACGAGTAAAACGAGCCATTACAGAAACTGAAAGGTTCTTTGCTATAGCATTTCCCTGGTATGGAACAGGGAAGTTAGCAAGAGAATCTATAAACATGGCAGCAGTGTTGGAACAAATAGCCAATGATACTGCTGATGCTCTTAGTGATGTAAACGCAGAAATGGTGGCTTTGCGCACTGTTGCCTTACAAAACCGCATGGCTCTGGACTATTTGTTGGCAAAAGAAGGGGGCACATGTGCAATCATAAAAACCGAATGTTGCACCTATATTCCAGATAGCTCAGAAAATATCACCAACCTGGTAAACCACATAAAGGAGGCCATAAAGAAACTACGTCAACCTGAACAGTGGTCCACGTGGGATTGGATTTCAGGGTGGGGAAGAGCACTAGGAAAGCAAATTTTGGAAGTCTTAATTGCAATTGTGATGATAATAATTCTAATTAGTTTATTGATTGGTTGTTTAAAATTATTGTGTACAAAAGTTCTTTCCTTGTTGACGTCAACTCCTCCAGTACCAATGATGTCTGAATATGAGGATATTAAGGGTGAGACCTTTGATGTAGAATTTCTTAAACTTAGCGAAATAGATTGTCCTTAGAAAGGACAAAAGGGGGGAATGAGGAAATCTACATATTATAAGGGGTTAATTTCAGGTGCTTGCTGGGTAAAAGTTTTCAGACTTGACACAGGTAAAGAGTCGATGTGTAACTAGAGCTATTGCACGTACCTGGATTACAGCCAAGAACAGATGTCTGCCCACCTAATGAGAATGTAGAAGTGAAACAATGGGTTTCGTTTCTGAAATACCCAGTGACCTAATAATTTGTTAGATCTAGTCTCCAGATACATGATTAAGATTAAGGAGGACCTCCGGTTACACGATTCATATCCTGTTATATCTTAACCGTTGACTTATGTGTCCAGGATCCTTCTGTCAATATGTCATAAGACCTAATGATTAATCTAAAATGTATCCTGATTGAGGCACAAAGGAATGTCAATTAAACTTGTTTGTTACACTGTATAAATATGGAACGCTTACGCTGTATCATTGGAATAGTAGCCTCACCCCTTGAGTAGAGGTGCTGATTCCCCTTGCAAGAGAAAATAAAAGGCCTGTCTGTCTGACGAATCCAAGTGTGTATTGAGTCATTACCCAGAGCTAAGAAGTAAGGCACTTCTACACGAGTGGGCAACACCCATCGTTCCAGTCATGAAAAAAGCATTGAATAATGATAAATCTGAAGAACAGAGAAAAATTCGCATCTGTGGAGACTTCAAGGTGACTGTAAACCCAGCCCTTCACACAGTACAGTATCCTCTTCCGAGGATAGAAGATATTTTCGCCTCACTATCCGGAGGGAAACGTTTCACCAAAATTGACTTGGCACAGGCATATCTACAAATAGAGGTTGAGGAGACCTCTAAAAAGTATCTCACGATAAACACACAGAAAGGCCTGTACCAGTACAATCGACTGGTTTTTGGAGTAGCATCAGCTCCAGCTATCTGGCAAAGAGCTATGGAGCAAGTCCTGCAAGGGATTCCGGGGACTCAATGCTACCTAGACGACATCCTTGTAACAGGAGAAAACGACAACGAGCACCTTGCCAATTTGGAGCAGGTGCTCACTAGGCTGAAAGAACGGGGCCTATGAGCAAATCGCCCCAAGTGCGAATTTTTCCAAAATCAGATATCATATTGTGGCCACATAATTAATAAGGAAGGGTTGCATAAGTCACCTGAAAAAATTGAAGCGGTCATAAAAGCCCCAGCATCTGAAAATGTTTCACAATTAAGGTCGTTCCTGGGATTAATAAATTACTATCACAAATTTTTACCGAACTTATCAACTCTTCTGCACCCTCTTAATGAACTTCTACAAACAGGAGTGATTTGGAAATGGAACGAAGACTGTAAACGTGCCTTCCATAAATGCAAAGACTTAATCACATCCGAAGAAGTTTTGGCTCATTACAACCCATCACTGCCAATCAGACTGGCGTGCGATGCATCCCCTTACGGCATAGGAGCAGTTTTATCCCATAAATTCCCTGATGGCCCGGAACGGCCGATAGCTTTTGCGTCACGCTCATTGAACTCAGCTGAGCGTAACTATGCCCAAATCGACAGGGAAGCACTCAGCCTGGTATGGGGAGTGAAGAAATTCAACCATTACCTACACGGACAAAATTTTACCTTGTTGACTGACCATCAACCCCTCATCTCCATATTCAACCCTAAAAAGGGTGTTCCCATTATGACAGTGCAAAGGCTACAGAGGTGGTCCCTTTTTCTAGGGGCACACCAATACAACATAGAATACAAAGGATCAAAACAGCATGGGAATGCTGACGGTTTATTGCGCCTACCGTTGCCAATAGTAGAAGAGGCACCTACAGTAGACCCAGTAGAGATGTTCCACTCTACCATAGTGGAATGTCTACCAGTAACAAATTCTGCCATTGATAAGGAGACGAGAAATGACCCGACTCTCTCACGGGTCTACGATTTAACAGTGAAGGGATGGCCAGCACATGGCGAACCACTGTTGCCAGCATTCTCGCAAAGAAGAGAACAGCTGTCAGTGTGCCGAGGAACCTTGATGTGTGGACCCAGAGTGGTGATTCCACCTAAACTCCAGGATAAAGTGCTAAAGGAGCTTCACGAGGGGCATCTGGGTGGAGTGAAAATGAAGAACCTAGCTAGGGCGTTTGTATGGTGGCCAGGTATCGATGGAGACATCGAAGAAATGACCAAGAGCTGCCTAGGATGCCAGAAGGTCCAAAACGCTCCACCACAAGCCCCTCTACATCCATGGGAGTGGCCCTCATCTCCCTGGCAAAGGGTGCACATCGACTTTGCTGGTCCATTTATGGACTCAATGTTCTTAATCGCGGTTGATGCACACTCCAAGTGGCCGAAGGTAATAAAGATGTCCTCCACCACCACGGAAAAAACCATCACAGTATTAAGGACCATATTTGCCAGGAATGGGCTGCCGGAACAGATATGTTCTGATAATGGACCGCAATTTGTGTCCGAAGAATTCAGAAAGTTCTTAAAAAACAATGGGGTTAAGCACTACACGTCCGCCCCATACCATCCCGCCACCAATGGATTGGCTGAAAGGTTTGTCCAGACCTTCAAGAAGGCCATAAAGGCCATGGGTAATGAAGACATAAAACTTCAGCACAAGGTGGATAACTTCTTATTCGCATACAGGAATGCAACACATATGGTTACCAACCAAACTCCCGCCATGATGTTCTTCAATAGAAACCTAAGATGTCGGCTGGATTTGGTCAAGCCCAACATCAGAAGGGACGTAGAGAACCGGCAGTTTCAAGGCATGAATGAAAGGCCAACCAGAACCTTCCAGATAGGTCAACAAGTTTTGGCCCAGGACTACCGTACCGAGAAATGGCAGCCTGGAACTATCTGCACACGACTAGGACCACTGATGTATACCGTGGACATCGGAGAAAGCATAATAAGGCGCCATGCTGACCAAATCATAAAGTCATCCGAAAAGGGACAACCTACACCACAACTCTATACGTCTAACGATGAAGTAGAGATACCCATATCTACCTCTGATCCGGTGATACTGGAACCCGATGAACCCGACACTGGCATTCAAGCCGAATCAGCCTTGCCAAAAGAACCTACTACACCACCAGAAACTACTACACCCCCGAGGCGTTATCTGGACCGAGTCAGGAAGCCTCCTGAGAGACTGACTTATAATTAATTAACTACAGCAATGTGTATATCATTTTCTTATAACATGTAATTAATAATTACTTAAAATATGATGTACTGGTTAGCTAAAAGGGGCGGAATTGTAGTGTATCTGCCTTTAAGAGCCCCAGCTGTGCTGTAATGCCGGTAATGGCCACTCGGGCTATATAAGCCTGTATATTGTGTATATCTGTTAGAACCCCCCCCAGACTTTGCTTAGTAAACACCTATGAACCAACTCCTGTCTTCAGTGTCTCTATCAACACACGGACACTACAATATGCATCACAGAAGAGAAGAAGATGTAACTTTATTACAATGTATGGTATTGATGTAGATTGCAATGATATAATTGTGACTCACTTGCTGATACTGTAATACCCTCCTATATATGAAATGAATTTGTCTACATAAGAACATAAGAAATAGGAGCAGGAGTAGGCCATTCAGCCCCTCGAGCCTGCTCCACCATTCAATGAGATCATGGCTGATCTGATCTTGGCCTCAACTCGACTTTCCTGCCCGCTCCCCATAACCCTTGATTCCCCTGTTTTTCAAAAATCTTTCTCTCAGCCTTGAATATATACACTGACTCCACCTCCACAGCTCTCTGGGGTAGAGAATTCCAAAGATTCACAACCCTCTGAGAGAAGAAATTCCTCCTCATCTCCGTTTTAAATGGGTGACCCCTTATTCTGAAACTATGCCCCCTCGTTCTAGATTCCCCGACGAGGGGAAACATCCTCCCTGCATCTACCCTGTCAAGCCCCCTCAGAATCTTATATGTTTCAATAAGATCCCCTCTCATTCTTCTAAACTCCAATGAGTATAGGCCCAACCTGCTCAACCTTTCTTCATAAGACAACCCCTTCAACTCAGGAATCAACCTCGTGAACCTTCTCTGAACTGCCTCCAATGCAAGTATATCCCTCCTTAAGTGCAGTTCTGGTCACCACATTACAGGAAAGGTGTGATTGCACTAGAGAGGGTACAGAGGAGATTTACAAGGATGTTGCCGGGAGTAGAGAATCTTAGCTACGAGGAAAGACTGGATAGGCTGGGTCTGTTTTCCTTGGAACAGCGGAGGCTGAGGGGAGACCTTATTGAGGTGTATAAAATTATGAGGGGCCTAGATAAAGTGGATAGAAAGGACCTATTTTCCTTAGCAGAGGGGTCAAAAACCAGGGAGCACAGATTTAAAGTAATTGGGGGAAGGTTTAGAGGGGATTTGAGGGGAAATTTCTTCACCCAGAGGGTTGTGGGGGTGTGGAACTCGCTGCCTGAAAGGGTGGTAGAGGCAGGAACCCGAACCACACTTAAAAAGTACTTGGATGTGCACTTGGGATGCTCTAACCTACAGGGCTACAGGCCAAGAGCTGGGAAGTGGGATTAGGCTGGATAGCTCTTTGTTGGCCAGCGCGGGCATGATGGGCCGAAATGGCCTCCTTCCGTGCTGTAACTTTCTATGATTCTATGATTCTATGAAATATGGCTAAGGAGTTCTAATGAGCATTCGTCAACGCCATTCCAGTCACCAGTTTGAACAAATATGCGAAGCCGCTGGGAACATGGTAAATCAGTTTCATTTTATAACATCTGAGCACAAAAATCTTGAGTTCAGATGATATCTGTAAATGACTGTAATTTTTTTTCGCTCATCTAAAGCACTTTAATTATCTTATTGGCTTGCAGTCCCGCCCTATCTATCCATTAATCAACATAACTTCACTTCCATGGAAAATTATATAAGCATTCTATCCTCTACAAACTTCTTTTGCTGCCTAAGCAAAGAATGGATTTTTTTTTTCCAGATCAAAACAAGGCACAACCAGCCAGATTGAGATGATATACTGGTCCTTGGCCAGGACACTAACCTTCACTTTCAGAATGATTTTAACCTCTTGCTCAGTGGCGTTCCATGAACCACTTGTTTAAACTCAAACAACTAGACAGCACACTTCCTGAAAATGTTGCAGACTGAGGTTATTTTTCTCCCCTTTAAGTCAGGATGTGCTCTGACAGCTCTGGGACGAGTGGAAAGCGAATGATTTGCTGAATCCCAGAAATATAAGCAAGTGAGAAGTGTCTGTGGGTTCACCAGTTCCAAAGGAAGGATTTTACTTCCAAGAAATGATCAAGCAGCTTTGAGCGTGGTGCTTGTCATTTTTCCATAGCTAAAGCCTTGAGATGATACGTAAAAGAGAGTGTAGCCTGGAATGGTTTCTATGGCAATACTTAAGCACCATTAGTTAAAGTAGCAAAATTGAGCTTTAATTACTCACTTTATTTTCTAGCTGTCACTTTAGACTCTTGAACGAATGTGGCCTGGCGACTTTGTAATACAGAATTGAAAGCTTTGGTTCTGAAGTGTATCTCAGTCTCAGGTCTGAGCCTGAATTGAAACAAAATGGCCCTGTTATTGCTCCCCTAATTAAAAAAAAAAATTAATTCTAGGGATGTGGGCGTCGCTGGCAAAGCCAGCCTTTATTGTTCATCCCTAGTTGCCCTTGAGGAGGTGGTGGTGAGCCGCCTTCTTGAACCGCTGCAGTCCGTGTGGTGAAGGTACTCCCACAGTGCTGTTAGGGGGGGAGTTCCAGGATTTTGACCCAGTGACAATGAAGGAACGATGATATACTTCCAAGTCACGATGGTGTGTGACTTGGAGGGAAACTTGGAGGTGCTGGTGTTCCTATGCACCTGCTGCTCTTGTCTTTCAAGGTGATAGAAGTCGCGGGTTTGAGAGGTGCTGCTGAAGAAGCCTTGGCGAGCTGCTGCAGAGCATTTGCAGGGAAAGCCTTGCCAAAGTGTGCTGTGCCTGTCCAACACCTGAGTGTCTATATTTGGTGGGCCAATTAAGAGCGGTCAGCTGTCCCTCAATTGGTAGCACTCTCACCTCTGACCCAGAGGTTGTGGGTTCAAGTCCCACTTCACAAACTTAAACACAAAAATCTAGGCAGAAGCTCCATTGCATTCGGATGAGACATTAAACCAGGTGGACTTAATAAATCCCATGGCACTATTTCGAAGAAGAGCAGGGGAGTTATTCCTGGCGTCCTGGCCAATATTTATCCCTCAATCTACATCACTAAAACAGATTATCTGATCATTCTTACATTGCTGTTTGTGGGAGCTTGCTGTGTGCAAATTTGCTGCCGTGTTTCCTACATTACAACAGTGCCTAAACTTCAAAAAGTACTTCATTGGCTGTAATAAAAATCAAATGCCCTCCCAATGACCCGACAACTCCAGTAGGATTGGTGCTGGTGGAACGACTGGGATTGCATCCCAAGGAATAGAAGCATAGAAACATAGAAGATAGGAGCAGGAGTAGACCATTTGGCCCCTCGAGCCTGCTCCGCCATTTAATGAGATAAAGGCCCTGAAATTCGGGTCGGGGGCTTCCCGCGGGTGTAAGCCCCCGACCTGCACTTACCTAGCGCGCCGGCCGTTGTGCTGTGGGCCCCCGTGGAATTCCGATCCTGGGCCTGTTCCAAATGCCGACGCGCAGTGCTTGCATATCCCAGGGGTGCAATTAGTTCGATGCATCCCCTGGGATCACGTGGGCCATGGGGAGCCAATCGGCGCAGGGAATGCTTCATTCTTAAGTTTGACAGGAAGGGCTGTCAAACTTAGAAATACTACGGGCCCCAAAATATCACTAAATCTTCAAATACATTTTTTAAAAAATCACATTTTTTAAATAAACTATAAATTACATGAAATAACTATTTTAAACAATAATTTAAATTTTTGAAAAAAATAATTTTATTTTCTAACGGGGCTAAAAATAAACTTACCTTTCTTTAAAGTATTTAAAAATAATAAACTTGTGGAAAAAATGTTTTAATTTTAATGAATTCACCACTTACCTTGTAAAAAGCAGGCCTTGCGACTGCTTTTTAATGTCTAACTTCTGCAGACTTACCCTCCCGGCAAAACATACAAAAAAAACGTAAGTTCAATGCAAACGCACAGCCTCTCCTGCGCATGCGTTCAAACTCTGAACCCCTTCTTTCAGGGGAATGGAAGTGCCGGTTTCCCGCACATGCGCAGTGCATGCAGGAAACCGGCACTTCCATTGGGCCTACGGGTGAGTACCCCGTGCGTACTCATCCGTGGAGACCCGAAGTTCTGGGCCCATATGAGCATGGCTGATCATCCAAATTCAGTACCCTGTCCCTGCTTTCTCCCCATATCTCTTGATCCGATCCCTTTAGCCTTAAGAAATATATATAACTCCTTCTTGAATATATTTAATGAATTGGCCTCAACTGCCTTGTGTGGCAGAGAATTCCATAGGTTCACCACTCTCTGGGTGAAGAAATTCCTCCTCATCTCAGTCCTAAATGGCTTACCCCTTATCCTTAGACTGTGACCTCTGGTTCTGGACTCCCCTGGCATCGGAAACATCCTTCCTGCATCTAGTCTGTCTAGTCCTGTTAGAATTTTATAAGTTTCAATGAGATCCCCTCTCATTCTTCTAAACTCTAGCGAATATAAGCCTAATTGACCCAATCTCTCCTCATACGTCATTCCTGCCATCCCAGGTATCAGTCTGGTGAATCTTCGCTGCACTCCCTCCATGGCAAGAACATCCTTCCTCAGATAAGGCGACCAAAACTGCGCACAATACGCAAGATGTGGTCTCACCAAGGCCCTGTACAACTGCAGCAAGACATCCTTGCTCCTGTACTCGAAGCCTCTCGCTATGAAGGCCAACATACCATTTGCCTTCTTAACTGCCTGCTGCACCTGCATGCTTCCCTTCAGCGACTGGTGCACAAGGACACCCAGGTCTCGTTGCACTTCCCCGTTTCCCAATCTATTGCAGTTCAGATAATAATCTGTCTTCCTCTTTTTGCCACCAAAGTGAATAACCTCGCATTTATCCACATTATACTGCATCTGCCATGCATCTGCCCAATCATCCAACCTGTCCAAATCATACTGGAATTTCTCTGCATCCTCCTCACAGCACATATGCCCACCCAGCTTTGTGTCGTCTGCAAACTTGGAGATATTACATCTAGTTCCCTCGTCTAAATCATTAATATATATTGTGAATAGCTGGGGTCCTAGCACCGATCCCTGTGGTACTCCACTAGTCACTGCCTGCCACTCGGAAAAAGAACCGTTTATTCCAACTTTTTGCTTCCTGTCTGCCAACCAGTTCTCTATCCAAGTCAGTACCTTGCCCCCAATCCCGTGTGCTTTAACTTTGCATGCTAATCTCTTATGCGGGACCTTATTGAAAGCCTTCTGAAAGTCCAAATACACCACATCCACTGGTTCTCCCTTATCTATCCTACCAGTTATATCCTCAAAAAATTCCAGTAGATTAGTCAAGCACGATTTACCTTTTGTAAATCCATGTTGACTTTGTCCGATCCTGTCACTGTTTTCCAAGTGCTCTGCTATTACATCTTTTATAATGCACTCTAGCATTTTCCCCACTACTGATGTCAGGCTTACCAGTCTATAATTCCCAGTTTCCTCTCTACTATCTTTTTTAAATAGTGGGGTTACATTAACTACCCTCCAATCCATGGGAACTGTGCCAGAGTCGATAGAATTTTGGAAGATGACCAGCAATGCATTTACTATTTCTAGGGCCACTTCCTTAAGTACCCTAGGATGTAGATTATCAGGCCCTGGGGATTTATCGGCCTTCAATTCTGTCAATTTCCCTAACATCATTTCTCTACAAATACTGATTTCATTCAATTCCTCCCTCTCATTTGACCCTATGTTCCCCGACCTCTTTGGGAGGTTATTTGTGTCCTCCTTTGTGAAGACAGAACCAAAGTATGTATTTAATTATTCAACCATTTCTTTGTTCCCCGTTATAAATTCCCCTGATTCTGACTGCAAGGGACCTACGCTTGACTTCACCAATCTGTTTCTCTTCACATATCTATAGAAACTTTTACAGTCAGTTTTTATGTTCCCTGCAAGCTTACACTCATAATCTATTTCCCCCCTCTTAATTAATCCCTTTGTCCTCATTTGCTGAATCCTAAACTGCTCCCAATCCTCAGGTTTGCTGCTTTTTCTGGCCAATGTGTATATCCTCTTCTTGGATCTTATGCTATCTCTAATTTCCCTTGT
The DNA here is from genome assembly GCF_052327205.1 of Somniosus microcephalus. Classification (NCBI taxonomy): domain Eukaryota; kingdom Metazoa; phylum Chordata; class Chondrichthyes; order Squaliformes; family Somniosidae; genus Somniosus; species Somniosus microcephalus. The sequence continues at coordinate 42,749,085 of NC_140991.1, read as the reverse complement.
TAGCCATGGTTGAGTCACCTTTTTTGTTTTATTTTTATGCCAAACAGGGATGAACAAATTCTGTAGTTCATCCATGCGATCTTTAAATGTTTACCATTGCCTATCCACCATTAACCCTTTAAGTAATGCTCCCCAATCCACCCTAGTCAACTCATGCCTCATACCGTCGTAGTTTCCTTTATTTAAATTCAGGACCCTAGTCTCTGAGTCAACTACTTCACTCTCCATCTTAATAAAGAATTCTATCATATTATGATCGCTCCTCCCCAAGGGGCCTCGCACAAGATTGCTAATTAATCCTTTCTCATTACATAATACCCAGTGTAAGATGGCCTGATCTCTAGTTGGTTCCTCAACATATTGGTCCAGGAAACCATCCCGTATACATTCTAGGAATTCTTTCTCCACAGTATAGTTACTAATTTGGTTAGCCCAATCCATATGTAAATTAAAGTCACCCATGATAACTGTTGTGCCCTTATTGCACGCATCACTAATTTCCCATTTTATGCCATCCCCAACCTCAGCATTACTGTTTGGGTGTCTGTATACAACTCCCACTAACGTTTTCTGCCCCTTGGTATTTCTCAGCTCTACCCATACAGATTCCACATCATCAGAGCTAATATCCTTCCTTACTATTGTGTTAATCTCTCCTTTAACTAGCAATGCTACCCAGCCTCCTTTTCCTTTTTGCCTGTCCTTCCTGAATATTGAATACCCCTTGATGCTGAATTCCCAGCCTTGGTCACCCTGGAGTCATGTCTCCGTAATCCCAATTATATCATATCCATTTACATCTATTTGCACAGGTAATTCATCCACCTTATTACGATGCTCCTTGCATTAAGACACATTCAGGCTTATTTTTTTAACACTCTTAATCCTTTTAGAATTATTACTTACTGTAGCCCTGTTTGATTTACACCCTTGATTTCTCTGCCTTCCACTTTTGCTCTTCTCCTTCCTGTCTTTTATTTCTATCCTTGCTTCCCTTTCTTCTGTCTCCCTGCACATGTTCCCAACCCCCTGCCATTTTAGTTTAAACCCTCCCCAACAGCACTAGCAAACACTACCCCTAGGTGCAAACCGTCCAGTTTGTACTGGCCCCACCTCCCCCAGAACCGGTTCCAATGTCCCAGGAATTTGAATCCTTCCCCCTTGCACCATTCCTCTAGCCACGTATTCATCTGAAATATCCTTCTATTTCTACTCTGACTAGCACGTGGCACTGGTAGCAATCCTGAGATTACTACCTTTGAGGCCCTATTTTTTAATTTAACTCCTAATTCCCTATATTCAGCTTTTAGGACCTCAACCCGTTTATTACCTATATTGTTGGTACCTATATGCACCACGACAACTGGCTGTTCACCCTCCCCCTCCAGAATGCCCTGCAGCCACCCCGAGACATCCTTGTCCCTTGCACCAGGGAGGCAACATAGCATCCTGGAGTCTCGTTTGCGGCCGCAGAAACGCCTATCTATTCCCCTTACAATAGAATCCCCTATCACTATAGCTCTCCTGTTCTTTTTCCTCCCGTCCTGTGCAGCAGAACCACCCATGGTGCCTTAAAGTTGGCTGCTGGTGCTTCCCCCGATAAGCCATCTCCCTCAACAATATCCAAAGTATATCTGTTTGAGAGGGGGCTGGCCACAGGGGACCCCTGCACTACCTGCCTGCACCTACTACTCTGCCTGGTGATCACCCATTCCCTTCCTGCCTGTGCAGCCTTTAGCTGCATTAAACGTGCTATCCATGATGTCCTCAGCATCGCGAATGCTCCAGTATGTATCCATTCGCAGCTCCAGTGCCACAATACGGTCTGCTAGTAGCTGCAGCTGGATACACTTCCCGCACACATGGTCATCAATGACACAGGAAGTGTCCCTCATTTCCCACATAGTGCAGGAGGTGCATGCCACAGGGCCGAGCTGTGCTGCCATGACTTACCCTTTAATTAATTTAAATTAAATTAAATCAAATCAATACCACTAATTACACTACAATTAAATGATATACTCAATGGCCCTTGTTTACTCGCACTCCCCGCTACACAACAGAGAACTTAGAAACTATAACCACAAAAATTAAGACCTTCTAAACTTTATAAACTATTAACCTTAACTGTCAAACTATAGAGTAGTATAAATACTCACCGGGCCGTACTCACCCAATCATTTTGAATCATGACGTGGCTCTGGAACGCCACCGCCGGTCTCTGAGATTGGTAAATCTGTGTAAAAAAGCCCACTAAAGTGAGTTTAAGTACTCACTGTTCTCTCCTGTTGCTCCTGACACTGGTCTCTGTAAAAAAAAAAATGCGAAAGTGTGTTTAAATACTCACTGTTCTCTCCTGTTGCTCCCAACACCGGCCTCTGTAAAAAAGCCCGCGAAACTGAGTTTAAATACTCACTGTTCTCTCCTGTTGCTCCTGACACCAGTCTCTGTAAAAAAGCCCGTGAAAGTGAGTTTAAATACTCACTGTTCCCTCCTGTTGCTCCTGACACCGGCCTCTGTAAAAAAGCCCGCAAAAGTGAGTTTAAATACTCACTGTTCTCTCCTGTTGCTCCCGACACCGGTCTCTGTAAAAAAGCCCGCGAAAGTGAGTTTAAATACTCACTGTTCTCTCCTGTTGTTCCTGACACCAGTCTCTGTAAAAAAGCCCGAGAAACTGAGTTTAAATACTCACTGTTCTCTCCTGTTGCTCCCGACACCGGTCTCTGTAAAAAAAAACACTGGCGTGACTTACCTTTTCAGGCGTTCCTTTCATTGACAGCTTTCCCCTTAGGCTCTCTAATCTGAGGGGCTCATAAATGCAAGGCCTAACACCAGCAGATATTCCTCCAAGTTTAGGGTGGACAATCAGGAGAATCCCAGCGGAAATAACTGGTGTTGGTGTTTATCTCTCTACACCTTTCCATCATCTACAAGGCACAATTAAGGAGTGTGATGGAATACTCGCCACTTGCCTGGATGAGTGCAGCTCCAACACTCAAGAAGCTCGACACCATCCAGGAAAATGCAGCTCGCTTGATTGGCACCCCATCCACCACCTTCACTCCCTGCACCATTGCCGCACCGTTGCTGCAGTGTGTACCATCTACCATCTACAAGATGCACTGCAGCAACTCGCCAAGGCTTCTTCAACAGCACCTCCCAAACCCGCGACCTCTTCCACCTAGAAGGACAAGGGCAGCAGGCGCAGGGGAACACCATTACCTCCAAGTTCCCCTCCAAGTCACAAGCCATCCACACTTGGAAGTATATCGCCGATCCTTCATCGCCGCTGGGTCAAAATCCTGGAGCTCCCTACCTAACAACACTGTGGGAGTACCATCACCACACGGACTGCAGTGGTTCAAGAAGGCGGCTCACCACCACCTTCTCAAGGGCAACTAGGGATGGGCAATAAATGCTGGCCATGCCAGCGACGCCCACATCCCATAAGCGAATAAAAATTTGGGAGGTGGCATGGAGAGCACAGTTAAGTCCATAGAGTGTGTCTCCATGACTGGCAACATGATATCATGCAAATACCGGCATTGCATAGTTTGGAACCAGTTGTGCTAATAAAACCATCAAGGTGGTTGCCCAGTGATGGCCTGACATTAACATATGCTTTTTTAAAGCTTTATTATGATTCTTATCATAATGCAATAGAAGTTCAGAGGCTATTTTATGTTACGGTTTTGAATTTAGAAAGCACAGCAACACTAAAGGGCTGATCCCAAAACTTACTCACAACCATTTTCTCTATGGTTCCTAAACAGAAATTGCGCAGAAAAGCCAGAAACCAACACCTTAAATGATAGTATTATCATTGGGGTGTCAGCACAAATGATTAGTAATATTCTGCTTGTTGTCATAAGTTCATTTTGGATGTTCAATGATTTAGTAGAATTGACTGATGCTTGAAGAACATTCAAAGCGGAGAAGTTGAAGGATCCTGTTAAAAAAACAAGTACAATAAAATTACCAATGAGATACAGCAAAAGGGCAGAAAAGGGGAAAAAAGGGCTTGTCTCAATTCTAGTTGATCTCTCAGTGTAACAATTGTCACCATTTGGTACATTTTTCTCATTTTGTGGTTTATAGGATAACACGCTGTTTTACACAGATTGTAGCGCATCAAATATAAAATAGTGACTTTCTGTATGATCAGTACTGGTAACAGAAGTGACAGGCCAATCACAGCTTACCTTAAATAGTGGCTTCTCCCACACTTTCATACTTCTTAAATTGCGTTGTAACTGGCACAGTTAGCAGCCTCTTCATAAGTCCGGCTGCAGTGGAAAGAAAACTCTGGACCCCAGGCACAGCAACTATGCAGAAGTTGGACAGAACCTTTGATCGACAGTGATTCCAATATAGGGACGGTGAAACATAACATTACCATGTCTGGGATGGAGATCTGTTTACATGAATCAAAAGTAGATTCAATAAACTTGGCAGATCGTAGAGAGAGTGAGCAGGAGATCATGGAGACAGTAAGCGTTATGATAAAAAAATATATGTTGATGCACTGCCTACACTGGGCAACCGGAATGATTGTTTTCTTAGCATAACTGGTTCCAAACTATCTGATGCAGATTTTTGCACGATATCATGTTGCCACTGATGGAGACACTGCAGAGTCTTAATTGTGCTGTCCGTGCTGCATCCGAAGTTGTAGAGAAAGAAACACCAGCACCAGTCATTTCTGCAGTGGTTCTCATGATTGCCCACCATGGCTTTGCTGGAAGATCGGCAGCTTTTAAAGGGCTGCTGCTCTGTTTAAGCATTGGTGTTTGTGGTAGATGCATGGACCAGCAGGAATGGAAGGCCTTCAGGGGCAAGTAGGCAGAACGGTTTCCTTGATGATGAAAAGTTGGATGTTCTGCTGGAAAAGGTGCAATAGAGGAGGGTAGCCATCTGTGAGGCAGTAGGGAACTCTCCTGTGAGAGCCACTGTGCAGCATGCATGGCAGGGTTTAGCCGATAGAGTGAAGGCTGCCTTCCACATCATGGGCATGGCAGCAGAAGCAGAAGAATGTCTCAGGCCTGAGGAAGAGTACAAGAGTCAACTTGATCATAGTTTGAGAACTCAATGTATCCCCTTTGTATACATGTCACAGGCACAGTGCCTCCAACATGGTGGACCATCAGTAATACAGCATGGGAAGCACTGGCATAGCTCATCACACTTTACACATCAAGATCATAGAGACAGCAGGAGATCATGGCTACTGTGAGCCAGAGGTCATGGAGCCTGTGAGCCAGAGATCATGGTGAGTGTGAGCCAGAGATCATGGTGAGAGAGAGCCAGAGAACATGGTGAGTGAGCAGATCATCATGGTGAGCGTGAGCAGGAGATCACAGATAGTGTGAGCAGGAGATCACGGTGAGTGTGAGCAGGAGATCATGGTGAGTGTGAGCAGGAGATCAGGGAGAGTGTGAGCAGGAGATCAGGGAGAGTGTGAGCAGGAGATCAGGGAGAGTGTGAGCAGGAGATCAGGGAGAATGTGAGCAGGAGAACAGGGAGAGTGTCAGCAGGAGGTCATGGAGAGTGTCAGCAGGAGGTCAGGGAGAGTGTGAGCTGGAGATCAGGGAGAGTGTGAGCAGGAGATCAGGGAGAGTGTGAGCAGGAGATGAGGGAGAGTGTGAGCAGGAGATGAGGGAGAGTGTGAGCAGGAGATCAGTGAGAATGTGAGCATGAGATCAGGGAGTGTGTGAGCGGGAGATCAGGGAGAGTGTGAGCAGGAGATCAGGGAGAGTGTGAGCAGGAGATCAGGGAGAGTGTGAGTGGGAGATCAGGGAGAGTGTGAGCGGGAGATCAGGGAGAGTGTGAGCGGGAGATCAGGGAGAGTGTGAGCGGGAGATCAGGGAGAGTGTAAGCGGGAGATCAGGGAGCGTGTGAGCGGGAGATCAGGGAGAGTGTGAGCTGGAGATCAGGGAGAGTGTGAGCGGGACATCAGGGAGAGTGTGAGCAGGAGATCAGGGAGAGTGTGAGCAGGAGATCAGGGAGAGTGTGAGCGGGAGATCAGGGAGAGTGTGAGCGGGAGATCAGGGAGAGTGTGAGCGTGAGATCAGGGAGAGTGTGAGCAGGAGATCAGGGAGAGTGTGAGCGCGAGATCAGGGAGAGTGTGAGCAGGAGATCAGGTAGAGTGTGAGCGGGAGATCAGGGAGAGTGTGAGCAGGAGATCAGGGAGAGTGTGAGCAGGAGATCAGGGAGAGTGTGAGCAGGAGATCAGGGAGAGTGTGAGCAGGAGGTTAGGGAGAGTGTGAGCGGGAGATCAGGGAGAGTGTGAGCAGGAGATCAGGGAGAGTGTGAGCGGGAGATCAGGGAGAGTGTGAGCAGGAGATCAGGGAGAGTGTGAGCAGGAGATCAGGGAGAGTGTGAGCAGGAGGTCAGGGAGAGTGTGAGCAGGAGATGAGGGAGAGTGTGAGCGGGAGATCAGGGAGAGTGTGAGCAGGAGATCAGGGAGAGTGTGAGCGGGAGATCAGGGAGAGTGTGAGCAGGAGATGAGGGAGAGTGTGAGCAGGAGATCAGGGAGAGTGTGAGCAGGAGATCAGGGAGAGTGTGAGCGGGAGATCAGGGAGAGTGTGAGCAGGAGATCAGGGAGAGTGTGAGCAGGAGATGAGGGAGAGTGTGAGCAGGAGATGAGGGAGAGTGTGAGCAGGAGATCAGGGAGAGTGTGAGCGGGAGATCAGGGAGAGTGTGAGCAGGAGATGAGGGAGAGTGTGAGCAGGAGATGAGGGAGAGTGTGAGCAGGAGATCAGGGAGAGTGTGAGCGGGAGATCAGGGAGAGTGTGAGCAGGAGATCAGGGAGAGTGTGAGCGGGAGATCAGGGAGAGTGTGAGCAGGAGATCAGGGAGAGTGTGAGCGGGAGATCAGGGAGAGTGTGAGCGGGAGATCAGGGAGAGTGTGAGCAGGAGATCAGGGAGAGTGTGAGCAGGAGATCAGGGAGAGTGTGAGCGGGAGATCAGGGAGAGTGTGAGCAGGAGATCAGGGAGAGTGTGAGCGGGAGATCAGGGAGAGTGTGAGCGGGAGATCAGGGAGAGTGTGAGCGGGAGATCAGGGAGAGTATGAGCGGGAGATCAGGGAGAGTGTGAGCGGGAGATCAGGGAGAGTGTGAGCGGGAGATCAGGGAGAGTGTGAGCGGGAGATCAGGGAGAATGTGTGCGGGAGATCAGGGAGAGTGTGAGCGGGAGATCAGGGAGAGTGTGAGCGGGAGATCAGGGAGAGTGTGAGCAGGAGATCAGGGAGAGTGTGAGCGGGAGATCAGGGAGAGTGTGAGCGGGAGATCAGGGAGAGTGTGAGCAGGCGATGAGGGAGAGTGTGAGCAGGAGATCAGGGAGAGTGTGAGCGGGAGATCAGGGAGAGTGTGAGCAGGAGATCAGGGAGAGTGTGAGCAGGAGATCAGGGAGAGTGTGAGCAGGAGATCAGGGAGAGTATGAGCGGGAGATCAGGGAGAGTGTGAGCGGGAGATCAGGGAGAGTGTGAGCAGGAGATCAGGGAGAGTGTGAGCGGGAGATCAGGGAGAGTGTGAGCGGGAGATCAGGGAGAGTTTAAGCAGGAGATGAGGGAGAGTGTGAGCGGGAGACCAGGGAGAGTGTGAGCAGGAGATCAGGGAGAGTGTGAGCAGGAGATCAGGGAGAGTTTGAGCGGGAGATGAGGGAGAGTATGAGCGGGAGATCAGGGAGAGTGTGAGCAGGAGATCAGGGAGAGTGTGAGCTGGAGATCAGGGAGAGTGTGAGCAGGAGATGAGGGAGAGTGTGAGCAGGAGATCAGGGAGAGTGTGAGCGGGAGATCAGGGAGAGTGTGAGCAGGAGATGAGGAAGAGTGTGAGCGGGAGATCAGGGAGAGTGTGAGCAGGAGATCAGGGAGAGTGTGAGCGGGAGATCAGGGAGAGTGTGAGCGGGAGATGAGGGAGAGTGTGAGCGGGAGATCAGGGAGAGTGTGAGCGGGAGATCAGGGAGAGTGTGAGCAGGCGATGAGGGAGAGTGTGAGCAGGAGATCAGGGAGAGTGTGAGCGGGAGATCAGGGAGAGTGTGAGCAGGAGATCAGGGAGAGTGTGAGCAGGAGATCAGGGAGAGTGTGAGCAGGAGATCAGGGAGAGTATGAGCGGGAGATCAGGGAGAGTGTGAGCGGGAGATCAGGGAGAGTGTGAGCAGGAGATCAGGGAGAGTGTGAGCGGGAGATCAGGGAGAGTGTGAGCGGGAGATCAGGGAGAGTTTAAGCAGGAGATGAGGGAGAGTGTGAGCGGGAGACCAGGGAGAGTGTGAGCAGGAGATCAGGGAGAGTGTGAGCAGGAGATCAGGGAGAGTTTGAGCGGGAGATGAGGGAGAGTATGAGCGGGAGATCAGGGAGAGTGTGAGCAGGAGATCAGGGAGAGTGTGAGCTGGAGATCAGGGAGAGTGTGAGCAGGAGATGAGGGAGAGTGTGAGCAGGAGATCAGGGAGAGTGTGAGCGGGAGATCAGGGAGAGTGTGAGCAGGAGATGAGGAAGAGTGTGAGCGGGAGATCAGGGAGAGTGTGAGCGGGAGATCAAGGGGAGTGTGAGCAGGAGATCAGGGAGAGTGTGAGCAGGAGATCAGGGAGAGTGTGAGCAGGAGGTCAGGGAGAGTGTGAGCAGGAGATCAGGGAGAGTGTGAGCAGGAGATCAGGGAGTGTGTGAGCAGGAGATCAGGGAGAGTGTGAGCAGGAGGTCAGGGAGAGTGTGAGCAGGTGATCAGGGAGAGTGTGAGCAGGAGATCAGGGAGAGTGTGAGCAGGAGATCAGGGAGAGTGTGAGCAGGAGATCAGGGAGAGTGTGAGCGGGAGATCAGGGAGAGTGTGAGCAGGAGATCAGGGAGAGTGTGAGCTGGAGATCAGGGAGAGTGTGAGCAGGAGATGAGGGAGAGTGTGAGCAGGAGATCAGGGAGAGTGTGAGCGGGAGATCAGGGAGAGTGTGAGCGGGAGATGAGGGAGAGTGTGAGCGGGAGATCAGGGAGAGTGTGAGCGGGAGATCAGGGAGAGTGTGAGCGGGAGATCAGGGAGCGTGTGAGCGGGAGATGAGGGAGAGTATGAGCGGGAGATGAGGGAGAGTGTGAGCGGGAGATGAGGGAGAGTGTGAGCGGGAGATCAGGGAGAGTGTGAGCGGGAGATGAGGGAGAGTGTGAGCAGGAGATGACGGAGACTGTGAGCAGGAGATCAGGGAGAGTGTGAGCAGGAGATGAGGGAGAGTGTGAGCGGGAGATCAGGGAGAGTGTGAGCGGGAGATCAGGGAGAGTGTGAGCAGGAGATCAGGGAGAGTGTGAGCGGGAGATCAGGGAGAGTGTGATCAGGAGATGAGGGAGAGTGTGAGCAGGAGATGAGGGAGAGTGTGAGCAGGAGATCAGGGAGAGTGTGAGCGGGAGATCAGGGAGAGTGTGAGCAGGAGATCAGGGAGAGTGTGAGCAGGAAATCAGGGAGAGTGTGAGCAGGAGATCAGGGAGAGTGTGAGCTGGAGATGAGGGAGAGTGTGAGCAGGAGATCAGGGAGAGTGTGAGCGGGAGATCAGGGAGAGTGTGAGCAGGAGATCAGGGAGAGTTTGAGCGGGAGATCAGGGAGAGTGTGAGCAGGAGATCAGGGAGAGTGTGAGTGGGAGATGAGGGAGAGTGTGAGCGGGAGATCAGGGAGAGTGTGAGCGGGAGATCAGGGAGAGTGTGAGCAGGAGATGAGGTTGAGTGTGAGTGGGAGATCAGGGAGTGTGTGAGCGGGAGATCAGGGAGTGTGTGAGCGGGAGATCAGGGAGAGTGTGAGCAGGAGATCAGGGAGAGTGTGAGCAGGCGATCAGGGAGAGTGTGAGCAGGGGATCAGGGAGATTGTGAGCGGGAAATCAGGGAGAGTGTGAGCAGGAGATGAGGTAGAGTGTGAGCGGGAGATCAGGGAGAGTGTGAGCAGGAGATCAGTGGGAGTGTGAGCGGGAGATCAGGGAGAGTGTGAGCGGGAGATCAGGGAGAGTGTGAGCGGGAGATCAGGGAGAGTGTGAGCGGGAGATCAGGGAGAGTGTGAGCGGGAGATCAGGGAGCGTGTGAGCGGGAGATCAGGGAGAGTGTGAGCGGGAGATCAGTGAGAGTGTGAGCGGGAGATCAGGGAGAGTGTGAGCGGGATATCAGGGAGAGTGTGAGCTGGAGATCTGGGAGAGTGTGAGCAGGGGATCACGGAGAGTGTGAGCGGGAGATCAGGGAGAGTGTGAGCGGGAGATCAGGGAGAGTGTGAGCGGGAGATCAGGGAGAGTGTGAGCAGGAGATCAGGGAGAGTGTGAGCAGGAGATCAGGGAGAGTGTGAGCAGGAGATCAGGGAGAGTGTGAGCGGGAGATCAGGGAGAGTTTGAGCAGTAGATCAGGGAGAGTGTGAGCGGGAGATCAGGGAGAGTGTGATCAGGGGATCAGGGAGAGTGTGAGCAGGAGATCAGGGAGAGTGTGAGCGGGAGATCAGGGAGAGTGTGAGCGGGAGATCAGGTAGAGTGTGAGCCGGAGATCAGGGGGAGTGTGAGCAGGAGCTCAGGGGGAGTGTGAGCGGGAGATCAGGGAGAGTGTGAGCGGGAGATCAGGGAGAGTGTGAGCGGGAGACCAGGGAGAGTGTGAGCGGGAGATGAGGGAGAGTGTGAGCGGGAGATGAGGGAGAGTGTGAGCAGGAGATCAGGGAGAGTGTGAGCGGGAGATCAGGGAGAGTGTGAGCGGGAAATCAGGGAGAGTGTGAGCGGTAGATCAGGGAGAGTGTGAGCGGGAGATCAGGGAGAGTGTGAGCGGGAAATGAGGGAGAGTTTGAGCAGGAGATCAGGGAGAGTGTGAGCTGGAGATCAGGGAGAGTGTGAGCAGGAGATCAGGGAGAGTGTGAGCGGGAGATGAGGGAGAGTGTGAGCGGGAGATCAGGGAGAGGGTGAGCGGGAGATTAGGGAGAGTGTGAGCGGGAGATCAGGGAGAGTGTGAGCAGGAGATCAGGGAGAGTGTGAGCGGGAGATCAGGGAGAGTGTGAGCGGGAGATCAGGGAGAGCGTGAGCGGGAGATGAGGGAGAGCGTGAGCGGGAGATCAGGGAGAGTGTGAGCTGGAGATCAGGGAGAGTGTGAGCAGGAGATCAGGGAGAGTGTGAGCGGGAGATCAGGGAGAGTGTGAGCAGGAGATCAGGGAGAGTGTGAGCAGGAGATCAGGGAGAGTTTGAGCGGGAGATCAGGGAAAGTGTGAGCGGGAGATGAGTGAGAGTGTGAGCAGGAGATGAGGAAGAGTGTGAGCGGGAGATCAGGGAGAGTGTGAGCGGGAGATCAGGGGGAGTGTGAGCAGGAGATCAGGGAGAGTGTGAGCAGGAGATCAGGGAGAGTGTGAGCGGGAGATCAGGGAGAGTGTGAGCGGGAGATCAGGGAGAGTGTGAGCGGGAGATCAGGGAGAGTGTGAGCAGGATATCAGGGAGAGTGTGAGCGGGAGATCAGGGAGAGTGTGAGCAGGAGATCAGGGAGAGTGTGAGCAGGCGATCAGGGAGAGTGTGAGCAGGAGATCAGGGAGAGTTTGAGCAGGAGATCAGGGAGAGTGTGAGCAGGAGATCAGGGAGAGTGTGAGCAGGAGATCAGGGAGAGTGTGAGCAGGAGATCAGGGAGAGTGTGAGCGGGAGATCAGGGAGAGTGTGAGCAGGAGATCAGGGAGAGTGTGAGCTGGAGATCAGGGAGAGTGTGAGCAGGAGATCAGGGAGAGTGTGAGCAGGAGATCAGGGAGAATGTGAGCGGGACATCAGGGAGAGTGTGAGCGGGAGATGAGGGAGAGTGTCAGCGGGAGATCAGGGAGAGTGTGAGCGGGAGATCAGGGAGAGTGTGAGCAGGAGATCAGGGAGAGTGTGAGCGGGAGATCAGGGAGAGTGTGAGCAGGAGATCAGGGAGAGTGTGAGCTGGAGATCAGGGAGAGTGTGAGCAGGAGATGAGGGAGAGTGTGAGCGGAAGATCAGGGAGAGTGTGAGCAGGAGATCAGGGAGAGTGTGATAAGGAGATCAGGGAGAGTGTGAGCGGGAGATCAGGGTGAGTGTGAGCTGGAGATCAGGGAGAGTGTGAGCAGGAGATCAGGGAGAGTGTGAGTGGGAGATCAGGGAGAGTGTGAGCTGGAGATCAGGGAGAGTGTGAGCAGGAGATCAGGGAGAGTGTGAGTAGGAGATCAGGGAGAGTGTGAGCGGGAGATCAGGGAGAGTGTTAGCGGGAGATGAGGGAGAGTGTGAGCGGGAGATCAGCGTGAGTGTGAGCGGGAGATCAGGGAGAGTGTGAGCGGGAGATCAGGGAGAGTGTGAGCGGGAGATCAGGGAGAGTGTGAGCGGGAGATCAGGGAGAGTGTGAGCGGGAGATCAGGGAGAGTGTGAGCGGGAGATGAGGGAGAGTGTGAGCTGGAGATCAGAGAGAGTGTGAGCAGGAGATCAGGGAGAGTCTGAGCGGGAGATCAGGGAGAGTGTGAGCTGGAGATCAGGGAGAGTGTGAGCGGGAGATCAGGGAGAGTGTGAGCAGGAGATGAGGGAGAGTGTGAGCAGGAGATCAGGGAGAGTGTGAGCTGGAGATCAGGGAGAGTGTGAGCGGGAGATCAGGGAGAGTGTGAGCGGGAGACGAGGGAGAGTGTGAGCGGGAGATGAGGGAGAGTGTGAGCGGGAGATCAGGGAGAGTGTGAGCAGGAGATCAGGGAGAGTGTGAGCAGGAGATCAGGGAGAGTGTGAGCAGGAGATCAGGGAGAGTGTGAGCGGGAGATCAGGGAGAGTGTGAGCGGGAGATCAGGGAGAGTGTGAGCGGGAGATCAGGGAGAGTGTGAGCGGGAGATCAGGGAGAGTGTGAGCTGGAGATCAGGGAGAGTGTGAGCGGGAGATCAGGGAGAGTGTGAGCGGGAGATGAGGGAGAGTGTGAGCGGGAGATGAGGGAGAGTGTGAGCGGGAGATCAGGGAGATTGTGAGCTGGAGATCAGGGAGAGTGTGAGCAGGAGATCAGGGAGAGTGTGAGCGGGAGATCAGGGAGAGTGTGAGCGGGAGATCAGGGAGAGTGTGAGCGGGAGATCAGGGAGAGTGTGAGCGGGAGATCAGGGAGAGTGTGAGCGGGAGATCAGGGAGAGTGTGAGCTGGAGATCAGGGAGAGTGTGAGCAGGGGATCACGGTGAGTGTGAGCGGGAGATCAGGGAGAGTGTGAGCGGGAGATCAGGGAAATTGGGAGCGGGAGATCAGGGAGAGTGTGAGCAGGAGATCAGGGAGAGTGTGAGCAGGAGATCAGGGACAGTGTGAGCAGGAAATCAGGGAGAGTGTGAGCGGGAGATCAGGGAGAGTTTGAGCAGGAGATCAGGGAGAGTGTGAGCGGGAGATCAGGGAGAGTGTGAGCAGGGGATCAGGGAGAGTGTGAGCAGGAGATCAGGGAGAGTGTGAGCGGGAGATCAGGGAGAGTGTGAGCGGGAGATCAGGGAGAGTGTGAGCGGGAGATCAGGGGGAGTGTGAGCAGGAGCTCAGGGGGAGTGTGAGCGGGAGATCAGGGAGAGTGTGAGCGGGAGATCAGGGAGGGTGTGAGCGGGAGATCAGGGAGAGTGTGAGCGGGAGATGAGGGAGAGTGTGAGCGGGAGATGAGGGAGAGTGTGAGCAGGAGATCAGGGAGAGTGTGAGCGGGAGATCAGGGAGAGTGTGAGCGGGAGATCAGGGAGAGTGTGAGCGGTACATCAGGGAGAATGTGAGCGGGAGATCAGGGAGAGTGTGAGCGGGAGATGAGGCAGAGTGTGAGCAGGAGATCAGGGAGAGTGTGAGCTGGAGATCAGGGAGAGTGTGAGCAGGAGATCAGGGAGAGTGTGAGCGGGAGATGAGGGAGAGTGTGAGCGGGAGATCAGGGAGAGTGTGATAAGGAGATCAGGGAGAGTGTGAGCGGGAGATCAGGGAGAGTGTGAGCGGGAGATCAGGGAAATTGGGAGCGGGAGATCAGGGAGAGTGTGAGCAGGAGATCAGGGAGAGTGTGAGCAGGAGATCAGGGACAGTGTGAGCAGGAAATCAGGGAGAGTGTGAGCGGGAGATCAGGGAGAGTTTGAGCAGGAGATCAGGGAGAGTGTGAGCGGGAGATCAGGGAGAGTGTGAGCAGGGGATCAGGGAGAGTGTGAGCAGGAGATCAGGGAGAGTGTGAGCGGGAGATCAGGGAGAGTGTGAGCGGGAGATCAGGGAGAGTGTGAGCGGGAGATCAGGGGGAGTGTGAGCAGGAGCTCAGGGGGAGTGTGAGCGGGAGATCAGGGAGAGTGTGAGCGGGAGATCAGGGAGGGTGTGAGCGGGAGATCAGGGAGAGTGTGAGCGGGAGATGAGGGAGAGTGTGAGCGGGAGATGAGGGAGAGTGTGAGCAGGAGATCAGGGAGAGTGTGAGCGGGAGATCAGGGAGAGTGTGAGCGGGAGATCAGGGAGAGTGTGAGCGGTACATCAGGGAGAATGTGAGCGGGAGATCAGGGAGAGTGTGAGCGGGAGATGAGGCAGAGTGTGAGCAGGAGATCAGGGAGAGTGTGAGCTGGAGATCAGGGAGAGTGTGAGCAGGAGATCAGGGAGAGTGTGAGCGGGAGATGAGGGAGAGTGTGAGCGGGAGATCAGGGAGAGTGTGAGCGGGAGATCAGGGAGAGTGTGAGCTGGAGATCAGGGAGAGTGTGAGCAGGAGATCAGGGAGAGTGTGAGCGGGAGATCAGGGAGAGTGTGAGCAGGAGATCAGGGCGAGTGTGAGCGGGAGATCAGGGAGAGTGTGAGCAGGAGATCAGGAAGAGTGTGAGTGGGAGATGAGGGAGTGTGTGAGCGGGAGATCAGGGAGTGTGTGAGCGGGAGATCAGGGAGAGTGTGAGCAGGAGATCAGGGAGAGTGTGAGCAGGCGATCAGGGAGAGTGTGAGCAGGGGATCAGGGAGATTGTGAGCGGGAGATCAGGGAGAGTGTGAGCAGGAGATGAGGTAGAGTGTGAGCGGGAGATCAGGGAGAGTGTGAGCAGGAGATCAGTGGGAGTGTGAGCGGGAGATCAGGGAGAGTGTGAGCGGGAGATCAGGGAGAGTGTGAGCGGGAGATCAGGGAGAGTGTGAGCGGGAGATCAGGGAGAGTGTGAGCGGGAGATCAGGGAGAGTGTGAGCGGGAGATCAGGGAGAGTGTGAGCGGGAAATCAGGGAGAGTGTGAGCGGTAGATCAGGGAGAGTGTGAGCGGGAGATCAGGGAGAGTGTGAGCGGGAAATGAGGGAGAGTTTGAGCAGGAGATCAGGGAGAGTGTGAGCTGGAGATCAGGGAGATTGTGAGCAGGAGATCAGGGAGAGTGTGAGCGGGAGATGAGGGAGAGTGTGAGCGGGAGATCAGGGAGAGGGTGAGCGGGAGATCAGGGAGAGTGTGAGCGGGAGATCAGGGAGAGTGTGAGCAGGAGATCAGGGAGAGTGTGAGCGGGAGATCAGGGAGAGTGTGAGCGGGAGATCAGGGAGAGCGTGAGCGGGAGATGAGGGAGAGCGTGAGCGGGAGATCAGGGAGAGTGTGAGCTGGAGATCAGGGAGAGTGTGAGCAGGAGATCAGGGAGAGTGTGAGCGGGAGATCAGGGAGAGTGTGAGCAGGAGATCAGGGAGAGTGTGAGCAGGAGATCAGGGAGACTTTGAGCGGGAGATCAGGGAAAGTGTGAGCGGGAGATGAGTGAGAGTGTGAGCAGGAGATGAGGAAGAGTGTGAGCGGGAGATCAGGGAGAGTGTGAGCGGGAGATCAGGGGGAGTGTGAGCAGGAGATCAGGGAGAGTGTGAGCAGGAGATCAGGGAGAGTGTGAGCGGGAGATCAGGGAGAGTGTGAGCGGGAGATCAGGGAGAGTGTGAGCGGGAGATCAGGGAGAGTGTGAGCAGGATATCAGGGAGAGTGTGAGCGGGAGATCAGGGAGAGTGTGAGCAGGAGATCAGGAGAGTGTGAGCAGGCGTCAGGGAGAGTGTGAGCAGGAGATCAGGGAGAGTTTGAGCAGGAGATCAGGGAGAGTGTGAGCAGGAGATCAGGGAGAGTGTGAGCAGGAGATCAGGGAGAGTGTGAGCAGGCGATCAGGGAGAGTGTGAGCGGGAGATCAGGGAGAGTGTGAGCAGGAGATCAGGGAGAGTGTGAGCTGGAGATCAGGGAGAGTGTGAGCAG
Organism: Somniosus microcephalus; assembly: GCF_052327205.1. Classification (NCBI taxonomy): domain Eukaryota; kingdom Metazoa; phylum Chordata; class Chondrichthyes; order Squaliformes; family Somniosidae; genus Somniosus; species Somniosus microcephalus. The sequence continues at coordinate 42,732,996 of NC_140991.1, read as the reverse complement.
GAGATCAGGGAGAGTGTGAGCAGGAGATCAGGGGAGAATGTGAGCGGGACATCAGGGAGAGTGTGAGCGGGAGATTGAGGGAGAGTGTCAGCAGGGAGATCAGGGAGAGTGTGAGCGGGAGATCAGGGAGAGTGTGAGCAGGAGTCAGGGAGAGTGTGAGCGGGAGATCAGGGAGAGTGTGAGCAGGAGATCAGGGAGAGTGTGAGCTGGAGATCAGGGAGAGTGTGAGCAGGAGATGAGGGAGAGTGTGAGCGGAAGATCAGGGAGAGTGTGAGCAGGAGATCAGGAGAGTGTGATAAGGAGATCAGGGAGAGTGTGAGCAGGAGATCAGGGTGAGTGTGAGCTGGAGATCAGGGAGAGTGTGAGCAGGAGATCAGGGAGAGTGTGAGTGGGAGATCAGGGAGAGTGTGAGCTGGAGATCAGGGAGAGTGTGAGCAGGAGATCAGGGAGAGTGTGAGTAGGAGATCAGGGAGAGTGTGAGCGGGAGATCAGGGAGAGTGTTAGCGGGAGATGAGGGAGAGTGTGAGCGGGAGATCAGCGTGAGTGTGAGCGGGAGATCAGGGAGAGTGTGAGCGGGAGATCAGGGAGAGTGTGAGCGGGAGATCAGGGAGAGTGTGAGCGGGAGATCAGGGAGAGTGTGAGCGGGAGATCAGGGAGAGTGTGAGCGGGAGATGAGGGAGAGTGTGAGCTGGAGATCAGAGAGAGTGTGAGCAGGAGATCAGGGAGAGTCTGAGCGGGAGATCAGGGAGAGTGTGAGCTGGAGATCAGGGAGAGTGTGAGCGGGAGATCAGGGAGAGTGTGAGCAGGAGATGAGGGAGAGTGTGAGCAGGAGATCAGGGAGAGTGTGAGCTGGAGATCAGGGAGAGTGTGAGCGGGAGATCAGGGAGAGTGTGAGCGGGAGATGAGGGAGAGTGTGAGCGGGAGATGAGGGAGAGTGTGAGCGGGAGATCAGGGAGAGTGTGAGCAGGAGATCAGGGAGAGTGTGAGCAGGAGATCAGGGAGAGTGTGAGCAGGAGATCAGGGAGAGTGTGAGCGGGAGATCAGGGAGAGTGTGAGCGGGAGATCAGGGAGAGTGTGAGCGGGAGATCAGGGAGAGTGTGAGTGGGAGATCAGGGAGAGTGTGAGCTGGAGATCAGGGAGAGTGTGAGCGGGAGATCAGGGAGAGTGTGAGCGGGAGATGAGGGAGAGTGTGAGCGGGAGATGAGGGAGAGTGTGAGCGGGAGATCAGGGAGATTGTGAGCTGGAGATCAGGGAGAGTGTGAGCAGGAGATCAGGGAGAGTGTGAGCGGGAGATCAGGGAGAGTGTGAGCGGGAGATCAGGGAGAGTGTGAGCGGGAGATCAGGGAGAGTGTGAGCGGGAGATCAGGGAGAGTGTGAGCGGGAGATCAGGGAGAGTGTGAGCTGGAGATCAGGGAGAGTGTGAGCAGGGAATCACGGTGAGTGTGAGCGGGAGATCAGGGAGAGTGTGAGCGGGAGATCAGGGAAATTGGGAGCGGGAGATCAGGGAGAGTGTGAGCAGGAGATCAGGGAGAGTGTGAGCTGGAGATCAGGGACAGTGTGAGCAGGAGATCAGGGAGAGTGTGAGCGGGAGATCAGGGAGAGTTTGAGCAGGAGATCAGGGAGAGTGTGAGCGGGAGATCAGGGAGAGTGTGAGCAGGGGATCAGGGAGAGTGTGAGCAGGAGATCAGGGAGAGTGTGAGCGGGAGATCAGGGAGAGTGTGAGCGGGAGATCAGGGAGAGTGTGAGCGGGAGATCAGGGGGACTGTGAGCAGGAGCTCAGGGGGAGTGTGAGCGTGAGATCAGGGAGAGTGTGAGCGGGAGATCAGGGAGGGTGTGAGCGGGAGATCAGGGAGAGTGTGAGCGGGAGATGAGGGAGAGTGTGAGCGGGAGATGAGGGAGAGTGTGAGCAGGAGATCAGGGAGAGTGTGAGCGGGAGATCAGGGAGAGTGTGAGCGGGAGATCAGGGAGAGTGTGAGCGGTACATCAGGGAGAATGTGAGCGGGAGATCAGGGAGAGTGTGAGCTGGAGATCAGGGAGAGTGTGAGCAGGAGATCAGGGAGAGTGTGAGCGGGAGATGAGGGAGAGTGTGAGCGGGAGATCAGGGAGAGTGTGAGCGGGAGATCAGGGAGAGTGTGAGCTGGAGATCAGGGAGAGTGTGAGCAGGAGATCAGGGAGAGTGTGAGCGGGAGATCAGGGAGAGTGTGAGCAGGAGATCAGGGCGAGTGTGAGCAGGAGATCAGGGAGAGTGTGAGCGGGAGATCAGGGAGAGTGTGAGCGGGAGATCGGGGAGAGTGTGAGAGGGAGCTCAGGGAGAGTGTGAGCAGGAGATCAGGGAGAGTGTGAGCAGGAGATCAGGGAGAGTGTGAGCGGGAGATCAGGGAGAGTGTGAGCGGGAGATCAGGGAGAGTGTGAGCGGGAGATGAGGGAGAGTGTGAGCGGGAGATCAGGGAGAGTGTGAGCTGGAGATGAGGGAGAGTGTGAGCAGGAGATCAGGGAGAGTGTGAGCGGGAGATCAGGGAGAGTGTGAGCGGGAGATCAGGGAGAGCGTGAGCGGGAGATGAGGGAGAGTGTGAGCGGGAGATCAGGGAGAGTGTGAGCTGGAGATCAGGGAGAGTGTGAGCAGGAGATCAGGGAGAGTGTGAGCGGGAGATCAGGGAGAGTGTGAGCAGGAGATCAGGGAGAGTGTGAGCAGGAGATCAGGGAGAGTTTGAGCGGGAGATCAGTGAAAGTGTGAGCAGGGGATGAGGAAGAGTGTGAGCGGGAGATCAGGGAGAATGTGAGCGGGAGATCAGGGGGAGTGTGAGCAGGAGATCAGGGAGAGTGTGAGCAGGAGATCAGGGAGAGTGTGAGCGGGAGATCGGGGAGAGTGCGAGCGGGAGATCAGGGAGAGTGTGAGCGGGAGATCAGGGAGAGTGTGAGCAGGAGATCAGGGAGAGTGTGAGCGGAAGATCAGGGAGAGTGTGAGCGGGAGATCAGGGAGAGTGTGAGCAGGAGATCAGGGAGAGTGTGAGCAGGAGATCAGGGAGAGTGTGAGCAGGAGATCAAGGAGATTGTGAGCAGGAGATCAGGGAGAGTGTGAGGGGGAGATCAGGGAGTGTGTGAGCATGAGATGAGGGAGAGTGTGAGCAGGAGATCAGGGAGAGTGTGAGCGGGAGATGAGGGAGAGTGTGAGCAGGAGATCAGGGAGAGTGTGAGCAGGAGATCAGGGAGAGTGTGAGCGGGAGATCAGAGAGAGTGTGAGCAGGAGATCAGGGAGAGTGTGAGCGGGAGATCAGGGAGTGTCTGAGCGGGAGATCAGGGTGAGTGTAAGCGGGAGATGAGGGCGAGTGTGAGCAGGAGATCAGGGAGAGTGTGAGCAGGAGATCAGGGAGAGTGTGAGCAGGAGATCAGGGAGAGTGTGAGCAGGAGATGAGGGAGTGTGTGAGCAGGAGATCAGGGAGAGTGTGAGCAGGAGATCAGGGAGAGTGTGAGCAGGAGATCAGGGAGAGTGTGAGCGGGAGATCAGGGAGAGTGTGAGCAGGAGATCAGGGAGAGTGTGAGCTGGAGATCAGGGAGAGTGTGAGCAGGAGATCAGGGAGAGTGTGAGCAGGAGATCAGGGAGAGTGTGAGCGGGAGATCAGGGAGAGTGTGAGCGGGAGATGAGGGAGAGTGTGAGCGGGAGATCAGGGAGAGTGTGAGCGGGAGAATAGGGAGAGTGTGAGCGGGAGATCAGGGAGGGTGTGAGCGGGAGATCAGGGAGAGTGTGAGCGGGAGATGAGGGAGAGTGTGAGCGGGAGATGAGGGAGAGTGTGAGCGGGAGATCAGGGAGTGTGTGAGCGGGAGATGAGGGAGAGTGTGAGCAGGAGATGACGGAGATTGTGAGCAGGAGATCAGGGAGAGTGTGAGCAGGAGATGAGGGAGAGTGTGAGTGGGAGATCAGGGAGAGTGTGAGCAGGAGATCAGGGAGAGTGTGAGCGGGAGATCAGGGAGAGTGTGATCAGGAGATGAGGGAGAGTGTGAGCAGGAGATGAGGGAGAGTGTGAGCAGGAGATCAGGGAGAGTGTGAGCGGGAGATCAGGGAGAGTGTGAGCAGGAGATCAGGGAGAGTGTGAGCAGGAAATCAGGGAGAGTGTGAGCAGGAGATCAGGGAGAGTGTGAGCGGGAGATCAGGGAGAGTGTGAGCAGGAGATCAGGGAGAGTGTGAGCGGGAGATCAGGGAGAGTGTGAGCAGGAGATCAGGGAGAGTGTGAGCGGGAGATCAGGGAAAGTGTGAGCAGGAGATCAGGGAGAGTGTGAGCAGGAGATGAGGGAGAGTGTGAGCGGGAGATCAGGGAGAGTGTGAGCGGGAGATCAGGGAGAGTCTGAGCGGGAGATCAGGGAGAGTGTGAGTGGGAGATCAGGGAGAGTGTGAGCGGGAGATCAGGGAGAGTATGAGCGGGAGATCAGGGAGAGTGTGAGCGGTAGATCAGGGAGAGTGTGAGCGGGAGATGAGGGAGAGTGTGAGCAGGAGATGAGGGAGAGTGTGAGCGGAAGATCAGGGAGAGTGTGAGCGGGAGATCAGGGAGAGTGTGAGCAGGAGATGAGGGAGAGTGTGAGCAGGAGATGAGGGAGAGTGTGAGCAGGAGACGAGGGAGAGTGTGAGCAGGAGATCAGGGAGAGTGTGAGCAGGGGATCAGGGAGAGTGTGAGCGGGAGATCAGGGAGAGTGTGAGCTGGAGATCAGGGAGAGTGTGAGCAGGAGATCAGGGAGAGTGTGAGCAGGAGATCAGGGAGAGTGTGAGTGGGAGGTGAGGGAGAGTGTGAGCGGGAGATCAGGGAGAGTGTGAGCGGGAGATCAGGGAGAGTGTGAGCAGGAGATCAGGGAGAGTGTGAGTGGGAGGTGAGGGAGAGTGTGAGCGGGAGATCAGGGAGAGTGTGAGCGGGAGATCAGGGAGAGTGTGAGCAGGAGATGAGGTTGAGTGTGAGCGGGAGATCAGGGAGAGTGTGAGCAGGAAATCAGTGGGAGTGTGAGCGGGAGATCAGGGAGAGTGTGAGCGGGAGATCAGGGAGAGTGTGAGCGGGAGATCAGGGAGAGTGTGAGCAGGAGATCAGGGAGAGTGTGAGCAGGAGATCAGGGAGAGTGTGAGCGGGAGATCAGGGAGAGTGCGAGCTGGAGATCAGGGAGAGTGCGAGCAGGAGATCAGGGAGAGTGTGAGCTGGAGATCAGGGAGAGTGTGAGCAGGGGATCAGGGAGAGTGTGAGCTGGAGATCAAGGAGAGTGTGAGCGGGAGATCAGGGAGAGTGTGAGCGGGAGATCAGGGAGAGTGTGAGCGGGAGATCAGGGAGAGTGTGAGCAGGAGATCAGGGAGAGTGTGAGCAGGAGATCAGGGAGAGTGTGAGCAGGCGATCAGGGAGAGTGTGAGCGGGAGATCAGGGAGAGTGTGAGCAGGGGATCAGGGAGATTGTGAGCGGGAGATCAGGGAGAGTGTGAGCAGGAGATGCGGGAGAGTGTGAGCGGGAGATCAGGGAGAGTGTGAGCGGGAGATCAGGGAGAGTGTGAGCGGGAGATCAGGGAGAGTGTGAGCGGGAGATCAGGGAGAGTGTGAGTGGGAGATCAGGGAGAGTGTGAGCGGGAGATCAGGGAGAGTGTGAGCTGGAGATCAGGGAGAGTGTGAGCAGGAGATCAGGGAGAGTGTGAGCAGGAGATCAGGGAGAGTGTGAGCGGGAGATGAGGGAGAGTGTGAGCAGGAGATCAGGGCGAGTGTGAGCGGGAGATGAGGGAGAGTGTGAGCAGGAGATGAGGGAGAGTGTGAGCGGGAGATTAGGGAGGGTGTGAGCAGGACATCAGGGAGAGTGTGAGCAGGAGATCAGGGAGAGTGTGAGCAGGAGATCAGGGAGAGTGTGAGCGGGAGATCAGGGAGAGTGTGAGCGGGAGATCAGGGAGAGTGTGAGCGGGAGATCAGGGAGAGTGTGAGTGGGAGATCAGGGAGAGTGTGAGCGGGAGATCAGGGAGAGTGTGAGCGGGAGATCAGGGAGAGTGTGATCAGGAGATCAGGGAGAGTGTGAGCGGGAGATCAGGGAGAGTGTGAGCGGGAGATCAGGGAGAGTGTGAGCGGGAGATCAGGGAGAGTGTGATGGGGAGATCAGGGAGAGTGTGAGCGGGAAATCAGGGAGAGTGTGAGCGGTAGATCAGGGAGAGTGTGAGCGGGAGATGAGGGAGAGTGTGAGCGGGAGATCAGGGAGAGTGTGATCAGGAGATCAGGGAGAGTGAGAGCAGGGGATCAGGGAGAGTGTGAGCAGGAGATCAGGGAGAGTGTGAGCGGGAGATGAGGGAGAGTGTGAGCAGCAGATGAGGGAGAGTGTGAGCGGGAGATGAGGGAGAGTGTGAGCAGGAGATCAGGGAGAGTGTGAGCAGGAGATCAGGGAGAGTGTGAGCAGGGGATCAGGGAGAGTTTGAGCAGGAGATCAGGGAGAGTGTGAGCGGGAGATCAGGGAGAGTGTGAGCGGGAGATCAGGGAGAGTTTGAGCGGGAGATCAGGGAGATTGTGAGCAGGAGATGAGGTTGAGTGTGAGCGGGAGATCAGGGAGAGTGTGAGCAGGAGATCAGTGGGAGTGTGAGCGGGAGATCAGGGAGAGTGTGAGCGGGAGATCAGGGAGAGTGTGAGCGGGAGATCAGGGAGAGTGTGAGCAGGAGATCAGGGAGAGTGTGAGCGGGAGATCAGGGAGAGTGTGAGCGGGAGATGAGGGAGAGTGTGAGCAGGAGATCAGGGAGAGTGTGAGCGGGAGATCTGGGAGAGTGTGAGCAGGAGATCAGGGAGAGTGTGAGCTGCAGATCAGGGAGAGTGTGAGCAGGAGATCAGGGAGATTTTGAGCTGGAGATCAAGGAGAGTGTGAGCGGGAGATCAGGGAGAGCGTGAGCGGGAGATCAGGGAGAGTGTGAGCGGGAGATCAGGGAGAGTGTGAGCAGGAGATCAGGGAGAGTGTGAGCGGGAGATCAGGGAGAGAGTGAGCAGGAGATCAGGGAGCGTGTGAGCAGGCGATCAGGGAGAGTGTGAGCGGGAGATCAGGGAGAGTGTGAGCAGGGGATCAGGGAGATTGTGAGCGGGAGATCAGGGAGAGTGTGAGCAGGAGATGCGGGAGAGTGTGAACGGGAGATCAGGGAGAGTGTGAGCGGGAGATGAGGGAGAGTGTGAGCGGGAGATCAGGGAGAGTGTGAGCGGGAGATCAGGGAGAGTGTGAGCAGGAGATCAGGGAGAGTGTGAGCGGGAGATCAGGGAGAGTGTGAGCGGGAGATCAGTGAGAGTGTGAGCGGGAGATCAGGGAGAGTGTGAGCGGGAGATCAGGGAGAGTGTGAGCGGGAGATCAGGGAGAGTGTGAGCGGTAGATCAGGGAGAGTGTGAGCGGGAGATGAGGGAGAGTGTGAGCGGGAGATCAGGGAGAGTGTGATCAGGAGATCAGGGAGAGTGTGAGCAGGGGATCAGGGAGAGTGTGAGCAGGAGATCAGGGAGAGTGTGAGCGGGAGATGAGGGAGAGTGTGAGCAGCAGATGAGGGAGAGTGTGAGCGGGAGATGAGGGAGAGGGTGAGCAGGAGATCAGGGAGAGTGTGAGCAGGAGATCAGGGAGAGTGTGAGCAGGGGATCAGGGAGAGTTTGAGCAGGAGATCAGGGAGAGTGTGAGCGGGAGATCAGGGAGAGTGTGAGCGGGAGATCAGGGAGAGTGTGAGCGGGAGGTGAGGGAGAGTGTGAGCAGGAGATGAGGGAGAGTGTGAGCAGGAGATCAGGGAGAGTGTGAGCAGGGGATCAGGGAGAGTGTGAGCGGGAGATCAGGGAGAGTGTGAGCTGGAGATCAGGGAGAGTGTGAGCAGGAGATCAGGGAGAGTGTGAGCAGGAGATCAGGGAGAGTGTGAGTGGGAGATGAGGGATAGTGTGAGCGGGAGATCAGGGAGAGTTTGAGCGGGAGATCAGGGAGATTGTGAGCAGGAGATGAGGTTGAGTGTGAGCGGGAGATCAGGGAGAGTGTGAGCAGGAGATCAGTGGGAGTGTGAGCGGGAGATCAGGGAGAGTGTGAGCGGGAGATCAGGGAGAGTGTGAGCGGGAGATCAGGGAGAGTGTGAGCAGGAGATCAGGGAGAGTGTGAGCGGGAGACCAGGGAGAGTGTGAGCGGGAGATGAGGGAGAGTGTGAGCAGGAGATCAGGGAGAGTGTGAGCGGGAGATCTGGGAGAGTGTGAGCAGGAGATCAGGGAGAGTGTGAGCTGCAGATCAGGGAGAGTGTGAGCAGGAGATCAGGGAGATTTTGAGCTGGAGATCAAGGAGAGTGTGAGCGGGAGATCAGGGAGAGCGTGAGCGGGAGATCAGGGAGAGTGTGAGCGGGAGATCAGGGAGAGTGTGAGCAGGAGATCAGGGAGAGTGTGAGCGGGAGATCAGGGAGAGTGTGAGCAGGAGATCAGGGAGAGTGTGAGCAGGCGATCAGGGAGAGTGTGAGCGGGAGATCAGGGAGAGTGTGAGCAGGGGATCAGGGAGATTGTGAGCGGGAGATCAGGGAGAGTGTGAGCAGGAGATGCGGGAGAGTGTGAACGTGAGATCAGGGAGAGTGTGAGCGGGAGATGAGGGAGAGTGTGAGCGGGAGATCAGGGAGAGTGTGAGCGGGAGATGAGGGAGAGTGTGAGCGGGAGATCAGGGAGAGTGTGAGCAGGAGATCAGGGAGAGTGTGAGCGGGAGATCAGGGAGAGTGTGAGCGGGAGATCAGGGAGAGTGTGAGCAGGAGATCAGGGAGAGTGTGAGCAGGAGATCAGGGAGAGTGTGAGCAGGAGATGAGGGAGAGTGTGAGCGGGAGATGAGGGAGAGTGTGAGCAGGAGATGAGGGAGAGTGTGAGCGGGAGATCAGGGAGGGTGTGAGCAGGACATCAGGGAGAGTGTGAGCAGGAGATCAGGGAGAGTGTGAGCAGGAGATCAGGGAGAGTGTGTGCGGGAGATCAGGGAGAGTGTGAGCGGGAGATCAGGGAGAGTGTGAGTGGGAGATCAGGGAGAGTGTGAGCGGGATATCAGGGAGAGTGTGAGCAGGAGATCAGGGAGAGTGTGATCAGGAGATCAGGGAGAGTGTGAGCGGGAGATCAGGGAGAGTGTGAGCGGGAGATCAGGGAGAGTGTGAGCGGGAGATGAGGGAGAGTGTGAGCGGGAGATGAGGGAGAGTGTGAGCGGGAGATGAGGGAGAGTGTGAGCGGGAGATGAGGGAGAGTGTGAGCGGGAGATCAGGGAGAGTGTGAGCAGGAGATCAGGCAGAGTGTGAGCAGGAGATGAGGGAGAGTGTGAGCAGGAGATCAGGGAGAGTGTGAGCAGGATATCAGGGAGAGTGTGAGCAGGAGTTCAGGGAGAGTGTGAGCAGGAGATCAGGGAGAGTGTGAGCGGGAGATCAGGGAGAGTGTGAGCGGGAGATCAGGGAGAGTGTCAGCGGGAGATCAGGGAGAGTGTGAGCGGGAGATCAGGGAGAGTGTGAGCAGGAGATCAGGGAGAGTGTGAGCGGGAGATCAGGGAGAGTGTGAGCGGGAGATCAGGGAGATTGTGAGCAGGAGATCAGGGAGAGCGTGAGCGGGAGATGAGGGAGAGTGTGAGCAGGAGATGAGGGAGAGTGTGAGCGGGAGATCAGGGAGAGTGGGAGCAGGAGATCAGGGAGAGTGTGAGCAGGAGATGAGGGAGAGTGTGAGCAGGAGATGAGGGAGAGTGTGAGCAGGAGATGAGGGAGAGTGTGAGCTGGAGATGAGGGAGAGTGTGAGCAGGAGATCAAGAAGAGTGTGAGCAGGAGATCAGGGAGAGTGTGAGCAGGAGATGAGGGAGAGTGTGAGCAAGAGATGAGGGAGAGTGTGAGCAGGAGGTGAGGGAGAGTGTGAGCTGGAGATCAGGGAGAGTGTGAGCGGGAGATCAGGGAGAGTGTGAGCAGGAGATGAGGGAGAGTGTGAGCGGGAGATCAGGGAGAGTGTGAGCAGGAGATCAGGGAGAGTGTGAGCGGAAGATCAGGGAGAGTGTGAGCGGGAGATCAGGGAGAGTGTGAGCAGGAGATCAGGGAGAGTGTGAGCAGGAGATCAGGGAGAGTGTGAGCAGGAGATCAGGGAGAGTGTGAGCGGGAGATCAGGGAGAGTGTGAGGGGGAGATCAGGGAGTGTGTGAGCATGATATGAGGGAGAGTGTGAGCAGGAGATCAGGTAGAGTGTGAGCGGGAGATGAGGGAGAGTGTGAGCAGGAGATCAGGGAGAGTGTGAGCAGGAGATCAGGGGGAGTGTGAGCGGGAGATCAGGGAGAGTGTGAGCAGGAGATCAGGGAGAGTGTGAGCTGGAAATCAGGGAGAGTGTGAGCAGGAGATGAGGGAGTGTGTGAGCAGGAGATCAGGGAGAGTGTGATCAGGAGATCAGTGAGAGTGTGAGCGGGAGATCAGGGAGAGTGTGAGCGGGAGATCAGGGAGAGTGTGAGCGGGAGATCAGGGAGAGTGTGAGCGGGAGATCAGGGAGAGTGTGAGCGGGAGATCAGGGAGAGTGTGATCAGGAGATCAGGGAGAGTGTGAGCAGGGGATCAGGGAGAGTGTGAGCAGGAGATCAGGGAGAGTGTGAGCGGGAGATGAGGGAGAGTGTGAGCAGGAGATGAGGGAGAGTGTGAGCGGGAGATGAGGGAGAGTGTGAGCAGGAGATCAGGGAGAGTGTGAGCGGGAGATGAGGGAGAGTGTGAGCAGGAGATCAGGGAGAGTGTGAGCAGGAGATCAGGGAGAGTGTGAGCAGGGGATCAGGGAGAGTTTGAGCAGGAGATCAGGGAGAGTGTGAGCGGGAGATCAGGGAGAGTGTGAGCGGGAGATCAGGGAGAGTGTGAGCGGGAGGTGAGGGAGAGTGTGAGCAGGAGATGAGGGAGAGTGTGAGCAGGAGATCAGGGAGAGTGTGAGCAGGGGATCAGGGAGAGTGTGAGCGGGAGATCAGGGAGAGTGTGAGCAGGAGATCAGGGAGAGTGTGAGCAGGAGATCAGGGAGAGTGTGAGCGGGAGATCAGGGAGTGTGTGAGCATGATATGAGGGAGAGTGTGAGCAGGAGATCAGGGAGAGTGTGAGCGGGAGATGAGGGAGAGTGTGAGCAGGAGATCAGGGAGAGTGTGAGCGGGAGATCAGGGAGAGTGTGAGCAGGAGATCAGGGAGAGTGTGAGCGGGAAATCAGGGAGAGTCTGAGCGGGAGATCAGGGTGAGTGTAAGCAGGAGATGAGGGAGAGTGTGAGCAGGAGATCAGGGAGAGTGTGAGCAGGAGATCAGTGGGAGTGTGAGCGGGAGATCAGGGAGAGTGTGAGCAGGAGATGAGGGAGTGTGTGAGCAGGAGATCAGGGAGAGTGTGAGCGGGAGATCAGGGAGAGTGTGAGCGGGAGATCAGGGAGAGTGTGAGCGGGAGATCAGGGAGAGTGTGAGCGGGAGATCAGGGAGAGTGTGAGCGGGAGATCAGGGAGAGTGTGAGCAGGAGATCAGGGAGAGTGTGATCAGGAGATCAGGGAGAGTGTGAGCAGGGGATCAGGGAGAGTGTGAGCAGGAGATCAGGGAGAGTGTGAGCGGTAGATGAGGGAGAGTGTGAGCAGGAGATGAGGGAGAGTGTGAGCGGGAGATGAGGGAGAGTGTGAGCAGGAGATCAGGGAGAGTGTGAGCAGCAGATCAGGGAGAGTGTGAGCAGGGGATCAGGGAGAGTTTGAGCAGGAGATCAGGGAGAGTGTGAGCGGGAGATCAGGGAGAGTGTGAGCGGGAGATCAGGGAGAGTGTGAGCGGGAGGTGAGGGAGAGTGTGAGCAGGAGATGAGGGAGAGTGTGAGCAGGAGATCAGGGAGAGTGTGAGCAGGGGATCAGGGAGAGTGTGAGCGGGGGATCAGGGAGAGTGTGAGCTGGAGATCAGGGAGAGTGTGAGCAGGAGATCAGCGAGAGTGTGAGCAGGAGATCAGGGAGAGTGTGAGTGGGAGATGAGGGAGAGTGTGAGCGGGAGATCAGGGAGAGTGTGAGCGGGAGATCAGGGAGAGTGTGAGCAGGAGATGAGGTTGAGTGTGAGCGTGAGATCAGGGAGAGTGTGAGCAGGAGATCAGTGGGAGTGTGAGCGGGAGATCAGGGAGAGTGTGAGCGGGAGATCAGGGAGAGTGTGAGCGGGGGATCAGGGAGAGTGTGAGCAGGAGATCAGGGAGAGTGTGAGCGGGAGATCAGGGAGAGTGTGAGCGGGAGATGAGGGAGAGTGTGAGCAGGAGATCAGGGAGAGTGTGAGCGGGAGATCAGGGAGAGTGTGAGCAGGAGATCAGGGAGAGTGTGAGCTGGAGATCAGGGAGAGTGTGAGCAGGAGGTCAGGGAGAGTGTGAGCTGGAGATCAAGGAGAGTGTGAGCGGGAGATCAGGGAGAGTGTGAGCGGGAGATCAGGGAGAGTGTGAGCGGGAGATGAGGGAGAGTGTGAGCAGGAGATCAGGGAGAGTTTGAGCGGGAGATCAGGGAGTGTGTGAGCAGGAGATCAGGGAGATTGTGAGCAGCCGATCAGGGAGAGTGTGAGCGGGAGATCAGGGAGAGTGTGAGCAGGGGATCAGGGAGATTGTGAGTGGGAGATCAGGGAGAGTTTGAGCAGGAGATGCGGGAGAGTGTGAGCGGGAGATCAGGGAGAGTGTGAGCAGGAGATGAGGGAGAGTGTGAGCGGGAGATCAGGGAGAGTGTGAGCGGGAGATCAGGGAGAGTGTGAGCGGGAGATCAGGGAGAGTGTGAGCGGGAGATCAGGGAGAGTGTGAGCGGGAGATCAGGGAGAGTGTGAGCAGGAGATCAGGGAGAGTGTGAGCAGGAGATCAGGGAGAGTGTGAGCAGGAGATCAGGGAGAGTGTGAGTGGGAGATGAGGGAGAGTGTGAGCAGGAGATGAGGGAGTGTGTGAGCGGGAGATGAGGGAGAGTGTGAGCAGGAGATGAGGGAGAGTGTGAGCGGGAGATCAGGGAGAGTGTGAGCGGGAGATCAGGGAGAGTGTGAGTGGGAGATCAGTGAGAGTGTGAGCGGGAGATCAGGAAGAGTGTGAGCAGGAGATCAGGGAGAGTGTGATCAGGAGATCAGGGAGAGTGTGAGCGGGAGATCAGGGAGAGAGTGAGCGGGAGATCAGGGAGAGTGTGAGCGGGAGATCAGGGAGAGTGTGAGCGGGAGATCAGGGAGAGTGTGAGCGGGAGATCAGGGAGAGTGTGAGCGGGAGATGAGGGAGAGTGTGATCAGGACATCAGGGAGAGTGTGAGCAGGAGGTCAGGGAGAGTGTGAGCAGGAGATCAGGGAGAGTGTGAGCGGGAGATCAGGGAGAGTGTGAGCGGGAGATCAGGGAGAGTGTGAGTGGGAGATCAGGGAGAGTGTGAGCGGGAGTTCAGGAAGAGTGTGAGCAGGAGATCAGGGAGAGTGTGATCAGGAGATCAGGGAGAGTGTGAGCGGGAGATCAGGGAGAGAGTGAGCGGGAGATCAGGGAGAGTGTGAGCGGGAGATCAGGGAGAGTGTGAGCGGGAGATCAGGGAGAGTGTGAGCGGGAGATCAGGGAGAGTGTGAGCGGGAGATCAGGGAGAGTGTGATCAGGAGATCAGGGAGAGTGTGAGCAGGGGATCAGGGAGAGTGTGAGCGGGAGACCAGGGAGAGTGTGAGCGGGAGGTCAGGGAGAGTGTGAGCGGGAGGTGAGGGAGAGTGCGAGCGGGAGATCAGGGAGCTTGTGAGCAGGAGATCAGTGAGAGTGTGAGCGGGAGATCAGGGAGAGTGTGAGCAGGAGATGAGTGAGAGTGTGAGCGGGAGATGAGGGAGAGTGTGAGCAGGAGATCAGGAAGAGTGTGAGCAGGAGATCAGGGAGAGTGTGAGCAGGAGATGAGGGAGAGTGTGAGCAAGAGATGAGGGAGAGTGTGAGCAGGAGGTGAGGGAGAGTGTGAGCTGGAGATCAGGGAGAGTGTGAGCGGGAGATCAGGGAGAGTGTGAGCAGGAGATGAGGGAGAGTGTGAGCGGGAGATCAGGGAGAGTGTGAGCAGGAGATCAGGGAGAGTGTGAGCGGAAGATCAGGGAGAGTGTGAGCGGGAGATCAGGGAGAGTGTGAGCAGGAGATCAGGGAGAGTGTGAGCAGGAGATCAGGGAGAGTGTGAGCAGGAGATCAGGGAGAGTGTGAGCGGGAGATCAGGGAGAGTGTGAGCGGGAGATCAGGGAGTGTGTGAGCATGATATGAGGGAGAGTGTGAGCAGGAGATCAGGTAGAGTGTGAGCGGGAGATGAGGGAGAGTGTGAGCAGGAGATCAGGGAGAGTGTGAGCAGGAGATCAGGGAGAGTGTGAGCGGGAGATCAGGGAGAGTGTGAGCAGGAGATCAGGGAGAGTGTGAGCTGGAAATCAGGGAGAGTCTGAGCGGGAGATCAGGGTGAGTGTAAGCAGGAGATGAGGGAGAGTGTGAGCAGGAGATCAGGGAGAGTGTGAGCAGGAGATCAGTGGGAGTGTGAGCGGGAGATCAGGGAGAGTGTGAGCAGGAGATGAGGGAGTGTGTGAGCAGGAGATCAGGGAGAGTGTGATCAGGAGATCAGTGAGAGTGTGAGCGGGAGATCAGGGAGAGTGTGAGCGGGAGATCAGGGAGAGTGTGAGCGGGAGATCAGGGAGAGTGTGAGCGGGAGATCAGGGAGAGTGTGAGCGGGAGATCAGGGAGAGTGTGATCAGGAGATCAGGGAGAGTGTGAGCAGGGGATCAGGGAGAGTGTGAGCAGGAGATCAGGGAGAGTGTGAGCGGGAGATGAGGGAGAGTGTGAGCAGGAGATGAGGGAGAGTGTGAGCGGGAGATGAGGGAGAGTGTGAGCAGGAGATCAGGGAGAGTGTGAGCGGGAGATGAGGGAGAGTGTGAGCAGGAGATGAGGGAGAGTGTGAGCGGGAGATCAGGGAGAGTGTGAGCAGGAGATCAGGGAGAGTGTGAGCAGGAGATGAGGGAGAGTGTGAGCAGGAGATGAGGGAGAGTGTGATCAGGAGATGAGGGAGAGTGTGAGCTGGAGATGAGGGAGAGTGTGAGCAGGAGATCAGGGAGAGTGTGAGCAGGAGATCAGGGAGAGTGTGAGCAGGAGATGAGGGAGAGTGTGAGCAGGAGATGGGGGAGAGTGTGAGCAGGAGATGAGGGAGAGTGTGAGCTGGAGATCAGGGAGAGTGTGAGCGGGAGATCAGGGAGAGTGTGAGCAGGAGATGAGGGAGAGTGTGAGCGGGAGATCAGGGAGAGTGTGAGCAGGAGATCAGGGAGAGTGTGAGCGGAAGATCAGGGAGAGTGTGAGCGGGAGATCATGGAGAGTGTGAGCAGGAGATCAGGGAGAGTGTGAGCAGGAGATCAGGGAGAGTGTGAGCAGGAGATCAGGGAGAGTGTGAGCAGGAGATCAGGGAGAGTGTGAGCATGAGATCAGGGAGAGTGTGAGCGGGAGATCAGGGAGTGTGTGAGCATGAGATGAGGGAGAGTGTGAGCAGGAGATCAGGGAGAGTGTGAGCGGGAGATGAGGGAGAGTGTGAGCAGGAGATCAGGGAGAGTGTGAGCTGGAGATCAGGGAGAGTGTGAGCAGGAGATCAGGGAGAGTGTGAGCTGGAGATCAAGGAGATTGTGAGCGGGAGATCAGGGAGAGTTTGAGCGGGAGATCAGGGAGAGTGTGAGCGGGAGATCAGGGAGAGTGTGAGCAGGAGATCAGGGAGAGTGTGAGCGAGAGATAAGGGAGAGTGCGAGCAGGAGATCAGGGAGATTGTGAGCAGGCGATCAGGGAGAGTGTGAGCGGGAGATCAGGGAGATTGTGAGCAGGGGATCAGGGAGATTGTGAGCGGGAGATCAGGGAGAGTGTGAGCAGGAGATGCGGGAGAGTGTGAGCGGGAGATCAGGGAGAGTGTGAGCTGGAGATGAGGGAGAGTGTGAGCGGGAGATCAGGGAGAGTGTGAGCGGGAGATCAGGGAGAGTGTGAGCGGGAGATCAGGGAGAGTGTGAGCAGGAGATGAGGGAGAGTGTGAGCGGGAGATCAGGGAGAGTGTGAGCAGGAGATCAGGGAGAGTGTGAGCAGGGGATCAGGGAGAGTGTGAGCAGGAGATCAGGGAGAGTGTGAGCGGGAGATGAGGGAGAGTGTGAGCAGGAGATGAGGGAGAGTGTGAGCGGGAGATGAGGGAGAGTGTGAGCAGGAGATGATGGAGAGTGTGAGCGGGAGATCAGGGAGGGTGTGAGCAGGACATCAGGGAGAGTGTGAGCAGGAGATCAGGGAGAGTGTGAGCAGGAGATCAGGGAGAGTGTGAGCAGGAGGTCAGGGAGAGTGTGAGCAGGCGATCAGGGAGAGTGTGAGCAGGGGATCAGGGAGAGTGTGAGCAGGAGATCAGGGAGAGTGTGAGCAGGAGATGAGGTTGAGTGTGAGCGGGAGATCAGGGAGAGTGTGAGCAGGAGATCAGTGGGAGTGTGAGCGGGAGATCAGGGAGAGTGTGAGCGGGAGATCAGGGAGAGTGTGAGCAGGAGATCAGGGAGAGTGTGAGCGGGAGATCAGGGAGAGTGTGAGCAGGAGATCAGGGAGAGTGTGAGCGGGAGATCAGGGAGAGTGTGAGCGGGAGATCAGGGAGAGTGTGAGCAGGAGATCAGGGAGAGTGTGAGCGGGAGATCAGGGAGAGTGTGAGCGGGAGATGAGGGAGAGTGTGAGCAGGAGATCAGGGAGAGTGTGAGCAGGAGATCAGGGAGAGAGTGAGCAGGAGATCAGGGAGAGTGTGAGCTGGAGATCAGGGAGAGTGTGAGCAGGAGATCAGGGAGAGTGTGAGCTGGAGATCAAGGAGATTGTGAGCGGGAGATCAGGGAGAGTTTGAGCGGGAGATCAGGGAGAGTGTGAGCGGGAGATCAGGGAGAGTGTGAGCAGGAGATCAGGGAGAGTGTGAGCGGGAGATAAGGGAGAGTGCGAGCAGGAGATCAGGGAGATTGTGAGCAGGGGATCAGGGAGATTGTGAGCGGGAGATCAGGGAGAGTGTGAGCAGGAGATGCGGGAGAGTGTGAGCGGGAGATCAGGGAGAGTGTGAGCAGGAGATGAGGGAGAGTGTGAGCGGGAGATCAGGGAGAGTGTGAGCGGGAGATCAGGGAGAGTGTGAGCAGGAGATGAGGGAGAGTGTGAGCGGGAGATCAGGGAGAGTGTGAGCAGGAGATCAGGGAGAGTGTGAGCAGGGGATCAGGGAGAGTGTGAGCAGGAGATCAGGGAGAGTGTGAGCGGGAGATGAGCGAGAGTGTGAGCAGGAGATGAGGGAGAGTGTGAGCGGGAGATCAGGGAGGGTGTGAGCAGGACATCAGGGAGAGTGTGAGCAGGAGATCAGGGAGAGTGTGAGCAGGAGATCAGGGAGAGTGTGAGCGGGAGATGAGGGAGAGTGTGAGCGGGAGATCAGGGAGAGTGTGAGTGGGAGATCAGGGAGAGTGTGAGCGGGAGATCAGGGAGAGTGTGAGCAGGAGATCAGGGAGAGTGTGATCAGGAGATCAGGGAGAGTGTGAGCGGGAGATCAGGGAGAGTGTGAGCGGGAGATCAGGGAGAGTGTGAGCGGGAGATCAGGGAGAGTGTGAGCAGGAGATCAGGGAGAGTGTGAGCGGGAGATCAGGGAGAGTGTGAGCAGGAGATCAGGGAGAGTGTGAGCGGGAGATCAGGGAGAGTGTGAGCGGGAGATCAGGGAGAGTGTGAGCAGGAGATCAGGGAGAGTGTGAGCGGGAGATCAGGGAGAGTGTGAGCGGGAGATGAGGGAGAGTGTGAGCAGGAGATCAGGGAGAGTGTGAGCAGGAGATCAGGGAGAGAGTGAGCAGGAGATCAGGGAGAGTGTGAGCTGGAGATCAGGGAGAGTGTGAGCAGGAGATCAGGGAGAGTGTGAGCTGGAGATCAAGGAGATTGTGAGCGGGAGATCAGGGAGAGTTTGAGCGGGAGATCAGGGAGAGTGTGAGCGGGAGATCAGGGAGAGTGTGAGCAGGAGATCAGGGAGAGTGTGAGCGGGAGATAAGGGAGAGTGCGAGCAGGAGATCAGGGAGATTGTGAGCAGGGGATCAGGGAGATTGTGAGCGGGAGATCAGGGAGAGTGTGAGCAGGAGATGCGGGAGAGTGTGAGCGGGAGATCAGGGAGAGTGTGAGCAGGAGATGAGGGAGAGTGTGAGCGGGAGATCAGGGAGAGTGTGAGCGGGAGATCAGGGAGAGTGTGAGCAGGAGATGAGGGAGAGTGTGAGCGGGAGATCAGGGAGAGTGTGAGCAGGAGATCAGGGAGAGTGTGAGCAGGGGATCAGGGAGAGTGTGAGCAGGAGATCAGGGAGAGTGTGAGCGGGAGATGAGCGAGAGTGTGAGCAGGAGATGAGGGAGAGTGTGAGCGGGAGATCAGGGAGGGTGTGAGCAGGACATCAGGGAGAGTGTGAGCAGGAGATCAGGGAGAGTGTGAGCAGGAGATCAGGGAGAGTGTGAGCGGGAGATGAGGGAGAGTGTGAGCGGGAGATCAGGGAGAGTGTGAGTGGGAGATCAGGGAGAGTGTGAGCGGGAGATCAGGGAGAGTGTGAGCAGGAGATCAGGGAGAGTGTGATCAGGAGATCAGGGAGAGTGTGAGCGGGAGATCAGGGAGAGTGTGAGCGGGAGATCAGGGAGAGTGTGAGCGGGAGATCAGGGAGAGTGTGAGCGGGAGATCAGGGAGAGTGTGAGCGGGAGATCAGGGAGAGTGTGATCAGGAGATCAGGGAGAGTGTGAGCAGGGGATCAGGGAGAGTGTGAGCAGGAGATCAGGGAGAGTGTGAGCGGGAGATGAGGGAGAGTGTGAGCAGGGGATGAGGGAGGGTGTGAGCGGGAGATGAGGGAGAGTGTGAGCAGGAGATCAGGGAGAGTGTGAGCAGGAGATCAGGGAGAGTGTGAGCAGGGGATCAGGGAGAGTATGAGCAGGAGATCAGGGAGAGTGTGAGCGGGAGATCAGAGAGAGTGTGAGCGGGAGGTCAGGGAGAGTGTGAGCGGGAGGTGAGGGAGAGTGTGAGCGGGAGATCAGGGAGAGTGTGAGCAGGAGATCAGTGAGAGTGTGAGCGGGAGATCAGGGAGAGTGTGAGCGGGAGATGAGGGAGAGTGTGAGCGGGAGATCAGGGAGAGTGTGAGCAGGAGATGAGGGAGAGTGTGAGCAGGAGATGACGGAGACTGTGAGCAGGAGATCAGGGAGAGTGGATGAGGGAGAGTGTGAGCGGGAGATCAGGGAGAGTGTGAGCGGGAGATCAGGGAGAGTGTGAGCAGGAGATCAGGGAGAGTGCGAGCGGGAGATCAGGGAGAGTGTGATCAGGAGATGAGGGAGAGTGTGAGCAGGAGATGAGGGAGAGTGTGAGCAGGAGATCAGTGAGAGTGTGAGCGGGAGATCAGGGAGAGTGTGAGCCGGAGATCAGGGAGAGTGTCAGCGGGAGATCAGGGAGAGTGTGAGCAGGAGATCAGGGAGAGTGTGAGCGGGAGATCAGGGAGAGTGTGAGCGGGAGATCAGGGAGATTGTGAGCAGGAGATCAGGGAGAGTGTGAGCGGGAGATGAAGGAGAGTGTGAGCAGGAGATGAGGGAGAGTGTGAGCGGGAGATCAGGGAGCGTGTGAGCAGGAGATCAGGGAGAGTGTGAGCAGGAGATGAGGGAGAGTGTGAGCAGGAGATGAGGGAGAGTGTGAGCAGGAGATGAGGGAGAGTGTGAGCTGGAGATGAGGGAGAGTGTGAGCAGGAGATCAGGGAGAGTCTGAGCAGGAGATCAGGGAGAGTGTGAGCAGGAGATGAGGGAGAGTGTGAGCAGGAGATGAGGGAGAGTGTGAGCAGGAGATGAGGGAGTGTGAGCTGGAGATCAGGGAGAGTGTGAGCGGGAGATCAGGGAGAGTGTGAGGAGGAGATGAGGGAGAGTGTGAGCGGGAGATCAGTGAGAGTGTGAGCAGGAGATCAGGGAGAGTGTGAGCGGAAATCAGGGAGAGTGTGAGCGGGAGATCAGGGAGAGTGTGAGCAGGAGATCAGGGAAAGTGTGAGCAGGAGATCAGGGAGAGTGTGAGCAGGAGATCAGGGAGAGTGTGAGCGGGAGATCAGGGAGAGTGTGAGCGGGAGATCAGGGAGTGTGTGAGCATGAGATGAGGGAGAGTGTGAGCAGGAGATCAGGGAGAGTGTGAGCGGGAGATGAGAGAGAGTGTGAGCAGGAGATCAGGGAGAGTGTGAGCAGGAGATCAGGGAGAGTGTGAGCGGGAGATCAGGGAGAGTGTGAGCAGGAGATCAGGGAGAGTGTGAGCGGGAGATCAGGGAGGGTCTGAGCGGGAGATCAGGGTGAGTGTAAGCAGGAGATGAGGGAAAGTGTGAGCAGGAGATCAGGGAGAGTGTGAGCAGCAGATCAGGGAGAGTGTGAGCAGGAGATCAGGGAGAGTGTGAGCAGGAGATGAGGGAGTGTGTGAGCAGGAGATCAGGGAGAGTTTGAGCAGGAGATCAGGGAGAGTGTGAGCAGGAGATCAGGGAGAGTGTGAGCGGGAGATCAGGGAGAGTGTGAGCGGGAGATCAGGGAGAGTGTGAGCGGGAGATCAGGGAGAGTGTGAGCGGGAGATCAGGGAGAGTGTGAGCAGGAGATCAGGGAGAGTGTGAGCGGGAGATCAGGGAGAGTGTGAGCGGGAGATCAGGGAGATTGTGAGCAGGAGATCAGGGAGAGTGTGAGCGGGAGATGAGGGAGAGTGTGAGCAGGAGATGAGGGAGAGTGTGAGCGGGAGATCAGGGAGAGTGTGAGCAGGAGATCAGGGAGAGTGTGAGCAGGAGATGAGGGAGAGTGTGAGCAGGAGATGAGGGAGAGTGTGAGCTGGAGATGAGGGAGAGTGTGAGCAGGAGATCAGGGAGAGTGTGAGCAGGAGATCAGGGAGAATGTGAGCAGGAGATCAGGGAGAGTGTGAGCAGGAAATGAGGGAGAGTGTGAGCAGGAGATGAGGGAGAGTGTGAGCTGGAGATCAGAGAGAGTGTGAGCGGGAGATCAGGGAGAGTGTGAGCAGGAGATGAGGGAGAGTGTGAGCGGGAGATCAGGGAGAGTGTGAGCAGGAGATCAGGGAGAGTGTGAGCGGAAATCAGGGAGAGTGTGAGCGGGAGATCAGGGAGAGTGTGAGCAGGAGATCAGGGAGAGTGTGAGCAGGAGATCAGGGAGAGTGTGAGCAGGAGATCAGGGAGAGTGTGAGCAGGAGATCAGGGAGAGTGTGAGCGGGAGATCAGGGACTGTGTGAGCATGAGATGAGGGAGAGTGTGAGCAGGAGATCAGGGAGTGTGTGAGCGGGAGATGAGAGAGAGTGTAAGCAGGAGATGAGGGAGAGTGTGAGCAGGAGATCAGGGAGAGTGTGAGCAGGAGATCAGGGAGAGTGTGAGCAGGAGATCAGGGAGAGTGTGAGCAGGAGATGAGGGAGTGTGTGAGCAGGAGATCAGGGAGAGTTTGAGCAGGAGATCAGGGAGAGTGTGAGCAGGAGGTCAGGGAGAGTGTGAGCAGGAGATCAGGGAGAGTGTGAGCAGGAGATCAGGGAGAGTGTGAGCAGGAGGTCAGGGAGAGTGTGAGCAGGCGATCAGGGAGAGTGTGAGCAGGGGATCAGGGAGAGTGTGAGCAGGAGATCAGGGAGAGTGTGAGCAGGAGATCAGGGAGATTGTGAGCGGGAGATCAGCGAGAGTGTGAGCAGGAGATCTGGGAGAGTGTGAGCTGGAGATCAGGGAGACTGTGAGCAGGAGATGAGGGAGAGTGTGAGCGGGAGATCAGGGAGATTGTGAGCGGGAGATCAGGGAGAGTGTGAGCGGGAGATCAGGGAGAGTGTGAGCAGGAGATCAGGGAGAGTGTGAACGGGAGTTCAGGGAGAGTGTGAGCGGGAGATGAGGGAGCGTGTGAGCGGGAGATGAGGGAGAGTGTGAGCGGGAGATCAGGGAGAGTGTGAGCGGGAGACCAGGGAGCGTGTGAGCGGGAGATCAGGGAGAGTGTGAGCGGGAGATGAGGGAGAGTGTGAGCAGGAGATGAGGGAGAGTGTGAGCGGGAGATCAGGGAGAGTGTGAGCAGGAGATGAGGGAGAGTGTGAGCAGGAGATGACGGAGACTGTGAGCAGGAGATCAGGGAGAGTGGATGAGGGAGAGTGTGAGCGGGAAATCAGGGAGAGTGTGAGCGGGAGATCAGGGAGAGTGTGAGCAGGAGATCAGGGAGAGTGTGAGCAGGAAATCAGGGAGAGTGTGAGCAGGAGATCAGTGAGAGTGTGAGCGGGAGATCAGGGAGTGTGTGAGCAGGAGATCAGGGAGAGTGTGAGCGGGAGATCAGGGAGAGTGTGAGCAGGAGATCAGGGAGAGTGTGAGCGGGACATCAGGGAGAGTATGAGCAGGAGATCAGGGAGAGTGTGAGCAGGAGATGAGGGAGAGTGTGAGCGGGAGATGAGGGAGAGTGTGAGCGGGAGATCAGGGAGAGTCTGAGCGGGAGATCAGGGAGAGTGTGAGCGGGAGATCAGGGAGAGTGTGAGCGGGAGATCAGGGAGAGTGTGAGCGGGAGATCAGGGAGAGTGTGAGCGGTAGATCAGGGAGAGTGTGAGCGGGAGATGAGGGAGAGTGTGAGCAGGAGATGAGGGAGAGTGTGAGCAGGAGATGAGGGAGTCTGTGAGCGGGAGATCAGGGAGAGTGTGAGCAGGAGATGAGGGAGAGTGTGAGCAGGAGATGAGGGAGAGTGTGAGCAGGAGATGAGGGAGAGTGTGAGCAGGAGATCAGGGAGAGTGTGAGCAGGGGATCAGGGAGAGTGTGAGCGGGAGATCAGGGAGAGTGTGATCAGGAGATGAGGGAGTGTGTGAGCAGGAGATGAGGGAGAGTGTGAGCAGGAGATCAGTGAGAGTGTGAGCGGGAGATGAGGGAGAGTGTGAGCAGGAGATCAGGGAGAGTTTGAGCAGGAAATCAGGGAGAGTGTGAGCAGGAGATCAGTGAGAGTGTGAGCGGGAGATCAGGGAGTGTGTGAGCAGGAGATCAGGGAGAGTGTGAGCGGGAGATCAGGGAGAGTGTGAGCAGGAGATCAGGGAGAGTGTGAGCGGGACATCAGGGAGAGTATGAGCAGGAGATCAGGGAGAGTGTGAGCAGGAGATGAGGGAGAGTGTGAGCGGGAGATCAGGGAGAGTGTTAGCGGGAGATCAGGGAGAGTCTGAGCGGGAGATCAGGGAGAGTGTGAGCGGGAGATCAGGGAGTGTGTGAGCGGGAGATCAGGGAGAGTGTGAGCGGGAGATCATGGAGAGTGTGAGCGGTAGATCAGGGAGAGTGTGAGCGGGAGATGAGGGAGAGTGTGAGCAGGAGATGAGGGAGAGTGTGAGCAGGAGATGAGGGAGAGTGTGAGCGGGAGATCAGGGAGAGTGTGAGCAGGAGATGAGGGAGAGTGTGAGCAGGAGATGATGGAGAGTGTGAGCAGGAGATGAGGGAGAGTGTGAGCAGGAGATCAGGGAGAGTGTGAGCAGGGGATCAGGGAGAGTGTGAGCGGGAGATCAGGGAGAGTGTTAGCTGGAGATCAGGGAGAGTGTGAGCAGGAGATCAGGGAGAGTGTGAGCAGGAGATCAGGGAGAGTGTGAGTGGGAGATGAGGGAAAGTGTGAGCGGGAGATCAGGGAGAGTGTGAGCGGGAGATCAGGGAGAGTGTGAGCAGGAGATGAGTTAGAGTGTGAGAGGGAGATCAGGGAGAGTGTGAGCAGGAGATCAGTGGGAGTGTGAGCGGGAGATCAGGGAGAGTGTGAGCGGGAGATCAGGGAGAGTGTGAGCGGGAGATCAGGGAGAGTGTGAGCAGGAGATCAGGGAGAGTGTGAGCGGGAGATCAGGGAGAGTGTGAGCGGGAGATGAGGGAGAGTGTGAGCAGGAGATCAGGGAGAGTGTGAGCGGGAGATCAGAGAGAGTGTGAGCAGGAGATCAGGGAGAGTGTGAGCTGGAGATCAGGGAGAGTGTGAGCAGGAGATCAGGGAGAGTGTGAGCTGGAGTTCAAGGAGAGTGTGAGCGGGAGATCAGGGAGAGTGTGAGCGGGAGATCAGGGAGAGTGTGAGCGGGAGATCAGGGAGAGTGTGAGCAGGAGATCAGGGAGAGTGTGAGCGGGAGATCAGGGAGAGTGTGAGCAGGAGATCAGGGAGAGTGTGAGCAGGCGATCAGGGAGAGTGTGAGCGGGAGATCATGGAGAGTGTGAGCAGGGGATCAGGGAGATTGTGAGCGGGAGATCAGGGAGAGTGTGAGCAGGAGATGCGGGAGAGTGTGAGCGGGAGATCAGGGAGAGTGTGAGCAGGAGATGAGGGAGAGTGTGAGCGGGAGATCAGGGAGAGTGTGAGTGGGAGATCAGGGAGAGTGTGAGCGGGAGATCAGGGAGAGTGTGAGCAGGAGATCAGGGAGAGTATGAGCGGGAGATCAGGGAGATTGTGAGCGGGAGATCAGGGAGAGTGTGAGCAGGAGATCAGGGAGATTGTGAGCAGGAGATCAGGGAGAGTGTGAGCGGGATATCAGGGAGAGTCTGAGCGGGAGATCAGGGTGAGTGTAAGCAGGAGATGAGGGAGAGTGTGAGCAGGAGATCAGGGAGAGTGTGAGCAGGAGATCAGGGAGAGTGTGAGCAGGAGATCAGGGAGAGTGTGAGCAGGAGATGAGGGAGTGTGTGAGCAGGAGATCAGTGAGAGTTTGAGCAGGAGATCAGGGAGAGTGTGAGCAGGAGCTCAGGGAGAGTGTGAGCAGGAGATCAGGGAGAGTGTGAGCAGGAGATGAGGGAGTTTGTGAGCAGGAGATCAGGGAGAGTGTGAGCAGGAGATCAGGGAGAGTGTGAGCAGGAGGTCAGGGAGAGTGTGAGCAGGCGATCAGGGAGAGTGTGAGCAGGGGATCAGGGAGAGTGTGAGCAGGAGATCAGGGAGAGTGTGAGCAGGAGATCAGTGAGATTGTAAGCGGGAGATCAGGAAGAGTGTGAGCAGGAGATCAGGGAGAGTGTGAGCTGGAGATCAGGGAGAGTGTGAGCAGGAGATGAGGGAGAGTGTGAGTGGGAGATCAGGGAGATTGTGAGCGGGATATCAGGGAGAGTGTGAGCGGGAGATCAGGGAGAGTTTGAGCAGGAGATCAGGGAGAGTGTGAGCGGGAGTTCAGGGAGAGTGTGAGCGGGAGATGAGGGAGAGTGTGAGCGGGAGATGAGGGAGAGTGTGAGCGGGAGATCAGGGAGAGTGTGAGCGAGAGATCAGGGAGCGTGTGAGCGGGAGATCAGGGAGAGTGTGAGCGGGAGATGAGGGAGAGTGTGAGCGGGAGATGAGGGAGAGTGTGAGCGGGAGATCAGGGAGAGTGTGAGCAGGAGATGAGGGAGAGTGTGAGCAGGAGATGACGGAGACTGTGAGCAGGAGATCTGGGAGAGTGGATGAGGGAGAGTGTGAGCGGGAGATCAGGGAGAGTGTGAGCGGGAGATCAGGGAGAGTGTGATCAGGAGATCAGGGAGAGTGTGAGCAGGAGATGAGGGAGAGTGTGAGCAGGAGATCAGTGAGAGTGTGAGCGGGAGATCAGGGAGAGTGTGAGCAGGAGATCAGGGAGAGTGTGAGCAGGAAATCAGGGAGAGTGTGAGCAGGAGATCAGTGAGAGTGTGAGCGGGAGATCAGGGAGTGTGTGAGCAGGAGATCAGGGAGAGTGTGAGCGGGAGATCAGGGAGAGTGTGAGCAGGAGATCAGGGAGAGTGTGAGCGGGACATCAGGGAGAGTATGAGCAGGAGATCAGGGAGAGTGTGAGCAGGAGACGAGGGAGAGTGTGAGCGGGAGATCAGGGAGAGTGTGAGCGGGAGATCATGGAGAGTCTGAGCGGGAGATCAGGGAGAGTGTGAGCGGGAGATCAGGGAGAGTGTGAGCGGGAGATCAGGGAGAGTGTGAGCGGGAGATCAGGGAGAGTGTGAGCGGTAGATCAGGGAGAGTGTGAGCGGGAGATGAGGGAGAGTGTGAGCAGGAGATGAGGGAGAGTGTGAGCAGGAGATCAGGGAGAGTGTGAGCGGGAGATCAGGGAGAGTGTGAGCAGGAGATGAGGGAGAGTGTGAGCAGGAGATGAGGGAGAGTGTGAGCAGGAGATGAGGGAGAGTGTGAGCAGGAGATGAGGGAGAGTGTGAGCAGGGGATCAGGGAGAGTGTGAGCGGGAGATCAGGGAGAGTGCGATCAGGAG
The DNA here is from genome assembly GCF_052327205.1 of Somniosus microcephalus. Taxonomy (NCBI): domain Eukaryota; kingdom Metazoa; phylum Chordata; class Chondrichthyes; order Squaliformes; family Somniosidae; genus Somniosus; species Somniosus microcephalus. The sequence continues at coordinate 42,706,941 of NC_140991.1, read as the reverse complement.
ATGAGGGAGAGTGTGAGCAGGAGATGAGGGAGAGTGTGAGCAGGAGATCAGTGAGAGTGTGAGCGGGAGATCAGGGAGAGTGTGAGCAGGAGATCAGGGAGAGTGTGAGCAGGAAATCAGGGAGAGTGTGAGCAGGAGATCAGTGAGAGTGTGAGCGGGAGATCAGGGAGTGTGTGAGCAGGAGATCAGGGAGAGTGTGAGCGGGAGATCAGGGAGAGTGTGAGCAGGAGATCAGGGATAGTGTGAGCGGGACATCAGGGAGAGTATGAGCAGGAGATCAGGGAGAGTGTGAGCAGGAGATGAGGGAGAGTGTGAGCGGGAGATCAGGGAGAGTGTGAGCGGGAGATCAGGGAGAGTCTGAGCGGGAGATCAGGGAGAGTGTGAGCGGGAGATCAGGGAGAGTGTGAGCGGGAGATCAGGGAGAGTGTGAGCGGGAGATCATGGTGAGTGTGAGCGGTAGATCAGGGAGAGTGTGAGCGGGAGATGAGGGAGAGTGTGAGCAGGAGATGAGGGAGAGTGTGAGCAGGAGATCAGGGAGAGTGTGAGCGGGAGATCAGGGAGAGTGTGAGCAGGAGATGAGGGAGAGTGTGAGCAGGAGATGAGGGAGAGTGTGAGCAGGAGATGAGGGAGAGTGTGAGCAGGAGATGAGGGAGAGTGTGAGCAGGAGATCAGGGAGAGTGTGAGCAGGGGATCAGGGAGAGTGTGAGCGGGAGATCAGGGAGAGTGTTAGCTGGAGATCAGGGAGATTGTGAGCAGGAGATCAGGGAGAGTGTGAGCAGGAGATCAGGGAGAGTGTGAGTGGGAGATGAGGGAAAGTGTGAGCGGGAGATCAGGAAGAGTGTGAGCGAGAGATCAGGGAGAGTGTGAGCAGGAGATGAGGTAGAGTGTGAGCGGGAGATCAGGCAGAGTGTGAGCAGGAGATCAGTGGGAGTGTGAGCGGGAGATCAGGGAGAGTGTGAGCGGGAGATCAGGGAGAGTGTGAGCGGGAGATCAGGGAGAGTGTGAGCAGGAGATCAGGGAGAGTGTGAGCGGGAGATCAGGGAGAGTGTGAGCGGGAGATGAGGGAGAGTGTGAGCAGGAGATCAGGGAGAGTGTGAGCGGGAGATCAGGGAGAGTGTGAGCAGGAGATCAGGGAGAGTGTGAGCAGGAGATCAGGGAGAGTGTGAGCTGGAGTTCAAGGAGAGTGTGAGCGGGAGATCAGGGAGAGTGTGAGCGGGAGATCAGGGAGAGTGTGAGCGGGAGATCAGGGAGAGTGTGAGCAGGAGATCAGGGAGAGTGTGAGCGGGAGATCAGGGAGAGTGTGAGCAGGAGATCAGGGAGAGTGTCAGCAGGCGATCAGGGAGAGTGTGAGCGGGAGATCAGGGAGAGTGTGAGCAGGGGATCAGGGAGATTGTGAGCGGGAGATCAGGGAGAGTGTGACTAGGAGAAGTGGGAGAGTGTGAGCGGGAGATCAGCGAGAATGTGAGCAGGAGATGAGGGAGAGTGTGATCGGGAGATCAGGGAGAGTGTGTGTGGGAGATCAGGGAGAGTGTGAGCGGGAGATCAGGGAGAGTGTGAGCAGGAGATCAGGGAGAGTGTGAGCGGGAGATCAGGGAGATTGTGAGCGGGAGATCAGGGAGAGTGTGAGCAGGAGATCAGGGAGATTGTGAGCAGGAGATCAGGGAGAGTGTGAGCAGGAGATCAGGGAGATTGTGAGCAGGAGATCAGGGAGAGTGTGAGCGGGAGATCAGGGAGAGTGTGAGCAGGAGATGAGTTAGAGTGTGAGAGGGAGATCAGGGAGAGTGTGAGCAGGAGATCAGTGGGAGTGTGAGCGGGAGATCAGGGAGAGTGTGAGCGGGAGATCAGGGAGAGTGTGAGCGGGAGATCAGGGAGAGTGTGAGCAGGAGATCAGGGAGAGTGTGAGCGGGAGATCAGGGAGAGTGTGAGCGGGAGATGAGGGAGAGTGTGAGCAGGAGATCAGGGAGAGTGTGAGCGGGAGATCAGGGAGAGTGTGAGCAGGAGATCAGGGAGAGTGTGAGCTGGAGATCAGGGAGAGTGTGAGCAGGAGATCAGGGAGAGTGTGAGCTGGAGTTCAAGGAGAGTGTGAGCGGGAGATCAGGGAGAGTGTGAGCGGGAGATCAGGGAGAGTGTGAGCGGGAGATCAGGGAGAGTGTGAGCAGGAGATCAGGGAGAGTGTGAGCGGGAGATCAGGGAGAGTGTGAGCAGGAGATCAGGGAGAGTGTGAGCAGGCGATCAGGGAGAGTGTGAGCGGGAGATCATGGAGAGTGTGAGCAGGGGATCAGGGAGATTGTGAGTGGGAGATCAGGGAGAGTGTGAGCAGGAGATGCGGGAGAGTGTGAGCGGGAGATCAGGGAGAGTGTGAGCAGGAGATGAGGGAGAGTGTGAGCGGGAGATCAGGGAGAGTGTGAGTGGGAGATCAGGGAGAGTGTGAGCGGGAGATCAGGGAGAGTGTGAGCAGGAGATCAGGGAGAGTGTGAGCGGGAGATCAGGGAGATTGTGAGCGGGAGATCAGGGAGAGTGTGAGCAGGAGATCAGGGAGATTGTGAGCAGGAGATCAGGGAGAGTGTGAGCGGGATATCAGGGAGAGTCTGAGCGGGAGATCAGGGTGAGTGTAAGCAGGAGATGAGGGAGAGTGTGAGCAGGAGATCAGGGAGAGTGTGAGCAGGAGATCAGGGAGAGTGTGAGCAGGAGATCAGGGAGAGTGTGAGCAGGAGATCAGGGAGAGTGTGAGCAGGAGATGAGGGAGTTTGTGAGCAGGAGATCAGGGAGAGTGTGAGCAGGAGATCAGGGAGAGTGTGAGCAGGAGGTCAGGGAGAGTGTGAGCAGGCGATCAGGGAGAGTGTGAGCAGGAGGTCAGGGAGAGTGTGAGCAGGCGATCAGGGAGAGTGTGAGCAGGGGATCAGGGAGAGTGTGAGCAGGAGATCAGGGAGAGTGTGAGCAGGAGGTCAGGGAGATTGTAAGCGGGAGATCAGGGAGAGTGTGAGCAGGAGATCAGGGAGAGTGTGAGCTGGAGATCAGGGAGAGTGTGAGCAGGAGATGAGGGAGAGTGTGAGTGGGAGATCAGGGAGATTGTGAGCGGGATATCAGGGAGAGTGTGAGCGGGAGATCAGGGAGAGTGTGAGCAGGAGATCAGGGAGAGTGTGAGCGGGAGTTCAGGGAGAGTGTGAGCGGGAGATGAGGGAGAGTGTGAGCGGGAGATGAGGGAGAGTGTGAGCGGGAGATCAGGGAGAGTGTGAGCGAGAGATCAGGGAGCGTGTGAGCGGGAGATCAGGGAGAGTGTGAGCGGGAGATGAGGGTGAGTGTGAGCGGGAGATGAGGGAGAGTGTGAGCGGGAGATCAGGGAGAGTGTGAGCAGGAGATGAGGGAGAGTGTGAGCAGGAGATGACGGAGACTGTGAGCAGGAGATCTGGGAGAGTGGATGAGGGAGAGTGTGAGCGGGAGATCAGGGAGAGTGTGAGCGGGAGATCAGGGAGAGTGTGATCAGGAGATCAGGGAGAGTGTGAGCAGGAGATGAGGGAGAGTGTGAGCAGGAGATCAGTGAGAGTGTGAGCGGGAGATCAGGGAGAGTGTGAGCAGGAGATCAGGGAGAGTGTGAGCAGGAAATCAGGGAGAGTGTGAGCAGGAGATCAGTGAGAGTGTGAGCGGGAGATCAGGGAGAGTGTGAGCGGGAGATCAGGGAGAGTGTGAGCGGGAGATCAGGGAGAGTGTGAGCGGGAGATCAGGGAGAGTGTGAGCGGGAGATCATGGTGAGTGTGAGCGGTAGATCAGGGAGAGTGTGAGCGGGAGATGAGGGAGAGTGTGAGCAGGAGATGAGGGAGAGTGTGAGCAGGAGATCAGGGAGAGTGTGAGCGGGAGATCAGGGAGAGTGTGAGCAGGAGATGAGGGAGAGTGTGAGCAGGAGATGAGGGAGAGTGTGAGCAGGAGATGAGGGAGAGTGTGAGCAGGAGATGAGGGAGAGTGTGAGCAGGAGATCAGGGAGAGTGTGAGCAGGGGATCAGGGAGAGTGTGAGCGGGAGATCAGGGAGAGTGTTAGCTGGAGATCAGGGAGAGTGTGAGCAGGAGATCAGGGAGAGTGTGAGCAGGAGATCAGGGAGAGTGTGAGTGGGAGATGAGGGAAAGTGTGAGCGGGAGATCAGGGAGAGTGTGAGCGAGAGATCAGGGAGAGTGTGAGCAGGAGATGAGGTAGAGTGTGAGCGGGAGATCAGGGAGAGTGTGAGCAGGAGATCAGTGGGAGTGGGAGCGGGAGATCAGGGAGAGTGTGAGCGGGAGATCAGGGAGAGTGTGAGCGGGAGATCAGGGAGAGTGTGAGCAGGAGATCAGGGAGAGTGTGAGCGGGAGATCAGGGAGAGTGTGAGCGGGAGATGAGGGAGAGTGTGAGCAGGAGATCAGAGAGAGTGTGAGCGGGAGATCAGGGAGAGTGTGAGCAGGAGATCAGGGAGAGTGTGAGCTGGAGATCAGGGAGAGTGTGAGCAGGAGATCAGGGAGAGTGTGAGCTGGAGTTCAAGGAGAGTGTGAGCGGGAGATCAGGGAGAGTGTGAGCGGGAGATCAGGGAGAGTGTGAGCGGGAGATCAGGGAGAGTGTGAGCAGGAGATCAGGGAGAGTGTGAGCGGGAGATCAGGGAGAGTGTGAGCAGGAGATCAGGGAGAGTGTGAGCAGGCGATCAGGGAGAGTGTGAGCGGGAGATCAGGGAGAGTGTGAGCAGGGGATCAGGGAGATTGTGAGCGGGAGATCAGGGAGAGTGTGACTAGGAGATGTGGGAGAGTGTGAGCGGGAGATCAGGGAGAATGTGAGCAGGAGATGAGGGAGAGTGTGAGCGGGAGATCAGGGAGAGTGTGAGTGGGAGATCAGGGAGAGTGTGAGCGGGAGATCAGGGAGAGTGTGAGCAGGAGATCAGGGAGAGTGTGAGCGGGAGATCAGGGAGATTGTGAGCGGGAGATCAGGGAGAGTGTGAGCAGGAGATCAGGGAGATTGTGAGCAGGAGATCAGGGAGAGTGTGAGCAGGAGATCAGGGAGATTGTGAGCAGGAGATCAGGGAGAGTGTGAGCGGGAGATCAGGGAGAGTGTGAGCAGGAGATGAGTTAGAGTGTGAGAGGGAGTTCAGGGAGAGTGTGAGCAGGAGATCAGTGGGAGTGTGAGCGGGAGATCAGGGAGAGTGTGAGCGGGAGATCAGGGAGAGTGTGAGCGGGAGATCAGGGAGAGTGTGAGCAGGAGATCAGGGAGAGTGTGAGCAGGAGATCAGGGAGAGTGTGAGCGGGAGATGAGGGAGAGTGTGAGCAGGAGATCAGGGAGAGTGTGAACGGGAGATTAGGGAGAGTGTGAGCAGGAGATCAGGGAGAGTGTGAGCTGGAGATCAGGGAGAGTGTGAGCAGGAGATCAGGGAGAGTGTGAGCTGGAGTTCAAGGAGAGTGTGAGCGGGAGATCAGGGAGAGTGTGAGCGGGAGATCAGGGAGAGTGTGAGCGGGAGATCAGGGAGAGTGTGAGCAGGAGATCAGGGAGAGTGTGAGCGGGAGATCAGGGAGAGTGTGAGCAGGAGATCAGGGAGAGTGTGAGCAGGCGATCAGGGAGAGTGTGAGCGGGAGATCATGGAGAGTGTGAGCAGGGGATCAGGGAGATTGTGAGCGGGAGATCAGGGAGAGTGTGAGCAGGAGATGCGGGAGAGTGTGAGCGGGAGATCAGGGAGAGTGTGAGCAGGAGATGAGGGAGAGTGTGAGCGGGAGATCAGGGAGAGTGTGAGTGGGAGATCAGGGAGAGTGTGAGCGGGAGATCAGGGAGAGTGTGAGCAGGAGATCAGGGAGAGTGTGAGCGGGAGATCAGGGAGATTGTGAGCGGGAGATCAGGGAGAGTGTGAGCAGGAGATCAGGGAGATTGTGAGCAGGAGATCAGGGAGAGTGTGAGCGGGATATCAGGGAGAGTCTGAGCGGGAGATCAGGGTGAGTGTAAGCAGGAGATGAGGGAGAGTGTGAGCAGGAGATCAGGGAGAGTGTGAGCAGTAGATCAGGGAGAGTGTGAGCAGGAGATCAGGGAGAGTGTGAGCAGGAGATGAGGGAGTGTGTGAGCAGGAGATCAGTGAGAGTTTGAGCAGGAGATCAGGGAGAGTGTGAGCAGGAGGTCAGGGAGAGTGTGAGCAGGAGATCAGGGAGAGTGTGAGCAGGAGATGAGGGAGTTTGTGAGCAGGAGATCAGGGAGAGTGTGAGCAGGAGATCAGGGAGAGTGTGAGCAGGAGGTCAGGGAGAGTGTGAGCAGGCGATCAGGGAGAGTGTGAGCAGGGGATCAGGGAGAGTGTGAGCAGGAGATCAGGGAGAGTGTGAGCAGGAGATCAGGGAGATTGTAAGCGGGAGATCAGGGAGAGTGTTAGCTGGAGATCAGGGAGAGTGTGAGCAGGAGATCAGGGAGAGTGTGAGCAGGAGATCAGGGAGAGTGTGAGTGGGAGATGAGGGAAAGTGTGAGCGGGAGATCAGGGAGAGTGTGAGCGAGAGATCAGGGAGAGTGTGAGCAGGAGATGAGGTAGAGTGTGAGCGGGAGATCAGGGAGAGTGTGAGCAGGAGATCAGTGGGAGTGTGAGCGGGAGATCAGGGAGAGTGTGAGCGGGAGATCAGGGAGAGTGTGAGCGGGAGATCAGGGAGAGTGTGAGCAGGAGATCAGGGAGAGTGTGAGCGGGAGATCAGGGAGAGTGTGAGCGGGAGATGAGGGAGAGTGTGAGCAGGAGATCAGGGAGAGTGTGAGCGGGAGATCAGGGAGAGTGTGAGCAGGAGATCAGGGAGAGTGTGAGCTGGAGATCAGGGAGAGTGTGAGCAGGAGATCAGGGAGAGTGTGAGCTGGAGTTCAAGGAGAGTGTGAGCGGGAGATCAGGGAGAGTGTGAGCGGGAGATCAGGGAGAGTGTGAGCGGGAGATCAGGGAGAGTGTGAGCAGGAGATCAGGGAGAGTGTGAGCGGGAGATCAGGGAGAGTGTGAGCAGGAGATCAGGGAGAGTGTGAGCAGGCGATCAGGGAGAGTGTGAGCGGGAGATCAGGGAGAGTGTGAGCAGGGGATCAGGGAGATTGTGAGCGGGAGATCAGGGAGAGTGTGAGCAGGAGATGTGGGAGAGTGTGAGCGGGAGATCAGGGAGAATGTGAGCAGGAGATGAGGGAGAGTGTGAGCGGGAGATCAGGGAGAGTGTGAGTGGGAGATCAGGGAGAGTGTGAGCGGGAGATCAGGGAGAGTGTGAGCAGGAGATCAGGGAGAGTGTGAGCGGGAGATCAGGGAGATTGTGAGCGGGAGATCAGGGAGAGTGTGAGCAGGAGATCAGGGAGATTGTGAGCAGGAGATCAGGGAGAGTGTGAGCAGGAGATCAGGGAGAGTGTGAGCGGGAGATGAGGGAGAGTGTGAGCAGGAGATGAGGGAGAGTGTGAGCGGGAGATGAGGGAGAGTGTGGGCAGGAGATGAGGGAGAGTGTGAGCGGGAGATCAGGGAGGGTGTGAGCAGGACATCAGGGAGAGTGTGAGCAGGAGATCAGGGAGAGTGTGAGCAGGAGATCAGGGAGAGTGTGAGCGGGAGATCAGGGAGAGTGTGAGTGGGAGATCAGGGAGAGTGTGAGTAGGAGATCAGGGAGAGTGTGAGCGGGAGAGCAGGGAGAGTGTGAGCAGGAGATCAGTGAGAGTGTGAGCGGGAGATCAGGGAGAGTGTGAGCATGAGATCAGGGAGAATGTGAGCTGGAGATCAGGGAGATTGTGAGCAGGAGATGAGGGAGAGTGTGAGCAGGAGATCAGGGAGAGTGTGAGCAGGAGATCAGGGAGAGTGTGAGCAGGAGATCAGGGAGAGTGTGAGCAGGAGATCAGGGAGAGTGTGAGCGGGAGATCAGGGAGAGTGTGAGCGGGAGATCAGGGAGAGTGTGAGCGGGAGATCAGGGAGAGTGTGAGCAGGAGATCAGGGAGAGTGTGAGCAGGAGATCAGGGAGAGTGTGAGCGGGAGATCAGGGAGAGTGTGAGCGGGAGATCAGGGAGAGTGTGAGCAGGAGATGAGGGAGAATGTGAGCGGGAGATGAGGGAGAGTGTGAGCGGGAGATGAGGGAGAGTGTGAGCGGGAGATCAGGGAGAGTGTGAGCAGGAGATCAGGGAGAGTGTGAGCAGGAGATGAGGGAGATTGTGAGCAGGAGATGAGGGAGTGTATGAGCAGGAGATGAGGGAGAGTGTGAGCTGGAGATGAGGGAGAGTGTGAGCAGGAGATCAGGGAGAGTGTGAGCAGGAGATCAGGGAGAGTGTGAGCAGGAGATGAGGGAGAGTGTGAGCAGGAGATGAGGGAGAGTGTGAGCAGGAGATGAGGGAGAGTGTGAGCTGGAGATCAGGGAGAGTGTGAGCAGGCGATCAGGGAGAGTGTGAGCGGGAGATCATGGAGAGTGTGAGCAGGGGATCAGGGAGATTGTGAGCGGGAGATCAGGGAGAGTGTGAGCAGGAGATGCGGGAGAGTGTGAGCGGGAGATCAGGGAGAGTGTGAGCAGGAGATGAGGGAGAGTGTGAGCGGGAGATCAGGGAGAGTGTGAGTGGGAGATCAGGGAGAGTGTGAGCGGGAGATCAGGGAGAGTGTGAGCAGGAGATCAGGGAGAGTGTGAGCGGGAGATCAGGGAGATTGTGAGCGGGAGATCAGGGAGAGTGTGAGCAGGAGATCAGGGAGATTGTGAGCAGGAGATCAGGGAGAGTGTGAGCGGGATATCAGGGAGAGTCTGAGCGGGAGATCAGGGTGAGTGTAAGCAGGAGATGAGGGAGAGTGTGAGCAGGAGATCAGGGAGAGTGTGAGCAGTAGATCAGGGAGAGTGTGAGCAGGAGATCAGGGAGAGTGTGAGCAGGAGATGAGGGAGTGTGTGAGCAGGAGATCAGTGAGAGTTTGAGCAGGAGATCAGGGAGAGTGTGAGCAGGAGGTCAGGGAGAGTGTGAGCAGGAGATCAGGGAGAGTGTGAGCAGGAGATGAGGGAGTTTGTGAGCAGGAGATCAGGGAGAGTGTGAGCAGGAGATCAGGGAGAGTGTGAGCAGGAGGTCAGGGAGAGTGTGAGCAGGCGATCAGGGAGAGTGTGAGCAGGGGATCAGGGAGAGTGTGAGCAGGAGATCAGGGAGAGTGTGAGCAGGAGATCAGGGAGATTGTAAGCGGGAGATCAGGGAGAGTGTTAGCTGGAGATCAGGGAGAGTGTGAGCAGGAGATCAGGGAGAGTGTGAGCAGGAGATCAGGGAGAGTGTGAGTGGGAGATGAGGGAAAGTGTGAGCGGGAGATCAGGGAGAGTGTGAGCGAGAGATCAGGGAGAGTGTGAGCAGGAGATGAGGTAGAGTGTGAGCGGGAGATCAGGGAGAGTGTGAGCAGGAGATCAGTGGGAGTGTGAGCGGGAGATCAGGGAGAGTGTGAGCGGGAGATCAGGGAGAGTGTGAGCGGGAGATCAGGGAGAGTGTGAGCAGGAGATCAGGGAGAGTGTGAGCGGGAGATCAGGGAGAGTGTGAGCGGGAGATGAGGGAGAGTGTGAGCAGGAGATCAGGGAGAGTGTGAGCGGGAGATCAGGGAGAGTGTGAGCAGGAGATCAGGGAGAGTGTGAGCTGGAGATCAGGGAGAGTGTGAGCAGGAGATCAGGGAGAGTGTGAGCTGGAGTTCAAGGAGAGTGTGAGCGGGAGATCAGGGAGAGTGTGAGCGGGAGATCAGGGAGAGTGTGAGCGGGAGATCAGGGAGAGTGTGAGCAGGAGATCAGGGAGAGTGTGAGCGGGAGATCAGGGAGAGTGTGAGCAGGAGATCAGGGAGAGTGTGAGCAGGCGATCAGGGAGAGTGTGAGCGGGAGATCAGGGAGAGTGTGAGCAGGGGATCAGGGAGATTGTGAGCGGGAGATCAGGGAGAGTGTGAGCAGGAGATGTGGGAGAGTGTGAGCGGGAGATCAGGGAGAATGTGAGCAGGAGATGAGGGAGAGTGTGAGCGGGAGATCAGGGAGAGTGTGAGTGGGAGATCAGGGAGAGTGTGAGCGGGAGATCAGGGAGAGTGTGAGCAGGAGATCAGGGAGAGTGTGAGCGGGAGATCAGGGAGATTGTGAGCGGGAGATCAGGGAGAGTGTGAGCAGGAGATCAGGGAGATTGTGAGCAGGAGATCAGGGAGAGTGTGAGCAGGAGATCAGGGAGAGTGTGAGCGGGAGATGAGGGAGAGTGTGAGCAGGAGATGAGGGAGAGTGTGAGCGGGAGATGAGGGAGAGTGTGGGCAGGAGATGAGGGAGAGTGTGAGCGGGAGATCAGGGAGGGTGTGAGCAGGACATCAGGGAGAGTGTGAGCAGGAGATCAGGGAGAGTGTGAGCAGGAGATCAGGGAGAGTGTGAGCGGGAGATCAGGGAGAGTGTGAGTGGGAGATCAGGGAGAGTGTGAGTAGGAGATCAGGGAGAGTGTGAGCGGGAGAGCAGGGAGAGTGTGAGCAGGAGATCAGTGAGAGTGTGAGCGGGAGATCAGGGAGAGTGTGAGCATGAGATCAGGGAGAGTGTGAGCTGGAGATCAGGGAGATTGTGAGCAGGAGATGAGGGAGAGTGTGAGCAGGAGATCAGGGAGAGTGTGAGCAGGAGATCAGGGAGAGTGTGAGCAGGAGATCAGGGAGAGTGTGAGCAGGAGATCAGGGAGAGTGTGAGCGGGAGATCAGGGAGAGTGTGAGCGGGAGATCAGGGAGAGTGTGAGCGGGAGATCAGGGAGAGTGTGAGCAGGAGATCAGGGAGAGTGTGAGCAGGAGATCAGGGAGAGTGTGAGCGGGAGATCAGGGAGAGTGTGAGCGGGAGATCAGGGAGAGTGTGAGCAGGAGATGAGGGAGAATGTGAGCGGGAGATGAGGGAGAGTGTGAGCGGGAGATGAGGGAGAGTGTGAGCGGGAGATCAGGGAGAGTGTGAGCAGGAGATCAGGGAGAGTGTGAGCAGGAGATGAGGGAGATTGTGAGCAGGAGATGAGGGAGTGTATGAGCAGGAGATGAGGGAGAGTGTGAGCTGGAGATGAGGGAGAGTGTGAGCAGGAGATCAGGGAGAGTGTGAGCAGGAGATCAGGGAGAGTGTGAGCAGGAGATGAGGGAGAGTGTGAGCAGGAGATGAGGGAGAGTGTGAGCAGGAGATGAGGGAGAGTGTGAGCTGGAGATCAGGGAGAGTGTGAGCAGGAGATCAGGGAGAGTGTGAGCAGGAGATGAGGGAGAGTGTGAGCGGGAGATCAGGGAGAGTGTGAGCGGGAGATCAGGGAGAGTGTGAGCGGGAGATCAGGGAGAGTGTGAGCAGGAGATCAGGGAGAGTGTGAGTGGGAGATCAGTGAGAGTGTGAGCGGGAGATCAGGGAGAGTGTGAGCAGGAGATCAGGGAGAGTGTGAGCAGGCGATCAGGGAGAGTGTGAGCGGGAGATCAGGGAGCGTGTGAGCGGGAGATCAGGGAGAGTGTGAGCGGGAGATCAGGGAGAGTGTGAGCAGGAGATGAGGGAGAGTGTGAGCAGGAGATGAGGGAGAGTGTGAGCGGGAGATCAGGGAATGTGTGAGCAGGAGATGAGGGAGTGTGTGAGCAGGAGATGAGGGAGAGTGTGAGCAGGAGATGAGGGAGAGTCACAGCAGGAGATCATTTAATGTGTGAACCCCACCTGCTCCACCTTCAAAACCTGAGATGAGATTTTTAAACATTCTACAATCTCAATAAGAAATTTAAAGTAAAGTAAGTCCCAAAAATTCTACTTGGTGAATGGGCATGGGTGATTTATTTCAGAATGGAATTTATCATTATGAATGCATGGACGTTCTGAACGAAACTTTTCTTCCATTTAAACTTCATTATGCTGTTGAACAAATTGCTTTTTTAATTATCATAGAATATTTGTTATTTGACTGTTGAAAGTGTAAAGTGGTAGTCTGCACAACCTATGAATCAATTTTGCTTAATCGGAAATATGATGTACTGGTGATTAACTGGTGTCTGCAAACACTTCAAAAGAAATTCACCTTGCTGTACAAAAAAAAGTACCATTATAATGCAAGGAATTAGTAGTCACATATACAATGACTGATGATTATGCCAAAGGCTTGTAGAATGGGCAGACAAGTGGCAGATGGAATTTAATGCAGAGAAGTGTGAGGTGATGCATTTTGGCAGAAGGAACAGGAGAGGCAATATACACTTAATGATACAGTTTTAAAGAGTGTACAGGGACAGAGGGACCTGGGAGTTACTGTGCATAGGTCCCTGAAGGTGGCAGGACATAATGAGAGAGTGGTTAACAAAGCATATGGGATCTTGGGCTTCATAAATAGAGGTATTGAGTACAAAAGTAGAGAAGCTATGCTCAACCTTTATAAAGTGCTGGTTAGGCCACAACTGGAGTGTTGCATCCAGTGCTGGTCACTATCCTTCAGGAATGATGTGAAGGCCCTTGAGAGGGTGCATAAGACTATATGAATTAGGAGCAGGAGTAGGCCACTTGGCCCCTTGAGCCTGCTCCGCCATTCAATAAAATCTGTCTATTCCACATTCCCGCCTTCCCCCGATAACCTTTCACCCCTTGCTTATCAAGAATCTATCTGCATCTGCCTTAAAAATATTCAAAGACTCTGCTTCCATCGCCCTCTGAGGAAGAGAGTTCCAAAGACTCACGACCCTGTGTGAGAAAAAATTTCTCCTCATCTCTGTCTTAAATGGGCAACCCCTTATTTTTAACAGTGACCTCTAGTTCTAGATTTTCCCACAAGAGGAAACATCCTCTACATATCCACCCTGTCACGAACCCTCAGGATCTTATATGTTTCAATCAAGTCAACTCTTACTCTTCTAAACTCCAGCGGATACAAGCCCAGCCTGTCCAACCTTTCCTCATAAGACAACCCGCCCATTCCAGGTATTAGTCTAGTAAAGCTTCTCTGAACTGCTTCCAACGCATTTACATCCTTCCTTAAATAAGGAGACCAATACTGTGCACAGAACTCTAGATGTGGTCTCACCAATCCCCTGTATAACTGAAGCACAACCTCCCTACTTTTGTATTCAATTCCCCTCGCATTACATAGAAACATAGAAGATAGGAGCAGGAGTAGGCCATTCAGCCCCTCGAGCCTGCTCCACCATTCAATGCGATCATGGCTGATCATCCAAATTCAGTACCCTGTCCCTGCTTTCTCCCCATACCCCTTGATCCCTTTAGCCTTAAGAAATATATCCAACACCTTCTTGAATATATTTAATGAATTGGCCTCTATTGCCTTCTGTGGTAGAGAATTCCACAGGTTCACCACTCTTTGGGTGAAGAAATTCCTCCTCATTTCTGTCCTAAATGGCTTACCCCTTATCCTTAGTCTGTGACCCCTGGTTCTGGACTCCCCGACCATCGGGAACATCCTTCCTGCATCTAGTCTGTCCAGTCCTGTCAGAATTTTATAAGTTTCAATGAGATCCCCTCTCATTCTTCTAAACTCCAGCGAGTATAAGCCCAATCGACCCAATATCTCCTCATACGTCATTCCTGCCATCCCAGGTATCAGCCTGGTGAATCTTCGCTGAACTCCTTCCATGGCAAGAACATCCTTCCTCAGATAAGGCGACCAAAATTTCACACAATACTCAAGATGTGGTCTCACCAAGGCCCTGTACAACTGCAGCGAGTCATCCTTGTTCCTGTACTCAAACCCTCTCACTGCGAAGGCCAACATACCATTTGCCTTCTTAACCACCTGCCGCAATTGCATGCTTACCTTCAGCGACTGGTGCACAAGGACACCCAGGTCTCATTGCACTTCCCCTTCTCCCAATCTATTGCCATTCAGATAATAATCTGCCTTCCTGTTTTTGCCACCAAAGTGGATAACCTCGCATTTATCCACGTTATATTGTATCTGCCATGCTTCTGCCCAATCACCCAACCTGTCCAAATCATACTGGAGTTTCTCGGCATCCTCCTCACAGCACACACGCCCACCCAGCTTTGTGTCGTCTGCAAATTTGGAGATATTACATCGCGTTCCCTTGTCTAGATCATTAATATATATTGTGAATAGCTGGGGTCCAAGGACCGATCCCTGCGGTACCCCACTAGTCACTGCCTGCCATTCGGAAAAAGACCCGTTTATTCCAACTCTTTGCTTTCTGTCTGCCACCCAGTTCTCTATCCAAGTCAATACCTTGCCCCCAATCCCATGTGCCTTAACTTTACACGCTAATCTCTTATGCGGGACCTCATCGAAAGCCTTCTGAAAGTCTAAATACACAACATCCACTGGTTCTCCCTTATCTATTTTACCAGTTACATCCTCAAAAAATTCCAGTAGATTAGTCAAGCATGATTTACCTTTTGTACATCCATGTTGACTTTGTCTGGTCCTGTCACTGCTATTACATCTTTTACTAGCTGGATTGCCCGGCGGTGCTGAGGCTTTTTTGAGGGCATGAGGCCGAAGAGAGAGAGCGACTGGGGGGAAGAGAGAGTGCGACTGGGGGGAAGAGAGAGAGCGACTGGGGGGAAGAGAGAGAGCGACTGGGGGGAAGAGAGAGAGCGACTGGGGGGGAAGAGAGAGAGCGACTGGGGGGAAGAGAGAGAGCAACTGGGGGGAAGAGAGAGAGCGACTGGGGGGAAGAGAGAGCGACTGGGGGGAAGAGAGAGAGCGACTGGGGGGAAGAGAGAGAGCGACTGGGGGGAAGGGGGTGTGGGGGAGGGGGGTGGGGGGAGGGGGTGTGTGGGGGGGAAAGGGTGGGTGGGAAGGGTGTTGGGGGGAAGGGTGGGGGAAGGAGGGGGGAGGGGGGAAGGGAGAAAGGGAGGGGGGATGGGAGAAAGGGAGGGGGGAGAAAGGGAGGGGGGAGCCAGCAGACCTTCTCCCCTCTGCCGGCGATGGCTCCGCGGAGCTCCGTGCCGCCCCACGCACTGACATGGCTCAACCGAGCGCAGCACCCCGGTCAGCCCGAGCCCCGAGCCCCGCCCCCCGCCCGCCGCCCGCCCGAGCCCCGGCTTCAAGACCGCCGATTGCGGCTGGACCTGCGCTGGAGCCAAGCCCCGGGAACGGGCGTAAGCCGGCTTGAGGCTGTGAGAGAGGGCCGGGCCCGGTTGCCGGGGTAACCCTTCCCCCCCTTCCCGCTCTCCCGAGCACCGGCCTCCCGAGCCCCGCCCTCCCGAGCACCGGCCCCCCGCCCGAGGAAAACATTACATCAAAGAACAATGAGGTGGGGTCACAAGGGGTCAAATATTGCAGATGCTGGGGTCTGTATGAAAAACAAAAAAACAGACAAAAAGCACAGCAGGTCCGGCCGCATCTGTGCAGAGAGAGCAAGCCAATGTCGACTCGAGTCTGGATGACCCTGCATCAGGTGGGGTTACATGTAGCGTGACATGAACCCAAGATCTCGGTTGAGGCCGTCCTCATGGGTGCGGAACTTGGCTGTTTGGACTGACCTGTTTGGACACCATTCACACCTTTGATTGCTGTGATTATCTCTCTGCCGAGGTGTGATAAATGGCAGTTGGAAACATTACCTGTAAACATCTGACATGATTCTCTGACTATATAAGCTGTGTCTTTATGCATTTCTCCACTTCACCTGACGAAGGAGCAGCGCTCCGAAAGCTTGTGATTTCAAATAAAGCTGTTGGACTATAACCTGGTGTTGTGTGACTTCTTACATTTATATATATAGATAATGGACTCTAGCATTTTCCCCACCACCGATGACAGGCTTACTGGTCTGTAATTCCCCATTTTCTCTCTACCACCTTTTTTGAATAGTGGGGTAACATTAGCTACCCTCCAATCCATGGGTACTGTTCCAGTTTCCATCGAATGTTGGAAGATGATCAGCAATGCATCTACTATTTCTAGGGCCACTTCCTTAAGTACCCTAGGATGTAGATTATCATGCCCTGGGGATTTATCGGCCTTCAATCCCGTCAATTTCCCTAACACCATTTTCCTACAAATACTGATTTCTTTCAGTTCCTCCCTTTCATCAGACCCTATGTTCCCCGGGAGATTATTTGTGCCCTCCTTTGTGAAGACAGAACCAAAATATGTATTTAATTGGCCTGCCATTTCTTTGTTCCCCATTATAAATTCCCCTGATTCTGACTGCAAGGGACCTACGCTTGACTTCACCAATCTTTTTCTCTTCACATATCTACAAAAGCTTTTACAGTCAGTTTTTATGTTCCCTGCAAGCTTACTCTCATATTCTATTTTCCCCTTCTTAATTAATCCCTTTGTCCTCCTTTGTTGAATCCTAGACTGCTCCCAATCCTCAGGTTTACTGCTTTTTCTGGTCAAATTATATGTCCTCTCCTTGGATCTTATGCTATCCCTAATTTCCCTTGTTAGCCACGGTTGAGTCACCTTTTTTGTTTTATTTTTATGCCAAACTGGGATGAACAAATTCTGTAGTTCATCCATGCGGTCTTTGAATGTTTGCGATTGCCTATCCACCGTCAACCCTTTGAGTGACATTCCCCAGTCAATCCTATCCAACTCGCGCCTCAGACCATCGTAGTTTCCTTTATTTAAATTGAGGACCCTAGTCTCTGAGTCAATTACTTCATTCTCCATCTTAATGAAGAATTCTATCACATTATGATCCTTCCGACCCAAGGGGCCTCGTACAACAAGATTGCTAATTAATCCTTTCTCATTACATAATACCCAGTCTGAGATGGCCTGATCTCTGGTTGGTTCCTCGACATATTGGTCCAGGAAACCATCCCGTAAACACTCCAGGAATTCCTCCTTCACAGTATTGTTACTAATTTGGTTAGCCCAATCTATATGTAGATTAAAGTCACCCATGATAACTGCTGTGCCCTTATTGCACGCTTCTCTAATTTCCTTTTTAATGCCATCCCCAACCTCCGCATTACTGTTTGGAGGTCTATATACCACTCCCACTAATGTTTTCTGCCCCTTGGTATTTTTCAGTTCTACCCATACAGATTCCACATCATCAGAGCTAATATCCTTCCTTACAATTGTGTTAATCCCTTCTTTAACCAACAATGCTACCCCACCTCCCTTTCCTTTTTGCCTATCTTTCCTGAATATTGATTATCCCTGGATATTGAGTTCCCAGCCTTGGCCACCCTGGAGCCATGTTTCCGTAATCCCAATCAAATCATATTCATTTACCTCTATTTGCGCAGCTAATTCATCCACCTTATTACGAATGCTCCTCGCATTAAGACACAAAGCCTTCAGGCTTGTTTTTTTAACGCTCTTAGACCTATTAGAATTATTATTTACTGTGGCCATGTTTGATTTAAACCGTTGATTTCTCTGACTGCCACTTTTGTTTTTCTCCTTCCTATCTTTTACTTTTATCCTTGTTTCCCTTTCTTCTGTCTCCCTGCTCCGGTTCCCAACCCCCTGCCATTTTAGTTTAAACCCTCCCCCAGAGCACTACCAAACATTCCCCCTAGGACATCGGTCCTGACCCTGCCCAGGTGCAAACCGTCTGGTTTGTACTGGTCCCACCTCCCCCAGAACCGGTTCCAATATCTCAGGAATTTAAATCCCTCCCCCTTGCACCATTCCTCTAGCCACGTATTCACCTGAAATATCCTTCTATTTCTACTCTGACAAGCACGTGGCACTGGTAGCAATCCTGAGATTACTACCTTTGAGGTCCTATTTTTTAATTTACCTCCTAACTCCCTATATTCAGCTTTTAGGACCTCATCCCATTTTTCACCTATATCGTTGGTATCTATATGCACCACGACAACTGGCTGTTCACCCTCCCCTTCCAAAATGTTCTGCAGCCGCTCTGAGACATCCTTGACCCTTGCACCAGGGAGGCAACATACCATCCTGGAGTCTCGTTTGCGGCCACAGAAACGCTTATCTATTCCCCTTACAATAGAATCCCCTATTACTATAGCTCTACCCCTCTTTTTCCTCCCGTCCTGTACAGCAGAGCCACCCCTGGTGCCAGGAAGTCGACTGCTGCTGCCTTCCTCTAATAAGCCATCCCCCTCAACAGTATTCAAAGTTTTAAATGATAACATTCTATTTGCTTTCCTAATTGCTTGCTGGACCTGCGTACTAACCGTTTACGATTCATGCACTAGGACACCCAGATCCCTCTACATCTCAGAGCTCTGCAATCTCTCACAATTTAGATAATATGCTTCTTTTTTATTCTTCCTGCCTATTTTCCCACATTATACTCCATTTGCCACTCACTTAACCTATCTATTGCCCTTTGTAGCCTCCTTATGTCCTCTTCACAATTTACTTTCCTACCTATCTTTGTGTCATCAGCAAATTTAGCAACCATACCTTCGGTCCCATCATCCAAGTCATTTATATAAATTGTAAAAAGTTGAGGCCCCAGCACTGATCCCTCTGGCACACCACTCATTACATCTTGCAAACCAGAAAATGACCCATTTATGCCTACTCTCTGTTTCCTGTTAGCTAGCCAATCTTCTATCCATGCCAATATATTATCCCCTACACTATTGGCTTTTATTTTCTGCAATAACCTTTGATGCGGCACCTTATCAAATACCTTCTGGAAATCTAAGTACAGTACATCCACCGGTTCCCCTTTATCCACAGCACATGTTACTTCCTCAAAGAACTCCAATAAATTGGTTAAACATGATTTCCCTTTCACAAAACCATGTTGACTCTGCCTGATTACCTTCAGCTTTTCTAAGTGCCCTGCTATTACATCTTTAATAATAGCTTCTAACATCTTCCCTATGACAGATGTTAAGCTAACTGGCCTGCAGTTTCCTGCTTTCTCTCTCCTTCCCTTTTTGAATAAAGGAGTTACATTCGCTATTTTCCAATCTAATGGAACCTTCCCTGAATCTAGGGAATTTTGGAAAATTAAAACCAGCGCATCAACTATCTCACCAGCCACTTCTTTTAAGATCCTAGGATGAAGTCCATCAGGACCCGGGGATTTGTCAGCCCGCAGCTCCAACAATTTGCTCAGTACCAGAAGATCATAAGAACGTAAGAAATAGGAGCAGGAGTAGGCCGTTGGGCCCTTTGAGCCTGCTCCGCCATTCAATGAGATCATGGCTGATCTTCTGCCTCAACTCCATTCACCAGCCCTATCGCCATATCCCTTGATGCCCTTATTAGTCAGAAATCTATCAACTTCTGTTTTGAATATACCCAATGACTGAGCCTCCACAGTCCTCTGGGGTAGAGAATTCCAAAGATTCACCACCCTCTGTGTGAAGAAATGTCTTCTCGTCTCAGTCCTGAATGGCCTACCCTTTATCCTGAGGCTGTGGCCCCTGGTTCTAGACTCCCCAGCTAAGGGAAACATTCTCCCAGCATCCATCCTATGAAGCCCTGTAATAATTTTGTATGCTTCAATGAGATCCCCTCTCATTCTTCTGAACTCAAGAGAATACAGGCCTAGTTTACTCAATCTCTTCTCATATGACAGTCCCGCCATCCCAGGAATCAATCTCGTGAACGTTCGTTGCACTCCCTCTATGGCAAGTATATCCTTCCTTCGGTAAAGAGAACAAAATTGTACACAGTACTCCAGGTGTGGTCTCACCAAGGCCCTATATAATTGGAGTAAGACTTCTTTACTCCTGTACTCAAATCCTCTTGTAATGAAGGCCAGCATACCATTTGCCTTCTTAATGGCTTGCTGCACCTGCACATTCACTTTCAGTGACTCATGTACAAGGACACCCAGGTCCCTTTGAGCAGCTGCATTCCCCAGTCTTTCACCATTTAGGAAATACTCTGCCTTTCTGTTTTTTCTACCAAAGTGGATAACTTCACATTTATCCACATTATATTCCATCTGCCATGGTCTCGCCCACTCACTGAGACTGTCGAGATCCCCTTGAAGCCTCTTCACATCCTCTTTGCAACTGACACTGCCACCTAGCTTTGTATCATCAGCAAATTTGGAAATGTTACATTTAGTCCCCTCATCCAAATCATTGATATAGATTGTGAATAGCTGGGGCCCAAGCACCAATCCTTGCAGTACCTCACTAGTCATAGCCTGCCATCCTTAAAAAGACCCATTTATCCCTATTCTTTGTTTTCTGTCTGTTAACCAATTCTCAATCCATGCTAGTGTATTACCCCCAATTCCATGTACACTCTGTGTGAAGCTATTTCTTCTCATCTCAGTCCTGATTAGCATAAAGTGAGTCTTGGACCCACTCTTCTCTCCCTCAAACTGAATGTAAAATTCAATCGTATTATGACTGCTACTAACTAGGGGCGCCTTCACTATGAGGTCATTAATTAATCCTATCTCGTTGCACAATACCAGGTCTAGTATAGCCTGCTCTCTTGTTGGCTCCAGAGTGTGCTGTTGTAAGAAACTATCCTGACAACATTCCATGAACTTCTCATCTAGGCTACCTTTGCCCATCTGATTTTTCCAGTCTACATGTAGATTAAAATTCCCCATGATTATTGCCGTACCTTTCTGATCAGCTCCTGTTATTTCTTCCTTTATACTCCATCCTACTGTGTGGTTACTGTTAGGGGGCCTGTACACCACTCCCAGAAGTGACTTCTTGCCTTTATCATTTCTCATCTCTACACAAACCGCTTCTACATCCTGGTTTCCTGAACTTAGGTCATCCCTCTCTATTGTGCTAATACCATCATTAATTAACAGAGCCACCCCTCCATCTTTTCTTAGCTTCCTGCCCTTCCTAAATGTCACGTACCCTTCAATAATCAGGTCTCAATCTATGTCATCCTCCAGCCATGTTTGTGTAATGGCTATCAGATCGTACTTATTTATTTCTATTTGCGTTATCAGTTCATCTGTTTTGTTTTGAATGCTATGTACATTCAAATGCAGAGCCTTTAGTTTTGTCCTTTTATTATTTTTGTAACCTCTAGCCTTATCTGTTGATTTACTCTTAGATTTGTACTCTCTATCCCTTCCTGGCACGGTCTGTTTATCATTTCACATATTAATACCTTTCTCTCTTGCCTTGTCTCTACTCTTTGAGTTACCACATCTTCCCAAATTTGATCCCATGCCCCCACTATTTAGTTTAAAGCCCTCTCTACCGCCCTAGTTATATGACTCACCAGAACACTGGTCCCAGCATGGTTCAGGTGAATACCGTCCCAACAATACAGATCCCACTTTCCCCAGTACTGGTGCCAGTGCCCCAGGAATCGAAACCCATTTCTCCCACACCAGTCTTTGAGCCTCGCATTCATCTCTCTAATTTGATTTACCCTATGCCAATTTGCTCGTGGCTCAGGTAATAATGCAGACATTATTACCCTTGAGGTTCTGCTTTTTAATTTAGCCCCTAGCTGCTCATACTCTCTCAGCAGAACTCTTTCCTAGTTCTACCTATGTCATTGGTACCTACATGGACCACGACCACTGGCTCCTCCCCCTCCTACTGCAAGTTCCTCTCCAGCCCAGAGCAGATGTCCCGGCAACACAGCCGCCTGGACTCTCGCTCTTGGCCACAGAGAACTGTATCTATCCCCCTGACTATGCTGTCCCCTATTACCACTACATCCCTAATAACTCCCCCCCCCGCTTGAATGGCTTCCTGTACCACGGTGCCATGGCTAGTTTGTTCATCCACCCTGCAGCCAACGCTTTCATCCATACAGGCCGCAAGAACCTCAAACCTGTTGGACAATTGCAAAGGCTGAGGCTCCTCAACCTCCTGGGTCCCCATACCTACCTCACTCACAGTCACATCCTCCTGTCCCTGACCACTGACCAAATCAGAAGACCCTATCCTAAGGGGTGTGACTGCCTCCTGGAATAAAGTGTCCAGATAACTTTTCCCCTCCCTGATGCATTGCAGTGTCCGCAGCTCGGCCTCCAGCTCATCAACTCTGAGCCGAAGCTCCTCGAGCCGCAGACACTTACCACAGACATGTTCATCCTGGATCACACTGGTGTCCAGGAGCTCCCACATCCTGCAGTCGCAACACATCATCTGCCCTGCCATCTTTATTGTGTCTTAATTAATTTATTTTTATTAATTAATAATTAATAAACCCTATTACACCCAATAAGATTTATTACTGCTAGTAAACTTTACTAATACTAATGAAACCTTACAATTACTAATAAATTTCCTGGGCTTTAAAAGATAATATAAGTGAGCAAAATACTCACCAACCAATCACTTACCCTTTTCCCTGTGATGTCACCTTTTATTTTTCTCCGAATGCAGTTGGGGGGTGTCACAGAGCCGAACTTTCGTTGGTTCTCTGTCCACTCTCGTGCAGCTTTTTAACTCCTCTCCTCCCTCTCCTCCTGAAGTCTCATTCCCCCTCCTCCCTGCCCTCCCCCCCTACTCCTCCCCCTCCCTTCCTCCCCCCTCCTATCCCTCCTCCCTGCCCTCCCCCTACTCCTCCCCCTCCCTTCCTCCCCCCCTCCTATCCCTCCTCCCTGCCCTCCCCCTACTCCTCCCCCTCCCTTCCTGCCCCCCTCCTATCCCTCCTCCCTGCCCTCCCCCTACTCCTCCCCCTCCCTTCCTCCTCCCCTCCTATCCCTCCTCCCTGCCCCTCCCCCTACTCCTCCCCCTCCCTTCCTCCCCCCCCTCCTATCCCTCCTCCCTGCCCTCCCCCTACTCCTCCCCCTCCCTTCCTCCCCCCCTCCTATCCCTCCTCCCTGCCCTCCCCCTACTCCTCCCCCTCCCTTCCTGCCCCCCTCCTATCCCTCCTCCCTGCCCTCCCCCTACTCCTCCCCCTCCCTTCCTCCCCCTCCTATCCCTCCTCCCTGCCCTCCCCCTATCCCCCCTCTGTGGTGAGTACGGGCTGGCTGCCCTGTTTCTCCAGGTGTCTGTTTCCTGTTCTGTTCTTGTCTGCTGTTCCCACACTGTCCCCTCCCCTTCTTATTAGGGACTGTGGCCTAGAAATTCAGTATAGCCACTTTTGGGGCGGTAAAGTCGGGCGGCCCGCTAAAGTTTGTGCCCGGCGCAAAGTCGAGCCCCCTTCGCCGATATTCAGTTGCATCGCCCTAAAAGGTTGCTGCTGCGCTAAAACAGGCGATGCACGACTATCATTAGGCGCTAAGCCGGCAGCCCGGGGCGCTAACACCGGAAGTTGGGCGCAGGGCAGGTGTGGGGAGCTGCTGATTGCCGGCAGACACTCTGGCTCCGGTGAGCTCTTAAAGGGGGAGGGTGGATTTGTTTTTTTGAAAGGCCGAGACTAGTGTATTTGTGTTTTTGGGGAGGGCTTCTCTCCATGTGGTCCTCCTCCTCCTCCACCTCCTCCTCCTCCTCCTCCTCCTCCTCCTCAAGAAGGAGTGTTGCAAAGCGGCTGCCTTTTCTACTGCAGGAGTGCCCTTTAATTTGCGCTCCCCGCGACCCGTATCGGCTGAGCACCGTTCAACTCAACAGTCGCTAGGGCTGCCAGGCGCACAATGGGGCGGCGCGAGTGAAGTTCCGGTTCCGGGCGCACAAAGGGCGTTGCACGACGAAATGACGTCATGATCTGCGCACGCAGATGAGCGCGCGCAAATGACTTTGCACCGGCGCTAAATGTCTACTGAAGTTGGGGCAAGGCGCAGATCGCGCTGCGCCCGGGCGCTAAGTGCCTAGTGCTCGAGATCTACTCCTCCTAAGGCGCTAACGGCTGGCGCAGCCAACTGAATTTCTAGGCCTGTAAGTTTACAGTTCGAGATCCCTCCCTAAGCTTGTGCTCCATATTTTTTATCTAAATTGTTGTGTATGTAATATGTGTGCTACTTTGAACCTACGGACAGGACTGCACTACTTGTAGGGCGTAGTGATACGCAGTACCACTCCTGGCCATAGGGGTATAAATAGTACTGTGGGTACTGATCTCCCCTCAGTTCCCACCTGTGGGCCTGAAGTAAAGACCTACATGCAGTCCCTACCTCCAACCAGTAAAGACCTGTTTGAGTTATACGTTTAAGTCTTTGTGTTAATTGTTCAATACAATACACATACTTAACACTGGTGACGAGTCAGGTTCTTACCCTGCGGCAGTTGAAGAGAGGTTTCAAACATCACCACCCCACTAGAAGCGACAGGCTTTAGGACTCTGAAGCCTCCATCAGCGACTGAGCACTGGAGTGCAGCAGCCATCCTGACAGCTTCCAGCGACTGACAGAAGTCTTTCTGCAGTTTCCTTGTTCAACCTAGGTGGTGGGGTAAGCCGTGCAGCGTGGGCTGCAAAGACAGGGCTGGGGAAGTTGGAGAAGATAAGGGCGATCGCAATCCCTGATAAGAGCCGAAACGCGCGAGCGGGTAAGCCAGAGCCCGGGAGGGAGCGAGCAAGAGCCACGCGAGCGGGTGAGCCAGAGGCCGGGAGCCGCTTCAAGTGCGAGGCGCAGCGCGGGCCGGCGATCGGGACCAAAGATAAGGGCCGCACTCGGACTGAAAGGCGCGGCGGCTGCAGAAGCTCAAGGTGCGAGAGCCGCGGTGCACAGCGCGGGCTATCGATCGCGGTGAAGATAAGGGCCGCACTCGGGGGCTGAAGGGAGACGGCGTCGGGGGACGGGTGAAGACCGCCAAGCGCGGGAAAACCGCCATTTTGTGGGCGGAGGACGACGGCAAGAGCGGGAAGCCGCCATCTTTGATAACAAGTAAACAAAATAAAATCTGAGAAATTGCAAATCTACAATGCCTAAACACGGGAATATTAGCACCTTTGATAGTGACCTCGAAGATTGGGCCATATATGTTGAAAGAGTAAAAAATTATTGTAAGGCCAATAAAATTCGTGACCAAGATAAAGCTCTAACATTATTAAATTTAATGGGTGCGAAGACATACGGGCAACTGAAACACCTGTTATCACCAGATGAACCGGCGGATAAGACGTTCGATGAGATTGTTACTGTCCTGAAAGATCATCTAAACCCCACGCCGCTGACGCTAGCGGAACGATTTAAATTTTACGACAGAAGGCAGCTACAGCATGAAAGCAATGCTGAATATTTGCTGGAATTGCGTAAATTAGCGAAATATTGCCAGTTTGGAACGGGACTGACAGATGCACTACGAGACAAATTTGTGTGTGGTTTATTTAAACAGGATACACAAAAGCGACTGCTCGAGGAGAATGAGCTGACGCTTGAGAAGGCGGTCACTATGGCAGCAGCACACGAAGCCGCAGCGAGAGGCACGGCAGTAATGCAGCTACGGTCACCGGAGCTCAGTGCACACAAATTGGGTGTGAGTTCTGGCAAATGTTATCGTTGTGGAAAGACAACGCATGATCAGAACCAGTGTTGGTTTAAAAACCAAGAATGTAGAACTTGTGGTAGGCTTGGACATATAGCTAGAGTATGCAGGTCAGGGAAGAAGACCAGCAACAAGAAGTCACCGCAAGGAAAATATGCAAAGGTACACAAGGTGACCGAACAGGAGTCCGATTCAGACGCTAGCAGTAATGAACTGGCTAGCTTAAGCTGTAATTAACTGGCTAGCTTAGGAGTACTCAACGCTGGTAAGGGTGCAGACCTCCAGACAATTTGGGTCACTCTTCAGATAGAAGGAGTCCAAGTAAAAATGGAATTGGACACTGGATCGGCATTGTCGGTCATGAATAAGAAAGATTACAGAAGGTTATTCCAACATATTCCCCTACAGGATACGGAGATTATATTGACAACCTACACGGGGCAGAGAGTGTACCCCATCGGGACAATAAAGGTTGCAGTGGTCCACAAGGGCGAAGACAGTCAAATAATGGACTTATATATGATATCTGAAGGAGGTTCTCCACTACTAGGACGGGAGTGGATTAGGAAAATGAATATGGACTGGCATTTCCTACAAACAATAACGAGTGAGAACTCGGTGAAGATAGTCGGCCCAGACTCTGGAACGGATGATGGTAAGCCCAACTCAGGTGCAAAAGACAAAGTTTCAGCACAGAATTCCACTGAGCAACAACAACATAGTTTAACTGTGGATTCTGAGTCTGGCAAGTCTACTGATGTGCCCATTTCTGAGGGACAACGGGCTCGAACTCAACTCCATTTCAAACTACAACAGCAATTAGAACAAATGCTTCGCCGTTTTGAGCAAGAGTTGAATGCAACGAAAGAGTTCTTTGATATAGAGTTGGAGAATCTGGAAAGACAACAGAAGCAGCTGATGGAGAAAATGGAGCAGGAGCACACAAAACGTCTGATGTCAGAGGAGTTAACGGTCAGCCAACTCCTGCATATGCTGAAGGACAGGACTCTGAAATGGGAAAAACTTGAACACGAACTTCAATATTCAAACGAAAGGGGTTCGGAGCTCTCAAAGGTTATTGGAAGAGCTGAGGTGGCAACACAGACTGAGATGACTGCAACAGAGCAGCCCTTGGATGCCAAAAGTACGCTGACTCACGTCAACGTAGAACAACAGACCGCTGAAACAGCTGCTCCGGTAGAGGGATTGAATAGTCCGATCAATCAATCTCCAAAAGAAGTTGAAGTAGTAAAATCTCAAATGAGGTCATTAGTAAACGACTTGCTGAAAGCCCAGAAAAAGCTGGATGAAGAGGTATGCATGAAGAAGTCTCTTCAGGAAAGATGTCTGGACTTGGAACAAAAGCTGGCTAACGCCCAGCTGGGTATGGAGGAAATAGAAGACCCTCTCGCTGGCCTAGATCAGGACGGTTTCACAGAATCACAACAGTGCAGATAGAGGCCATTTCGGCCCATCGAGCCTGCACCGACACATATCCCACCCGATCCTTGTAACCCCACGTATTTAATCCCCCTAACACTAAGGGTCAATTTATCATAGCCAATCAACCTAACCCGCACATCTTTGGACTGTGGGAGGAAACCGGAGCACCCGGAGAAAACCCACGCAAACACGGGGAGAATGTGCAAACTCCAAACAGACAGTCGCCCGAGGCCGGATTCGAACCCGGGTCTCTGGTGCTGTGAGGCAACAGTGCTAACCACTATGCCACCGTGCTCATGAGGTTTAACGCCTCATTCGAAAGACGGCACCTCCGACAGTGCAGCACTCCCTCAGCACTGCACTGTCAGCCTGGCTTTGTGTGCTCGGGCCCCTGGGGTGGGACTTGAACCCACGGCCTTCTGACTCGGAGGCGAGTGTGCTACCAACTGAGCCACAGCTGACACATATACTAATGACTTAGACTTGGGTGTACAGGGCACAATTTCAAAATTTGCAGATGACACAAAACTTGTAAGTATAGTGAACATTGGGAGGCTAGTGATAGACTTCAAGGAGACATAGACAGGTTGGTGGAATGGGTGGGCATGTGGCAGATTAAATTTTAACGTAAAAAAGTGCAAAGTGATATATTTTAGTAGGAAGAACGAGGAGAGGCAATATAAATTAAAGGGTACAATCCTAAAGGGGGTGCTTAAACAGAGAGACCTGGGGGTGCATGTGCACAAATCGTTGAAGGTGACAGGTCAGGTTGAGAAAGCGGTTAAAAAAGCATACGGGATCCTGGGCTTCATAAATAGAGGCATAGAGTACAAAAGCAAGGAAGTTATGATGAACGTTTATAAAACACTGGTTCAGCCTCAACTGGAATATTGTGTCCAATTCTGGGTACCGCACTTTAGGAAGAATGTGACGGCCTTAGGTTGCAGAAAAGATTTACAAGAATCTTTTCTGTCCAAAGATGTGCGGGTTAGGTGATTTGGCTATGATAAATTGACCCTTAGTGTTAGGGGATTAAATACGTGGGGTTACGGGGATAGGGTGGGATATGTGTCGGTGCAGGCTCGATGGGCCGAAATGGCCTCTATCTGCACTGTGGGGATTCTGTGATTCTGTGATTCTGTGACACCGAATATTACTATGTCCTGTCCTGCCCAACTTGTAACTTCGACTCCCACCATACAGAAATCATGGAGGAGCACCGAAAGTCTACGGAACATCGGGAGAAGGTGGCTCTACTACGGAAAAAGGAGGAAGAGAAGGAGGAACTGCGCATGCAGCTGGCAGCTGACAGTGGAGCCCAGAGAGTCTCCAAGAAGCAGAAAAGGAAAAGTCGAAACAGAAGATGACCCATCTGAACCATTATTACCTCTACCAGATCACACACGTGGTCCCTCCGAACGGAGCCAATTCAGTTCGGAAGTTCAAACTGTTAAATCCATGGAAGGACTATTGAATGAGTCACTCCAGCAACGTGAACCGACTACACCACAGAGATTGAATCTGTGAACTGTTTTCCGCAGAGACTGAATCTGTGATCTGTTTTGCCATGAAGTTATCTATGTATCTATGTTATTCTGTTATGTAAACCTGAAGTTATATATGTATATATGTTATTACGTTATGTTAAATGGGGAGATGACTGTAAAGCTAGGAAGGGAGGAATGTTGTGTATGTAATATGTGTGCTACTTTGAACCTATGGACAGGACTGCACTACTTGTAGGGCGTAGTGATACGCAGTACCACTCCTGGCCATAGGGGTATAAATAGTACTGTGGGTACTGATCTCCCCTCAGTTCCCACCTGTGGGCCTGAAGTAAAGACCTACGTGCAGTCCCTACCTCCAACCAGTAAAGACCTGTTTGAGTTATACGTTTAAGCCTTTGTGTTAATTGTTCAATACAATACACATACTTAACATAAATAATTGCCACTGTTCCACCTTCCTGAAGACATAATTATGCCTAGACCACATGATAATGTGCTTCGCAATCTACATTCCCTTGCCACTGAATTTCGATCCTCTTGCAGCAGACGTCAGCTTTGAGACCCTGTCTATACTTTTCTTGTTTTTCAGTTACCACAGGGGTCAGGAAAACGCTTTGCATAATGTTCTTTTCCTGTGAGATTCACCTGCCAAAAATCACATCACTCAGGAGATCAAGCAAGCTCTCCTGCTCAACAGTGCAGATGGTATGTGGTCTGTTAGAAGGAGTGGGTTTGATGAGCTGTACGTCCTGTTCTGCTTCCTGCTTCCTTATGTTTGAACACCAAGTATGAATTTAATAGACCATTTTGTGGCAAGTAATTAAAAACAATTGAAACATTTGCCTTCCAAGTCCAAATCCCTCCCAGTAACATTCCCTTTATAGAGCTTCTTCCATCATATTTATAACTAAAGTGATAAATGAAACCTGCCTGCTACGGAATAAGCAGTTTATATCTTTTGAGGCACTGCTGCTGAAGATGAAGTAAAATATTATAAACAATTTACACAATAGAGAAAACTCAATAGCAAAGCAGAGTTCCCACAGTGCTTTACCACGCATCATCGCCGCTTGCTGGTACAACACTGCACAATCTGTCACAGGCAAATGTTTTTAACTACTTGCTTCATAATGGAAGGAACGTAGGGGGAGGAATGCATGTGGTGCGCCAGGAAGTGCCGTTGACAGCTGTAATGACAGCTGATGCTGGTTCCAGCACCGCACGCCATATCGCACCGCACGCCATATCGGTGTTGCCGGTAGCACTGCCGGTAACCTCCATCGCCAGGGAGCTCGCCACGATGGATGTCGTGACGTCAGTGAGTGTGCAAAGCTCACTGGACGCCTGATCTCCCAACTTCATTTTAACCAATGCACACTTTCCGGCTGGAGAAAGATTCAGGTGGTGTGCAGCAACAGGAAGCTGGCTCCAGTGACGATATTTAAAGGGATCATCACCAATCACTCGCACCTGTCAGGGTTTTACAGTTTGAATGGCTGTGTGCTACTCCCTGCTACTGGCAGAGTTTTCCTTAGTCATTTCAAGGTTCTTTGGTATCAGGGAATGCTGTGGCAAGTACAAAACTTCCTCATTATTTTTGAAAGGCTTCAAAGTGCAACACTTGCTAAAAAAGCACTCACTCACTTAATGTGCAGTTGGTGTGCGACCACAGAGAGCGAATCCTCAATGTCAATGCCCACTATCCTGGCAGCAGTCACGATGCCTTCATCCTGCACCAGACCGGCGTGCCAGCACTCTTCCAGCCACCACATCAAGCTCGAGGGTGGCTGCTCGGAGACAAGGGCTATCTGCTCTCCACCTGGCTCATGACTCCCCTCCGCAACCCCAACACTCATGCCCAGCACTCATATAATGCGAGCCATGCTGCCACCAGGAACATCATCGAGCAGACCATTGGCTTATTGAAGCAACGGTTCCACAGCCTTGACCGCTCGGGAGGAGCCCTCCAGTACTCGCCTTGGTGGGTGCCCTATTTCCTGATGGTCTGCTGCATGCTCCAAAACTTGGCCATCATGAGGGCCCAGCCTTGCCAGCAGGGATTGTGGGACCACTTCAGGAGGAGGACAAGGCAGAGGAGGATGAGGATGAGGAGGAGGAACAAGAGGGAGGGAGGGGGCAGCGAGACAATCGGCCTTCTGGATGGGCTGTCCGTGACTGGCTCATTAGCCTATGATTCGAATGAATAAAACCCCAGATCCCCGTTGCTCACCACATCCCCATCATACAATCCCTGTTTCATGATGTATCACAGCGTCCTCCTGGGCGCAAAGGTGAAATGAGAGAGACCACAAAATATTCCAAACACCATTAATAAATGTATCTATAAACATATCACATGAATTCTAATAACCAATGACCCTTGTGACTGCAATAGTTAAATAGCTGTCATTGTGTGCAAGGTGTGAGATGTGGGTGTGAGTGTTGCTAGGTAGAGATTGTTGGTGGGTGAGTGCTGGGGGGTGTGGTACATTGAGCAGTGTGTGAAGCTTGTGGTATAGATGGTGGTATATAGCATTTGTTGAAGCCTTCACTCACCCTGACCACCCGTGTGAGCTCGTTAAACTTTCTCCTGCAATGTGTCTGGGACCTGGGGAGCACAGTGCTGCCTGTGACGTGGTGTGCCACCTCCCTCCACATAGTCCGGCAGACTTGTGGTGAGGGCCTCCTGCAAGCTGATACAGCACCCCCCGCCTTCTCTCCACCGCTAAAACCAATGTCTCCAAAACTTCCTCGGACAACCTTCGGGCTCTCTCCCTGGGGCGGCGATCTGCCATCAGCATTTGTAAATAAGTGCTCCTTCTCTTTGTCCTTCTTATTGTTGTTGAGGCAGCTGCACACCCAACAATGCTGAGAATGAGGTGCAGCAGCATCAATGGACCCCTCCTTTAAGTAGCAAAAAAAACCTGTGGCAATCATTACTTGTGTTTAGACTACACCCGATATTGGTCCATCTTTTCAGTGTAATGCCAATGAACTTGGGTTTTTAGACTAGAATCTTGACTGCAATCATTTTAATGAGGAGTGAGGACGAATTTTGCGTGCAGTCTAGATGATTTTTAACTGGCGCTACTTAACCATTTTTAGTCTAAACACTGCCCATTCCCTGGCTATAAGGAATTTCTTTTCTAAAGGTAAACAGGCAATATATTTCTCTCATGTGGAAATATATATATAATATATGTAAAATATTAAAATTCCCTGTTTACATCCAGCTTACCCACGTATGTTTTCATCATACAATAGTCTTGCGATTTCAGTTTCTAAAATCAAGTCTGATCTAAGTTCAGTTGCAGGGTGATTTAGCCGCTGGGTCTCCCCTAACCTCCTTACAATTGTCTCGCTTTTTATCCTCAATTAAAAGGCAACTTCCTCCATGACTGTCCCTCTTGGCTTTACAGCTAACTTACATTAACTCAACAGTCCAGAGAATGGGCCTCATAACAAACGCTGTCCTTACAAGAACAGAAAAGGTAAACATAGTCACCAAACAGATAGATGCATCTATTAGCACAGCTTACTACCAATGCTCCCACTGCAACCTCTACTGTCACACTGGTCCAGGTCCCCTGAGGAAAGAAAGAAAGACTTTAGAAGTATAGTCACTGTTGTAATTTAGTAAACACAGCAGACAATTTGCACACAGCAAGCTCCCACAAACAGCAATGTGATAATGACCAGATCACCTGTTTTAGTGATGTTGATTGAGGGATAAATATTGGTCTGGACACCAAGGTTGACATCCCTGCTCTTCTTCGAAATGGTGCCAAGGGATCTTTTAGGTCCACTTGAGAGAGCAGACTGGGTTTACTGTCTCATCCGAAAGACAGCACCTCCAACAGTGCAGCACTTCCTCAGTACTGCACTGGAGTGTCAGCCTAGATTTTTGTGCTCAAGTCTCTGGAGTGGGACTATGAACCCACAACCTTCTGGCTCAGAGGCAAGGGTGCTACGCCCACTGAGCCATAACTGACATGACATGAAGATCAGCACAACATGTTAAAATAGATCTATTTATGCCTATAACTCCAGGTCAGATTGCCAGAGCCTGGTGATAGTGATTCCAACTGCTCTCACAGCCTGATCTTACCCTCCAGCAGCCTTCCCACATAGCAACACAATCCCCCACTCCACCCCTCACCCTAATGCAAGATAGTGCGGCCACTGCAAAAAAAAACACAGGGAACAGTTACATAGTATAAACCTTGAGTATTGTGTCCTGTTCTGGTCGCTGGGATACAGGGAGACATTCAACTACTGGGTGCAGTGCAGAGAAGAGCCACGAGGTAGACTGAAATTCGGTGGCCTAGAAATTGAGTGCCCTTAGCGCCGATTTTGCGGCGCTAGAGGGCCTAGCGCTGCAATTGGCGCCGGTGCCGAAATTGCCTGGGGCCCTTCCGCCGCGGTAGACCGGTAGCGCTGCGCCAGCACCGATGACGTCATCGGTGTGCGCAGCGTCCCGGTTGCCATGCCGACGGGCCCCAGCGCCGAAATTCAGTTGCGGCCGCCTCGCCCGTGGCAGCCGCAACTAAGACTCTGGCAACAGAGTCTTACAAGTCTTTGCGCCGGCGCATTAAAGGCCCCGCGGCGGCCGGCCGCTTTCCCGCCGGCCGCCTGGCCGCAGCTCCCTCCCCGGACTTCCCCCCCCCCCCCCCGGAACAGAAGCAAGGCCGGCACTTGTCCGAGGTGCCGGGCTCATTTTTAAAAAGATTTTCGCGGGCCGCGGCCGGGTGCAGGCAGCTCCTCCTTAAGGGAAGGAGGAGGCCTGCACTTCCCGAGCCTGCCGCACCGCATCGGGTGCCGCAGCGCCGGAATTGCGGCGCGAAACGGCAGTTAGCGCCGATTTACCGCCGCAAAGACCCTTCAGTAGCGCCGGCAGCCGTTTGGGCGCGGCCCTGCTGAATTTTTGGCGCGCGCAGGGGGACTTAGCGCCGGCACTAACCTCCGGCGCTAAAGCCCTGGCTAAGCCAAAACTCAATTTCTAGGCCGGTATGTTAGCGCCTCCCGTTAGTGCCTGGCGGTGGCACTAACAGGGCGCTAAGGGGTTATCACCCAGACGCGGCGAATGCAGCGATGCCCGCGAACATCAATGCCGGTTTAGTGCTGGCGCTAACTCTTAATGCCTGGGCCTTTAGCGCCTCCCAAATCGTGACATCATAAAATGCGCAGCGCCCCGTTATCACCCCGGATGGAAAATTCACTCGCGCCCCCTGCTTTATCACCGCGCGCCGACAATGCCAGCAAGGGGAGGCGTTGTGAACTCGGCTGGCCGCTTCGGGAGTGCTAATTAAAGGGAATGCTTTTCAGCTCGCGCAACCTTTATTATTTGCACCAGTCTGGTGCCTGTGCAAAATTTTTACTATTTAATTGGTGCAAGATGTCCAAGCCCTCCACTTTGTGAGAGTGTTTGGGGCTGTAATGGCAGTCGCCCAGGTCGCCTTGCAAAATAGAACTGATGACAACTAGCTTGTGCAGCATAGAAACATAGAAACATAGAAGATAGGAGCAGGAGTAGGCCATTCGGCCCTTCAAGCCTGCTCCGCCATTCAATGAGATCATGGCTGATCATCCAAATTCAGTACCCTGTCCCTGCCTTCTCCCCATATCCCTTGATCCCTTTAGCCTTAAGAAATATATCCAACTCTTTCTTGAATATATTTAATGAACTGGCCTCCACCGCCCTCTGTGGCAGAGAATTCCACAGGTTCACCACTCTTTGCCTCCAATCCCATGTGCCTTAATTTTGCACGCTAATCTCTTATGTGAGACCTTATCAAAAGCCTTCTGAAAGTCCAAATACACCACGTCCACTGGTTCTCCCTTATCTATTTTACCAGTTACATCCTCAAAAAATTCCAGTAGATTAGTCAAGCATGATTTACCTTTTGTAAATCCATGTTGACTTTGTCCGATCCTGTCACTGCTTTCCAAGTGCTCTGCTATTACACCTTTTATAATAGACTCTAGCATTTTCCCCACTACCGATGTCAGGCCTACCGGTCTATAATTCCCCGCTTTTTCGCTACCACCTTTTTTGAATAGTGGGGTAACATTAGCTACCCTCCAATCCATGGGTACTGTTCCAGAGTCTATCGAGTTCTGGAAGATGACCAGCAATGCATCTACTATCTCTCGGGCCACTTCCTTAAGTACCCTGGGATGTAGACCATCAGGCCCTGGGGATTTATCGGCCTTCAGTCCCATCAATTTTCCTAACACCATTTCCCTACAAATACTGATTTCTTTCAGTTCCTCCCTTTCATCAGACCCTATGTTCCCCGGCATCTCTGGGAGGTTATTTGTGACCTCCTTTGTGAAGACAGAACCAAAGTATGTATTTAGTTGGTCTGCCATTTCCTTGTTTCCCATTATAAATTCCCCTGATTCTGATTGGCCCTTTCTTTTAAGTGAGGGAAGCAGCCTCTGTGATGACAATGCGCTCGAAATTGTTTAGTGCTCTGTCACTACCACCCCACTCTCAGGGCTGGATTTTCATGAGAAGTCGGGTAGGAGGCGGGACTACAACTTTCGGGGTTGTAGTCCCACCTCCATCGAGTTCTAGCCAACCCACGCAATTTAGTCTTGATTGACCTTGTTGAGCCCGCCCAGCGGGCTCAGCAGGCCAATTAAGGGCCACCCAGCAACGGGTGACGTCACAGATTGAAATTTCATCTGTCAAGACCTTCGACAGATGAAATATCAGCGTTTCACAGATGTTTGAAGCTGTCAAACACTGATAATCAGTACTACAAGTTAATTCCTCCCTCTCAGGATGAATTAGAGATTTCCCCGGAACAGAATGCTGAATGCTGCAATTTTTGACAGCTCACAGCCATTCTGCTTTCTGTGCCGGTGAGTTGAGGGACTTGCGAGACCTGAAGGAAGGAAGGCTGTAATCGTAAGTACATGTAAGTAAAACCTATTTAAACACTTTACACACACCAAACACACTTACCTTTGCACTCATGCACCCATCACTCACCTGAACACCGGACATCTCGACCCCTCCAAGCCCTTCATCCCGACGGTCCGCCTCCTCTAAGTTGGCGTGGTTTGGAGCCGTCGGGAATCCCACACTTCAACATTAAAAATAGGGATTAGGCTAAAACCTGCCTGTTAACTACTTGTTAACAGGCAGTTAATTGGCACTAATCCCCTTCCCGCCTCAGGGAGGCGGGTCCCAGTGCGGGGCGGGCACCCGCCTCCTTTGAAACTGGCATGGAGGCGGGTTGGGTGCGGGATGGGGTCGGGACCCCCGATTTCAGGATTTTAACCCCCTGCATGCCTCCAATCCCACCTCTATGGCTCAATGAAAATCCTGCCCTCAGACTTTAGCGCCCTAAGAGAAGTGTTCAGTGCTTGACTTAACGCTCCACTTCCCTCTTGGAGTGCTAAAAGTGAATTTCGTTGGAGGCGAAAATGGTTAATGCCTGGCACTAATTTTTCAACTTTTAAAGTTTTAGCGCCCCAAATGGGGCTATACTGAATTTCTCCTCCCTGGTGTCATAGGTTTGAGACAACAGGAAATACTGGAAAAACTTGGGGGAAAAATTCAGTTGGTTTGTGCCTCCCTTTAGTGCCATAAGAGGGTGCTAATGGGATGCAAAGCAACTAGCGCCTGGGTGCGGTG
Organism: Somniosus microcephalus; assembly: GCF_052327205.1. Taxonomy (NCBI): domain Eukaryota; kingdom Metazoa; phylum Chordata; class Chondrichthyes; order Squaliformes; family Somniosidae; genus Somniosus; species Somniosus microcephalus. The sequence continues at coordinate 42,671,241 of NC_140991.1, read as the reverse complement.
ATGTCTGCGCCGCTCGCGAAATTGACCAGGCATTTTGCAGTGGCGCTAAACAATACCGCCCCAATCTCCTGCGCCTGCAGATCGTGACATAATTCGAGCGTGCAACGCCCTTGTGGCGCCCTGGACCGGATATTGAGTGGCGCCCCCTCCTTTCCACCTGGTGCAAGCAACAACAGGTAGACTGGAATGTTTCCCAGTCGCTGTGGGGCTGGGGGGGGGTGCTATTTAAAGGCGGCCTCTTCCTGGCTTTTTCTGTGGTAGACAGAGAGAGAGATTCTGAGAGAGAGAAGGAGAGACTTCTGCATGGAGTCAACGCTGTGTGAAGTAGTTTTGGCTACTGAGCATCACTTTGCAGGTACTTTTGTTTTTGACCTTCATTACTTTGATTGCCAAGAGGCTATGGGGGCTGCACTGATTCAGGGCATCGTCCTGCGCCTGCAGATTCGGAGGCCACAGAGACGCAGAGAGAGAATGACAATCGTGGCCAGACGGAGGAGGGCCAACAGGCCTCTGTACAGGAGACCTTACCCTCCCAGGGTATTTCACCAACAATTCTCCTACATTAATATGTCTGAGGAGCAGTGTTTGCGAAGGCTGCGCTTCAGCAAGGAGGTGGTCACTGAGCTCTGCCACCTGCTGCAGCCAGATCTGCAGCCTCTACTGAGGACCAGGATGTCTCTGTCGGTGGCAGTGAAGATCACAGTGGCTCTGAACTTTTATGCCACCGGCTCCTTTCAAGCAGCTACTGGGGACATCGTAAATATCTCCCAGTTTGCGGTCCATTGCTGCATCCATCAGGTCACAAATGCCCTCTATAAAAGGAGACGACAGTACATCTCTTTCCCGATGACCTGGGCCAAACAGCATGAACGCGCATTGGGCTTTGTGAGAATAGCGGGCTTCCCCATGGTGCAGGGTGCCATTGACTGCACGCATGTGGCATTGCGTGCACCACATGAGAATGCAGAGGATTTCCGCAACCGAAAGGGATTCCACTCCTTAAACGTCCAGTTGGTCAGTGACCACAGACAGCTGATACTTGCTGTCAATGCCTGCTATCCTGGCAGCAGCCATGCTGCATTCATCCTGCACCAGACTGCTGTGGCAGAACTTTTCCAGGCATCGCATCACCCAAGTGGTTGGCTCCTCGGGGACAAGGGTTATCCACAGTGCACCTGGCTGATGACAGTACCCCCAACACCCCTGCTGAGCTGCGGTACAACGAGAGCCATCTCGCCACCAGGAACATCGTTGAGCACACAATCGGCATGCTCAAGCAACGGTTCCGCTGTCTGGCCCACTCAGGAGGAGCCCTTCAGTACTCGCCTGAGCGAGTCTCCCTCTTCATAGTTGTGTGCTGCATGCTGCATAACCTGGCAATCCTCAGGACCCAGCCAATGCCACCAGGCCTTGGAGCACCACCAGAGGAGGAGGAGGAAGAGGAGGAGGATGATCATCAGCAGCACCAAAGCAGGAGGGAGGCCCACAATGTTGAAACTGGAAGGGCCGTTCGTCAACGGCTGATAGCAAGCCGCTTCTAGGCCCCTGCTGAGGAAATGGCTTCTGCCATTGAGAACAACATGAATGAAACCAACCCGCAACCCCTAAGCCAGCCAAGGCAGCAATGATTCCAAAGACCAAACATGTAAATTTTGAATACAAAAACTTATTTATTTTACAAACTCTGTGTGTGTCATTTCTTCATACAAACTAATAGAAAGAAACACAAAAAAACAGTCATTAACATAACTGGTTCTCACAACCTGGAGATAATGTCCAAAACACTAAACAAAAGTTTGAACACAAACCTCGGCCTTTAATAAAAAATTGGCCAACATTTTGTCACACCTCCTACTTTTTGCCCTTCGAGGGTGATCTTGTTCCCTTGCATACTTCCCGCCTTCCCACCCTACTGCTCTTTCGTAATGGGACCCCAGTGGCTGTAGCAAGGCTGGTGGAAGGCAGCTGATTGTCAGAACCTGAGACTGCAGATGCCCTTGAAGGAAGGCCTCGACCAGCTCTGGGCCTGGAGGGCTCGGCTACAGACTGCACCAACTTTGCAAGGGCGACAGCAGTCTGGTCTACAGGCGAAGGCAAGTGCAATGGGGAAGTGACAGTGGTGGCAGCAGGAATGCTGTCATCTTGAGAGAGGACAGCAACTCCCTGCTCAACCGACACACTGGCACTCCCACGGGGCAGCACTTCAGCATCCGGAGCAATCTGCTGGAGCACAGATTGCTGGCCTTCTGTGGCGTGGTGAGAGCCCCAAGGAAATGTGTCCGAACCAGCGATGATAGCAGCAGTCAATGCTCGCGTGGCCTCAATCTGAGTCTGCATGAGAGCAGTCTGAGATGGGGTCATGGCAGCCAGTGACTGAATTGCAGCACTAATGTTTAGCATGGCATCCGCCTGTGCTACAGCGAAGTGCTCCACACTCCTTGCCAGTGATTCAATGCTTTCGGGCACCCTTCCCACTGCACCCATGAGCTCAGTGTGCATGTCCACCACCTGGGTGTTCATTTCAGCGATGAGCCGCTCCTCCTCTGCGTCCAGTGCAGCAGGACTCACTGGCCTACTCTCCCTCTGGGGAGAAGGCCCCTGAGCTTCCCTACCCCCATCGCGTTGCTGCAGCCCGCTGGGTCCTGGAGCTTCACCCTCATCAGACCCTTCCCCCCTGCTCCCCTCCAGGGAAGGCGTGTTCCCAGTATGGGCATGGGCTCCCTCGGGAGAGGGTGGCGCTGATGCTCCGGCTTCATTTTCCTCCTCGCCTGCAGCTTCACTCCCATTGGCAGCTTGAGGGCCCATCTCCTCAGCTGGTGAATCACCATCTGAAAGCAGGGAGGTACAAGAATGGCTTTAGCGTGAGGACAGGGGGGCAGTAAGGGAGGAATGAGTGCAGTGATTTAGTAAGTTGGACAGAAAGTGTCAAAGGTTGGTGTTGTGAGGGACAAGTGGAAGGAGAGAGGACAAAAAGGTGATGACCTTACCATTGCTGTCCAGAATGGGGTCGGCCTCTCCAGGGGCGATGGGACTGATCACCTGGCTTGCCACAATTCTGTGGACGTGTGTCTCAAGCTCGCTGAGGGGTTGCAGCTGAGGCCGCCCTCCACCCATCCATTGCTGCTGTCTCCTATTATGAGATAGTTTGGCCCGCAAGAAAAAGGACGGCGTCTGAGTAAATATACAGCCATGGTCTTGGCTGATGTGCCTCCCATAATTGAATAGCCCTTACTGTATGCAGCCATGGTCTTGCCTGCTGTGCCTCCCATAATTGAATAGCCCTTACTGTATGCAGCCATGGTCTTGCCTGATGTGCCTCCCATAATTGAATAGCCCTTACTGTATGCAGCCATGGTCTTGCCTGATGTGCCTCCCATAATTGAATAGCCCTTACTGTATGCAAAGTGTGGAATGTGCGTGTGTGTTTCATGAGAGGGCCATAGGTGTTGGAAGAGTGTTGGGCATTGGGGGTTTAAGACCCTCTGGCCATAGAGTGAGGTTGTGATGGAGGGATGGAGAGGTATTGAAAAAAAGCCACTCACCCTGATGACCCAAGTGAGGTCGTTGAACTTTTTTCGACATTGAGTATGGGTCCTGGGCACCATGCTCCTGGAGGAGACGTTCTGAGCCACCTCCCTCCACACTCTCTTGTACTCACATGGCAAAGGCCTCCTGCCACTCTCAGGGAAGAGTGTAGATCTTCTGCGCTCCACCGCACCAACCAGAGCCTCCAAGGCCCGCTCGCTGAAGCGCTGAGCTTGTTCTCTCACCCTCTCCATAGTCCCTGGCTGGAAGATTTAGGCACAGGTCTCTCCAGGCCGAGATTCAAGGCTGCAATGAGCAGGGTGTGGCAGGAGAGCAAGATCGACCCTCCCCTTTAAGAACTGTCCAGCGCCAGTGTGTCTGTGTTCCATCGTTAACTGACATCACCTGCGCTGCACCCGCGCTCTGAGTTAGTGCCTCGCTCCTCGACCTTTGCGCCTTAAGACAGGTGTGTAGCGCTTGATTTAACACTCCAATCAACTCCAGGGGCGATAAAAGCCAAGTTTGCAGTTGGAGGCCATAATTAGTGCCAGGCGCTAAACTTTGCGCACGGCCGATAATCACACCCCAAACGGGGCGATACTGAATTTTTCCCCCTTGGAGTTCTCAGCCTAGATAGGAGATGTATGAGAGGTGATCTTATAGAGATACATAAGATAATAAATCGTATGGAAAAGGTTAATCCAGAATATTATTTTAAAATAAACAGTGGGACTAGGACAAGGGGACATGGGTTCAAATTAGTAAAACTTAAATTTAGGACTGATATCAGGAGATTTATCTTCACGTAGATAGTAGTCACCTGGAATGGACTGTGGGGCAGAATGATGGAGTGAAAACCCTGGCTGCATTTAAGAAACAATTAGATATTGTAATGGGGACATGTAGGGTTGTTCTGGATACATGAATTAAAATAGGCCAAATGGCCTTCCTCATCTTGTAAGCTCAAAGTTAGAAGGCATGTACGTAAGTGATAGGTTTTGAATATGGAATGAGGTTGGGAGGAAGGGGCCTAATCATGTACTGGGGTATCTTAATGAGACTGGAACACCAATTCCCCAGACACGGGGCAGAGGACAATCTACCCCATACTTCTGAACATCTACATTAGCTCTTTGGTTATGTATTTGTACACATGTTCCATAGTTCTCCCGTCCCTATCAATCTCAAACTATCCAGAATCTAATTTCACCATTTTAAAAACATCAATCATGTCTCCTCTAAGCCTGTGTTCTTGCCATGAAAATAGCCCTAACACATCGAGCCTATCATGGTAATTAAGAGGCCTAAAATTGAGTAACATTTTGGTTGCCTCCCCTCTGTATTTTCTCTTAGGCCTCAAATATCCTTAGCCATATGCAGGGGGTAAAATTGGACATAATACTCTAATTGTGACTGTACCAAGCCCTTGTACAGTCTACATATAGGGCTGGAAATCCAAGTGGTTAGTGGCACACGTTAGCGCTACAAGATGGCGCTAAAACGCCATTGACAGTTGTAACGACAGCTGATGCTGGTTCCAGCACCGCATGCCATATCAGTGTTGCCAGTGGCGCTGCCGGTAAACTCGATCGCCAGGGACCTCAATATCATGGAGACTGTGACATCACTGGATGTCTGATCTCCCAAATTCGTTATAGCCACTTACCTTAACGGCAGTGCAGAACAACGTTAGAGAGAGCTGGCATCTACCAGCAGGAAGCAGGCTGCAGCAGTGATATATAAAGGCATCATCCCCAATCAGCTGTACCTGGCAGGGTTTTGCAGTTTCAGTGCCTGTTTGCTACTTCCTGCAACTGCTACAGCTTTCTTTAGTTATTTCAAGTTTTTTGGTGACAGGGAGTGTTGATTCAAGTGCAGAAGTCACTCATTATTTGTTAAAGGCTCCTGCTCACAACATGTCCTCACAGTCATGAGGCTGTGGGATTGCAGGATTACCTCAGGAGGACGACGAGGCAGAGGAGGATGAAGAGGAAGAGGAGGAGGATGAGGACGAGGAGGATGAGGACGAGGAAGAGGAGGAACAGGAGGGACGGCGGTGGCAGCAAGACAATTGGCCTTCTAGCCGGGCTGTCCATGACTGGCTCTTCAGACTCTGATTCACATGAATGAAACCCCAGATCCCTGTAGCTCACCGCATCCTCATCATACAGTCCCTGTCTCATGGCATATCACAGCATCCTCCAGGTAAAAAGGTGAAATGAGAGAGCCCACAAAATATTCCAAATACACTTAATAAATGTACCTATAAACATATCACACATATGACATGAATTCTAATATGTAATGACTCTTGTGCCTGCCATAGTTGAATAGCTGTCATTGTGTGCAAGGTGTGAGCTGTGGGTGTTAGTGTTGCTAGGTAGAGATTGTTGGTGGGTGGGTGCTGGGGGTGTGGTGCATTGAGCAGTGTGTGAAGCTTGTGGTACAGATGTTGGTATGTAGCATTTGTTGAAGCATTCAATCACCCTGACCACCTGTGTGAGCTCGCTAAACTTCTACCTGCATGGGGTGTGGGTCCTGGGGACCACAGTCCTGCCCGTGATGTAGTGTGCCACCTCCCTCCACATAATCCAGCAGACTTGTGGCAAGGGCCTCCTGTCAGTTGCCGGGTATAGGGTGGGATATGTGTTGGTGTAGGGGTTACGGGGATCGGGTGGGATATGTGTCGGTGCAGGCTCGATGGGCCGAAATGGCCTCTATCTGCACTGTGGGGTTTCTGTGATTCTGTGATTCTGTGATACAGAACCACCCGCCTTCCCTCCACTGCTAAAACCAACATCTCCAAAGCTTCATCTGAAAACCTCCGGGCTCACTCCCTGGGGCAGCAATCTGCCATCAGGATTTATAAGTAAGTGCTCTTCTCCTTGTCCTTCTTCTTATGGTTGTTGAGGCAGCTGTATAATCAACAATGCTGAGAATGAGGTGCTGCAGCATCAATGAACCTCCCCTTTAAGTAGTGAAAAAGCCTGTGGCAATCATTGCTTGAGTTTAGACTACACCCAATATTGGTCCATCTTTTCAGTGTAATGCCAATGAGCTTGGGTTTTTAGACAAGAATCATGACTGCAATCATTTAATGAGGAGTGAGGACGAATTTTGCATGCAGTCTAGGCAATTTTCAACTGGCGCTACTTAATCATTTTTAGTCTAAACACCACGCATTCCTTGGCTATAATGAATTTCTAGCCCATAGTGTTCTTAGATTTATATTGTAGCGTCCTAGCAATGCAACCTAGACCCCTATTATCTGTCTTCCCACCTGCCTCTTCACACTACTCATGGGCCCTCAGTGCTTTATCCACTATGATCTCTAGGTTCCTTTCCTGCTCAATAACCTTTCATGGGTGCCCTTGCATTGTATACACATACCTGGAGTTTCCCAGACCCAAATTCATAACACATCACATACCTATATTGAATTTATCCAACTCAGCCCGTAGCCTATAAATGCATATTTCTGCAAACTTGTGAATGGTTTCCTTAAAGCTCTCATCCAATTTATTTATGAAGATGATTAACAGCAATGGTCACAGCACAGTGCCTTCATTTTTAATAAACATTTTATTTGTATTTAAAATATATGCCCCTGAGATAATTATTTCAAAAAGGAGTCTGCCAGAAAGCATTGTACAGGCTGGTTTAAAATAGTGCCACCTACTTAAATTGTTTAGTTTGACTAGACATGAGCAGTTGGTGTTTACTTATGTTATGTTGCTTGTCTTAAAAGCCTCATGATGAAACCCTTATCATGAGTGTGGGCTCATGTTTAATAGGGTGCGCTTTAATCACAAGATAGATACAGTTAAGAAAGGTCATTTGTTTCATCTTAGCTCAGCCATCCAGAAAAAAATATACAGATTCCCCCTCAGCTATCCATGTGTTTCTTAAAATAATTCGAGGGTTTAATGGCTGGTGCATAAATCAGTCAAACCCTTATCGCGAATGTGTGCTTGCGACTGGTGGAGTATATATTCTTAATGGATGGTTATAAAGCAGAGCACACAGACCTGTTGTTAATGTTGAAGAGGAAACCACATCTATGGTGCATTCACAGGTCTTCCTTCAAACAGTAATGAAAGTAGCAACAGAAGTGAAATATTTGGTTTGCAAATATTTGTTAAGCTTTTATTTCATGAAAACATAGAGGTAATCAGCAACGCTGAAAAAGATAACCAATGCGTGAACTGTAATTAAGCAAAGACAACCAAACTTTTCCATTGTATTTAACCAAGGGGAAAGGATAAATTACTGAGATTGTAAAAATAGATCTGAACTTTAATCCGTTATATTTTCCATAGTGAGCTAATGCTGCCCTGGCATTTTAAGATCTACCAGATCTCCATGTTTTTGTCATGTTCAGTTTGCAAATTCAAAAAGTGATAAACCCGGAGTAGCAATTATGAGAACCGCCATTATTTCCAGACAGAGAATTTGACAGGAACTATTTTTCCAATAAATTACAATGAATGCAGCTCACGCTGAGCTGATTACCTCCTTCCACAGGGAGCTGGATGCATACCAATACAAAAGCAAAATACTGTGGATGTTGGAAATCTGAAATATAAACAGAGAATGCTGGAAATACTCAGCAGGCCAGGCAGCATCTGTGGAGAGAGAAACAGAGTTAATGTTTCGGGTCGATGACCTTTCAACAGACCAAGTTGGGAGGTGGGCTGGAGGTTAGAGGGCTGGTATCAACTGATGTCAGATATTCCACGGAATACAAGTTTTCTTCAGGAGATTTAAATGGATGGAGTTGTGTCCAGGATGGAGTTGTGCCCAGGGTGGAGTTGAGCCCAGGATGGAGTTGAGCCCAGGATGGAGTTGAGCCCAGGGTGGAGTTGAGCCCAGGGTGGAGTTGAGCACAGGGTGGAGTTGAGCCCAGGGTGGAGTTGTGCCCAGGGTGGAGTTGAGGCCAGGGTGGAGTTGAGCCCAGGGTGGAGTTGTGCCCAGGGTGGAGTTGAGCCCAGGGTGGAGTTGAGCCCAGGATGGAGTTGAGCCCAGGATGGAGTTGAGCCCAGGGTGGAGTTGTGCCCAGGGTGGCGTTGAGCCCAGGGTGGAGTTGAGCCCAGGGTGGAGTTGAGCCCAGGATGGAGTTGAGCCCAGGGTGGAGTTGAGCCCAGGATGGGGTTGAGCCCAGGATGGAGTTGAGCCCAGGATGGAGTTGTGCCCAGGATGGAGTTGAGCTCAGGATGGAGTTGTGCCCAGGATGGAGTTGAGCTCAGGATGGAGTTGTGCCCAGGATGGAGTTGTGCCCAGGATGGAGTTGAGCTCAGGATGAAGTTGAGCCCAGGATGGAGTTGTGCCCAGGATGGAGTTGAGCCCAGGGTGGAGTTGAGCCCAGGGTGGAGTTGAGCCCAGGATGGAGTTGTGCCCAGGATGGAGTTGAGCTCAGGATGGAGTTGTGCCCAGGATGGAGTTGTGCCCAGGATGGAGTTGAGCTCAGGATGAAGTTGAGCCCAGGATGGAGTTGTGCCCAGGATAGAGTTGGGCCCAGGGTGGAGTTGAGCCCAGGGTGGAGTTGAGCCCAGGATGGAGTTGTGCCCAGGATGGAGTTGAGCCCAGGATGGAGGTGTGCCCAGGATGGAGTTGAGCCCAGGATGGGGTTGAGCCCAGGATGGGTAGTTTGTATGTGGCCTGTGGTAGCAGTGAGCTTGATGGATCAAATGATCTTTTCTCATTCATGGTTTCTTGTGTCCTTATGTAAATCACTGTGAAATGCATCAGTTCCTTTTTGCCATTCCCGAGGCTGTCGTCCTGTGGAGATTTTGATTTCCGTAAATGTGTTGCGGGAGCCAAGAATGCCTGCAACCTGATGGTGTGACAAGGAAACGATGAAGTGTGCATGTACCCACGGGCATGGGAGGGGGATCTTTCTCTATTCGTGACATAGGCCAGGGTTAAATGGTGTTGACGTGCGGCTGGTTAAATATTATGGTTTTTGCACAGTAACCTTTGCAAGTACTTATGTAAACTTTCTCTTAGGAGATTAAACGCCCATGACTGGGTATATTGCGCAGCCTTGATGAAGATGAATAGCCTTTTCATGTTTTCTTAATTTCTTCGCCTCTTGCTTTCGTGTAGTCAGGATGTGATTGCCAAGTCCCTGAGATACGAACATACGAAAATGAAGGACAGGAAAAAGCCATCATATGGTTGTGATGCCTGGCGTATCATCATGAGACACTCCTTACTCACCAGCAACCATTGACCTCCTGTTTGAGGCAGAAAGCCAGATAAAAACCCATGGCTAATTAGGGGGGGAAATCCTCTCTACTCACTTCACTTTGAACTTCAATAACTTTTACAAAATGTGTATCATTACTCAATAAATTCTATATAACACAGAATAGATATATAGATGTGGGAATCCTGAGAAAGGTCACCTCTCATAGTATTGACTGAACTTCATCTGGGTCATATGGAAGAGGGAAGCAAATACTTTTAGTGTGGTGCTGAAGGGATGCAGCAAACCCTAAACAAAAGGTTATTGGCAAGAGAGAGGGTATGTTCAGGTCTATGGAGGCAAATACCCAGAACTGGGCTCACTAATTTTCAAAAATAAGACCAGTCTGGATACATGTAGGATTGGGTTCTGTCGAATAGTATGGGATAAAATGGAATGTTTGGTCGATGGTGTGCAGTAAGCCTTTCCTGTAATGAGCTTCCTCTCCTAATGATGTGCTTCCATCCAAGAAGGTAGTCAGTTCAAAATTCTACCTGCAGCAAGTTGTCAAGTCTGTCACTATCTGTGCTATACAGCAGAAGAGATGATAGCAAGGGATGGATCTCATTAACTAGTCCCTTAACCCTTGCGAGTAAACTATCAAAATGCTCTAATATAGGAAAATAAAACCAGTGAAGTTTCACAATTGTACACAAATGACCTGTAGTATATTTCAAGTAGAGGCTCTGTCTATAAAGGTCACAGGACCAGACAATGAAGTATTTATGTGGATTATTACCCTATGCTTCTAACAGATATTATGGCTGTTGCTGAAAATTAATAAGCTGTTGGAAAAATTACTGCAGTTCAAAATTAAGTTAATTTGTGGGAATTATACAAATTACACTGGCAAAGACCTGTTTGGCCAAATGGCCAATTTCTGTGCTGTAAAACTCTATGTAAGACTGCTTTCTGACTCAGCATCTCAAAGAGGAAAGCAGAGGTAATCATATACAATTTGTAGTCTTTATAGTGAGCCTAGCCTGGTCTCAGGTCTCCATGTGGGAAAACACCTGGGCAGCAGTGTCCACAATATTATAAGGTCTCAATAGGCTGGCAGAACCAAAGGTGCTGAAAATCTACAATTCACAGAATCACAGAAACCCCACAGTGCAGATAGAGGCCATTTCGGCCCATCGAGCCTGCACCGACACATATCCCACCCGATCCCCGTAACCCCTACATCAACACATATCCCACCCTATCCCCGTAACCCCACGTATTTAATCCCCCTAACACTAAGGGTCAATTTATCATAGCCAATCAACCTAACCCGCACATCTTTGGACTGTGGGAGGAAACCGGAGCACCCGGAGGAAACCCACGCAAACACGGGGAGAATGTGCAAACTCCACACAGACAGTCACCCGAGGCCGGATTCGAACCCGGGTCCCTGGCGCTGTGAGGCAACAGTGCTAACCACTATGCCACCTGATTACAGAAAGACAAACTTTACTAAAATGGTAGAAGCTTTGGAGCAGGTAAAATGGTTAATCCTACAAGGTGGTGGTGAAACTGGTGCAGAATATAAAGGGAAAGCTTTTTAAGAACAAAATAAAACATGCGGAAGACAAATATATGCCCAAAGACAAAAGAAGGGACTGTGGTAAGAAAAAGCCAAGATGGCGGACTGGTCACGTACAAGGACAAATAAGACGTAAACAAAAATGCTTTTATAAATTAAAGGCGCAGTAAAATAAAGATAAGCACCAGGAATAGCTTACAAATAACTATGGCCTAGAAAACAAAGCATACTGCTTTGTCAAAAGCGAAATACTGTGGATGCTGGAAATCTGAAATAAAAACAGAAAATGCTAGAAGCACTCAGCAGGTCAGGCAGCATCTGTGGAGAGAGAAACAGAGTCAACGGGCAGGATTTTCATTGGGCCGTGGAGGCGGGATTGGAAGCGTGTGGGTGGTTAAAATTGCAAAAACTGGCGGGCGGGCCCAACCCCACCTCCATCCTGCCTCCAAGCAAGTTTCATTAATTCGTGTCTAATGGTCACGTCTCCGTCCCACCTCCAAGAGGCGGGATAGGCCATTAAGGCCCTTAACAAGCACTAAATTGCTTTTATAATGCCATTTTGAAAGGCCTTTGTGATTTTAACCCTTTTCCCACATGAAACACGCCTGTTCTGAAACACGACGATGAAACCTGACGGGATCACTATTGGATTGCTGACTATCAGCTGCAGCTCAACCATTAAAAAGGAGATTTGATCAGCCATCATTTGCAGGTGGCAGGACTTTGTAGTCTCAGGTCTGGGGAACTTTTAGAAGGCATAACCACAGCTGTGGAAGTTTGGAGCCTGACAACCATCTCCAGTGTGACCTCCTGGGAAACCCCTCTCGCCACCCTCACTGAGCGCTTCCTCAACTGAGGCATATACCAGAAGCATGGGAGCCATTTATTTCCTTCCCTTCTGGACATTAGATGAGGATGAACACCAGCTGTGGCACCAGCAGAACCAGGAACAACAGCAGCACCAACAGCAGCAGCACCAACAGCAGCAGCAACAACAGGAGCGCCAAGCTGCTGCTCACCCACCTGAAGCTGCACAGGCCAGAAGGGGCCAGCGCATGGAAGCCCGTCGGCGCAGGAGATACCCCCCAAACAGGGTCTACAGACACAGGGTCAGCTACCTCAACATGTCTGAGCAGCAATGCCAAAGGCGGCTCCGACTTTCGCGAGAGGTAGTGGGTGACATCTGCACAATGCTGCAACGAGACCTGAAGGCCAGAGGACCAGGTGGACAACCCTTACCAGTGGCTGTCAAAGTCACCACCGCACTCAACTTTTTTGCATCAGACTCATTCCAGGGATCAGCAGCAGACATCAGCGGCATCTCCCAGGCGGCCGCACACACTTGTATCATGCAGGTAACCGATGCCCTCTTTGCCATCGCGCACAATCACATCCATTTCACCAAGGATCAAGCAAGTGTCATGGCGCGTGCGGTTGGATTAGTTAATCTGGCAGGGTTCCAAGGGTGCAGGGCGTCGTTGACTGCACACATGTGGCCCTTAAAACACCCCATCACAATCCAGGTATTTTTGTCAACCGCAAGGGCTTCCACTCCCTTAATGTTCAGCTGGTGTGTGACCACAAGAAGGAAATTTTGCATGTTTGTGCCAAGTACCCTGGCAGTTGCCATGACTCCTTCATACTGCGCCAGTCTGGTGTGCCTCCGCTATTCAGTCTGCCAGACCAACTTAACATTTGCTTCTTGGAGACAAGGGCTATCCCCTGAAGATGTGGCTAATGACGCCGTTGAGGAGGCCATCCAACGAAGCTGAGGAGAGCTACAACTCCAGCCACATGTCCACCAGAGCCATAATCAAGCAAACCATTGGTTTGCTGAAGATGCGCTTCAGATGCCTGGATAGGTCAGGTGGAGCCCTGCAGTACTCAGCAGCCAACGTCGCCAGAATCGTCGTGGTTTGCTGTGCACTTCACAACATGGCACAGCGTCGTGGCTTGCAGATTCCTGAGGACCAAGTGGCTCCTCACATATCCTCCACAGATGAGGAGGAGGAGAGCAAAAACGCACATCTTGCAGAGGCCCATCAACCAGCGGCAGCAGTACGCGAGAACATTGCTGCCCAGGATGCAAGGAACGCACTCATCTTGGCCAGATTTACTTAGCATGGTGGCATAGTGGTTAGCACTGTTGCCTCACAGCGCCAGGTACCCGGGCTCGAATCCGGCCTTGGGCGACTGTCTGTGTGGAGTTTGCACATTCTCCCTGTGTTTGCGTGGGTTTCCTCCGGGTGCTCCGGTTTCCTTCCACAGTCCAAAGATGTGCGGGTTAGGTTGATTGGCTATGATAAATTGACCCTTAGTGTTAGGGGGATTAAATACGTGGGGTTATGGGGATAGGGTGGGATATGTGTTGGTGTAGGGGTTACGGGGATCGGGTGGGATATGTGTCGGTGCAGGCTCGATGGGCCGAAATGGCCTCTATCTGCACTGTGGGGTTTCTGTGATTTCTGTGATCTTTCTCTTACACGTGCTCCTACGTGGTGCTTCCCCTGTGGCTTCAACAGACGTGGAGGCCCCTTGCTCACTTTCCTGCTGCTCCTGTCTCGACACCTTTGGCGGGTGTCCTCTGGGGTTGCGAACCTGTGAGGGCTCGTCAACAGTCTGCTGCTCCTGCGGCTGTGCAGGGGTTGAGACGCCGATCTCAGTTGGGTGTGGACTCTGTTGGGGCTCTGACCGAGGGCTCTGCAGTGGCATGGAAGTGTGAGCGCTTGGAGAGGAGCCCCCACTTCCTTGATGTCTGCCACCAACTTCCCTTTTATGGGTCAGGTCCCCCTCAGCACTTGCAAGTGGCTTGAGAGCACCTTGCTGCACATCAGGGGGACCATGGGGACACGTATCTGCACTGGCAGTCCTACTCAGAAGGACTTCCATGAAGGTCTGGTTTCTCTGTTCAATAGATGACCATCGCTCCTCCAGAGATGTCATTCTATTCTGAACAGTCACCATGTTTTCTGCACTCTGGCGACTTATCACCTCCATGGAGGTTGCCATCCTTTCCATGGTGATGCGTTCATGCACCAATGGCTCCACAAAGGCTCTGCTCATGTCCACGATGGACTCCTCCATTCGCTCCACACTCGCAGCGACCCTGGAGATAAAACATGCCAGAGACTCCTGCATCTGTTCCTGGAGTTCCAGCACCGCTGATCTTATGGATGGACCCAGAGGCAGAGGGTCGACAGGCAGCTGAGCCGAGCTGGCACCCTCCAACTAGGACTCTCCACTGCTGTCCCTGTCTCCACAATCTGCTGATGCTCACTTGTGAGCTGTTATACACCAGGTGACAACACTACTCTATGTCCCAAAGGTCCCACCGAGGTGTGAGTGTCTGTGCTGGTGCTGGGTGCGCTGAATTCTGCTGATGCTGCACCCTCAGAGGTTGCAGCTTCCTCTGAGGAGTCTTGAGGATCATGCTGTTCCTCCTGGCTAGTGGGGACGGGTGATTGTGATGGTCCTGTGGGGGAGTAAAGGAAAGAGTCAGAGATGTGATGGCAGGGTTACATGCACATTGCATATTGCAGATGATCATTAGTCCATCTGTTAGAGCTTCAGAATCATTATCAGCGACTCATGCAATGTCAATGAGAGAGATGGAAAACTATTCTCTCACCAGCTTGCTGTGATGCACCGCTCTGTCCGTCCCCCACTTGCGCATCTTCCTCCACTCCTACGATCTCCAGGACCACCTCCTCCCAGGGGGTGAGGTGGGCTACTGAGGGTGGCCCTCCTCCTTTCCTCGCTCTTTCTCATTTATTGTGAGCTCTCTTTTCCTGCAATGAGGGAGACAAGTCGAGGTTGAGTGAGAATGAAGGAGTGAGTGTAGAGATTCCATAGCATAGATACTTAGAAGGAGACAAAGATGGAGTGAGGTGGCAAGACCAAGGGCCCTCCCTGTGTGTTGTCAGTTGTTTTCATAGCATCACAGTGATAGGGAGTGTGAGGGCTGCATAGTCGAATAGTTAGGTGAATGTGACCATAGAGAGAGAGGGAATGGGTAAGGGTGTATGGATGTCAGTGTCAAGTGGGATGTGGAGGAAGAGATTGCTAAAGCTGAGTGCTGGTGAGGAGAGGCAATGGGGATCAGATTGAGGGTGATGGGAAAGTCATACTCACTTTTCCAGCGCGCAGAAGGTCATGAAATCTCTTCCTGCACTGAATCCAGGTTCTGCGGGTTACTGATAATGAGTTGACCTCCTCTGCCACCTGGACCCACAGAGCCTTGGTCTGCTGGGGAGGCTTCTTCCTCCCTGAAGAAGGGAAGAGCACCTCTTTATGAGCTCTTGCTCCCTCAACTAAAGCCTGCAGGGCAACGTCATGAAACCTGGGAGCAGCCCTAGCTCTCCGGCTGGCCATTCTTCCTCCAGATCCCTGTAGCATGAAAGGCCAAAAGGTTGGCAGTCTGCAGAAGAAGCAGGGCTTGTTGCAGACCTTAAATGCAGCAGCAATGATGACGTCATCGGAGGCGACTTTCAGACTGGAAAAACTAATTTGCCATGGGTCCCCACACGTTGGAACTCAATTGGCCAATTAAGTTAAAATCGCATCAATCTCCCACATCGATTTAGATTCGGGTGGATGACACGAAATGCGGATTACACGACCCCAGCCCGCCCCTGAATTAAAATCCAGCCCAACGTTTCCGGTCGATGACCATTCATCACAACTGATAACATTTCACCCTAGTACAGGACCTTGGTCAGGTCTCAGTTTAAATACTGTGTTCAGTTTTGGTCTCCTTACATGGTGGGTGATATTGAGGCTTTGGAAAGGGCGCAGAGGAGGGACACAA
Source organism: Somniosus microcephalus (assembly GCF_052327205.1). Lineage (NCBI taxonomy): Eukaryota > Metazoa > Chordata > Chondrichthyes > Squaliformes > Somniosidae > Somniosus > Somniosus microcephalus. The sequence goes on along the minus strand of NC_140991.1, from coordinate 42,655,137 downwards.
GATTAATTCCCCGTTTAAAAGCATCTTAGTTACCAAAATGGCTCAAAGAACTGGGACTCTACACTTTGGAGAAGCGTAGACTTAGGGGTGATTTGATCAAGGTTTATAAAGGCGATGAAAGGAATAGAATGCGTTTGTGTAGACAGTTTGCTCCAACTAAATAGTTCAGGGAGGACTCGGAGTCACAATCTCACGTTATGTAAAAGCAGAACTAGGTTAGATGTCAGGAGGTGGTTCTTTTCACGGAAGGATAATGGATCTGTGGATCAGGCTGCCGGTTCATGTGGCGAATGCTGATTCGCTAAATTACTTCAAGCGAAGCATCACAACTGTGTGGGACAGGCTGGGTGAACCAGTGGGTCTTTTCCCATCTGTCATTTTTTGTATGTTCGTGAAGTCATGCAGCTGACTGAGATTTGTTTTTCAATGTCAGTGCTTTAAATATGGATGTTTTCTAGATAGGAAGGCTGACAGCTACCCTTAATAAACAATAAGTAGTTTTTTTTCTGGCAGTTCCTACAGGCTGAAAAGGATCCAATGTAGCTTGTGTCATGTGCTAACCAATACTCAGCTAGCTCCAAGGCAGATGATTCTTATTAACAGCAATTTGTAATAAAAATTTCCTCAGAACTGAAATGATCTTTATGACTTTCCGATTTTTTTTTTTGCTAACATACCATGTCCCAAGAAAAGTTCTGTTTACATAGGAAGCTTTTATTTATGCTAAGCTCTGGCCTCTCTGGATTCAGGGAAGGCTGTGCCTCACGACCATTTAAAACATTTCTTAATTTGGCCTTGTCATCGAGCGTTATTGGCAGACTCTCCGCACTTTCCCGACAGTTTTTCCTTTGGGTGGATTTTTCTTACTTCCAGTGTTTCCTCCTCTGTGTTGCACCTTTTTCTTTTGTCAAAATGGATTATCAGCCAAAACAGCCTCGTCCGTATTCCTTTTTAAAGAGGCAGGAAATTGGCACTATCGAGTGGTGGGAGGACAAGTTACAAGCTCGCAGACAATGAACAGCATAAAAAAAAGATGAAATTCATGATGCAAGCCAAACGTTGCCGATAATAAGCCATAATTCACATCACTTTCACCTTGTGTCAGTTCCGGTGATGGTGATGAAAAATCAAATGTTATGTAACTGACAGTTAGACAGCAGAAGGCCGACAATCAGAATGTTTGTAATTTTTACACAGATTACCAGTGAACCAGCAAATAACAGCCCAGGCTCTCAGGATACTGCGGATAATATTAATGATAATTCACGTATCCCAATGCAGGATCAGAAAGTAGGGCATGTTTGCCACTGATGAACTGAAGACATTAGTAAAGACCATTATCGACAGCTGAATCCAGCTAACAGAAACCATTCTAAAGTTTGGAATGACATACAGCACCAGTGCTTTAAGTTACACTTGGGTCAGGCTCCTGCAAACAGAACAGAAACAAAATCATCATCGCTTGCTTCAGCAATAATTCTGTAAGAGGAGGAATAGAAAGAAAGGGAGGTGTTGGCAGAAAAGAATGAAAAGTTCTTGCCAAAGGGAGAAGCTGTGTCGGCCTTGCCGGTTCTATCTGGGCACATTATAGGAGCCATCTCATGGACATTCAGACTTTCTAATGAACTATTGTCTGTGGTAAATACTGGAAGGTGATTAACTGCAATCAGCAGTGATGTTAATTGCCTTTACAGTGGCTGTGAAAGTAATGGTGGTCATTCATTTCTTGGCTGCTCGGTCTTTCCAGACACCAGGGGACTATGTTTTGCCGCAGGATAAGCCTTTGTGTTCACCTGCAATCAAGGGGTGACTGATGCACTGTTCCAGAGTCCTTGTAAGTTAATATACTTCTACATAGGTCTAATTAAACACTAATCTTATGTCATTGATGGCTTTCCAAATACTGGGTGTGAAACATCACACATTATGCAGCATAACAAAGAGTGCCTATTTCCACCTCCGTAACATTGCCTGTCTCCGTCCCTGCCTCAGTACTTCCGCTGTTGAAACCCTCATCCATGCCTTTGTTACCTCTAGACCTGACTATTCCAACACACTCCTGACCGGCCTCCCACATTCTACCCTCCGTAAACTTGAGGTCATCCAAGACTCTGCTGCCCGTGTCCTAACTCGCACCACGTCTGTGGTGTATGTAACCTGTTCCACCTTAAGAAAACTACTTTAAGAGATGTACTACTTTCTCTTGGCTGCTGTATACTGTAATACCGGTGGTGACCACACCGGTATATAAGTGTTGTGTAAGGATTTGCTGGGTAGCTCAGCCCTGACCTCCGAATAGTAAAGACCTGTTAAAAGTTATTCTTGTTGTCTGTGTCCAGTGATTGATCCTAAACATAACTGGGACACACAGACTCAACAGTGGCGACGAGTCCGATCTTACCCTGCGGCAATTTTACATCCAAGGCAGCTTCGTCCTCAGAACGGGCGTCGAGAAGAGGCATCCGCCCTCATCATCCTGCTGAGCACCATCGCACGGGAGGCATCGAGAACCCGGGTTAAAAAGAAAAAGAATTCTGACCACGAAGCCCTCCATCAGCGACAGGCAATGATCATCCCTTCTACCATGGTGGTGGGTAAGCCGATCAGCGACACGAGCAGAAAGTCGGCCGCGTTGGCTGTGGAGTAGGGGAGGGAAAACGGAGGAATAAGGGCGGAGAGCTCGGCCACGGCCGGTAGAAAGGGCCGGGCTGCAATTGAGGCCGAGAGGCGCAGCGACTGGGGCAGCTTAAGGCTCGAGAGCCGCGGAGAACTCAAACGCAGCCGATGTACAGGACCGGGCTGCAAGCGGGGCTGCGAGGCAAAGCAGCGTCGGGGAGTGAGAACCGCTGGGGAGGCAAGAACGGCAGCAGCAAGGCAATCGCCATTGCAGCCAGCGGGGGAAGAAGGCAAACGCGGGAATCCGCCATTGTAGTCGGCGGGGGAAGAAGACGAGCGCGGGAAAGACCGCCAAGCGTGGGAAGCCGCCATTTTAGTAGGCGGGGGAAGAAGCGCAGGAAGCCGCCATTTTGAGAAAAAGAAAAATTTAAAAAACAAATTGCAAGGATGCCTAAACATGGGAGCATTAATACCTTTGATAGCGATATCGAAGATTGGACCACGTATGTAGAACGCATGGAAGTGTATTGTAAAGCAAATAAGGTACCAAATGATGAGAAAGCACTAACCTTATTAAGCTCAATGGGTGCGAAAACATACGGGCTATTGAAGCACCTTCTATCACCAAATAAACCGGCGGATCAGACTTTCACGAATATTGTTACTGTCCTGAAAGATCATTTAAACCCCACGCCGCTGATGATAGCGGAACGATTTAAATTTTACAGAAGAACGCAGCTGAAAGATGAAAGCAACGCTGAATTTTTAATTGAACTGCGTAAGCTAGCAAAGTACTGTCAGTTTGGAACAGGACTAGCAGATGCGCTGAGAGATAAATTTGTGTGTGGATTGTTAAAAGAAGGAACACAAAAGCGACTGCTTGAGGAGAATGAGCTTACGCTTGATAAAGCTGTCACTATTGCAGCATCGCACGAAGCCGCAGCGAGAGGCACTGCGGAAATGCAGCTACGGTCACCGGAACTCAGCACCAATCAAATGGTCTTGAGTACAGTAAAATGTTATCGCTGTGGAAAGACAACGCATGATCAGAACCAGTGCTGGTTCAAAAATCAGGAATGCAGAAAATGTGGCAGGCTTGGTCACATAGCTAAAGTATGCCGGTCAGGAAAGAAGACCAGCAACAAAAAGTCACCGCAGGAAAAGTACAGAAAGGTACACAAGGTGACAGAGAACAGTTCGAACGAACAGAAGTCAGATTCAGACTCCAGCAGTAATGAACTGGGTAGTCTAAGAGTACACAATGTTGGTAAGGAAGCAGACCTCCAGACAATTTGGGTCACACTTCAGATAGCAGGAGTCCAAGTGAAGATGGAATTGGACATTGGATCGGCATTGACGGTCATGAATAAGAAAGATTACAAAAGGTTATTCCCACATATTCCCCTACGGGATACGGAGATTGTATTGAAAACATACACGGGGCAAAGAGTATACCCCATTGGGAAGATAGAGGTAAAGGTGGTCCACAAGGGCAAAGAAAGCCGAGGAATGGACTTATATGTGCTACCTGAGGGTGGTCCACCACTACTGGGACGGGAGTGGATTAGGAAAATGAATATGGACTGGCATTCCTTAAAAGCACTAACGGTAGATTCCGGTACAAAAGATGTCAAACCTAAACGATTGTCCAGAATATTGGACGATGCTAAAGAGGTGTTCCAACAGGGACTGGGAACACTGAGAGGAATTACGGCAAACATCAAGGTTGAAGAACATGCAAACCCGAAATTTTTCAAAGCCAGACCGCTACCTTATGCAATACGACCTGCTGTGGAAGCTGAGCTGGAAGGGCTAGAACGTTCAGGAGTACTGTCTAAGGTAGACTGGAGTGAGTGGGCCACGCCCATTGTCCCCGTCATGAAGCGTTCATCGAGCAACAAGCTGGGGGAACCGGGGAAGGTTCGCATCTGTGGAGATTTCAAGATCACTGTTAATCCGGTGCTTCACACGGTGCAGTATCCGCTTCCGCGGATTGAGGATATCTTCGCTTCGTTGTCTGGCGGGAAACACTTCACCAAGATAGACCTGGCGCAGGCGTACTTACAGATGGAAGTTGAGGAAGAGTCACGCCAGTATCTCACGATCAACACGCATAGAGGCTTGTACCGGTATAATAGACTGGTTTTTGGAGTGGCATCGGCTCCGGCAATTTGGCAGAGGGCCATGGAGCAGGTATTACAGGGAATTCCAGGTACACAATGTTACCTGGACGATATTCTGATTACAGGAGATGATGACGAGGAACACCTTGCAAACTTGGAACTGGTGCTCACCAGATTGAAAGAATATGGTCTTCGAGTTAATCGCCAGAAATGTGAATTCTTTCAGAAGCGGATCTCGTACTGTGGTCATGTCATTGACCAGGAGGGGCTTCATAAGTCTCCTGACAAGATTGAAGCCGTTGTGAAGGCTCCCGTTCCGGATAATGTATCCCAATTGAGGTCGTTTCTAGGGTTGATTAACTATTACCATAAGTTTCTGCCAAATTTATCCACGGTGCTGCACCCGCTGAACGCTCTTTTGCAGAAGGGAGTACCATGGAAGTGGAGCGAGGACTGTAAGAGGGCCTTTCGCGAAAACAAGGCATTGATCACCTCAGAGGAAGTGTTGGCTCACTTCAACCCAACGCTGCGTATTCGTTTGGCTTGTGATGCTTCTCCATATGGTATTGGGGCAGTACTCTCACACAAGTTGCCAAATGGCCAGGAGAGGCCAGTTGCGTTCGCATCCAGATCATTGACCTCCGCTGAGCGCAACTATGCTCAGATAGATAGGGAGGCTCTCAGCCTTGTGTGGGGAGTAAAGAAGTTTAATCATTACCTGCAGGGCCAAAAGTTTACGCTTCTGACAGACTACCAGCCGTTGGTATCCATTTTTAACCCTAAGAAGGGTGTTTCGGTGATGACAGCACAGAGACTCCAGAGATGGTCCCTTTTCCTAGGGGCACATCAATATCAGATAGAATTCAAAGGTACAAAGCAGCATGGTAATGCTGATGGGCTGTCGCGCCTGCCACTACCTACAGAGGAGGAGGCACCGACGGTTGACCCTGTTGAGTTGTTTCACTCGACCATCATCGAATGTTTACCAGTCACCAATGCAAGTATTGAAAGAGAAACCAGGAACGACCCGACACTGTCCAGGGTCTACGAAGTGACAGTGAAGGGATGGCCAGCACATGGTGATCCACTGTTACCGGCATTCTCAGCAAGACGGGAACAGCTGTCCGTCTGTCAAGGAACATTGATGTATGGAACAAGGGTGATTATTCCTCCTAAGTTAAGAGAGAGAGTTCTAAAGGAACTGCATGAAGGTCATCTGGGGTGAGTCAAGATGAAAAGCCTTGCTAGGGCTTATGTGTGGTGGCCGGGTATCGACCAACAGATAGAGGATCTGACGAAAAGCTGCTCAGGGTGCCAAAAAGTGCAAAATGCACCTCCAATTGCACCGCTGCATCCATGGGAATGGCCTTCAACCCCATGGCAACGTGTACATATTGACTTTGCTGGTCCTTTCATGGACTCCATGTTTTTAATTGCGGTGGATGCGCATTCTAAATGGCCAGAAGTGATTAAGATGACTACCACTACCTCGGAAAAGACGATCGCGGTGTTAAGAACGATATTTGCAAGAAATGGATTGCCAGAACAAATATGTTCAGACAACGGACCGCAGTTCGTGTCAGAAGAATTCCAGAGATTCATGAAGAAGAATGGGGTGAAACATTATACCTCTGCCCCATATCATCCGGCTACAAACAGGTTGGCCAAGAGATTTGTACAAACGTTCAAAAAAGCGATAAAGGCCATGAGCGAAGATCAGACTCCACTACAACACAAGGTGGACAAATTCCTACTGGCATATCGAAACGCCACCAAACGAAACCAAAGTCCTGCCATGATGTTCTATAACAGGAGGTTGCGGTCCAGGTTGGACTTGTTAAAACCAAATGTGCGGAGGGAAGTTGAAAACAAACAGTTCCAGCATATAAATAACAAGACCACTCGGAGTTTCGAAATAGGACAACCAGTGTTAGCCCGGGATTATAAAAATGAGAAATGGCAATCTGGAACAATTCGGGCCAGACAAGGACCCCTGATGTACACGGTAGATGTTGGTGAAAATGTAATACGGCGTCATGCTGACCAACTGGTAGAATCGAGAACAAGGGTCGAACCCATGGTTACGGCAGAGACAACCGTGGAAGAAGTTAGTGAACCTGAAGCATCTACCTCAGAAGTGAATGTACCTGATGATGATGTCCAATCCATAAGAGACCAACTAGATGAGTCACCCCAACAACGAGAATCAGAGACCCCTGAAAGGCGTTATCCAACTCGAATCAGGAGGCCTCCTCAGAGACTGAATCTTTGAACTGTTTTGCATGAAGTTGTATATATGTTATTATGTTATGTTAAATGGGGATATAACTGTTAAGCTAAAAAGGGAGGATTGTGGTGTATGTAACCTGTTCCACCTTAAGAGAACTACTTTAAGAGATGTACTACTTTCTCTTGGCTGCTGTATACTGTAATACCGGTGGTGACCACACCGGTATATAAGTGTTGTGTAAGGATTTGCTGGGTAGTTCAGCCCTGACCTCTGAATAGTAAAGACCTGTTAAAAGTTATTCTTGTTGTCTGTGTCCAGTGATTGATCCTAAACATAACTGGGACACACAGACTCAACAAAGTCCCCTTCACCCATCACCCCTGTGCTCGCTGACCTCAGGCAAATTGTTGGAAAAAATTCTATCACTGCGGTTAGGTTGACTGGCCTGTGATTACTCGATCTATCCCTTTCTCCCTTTTTGAACAGCAGTACATTAGCAATCCTCCAGCAACCAGTAACCAGAGAGGATTAAAAAATGATGGTCAGGGCCTCGACTATTTCCTCTCTTACTTCTCTTAACAGCCTGGGATACATTTCATCCGGGCCTGGTGATTTAACTACTTTCAAAGATGCTAAACCCCTTAATACTTCCTCTCTCACTATGTTTAACTCATCTAATATTTCACACTCCTCCTCCTTAACTACAATGTCTGCATGTCCCTCTTTTTTGTGAAGACAGACTCAAAGTATTCATTAAGAACCATACCCACGTCTTCCGCCTCCACATACAAGCTTCCTTTTTGGTCTTTATTAGGCCCTACTCTTACCTTAGTTATCTTGCTCTTGCTCTTTATGTATTTATAAAACATCTTTGGGTTTTCCTTGATTTTACTTGCCAGTATTTTTTCATGCGCTCTCTTTGCTTTCCTAATTTCCTTTTTAATTTCACCCCTGCACTTTCTATACTCCTCTGGGCTTTCTGCAGTATTTAGCTGTTGGTATCTGACATAAGCTTCCCTTTTTTGCCTTATCCTACCCTGTATGCCCCTTGACATCCAGGGGGCTCTAGATTTGGGAGTCGCATCCTTTTTATTTGTGGGAACATATTTACTCTGAACCCTCACTATCTCCTCCTTGAATGTCTCCCACTGCTCTGGCACTAATTTACCTTCAAGTAGCTGTTTCCAGTCCACTTTTGCTAAGTGGTAACATAATGGTTATGTTACTGGACTAGTAATCCAAAGGCCTGAACTAATGATCCATGAGACATGAGTTCAAATCCCACCACAGCAACTGTGGAATTTAAATTCAATTAAAAATAAATCTGGAATAAAAAGCTAGTATCAGTAATGGTGACCATGAAACTACTGGATTGTCATAAAAACCCATCTGGTTCACTAATGTTCTTTAGGGAAGGAAATCTGCCTTCCTTATCTGGTCTGGTCTATATGTGACATCAGACTCACAGCAATATGGTTGACTGCCCTCTGAAATGGCCTAGCAAGCCACTCAGTTGCATTCAAGAAGGTGGCTCACCACTACCACCTTCTCATGGGCAATAAATGCTGGCCTTGCTGTGAATGAATTAAAAAAATCACATCTCAGCTTAGTGAAATTGGCCTTTCCCCAATCGAGAACTTTTACTCCTGATCTATCTTTGTCCTTTTCCATAACTGCGCTAAATCTAACTGAATTATGATCACCACCACCAAGGTGCTCTCCCACTGATACCCCTTCCACCTGCCCAGCTTCATTCCCTAAAACTTAGTCCAGAACCGACCCCCTCTCTTGTTGGGCTTGCTACATACTGGCTAAAAATGTTCTCCTGAATGCATTTTAAGAATTCTCCGCCCTCTATACCTTTTACACTAATTCTATCCCAATTAATATTAGGGTAGTTGAAATCCCCTACTATTACTGCCCTATTGTTTTTGCACTTCTCAGAAATTTACCTACATATTTGCTCTTCTATCTCCCTCTGACTATTTGGGGGTCTATAGTACACTCCCAGCAGTGTAATTGCCACTTTTTTGTTCTTTGTTCAACCCTTTTGATGATCCTTCTAACATATCATCCCTCCTCACAGTTGTGATTGTTTCCTTAACCAATATTGTGATTCCCTCCTCCTTTTTTATCCCCCCCCACCAGCTCGTCTGAAAACCCTGTAACCAGGTATGTTGAGCTGGCATTTCTGCCCTACTTTCAGTCATGTTTCAGTAATAGCTATGATATGATACTTCCACATGTCTATCTGTGCCCTCAGCTCATCTGCCTTATTCACTAGACTCCTTGCATTGAAGTATATACCATTAAGCACTGCCAAACCCCTTTGTTGTCTATTTTCCAGCCTTCCAAACTCACTTATTAATTTACTGCCTTCCATTTCCAGCTTTGCTTCGCTCCCTTCTGAATATATGCTCAGGTTCCCATCCCCCTGGCAAGCTAGTTTAAACCCTCCCCAACAGCACTAGCAAACCTTCCCGCAAGGATATTGGTCCCAGCCCTGTTGAGGTGCAACTCGTCCTGCTCGTACAGGTCCCACCTCCCTCAGAACTGGTCCCAATGCCTCAAGAATCTAAAGCCCTGCCTCCTGCACCATCTCTCCAGCCACGCATGCATCTGTGCTATCCTCCTATTTCTATACTCACTAGCGCGTGGCACCGGGAGTAATCCGGAGATTACTACCTTTGCAGTCCTGCTTATTAATCTCTTTCCTAGCTCCCTAAAATCTGCCTGCAGGACCTCATCCCTCTTTCTACCTATGTCATTGGTGCCGATATGGACCAAGGCCTCTGGCTGTTCACCCTCCCCCCTCAGAATGTCCTGCAGCCACTCAGTGACATCCTTGACCCTGGCACCAGGGAGGCAACATACCATCCTTCTGGAAATGTCACTATCTTCCTCACTGTTTACTACATCTCTGAGTTTCGTATCATCTGCAAACTTTGAAATTATGTCCTGTATACCCAAGTCCAGGTCATTTAAAGAGCAGTGGTCCTAATACTGAACCTTGGGGGATATCACTGTATAACTCCATCCAGTCGGAAAAACAATTGTTCCGCACTACTCCCTGCTTGCAGTCCCTTAGCCAATTTTGTATCCACGCTGCCACTGATCCTTTAATCCCATAGTCTTCATTTTTGCTAACAAGTCTATTATGTGGTACTTTATCAAGTGCCTTTTGAAAGTTCACATACACAATATCAACCGCACTATCCCTCCGTTACTTCATCAAAGACTGTTAAAAGGTGTCACTGTTAAAAATAGCGGGGTTAATATACTGGAAGGAGATCAAATGGCCAAAGGTAACTTCATTATGTCAACTGATAGTGTGAAAGGATTACCAACCTACAGACATTCAATCAATTCCATCCTGATATTTCAGTAAACATCTATCAATGAAGAAGAGGTGTGTGAGCATCCTATGTGTATTTTGTGGCATCCGCATAAGAATTTAATAAAAATCAAGATTTAAAATTTCCTTCCCCTCTTCAACTCTCTTCAGGAACAAGAGTTAAATTGAAGCAGGTTTATGCTGCGGACAAGAATTGTTTATATTTTCATTTGGATTTAATTGTAGTTAGGGCTACAGATAATTTTTGATAGTTTAAATTCATGAACCAATATGAACCAGACAGCTTTTAAGCTTCAAGTACTGTTTTTATACTCAGAGTTGACGGCTCCATTCTTAAAAGTTGTCTGCGCACCTGAACTGCAGCACAAAATTAAATTAAACGTTACTATTAAACATATGAAAATTAAATCCATCAGATGAATAATTTGGCATGGTTAGATTCATCAAAATAGTTTTAATAATTAGTAGCCACTTACTGTGTCTGTGAATTCTGGCCTTTAGATATTAAACTGGGAGATAGGCAGACTGTTGGTAATTTTCCTGTCAAATTGCTGCCTTGCAAAAAATAGCAGTTCATGCATAATGCCAGTTTGTAAATTCTGATGTAGCTTTAACACATCAGTCAATTTTTTACAATGGCGAGCTAAAAATACCAATTGAGGCAATAATTGAAGAGCAGGTCCAGTTAACTTAAGTCATGTCACATATTCTGAATAAGTGTGTGATTTGGTTATAGGCTGCCTTGATCTAGGGGAAAAGAAGACAAAAGAACCAATTTAGATTCAGTAAGCATGACATGCAGTAAAACCCAACTGTCAATATACAGCCCATAATAGAAAAAAATTATATAACTTGCATTTATACAGTGCTTTTCACAACCTCAGGATGTCACAAAGCGCCTCAGAGCCGATGAAGTACTTGTGAAGTGCAGTCACTGTTGGCAGCCAATTTGCGCACTGCAAGGTCCCACAAACAGCAATAAGATAAATGACCAGGTATCTGTTTTAGGTGTTGGTTGAGCGATAAATATTGGCCAGGTCACCAGAAGAACTCTGCTGCGCATCTTCCAATAGTATTATGGGATCTTTTATGTCCACCTGAGAAGGCAGACATCTCATCCGGCAGTGCAGCATTCCCTCAGTACTGCACTGGAGTGCCAGCCTAGATTATGTGCTCAAGTCTCTGGAGTGGGTCTTGAACACACAACCTTCTGACTGAGAGGTGAGAGTGCTACCCACTGAGCCAAGGCTGACACCTGATATAATGGGTTCAACGGCAGCTGAATGCACCAAGCAACTACATTCCATGCGAGATTTTTTGTGGGGTGAATGCATATAAAGATTTGAGTGAAGGAACACATCCAGATGAAGGCTGAAGGTATAAAGGGTACAGTGCTACCTCATTCGAGGGAGAGGTCATTAGCACAGTGGATTCTCAGAAGGTGTGGCTGACTCCTTTGTACCTTGTCTGATCTGGTAAAGTCATTAAATTTCTTACTGCAAAGTGGCACTGCGTGGTGTGGTTAAGTTGGTGCTGAATGGCTTGGTCACAACCCTCCACTGGCCTTGAACTTCTCTCTTTGGGCCCTCTGTCTGTCCGTCTCAAACTATCATCCCCCTAACATCCTACAGGAGCGCTTCCACAGCTGAATCTGCAAAGCGAGGGGCTCCATGCTCTACAGCAGGCCATTCAGAGACTTTGACAGGCAGATATTTCTTGTGCTCAGCCGAATACATTGTGAGGATGGCTAGCCCTTTAAGCTGCTGTAGGCATTTAATACCTCCAGCTGCACGCTATTTCCTGCCTCTCATAGGGCAAGCTCCCAATGAGAGGCATTTCCAGCCCACTCATATTATTCAAATGTGGCTGACTCTCAGGAAATTATTGTATATTGGGATGAGATCACTTTAAACGATTGCTTCTTTTAAATTCTGGCTGTGTTTCCTGACACCTGGCACATTCCACATTTTGGAAGTTCAGCAGGAAATCTGGATGCTGTGTCTCTGATGATATTTTCTTTTTACACAACATGCACTGATGTTATTCTTTAGTTTATAAGCTTGTTTACGCTATTTTCTGGATTTGTAAAGCACGTTGCGGTTGAGAATTAATTGAAAGACGTCATTTGTGGCTTCCTGGAAAAGACGAGCTGACGGATAAACAGAAGGTGTCGCTGGCGAGTCTCCTGTGAAAGGTCATTTCAACTGCAGTTCCTAATGAATCGAGGAAACCTCGCTACTGATGATGAGCCCTGGACATTCTTTTATGAGCGCACTGTCATGGTTCAGTTATACATGGAGCAGCTTGTGAGTTATGGGTCTTTCACGCTGCTGAAATTACTGCTCTAACTCATGTCGCTGGCGAGATACCCTTGATTACAACTTAAAGCAATATTGAGGCTACACTTTCCGGAAAGTATTTCTCATGTCATCGCAGACATAAAAACAATCCGACCGCTGGTGCTTAAAGGGCAATGTAAAATAGCAAAGTGGGGTCCAGAATTAAAACCACTGCTCGAGTGACAGTGAAGGACACAATGCAAGTGTCCTCACTGAAAAGAATGTCAAAGTTTATCAACAAGGTATAGAGTCGGTAATTAAAAGCAACAGTACAGAATTAATTATTTTTATTCAAGTCAAAAGGCTAAGCCCATTTTCATAACACAAAAAGTAGATATGGACCATCTATTTATCATATGGGAAATTTTATTACCTGATTATGAAATAATTTCTGTTAAATATCAGTAGCAGGAAGGAGAATTGCTCACCCCTACGGACAGGTTCTTGGGACCAGACCTAAGATAATTCACAGTAGCAGTGAGCGTGCTACAGCATTTTCATCCGCACAGCACCGAACACATTAGGGATAAGCTCTATAGATAGTTCTAAATCCTCGCTAAACACGATACCAGCAGCTGGATAAAATCTCACGCAGAAAAGGATCCTTCCGTAAGCATAACTGTCGGTTGGGCTTGGATGCTGGCCCTGAGGTCAAAATCTTTTTCTTCCTATTCCCTTGGAGGAAAAAAAACAGACAGTAAAGCAACCCCGGTAGCTCAGTGGGAAAATACACTGCGTATAGTACAGACCCATAGCGACCAGGAGGGTTCAATCCTCAGTCTGTGCTATCTGAGCTGACAGCAGTAGAGGTGCTGCCACCCGCCACAATGCTCCTAGCTTAGGGAAGGTGAAAACTTAACGTCCATTCCCATTCTTAATTACTGTCCAATCACCTATGCTGGAAAGTGTGTATAGGTAACACTGGATGAGGACTTGGTTACGATATTGCAGATATTCTGGAGTCTACTAACGTAAGTGTAATGTATACAACATTGAAGGGACTACTTTGTTTTGCGGATGTACATCCTTAGTTGCGAGCGTATATAACAGATGCGTATCGATTTGTATAGTCAGTGCCGAAGTTCCAGTTACCCAGTAAAGATCACTTGAAGTTACTCTCAGTCTCTGCTGCTTTATTATTTTATGTAGTTGTGTATAGCGGTACAAACACAACAAATTGGCGACGAGAATTATGAACCTACGTCTTCCTATTCTGGCATCGCATCCAGAGGACACCGAAATTTGGAAGAAAGGAGCGAGAAGGTGGAGAAAACGGAGCACGCTTACTAAGCTAGGCAGGGGATACGTAAGTCAAGTGAAAAGTGCACAGGACTTGCATGACGCTAGCTAACTAGTAAAGAAAGAAAAACGGGTTTGGAAAAAAAAAATGGTGTTGATTGGCATGATTGCAGCATTTGATAGCAGCATTGAAGACTGGGCAACTTACATTGAAAGAGTGGAGTTGTACTGTGAGGCTAACGGAGTGGAGGTAGAAAAGAAAGCCACTGTTTTGCTGAGTGTTATGGGTGCAAAGACATACGGGCTGCTATGTAGTTTATTAACCTCTGAAAAGCCAGCAAACAAAACATTCAAACAAATAGTGGACACACTCCAAGACCATTTAAGCCCCAAACCACTGCTCATAGCCGAAAGATTTAAATTCCATAAACGGAACCAGAGCAAAAATGAAAGCATTTCTGAATATTTGGCAAAGTTGCGCAAATTATCAGAACATTGCCAATTTGGAGTGGGCTTATCAGACGCATTGAGGGACAGATTTGTGTGTGGCATGCAAAATGAAAGCACACAAAAGAAGCTCCTGTCTGAAAAAGACCTCACATTGGAGAAGGCTCTGAGTAGCACAGTATCAATGGAAGAAGCAACACGTGGCGCTTTAGAAATTCAACAAAAATCCCTGGAATATTCAACTAATAAAATGTCACTGAAACAAGAAAAGAAGTGTTATCGCTGTGGCAAAATGTCACATGACCACAATGACTGTTGGTTTAAAGACAAAGGCCTAGAAATTGGGTATAGCCCCGCTTGGGGCGTTAGAATTGGCGCAGCACAAAGTTTATAGCCAGACGCAACTTATCGCCACCTGGCGCGATATTGGGTTGCATCGCCCCTAAAGGTGATTGAGGCGCGAATTCAGGCATTACACGGGACTCCTAAGGCGCTAAACTTCCGGCGCAACCCAATATCGGAGCGGACAGGCGCAGCGCAGGTGCTCTCAATTACCGATGACCACAAGACTTCCAGGCGCCGGCCGGCTCTTAAAGGGGTGGGTCAGTCAGCCTCAGCTTCCACACTCAGCGCCTTGTAGGCCTCAGAATCGGCGCAGGCCCTTCTCTGGCGCTAAAAACTGGGACCAGATGGAGAAGGTGAGACAGAGGGCAGAGCGCTTCAGCAATGAGGCTCTGGAGCAATTGGTGGCCGCAGTGGAGCGCCGTCGAGATGTTCTGTACCCAGACAATGGCAGGAGGCCGAATCAAAAGGAATACCGCCGAGCTTGGAGGGATGTTTCTCAGAGGGTCAACTCCAGCAGCATGGTGACCAGGAGCCCTGTACAGTGCAGGAAGAAATTCAACGACCTCACTCGGGTCGTGAGGGTGAGTGGTGTTTATTCAAACTTCTGAATCCCTCCATCTGCACCTGACTTTATGGCTACAGGGTGCGTGATGCCCCAATGGCCATGTGTCAGCAAGCACCCATGGCCCTTTCTGGGCACACACATGCACATTTGACTCAGGGCATCATGTAAGGGCTCTTCCACCATGGGGGGCATGGGATGATCACTCAGGGCATCATGTAAGGGCTCTTCCACCATGGGGGGCATGAGATGATCACTCAGGGCATCATGTAAGGGCTCTTCCACCATGGGGGGCATGAGATGATCACTCAGGGCATCATGTAAGGGCTCTTCCACCATGGGGGGAATGAGATGATCACTCAGGGCATCATGTAACATAACTTTCCCTTCTTTCCCCTGCAGTCCAAGCTGGCAAAGATTCGCAAAGATCAGCTTCGAACCGGTGGAGGACCTCCACAAGTGGTCACTCTCACGGATCTCGAGGAGAGAGTGCACCAGATTCTTGGAGGACGTCTGAGTGGTCCTGTTACCACTGCAGCTGCTGACCCCATTGTCGACAGCGATGGTAAGGATCTCACCTTTTTCAGCTGTTTCCTTCCACTTGGTCCCCCCGCCAGCATGCTTCCTCAGTGTGCAGCCATGTCAGAGCCTTGCCGCAATCTGGCATGCCTTGCTGCCAACCTGTCCTTTTGCTAAAGCCACTCTTCCACCTCCCTGCTTTCAGATGAAGCATCACCAACTCGGGCTCAACGCCCTGAAGCTGCCAGTGCCAGTGCCTCCAGAGGCGAAGATCAGGAGGAAGCCGGACCATCCGTTCCATCCTCAGGGGAGCCTTCACATCTGCAGACTGGGGATAGTAGTTCCCTGGAGGAGAAGGTGGGGGCTCTGATGAGGAGCCAGTTGCCGGAACAAGCGGCCTGCAGCAACATGAGGGGGGTAGGCAAGTTCGGCCACTGGCTCCCCGGAAGGCAAGGCAGGGAACGATGACTGCTGCACAGAGTGCAGAGGAGGAAGCCTGGCTGAAATGAGCACCCAGGCCCGGCTCAGGCACACTGAGCTTATGGCTGCAGTGGGGAGGATGCCTCAGTCGATAGAAACACTGGCAAAGAGTGTGCTGGACTTTGGGGCAGCAATGGAGAGGACTGTCCAGGGCTTCGAGGCCACTATGGAAAGGACTGTTCAGAGCTTCGGACAATCCCTGGAAAGGTCTGTCCAGGGCTTGTCCGAGGCAGTGGAATGGACTGCTCCGGCCTTGTCCGAAGCAATGGAAAGAACTGTCCAGGGCTTCTCCGAAGCACTGGCACCTGCCACACAGGTCCTCACTGCTGCCATGCAGTCACTTGCTGGCCTCGTCCACACCCAGATTGAGGCAACGTGAACTCTCACTGCTGCCACCCTATCTGCATCAGTTAGGATCACCCCGGGCCCTTCCAGTACCACACGAGGCCAGGAAGCAGGGGAGCAGTCGATTGTGGTGGATGAGCCGAACCGATCCCCTCAGAGAGCCAGTGTGTCGTCCGACCATGGTGCAGGTGTCCTCTCTCGGCAGCTGACCATTGCTCATGCCACCGCTGGAACGTCTGCAGTGCAGCTGCCACCACCTGCAGTGCACACTGCTTCCAGCCATGCCCAGATTAAGCAGCCAGCTTCTGCACCCTCCAAGCCCAGAGGTCGTCCAGGCCATCCCTCAGGGGCTTCTGCGCTTCCAGACAGTCAGCAGGCGTCCCCCAGCCTTGACGCCGCCATTGTGGTTCATTTATGTCGGAGCAGCAGGGAGGGAAGGGGCCGACCGCGAAAGAGAAATCAGTCTACATCAAGGGGCCAGCAGTAGAGGGAGTTGCTGAGACGTTTCTTTCTCCAAATTCAAGGACGCCCTCAACCTGTTGTGATTGGTTGTGATGGTTTGTTTAGTTTTGCGGCTTTGCCAGAGAGTTAACTGTTATTTTGTTAGTTATGGTTTCTGTTGACATGACGTTGTTATGCTGGAAGGAAGCAGTTTTTTGACAATAAAGAAACATTTTTATTTACAATGGTACTCGTAACTATTTACACTCATGGTGGCCTTCATAGGCTTTGTACGATCCGAAGTGCGCAGGATGAATGACACCCATCATTCCGTCAGAGGGGCCTAGAACCGAGTCCTTATGAGCCTCTGACGGACAGCCCTTCCAGTTTCAGGAGCCCTCCCATCTTCCTCCTCCTCCTCCTCCTCCTCGTCCGCATGCTCCTCCTCCTCCTCCTCATCCGCCTGCTCTTCCTCCTCCTCCTCCTCCTCCTCCTCGTCCGCCTGCTCTGCTGGACCTTGAGGGTCGGCTGGCATTGGCTGGGTTCGTCGAATGGCCAAGTTGTGGAGCATGCAGCAGACGACGACGATGCGACCCACTTGCTCCGGCAAGTACTGCAGGGCTCCCCCCGAATGGTCTAGACAGCGGAAACGCTGTTTGAGCACACCAATAGTGTGCTCCACAATGTTCCTGGTCGCCTGATGGCTGCTGTTGTAAAGCTCTTCTGCCGGGGTGGTGGGCAAACGGAGTGGGGGCATGAGCCATGGGCAGAGAGGATAGCCCTTGTCGCCCAGAAGCCAGCCTCGTGGGTGAGCCGAGCCCTCAAAAAGGTCAGAAACTGAGGTCTGCCGCAGGATGAACGCATCGTGGCTGCTCCCAGGGAATTGTGCGTTGACTGCCATAATCATCTGGCGGTGGTCACAGACCAGCTGGACATTGAGGGAGTGGAACCCCTTGCGGTTGTGAAACTCCTCCGGATTCTGCAATGGCACCCGCAAAGCCACGTGTGTGCAATCAATGGCCCCCTGCACCATGGGGAAGTCCGCAATAGCAGCGAAGCCCTGCGCGCGCTCCGCCTGCTTCTCCAGGGTCACAGGGAAGGTGATTAAGTGACGCCTCCTTCTGTAGAGGGCAGCTGTCACTTGCTGGATGCAACAATGCACTGCAAATTGTGTTATATTCGCGATGTCCCCAGTGGCTGACTGAAAGGATCCACTTGCGTAAAAGTTCAGGGCAACAGTCACTTTGACGGCAACCGACAGAGAGGTCCTGCACCATAGACGCGGCTGCAGATCCTCAGCAAGCAGGTGGCACAGCTCAGTCACAACCTCCTTACCGAATCTGAGCCTTCACAGACACTGCTCCTCCGGCATGGTAAGGTATGACACCTGCTGCCTGAAAACCCTCGCAGCGTATCGTCGGATTGGGCGACCTCCATTGCCCCTCCTCCTTCTGGCCAATCCCGGCCCTCTCTCCCGCCGTCTCTGTGCCCCTTCCAAGTGTCCGGCCATGAGGACGTTCCCCTCTAAAGCAGCTCCCATTGCTATGCCAGACGGGCCACACGCAGTAATGTCTAGTGCTCCAACTGCTCCGGACAGTGATGCAAGTCTCAAGTCTTCGAAGGCTAAATCCGAAAAATAGTGTGCAACAGTAGTTCACCAACTCTCTCCAACAATGATCAGAATGAACAGGCCAAGTGGCTGCAGCTTTTATACTAGAGCTGTCCCCTTTAAATAGCACCCCCCGACTCCGAGAAGGGCCTGGGAACGTTCCATCCACTGTCACTAATAGCGCCAGGCGGAAAGGTTCCGGGCACCACCGACTATCCGGTCAGGGGCGCCAAAAAGGCATTGCACACTGAAATGACGTCATGAACTGCCTGCGCCCACGGGCGCGCGCAAAGTGTTAGCGCCAGCACTAAAAGGATACTCAATATGGGAGGTGGCGCTATATTCACTGCGCCCGCCCGAAAATTGGGTAACGCCCCAATTCTTGGTCTCTTTACGCGCTAATCACTGGCATTACCAACTGAATTTCTAGGCCAAAGACTGCAGACAATGTGGCAGACAAGGGCACATTGAAAGAGTCTGCAAAGCAAATAAGAAGCAGAAAACTGATACAATACAGAGTAACAAGAAGGTACATCAAGTGACTGAAAACAAGAAACCTTTCAAAGAAAGATACAAGAAGGTACACCACGTGACTGGAAACAGTTCAGATAAAAAAAAAGTGACACAGACTCAGAGGAAGAGGATTTGGCTTGTCTGAAACTACACAGTGTGAAAGAGACAGAGGATCACAGAGTAATATGGATTACTCCAGAAGTGGCAGGAGTTAGGCTGAAAATGGAGTTGGACACAGGCTCAGCTTTAACAGTGATCTCTGTACATGACTACAAACAACTGTTTTCATACATACTGCTAAGGCCAACTAAAGTACTGTTAAAGACATACACAGGACAAAGAGTGTGCCCCAAAGGTAAAATAAAAGTGACAGTGACATACAAAGAAAAAATAAATACCGCAATTGAACCTCTATGTACTGAAAAATGGAGGACCACCATTGCTGGGACGTGAATGGCTCAGGAAAATACAGTTGGATTGGCACACCATCCAAGCACTGTTTGTGTCAGCAAAGGAGGACAGCAACGCCACTCCTGAGAGACTGTCACAAATACTCTCTGACTCTCAGGGAGTGTTCAAGAAGGGAATAGGAACACTTAAGGGCATGAAAGCAAAAATTAAGATTGAGGAGAACGCAAATCCAAAGTTCCACAAGGCCAGACCAGTGCCTTATGCAATTCGTCCTTCAGTAGAAGCAGAGCTGGAGAACTTGGAGCAGTTAGGGGTCCTGTCCAAGGTGGATTGGAGTGAATGGGCCACACCTATAGTTCCAGTAATGAAGAAAACCTCCAGCACAAAACCAGGAAAGCCAAGAAAAGTGCGCATCTGCGGAGACTTTAAAGTGACTGTTAACCCAGTCCTCCACACAGTACAGTACCCATTGCCTCGCATTGAGGACATCTTTGCTTCCCTGTCAAGAGGGGAACGCTTCACAAAGATTGACTTGGCCCAGGCCTATCTCCAAATGGAAATTGATGATGCATCAAAGAAGTACCTGACAATAAATACGCACAAAGGCCTTTACCAGTACAATCCGCTGGTATTCGGAATAGCATCAGCTCCTGCAATCTGGCAATGGGCAATGGACCAAGTCCTGCAGGGGATCCCAGGTACTCAGTGTTATCTTGATGACATCATCATTACTGGCAAGAATGACAACGATCAACTTTCCAACCTCGAACAGGTGCTCATCAGGTTACGGGAATATGGGCTCCGAGCGAACCGAGACAAGTGTGAGTTTTTCAAAAAGGAAATCTCATACTGTGGACATGTGATTGACAAGGACGGTTTACACAAGTCTCCAGACAAGATTGAAGCTGTGATTAATGCACCAACACCTGAAAATGTGTCTCAGTTGAGATCATATCTTGGACTGGTGAACTACTATCACAAGTTCTTGCCCAACCTATCCACAGTGTTACATCCACTAAATGCACTGCTACAGACAGGGTCACAATGGAGGTGGAGTGACAGCTGTGAACAAGCTTTTCAAGAGAGTAAAAGACTCATTACTTCAGAAGAGGTGCTAGCTCACTTTGACCCATCCTTACCTATTCGACTGGCATGTGATGCTTCACCCCATGGCATTGGTGCCGTGTTGTCACATAAGTTCCCAGACAGCTCAGAAAGACCAATAGCCTTTGCCTCAAGATTATTGACTACAGCTGAACACAATTATGCACAGATTGACCGAGAGGCCCTCAGCCTTGTGTGGGGAGTCAAGAAATTCAACCACTACTTGTATGGTCAACAGTTTACACTGTTAACTGACCACCAGCCTCTCGTTTCAATCTTCAACCCAAGGAAGGGTGTTCCAGTGATGACGGCACAACGGCTGCAGCGATGGTCACTCTTCCTAGGGGCTCACCTGTATGACATTGAATACAAGGGGACCAAGCAACATGGCAACGCCGATGGTTTGTCACGTTTACCACTGCCGACCTCAGAGAGAACTACAACAGTTGACTCAGCAGAGGTATTTCACACAACAATAGTTGAGCAGCTACCAGTGACAAACTCCCTCATTGAAAGAGAAACACGCAATGACCCTACATTGTCAAAAGTTTATGACATCACTGTGAAGGGATGGCCAGCGCTTGGTGACTTATTGTTTCCAGCATTCTCAGCTAGGAGGGAGCAGTTATCAATGTGTCGGGGAACACTGATGTGCGGTTCACGAGTTGTGATTCCTCCCAAGCTTCGTAACCGAGTGCTAGATGAACTGCATGAAGGCCACTTAGGTACGGTAAAGATGAAAAGCCTTGCCCGTGGATACGTGTGGTGGCCGGGAATTGACAAACAGATCGAGGACCTGACAAAGAGCTGCTCAGGATGTCAAAAGGTCCAGAACGCACCACCACAAGCCCCTCTCCATCCATGGGAATGGCCCTCATCACCATGGCAACGTGTGCACATCGACTTTGCTGGACCGTTCATGGACTCCATGTTCTTGATTGCAGTCGATGCACATTCCAAATGGCCCGAGGTCATTAAAATGAAATTAACCACATCTGAAAAGACCATTTCAGTTCTGAGGACCATGTTCGCTAGAAATGGCCTACCAGAACAAATCTGCACAGAAACTGGACGACAATTTGTCTCTGACGAATTCCAAGGTTTCATGAGGAAAAATGGAATCAAGCACTACACATCTGCCCCGTACCATCCAGCTACAAATGGCTTGGCAGAAAGATTCATACAGACTTTCAAGAAGGCCATCAAAGCAATGTACAGCGAGAATCTACCACTGCAACACAAGATAGACAATTTCCTCTTTGCTTATCGGAACGCAGTACACGCAGCCACTAATCAGACTCCAGCGATGATGTTTCTGAACAGGAACCTGAGATCTTGCATGGACCTTCTTAAACCGAATGTACGTCGTGATGTAGAGAACAAACAGTTCAAACATTTGAATGCTAAGCCAACAAGAAGCTTCAGTGTGGGACAGTCAGTTCTTGCTCATGATTTCCGAACAGAAAAGTGGCAACCAGGGACAATATCCACAAGAGAGGGACCACTGATGTATACAGTGGATGTGGGAGAGAACGTTTTGAGATGTCATGTGGACCAAATTCTGGATGTTCAGGTGGAAAACACCCCTATACCTCGCCCAGACTCACCTGACATGGAAACAGACACTCCTGATTCATCAGCATCAGCACCAGCCTCATCCACAGCTGAGAGCTCTACCTGTGCTGATAGCTCACCTGATGCACCTGTACCTGTAGTCTCATTCCCCAAAGCAAAAGAGTCTGGAGAGACGTTACCCAGAGAGGCAGAGGAGGCCTCCCCAGAGACTTGACTTGTAAAAGGGCTGTTGACAAAATAAAATGTTATGTTGGAATTTGAATTTTGTTACTTTTAAGAAAACAAAAAGGTTACTGTAAAGACAGGATCTGTATGTTAATTATAGAAATTTTGCGTTAATATACTATTAAACTAAAGAGGGAGGAAGTGTAATGTATACAACATTGAAGGGACTACTTTGTTTTGCGGATGTACATCCTTAGTTGCGAGCGTATATAACAGACGCGTATCGATTTGTATAGTCAGTGCCGAAGTTCCAGTTACCCAGTAAAGATCACTTGAAGTTACTCTCAGTCTCTGCTGCTTTATTATTTTATGTAGTTGTGTATAGCGGTACAAACACAACAGTTTGTAAATGGAGAATGGCTGCTGAGGTGATCTATGGGCAGCTAGCATCTGTGGAACCATATCCCTTGCAGAGAAATCATTTTAAAAAGTAGAGGGGAAAACTTTGCCTGACGTGCATTACAATTAGTAGCTCAATGCTGGAAGGGTTGAGTAGATAGCAAGGGGTTGAAATTTGTTGGCACCCGGTGTCGGCCCAAACTGGGAGAACCCGAGGCCGGCCTTAAATTGAGCCTCGGGCTTCACCTAAAAATCTGGATGAGCTGCCAGCGCCTGTCACATCGCCACAGGCAGCTCCCCCTATTGCAGGATCGAATTTCAGGCCACCAGCCTCGCCGACAGTGGCCTCAGGTAAGTGTCAGGGAGGAGAGGATAGCGGGAGGAGGGACGATCGCAGCCGGCAGCAGCCCACAAGAGAGCTGTGGAGCTGGGAAGAGCACTCCTACTCCTCCTGGCCAATATTTCACCCTCAACCAGCATAACAAAAACAGATTATTTGGTCATTATCACATTGCTGTTTGTGGGAGCTTGCTGTGTGTGAATTGGCTGCCACGTTTCTTACATTACAACAGTGACTACACTCCAAAAGTACTTCATTGGCTGTAAAGC
The DNA here is from genome assembly GCF_052327205.1 of Somniosus microcephalus. Classification (NCBI taxonomy): domain Eukaryota; kingdom Metazoa; phylum Chordata; class Chondrichthyes; order Squaliformes; family Somniosidae; genus Somniosus; species Somniosus microcephalus. The sequence goes on along the minus strand of NC_140991.1, from coordinate 42,631,711 downwards.
GCTTTGAGACGTCTGGTGGTCATGAAAGGCGCTATATAAATGCAAGCCGCCTTCTTCTTCTTCACTTCAAAGTTAATTTTGGCCACATCCATGGCGGGCCTGCTTTGCTCAGGGCACTGCAATTTCTCCGAGGGCTCCTAAAACAGGCGTTCGGCCCCCTCGTTGGCAGATACAAGGGGCCTAGTGCTTGTTTTAGGCGGCCAATCCAGACACCTGAAAAACAGCCCGGTCCAATATCTGGTCGGACATCTTTCAGGCACCACTGGGGCGCAGGACTTTGTTCCCCAAAATTGGTCCTCGTTGTGCCCGTTTTGAGCCCGTAAGACAGGCACAACCAGTTCCAATTTCCAGACCCTACTGTTTACAAAGGCTTTAGAAAGGCATTAGGGCTGACTGACGATATGCTCAGTTTCCTGTCTGACATTACTAATAGACAAAATAGAGCAAGGACGGGAACAGCACTGCATGCGGATAAATAAATACTTCAGACATAAAAGCATCAGAATTTTTTTTTTTGCCAATGTTAAAATGTAGTAAAGCTTTAAAGCATTTAATCCAGTAATGAAAATTCACCCAAATATTTATAGTGTTTGTAAAACTAAAAATTTTCCAAAATGTAATGAGCAATCTTTGGAAATGCAATTTGGCTTGTCTCACCCTCTGGTGGAAGTTTGAAACATTACCCTGATTTTAAACACGAGCTACAAATGTAAACTATTCAAAAACAGAACAACTTTGCATTGACTAAAAGTTGCTATTGGCTCAGAGACAGGCCATTCAGAAATGTAGATAAAAGAATCCCGGGGGTCGATTGCCCGTTTTGAAAGCGAAAGACAAGAAATGTCGGTTTTGCATTATAATTTATGGCCCACCTAACACTATCACAGCAACAGCTGATTTTCAAACGTGAACTTAACAAGGACGTGATTCCAGAGTGGCAACGATAAACTAGCACCCCATCAGCACTCACTCACGATGATGATAATTCAACAGCAGCTAACGAATCACTTACGCAGCATGAGTGTCAAAGTTGGTTCAGCCAGCTGTGTGGAGTCTGCAGTTTTGCTGGAAAATGGCGAAAGTGGCCTTTGAGAAAAGCCAAATTTTAGCAACTAGGCCCAGCAGGTGCTGGTAACACAGAAGAAGCATGAGCAAAGGTTTGGCGGTATGGAACGACCTCCAAACATGTGAAAGGAACTCCAAGTGGCAGTATGCCATTTCTTTATATATATTCATTCCAGGGATATGGCCATCGCTGGCAAGGCCGGCATTCATTACCCATCCCTAGTTGCCCTTGAGAAGGTGGAGGTGGGCCTTCTGCTTTAAACACTGGTCCGTGTGGTGAAGGTACTCCCACAGTGCTGTTAGGTAGGGAGTTCCAGGATTTTGACTCGGCCACAATGAGGAAGTGATTGCCAGGTTGAGTACTTCGGTTGAGGTCTGGCTGGTGGCCTGGAAGAAGTTGTACAGCGTAAAAAAGAGCACGAAGGTATGGCATGAATTTTTTTTGAATGGAGGGACCAGTATGGAGGGTCAATGTCTATAACAACAACAACTTGTATTTATATAGCGCCTTTAACGTAGTAAAACGTCCTAAGGCGCTGCACAGGAATATTTTAAGACAAAGAAAAAATAATGCAGGATGCCACCAACATTAAGAATAAAGCAATGAGATAAGACAGGACATAGTAATCACAGTCACCAAACTAGCAGGACAGGACATATATGGACAAGATGTTTGCAAACAATACTGTACGGACAGAGAACTGCTAACAAGAGTGTAGCAAGGAAGGTGGCAGAAATGAAAATAGCAGGGTTTTTCACTTTACATTATGCATTCCACAATGGGAGAAAGAATCGACAGCAGGATGACATTTCCATGGGACAAATCACCCTGTCTTGATCCCCCACTGTTTTTATGTTGAAAGGCAAAACTGATACATAACAGGAAGGCACAGCAAGGAACAGAGGGTATGACCGGAAACAACTCGCTCCGCATAAGGAAAAGGTGGTTGATTTATTCAGGGAGGAGAATCTGGAAAACACTGGGGCTGTAAAGGTTGGAGTGGCACCTGAACTACTGCTGCGTTCCATATTAGTCACATGACTCTAGAAATTATGGTGTACGATATTAGTATATAAACACTTAGTGGGGTATTTTTAATCTTTGTTGCAGGGAGAGAAAAAAACAGGTGATAGTGGATCGGCAGCCCGGTCAATGAAGGAGGAAATCGGGCGAGGTGTATGCTATGTATGGCACTTGCATATTGTTAATTGAACACTAGAGGTAGCTGGTAATTAGGCTTATTTGAAGATACAGATAGTGGGCTTTTTGTCTCCCTTGTTGCTTGACAGCTGACTGCACAGCCATCCGCCAGTGCTACTTCCTCAAGTTTGGGAGCATTTAGTAGCAGGTCACATGGACAAGCAGCATTAGAGAAGTTCACGACACACAAAAGGGGTCACACAAGGGGCAAAATAAGAGGCAATCACAGAGGCAAAACACATTTCACAAGCACAGCAAAACATAACCCAGTTCATTCATTTTTCATACATCTTGCAGCCTGACATTTTCATTGGCCTAAAAAGAAAATAAGAACATAAGAAATAGGAGCAGAAATAGGCCATTTGGCCCCTCGAGTCTACTCCGCCATTCAATAAGTTCATGGCTGATCTTGGGCTCAAAGCCACTTCCCTGCCCTCTCCCCATAACCCTTCACTCCATTACCTTGTAAAAACCTGTCTATCTCCACCTTAAATGTACTTAATGACCCAGCCTCCACGGCTCTCTGGGGCAGAGAATGCCACAGATTTACGACCCTCTGAGAGAAGAAATTTCTCCTCATCTCAGTTCTAAAAGGGCGTTGTCCAAGGCCGTCTCTTGGGATGTCAGTTGTCCAAGGCTGTCTCTTGGGATGTCAGTTGTCCAAGGCTGTCTCTTGGGATGTCAGTTGTCCAAGGCCGTCTCTTGGGATGTCAGTTGTCCAAGGCTGTCTCTTGGGATGTCAGTTGTCCAAGGCCGTCTCTTGGGATGTCAGTTGTCCAAGGCCGTCTCTTGGGATGTCAGTTGTCCAAGGCCGTCTCTTGGGATGTCAGTTGTCCAAGGCCGTCTCTTGGGATGTCAGTTGTCCAAGGCTGTCTCTTGGGATGTCAGTTGTCCAAGGCTGTCTCTTGGGATGTCAATTGTCCAAGGCTGTCTCTTGGGATGTCAGTTGTCCAAGGCCGTCTCTTGGGATGTCAGTTGTCCAAGGCCGTCTCTTGGGATGTCAGTTGTCCAAGGCCGTCTCTTGGGATGTCAGTTGTCCAAGGCCGTCTCTTGGGATGTCAGTTGTCCAAGGCCGTCTCTTGGGATGTCAGTTGTCCAAGGCCGTCTCTTGGGATGTCAGTTGTCCAAGGCCGTCTCTTGGGATGTCAGTTGTCCAAGGCTGTCTCTTGGGATGTCAGTTGTCCAAGGCTGTCTCTTGGGATGTCAGTTGTCCAAGGCTGTCTCTTGGGATGTCAGTTGTCCAAGGCTGTCTCTTGGGATGTCAGTTGTCCAAGGCTGTCTCTTGGGATGTCAGTTCTCCAAGGCTGTCTCTTGGGATGTCAGTTCTCCAAGGCTGTCTCTTGGGATGTCAGTTGTCTAAGGCTGTCTCTTGGGATGTCAGTTGTCCACGGCTGTCTCTTGGGATGTCAGTTGTCCAAGGCTGTCTCTTGGGATGTCAGTTGTCCACGGCTGTCTCTTGGGATGTCAGTTGTCCAAAGCTGTCTCTTGGGATGTCCCACATGCCTACCTGAAAGGTCACGGTAACGTACAGATTGTGGACAGGGTAGTCTACCTCGCTGGTAGTGCATCACAGATGGGTGACTTTACCTGCCACTCACCTCATGTGCTGCTGCTGTTCAAGTGAACAACTTGCATTTATATAGCACCTTTCACAACCTCACGACGTCCAAAAGCACTTTACAGCCAATTAAGTACTTCTTTAAAAAATAAAGTGTAGTCCCTGTTGTAATGTAGGCTGAATTCTGCTGCAGTGGACCTGTTGCCTGGAGTAGTGCTTTCTGTAAGTCTTGCAGTTTTATGTCCTCTGTGTTCTGGATTGGCCTCTTCTCCTGTTTCGCAGGGACATACCAACGTCCCCCCTTCCCCTGCCTCTGGACTTGCTTAAAACATTGTTATATCTCTAACTTTTCCAGTTCTGACCAAAGGTTATCGATTGATTGAGTTCTTTGATGAGGTAACAGAGAGGGTTGATAAGGGCAATGCAGTTGACATGGTGTATTGGATTTCCGAAAGGCGTTCGACAAAGCGCCACATAATAGGCTTGCCAGAAAAGTTGAAGCCCATGGAATATAAGGGATGGTGGCAGCATGGATACGGAATTGGCTAAGTGACAGGAAACAGAGAGTAGCTGTGAAGCTGTCAAACACTGACATTCTGTGTAGTTTGATGAGGCCTTGTGTTCAGGACTCATCAAACCTTTCAACTTTGTAGATTTCAGATGACTGTTGGTTTGGAGGATCCAACATCCAGTCTGTGAAATCTACAAGGAAGATGCCGGGACTCCCGATCCAGGGTGGATGAAGGCTGTAGGCAGAAATCAAGGTAAGTGAACATTTTTTAATACTTAACACTCACCTTCCATACTTAGCACTCCACACTTGCACCCATCACTCACCTCTACATCTTACTTTCAGGTCCCTCTGACCCCCGCAGACCTCCTACTCAACTCCTCCAACCTGGCGGGGTTCTCCGAGGTCGGGAAGCCTTCACCTGAAAAGGTAAAATGGGACTAATCCTTTTTTCTGCCTGTTAACTACCTGTTAACAGGCAGTTAAAAGGATTTAATCCCTTTCCCGCCTCCAGGAAAGGAGGCCTGAAGCAGCACATCTTCCCACCTCCTGGCAAAAGGGCACGGAGGCGGGATGGGGGCAGGTTTGCCATCCGCCCCCACTTTCTGCAACTTTACTGGCAGTCCCGCCTCCATGCCCGCCTCCTCGGGGCTGAGAAAATCCAGCCCTTAGAATACAAAAGTGTGGAAATTATGATGAGCCTGTATAAAACACTGGTTCAGCCCCAACTGGAGTACTGTGTCCAATTCTGGGCACCACACTTTAGGAAGGATGTGAAGGCCTTAGAGAGGGTACAGCAAAGATTTGAGAATGATTCCAGGGATGAGAGACTTCAGTTATGTTGATAGACTGGAGAAGCTGGGGTTGTTCTCCTTGGAGCAGAGAAGATTGAGAGGAGATTTGATAGAGGTGTTCAAAATCATGAGGGGTCTGGACAGAGTAGATAGAGAGGAACTATTCCCATTGGCAGAAGGTTGGAGAACCAGAGGACACAGATTTAAGGTGATTGGCAAAAGAACCAAAGGCGACGTAAGAAAAAACTTTTTTATGCAGCGAGTGGTTAAGATCTGGAATGCACTTCCTGAAAGGGTGGTGGAGGCAGATTTAATCATGGCTTTCAATTGGGAGTTGGATAAGTATCTGAAGGAAAGAAATTTGCAGGACTACGGGGAAAGGGAGGGGAGTGCAACTAGCTGAAGTGCTCTTGCAGAGAGCCAGCACGGGCTCGACGGGCCAAATGGCCTTCTTCCATGCTGTAACCATTCTATGATTCTATGACCTGAAACATTAACTCTTGTTTCTCTCTCCACTGATGCTGCCTGATCTGCTGAGTATTTCCAGCACTTTCTGTTCTTATTTTCGCAGGGACGCACATATCAATGGGCACTACACCCATGCTCTCAGGCAGAGAACTGTTCTGCAGTATTCACTTCTTTCCCTGTTGCGGTGATACTTCTGTGAATTCCTGGCCCTGTCTGCCAAGTACCACATACACGAAATTCACGGTACTACCCAGGATGGTTTGAGTCCCAGGACAGGTTCTACTTCCAGATCCTAGCACCGTCACAAGTGAGAGCAAATGTGAGTGCAGCTATTATCCTTTTTAAAGGTTTTGCTAATTTCATGAATCCATCTTTTGCTGGGTAGAAATGTTGGGTAGTATGGGCCCAGGTTGGGCGGAGAGAGTGTGGTTAGGATGTTTGCTGGATGCTGGCTAAGCAGTAAGGTTTGGCCAGTATATAATCTCTGGGAATATGGACGAAGCCAGTCGGGAGCTGGGGTCTTCCTGGCCCTCTCATGGCCCTGGGGTCTTTTTGCTTGGGGCCTGCGAGGAGAATGAGGGTGGGGAGTGAGTCTGCAGAAAGGTGCGCCACAACTCTCGGTGCCTTCCCAGCTCTAGAAAAGGAATCCATTTTATGTTCTCACTTTACTGAATCTGGTGCTACTTTCTTTTTAAAGGGAAAAGGCTACAATCAAGTAATATATTCAGCTGATATTTGAGGATAGCTGGTTAACTGAAGGACTTGACTTGCAATCTCACCCTCTAATTCTCTGCAATGTCTGCTGTACAGTGTACTCCCCGTATTCATTAGCTATTTCTTAATTGACCAGTTATACAGTACTTCCAATGTACTTGTATTTTTTTTCTAAATGATTGATTGCAACAGTGAAAATAATTGTTGCATTACTCATTACACAATGTATAAAGTCATATTCTTCATTTATAAAGACTGATGTGAAGAATTTATTTAATGCGTTTGTAATTTCCTGAACCTGCGTAGTATTGCTACCCAACTCATTGCTTAACAGACCTAAAATCGGCTGTGTGGTTGATACTGAAGAAGGAAGCTGTAGATTGCAGGAAGGTATCAATAAATTGGTCAGGTGGGCAGAACAGTGGCAAATGGAATTCAATCCGCAGAAGTGTGAGGTAATGCATTTGAGGAGGGCTAACAAGGAAAGGGAATACACATTAAATGGTAGGACACTGAGTAGTGTAGAGGAACAAAGGGACCTTGGAGTGCATCTCCACAGATCCCTGAAGGTAGCAGGCCAAGTAGATAAGGTGGTTCAGGAGGCATACGGAATGCTTGCCTTTATTAGCCGTGGCACAGAATACAAGAGCAGGGGGGTTATGCTTCAACTGTATAAAACACTGGTTAGGCCTCAGCTAGAGTACTGCGTGCAGTTCTGGTCACCACATTACAAGAAAGATGTGATTGCACTAGAGAGGGTACAGAGGAGATTTACAAGGATGTTGCCAGGAGTAGAGAATCTTAGCTATGAGGAAAGACTGGATAGGCTGGATCTGTTTTCCTTGGAACAGAGGAGGCTGAGGGGAGACCTTATTGAGGTGTATAAAATTATGAGGGGCATCGATAAAGTGGATAGAAAGGACCGATTTCCCTTAGCAGAGGGGTCAAAAGCCAGGGGGCACAGATTTAAAGTGGAAGGTTTAGAGGGGATTTGAGGGGAAATTTCTTCACCCAGAGGGTTGTGGGGGTCTGGAACTCACTGCCTGAAAGGGTGGTAGAGGCAGTAACCCTAACCACATTTAAAAAGTACTTGGCTGTGCACTTGGGATGCTCTAACCTGCAGGACTACGGACCAAGTGCTGGGAAGTGGGATTAGGCTGGATAGCTCTTTGTTGGCCAGCACGGACACGATGGGCTGAAATGGCCTCCTTCCGTACTGTAACTTTCTATGATTCTATGATTCTATTTTGTCTTTAGCACTCAACCTGCTTTGTGTAAAGTTCTTTCGATCCCTCCTGCTGATTTTCACAATGTAACCCTATTGATGTCAAACTCCAATCTTTATTTTACAGTGAATAATTGCCGCCAAGTTGTGTATCTTGTTTATATTATGCTCCACTGTGGTATCTCTTTGGAGATGTACAATTTTGGGGTAGAAATTTGTTAGGGGTTCTCCCGATCTCTCATGGCAGAAGTTCGACGGAATCCCCGGGGAAATAGAGGAGTTAATGGAGTCTTAAAAGGGCACTGCAGCAGCTTAGTGGTAGAAGAGAGTTATTGGGGGCTAAATTGGGCTCTGCAGTGCCCGTTTTTTGGGTGCCATGAGGCCTCCTAAAAGGTAAAAAATGGCATCCGTGATGCACATGAACACTTCCGACGGGAAGTGCGCTGGACGCCATATTTGTAAAGGGGTTTGCGCGTGCACACCTAATGACCACCGGCAGTATGCAGAGCAGGCAGATCATGGTGCCAATCAAGCTCCACGCTGCAGCCTATGCCCTCTCTTAACCTCGCACAGCTGAACACGACATAAGGACCCCCCCCACCAGTGCTATTTAAAGGGATCATTAGCTCCTTACATGTTAGTTGCTGGATTATTTCTTCTGGCGGTTGGTGCAACTTTATGCATTTTGGGAGCTTTCCCATACTTGTCTAAAGTTTCAGTAGTCTACAGAGAATGGTCCGGCTGGTGTTGAAGTACTTTTTTGGTGACTTAAAGGCTTGTGCTGAAACAAGTTGCTTGCAGACATGGGTGGTCTCATAGGCATTCCTCTTGAAATTGAGCAGGACTGGGAGAATGAAGAGAGATCATGCAGAGCAGGACAAGCTGCTAGAAGAGGGAGGAGGAGGAGGGTGAGAGGGGCTCTCAACAGGAGGGCATATCCACAGAGGGTGTTTAGGGAGCAATTCTCTTACCTGAACTTCTACACTTCACTAAGGAGGTCGTCACTGAAATCTGCCACTATTGCCTGTTTCGCTGTTTTACCTGCATCTTTCTGGAAAATTCTTTTTGTCCTTTTCATCAAAAGCCTTCCACTTCAAATCAGGGTCCCCCCTGGAGAGGATTGTCAGCCTGGATAATTTGGCATATAATCTGTGAAGGCAGCAAAATGAGGTTCCCAATGGGGATCCCATTATTCCGAATGTATATGATGGAAGTAGAAGAGGAGAGAAAGCAGCAAGTGGCTACATGGAAAGTTGTCAAATAAGGGTGCACCAGCAAAGACGGTTATGAAAATAATCAATTTACATACAGAAATTGGATTTTCTGTAAATTGCTGAAGATTCAAAAATCTTTTTCACTAATTCACACAATATGCCTGCCTATGCACTTTAGTAATAGTTGACCACACATTGCGATTTTGCATTATGCACCAACTCTTCTGAGAGACACAAGGCAATAATCAACCATTTGAATGGTATTTTCAGAACTAGGACCACTGCTGTTTTTGAACTACATTATTGACTTGGACTTGGGTGTACAGGGCACAATTTCAAAATTTGAAGATGACACGAAACTTGGCAGTGTAGTAAACAGTGAGGAAGATAGTAATAGACTTCAAGAAGACATAGACAGGCTGGTGGAATGGGTGGACACATGACAGTTATGTTAAAGCTATATAAAACACTAGTTCAGCCCCAGCTAGAGCATTGTGTCCAAATCTGGGTACCACACTTTAGGAAGGATGTGAAGGCTTTGGAGAGGGTACAGAAGAGATTTACTAGAATTGTTCCAGGATTACAGTTACGTGGTTAGACTGGAGAAGCTGGGGTTGTTCTCTTTTGAGCAGAGATGATTAAGAGGCGATTTGATGGAGGTGTTTAAAATCATGAAGGGTTTAGATAGAGTAAATAAAGAGAAACTGTTTCCGATGGCTGAAGGGTCGATAACCAGAGGGCACAGATTTAAAGTGATTGGCAAAAGAACCAGAGGCGACATGAGGAAAAACTTTTTTACGCAACGAGTGGTTAGGATTTGGAATGCACTGCCTGCTAGGGTTTCTTTTTATTCGTTCATGGGATGTGGGCGTCGCTGGCAAGGCTGGTATTTATTGCCCATCCCTAATTGCCCTTGAACCACAGAGGGCAGTTAAGAGTCAACCACATTGCTGTGTGACCTGGAGTCACATACAGGCTAGACCGGGTAAGACAGCAGATTTCTTTCTCTAAAGGACGTTAGTGAACCAGATGGGTTTTTACGTCAATCCGGTAGTTTTATGGTCATGATTACTGATACTAGTTTTTTATTCCAGATTTATTTAATGTGGTGGGATTTGAACTCACTGATCATTAATCCAGGCCTCTGGATCACTCGTTCAGTAACATAACCACTATGCTACAGTATGTCCAAGTCAGGATGACGAGTGACTTGGAAGGGAACTTCCAGGTGATGGCGTTCCCATGATATTGCTGCTTCTGTCCTTCTTGCTGATAGAGGTTACAGGTTTGAGTACTGCTGTTAAAGTTAGCTTAGTGAATTGTTGCAGTGTATCCTATAGGTGAAGGGGGGAATATTGAGTCTAGTGACAGGGGTGCCAATTAAGTGGACTGCTTTGTAGTGGATGGTGTCGAGCTTCTTGAGTGTTGTCGCAGCTTCACTTATCCAGGCAAGTGGTGAGCATGACATCACAAAGTGTCTTTGAGGAGCCAGAAGGTAAATTAGTCCTCACCGAGTACTCAGCCGCTGCCCTGCCCTGTTGATAAGGTTGGCCCAGTTAGGTTTCTCGTCAGTGGTGATCCTAGGATGTTGACGGGGGACTCAGTGACTCACTGTTTAAGGGGAGATGGTTGAATTGTTTCTTATTAGATGTGGTCATTACCTGGCACTTATGTAGTACCAATGATACCTACCTCTTGTCATCCCAAGGCTGGATGTTGTCTAAATCAAGCTGTAGGCTGCTGCATTATTGGACGAGTGTGAATGGAGTTGAACACTGATGAATCATCAGTGATTAGACTCACTCCTGACCTTATAGCAATGTTCATTCATTAATGGAACAGATGAAAATAGTTGGGTCGAAGACACTTCCCTGAGGACCTCCAGTAGCAACGTCCTAGGGCTTCAATCATTGGCCCTCCACAAACATAACTGTCTTTCTCTATGCCAGGCATGACTTCAGCCATTTCAGGGCTTTTCCTTTGATCCAAATGATTTCAGTTTTGCTTCAGGGTTCCTTGGTGTCATATTCGGTCAAATACTGCCTGATGTTGAGGACAGCTACTCTCGTGTCTCTTCCGGCAATCAGCTCTTGCATCTATCTCTGGATCAAGGCTGTGCTGAGGTCAGGAGCTGATTGGTCCTGACAGAACCTGAGCTGAGCACTGAGAAGCAGGATATTGGTGTCACATTAATCAATGCCTCCATCACTTTGCTGATAGGGTAATATTTGCCTGGGTTAGATTTGTTTTGCTTTTTGTGGATCGGACATACCTGGACAATTTTCCACATTATCAGGTCAATTCAGTATCAAATTGTACTGGAATAGCTTGGCTAAGGGGCCAGTTAACTCTTGTCGGCAGGTCTTCAGGACTACAGGCTCCATAGCCTGTGCTGCATTCAATGTACTCAGCCACTTCTTAATATGTAGAATGAATCAAATTGGTTAAACACTGGCATGTGTAATGATGGGGACTTTGAGTAGGATTGCCACTTGACAGTTTTGGCTGAAGATTCAACTCTTTAACCTTGTCTCTTACACTCAAAGAGATACATTTTCCCATTAATTGCCTGATTTCCCACCATCATTCTCAAATGAAGGTGATAGGGCTACAGTGCTTTGTTTTGATATATTGGTTTTGGGCTTATTTAGTTCTGTCTATAACTTGCTGCTTTTGCTGTCTAACATAGAGGTAACCCTGTGTTGTAGTTTTACTGAATTTGTGCTTCATTCCTTGTGCTCTTGGCGTACTTCCTGTTGAACCAAGGTAGATCTCTCAGCTTGATAATATGTAATTCTGCTGTTGATGGATGCCCAATTTGGGGCTGCTAGATTTGTCCTTAGTATGTCCCACTTACCACAGTGGTAGTGCACAATGCAGGGTGTTCTCACTGTGAAGGTGAGACTTTGGGCTGGATTTTAATTCAGGGGCGGGCTGGGGTCGTGTAATCCGCATTTCGTGTTATCCACCCGAATCTAAACCGATGTGGGAGATTGATGCGATTTTAACTTAATTGGCCAATTGAGTTCCAACGTGTGGGAACCCATGGCAAATGAGTTTTTTCAGTCTGAAAGTCACCTCCGATGACGTCATCATTGCTGCTGCATTTAAGGTCTGCAACAAGCCCTGCTTCTTCTGCAGACTGTCAACCTTTTGGCCTTTCATGCTACAGGGACCTGGAGGCAGAATGACCAGCGAGAGACCTAGGTCTGCTCCCAGGTTTGATGATGTTGCCTTGCAGGCTTTAGTTGAGGGAGGAAGAGCTCATAAAGAGGTGCTCTTCCCTTCAGGGGGGAAGAAGCCTCCCCAGTAGACCAAGGCTGTGTGGATCCAGGTGGCAGAGGAGGTCAACTCATTATTGTTAAGTATGTGTATTGTATTGAACAATTAACACAAAGACTTAAACGTATAACTCAAACAGGTCTTTACTGGTTGGAGGTAGGGACTACATGTAGGTCTTTACTTCATGCCCACAGGCGGGAACTGAGGGGAGATCAGTACCCACAGTACTATTTATACCCCTATGGCCAGGAGTGGTACTGCGTATCACTACACCCTACAAGTAGTGCAGTCCTGTCCATAGGTTTAAAGTAGCACACATATTACATACACAACATTCCTCCCTTCTTAGCTTTACAGTCATCTCCCCATTTAACATAACGTAATAACATATATACATATATAACTTCAGGTTTACATAACAGAATAACATAGATACATAGATAACTTCATGTCAAAACAGATCACAGATTCAGCCTCTGCGGAAAACAGTTCACAGATTCAATCTCTGCGGAAAATAGTTCACAGATTCAGTCTCTGTGGTGTAGTCGGTTCACGTTGCTGGAGTGACTCATTCAATAGTCCTTCCATGGATTTAACAGCTTGAACTTCCGAACTGATTTGGCTCCGTTCGGAGGGACCATGTGTGTGATCTGGTAGGGGTGATAATGGTTCAGATGGTTATCATCTTCTGCTTCGTCTTTTCCTTTTCTGCTTCTTAGAGACTCTCTGGGCTCCCCTGTCAGCTGCCAGCTGTAGCGCCACCATCTCCCTATGTTCCTTAGACTTTAAGTGATTCATCCTGATTTCTGCACTTTGGGAGTTTTCATCACAAGCTGGGCAGACCAGGTCACTATAATATTCAGTGTCACTCAATAGGTCATGGTAATATTCGGTGTCATCCTGATCTAGGCCAGTGAGAGGGTCTTCTATTTCCTCCATACCCAGCTGGGCGTTAGCCAGCTTTTGTTCCAAGTCCAGACATCTTTCCTGAAGAGACTTCTTCATGCGTACCTCTTCATCCAGCTTTTTCTGGGCTTTCAGCAAGTCGTTTACTAATGACCTCATTTGAGATTTTACTACTTCAACTTCTTTTGGAGATTGATTGATCGGACTATTCAATCCCTCTACCGTAGCAGCTGTTTCAGCGGTCTGTTGTTCTACGTTGACGTGAGTCAGCGTACTTTTGGCATCCAAGGGCTGCTCTGTTGCAGTCATCTCAGTCTGTGTTGCCATCTCAGCTCTTCCAATAACCTTTGAGAGCTCCGAACCCCTTTCGTTTGAATATTGAAGTTCGTGTTCAAGTTTTTCCCATTTCAGAGTCCTGTCCTTCAGCATATGCAGGAGTTGGCTGACCGTTAACTCCTCTGACATCAGACGTTTTGTGTGCTCCTGCTCCATTTGCTCCAGCAGCTGCTTCTGTTGTCTTTCCAGATGTTCCCACTCTATATCAAAGAACTCTTTCGTCGCATTCATCTCTTGCTCAAAACGGCGAATCATTTGTTTTAATTGCTGTTGCAGTTTGAAATGGAGTTGAGTTCGAGCCCGGTGTCCCTCAGAAATGTGCATGTCAGTAGACTGGACAGACTCAGAATTCTCTATCTCAGTGGAATTCTGTGCTGAAACTTTGTCTTTTGCACACGGGTTGGTCTTACCATCATCAGTTCCAGAGTCTGGGTTGATTATGTTCACCGAGTTCTCACTCGTTATTGTTTGTAGGAAATGCCAGTCGATATTCATTTTCCTAATCCACTCCCGTCCTAGTAGTGGAGGACCTCCTTCAGATAGCACATATAAGTCCATTATTTGACTTTCTTCGCCCTTGTGGACCACTGTGACCTCAATTTTCCCGATGGGGTACACTCTTTGCCCCGTGTATGTTTTCAATATGAGCTCCATATCCTGTAGGGGAATATGTTGGAATAACCCTCCATAATCTTTCTTATTTATGACCGTCAATGCTGATCCAGTGTCCAATTCCAGTTTTACTTGGACTCCTTCTATCTGAAGAGTGACCCAAATTGTCTGGAGGTCTGCACCCTTACCCACGTTGAGTACCCTTAAGCTAGCCAGTTCAATACTGCTTAAGCCAGCCAGTTCATTACTGCTAGCGTCTGAATCGGACTCCTGTTCGGCCACCTTGTGTACTTTTGCGTATTTTCCTTGCAGTGACTTCTTGTTGCTGGTCTTCTTCCCTGACCTGCATACTCTGGCTATGTGTCCAAGCCTACCACAAGTTCTACATTCTTGGTTTTTAAACCAACACTGGTTCTGATCATGCGTTGTCTTTCCACAACGATAACATTTACCAGAACTCACACCCAATTTGTGTGCACTGAGCTCCGGTGACCGTAGCTGCATTACTGCCGTGCCTCTCGCTGCGGCTTCGTGTGCTGCTGCCATAGTGACCGTCTTCTCAAGCGTCAGCTCATTCTCCTCGAGCAGTCGCTTTTGTGTATCCTGTTTAAATAAACCACACACAAATTTGTCTCGTAGTGCATCTGTCAGTCCCATTCCAAACTGGCAATATTTCGCTAATTTACGCAATTCCAGCAAATATTCAGCATTGCTTTCATGCTGTAGCTGCCTTCTGTCGTAAAATTTAAATCGTTCCGCTAGCATCAGCGGCGTGGGGTTTAGATGATCTTTCAGGACAGTAACAATCTCATCGAACGTCTTATCCGCCGGTTCATCTGGTGATAACAGGTGTTTCAATTGCCCGTATGTCTTCGCACCCATTAAATTTAATAATGTTAGAGCTTTATCTTGGTCACGAATTTTATTGGCCTTACAATAATTTTTTACTCTTTCAACATATATGGCCCAATCTTCGAGGTCACTATCAAAGGTACTAATATTCCCGTGTTTAGGCATTGTAGATTTGCAATTTCTCAGATTTTATTTTCTTTACTTGTTATCAAAGATGGCGGCTTCCCGCTCTTGCCGTCGTCCTCCGCCCACAAAATGGCGGTTTTCCCGCGCTTGGCGGTCTTCACCCGTCCCCCGACGCCGTCTCCCTTCAGCCCCGAGTGCGGCCCTTATCTCCGCCGCGATCGATAGCCCGCGCTTTTCACCGCAGCTCTCGCGCCTTCAGTGTCTGCCGACACTGCGCCTTTCAGCCCGAGTGCGGCCCTTATCAGGGATTGCGATCGATGGCCCTTATCTCCCGATCGCGATCGCCCTTGTACCTCCGACTTCCCCCAGCCCTGTCTTTGCAGCCAACGCTGCTCGGCTTACCCACCACCGAGGTTGAAGAAGAAGCTGCAGGATGTCTTCTGTCCTCCAGTTTTCACACACAGAATCACACAGAAACCCCACAGTGCAGATAGAGGCCATTTCAGCCCATCGAGCCTGCACCGACACATATACCACCCGATCCCTGTAACCCCTACACCAACACATATCCCACCCTATCCCCGTAACCCCACGTGGTGCGGTTTGAAACCTCTCTTCAACGTCCTGTCTGTGGACGAAGCCGCCGTGGAATAACTGCCGCAGGGTAAGAATCTGACTCGTCGCCAGTGTTAAGTATGTGTATTGTATTGAACAATTAACACAAAGACTTAAACGTATAACTCAAACAGGTCTTTACTGGTTGGAGGTAGGGACTACACGTAGGTCTTTACTTCATGCCCACAGGCGGGAACTGAGGGGAGATCAGTACCCACAGTACTATTTATACCCCTATGGCCAGGAGTGGTACTGCGTATCACTACGCCCTACAAGTAGTGCAGTCCTGTCCATAGGTTTAAAGTAGCACACATATTACATACACAACAATTATCAGTAACCCACAGAACCTGGATTCAGTGCAGGAAGAGATTTCATGACCTTCTGCGCACTGGAAAAGTGAGTATGAATTTCCCATCACCCTCAATCTGATCCCCATTGCCTCTCCTCACCAGCACTCAGCTTTAGCAATCTCTTCCTCCACATCCCACTTGACACTGACATCCATGTACCCTTACCCATTCTCTCTCTCTCACCTAACTATTCGACTATGCAGTCCTCACACTCCCTATCACTGTGACGCTATGAAAACAACTGACAACACACAGGGAGGGCCCTTAGTCTTGCCACCTCACTCCATCTTTGTCTCCTTCTAAGTATCTATGTTATGGAATCTCTACACTCACTCCTTCATTCTCACTCAACATCCACTTGTCTCCCTCATTGCAGGAAAAGAGAGCTCACAATAAGCGAGAAAGAGCGAGGACAGGAGGAGGGCCACCCTCAGTAGCCCACCTCACCCCCTGGGAGGAGGCAGTCCTGGAGATCGTAGGAGTGGAGGAAGATGCGCAAGTGGGGGACGGGCAGAAGGGTGCATCACAACAAGCTGGTGACAGAATAGTTTTCCATCTCTCTCATTGACATTGCATGAGTCGCTGATAATGATTCTGAAGCTCTAACAGATGCACGTATGACCATCTGCAATATGCAATGTGCATGTAACCTTGGCATCACATCTCTGACTCTTTCCATTACTCCCCCACAGGACCATCGCAAGCACTCGTCCCCACTAGCCAGGAGGAAGAGCATGAGCCTCAAGACTCCTCTGAGGAAGCTGCAACATCTGAGGATGTAACGTCAGCAGAATTCAGCGCACCCAGCACCAGCGCAGACACTCACACCTCGGTGGGACCTTTGGGACATAGAGTAATGTTGTCACCTGGTGTATCACAGCTCACAAGTGAGCATCAGCACATTGTGGAGACAGAGACAGCAGTGGAGAGTACTAGTTGGAGGACGCAGGACTCTGCCAGCTCGGCTCAGCTGCATGTCGACCCTCTACCTCTGGGTCCATCCATAAGATCAGCGGTGCTGGAACTCCAGGAACAGATGCAGGAGTCTCTGGCAGGTTTTGTCTCCAGGGTCACTGCGAGTGTGGAGCGAATGGAGGAGTCCATAGCGAACATGAGCAGAGCCTTTGTGGAGTCATTGGTGCATGAACGCATCACCATGGAAAGGATGGCAACCTCCATGGAGGTGATAAGTCACCAGAGTGCAGAAAACATGGTGAGTGTTCAGAATAAAATGACATCTCTGGAGGAGCGATGGTCATCTATTGAACAGAGAAACCAGACCTGTTGTGTATGTACCTTTAAGAGAATAACTGGTCTCAGATTGCAGTACCAGCAGTGACCACCCCTGTATAAAAGGCGCTAGAGAGCCTCTGTTTGTTAGTTTCGCTATTGACTTCCACCAGTAAAGACTTGTTTGTTTTCACTCCTGCTGGTCCGCGTCTCAATCATTCACGGACTTAACACTGGCGACGAGTAAGAAACGAACTTACCTGCAACTCGGCAGCACCTCAGACGACGTTGTTGAAGGTCGGAGCCAGAAGGAAAAAAAAAAAAGAGTCCAAAGAAACTCGGGAAACGGGCGTCGACCGTCAATCATTGGTTTGAAAACTTGCAGGAGAGACTGTCCAGAGCCAGGCTGGGTTCCTCAGTCTGTGGTTTCCCAGCTAATCGGGCTGGTGGCAGGTAGTGCTCTGATCCTTCCTGGGCTGCGGCGGGCTGAAGCTCGATCGGGTGGCTTTTCAACGGGGCCGGGCAGCGAGTCGGGAAGCAAAGAGAGAGAGAGAGGGTGGAGCACACAGGGCGCGGCCGGTGCTTCAAAGCCGGGCAGCGTTCGGACCTAAGAAGAGGGAGGGAAGTGTCCCAGAGGGTCTGCTCCACGACGGGAAAATAATAAAAGAAAAAGAATCAATATTTAACGCGCAAGAAACCGTGGAAAGCAGCGCTAACAACAGCGGGGAAGAAGGCAAAGTGCGGGAGGCGCCATTATGTTAAATTGGGGAAGAAGGCAAAGCGCGGGAGGTGCCATTTTAGATTTGCAAGATGCCGAAGACTGGCTGTATCACTGCTTTTGATAATACATTAGAGGACTGGACCACGTATGTGGAAAGAGTCGGGTATATTTCGAGGCAAACGAAATAGCGGAGGAGAAAAAGGCATCGATATTGCTAAACTTAATGGGCGCTAGAACGTACGGCCTATTGCGAGACCTGATTACTCCAGCCAAACTGAAGGCGAAGAGTTTTAACGAAATTGTTGCTGTCCTACAGGAACACTTAAACCTTGCACCGCTGTTGATAGCAGAAAGATTTAAATTCCACAGGAGAACTCAGCACAAAGATGAGAGCAATGCTGAGTATCTTACGGAACTACGCAAGCTATCAAAGCACTGCCAGTTCGGAGCAGGACTGGCAGATACCCTACGGGACAAATTTGTCTGTGGACTCCTGAGTGAAGGAACACAGAAGAAGTTACTCTCAGAAAAAGAGCTGACGCTAGATAAGGCTTTCAGCGTGGCAGTATCGTATGAAGCAGCAGCCAGGGGAGCTGCAGAAATTCAACAAAAACCACAGGAACACGGCACCCACGAAATGACACGGGGATTTGCAAAATGTTATCGCTGCGGCAGAACTAACCATGACCAGAAGGACTGCTGGTCCAAAGACAAAATATGCAGACAATGCGGGAAGATTGGACACATTGCACGAGTTTGCAGGTCTGGGAAGAAGACCAGCGACAACAAAAAGGTTACTAAGGAACCGTACAAGAAAGTACAAAAGATGACGGACAGTAGTTCCGAAGACCAGATGAGCGACAGTGAATCCGAGAACAGGAGACTAAGCTGTCTCAAACTTCACAATGTAATCGCAAAAGAGGATCACCGAACCATTTGGGTCACCCTCATGATAGCAGGGTCCCAAGTTAAAATGGAATTGGATACAGGATCAGCGCTAACCGTCATGAATCGACGAGACTACGAGCGGCTATTTTCACACATACCCTTGAGAGAGACATCCATCGTCTTGATGACGTATACGGGGCAAAAAGTATACCCCAGAGGAAAAATAAGGGTGCCTGTCGAATACAATGGCAAGAAAATACGGAAATTGTATCTCTACATACTGCCAAATGGTGGACCGCCGTTATTGGGACGGGAATGGATCAGGAAGATAAACTTAGATTGGCATTCCATTCATGCAATGACGGTGGATGGTAAAAAAGATAAAGACGTCACTCCTGGACAATTGTCAACAATCTTAGCTAACGCCAAAGAGATATTTCAACAAGAACTGGGCACGCTTAAAGGCGTAACCGCCTCGATAAAAATAGAAGAGAATGCAGTTCCCAAGTTTTTCAAAGCAAGACCGGTACCATATGCAATTCGCCCAGCCGTCGAGGCAGAGCTGGAGAATCTGGAGAAGGCGGGCGTGTTGTCTAAGGTCGACTGGAGCGAGTGGGCGACACCCATCGTTCCTGTCATGAAGAAAACGTTAAGCAATAAGTCCGGAGAGCCAAGGAAGATTCGCATCTGTGGGGATTTCAAGGTGACGGAGAACCCTATCCTTCACACAGTACAATATCCTCTTCCGAGGATAGAAGGCATCTTCGCCTCACTGTCTGGAGGGAAGCGTTTTACAAAAATTGACCTAGCACAAGCATATTTGCAGATGGAGGTTGAAGAGTCCTCTTGGAAGTATCTCACGATAAACACTCACAAAGGTCTTTACCAGTATCATCGATTGGTATTCGGAGTAGCATCGGCTCCGGCAATATGGCAAAGAGCGATGGAACAAGTCCTGCAAGGGATTCCGGGGACTCAGTGTTACTTGGACGACATCCTTGTAACAGGTGAAGATGATAGTGAACACCTTAACAACCTAGAACAGGTGCTCACTAGACTACGGGAAAATAGGCTGCGAGCCAACCGCCCCAAGTGCGAATTTTTTAAGAAACATATATCGTATTGTGGCCACGTGATTGATGAAGAGGGGTTACATAAGTCCCCTGACAAAATTGAAGCGGTTGTTAAGGCCCCAGCGCCTGAAAATGTGTTGCAACTGAGGTCATTCCTCGGATTGGTGAATTACTATCATAAGTTTTTGCCGAATTTGTCGACAATTTTGCACCCACTGAACGCCCTGCTACGAACGGGGGTAGCATGGAAATGGAGCGATGATTGTAAGCGTGCTTTTCAGAAGAGTAAGGACTTAATCACTTCAAGGGAAGTATTGGCTCACTACAACCCAGCACTGCCGATCAGACTGGCGTGTGATGTGTCTCCCTACGGCATTGGGGCGGTACTGTCACATAAGTTCCTTGATGGGTTAGAGAGGCCGATAGCTTTTGCGTCACGCTCGTTAACTTCTGCCGAGTGTAACTACGCTCAGATTGACAGAGAGGCCCTCAGCCTAGTGTGGGGGGTGAAGAAGTTCAATCACTACCTGCACCGTCAAAAATTTACTCTACTAACCGATCATCAACCTCTTGTCTCCATTTTCAACCCTCAGAAGGGCGTACCGATAATGACGGCACAACGGCTGCAGAGATGGTCCCTTTTCCTAGGGGCACACCAATATGACATCGAGTACAAAGGAACTAAACAGCATGGAAATGCTGATGGATTGTCACGCCTACCGTTGCCGACGGTGGAAGAAGAAGACCTTGCAGTGGATCCAATGGAGTTATTCCACTCGACCATAGTCGAATGTCTCCCTGTGACGAATGCAAACATAGAAAAGGAAACATGGAATGACCCGACACTATTACGGGTCTATGATTTAACGGTGAAGGGATGGCCAGCACATGGCGAACCACTGCTGCCAGCATTCTCGCTGAGAAGAGAACAGCTGTCAGTGTGCAGAGGGACTTTGATGTGTGGATCCAGAGTAGTAATTCCACCTAAGTTGACAGATAGAGTACTCAATGAGCTTCATGAGGGTCATCTGGGTGGGGTAAAAATGAAGAACTTAGCCAGAGCGTTTGTGTGGTGGCCGGGAATCGATAGAGAAATCGAAGAGATGACCAAGAGCTGTGCAGGATGCCAGAAGGTCCAAAACGCCCCACCACAAGCTCCTCTGCATCCATGGGAGTGGCCCTCATCTCCATGGCAACGGGTGCACATTGATTTTGCTGGTCCCTTCATGGACTCGATGTTTTTAATTGCGGTGGATGCACATTCAAAGTGGCCAGAGGTAATAAAAATGTCCTCAACCACCACGGAAAAACTATCACAGTTTTGCGAACCATATTCGCCAGGAATGGGCTGCCTGAACAGATTTGCTCTGACAATGGACCACAGTTTGTGTCTGAAGAGTTCCGGAGGTTCTTAAAGAACAATGGCGTTAAGCATTACACATCTGCCCTATATCATCCAGCCACTAATGGATTGGCCGAGAGGTTTGTCCAAACATTCAAGAAGGCTATCAAGGCAATGTGTAATGAAGATATACCCCTACAACACAAGGTGGACAACTTCTTGTTTGCCTACCGGAATGCGACACATGCGGTTACCAACCAAACTCCAGCCATGATGTTCTTCAATCGAAGACTACGATGCCGCTTGGATTTGGTTAAGCCAAACGTCCGAAGAGATGTGGAGAACAGGCAGTTTCAGAATATGAATGGAAGGCCGACCAGGAGTTTTAAGATAGGTCAACCAGTTTTGGCCCGGGACTACCGCACTGAGAAATGGGAGCCAGGAACGATTTGTACACGACAAGGACCTCTCATGTATACCGTGGACGTTGGGGAGAGAGCATTGTAAGACACCATGCTGACCAGATTCTAGAGTCACTGGAAAACGTCAACTCCACACCACGATCTGATACACCTGGTAATGAAATTGACGTTCCAATTGCAGCTACCGCAGAACCGGTAATATTGGAAGCAGATGAACCAAACAAAGACATTGATCCCGACGCAACATTGCCAGAAGAATCTGATACCCCAAAGAGGCATTATCCAGACAGAATCAGGAAGCCTCCTCAAAGACTGAACTTATAATTGCTTAAACTTAACCAATGTATCTAGCAACAGTAATTGTGATTGTAATTCGTTATCATTTAGTTGTTAAATGAATGTTATGTACTGTTTATCTAAAAGGGGAGGAATTGTTGTGTATGTACCTTTAAGAGAATAACTGGTCTCAGACTGCAGTACCGGCAGTGACCACCCCTGCATAAAAGGCGCTAGAGAGCCTCTGTTTGTTAGTTTTGCTATTGACTTCCACCAGTAAAGACTTGTTTGTTTTCACTCCTGCTGGTCCGTGTCTCAATCATTCACGGACTTAACAAGACCTTCATGGAAATCCTTCTGAGTAGGACTGCCAGTGCAGATACAGGTCCCCATGGCCCCCCTGATGTGCAGCAAGGTGCTCTCAACCCACTTGCACGCGCTGAGGGGTACCTGACCCATGAGAGGGAAGTTGGTGGCAGACATCAAGGAAGTGGGGGTTCCTCTCCAAGCGCTCACACTTCCATGCTACTGCAGAGCCCTTGGTCAGAGTCCACACCCAACTGAGATTGGTGTCTCAACCCCTGCACAGCCGCAGGAGCAGCAGACTGTTGCCGAGCGCTCACAGGTTCGCAACCCCAGAGGATGCCCGCCAAAGGTGTCGAGACAGGAGCAGCAGGAAAATGAGCAATGGGCCTCCACATCTGCTGAAGCCACAGGGGAAGCACCATGTAGGAGCACACGTAAGAGAAAGATACTGCACAACTAGTCACAAGGGTAGTCACTTGGGTGAAATTTGATGTTTTCTGTGAAAATCCATCAGATGAATAATGTAAATAAATAATCTGATGCCTACTGCTGTAGTTGTGGCATGTGTCATTTCGCGAATGGGAATTTCACATTGAGGGCTTAGGACTACTTGCAATTGTCAGTATGGTGGTCAAATTGCTAGGAATCCGCTGGTCCTTGGCCATTGTCGATGCTCAGGTAAGAAGCTGTGAGGCAAAAGTGCTTGATTGGCTAGGCTAAGCAGATCTGGGCAAGATGAGTGCATTCCCTGCATCCTGGGCAGCAATGTTCTCGCGTACTGCTGCCGCTGGTTGATGGGCCTCTACAAGATGTTTGTTTTCGCTTTCCTCCTCCTCCTCCTCCTCCTCATCTGAGGAGGATATGTGATGAGCCACTTGGTCCTCAGGAATCTGCAAGTCACGACGCTGTGCCATGTTGTGAAGTGCACAGCAAACCACGACGATTCTGGAGACCCTGGCTGCTGAGTACTGCAGGGCTCCACCTGATCTATCCAGGCATCTGAATCGCATCTTCAGCAAACCGATGGTTTGCTCGATTATGGCTCTGGTGGACATGTGGCTGGAGTTGTCGCTCTCCTCAGCTTCGTTGGATGGGCTCCTCAACGGCGTCATTAGCCACGTCTTCAGGGGATAGCCCTTGTCTCCATCCGTTAAGTTGGCCTGGCGGACTGAATAGCGGAGGCACACCAAACTGGCGCAGTATGAAGGAGTCATGGCAACTGCCAGGGTACTTGGCACAAACATGCAAATTTTCCTTCTTGTGGTCACACACCAGCTGAACGTTAAGGGAGTGGAAGCCCTTGCGGTTGACAAAAATACCTGGATTGCAATGGGGTGCCTTAAGGGCCACATTTGTGCAGTCAACGATGCCCTGCTCCCTTGGAAAGCCTGCCAGATTAGCTAATCCAACCGCACGCGCCATGACACTTGCTTGATCCTTGGTGAATTGGATGTGATTGTGCGCAATGGCAAAGAGGGGATCGGTTACGTGCGTGATGCAAGTGTGTGCGGCCGCCTGGGAGCTGCCGCTAATGTTTAAAATTTTTTTTTAAAATTCATTGCTGGGATGTGGGCGTCACTGGCTAGGCCTGCATTTAGTGCCCATCCCTAATTGCCCTTTGAGAAGATGGTGGTGAGCCGCCTTCTTGAACCGCTGCAGTCCATATGGTGTAGGTACGCCCACAATGTTGTTAGGAAGGGAGTTCCAGGATTTTGGCCCAGCGACAGTGAAGGAACGGCGATACAGGTCCAAGTCAGGATGGTGTGTGGCTTGGAGGGGAACTTGTAGGTGGTGATGTTCCCGTGCGTCTGCTGCCCTTGTCCTTCTAAGTGGTAGAGGTCGCGGGTTTGGAAGGTGTTGCTGAAGGAGCTTTGGCGAGTTGCTGCAGTGCATCTTGTAGATGGTACACACTGCAGCCACAGTGCGCCGGTGGTGGAGGGAGGGAATGTTGAAGGTGGTGGATGGAGTGCCAATCAAGCGGGCTGCTTTATCCTGAATGGTGTCGAGCTTCTTGAGTGTTGTTGGAGCTGCACTCATCCAGGCAAGTGGAGAGTATTCCATCACACTCCTGACTTGTGCCTTGTAGATGGTGGAAAGGCTTTGGGGAGTCAGGAGGTGAGACACTCGCCGCAGAATTCCCAGACTCTGGCCTGCTCTTGTAGCCACAGTATTTATATGGCTGGTCCAGTTCAGTTTCTGATCAATGGTAACCCCCAGGATGTTGATAGTGGGGGATTCAGCGATGGTAATGCCATTAAATGTCAAGGGGAGATGGTTAGAGTCTCGCTTGTTGGAGATGGTAATTGCCTGGCACTTGTGTGGTGCGAATGTTACTTGCCACTTGTCAGCCCAAGTCTGAATGTTGTCCAGGTCTTGCTGCATATGGACACGGACTGCGTCAGTATCTGACGAGTCTTGAATGGTGCTGAACAGTGTGCAATCATCAGCGAGCACCCCCACTTCTGACCTTATGATGGAGGGAAGGTCATTGATGAAACAGCTGAAGATGGTTGGACCTAGGACACTGCCCTGAGGAACTCCTGCAGTGATGTCTGCTGCTGATCCCTGGAATGAGCCTGAGGCAAAAAAGTTGAGTGCGGTGGTGACTTTACCGGCCATTGGTAAGGGTTGTCCACCTGGTCCCCTGGCCTGCAGGTGTTGTTGCAGCATTGCGCAGATGTCACCCACTATCTCTCGCGAAAGTCGGAGCCGCCTTTGGCACTGCTGCTGAGACATGTTGAGATAGCTGACCCTGTGTCTGTAGACCCTGTTTGGGATGTATCTCCTGCGCCGATGGGCTTCCATGCGCTGGCCCCTTCTGCCTGTGCAGCTTCAGGTGGGTGAGCAGCAGCTTGGCGCTCCGGTTGTTGCTGCTGCTGTTGGTGCTGCTGTTGTTCCTGGTTCTGCTGGTGCTGCGGCTGGTCTTCATCCTCATCTAATGTCCAGAAGGGAAGGAAATAAATGGCTCCCATGTTTCTGGTATATGCCTCAGTTGAGGAAGCGCTTAGTGAAGGTGGCGAGAGGGGTTTCCCAGGAGGTCACACTGGAGATGGGTGTCAGGCTCCAAACTTCCACAGCTGTGGTTAAGCCTTCTAAAAGTTCCCCCAGACCTGAGACTACAAAGTCCTGCCACCTGCAAATGATGGCTGATCAAATCTCCTCTTTAATGGTTGAGCTGCAGCTGATAGTTAGCAATCCAATAGTGATCCCGTCAGGTTCCACCGTCGTGTTTCAGAACAGGCGTGTTTCACGTGGGAAAAGGGTTAAAATTGCAAAGGCCTTTCAAATGGCATTATAGAGGCAATTAAGTGCTTGTTAAGGGCCTTAAATGGCTATCCCGCCTCTTGGAGGCGGGACGGAGACGGGTCCATTAGACACGAATTAACGAAAATTGCATGGAGGCGGGGTTGGGCCCGCCCGCCAGTTTTTGCAATTTTAACCCCCCACATGCCTCCAATCCCGCCTCCACGGCCCAATGAAAATCCTGCCCTTTGTCTTCACAAAAACTGTATGGTGGTCTCTCCTATCATTGCTAACATGTACAGACATGTCTGCCACAGGTGGGTTGGTGAGGATGAGGTCAAGTTGGTACCCTCACCACCTGATGCAGGCCCAATCTGGCAGCTATGTTCTTCAGCCTGCTCAATCAGTGCTGGTACTACCAAGCCTCTTTTGGGGCGGACAATGAAGATCCCCATCCAAAGTATATCTGTGACCTTGCTTCCTTCAATGCTTCCACCAAGTGGTGTTCAATGGAACATTAATGATTCATCGGCCGAGGGGAAGGGTGGTAGCTGGCAGGGTGGTAGGTGGCAATCAGCAGGAAGTTTCCTTGGCCTTGTTTGACTCGAAGTCATGAGACTTTGAGGTCCAAAGGCAGTGTTGAGAACTCCCAAGGCTACACCCATCTGACTGTATACCACTATATACCCACCTCTGATAGGTTTATCTTGCTGGTCGGATAGGACATACCCTGGCATGTTGACAAAGGAGTCTGAGATGTTGACTGAAAGGGTACGACTATATCAAGCTGTTGCTTGACTAGTCCCGCCTCCATGGCCCAATGAAAATCCTGCCCTTTGTCTTCACAAAAACTGTATGGTGGTCTCTCCTATCATTGCTAACATGTACAGACATGTCTGCCACAGGTGGGTTGGTGAGGATGAGGTCAAGTTGGTACCCTCAACAAAGGAGGACAAAGGGATTAATTAAGAAGGGGAAAATAGAATATGAGAGTAAGCTTGCAGGGAACATAAAAACTGACTGTAAAAGCTTTTATAGATATGTGAAGAGAAAAAGATTGGTGAAGTCAAGCGTAGGTCCCTTGCAGTCAGAATCAGGGGAATTTATAATGGGGAACAAAGAAATGGCAGACCAATTAAATATACATTTTGGTTCTGTCTTCACAAAGGAGGACACAAATAACCTCCCAGAGATGTCGGGGAACATAGGGACTAATGAGAGGGAGGAACTGAAGGAAATCAGTATTTGTAGGGAAATGGTGTTAAGGAAATTGATGGGATTGCAGGCCGATAAATCCCCAGGGCCTGATAATCTACATCCTAGGGTACTTAAGGATATGGCCCTAGAAATAGTAGATGCATTGCTGATCATCTTCCAACATTCGATGGAATCTGGAACAGTACCCATGGATTGGAGGGTAGCTAATGTTACCCCACTATTCAAAAAAGGTGGTAGAGAGAAAACGGGGAATTACAGACCGGTAAGCCTGACATCGGTAGTGGGGAAAATGCTAGTGTCCATTATAAAAGCTGTAATAGCAGAGCACTTGGAAAACAGTGACAGGACCGGACAAAGTCAACATGGATTTACAAAGGGTAAATTATGCTTGACTAATCTACTGGAATTTTTTGAGGATGTAACTGGTAAAATAGATAAGGGAGAACCAGTGGATGTGGTGTATTTGGACTTTCAGAAGGCTTTCGATAAGGTCCCGCATAAGAGATTAGCGTGTAAAGTTAAGGCACATGGGATTGGGGGCAAGGTACTGACTTGGATAGAGAACTGGTTGGCAGACAGAAAGCAAAGAGTTGGAATAAACGGGTCTTTTTCCGAGTGGCAGGCAGTGACTAGTGGGGTACCACAGGGATCGGTCCTTGGACCCCAGCTATTCACAATATATATTAATGATCTAGACAAGGGAACTAGATGTAATATCTGCAAATTTGCAGACGACACAAAGCTGGGCGGGCATGTGTGCTGTGAGGAGGATGCCGAGAAACTCCAGGATGATTTGGACAGGTTGGGTGATTGGGCAGAAGCATGGCAGATGCAATATAACATGGATAAATGTAAGGTTATCCACTTTGGTAGCAAAAACAGGAAGGCAGATTATTATCTGAATGGCAATAGATTGGGAGAAGGGGAAGTGCAACGAGACCTGGGTGTCCTTGTGCACCAGTCGCTGAAGGTAAGCATGCAGGTGCAGCAGGCGGTTAAGAAGGCAAATAGTATGTTGGCCTTCGTAGCGAGAGGGTTTGAGTACAGGAACAAGGATGTCTTGCTGCAGTTGTACAGGGCCTTGGTGAGACCACATCTTGAGTATTGTGTGCAGTTTCGGTCACCTTATCTGAGGAAGGATGTTCTGGCCATGGAAGGAGTTCAGCGAAGATTCACCAGGCTGATACCTGGGATGGCAGGAATGACGTATGAGGAGATATTGGATCGATTGGGCTTGTACTCACTGGAGTTTAGAAGAATGAGAGGGGATCTCATCGAAACTTATAAAACTCTAACAGGACTAGACAGACTAGATGCTGGAAGGATGTTCCCGATGGTCGGGGAGTCCAGAACCAGGGGTCACAGTCTAAGGATAAGGGGTAGGCCATTTAGGACAGAAATTAGGAGGAATTTCTTCACCCAGAGAGTGGTGAACCTGTGGAATTCTCTTCCACAGAAGGCAGTAGAGGCCAACAAGAAGGAGTTGGATATATTTCTCAAGGCTAAAGGGATCAAGGGGTATGGGGAGAAAGCAGGGACCGGGTACTGAATTTGGATGATCAGCCATGATCGCATTGAATGGCGGAGCAAGCTCGAGGGGCCGAATGGCCTATTCCTGCTCCTATCTTCTATGTTTCTATCTTTCTATATGTAGTCTGTGGGGCTGCTCCCCGAGCTTGGGCATCAGTCCCCAGATGTTGGTGATGAGGACTTTGCAAGGCTGACTATGCTGGCATTGCTGAAGTATTGTCCTGATCCATTTGATGTTTATTTTATTGTTCTGTTTTGTAGTGGTTGTTTTACAACATAGCGACATGCTTGGCCACTTCTTAAAAATATGTTTTCTAAGGTTCATGAATTCAGAAAAGGAGCAATAAGATAGTTAAATGATTAAAAAAAAGCACTGTAGTTAGAGTCAATCAAAAACTACTAATGGATTACAACTCTACCTAATCTAACTCGGTACGCGATCAGGAACCCAGAAAAAGTCACGCAGTTGATAAAAGAATGCCAAAATACAGAGATTATACTTGTCCGTATTTTTAATCTGTATGCCAGATGTTTAAGATGAATGCTCACTAATATTGCGCCACTATTTATTGTCTGGCACTCCTGTCTGACTCCTCCAGGATTGTAAACCCATTCTTCTGTCTATAGGGAGCTCCAGTCCTATAATTCGTATTAAATAAATATCATCAGTTACTACCGTTAGTTCAACTTTAATCATTATTCCTAGTTTTCTCTGGGTATTGAAAGGTTCCCTTGATGTTAGGGGATGGGGCTCACATTACCCTTATTCAAAGCTCACTTACCTTGTGATAATCCCAATATAAATGAACTGAAGTACCAGTTTATCTGAGCTCTCCGATTATAATACAGTTACCATTTTTATTTGTGGGAGCTGAAACTTCCCAGTGATTTCATGGCATTCAGAGCTGCCTCGGCTCTGCGCTGTGGAATCTTTGTTAGTCCATTGAAATTCCTTTCCACTGGTGTAATGTATGACTATTGCAAAGTATTATAGTCCTCGCGTAGCTATTGAAAAAAGTGAAACATTATTTAAAGCTATTGTACTCCATGATCAAATTGTCACCGCGTAAGTTTCAAAATATTGGTCGTGATAACCCCCCAAAAAATCACGACGCTCCACTGGTGGAACAGACCTTGCTGCACGCGAACACATGGCGGGAATTCCAGCATATTTATGTAGGAATTGCAGTGTGGAAAGATTAGGACGCTTGTCTCATTGTGCAGTCAACATTGCCCAGATTTTGCAGTCAGCAGCGAAGTGATGGCGCTCGCCGCTGACCTCAACAACAAGAAAAAAAGCTGTCCACAAAGTTTTGACGGACTCTGTGGCTCCCTCAAAAGGGAAGGTCTGTGATAGAGTGGAAGTGATTAAATGACAAAAATGACGCTAGTGCAAGGTGAAAGGGAGTGGTAATGGGACAAGTAAAGATACAAAAGATGGGTCTAGAGGAGCTGTAAATGGCGACAGCGGAATCATTACCAGCACCTGCTGTCTGGGGGGGAAAAGGGAGCGGCGGTTATGATCTGAAATTGTTGAACTCGATTTTAAGTCCGAAAGGTTGTAAAGTGCCTAAACTAAAGATGAGGTGCTGTTCCTCTTACACTGTTCCAATGAAGCTCAATGGAAGCTCGAACAACAACACCTCATCTTTCAATTAGGCCTACAGACCTTCCCCTTCATTCTTTCCTCCCCTCATCCTTCCCCTGCCTCTATGCTTGCTTAAAGCCTGTTACATCTCTAACCTTTTCCAGCTCTGACAAAAGGTCACCGACCTGAAACATTAACTCTGTTTCTCTCTCCACAGATGCTGTCTGACCTGCTGAGTATTTCCAGCATTTTCTGTTTATATATATATGAAACCTAACTCTGCCACCTCCTCTTCACAAGAGAGATGACTGTACTATTCAATTTTGCTCACATTTCCTATGAGTCCATCAAGCATGGCAAAAACCAAACTTGGGAACTGCGACACTCTCTTGAAGGTACCATTTCAAGCATTGTGCACACCCATTACCCTTTTGCACACACGGTTTCATGGTGCCTAAGCTGCATGACACGCCTGAAGGTGGAGGTGGCAGCGAAGAACAACAAACTGATGGTGAGAACCCACGTTGAGGTGCTTCTCTGTAATTAGGGAGTTTATTATTGCGGCCAGCAGCCAGAAACATAGGAACATAGTAACATAGGAACAGGAGGAGGCCATTTAGCTGCTCGAGCCTGTTCCACCATTCAATGAGATCATGGCTGAATTGCGACCTAACTCCATATACCCGCCTTTGCCCCATCTCCCTTAATACCTATGGTTAACAAAAATCTATCAATCTCAGATTTAAGATTAACGATTGATCTAGCATCAATTGACGTTTGTGGAAGAGAGTTCCAAACTTCTACCACCCTTTCTGTGTAGAAGTGTTTCCTAATTTCACTCCTGAAAGGTCTGGCTCTAATTTTTAGGCTATGCCCCGTAGACCTAGGGGGCGTTTTTGCCAGCCCTGGGGAGGTGGGTTTGGAGACGGGACTGTCGAGAAAATGGCAGAATCTGGGAGCGGGTACCCATCCCGCCCCCAACTTGCCTCCGTGCCATCTTCCCAGGAGGCGGGCAGCCGACCCGCGCCGGGTCCCGTCTCCTGGAGGCGGGAAAGGGATTACAGCCACTTAACTGCCTGTTAACAAGTAGTTAACAGGCAGTTAAGAGGATTATCCCCATTTTTCCAACAGAGGTGCGGGCTTCCCCGATGTCGGGAAACCCCGCCAGGGCCAGCGAGGCGAACAGTGAGAGGGGTCCAAAAGTGCGCTGTGGAGGTGAGCGATGGGTGCAAGTGTGGAGAGGTAAGTATGTGAGGTGAGTGAAATGTGTTAGAAAAAGTTTAATTACCTTTGTTTCTTCCTGCAGGCTTCAATCGAGTCAAAGGAGGAAGCTTATAAAGTTGCCAGAAAAAGCGGTCAGCCTGAGGATTGGGATCTTTTTAGAAATCAGCAAGGGGGTACCAAGAAATTGATAAAGAAAGGGAAAATGGAATATGAGCATAAACTAGTGAAAAATATAAAAACGGATTGTAAAAGCTTCTATTGGTATGTGAAAAGGAAAAGACTGCTGATGGTAAATGTAGGTCCTTTACAGTCAGAGACGGGAGAATTTATAATGGGGAATGAGGAAATGGCAGAGAAATTAAATAAATACTTTGTTTCTGTCTTCACGGAGGAAGACATAAAAAACCTCCCAGAAATACGAGAAAACCAAGGATGTGGCAAGAATGAGGAACTTAAAGAAATTATTATTAGTAAATAAACAGTACTAGCAAAATTAATGGGAATAAAAGTCGATAAATCCCAAGGACCGGATGACTAACATCCTAGGGTTTTGAAAGAGGTGGCCATTGGGACAGTGGACGCATTGGTTGTCATCTTCCAAAATTCTATAGATTCTGGAATGGTTCCTGCAGATTGGAGGATAGCAAATGTAACCCCGCTCTTTAAGAAAGGAGGGAGAGAGAAAACGGGGAACTACAGACCTGTTAGCCTCACATCAGTAGTTGGGAAAATGCTGGAATCTATAATAAAGGATGCAATAACTGGGCACTTAGAAACTAACAGCAAGATTGGGCAGAGTCAACATGGATTTATGAAAGGGAAATCCTGTTTGACAAACCTATTGGAGTTCTTTGAGGATGTAACTAGCGGAGTAGACAAAGGAGAACCGGTAGATGTGGTGTATCTGGATTTTCAGAAGGCTTTTGATAAGGTCTCACACAAGAGGTTGGTGAACAAAATTAGGGCACATGGAATTGGGGGTAATATACTAGCATGGATTGAGAATTGGTTAACAGACAGAAAACAAAGAGTAGGGATAAACGGGTCTTTTTCAGGATGGCAGGCTGTGACTAGTGGGGTACCGCAAGGATCGGTGCTTGGGCCCCAGCTATTCACAATCTATATCAATGATTTGGATGAGGGGACTAAATGTAATATTTCCAAATTTGTTGATGACACAAAGCTAGGTGGCAGTGTCAGTTGCGAAGAGGATGTGAAGAGGCTTCAAGGGGATCTCGACAGGCTCAGTGAGTGGGCGAGAACATGGCAGATGGAATATAATGTGGATAAATGTGAAGTTATCCACTTTGGTAGAAAAAACAGAAAGGCAGAGTATTTCCTAAATGGTGAAAGATTGGGGAATGCAGATGCTCAAAGGGACCTGGGTGTCCTTGTACATGAGTCACTGAAAGTGAATGTGCAGGTGCAGCAAGCCATTAGGAAGGCAATTGGTATGCTGGCCTTCATTACAAGAGGATTTGAGTACAGGAGTAAAGAAGTCTTACTCCAATTATATAGGACCTTGGTGAGACCACACCTGAAGTACTGTGCACAATTTTGGTCTCCTTACCTAAGGAAGGATATACTTGCCATAGAGGGAGTGCAACAAAGGTTCACGAGATTGATTCCTGGGATGGCGGGACTGTCGTATAAGAAGAGATTGAGTAAACTAGGCCTGTGTTCTCTTGAATTCAGAAGAATGAGAGGGGATCTCATTGAAGCATGCAAAATTATTACAGGGCTTGATAGGGTGGATGCTGGAAGAATGTTTCCCTTGGCTGGGGAGTCTAGAACCAGGGGCCACAGCCTCAGGATAAAGGGTCTTATGTTCTTATGTTGGGGATCCGGAGGCTCCGGCAACTCCATGGCAGAGATGACCGAATGGCTGCTGCATTCTCTGATGCAACAGCCATCTACTTTCGGCTCAGGAAATAGGTTTGGTGAGCCTTGGGTACAAGAACTCATAAGAACATAAGAAATAGGAGCAGGAATAGGCCACTTGGCCCCTCGAGCCAGCTCCGCCATTCAATAAGATCATGGCTGATCTTGGGCTCAAATCCACTTCCCCGCCTACTCCCCATAACCCTTCACTCCCTTATCTTGCAAAAATTTGTCTATCTCCACCTTAAATGTATTTAATGACCCAGCCTCCACAGCTCTCTGGGGCAGATAATTCCACAGATTTACGACCCCCTGAGAGAAGAAATTCCTCCACATCTCAGTTCTAAAATGGCGACCCTTTATTCTAAAACTGTGCCCCCATGTTCTAGATTTCCCCATGAGGGGACACGTCCTCTCTGCATCTACCTTGTTGTGCCCCCTCAGTATCTATGTTTTAATAAGATCACCTCTCATTCTTCTAAATTCCAATGAGTATAGGCCCAGCCTGCTCAACCTTTCCTCATAAGTCAACCCCCTCATCTCTGGAATTAAACTAGTGAATCGTCTCTGAACTGCCTCCAATGCAAGTATATCCTTCCTTAAATAAGGAGACCAAAACTGTATGCAGTACTCAAGCTGTGGTCTCACCAATACCCTGTACAGTTGTAGCAGGACTTCCCTGCTTTTATACTCCAACCCCTTTGAAATAAAGGCCAACATTCCATTTTTGCATGCTAACCTTTTGTGTTTCATGCACAAGGACCCCCAGGTCCCTCTGAACTGTAACATTTTGTAATCTCTCTCCATTTAAATAATAATTTGCTTTTTTATTTTTCCTGCCAAAGTGGATAACCTCGCACTTTCCCACATTATACTCCATCTGCCAAATGTTTGCCCACTCACTCAGCCTGTCTATATCCCTTTGCAGGTTCTTTGAGTCCTCTGCACATCTTGCTTTCCCAACCATCTTTGTATCATCTGCAAACTTGGCTACATTACACTCGGTCTCTTCATCCAAGTCATTAATGTAGATTGTAAATAGTTGAGGCCCCAGTACTGATCCCTGTGGCACCCCACTAGTTACTGTTTGCCAACTGGAAAATGACCCATTTATCCCGACTCTCTGCTTTCTGTTAGTTAGCCAATCCTCTATCCATGCTAATATATTACTCCCAATTCCATGAGCTCTTATCTTATGCAGTAACCTTTTATGTGGCACCTTATCGAATACCTTCTGGAAATCCAAATACACCATATCCACTGGTTCACCTTTGTCCACCCTGCTCGTTATCGCCTCAAAGAACTCCAGCAAATTTGTTAAACATGATTTCCCTTTCATAAAACCCTGCTGACTCTACTTGACTGCATTATGATTTTCCAAAAGCCCTGCTACTTCTTCCTTAATGAAGGACTCCAGCATTTTCTCAATGACAGATGTTAGGCTAACTGGTCTATAGTTTCCTGCTTTCTGTCTTCCTCCTTTCTGAAATAACGATGTTACATTTCCAGTTTTCCAGTTCGCTGGGACCTCTCCAGAGTCCAGGGAATTTTGGTATATTGCAACCAATGCATCCACTATCACTGCAGCCACTTCTTTTAAGACCCTGGGATGCAGGCCATCTGGTCCAGGGGACTTGTCATCTTTTAGTCCCATTATTTTACCAAGTACTATTTCCTTAGTGATAGTGATTGTCTTTAGTTCCCCCTCCCTGTGGCCCCTTGATTATCCATTATTGGGATGTTGTCAGTGTCTTCTACTGTGCTGTCCTTACTCAGTCTGGGCTATATGTGACTCCAGACCCACAGCAATGTGGTTGACTCTTAACTGTGCTCTGAAATGGCCCAGCAAGCCTCTCAGTTGTACCACATCGCTACGAAAAACAATAGTCCATGTAGTATTGTTTTTCGTAGCGGTTCAAGAAGGCGGCTCACCACCACCTTCTCGAGGGCAATTGGGGATGGGCAATAAATGCTGGCCTTGCCAGCGATGCCCACATCCCATAAACAAATGAAAAAAAAAGTGCTCTCAATATAAAGGCCAGGGCAGGCGGTGGCGTAATGGTTATGTCACTAGACTAGTAAGCCAGAGGCTCAGTCAAATGCTCTGAGGATATGGGTTCAAATCCCACCACGGCAGCTGGTGGAATTTAAATTCAATTCAATTTAATTCTGGAATTAAATGTTAGTCTTAGTAATGGCGGCCATGATACCATTGTCGATTGTTGCAAAAACCCATCTGCTTCACTAATGTCCTTTAGGGAAGGAAATCTGCCGTCCTTACCTGGTTTGGCCTACATGTGACTCCAGACCCACAGCAATGTGGTTGACTCTTAATGCCCTCTGAAATGGCCTAGCAAGCCACTCAGTTGTAAACAACCGCTACGAAAAACAATAATAATAAAACCGGACGGACCACCCGGCATCGACCTCGGCACCGGAAACGACAATGGCAAACCCAGCCCTGCCGACCCTGCAAAGTCCTCCTTACCAACATCTGGGGGCTTGTGCCAAAATTGGGAGAGCTGTCCCACAGACTAGTCAAGCAACAGCCTGACATAGCCATAATTACCAAATCATACCTTACAACCAATGTCTCAGACACCACCATCATCATCCCTGGGTATGTCCTGTCCCACCGGCAGGACAGACCCACCAGAGGTGGTGGCACCATGGTATACAGTCGGGAGGGAGTAGCCCTGGGAGTCCTCAACATTGACTCAGGACCCCATGAGCTCTCATGGCATCAAGTCAAACATGGACAAGGAAACCTCCTGCTAATTACCACCTACCGCCCTCTCTCAGCTGATAAAAAGAGGGAGGAGGTCCTACAAGCTGAATTTAGGGAGTTAGGAGCTAAATTGAAAAGTAGGACCTCAAAGGTAGTAATCTCTGGATTGCTACCAGTGCCACGAGCTAATAAGTTTAGAGAGAGTAAGATAGATAAGCTAAATACGTGGCTTGAGCAGTGGTGCAAGGGAGAGGGATTTAAATTCCTGAGGCATTGGAACCAGTTCTTGGGGAGGAGTGACCTGTACCAAGGGGACAGTCTACACCTGAACTGTGAGGGAGCCGATGTCCTCGGGGTAATATTTTCTAGGGCGGTTCGGGAGGATTTAAACTAATTTGGCAGGGGGATGGGAACCTAGGTAGTGGAAAAGAGGGAAGTCATATGAAGTCAGAAATAGATGGTAGAAAGGTGAGAAGCAATAAGCAAAGGAGAGAAACACAAAGGGCCAAACTAATTCATAATGAGAGTGTGAAAAAAGCAAGCCTGAAGGCTTTGTATCTTAATGCTAGAAGCATTAGGAACAAGGTGGATGAATTAGTTGTGGAAATAGAGGTAAACAAGTATGATTTGATTGGGATTACAGAAACGTGGCTGCAGGGTGGGCAAGGCTGGGAACTTAACATCCAGGGATATACAATATTTAGGAAGGATCGGCAAAAAGGTAGGGGAGGTGGGGTAGCATTGCTGGTAAAGGAGGGGATTAATGCAATGGAAAGGAAGGATATTAACTCGGATGAAACGGAATCTGTATGGGTAGAAATGAGAAATAGCAAGGGGAGGAAAACGTTAGTGGGTGTGATATATAGGCCTCCAAATAGTAATATGGAGGTGAGGGAAGGCATAAAAAGGGAAATTAGAGAAGCGTGCGATAAGAGCACAGCTGTCATCATGGGTGACTTTAATTTACATATTGATTGGACTACCCAAATTAGTAAAAATTCTGAGGAGGAGGAATTCCTGGAATGTTTTCGGGACGGTTATCTGGACCAATATGTCGAGGAGCCGACTCGAGATCAGGCCATTTTAGACTGGGTATTGTGCAATGAGAAGGGACTTATCAACAATCTTCTTGTACGAGGCCCCTTGGGTCAGAGCGATCATAATATGATCGAGCTCTCAGTCGAGATGGAGAGTGAGGAAATTGAATCAGAGACTAAGGTCCAGAACTTAAATAAAGGGAATTACGAGGGTATGAGACGGGAATTGGGTAAGATTGATTGGGTGGTGTTTCTGGGGGGATTGACAGTGGATAGACAATGGCAAGCATTCAAAGATAGAATGGAAGAATTCCAGAACATGTTTATACCGGTTTGGCATAAAAATAAACCTAAAAAGGTGACTCAACCGTGGATAACGAGGGAAATTAGGGACAGCATAAAATCAAAAAAAAGGGCATATCAACTGGCAAAAAAAAGCACCAGACCGGAAGATTGGGGGCAGTACAGGATACAGCAAAAGAGGACAAAGGGATTAATCAGGAAGGGGAAAATAGAATACGAAAGTAAACTTGCAGCAAACATAAAGACAGACTGCAAAAGCTTTTATCGGTATATCAGGAGGAAAAGACTGGTAAAATCCCAAGTCGGTCCCTTGCAGTCTGATTCGGGAGAATATATAATGGAGAATAAGGAAATGGCAGACCAATTAAACTCATACTTTGGTTCTGTATTCACAAAGGAGGACACAAATAACCTCCCAGGAATATCGGCAAACATAGGGACTAATGAGAGGGAGGAGCTGACAGAAATTAGTATCTCTAGGGATATGTTGTTGGGTAAGTTGAGGGGACTGAAGGCCGACAAATCCCCAGGGCCTGATAAACTACATCCTAGGGTACTTAAGGAGGTTGCCCTGGAGATAGCAGATGCTCTAAGGATCATCTTCCGGAACTCCATTGACTCGGGAACAGTACCCGTGGATTGGAGGGTAGCTAATGTTACCCCAATATTTAAAAAGGGGGGTAGAGAGAAAGCAGGGAATTATAGACCAGTAAGCCTTACATCGGTTGTGGGCAAAATGCTAGAGTCCATTATTAAGGATAAAATAGCGGAGCACTTGACAAATGGGGAAAGGATCGGACAGAGTCAACATGGATTTACAAAGGGTAAATCGTGTTTGACTAATCTGCTGGAATTTTTTGAGGAGGTAACTGGTAGAATAGATGGGGGAGAGCCAGTGGATGTGGTGTACCTTGACTTCCAGAAAGCCTTCGATAAGGTTCCACACAAAAGATTATCATGCAAAATTAAGGCTCATGGGATTGGGGGCAAAGTATTAACGTGGATAGAGAACTGGCTGGCGGATAGAAAACAGAGAGTTGGAATAAACGGCTCGTTTTCGGAGTGGCAGGCAGTGACCAGCGGGGTGCCGCAAGGATCTGTCCTGGGACCCCAGCTGTTCACAATATATATAAATGATCTGGATCAGGGAATTGGATGCAATATTTCCAAATTCGCTGACGACACTAAACTAGGAGGAGGGGTGGGCTCTGATGAGGATGTCAGGAGGCTACAGTGTGATTTGGACAGGTTGGGGGAATGGGCGGATACGTGGCAGATGCACTATAATGTGGATAAATGCGAGGTTATCCACTTTGGGGGTAAAAACAGGAGGGTAGATTATTATCTAAATGGCAATAGATTGGGAGATGGGGAAGTGCAGAGGGACCTGGGTGTTCTTGTGCACCAGTCACTGAAGGAGAGCATGCAGGTGCAACAGGCGATTAAGAAGGCAAATGGTATGTTGGCCTTCATATCAAGGGGGTTCGAGTATAGGAATAGGGATACCTTACTACAGCTGTACAAGGTGCTGGTGAGACCGCATCTGGAGTATTGTGTACAGTTTTGGTCGCCCCATCTGCGGAAGGATGTTCTTGCCATGGAAAGAGTGCAACGGCGATTCACCAGGCTGATACCTGGAATGGCGGGAATGACCTACGAAGAGAGATTAAATAGTTTGGGCTTGTACTCACTGGAGTTTAGAAGATTGAGAGGGGATCTCATCGAAACATATAAAATTATGGCAGGCCTGGACAGGCTGAATTCAGAGAGAATGTTTCCAATGGCCGGGGAGCACAGAACCAGGGGCCACAGTCTAAAAATAGCGGGCAAATCATTTAAAACAGAGATGAGGAAGAATTTCTTCACTCAAAGAGTGGTGAGCCTGTGGAATTCCCTGCCACAGAGGGCTGTGAAGGCTAATTCAATAAATATTTTCAAGAGAGAATTGGATATATTCCTGAAGGCTAAGGGGATTAAGGGTTACGGAGAAAAGGCGGGGACGGGGTACTGAACTGGTAAGATCAGCTATGATCTCAGACGAAGATCAGCCATGATCTCATTGAATGGCAGAGCAGGCTCGAAGGGCCGAATGGCCTACTCCTGTTCCTATCTCTATGTATCTATGAATCAGTACTCCTTCATGTTGAACACCAATTGGAAGAAGCACTGAGAGTAGCAAGGGCACAAAATGTCCTCTGGGTGGGGGACTTCAATGTCCATCACCAAGAGTGGCTCGGTAGCACCACAACTGACCGAGCTGGCCGAGTCCTAAAGGACATAGCTGCCAGACTGGGTCTGCGACAGGTGGTGAGGGAACCAACAAGAGGGATAAACCTACTTGATCTTGTCCTCACCAATCTACCTGTTGCAGATGCATCTGTCCATGACAGCATTGGTGGAAGTGACCACCGCACAGTCCTTGGGGAGACGAAGTCCCGTCTTCATGTTGAGGATACCCTCCACCGTGTTCTGTGGCACTACTGTAGCGTATGTACTTTGAAGAAGGAACTATATTCTGCAGCCCCTGTATACTGCAGTACCAGTAGTGACCACCCCGGTATATAAGCCTGTGTAGTAACTTTGTATAGTAATTCCAGTTTTGTCTCCATTCAGTAAACACCTGTTATAACCAACTCCTGCAGTCCGTGTCTCAATTACACACGGACGTTACACTGGCGACGAACAGATCCAAACTTACCTATAGTTCTGCACCACCTCACGGGGATCCATCCCTGAAGCGAAGTTGTTAGAGGTCGAGGCCAGAAGGAAGAAATCCAAAAAAAAAAAACAAACAGAAGAAACGGGCGTCGACCGTGGGCAACCGCCCTCTGATTCATCGAATTCGAAGATTTGCAGGAGAGGCTGTCGAGAGCTGGGCTTGGTTATCCAGTCTATGGTGTTCCAGCTAATCGGGCTGGTGGCAGGTAGTACACTGATCCTTCCTGGGCTGCGGCGGGCTAGAGCTCGATCGGGTGGCTTTTCAACGGGGCCGAGCAGCGTTGTCGGGAAGAGGAGAGAGAGAGAGAGAGGGTGGAGCACACAGGGCGCGGCCGGTGATACGAAGCCGGGCAGCGTACAGACCCGAGAAGAGGGAGGAAAGTGTCCCATAGGGTCTGCTCTGACGACGGGAACAGTAATTAAAATAAAAGAAATTAGAAGCGCAGAAAGCCGCGAGGAGCTGCAGTTTGCCACGGGGACCGCGGAGAGCAGCGTTGGCAGCAGCGCGGGGGGGGGAAGTGCGCGAAGACCATAGGGCATCGCCATCAAGGCATAAAAACACCAGCAACAGTGCTAGCAGCAGCGGAAAAGACAGAAAGCATGGGAGGCGCCATCTTAATCCAGCGGGGAAGAAGGCAAAGCGAGGGAGGCGCCATTTTGTTCAATCGGGGAAGAAGGCAAAGCGCGGGAGGCGCCATCTTAGATCTCCAAGATGCCGAAGACTGGCAATATCACTGCCTTCGATAATGCAATAGAAGACTGGACCACGAATGTGGAAAGAGTCGAAGTATATTGCAAGGCAAATGAAGTAGCCGATGAGAAAAAGGCATCGGTACTACTAAACTTAATGGGCGCAAGAACGTATGGCCTATTGCGGAACCTGATCACTCCAGTCAAACCGATGGCGAAGAGTTTTAACAAAATTGTTGATATCCTACAGAAACACCTAAATCCTACACCGCTGCTGATAGCAGAAAGATTTAAATTCCACAAGAGAAATCAGCATAAAGATGAGAGCAATGCTGATTACCTTACAGAACTATGCAAGCTATCAAATCACTGCCAGTTCGGAGCAGGACTGGCAGATACCCTACGGGACAAATTTCTCTGTGGACTCCTGAGTGAAGGAACCCAGAAGAGGTTACTCTCAGAGAAAGAGCTGACGCTAGATAAGGCTTTCAGCGTGGCAGTATCGTACGAAGCAGCAGCAAGGGGAGCTGCGGAAATACAGCAAAAGCCACAGGAATACGGTACCCATGAAATGACACGGGGATTTGAAAAATGTTATCGCTGCAGCAGAACAACCCATGACCAGAAGGACTGCTGGTCCAAGGACAAAACATGCAGGCAATGCGGAAAGATGGGACACATTGCACGAGTTTGCAGGTCCGGGAAGAAGACTAACGACAACAAAAAGACTACTAAGGAAAAGTACAGGAAAGTACAAAAGATGACGGACAGTAGTTCTGAAGACCAGAAGAGCGATAGTGAATCCGGGAACAAGAGACTAAGCTGTCTCAAACTACACAACGTAATCACAAAAGAGGATCACCGGACCATTTGGGTCACCCTCACGATAGCAGGGTCCCAAGTCAAAATGGAATTGGATACAGGATCAGCCCTGACCGTCATGAATCGACGAGACTACGAACGGCTATTCTCACACATACCCTTGAAAGACACATCCATTGTCTTGAAGACATATACGGGGCGGAAAGTATATCCCAGAGGGAAAATGAGGGTGCCTGTCGAATACAACGGCAAGGAAATACAGAAATTGTATCTGTATATACTGCAAGATGGTGGCGGTGGTCAGAAAGATAAGTTTAGATTGGCACTCCATTCAGGCACTGACGGTGGCTGGTAAAAAGGATGACGACGTCACACCTGGACGATTGTCAAAAAATCTTGGCTAACGCTAAAGAGGTATTTCAACAAGAACTGGGAACTCTTAAAGGCGTAACCGCCTCGATAAAAATAGAAGAGAATGCAATTCCCAAGTTTTTCAAAGCAAGACCGGTACCGTATGCAATTCGCCCAGCCGTCGAGGCAGAGCTGGAGAATCTGGAGAATGCAGGCGTGCTAACTAAGGTCGACTGGAGCGAGTGGGCGACACCCATTGTTCCTGTCATGAAGAAAATGTTAAACAATAAGTCTGAGGAGCCAAGGAAGGTTCGCATCTGTGGGGACTTCAAGATGACTGTGAACCCAGTCCTTCACACAGTACAGTATCCTCTTCCGAGGATAGAAGATATTTTTGCCTCACTATCTGGAGGGAAACGTTTTACAAAAATTGACCTAGCGCAAGCATATTTGCAGATGGAGGTTGAAGAATCCTCTAGGAAATATCTCACGATAAACACTCACAAAGGTCTTTACCAGTATAATCGACTGGTATTCGGAGTTGCATCAGCTCCGGCTATATGGCAAAGAGCGATGGAACAGGTCCTGCAAGGGATTCCGGGGACTCAGTGTTACTTGGACGACATCCT
This sequence comes from Somniosus microcephalus, assembly GCF_052327205.1. Lineage (NCBI taxonomy): Eukaryota > Metazoa > Chordata > Chondrichthyes > Squaliformes > Somniosidae > Somniosus > Somniosus microcephalus. The sequence goes on along the minus strand of NC_140991.1, from coordinate 42,589,659 downwards.
AGTGACAGGTGAAAATGACAGTGAACACCTTGCCAACCTAGAGCAGGTGCTCGCTAGACTAAGAGAACATGGGCTACGAGCCAATCGCCCCAAGTGCGAGTTTTTTAAGAAACAAATATCGTATTGTGGCCACGTGATTGATGAAGAGGGGTTACATAAGTCCCCTGACAAAATTGAAGCGGCAGTTAAGGCTCCAGTGCCTGAAAATGTGTCGCAACTGAGGTCATTCCTCGGATTGGTGAATTACTACCATAAGTTTTTGCCGAATTTGTCCACAATTCTGCACCCACTGAACGCCCTGCTACAAACTGGAGTAGCATGGAAATGGAGCGATGAATGTAAGCGGGCCTTTCAGAAGTGTAAAGGCCTGATCACTTCAAGAGAAGTATTGGCTCACTACAACCCATCACTGCCGATAAGGCTGGCGTGTGATGCGTCTCCCTACGGCGTTGGAGTGGTACTGTCACATAAATCCCTTGATGGTTCAGAGAGGCCAATAGCTTTTGCGTCACGCTCATTAACAGCAGCCGAGCGTAACTCCGCCCAGATTGACAGAGAGGCGCTCAGCCTGGTGTGGGGGGTGAAGAAGTTCAATCACTACCTGCACAGACAGAAATTTACTCTACTAACTGATCATCAAACTCTTGTCTCCATTTTCAACCCTAAGAAGGGCGTCCCGATAATGACAGCACAACGGCTACAGAGGTGGTCCCTTTTCCTAGGGGCACACCAATATGACATCGAGTACAAAGGAACTAAACAGCATGGGAATGCTGATGGATTGTCACGCCTACCGTTGCCGACGGTGGAAGAAGCACTTGCAGTGGATCCTGTGGAGATATTCCACTCGACCATAGTCGAATGTCTACCTGTGACGAATGCAAACATAGAAAAGGAAACACGAAATGACCCGACACTCTCCAGGGTCTATGATTTAATGGTGAAGGGATGGCTAGCACATGGCAAACCACTGTTGCCAGCATTCTCGCCGAGAAGAGAACAGCTGTCAGTGTGCCGAGGAACCTTGATGTGTGGATCCAGAGTAGTAATTCCACCCAAATTGAAGGATAGAGTGCTCAATGAGCTTCATGAGGGTCATCTGGGAGGGGTAAAAATGAAGAACTTAGCCAGAGCGTTTGTGTGGTGGCCGGGAATCGATAGAGAAATCGAAGAGATGACCAAGAGCTGTACAGGATGCCAGAAGGTCCCAAACGCCCCACCACAAGCCCCTCTACATCCATGGGAGTGGCCCTCATCTCCATTGCTAAGGGTACACATTGATTTTGCTGGTCCATTTATGGACTTGATGTTTTTAATTGCGGTGGATGCACATTCAAAGTGGCCAGTGGTAATAAAAATGTCGTCAACCACCACAGAAAAAACCATCACAGTCTTACAAACCATATTCGCCAGAAATGGGCTGCCTGAACAGATTTGCTCCGACAATGGACCACAGTTTGTGTCTGAAGAGTTCCGGAGGTTCTTAAAGAACAATGGTGTTAAGCATTACACATCCGCCCCATATCATCCAGCCACCAATGGATTGGCTGAGAGGTTCGTTCAAACATTCAAGAAGGCTATCAAGGCAATGTGTAATGAAGACATACCCCTACAACACAAGGTGGATAACTTCTTGTTTGCCTACCGGAATGCGACACATGCGGCTACCAACCAAACTCCAGCCATGATGTTCTTCAATCGAAGACTAAGATGCCGCTTGGATTTGGTTAAGCCAAACATCAGAAGAGATGTGGAGAACAGGCAGTTTCAGAATGTGAATGAAAGGCCAACCAGGAGTTTTAAGATAGGTCAACCAGTTTTGGCCCGGGACTACCACACAGAGAAATGGCAGCCAGGAACGATCTGCACACGGCAAGGACCTCTAAAGTATACCGTGGACATTGGAGAGAGCATTGTAAGACGCCATGCTGACCAGATTCTAGAGTCACTGGAAAACGTCAAATCCACACCACGATCCTATACACCTGGTGATGAAACCGAAGTACCAATTGCATCTACCTCAGAATCGGTGATATTGGAAGCAGACGAACCAAACAACGACGTTGATCCCGAATCAACTTTGCCAGAAGAACCTGATACCCCAAAGAGGCGTTATCCGGACAGAATCAGGAAGCCTCCTCAAAGACTGAATTTATAATTGCTTAACTTCAGCTAATGTATATAGCAAAACTGTAATTGTCAATATATTATTTAATTATTAATCAAATGTTATGTACTGTTTAGCTAAAAGGGGAGGAATTGTAGTGTATGTACTTTGAAGAAGGAACTATATTCTGCAGCCCCTGTATACTGCAGTACCAGTAGTGACCACCCCGGTATATAACCTGTGTAGTAACTTTGTATAGTAATTCCAGTTTTGTCTCCATTCAGTAAACACCTGTTATAACCAACTCCTGCAGTCCGTGTCTCAATTACACACGGACGTTACAACTACCACCGTGCTAAATGGGACAGATTTCGAACAGATCTGGCAACTCAAAACTGGGCATCCATGAGGCGCTGTGGGCCATCAGCAGCAGCAGAATTGGATTCAACCACAATCTGTAACCTCATGGCCCGGCATTTCCCTCACTCTACCATTAACATCAAGCCGGGAGATCAACCCTGGTTTAACGAAGAGTGCAGGAGAGCATGCGGGAACAGCACCAGGCATACAGAAAAATGAGGTGTCAACTTGGTGAGGCTACAACACAGGACTACTTGCATGCCAAACAACGGAAGCAACATGCGATAGACAGAGCTAAGCGATCTCACAACCATCGGATCAAATCAAAACTCTGCAGTCCTGCCACATCCAGTCGTGAGTGGTGGTGGACAATTAAACAGTTAACAGGAGGAGGAGGCTCCAAAAATATCCCCATCCTCAATGATGGTGGAGCCCAGCACGTGAGTGCAAAAGACAAGGCTGAAGCATTTGCAACTATCTTCAGCCAGAAGTGCCGAGTGGATGATCCATCTCGGCCTCCTCCTGAGGTCCCCAGCATCACAGATGCCAGTCTTCAGCCCATTCAATTCACTCCACGTGATGTCAAGAAACGGCTGAAGACACTGGATACTGCAAAGGCTATGGGCCCTGACAACATTCCGGCAATAGTACTGAAGACGTGTGCTCCAGAACTAGCTGCGCCCCTAGCCAAGCTGTTCCAGTACAGCTACAACACTGGCATCTACCCGGCAATGTGGAAAATTGCCCAAGTATGTCCTGTCTACAAAAAGCAGGACAAATCCAACCCGACCAATTACCGTCCCATCAGTCTACTCTCAATCATCAGCAAAGTGATGGAAGGTGTCGTCGACAGTGCGATCAAGCGGCACTTACTCAGCAATAAGCTGCTAACTGACGCCCAGTTTGGGTTCCGCCAGGGCCACTCAGCTCCTGATCTCATTACAGCCTTGGTCCAAACATGGACAAAAGAGCTGAACTCAAGAGGTGAGGTGAGAGTGACTGCCCTTGACATCAAGGCAGCATTTGATCGAGTGTGGCATCAAGGAGCCCTAGTAAAACTGAAGTCAATGGGAATCAAGGGGAAAACTCTCCATTGGTTGGAATCATACCTAGCACAAAGGAAGTTGGCTGTGGTTGTTGGAGGTCATTCATCTCAATCACATGACATCACTGCAGGAGTTCCTCAGGGCAGTGTCCTAGGCCCAACCATCTTCAGCTGTTTCATCAATGACCTTCCCTCCATCATAAGGTTAGAAGTGGGGATGTTCGCTGATGATTGCACACTGTTCAGCACCATTCGAGATTCATCAGATACTGACGCAGTCCGTGTTCATATGCAGCAAGACCTGGACAACATTCAGACTTGGGCTGACAAGTGGCAAGTAACATTCGCACCACACAAGTGCCAGGCAATGACCATCTCCAACAAGCGAGACTCTAACCATCTGCCCTTGACATTCAATGGCATTACCATTGCTGAATCCCCCACTATCAACATCCTGGGGGTTACCATTGATCAGAAACTGAACTGGACCAGCCATATAAATACTGTGGCTACAAGAGCAGGCCAGAGGCTGGGAATTCTGCGGCGAGTGTCTCACCTCCTGACTCCCCAAAGCCTTTCCACCATCTACAAGGCACAAGTCAGGAGTGTGATGGAATACTCTCCACTTGCCTGGATGAGTGCAACTCCAACAACACTCAAGAAGCTCAACACCATTCAGGATAAAGTAGCCCGCTTGATTGGCACTCCATCCACCACCTTTAACATTCACTCCCTCCACCACCGGCGCACTGTGGCTGCAGTGTGTACCATCTACAAGATGCACTGCAGCAACTCGCCAAAGCTCCTTCAACAGCACCTTTCAAACCCGCGACCTCTACCACTTAGAAGGACAAGGGCAGCAGACGCATGGGAACATCACCACCTACAAGTTCCCCTCCAAGCCACACAGCATCCTGACTTGGACCTGTATCGCCGTTCCTTCACTGTCGCTGGGCCAAAATCCTGGAACTCCCTTCCTAACAGCATTGTGGGTGTACCTACACCATATGGACTGCAGCGGTTCAAGAAGGCGGCTCACCACCACCTTCTCAAGGGCAATTAGGGATGGGCACTAAATGCAGGCCTAGCCAGCCAGCGACGCCCACATCCCATCAACGAATAAAAAAAAAAAATTCCATTAGCCTTTTTGATTATTTTCTGTACCTGTTCATGACATTTTAAATGGACAGAGAGGCTTGTTTTCCTAAGAAATGTCCATCCAGTGTTGTTTGAAATAATGTGGGCACCATGGATTTTTGCACAATGAATGCACCAGATTGCTTCTTGGATAACCATCACTGACTTGCATATTGATGCTTCTGTGGTCCGATACCACCTGAACAGTAATTGAGTGCTAACATTTTCTGTTCATATAGGCCATGGAGTTGATGTGAAGAGTTCTGATTCCCACATGGGTGCATCCATAGTGCCTTGCACTCGAAGGAACTATGGTGTCTAGGGAAAGCTATGCCTCCTTACCACAGGGAAAGTGATGAAGATGTTTGCCCTTTCAAAAATACTGTTTGTTAGTTGCTTGATATAGGTGTGGACTGGTTACACAGATTAGATAGAAATGATAGCACAGAAACAGACCATTCGGTCCAACAGGTCTATGCCGGTGTTTATGCTCTACACGAGCTTCCTCCCAAACTTACTTCATCTCACCCTAGCACCATATGCTTCTATACCTTTCTCCCTCATGTACTTATCTAGCACCCCTTAAAGGTGTCTCTGCTATTCACCTCAACCACTCCATGTTCCACTCTCTGAGTAAAGAATTTTCTCCTGAGTTCCTCATTGGATTTCGATTTTGGGGGCTAAATAGGATAAGACCCAACGGGGGAGAAATTTGTGTGGTTTGCGCCACTTGTTAGCACCACAAGATGAGGCTAAAACGCCGTTGACAGCTGTAACAACAGCTGACGTGGGTTCCAGCAACACCCACCATATCAGTTTTGCCAGTAGCACTGCCGCTGAACACGATTGCCAGGGACCTCGCCATGGAGATTGTGACGTCAGTGAGGGTGCAACGCTCACTGGACGTTCGATTGCCCAACTCCGTTATAGCCACTTACCTTAATGGCAGCCTGATAATCTACATCCTAGGGTACTTAAGGAAGTGGCCCTAGAAATAGTAGATGCATTGCTGATCATCTTCCAACATTCAATGGAATCTGGAACAGTACCCATGGATTGGAGGGTAGCTAATGTTACCCCACTACTCAAAAAAGGTGGTAGAGAGAAAATGGGGAATTATAGACCAGTAAGCCTGACGTTGGTAGTGGGGAAAATGCTAGAGTCCATTATAAAAGATGTAATAGCAGAGCACTTGGAAAACAGTGACAGGATCGGACAAAGTCAACATGGATTTACAAAAGGTAAATTATGCTTGACTAATCTACTGGAATTTTTTGAGGATGTAACTGGTAAAATAGATAAGGGAGAACCAGTTGATGTGGTGTATTTGGACTTTCAAAAGGCTTTCGATAAGGTCCCGCATAAGAGATTAGCGTGTAAAATTAAGGCACCTGGGATTGGGGGCAAGGTATTGACTTGGATAGAGAACTGGTTGGCAGACAGAAAGCAAAGAGTTGGAATAAATGGGTCTTTTTCCGAGTGGCAGGCAGTGACTAGTGGGGTACCGCAGGGATCAGTCCTTGGACCCCAGCTATTCACAATATATATTAATGATCTAGACAAGGGAACTAGATGTAATATCTTCAAGTTTGCAGACGACACAAAGCTGGGTGGGCATGTGTGCTGTGAGGAGGATGCCGAGAAACTCCAGGATGATTTGGACAGGTTGGGTGATTGGGCAGAAGCATGGCAGATGCAATATAACGTGGATAAATGCGAGGTTATCCACTTTGGTGTCAAAAACAGGAAGGCAGATTATTGTCTGAATGGCAATAGATTGGGAGAAGGGGAAGTGCAACGAGACCTGGGTGTCCTTGTGCACCAGTCGCTGAAGGTAAGTATGCAGGTGCAGCAGACGGTTAAGAAGGCAAATGGTATGTTGGCCTTCGTAGTGAGAGGGTTTCAGTACAGGAACAAGGATGTCTTGCTGCAGTTGTACAGGGCCTCGGTGAGACCACATCTTGAGTATTGTGTGCAGTTTTGGTCACCTTATCTGAGGACGGATGTTCTTGCCATGGAAGGAGTTCAGCAAAGATTCACCAGGCTGATACCTGGGATGGCAGGAATGACGTATGAGGAGAGATTGGGTCGATTGGGCTTGTACTCGCTGGAGTTTAGAAGAATGAGAGGGGATCTCATTGAAACTAGTAAAATTCTGACAGGACTGGACAGACTAGATGCAGGAAGGATGTTCCCGATGGTCGGGGAGTCCAGGACCAGGGGTCACAGTCTAAGGATAAGGGGTAAGCCATTTAGGACAGAAATTAGGAGGAATTTCTTCACCCAGAGAGTGGTGAACCTGTGGAATTCTCTACCACAGAAGGCAGTAGAGGCCAATTCATTAAATATATTCAAGAAGGAGTTGGATATATTTCTTAAGGCTAAAGGGATCAAGGGATATGGGGAGAAAGCAGGGACAGGGTACTGAATTTGGATGATCAGCCATGATCACATTGAATGGTGGAGCAGGCTCGAGGGGCCGAATGGCCTACTCCTGCTCCTATCTTCTATGTTTCTATGTAGAATGATGACTGGGAGAGCTGGCATCTACCTGCAGGAAGCAGGCTGCAGTAGCGATATTTAAAGGCAACATCCCCAATCAGCTCCAACTGATATGGTTCTGCAGTTTCAGTGCCAGTTTGCTACTTCCTGCAGCTGAAAAAGCTTTCTTTAGTTATTTCAAGTTTTTTGGTGACAGGGAGTGTTGATTCAAGTGCAGAATTCATTCATTATTTGTTAAAGGATTCTGCTCGCAACACTTCCCCACAGTCATGGGGGCTGCAGGATTACCCCAGGAGGACAACGAGGCAGAGGAGGATGGGGAGGAAGAGGATGAGGCAGAGGAAGATGGGAGGAAGAGGAAGATGAAGAGGCGGAGAATGAGGCTGATGAGGAAGAGTTCGAGGAGGAAGAGGAACAGGATGGAGGGCGGAGGCAGCAGGACAATTGGCCTTCAAGACGGGCTGTCCATGACCAGCTCATCAGACTCCAATTTGCATGAATGAGACCCCAGATCCCCGTAGCTCATCACAACCCCATCATACAATCCCAATCTCACGCCATATCACAGCGTCCTCCTGGGCACAAAGGTGAAATGAGAGAGACCACAAAATATTCCAAACACATTTAATAAATTTATCTATAAATATATCACACATATCACATGAATTCTAATAACTAATGACCCTTGTGCCTGCCATAGTTGAATAGCTGTCATTTTGTGCAAGGTGTGAGATATGGGTGTGAGTGTTGCTAGGTAGAGATTGTTGGTGGTTGAGTGCTGGGGGACTGGCACACTGAGCAGTGTGTGAAGCTTGTGGTATAGATGGTGGTATGTAGCATTTGTTGAAGCCTTCACTCACCCTGACCACCCGTGTGAGTTTGTTAAACTTCCTCCTGCACTGTGTGTGGGTCCTGGGAACACAGTGCTGCCCCTGTTATGGTTTGACACCTCCCCCCACATAATCTGGCAGCCTTGTAGGGCCTCCTGCCAGTTGGGGTGTACAGGACCACCCGCCTTCTCTCCACTTCTAAATCTAATGCCTCCAAAACTTTCACGAAAACCTCTGGGCTGTCTCCCTGGGGCAGAGATCTGCTATCAGGATTTTTAAATAAATGCTCCTTCTCCTTGTCCTTCTTCTTATGGTTGTTGAGGTAGCTGCACACCCAACAATGCTAAGAATGAGGTGCTGCAGCATCAATGAACCTCCCCTTTAAGTAGTGAAAAAGGCCTGTGGCAATGATTACTTGCGTTTAGACTGCCCCCGATATTGGTCCATCTTTTTGGTGTAATGCCAATGAGTTTGAGCTTTTAAACTAGAACCATGACTGCAATCATTTTAATGAGGAGGACAAATTTTGCTACTTAATCATTTTTAGTCTAAACACTGCCCATTTCTTGGCTATAATGAATTTCTAGCCCAACAACGTATTTACCACTTACGTTACAAAAACTTTACTCGCAGATAAAACTGTCATCTCCTTTAAGAAGCCTACTTGAACAAGCTAAGCCCTAGGCATCCCAAATGCACAGTTTGTATGGATGATACGCATACTGTGAGAGGAGCCTCATCTACAGTCAGAAGACTCGGTATGGGGATCTGTTTCAATAATTTTGTATTTAAGTGGGACTTGTTCATGTTGGTACAGCAGCCTCATTGGTCCCAAATCGCCCATCAGAACATTGATATGCAAAGGTCAGAGGCCTGATTTTCTGAGCCACGACTGCCAGCAGCAAAGTTCTGCACTATGAAGGGAGCCTCAGAAAATCAGGGCTTTCGTCTCCATAATTACAATGCATCCAAAGCGTGGTAGTCCTCCAGATTTCAGAAAAGTAATTTGTAGCCAGGTCATTAACTATCCCTGTGACCTCCGCTAAAGTAGTTTTCACCTCTCGTTTGACAGGATGGTCCAAAGCAGGCCATCCTTCCTTGCTGGATCTCCTGCATCAGGACCTCCAATGTGCTCTCTGTTCATTTCTCTGATGATTGATGTGAGAGTCGCCAGCACATCTCAGCCAGTTGATAAAAAGAAAGGGAGGAAAAACATGGGTAGTAAAATTGTTCCTTGTAAAAGTCCCAATCGAGGTTAAAATTGACACAAGGCATATGTCTCATTAATAGCTGATTCCCAGTATTTAAAAAAAGGTAATGGGATGTTTACAGACGTCAAAAATTTTCAATATTTCTCAGGGCATAATGGTCCAGTTGTACAGGAGTTCCTATCCTCTGATGGAAAAGAGGTGCAGCAAAATATACAATGCTGCACAAGAGGTTAGAGCACACATAGAAACATAGAAGATAGGAGCAGGAGTAGGCCATTTGGCCCCTTGAGCCTGCTCCGCCATTTAATGAGATCATGGCTGATCATCCAAATTCAGTACCCTCTACCTGCTTTCTCCCCATATCCCTTGATCCCTTTAACCTTAAGAAATATATCCAAATCCTTCTTGAATATATTTAATGAATTGGCCTCTACTGCCTTCTTTGGCAGATAATTCCACAGGTTCACCACTCTCTGGGTGAAGAAATTCCTCCTCATCTCAGTCCTAAATGGCTTACCCCTTATCCTTAGACTGTGACCCCTGGTTTTGGAATCTCCCGCCATCGGGAATATCCTTCTTGCATCTAGTCTGTCTAGTCCTGTTAGAATTTTATAAGTTTCAATGAGATCCCCTCTCATTCTTCTAAATTCTAGCAAATATAAGCCTAATCGACCCAATCTCTCTTCATAAGTCATTCCTGCCATCCCAGGTATCAGTCTGGTGAATCTTCTCTGCACTCCCTCCATGGCAAGAACATCCTTCCTCAGATAAGGCGGCCAAAACTGCACACAATACTCAAGGTGTGGTCTCACCAAGGCCCTGTACAACTGCAGCAAGACATCCTTGCTCCTGTACTCGAATCCTCTCACTATGAAGGCCCAAAATACCATTTGCCTTCTTGACCGCCTGCTGCACCTACATGCTTACCTTCAGCGACTAGTACACAAGGACACCCAGGTCTCGTTGCATTTCCGCTTTTCCCAATCCATTGCCGTTCAGATAATAATCTGCCTTCATGTTTTTGTCACCAAAGTGGATAACCTCTCATTTATCCACATTATATTGCATCTGCCATGCATCTGCCCAATCACCCAACCTGTCCAAATCATAGAAACATAGAAGATTGGAGCAGGAGTAGGCCATTCAGCCCCTCGAGCCTGCTCCGCCATTCAATGAGATCATGGCTGATCATCCAAATTCAGTACCCTGTCCCTGCCTTCTCCCCATATCCCTTGATCCCTTTAGCCTTAAGAAATATATCCAACTCCTTCTTGAATACATTTAATGAACTGGCCTCCACCGCCCTCTGTGGCAGAGAATTCCACAGGTTCACCACTCACTGGGTGAAGAAATTCCTCCTCATCTCAGTCCTAAATGGCTTACCCCTTTTCCTTAGACTATGACCCCTGGTTCTGGACTCCCCGGCCATCGGAAACATCGTTCCTGCATCTAGTCTGTCCAGGCCTGACAGAATTTTATAGGTTTCGATGAGATCCCCTCTCAATCTTCTAAACTCCAGTGAGTATAAACCCAATCGACACAATCTCTCCTCATACGTCATTCCTGCCATCCCAGGTATCAGCCTGGTGAATCTTCGCTGCACTCCTTCCATGGCAAGAACGTCCTTCCTCAGATAAGGTGACCAAAACTGCACGCAATACTCAAGGTGTGGTCTCACCAAGGCCCTGTACAACTGCAGCAAGACATCCTTGTTCCTGTACTCGAACCCTCTTGCTACGAAGGCCAACATACCATTTGCCTTCTTAACCGCTGATACACCTATCAATTCATTCCATGAAAAGCGACGAGTTAAGATAGTAACTATAGGTTTTTATTGGCTAAATAACAGAGCCCACCCTCGTGGGTGATCGGTTCCAGCAAGGAAGAATACTAGCCAAGCAATCACCTTTATACCTGGGCAAGCAGGCGGAGCCATGGGCGGAGTCAGCTGAGGTATGCCTAGGTATAACAGCGTGCGAGGCAAGAGGTAACCTTGTGTAGGTGATAACAACAGTGTAACAATAACAGTGGTTTACCACATTCACCCCTTGTTTAAAATTGAGTCCGACGGGGTGAAGTGTACTACTAGTTCGTGTATGTCAGTCTATCAGGAGGCCTCGTAAGCCTTTCTGACCGGCGCAGCAGCGGCGGCGGTGGTGCAGTATCCGATGTTAATGCTGGTGTCTGTGTGGTCGACGAAGGCCCCTGGGGTTCCGGCATGCCGCCTACAGGAGCTGGATTTGGGGGAGTGGTGGGGGATAATGGTGGTATCTCAGGGGTGCGAGGTCTCGCAAGGAGACTGTGTCCTCCCGCCCGTCTGGGTATTCCACACAGGCATACTGGGGGTTGGCGTGCAGGAGGTTCACCCTCTCGACCAGGGGGTCCATTTTATGGGTCCTCACGTGCTTCCGCAGCAGGACGGGCCCCGGAGAAGTCAGCCATGTTGGTAGCGAGGTTCCCGTAGTCGACTTCCTGGGGAAAACAAACATTTGCTCATGAGGGGTGGCGTTAATGGCAGTACAAAGCAGTGACCGGATGGAATGGAACGCTGCCGGGAGGACTTCCTGCCAGCGAGAGGTTGGGAGGCCCTTAGACTTTAGGGCTAAGAGGACGGCCTTCCAAACTGTCGCGTACTCTCTTTCCACCTGGCCGTTCCCCCGGGGGTTGTAGCTGGTGGTCCTGCTCGCAGCAATACCTCTCGCGAGCAGGAACTGGCGAAGTTCCTCGCTCATGAAGGATGAGCCCCGGTCGCTATGTATGTAGTTCGGGAACCCGAACAAGGCGAAGAGGTCGTTCAGGCATTTGATGACCGTGGTACTGGTCATGTCTGGGCAGGGGATGGCAAAGAGGAAACGGGAGTACTCGTCAATAATGTTGAGGAAGTACACATTACGGTCAGAGGACGGGAGGGGTCCCTTAAAATCGATGCTCAAGCACTCGAAGGGGCGGGTGGCCTTGATCAGGCTTGCTCTGTCCGGCCTATAGAAATGCGGTTTGCATTCGGCACAGACTTGGCAGTTCCTGGTCATGGTCCTGACCTCCTCGATGGAGTAGGGCAGGTTGCAGGCCTTAATGAAGTGGTAAAGTCTAGTGACCCCGGGGTGGCAGAGGTCGTTGTGGAGGGTCCGCAGTCTATCAACTTGCGCATTGGCGCATGTACCTCGTGATAGAGCATCTGGGGGCTCGTTGAGTTTACCAGGCCGGTACAAGATATCGTACTCGTAGGTGGAGAGCTCAATTCTCCACCTCAAGATCTTGTCGTTCTTGATTTTGCCCCTCAGCTTGTTATTAAACATAAAAGCAACCGAACGCTGGTCGGTGAGGAGGGTAAATCGTTTGCCTGCCAGGTAATGCCTCCAGCGTCGTACCGCTTCCACAATCGCCTGGGCCTCCTTCTCGACAGAAGAGTGTCGGATCTCAGGGCCCTGGAGGGTCCTTGAGAAGAAGGCCACAGGTCTCCCCGCCTGGTTAAGGGTTGCAGCTAGGGCAAAGTTGGATGCATCGCTCTCCACTTGGAAAAGGATGGACTCATCCACTGCGTGCATTGTGGCCTTCGCAATGTCTCCTTTTATGAGGGAGAAGGCTGCGCATGCTTCTGCTGTCAGGGGGAAGGAGGTGAACTTCATGAGGGGTCTGGCTTTGTCCGCATAATTGGGCACCCATTGGGCATAGTAAGCGAAGAGCCCCAGGGTTCTCTTCAGTGCCTTTTGACAGTGGGGAAGGGGAAGCTCCATGAGGGGGCGCATTCTTTCGGGGTCGGGGCCGATGACTCCGTTCTCTACTACACAGCCGAGGATGGCAAGGCGCGAGGTGTTAAATATACATTTCTCCTTATTGTAAGTGAGATTCAGCCGTTGGTCCGTACGGAGGAATTTCTCCAGATTAACATCGTGGTCCTGCTGGTCGTGGCCGCAGATGGTGACGTTATCTAGATAAGGAAACGTGGCCTGCAGCGCGTTCTGGTCAACCATCCGGTCCATCTCCCTTTGGAAGACCGAAACCCCGTTGCTGACGCCGAAGGGAACCCTAAGGAAGTGGTAGAGGCGGCCATTCGCCTCGAAGGCGGTATACTGGTGGTCCTCAGGGCGGATAGGGAGTTGGTGATAGGCCGACTTAAGGTCGATGGTGGAGAATACCCGGTACTGTGCAATCTGGTTGACCATGTCAGATATGCGGGGAAGGGGGTATGCGTCCAGCTGGGTGTACCGGTTTATGGTTTGGCTGTAGTCGATGACCAGGCGGTTTTTATTGCCGGTCTTAATGACTACGACCTGGGCACGCCAGGGGCTGGTGCTCCCCTCGATGATGCCCTCCTTCAGGAGACGCTGCACCTCAGAGCTAATAAAAGCTCTGTCCCCGGCGCTGTACCGCCTGCTCTTGGTAGCGACGGGTTTACAGTCGCGGGTGAGGTTAGCGAACAAGGAGGGGGGCGGGACTTTGAGAGTGGAGAGGCCACAGGTGGTATGCGGCGGGCGGTTTAAAAACTGCTGGTTGTAGACTGTGAGTGGGGGGAGGGGTCCACCGTATGCCAAAGTGACACTTTGGAGGTGGCATTGGAAATCCAGCCCTAGTAGGACGGCAGCGCAGAGCTGGGGCAGGACGAGAAGTTTAAAGTTTTTATATTCCGTGCCCCTAACCGACAGGGTCACCACACAGTATCCGCTGACGTCTGTTGAATGGGACTTCGACGCCATCGCGATCCGATGGCGCGTTGGCCGGACAGTGAGGGAGTAGCAGCGCACCGTGTCTGGGTGAATAAAACTCTCCGTGCTCCCGCTGTCGAACAGGCAGGTCGTGGCATGGCCGTTTACCTCGATGTCCATCATGGACCTGGACAGATGATGCGGGAGAGCTTGGTCAAGCGTGACGGAGGCCAGTGTATGGCTGAGTGTGCTGCTGTCGTCGGCAGGTGAGGCGTTGGTCGGGTCTGGAGACAACATGGCGGCCGAGTGCGGCGAACAAAATGGCGGAGAAGATGGCCGCCCCCACGACTCACATGAGGCACTGCTGGCGTCTGTGGCCTTGATCAAAGATGGCCGCCCCCACGACTCACATGAGGCACTGCTGGCGTCTGTGGCCTTGATCAAAGATGGCTGCCCCCACAACTCACATGAGGCACTGCTGGCGTCTGTGGCCTTGATCAAAGATGGCCGCCCCCACAACTCACATGAGGCACTGCTGGCGTCTGTGGCTTTCCCTCTGCAGGCGTTCGCGAAGTGGCCTTTTTTTCTGCAGCCGGAGCAGGTCGCGTTCCTTGCAGGGCAGCGCGCCCTTTGATGTCTCGCCTGGCCACAGAAATAGCAGCTGGCGGCCCGATCGCGGGGCTCCGCTGCCGCAGCAGGTCCCGGGGGTGGCGGTCCCGATCGATTCCGGGACACCGACACCGTAGTAGGTCCCAGGGGCGGCGGTGCGAGGGGTATTGCGGCCGGAGTCGGGCCCGAGTCCCACGGTCGCGCAGCACTGTACCCGGAGTACGCCTCGAGGTCCCGATGGGCCACTTCCAGGGAGCGAGCGAGGGCTGTAGCTGCTTTCAAGTCGAGGTCCTTTGATTCAAGCAGTCTTTGCCGTGAGTAGTCGGACCGAAGGCCTTTCACGAAGGCATCACGGATATTTCCTTCAGCATGTTGTGCAGCCGATACAGCTTTAAAGTCACAGTCCCTGCCGAGTGTTTGTAGCGCCCGTAAAAATTCATCTACAGACTCTCCTGGCTGTTGCGAGCGGGATCTTAGGAGATGTCTGGCATACATTGAATTTACTGGGCTCCGGTACTGCTCTTTTCGCAGGTCGAGGGCCTCCTCATATGTAGTAAGGTCCCGGATGAGTGCAAATACTTTAGGGCTCACCTGGGCGGTCAGAACTCTTAGTTTGTCGGCTTCCGATGGCACGCCGGAGGCTACCAGGTGGGATTCAAAGCAGCTCAGCCAGTGATCGAAGTCGAGGGCTGAATTCGCTGCCTGTGGATTTAGATCCAGGTACGGCGGTCGGAGGGCTCGCAGCCAAGTCGGCTGCTGGGGCTGGTCAGTCATTTCAAAATTTAGCCAATAAAATTGATATACCTATCAATTCATTCCATGAAAAGCGACGAGTTAAGATAGTAACTATAGGTTTTTATTGGCTAAATAACAGAGCCCACCCTCGTGGGTGATCGGTTCCAGCAAGGAAGAATACTAGCCAAGCAATCACCTTTATACCTGGGCAAGCAGGCGGAGCCATGGGCGGAGTCAGCTGAGGTATGCCTAGGTATAACAGCGTGCGAGGCAAGAGGTAACCTTGTGTAGGTGATAACAACAGTGTAACAATAACAGTGGTTTACCACAACCGCCTGCTGCACCTGCATGCTTACCTTCAGCGACTGGTGCACAAGAACACCCAAGTCTCTTTGCACTTCCCCTTCTCCCAATCTATTGCCATTCAAATAATAATCTGCCTTCCTGCTTTGCCACCAAAGTGGATAACCTCACATTTATCCACATTATAGTGCATTTGCCATGTTTCTGCCCAATCACCCAACCTGTCCAAATCGTACTGGAGTTTCACGACATCCTCCTCACAGCACACCCTACCACCCAGCTTTGTGTCATCTGCAAATTTGGAGATATTAAATCCAATTCCCTCATCCAGATCATTAATATATATTGTGAACAGCTGGGGTCCTAGGACCGATCCTTGCGGTACCCCATTAGTCACTGCCTGCCACTCGGAAAATGACCCATTTATTCCAACTCTTTGCTTTCTATCCGCCAACCAGTTCTCTATCCAAGTCAATACCTTGCCCCCAATCCCATGTGCTTTAACTGTGCATGCTAGAAGATTATACCAGGAGCAGCACCAGGCATACCTAAAAATGAGGTGCCAACCTGGTGAAGCTACAATACAGGACTACATGCATGCTAAAAAGCAGAAGCAGCATGCTATAGACAGGGCTAGGTGATCCCACATTCAATGGATCAGATCAAAGCTCTGAAGTCCTGCCACATCCAGTCGTGAATGGTGGTCGACCATTAAACAACTAATGGGAGGAGGAGGCTCCATGTGTGAAGGAATAATCCATATTCAGAAAAATACACCATTCTATGAAAAACTTCTGGCCTTATTAAAACATGACAAACTAGGTCTGGAAATCTAGAAACCTGGCTAAGAAAAGCTGTATTGTTAACAGCATACAGGCTATTGAGATAAGATAGGTTGTTGACACTGAATCAATAACCTTATTGAAACAGGAGGTTGGAGGCTCCTGAAGTCTGCAGCTTTGTAAAGAACACAATAGTACACCCTGTTAAGGTGTCCTAAATTACACTTCAGAAAGAAACACAGAACATTAAGAAACATATGCCTTCGTAAAAATGACATCAAATGAAACACAGGAGACACGATTCTATGTTGCAACCAGCTGAGGTAAATAAGAATTGCTTAGATCACCCTGGTTGAGTTGTTTTAATTTATACATCATAAAAAGATACAAACAGAAGACCCTGGTAAGAATGACATCAAATAGATGCACCTGCTGTTACAACCATTTTTTATGATAAGCTTCAAACACCTAGGGTAGAGATATTCTTAATGCTACCAGCTGAACTAACTGTAAGAATAGCAGGGGTCAGCAGAAAAATGACTAGAGGTAATTAGCTTACATCAGCAGAAAACTTCAAAGGAAATACCACTGAGAAAGAATATAAATATTGAACTTTCAAATGGGATGATAGATTCGCTGTAAAGGGGCAAAGCGATTCTCGGCTTCAGAGGCAGGCTCCGTAAGTCTAAATCTCTTTGTACCTCGGGTATCAAAGGTATTTGATTTTGGTGGATATCCTGGAATAAGACTATGAACTGTAAAACTGTAAGATCTCTATTAAGAATTGTAAAGCTTATTCTTTTTGGAACTGTTAATGTTGCGATTGAAACACCTACTGTAATTACATGTTGGTTCTTTAATAAATCTATATATTTTTAGAATTGTCTCACATAATACTTTTGTATCAAACTCGCGAACTCAATCGCTGTACACTCTTTGGTGAGGAGTTGCAGAATTCTGAGGGAGTTTTCCAGACCCTCATAATATCCAGAACGTTACAGTCTAGCTAAACTTATTAAAAGTGTTATCTGGAGGATGGTAACATCTTGAGGTTGTTCCTTTCCTTTAGGGAGAGATAGTGTGGACCTTTAGACCCAATTAAGCATCTTTAGAATTCGGCTACCTCAAACTTTCGTTGAAAGTGAATGTCTGGGGAATACGCCTGATCCAGGGTAGCCCTAAAGGGGCTAGGACTAGTAATAATCCCTTCACATGAATATTCCCATCCTCAATGATGGTGGAGCCCAGCACGTGAGTGCAAAAGACAAGGCTGAAGCGTTTGCAACCATCTTCAGCCAGAAGTGCCGAGTGGAGGATTCATATCGGCCTCCTCCTGAGGTCCCCATCATCACAGAAGCCAGTCTTCAGCCAATTTGATTCACTCCCCATGATATCAAGAAACAGCTGAGCGCACTGGATAATGCAAAGACTATGGGCCCCGACAACATCCCGGCTGTCGTGCTGAAGATTTGTGCTCCAGATCTAGCCGCGCCTCTAGCCAAGCTGTTCCAGTACAGCTACAATGCTGGCATCTATCCGACAATGTGGAAAACTGCCCAGGTATGTCCTGTCCACAAAAAGCAGGACAAATCCAATCTGGCCAATTACGGCCCCATCAGTCTACTCTCAATCATCAGCAAAGTGATGGAAGGTGTCATTGACAGAGCTATCAAACGGCACTTACTCACCAATAACCTGCTCACTGAATCTCAGTTTGGATTCCGCCAAGACCACTCGGCTCCTGACTCATTACAGCCTTGGTCCAAACATGAATAAAAGAGCTGAATTTCAGAGGTGAAGTGAGAGTGACTGCCCTTGACATCAAGGCAGCATTTGACCAAGTGTGGCATCAAGGGAATTGAGGGGAAAACTCTCCACTGGCTGGAGTCATACCTAGCACAAATGAAGATGGTTGTGGTGGTTGAAGGTCAATCATCACAGCCCCAGGACATTGCTGCAGGAGTTCCTCAGGGCAGTGTCCTAGGCCCAACCATCTTCAGCTGCTTCATCAATGACCTTCCCGCCAACATAAGGTCAGAAATGGGGATGTTCGCTGATGACTGCACAGTGTTCAGTGCCATTCACAACTCCTCAGATAATGAAGCAGTCCATGTCTGCATGCAACAAGACCTGGAAGACATTCAGGCTTGGGCTGATAAGTGGCAGCCAATGGCTATCTCTAACAAGCGAGAGTCTAACCACCGCCCCTTGACATTCAATGGTATTACCATCACCGAATTCCCCACCATCAACATCCTGGGGGTCACCGTTTACCAGAAACTTAACTGGACCAGCCACATAAATACTGTGGCAACAAGAGCAGGTCAGAGGCTAGGTATTCTGCGGCGAGTGTCTCACCTCCTGACTCCCCAAAGCCTTTCCACCATCTACAAGGCACAAGTCAGGATTGTGATGGAATACTCTCTGACATGAATCTTGTCATTCATGTGGAAATGACTTATGAAATAATACTGGGCGGCCTGCTGGTGGCGCTGTCCAGGGAGAGTATAAATACTCGGGCATGGGCCCAGCTTGCTGAGGACATTCTTTAACAGGAACTAGTGAAGGACACAACTAGATCTCCATGTTGAAAACCAGTTGATTAAAGCCTTGTTTAATACTCAGACCAAGTGCCTAGTAGTTTTCTTACGTCACTCTCCACTTTTCTGGATGAGTGCAGCTCCAACAACACTCAAGAAGCTCGACACCATCCAGGACAAAGAAGTCCGCTTGATTGGCACCCCATCCACCACCTTAAACATTCACTCCCTCCACCACCGGCGTACCGTGGCTGCAGTGTGTACCATCTACAAGATGCACTGCAGCAACTCGCCAAGGCTTCTTCGGCAGCACCTCCCAAACCCGCGACCTCTTCCACCTAGAAGGACAAGGGCAGCAGGTGCATGGGAACACCACCACCTCCAAGTTCCCCTCCAAGTCACACATCATCATGATTTGGAAGTATATCGCTGATCCTTCATCGTCACTGGGTCAAAATCCTGGAACTCCCTCCCTAACAGCACTGTGGGAGTACCTTCACCACACCGACTGCAGCGGTTCAAGAAGGCGGCTCACCACCACTTTCTCAAGGGCAATTAGGGATGGGCAATAAATGCTGGCCTTGCCAGTGACGCCCACATCCCATAAATGAATAAATTAAAAAAATATGGTACTCCACCTTCCCCCTTACAAGATAAATGTTGTGGGGAGCGTGGAGCTGGTGGCAGGGACCCCCCATGTCAACGTTTCCTGCGCCACTGGCCTTGTTCATGACCCTGTATAGTGAGTCTCCCCATAAATGGATCTGTGCACCCCATTGATGAGATCCAGGCTAGGGAAGCAGTCCGCTCCCCCTGAAGAAGCATAAGGCTTTTTTAAAATATTCATTCTCAGCATATGAACGTCGTTGGAAGGCTGGCATTTACTGCACACCCCTAGCTGCCCTGAAGAGGTGGTGGTGGGCCTTCTTCTTGAACCGTTGTAATCCCTATAGATTATTTGCTGCGGTTTGATACAACTGAGTGGCTTGCTGGACTACTTCAGAGGGCAATTAAGAGTCAATCACGTTGGTGTGGGACTAGAGTCACATATAGGCCAGACTGGGTAAATATGGCAGATTTCCTTCCCTAAAGGATATTACTGAACCAGTTTGGTTTTTACAACAATCCAACAGCTTAATGAGCCAGCTTTTTAATTCTAGATTTTCTGAATTGAATTCAAATTCTCAAACTGCCATGCCAGGATTTGAATTCACAGTCTCTGGATTATTAGTCCAGTCACAAAACCACCCCACCACCGTACCCTGCGTTGTGGGGGTTCCTGGCCAACTGCCTTCTTATTGTGACCAGGCGCCGGAGTTTCTGGCTGCATTGGGACAAGGTGGGTGTTCGGGAGGTGCCACTTGTGCCTGCCTGCCCTGTATAACTGGGAGGCCCTCCCCATCTTCTCCAAACTCCCACAGGGTGAGCACTGGCAGGCGCTATCCCAGTATAAATGCCGGGCTCAAGTCCTGAGAAAGTTCAGGGCCCAAGTTGATCCTGAAACAATATACATGGATTGGGCCAAAAAAAATCAAAGCTGGATAGCAGACTGACACCATACCAGGCCATGGTAGAAGAAATAGCAGGTTGAACATAGACTCCTTTCAAAAGCCATTGGGTTGGTGATTCATACATCAGAGCACTCGGTATATGTTGGCCAGGCATGAGCAAACAGCTTAAATTGCCAAGAGCTAGTCCCTATTCACTGACCCTATGTTTCCTTCTGTTCTGCCAGACCATCCAAACCAGAAAGTCAGAAGTGACTTTTATGAATTGAAAGGATTTACATGTTTACTGATTGAAGATTAGTTGTCATCTCATTCTATTAACTAAAACCTGTAGCACAGGTGATGCATATAAAATTCAAATTTGCTCATTATTGAAAAAGGTAATGGTAGCGAGCACATCACAACTCTTGGAGGAAGAATTTTTGAAGTTCCACAAAGAATATAGGTTTACCCACCTTACCAGTAGCCTTAAATACTAATGGAGAAGCAAAGAGGAGAATGATAACCATAGAAAATCTGCTGAAGAAACCAACAGGCCCATCCTTGGCATTGTTAGCAGACCACTGGCTTTATAAAGAGAGGCAAATAGAGTACAAAAGAAAGTAAGTTACACTAAACCTTTGTCACTGGTTAGGCCTCAGCTGGAGTATTGTGTCCAATTCTGGGAACCACACTTAAGGAAGAGTCAAAGGCCTTGGAGAGGGTGTAGAGGAGATTTACCAGAATGGTACCAGGGATGAGGGACTTCAGTTATGTGGAGAGACTAGAGAAGCTGGGATTGTTCTCCTTAGAGCAGAGAAGGTTAAGGGGAGATTTAATAGAGGTGTTCAAAATTATGATGGTTTTTGATAGAGGAAATAAGGAGAAACTGTTTCCACTGGCAGGAGGGTCGATAACCAGAGGACACAGATTTAAGATAATTGGCAAAAGAACCAGAGTGGAGATGATGAGGCACATTTTTATGCAGCACTTTGTTATGATCTGGAATGCACTGCCTTACAAGGTTGTTGAAGCAGATTTGATAGTAACTTTCAAAAGGGAATTGGATATGTACTTGAAAAGGAAAAAATTCCAGGGCTATGGGGAAAGAGCGGGAGAGTGGGACTAATTGGATAGCTCTTTCAGAGAGCCGACACAGGCATGATGGGCCGAATGGCCTCCTTCTGTGCTATAAGATTCCATGATTCTACCATGCTGCACAACTGACAACTGGCTACATGCCAGTAATGCTGGGTAGGCACCTTAGAACAGTGATACCAGTATTGGCAGCCAATCATGCTCCTCAATGGCTGTATTTAGGCAGCTTGTGGGGCCAAGGGAAATATCAGTTCCAACAAGTGGAAAACTATAATTTCAGACAGAGTGCTACTGCAGTGAAGGTGAGCAAGCTTGAGAAAGCTTAAAAGATTAGGAGAATAGTGCCTCGCAAAACTTCAATATCTCAATTGTATGTTACACAAAGACCAAGTGGTTCTGTAATCGGAAACAGATGGCACCTTCTGTTCATATTCCCAATGAAACAGAAAAAGGCACACCCTCAAAATAACACTCCAGAGGGGATGGATAATTAAAGCAAAGAAGACGAAAGTGCAACGGAACTGGATCAATAATTATTTCATAATTTTGAAGAACAGGAAGACAGAGTTACTTGGGCAGGAGTCACGAGAATAGCTATACATCTAAAAAGACCAGAGCTACAACTGTAGTTCTGAGAGGGTGAACACTTATAGAAACGCTGTTATTTAAATTGATTCAGGTAAATGTTATACGCATTAGTTTTCCATGCACTGAGAGCACTTTATAATTAGGAAGTGGGCTATTCGACATGGGCAGCTCTCCACACTGCTGGCACAGGTGCGCTCATGCCACATGTGGGCACAGATCTAATCTTGCTCACATTGCCATTTTGGAGCAAATTTATTTTTGCTGTTCTTCCCAGTTCTGACAACAAGTCAGGTAGGTCCTGATCTCTATTCCAGCTACAAAGAAAATAAATGGATTATTTTGAAACTTTATTCGTCTAAATCTTCTTTAATTAGGACTTTGTAAAAAAAATAATAACCTGAACAAACAGGGAACTGTATAGGTTTAAACCTGTCAGGTGCTGATATCATTAATGTTGCTAGGTAGTGCTGTAGTGCAGTATGTCGTTCCAACAGTTAATGGGACCCGAGATGTTCTGTCTGGTTGAGGTTTTTCACCTTGGCTGTGCAATCAAGGAGAAAATGCTGAGCAGATGCCAGGCATTGTGTGGCAGGGAGACTCACCAGTCCTTTCTTGTGACAGATGATTACAGAGCAGTCAGTGGAAGATGCCGGGCAGTAGCTACTGTAGGCCACCTGTCCTTTCAGTTGGGAAATAGAGGTGTAGTTCAAAAGAGTGAGAGAGAAAATAGATTACAAGTGGATGAGAATTATAATGAAAATATTCTTCCTTCTAGTGGCAACAATGAATACAATTTATTGTCTACCTTTCTCTCTATCAGATTATCTATCTATCTATCTATCTATTTATCTATCTATCTATCTATCTATCTATCTATCTATCTATCTATCTATCTATCTATCTATCTATCTATCTATCTATCTATCTATCTATCTATCTGGCTAGCTATCAGATTATCTATCTATCTATCTATCAGATTATCTATCTATCTATCTATCTATCTATCTATCCATCTATCTATCAGATAATCTATCTATCTATTTATCTATCAATCAGATTATCTATCTATCAGATTATCTATATATCTATCAGATTATCTATCTATCAGATTATCTATCTATCTATCTATCAGATTATCTATCTATCTATCTATCAGATTATCTATTTATATCTATCTATCAGATTATCAATCTATCTATCTATCAGGTAATCTATCTATCAGATAATCTATCAATCTATCTATCTATTAGATTATCAATCAATCTATCTATCTATCTATCAGATTATTTATCTATCTATCTGATTATTTATCTATCTATCAGATTATCTATCTATCTATCTATCAGGTAATCTATCTATCTATCAGATAATCTATCAATCTATCTATCTATTAGATTATCAATCTATCTATCTATCAGATTATCTATCTATCTGATTATCTATCTATCTACCAGATTATCTATCTATCTGATTATCTATCTATCTATCAGATTATCTATCTATCTATATATCAGATAATCTATCTATCTATCAGATTATCTATCTATCTATCTATCAGATAATCTATCTATCAATCAGATTATCTATCTATCTATCAGATTATCTATCTATCTCTCAGATTATCTACCTAGCTAGCTCTCAGATTATCTATCTATCAGATTATCTATCTATCTATCAGATTATCTATCTATCTATCTATCTATCAGATTATCTATCTATCTATCTATCTAGTAAAATGTTAACAGCATGACCATCTTACGCAGATGTCACATTCCAAATGTCACACTTTGTTACAGATGCAAAATAATCTTAAAATCCTTGGTGCTTTTGGTTGCAACACATTCCCATTGTGAAGTTCCCTGACCAAACAGCAATTAAACTCTGACACTTGGATTTTTCCCTGCAAGAGAGTTCTCCCTGTATCCTGGCTAGCATTTATCCCTCAACCAACATCACTAAAAGAGATTATCTGGTTATTTACCTCATTGCTGTTTGTGGGACCGTGCTGTGTGCAAATTGGCTGCTGCGTTTCCCTATATTACAACAGTAATTATAGTTCAAGGGTACTTCATTGGCTGTGAAGTGCTTTAGGACATCCTGAGGTCATGAAAGGTGCTATAGATGTGTAAGTTCTTTCTTGACCTCACATCAATGTCATGGTAAAAAATATTTTGCTACTGATTCCTTATAGTCCTATGAATCATTTTAATAATTCCCATTTTTCCCCCTCCATACTATTATGGTTAGCGTTCCCCATAACTTTTCTCTCATCCCTCCTAAGCTCCAAATATGCCATTCTGCATTCTCACTATGTTGAAATCAAGACACGGTTGCACTGTCTCTTACTCTCACTCTTTTCTTAGAACTCTTTATGTTCCTCAATCTTCCATTCCTCTTGACAGGTTACAGGAATTTTGGGGCCATTAATGCACTCTATCAATCTTTTGTTCTTTACTCTTTTCAACCTTGGTAGTGTTAACTTCGGCCATCACTAGATTTCTGGTTTTGTTAGAAAGACAGGTTGATGTTTGGTTTAAATGGAATGCCGATATTAGGGCAAAATTCAACAAATGATGGAACTGTGCATTTAATACAGGAAGCGCATGGGCAACGATTCACTCGGTTGATTCCTGAGATGAGGGGGTTGACTTATGAAGAAAGGTTGAGCAGGCTGGGCCTATACTCATTGGAATTTAGAAGAATGAGAGGTGATCTTATTGAAACATATAAGATACTGAGGGGGCTCGACAGGGTAGATGCAGAGAGGATGTTTCCCCTCGTGGGGAAATCTAGAACTCGGGGGCACAGTTTCAGAATAAAGGGTCGCCCTTTTAGAACTGAGATGAGGAGGAATTTCTTCTCTCAGAGGGTCGTAAATCTATGGAATTCTCTGCCCCAGAGAATTGTGGAGGCTGGATCATTAAATACATTTAAGGTGGAGATAGACAGATTTTTGCAAGATAAGGGAGTGAAGGGTTATGGGGAGCGGGTGGGGAAGTGGCTTTGAGCACAAGATCAGCCATGATCTTATTGAATGGTGGAGCAAGCTCAAGGGGCCAAGTGGCCTATTCCTGCTCCTATTTCTTATGTTCTTATGTTCCAATATCTCCCTGGTGTGCACTATTTGTCCTGAGATAAAATTTCCAAATCCTGAATTTCCTTCCATTGCGCTTGAATTATTTATGCTTTAATTGTTCTTAAATTCTGGTCCACGGCCGCTCCCATCCTTCTTTGCCAGCAGTGAACGGCATAATGATTTTAAATACTGCATTTTGATGGCTTACCAAAGATAAACTGGAATCCACGCAGCAAAACCCTTCCTCTAAATTCTGGGAATTTACTGCGTGCTTCCACATTAGAAAAAGATTATTTTTTCCCATTTGTCTGCATTTCTCTTGATCCTTTTGAAACTAATAAATGACTTGTCATTAATTAAGTTGCAGAGTACTTCCAAATGTTTGACAGTTTAATCATTCCAGGATTTCGTAACCCTGTGCATTAACGCACAACATATTACACATCATCCTTTGTTTCCTAATATTTTACCATCCCTGCAATTTATAATCACCCAGTTTAAAAATATTTGATGCTGAGAATGAAAGGACTAAGACTATGCTGAGTTGAATTTAGGACCATTTTATAAACGGTACAAGAAGTCCCACTGAATGCTCAATTGGGTGTCTTCATCAATCCTAGTGAAGAGTCTACTTGCTTTGCTTTGTGTATACAATGGTATGCTGTATTTCTTCACATGAATTTATAGGAACTGTCTGCTGGAAGGGCAGATGAAATCTTCACTAATTATTTACAATGTAAACTCTCTGTCTGGAGAGAGGTTTATTCATGTTCAAAGGGTTATATTAAGTATTGAGTATGACTGCCAAGGCACAAATTTCCTAAACATGGAAGGCACGAGATTTGCTTTGCAGGTCGAACATGTTGGCTCCCCCAGTTGGTAAGTGCCCTGCCCATTGTGGAGCCGAGCCAGGCCTATCTGGAAGGTGGCAGGTTTGATCCCTGTTCTGTGATGAGTTAGCTAATCTCAATCAGGGAGGAGATGGAGAACCACGGTCTCCAGTCAAGGAAGGGGGCATTTTTTAATCAGCATTTCTGCTCCTGATTGTTATGTAGCCTGAATCTTTCTAATTGAGGTGTCTAAGATGATTAAAAGAGTTGATAGGGTAGATAGAGAGAAGATTTTTCCTCGGATGGGGGGGAATCCAGAACAAGGGGCATAGGCCTAGAAATTCAGTTTGGGCCCGCCAGCTCGCTTGCGCCCAGAAGTTACCGCTGCGCGCGGAGCCACTTGCGCCCGCCGGAAATTCAGTTTCAGCGCCCCAAGTCGAAGCCGGCCGCTATTCAAGGGTGTGGCCGCCCCCGCTTGGGGCGCTGAAACTGAATTTCGGCGCGCTAGGTGCTGCAGCGCCACCCGCTGCGGAGCGGCAGGCTGCAGTACTGCAGGCCTTCCTCCCTCTCTTAAGGGGGAGGTGCCTGCAACAGCGAGATCGCCGCTCGCTAGTGCCGGCAAATGAGCCCGGCACCACGGAGAAGTGCCGGGCTCCCGGAAAACAGCCGGCAATGCCGCGGGGGGGGGGGGTGGAGGAGGCCGGGGAAGGAGGTGTGGGCAGGCGGCCGCTGAAAAAGCGGCCGGCCGCACCTCCGCCTTAACTCACCCCACTAAGGCTGCAGGACGGCCCCGTTTTCAGAACGCTGTTTGCGGCCGCTGCGGAAGAGGCGGCCGCAGCTAAATATGGCGGTCGGGCCGGTAGCGGGGCGGTAGCGGGGCACTGCGCACACCGATGACGTCATCGGTGGCGGCGCAGCGCTACTGGCTAACGCCGCCATTACCGCAGCGCTGAATATCGGCGCAATCTCAGCAAGTGGCGCAAAAGCCCTCTTTGGGCGAAAACTGGGCGCAAAGCCTACTGAATTTCTAGCCCATAATATTTAAATTAGAGCTAGACCATTCAGGGGTGATGTCAGGAATCACTTCTTCACTCATAGGGTAGTGGAAATCTGGAACTCTATCCCCAAAACTCCGCTGAGGCTGGGTCCATTGAAAATTTCAGAACTGAGAGTGATAGATTTTTGTTAGGCATGGGTATTAAGGGAAACAGAACCAAGGCCAGTAGATGGAGTTAAGATACAAATCAGCCACGATCGAATTGAATGGTACAACAGGTCTGAGGGGCTGAATGGCATATTTCTGTTCCTGTGTTCTAGAAAATGCAGGAGTAGATTTTGGGTAAGGTTAGCTACAAACTCTGATGTGATTACCACTGCCGTCGAACAGCCTGCCGTTGTATATTTTTAGTCCCACACATGGAAAATAGCCACTTGAGGTGAGCTACTGGAGGACTACTGGTACTGAACCATAACCTAGCACAAGCCAGTGGAGGAGAAGTGAGCATAAATAAATAATAAAACAACCTTTGAAGGAAAACAACTCGGCATGTGTTTGTCTTGGAACAATAGAATTCATAAACATGCAAAAACACATGTAATGTGTAATTGTAATGTGTAATAATTCATGAAATATCTTAGACAAAAGATTAATTCGATGAAACAAAGTGCTGCTGAAATTGGCACGCAAGTTGTTTACATTTTCAGCCAATGAAATAGTTTCTATTTTGCTAAGGGCAACTTTCGGACACCTCTGCACAGTTGAAACAGAGAAGCAGCTCATTGCAAAACTAATCGATTGAGGTGAAAGAACGCAGCAATATGTGTAAACATCTGCGTACTGACTGACGGTTTTTTTCCCTGTCAGCTTTAAGCATTGAGGAACATCGCCCCGCTTCTGCAGCTGTTACCTTCTCCTTTCCCAGCGGCTCCTGTAGATTTGGAAAGGGACCTCTTCAGGCATAAACAACCCTCTGCAATGAGGCTAATTGTTGCCCCACCCCCAAGAATTTCTTCTACGAAATAAAGTAGACATATTTGAATCGGAGTCGCAGGAGCCCTCTTGGAGGCCTAGCTGTAATAGTTAGGGAATTCTGGATAGAGCTTATTCTGAATACCGCATTAGAAAAGCAACAGGAGCTGAATGAATGATTCAACGACAATCTTATACACAGGTTTGTTAATTCACAATCACCCCTCACTTCCTGCCTCAAAGAAGCAACAATCCTTCAGTGCCCTGTAGCCGTGTGAGGCTCTGGGGTCAGAAATCCGTGGGTCCGGACAAGCCTGGCCGGGTCTTCTATCATTGATTCCCCCCATCTAAGGTTTGTGGTATTTTTATTCGTTTATGGGATGTGGGCGTCACTGGCACCCATCCCTAGTTGCCTTTGAGGAGGTGGTGGTGAGCCGTCTTCTTGAACCGCTGCAGTCCGTGGGGTAAAGATGCTCCCACAGTGCTGTTAGGGTCATGGAGTTCCAGGATTTCGACTGGGCTGGGGTGTGCTGTGGCCGTGTCCGTAGCCGGTGCCGGAGTCGATGCCAGGTGGTCCGTCCGGTTTCATTCTCATTGTGTTTCGTAGCGGTTTCTTACAACTGAGTGGCTTGCTAGGCCATATCAGAGAGCAGTTAAGAGTCAACCACATTGCTGTGGGTCTGGAGTCACATATAGGCCAGACCGGGTAAGGATGGCAGATTTCCTTCCCTAAAGGACATTAGTGAACCAGATGGGTTTTTACGACAATCCGATAGTTTCATGGTCACTGTTACTGATACTAGCTTTTTATTCCAGATTTATTTAATTCACTGAATTTAAATTCCCCAGCTGCCGTGGTAGGATTTGAACTCACGTCTCCGGATCATTAGTCCAGGCCTCTGGATTACTAGCATATTTTACATGTGAATGGCAGGAGCACTAGCGGTGTTTCCAGGGCACCCGCTTGTCCCAGCAGGCATGCCGAAGGTCTGGCACAACTTGCAGATTCTGGGGGCGGGTGCCAGGTATCCCTGTAAGAGAACCCACGTGTCATCCCTGACATGAATCAGTCATTCATGAAAGAAAGGCTTATGAAATAATACTGAGCGGCCTGCGGGTGGCACTGTCCAGGGAGAGTATAAATACTCGGGCAAGGGCCCAGCTTGCGCAGGACATTCTTAACAGGAACTAGTGAAGGACGCAACTAGACCTCCATGTTGTAAAACAGTTGATTAAAGCTTTGTTTAACGCTCAGACCAAGTGCCTAGTAGTTTTCTTACGTCAATCCCCAAAGGTTGGGGGCTGCTTTAGAGCTAGTCATTTGCCTTTGTCGCAATCCTGCCTGGAACCCCTGCTGGGATACATTTCCACCATTTGGCCGCATGGTCTGTTTGCCCTCACAAGCGTTTCACGCTGGACCTATGCCAGGTCCTAAGCATTGGGGACATGGCAGTTCCCAACATTGGAAGATCCCCCCGTCACGGCCCGACCCCACTTACACTGCTGGCCTTGTAAGGGGCTGGTAGAATCTCCACCCCTTCAGCGGCCTAATGTGAGGCCAGGGCCCATCATATCTGAGTCCTGACCGCATTTCCAGTCTTTCTGGCTAACTTCTGCCGAAGGTACAACAGGAGTGTGCCACAAATTTACAGCCGCACTGCACCGGAACAATCCTCCCTACTTTATGGCTGAACAAACCTTTTAGCCACTAGCCCTTTCAAATGATTTAGCAGCATTGGCTCTCACTGAATGGTCTGATGGGTCGTCCTACACCATAAGACCTGCATCTGAAAGTGCTCGACATAGAGACCTTGTTAACTTGCGAGCTATGTTCTAATACGTTTATATTATAATGCAATCCATATTCCTTTTTCTCACCTCAATGTCACAGTTCACCACCTGAAGTATCGACAACAACAACTATCAAAGCATACTTTTCTCTGATGGATAACAGTTTCGTTTGTCTGTCTGGTCTAGTTCATGTTTGGTGAAGGACACCAGTTTAACAGGTGGTGATCTAGAAATTCAATGGTTCTGCCCCCGTTTTTGGGGCGCTAAACGAGCATCCAAGCCTCCAATATAGCGGGCAGGAAGCGCAAGCTCATTATGAGCCGGAGGTGCACTGCCCACCATTTTAGTGTAGGCACAAAATAGGTGTCCATGACCCACGCTTGAAATAGGCATTAAACCTTTTGCATATGCAACTAAAAGACCTTGTTTGAGGCCCCCTCTGCAATATCAGTTTGCTCAGATATTCAGAAAAACCACGGCTCCAAGCAGCCTAACAGGCAGTCCTTAAAGGGACCATTGCAGGTCGCCATCAAAAAGGTAATTTAATTAAAAATACTTACCTGAATGTGGAGCACTTTAAAACTGCGGTGCGCTGCTGGCCACCGCTTGCCCCCACCTTCTAATTGCAATCTTAACACACCCACCCCTCCGATTGACACCACCACCCTCCCTTCTGATCACTGCTACCCTCTCTCCTGATTGCCCCCCTTCCTGGTCACCTCTTCCGATTTACCCCTTCCCACAACCTCCGAATGTAATGACACTGGGAAGGAAGAGAAACTGTAGTGTCCGAGGATCAATAATACTCAGACTGCAGGAGAACAATAAAACAGGTATTTACTGAACAGAGAGTAATTCAAAACTGAAATACAGAAGCCTGCTATGGCTTTATATACAGGGGTGGTCACTGCCGGTACTGCAGTATAGAATCAGTTCTTCTCTTAAAGGTACATACACAACAATTCCTCCCCTTTTAGATAAACAGTACATAACATTCATTTAACAACTAAATAATAACTAATTACAATTACAATTTTCTCTGCACTATATACATCAACTGAAATAATCATTTATAAGTTCAGTCTTTGAGGAGGCTTCCTGATCCTGACTGGATAGCGCCTTTCTCGAGTATCCTGTTCTTGCGGCGGAGTTGATTCTGGCTCATTCTCATTGGTTGGTTCGTCAGCTTCCAATACCACTGCTTCTGAGGTAGACGCAATCTGTACTTCGGGTTGATTACCAGGTGCACCTGCTCGTGGTATGGGTTTGGCTTGTTCCTGTGACTCTAGAATCTGGTCAGCATGGCGTCTCACGATGCTCTCTCCAACGTCCACTGTGTACATTAGTGGTCCCTGCTGTGTGCATATCGTTCCTGGCTGCCATTTTTCTGTTCGGTAGTCGCGGGCCAAGACTGGTTGCCCTATCTTGAAGCTCCTGGTTGGCTTCTCATTTATGTGCTGGAATTGCTTATCCTCAACATCTCTTATGTTTGGTTTGAGCAAATCCAAGCGACATCTTAGCCTTCGGTTGAAGAACATTATGGCTGGAGTTTGGTTGGTGACTGCATGTGTCGCATTCCGGTAAGCAAACAAGAAATTATCCACCTTGTGTTGTAGTGGTATGTCATCATTATGCATTGCCTTTATTGCCTTTTTAAAGGTCTGAACAAACCTCTCAGCCAATCCATTTGTGGCTGGATGATATGGGGCAGATGTGTAATGTTTCACCCCATTATTCCTCAGAAACCTAAGGAAATCCTCGGACACAAACTGTGGCCCATTGTCGGAGCAAATCTGTTCTGGCAAGCCATTCCTGGTGAAGATGGTCCGTAGGACTGCAATAGTTTTCTCCGTGGTGGTGGAGGACATTTTGATGACCTCTGGCCATTTTGAATGGGCGTCCACAGCGATTAGGAACATTGAGTCCATAAATGGACCAGCAAAATCAATGTGTACCCGTTGACATGGAGATGAGGGCCACTCCCATGGATGTAGCGGGGCCTGTGGTGGAACATTTTGGAGCTTCTGGCATCCTGTGCATCTCTTGGTCATAGCCTCGATTTTGTTATTGATTCCCGGCCACCACACAAATGCCCTGGCTAGGCTCTTCATTTTTACCCCTCCCAGATGACCCTCATGAAGCTCATTGAGCACTCTATCTCTCAACTTGGGTGGAATTACCACTCGGGATCCACACATCAAGGTCCCCCGGCACACTGACAGCTGTTCTCTCCTTGGCGAGAATGCTGGCAACAGTGAGTCGCCATGTGCTGGCCATCCCTTCACCGTCAAATCATAGACCCGAGAGAGTGTCGGGTCATTTCGCGTTTCCTTCTCTATACTTGAGTTTGTAACAGGTAGACATTCGACTATGGTCGCATGGAATATCTCAACAGGGTCCACTGCAGGTGCTTCCTCTACCGTAGGCAACGGTAGGCGCGACAGCCCATCAGCGTTTCCATGCTGTTTTGTACCCTTGTACTCTATGTCGTACTGATGTGCCCCTAGAAAAAGTGACCATCTTTGCAGCCGCTGCGCCGTCATCACCGGAACGCCCTTCTTTGGGTTAAAAATGGAGACCAGGGGCTGATGATCAGTCAGTAGGGTGAATTTCTGCCCGTGCAGATAGTGATTGAACTTCTTCATCCCCCACACCAGGCTGAGGGCCTCCCTGTCAATCTGGGCGTAGTTACGCTCGGCTGAGGTTAACGAGCGCGATGCAAAGGCTATTGGCCTCTCTGAACCGTCAGGGAATTTGTGTGACAGCACCGCTCTGATGCCGTAGGGAGACGCATCACATGCTAACCGAATCGGTAATGTTGGATTGTAGTGGGCCAATACTTCTTTTGAAGTAATTAGGCATTTACATTTCTGAAAGTCACGCTTACACTCATCACTCCATTTCCATGTTACTCCAGTTTGCAGTAGGGCGTTCAGTGGGTGCAGAATTGTAGATAAATTCGGCAAGAACTTATGGTGGTAGTTCACCAACCCGAGGAACGACCTGAGTTGCGACACATTTTCCGGTGCTGGAGCCTTGACTACAACCTCAATCTTGTCCGGCAACTTATGCAACCCTTCCTCATCAATCATGTGGCCACAATACGAGATTTGTCTCCTGAAGAACTCGCATTTGGGGCGGTTGGCTCGTAGCCCATATTCCTGTAATCTCGTGAGCACCTGCTCCAGGTTGGCAAGGTGTTCACTGTCATTTTCGCCCGTAACCAGGATGTCGTCCAAATAACACTGGGTCCCCGGGATCCCTTGCAGGACTTGTTCCATCGCCCTCTGCCAAATAGCTGGGGCTGATGCTACCCCGAATACCAGTCAATTGTACTGGTAAAGGCCTTTGTGAGTGTTTATCGAGAGGTATTTCCTAGATGCTTCTTCCACCTCCATTTGTAGATACGCTTGGGCCAGATCAATCTTTGTAAAGCATTTCCCTCCAGATAGTGAGGCGAAAATATCTTCTATCCGTGGAAGTGGATATTGTACTGTGTGCAGGACTGGGTTCACAGTTACCTTGAAGTCCCCACAGATGCGAACCTTCTTCGGTTCCCCAAGCGTGCTGCTCAATGATTTCTTCATTACAGGAACGATGGGTGTGGCCCAATCGCTCCAGTCCACCTTGGACAGCACACCCGAACGCTCCAGACTCTCCAGCTCTGCTTCAATGGCTGGGCGGATCGTGTAAGGTACCAGTCTGGCCTTAAAAAATTTTGGGTTTGCATTATCTTCGATTTTTATCGTTCCCGTTACTCCTTTTAGAGTCCCAAGTCTTTGTTGGAACACCTCTTTCGCGTCAGTTAGAATTTTTGACAGTCGTCCAGGTGCGATGTCATCATCCTTTTTATCAGTCACAGTTAGCGCCTGAATGGAATGCCAATCCAATTGTATTTTTCGGATCCATTCACGTCCCAATAGTGGTGGTCCTCCATCCGGTAGTATATATAGATACAGTTTCTGTGTTTACTTGCCGTTGTATTCAACTGGCACCCTTATTTTTCGTCTGGGGTAGACTTTTTGCCCCGTGTATGTCTTCAATACAATGGACGTGTCCTTCAAGGGTATGTGTGAGAATAGCCACTGATAGTCTCGTCGATTCATGACAGCTAGGGCTGATCCTGTATCCAATTCCATCTTTACTTGGGACCCTGCTATCCTGAGGGTGACCCAAATGGTTCGGTGATCCTCCTTTGCGATCATGTTGTGTAACTTTAGACAACTTACTCTCCTGCTCCCGGAGTCATTTTCACTCTCCTGATCTTCCGAACTACTGTCTGTCATTTTTTTTACTTTCTTGTACTTTTCCTTAGTAGTTCTTGTAGTGTTGGTTTTCTTTCCAGACCTGCAGACTCTTGCTATATGTCCCATTTTCCCACATTGCCTGCAAACTTTGTCCTTAAACCAGCAGTCCTTCTGATCATGGGTTGTTCTGCCGCAGCGATAGCACTTTTCTGCTCCATATGCCATTTCATTAGCGCTGTATTCTTGTGGTTTCTGTTGTATTTCCGCAGCTCCCCGTGCTGCTGCTTCGTAGGACACTGCCACGCTGAAAGCCTGTTCTAGCGTCAGGTCCTTTTCCGAAAGTAGTCGTTTCTGGGTTCCTTCACTCTGGAGCCCGCATACAAACTTATCCCATAAGGTGTCTGCCAGCCCTGCTCCGAACTGGCAGTGATTCGATAACTTGCGTAGTTCCGCAAGATAGTCAGCATTGTTCTCATCTTTGTGCTGGTTTCTTTTATGGAACTTGAATCTTTCTGCTATCAGCAGCGGTGTAGGGTTTAGGTGTTCCTGTAAGGTATTAACAATCTCTTCAAAACTTTTCTCCATTGGTTTAGCTGGGGTAATTAAATTCCGCAATAGGCCATACGTTCTCGCGCCCATCAAATTTAATAATACCGTGCCTTCTTTCCATTGGCCACCTCATTGGCATTGCAGTACACTTCAATTCTTTCCACATACGTGGTCCAGTCTTCTACCTCGTTGTCGAAAGCAGTGATACTGCCACTCTTGGGCATCTTGGGTGAATTAAAATGGCGCCTCCCGCGCTTTTTCTTCTTCCCCAATGTAATAAAATGGTGCCTCCCGCGCTTTTCCTTCTTCCCCAATGGAATAAAATGGCGCCTCCCGCGCTTTTCCTTCTTCCCCTTGCTGCCACGCTGCTCCTAGCGTTCTACAGGGTAATGGTGGCGACCCGCGGCTTCGGTGCGCCTCACTTTTCCTTCCCCGTGTTCTATCCTCTCCACGCTGCCCTGTTCTTGAGCACCGACCACGCCCTGTGCGCTCCACCCTCTCTCTCTCTTCCTCCCGACGATGCTGCACGGCCCCTTTGCAGAGCCGCTCGATCGAGCCCGAGGGCGCCGCAGTCCGGAAGGGTCAGCGCACTACCTGCTACCAGCACGACTTGCTGGAACACCTCGACTGGGGAGCCAGGCCCAGCTCTCCACAGCCTCCCCTGCAACTCTCCGATGGATCCCTGGGCAGTTGCCCGCGGTCGACGCCCGCCGTTCTGACTTCGACCTCCAAGAAGCTTCTCTTCAGCGAAAAGATCCCCGTGAGGTGATGCAGTACTGCAGGTAAGTTCAAACCTGCCCGTCGCCAGTGTAGTGTCCGAGGATCAATAATACTCAGACTGCAGGAGAACAATAAAACAGGTATTTACTGAACAGAGAGTAATTCAAGACTGAAATACAGAAGCCTGCTATGGCTTTATATACAGGGGTGGTCACTGCCGGTACTGCAGTATAGAATCAGTTCTTCTCTTAAAGGTACATACACAACAGAAACCATTTTTAGAGATGCTCTGAAAGGAAAGAATTGAACCAAACAAGGGCTGTTCCACCAAGCTGGGCAACAGAGGAGATGCGTTGGAGAAGGATGGTGTGGTCAACCATCAAAGGCTGCATCGAAGTTGTTATGTTCATAAATAAATAGACGTTTTCATTATGAACATCTAGCTTGTGCTAGGCATTTATTCAGCCATGTGGACTAGTGTACAGGCATCCATCTTGACTACTGCCTTGTGGGTAGCCCACTATTAAACATACAGCTCCACCTAGTGTACCATTCTAGAATGACATGTTTCTGATCATTACATCTCCCTTCCTTAGAGGTTAAACAAAATCAATATCAATCAATCATAATGACATAAACATCTTCACAACAGTCAACACATTTTTAAAGCTTTACTTTATGAACGCTAAGCTTTTCATTCTTTTATTGTAGTGTTCTTTGTAATCAAAGATTAAGTCTATCAGGCTTTTTTACTTCACGTGTGGATCTTCTCAGCACAGGTAAGTCTGATGTGTTTTCATGAGAGCCTGTATGTGTGTTTGTGTTGGATTGTTCTGGTGGTGAGTGACAAGATTCAGTTGCGGCATTGTCATCGATTTGCTCTTGGATAGTTTCTTGTGTTTTCAGGAGGGAACGGCGGTTCCTCCTGAGAATCTGTCCTTCCTCAGTTCTAACAGTGTATGACCTTGGTCTTACTTCCTCAGGAACTGTAGCTTTCCTGTTCCATGCATCTGGATCCTCAATCCTGACAACATCATCCCTTGTCAATGGTTTCAGAGTTTTGGATGACTTGTCATAGTGTGATTTCTGTTTCAGCTTTAACAGTTGAAGTCTCTGTCTCAGTTCCTTACTCTGCTTTTCTTTTGCACAGCAGGGTAGCGTGGTACGCAACTTGCGACCCATTAGGAGTTCAGCAGGTGAAGAACCAAAGTCTAAAGGGGAGGCTAGGTAGCTCAGCAGGGTGAGATAAGGATCAGACTTGCTTTCTGTTGCTTTCTTCAGTAGCTGCTTGAGAACTTGAACGCCTTTCTCTGCCTTACCATTCGACTGAGCATACAGAGGACTGGATGTGATGTGCTGAAAGTCATAATGTGCTGCAAACTGTTGCCACTCCTTACAGTTGAAGCACGGACCATTGTCGCTAACGGCAATCCTGGGAATTCCATGTCTGGCGAAGATGGATTTAACATGCATTATGACAATGCTAGCTGATGTGCTTGAGAGCAGCGCCATCTCCGGATAGTTAGAATAGTAGTCAATCACTATTAGATAGTCTTTACCATTCAAATGAAAGAGGTCCATACCAACCTTTTGCCATGGTGCTGTTGGTAAGTCAGCTACTATCATTGGTTCCTTTGCTTGTTTGTTTTGGTGTTTCTGACGTGTCTCACATTTGCCTATCATGTTCTCAATGTCCTTACTTATGCCAGGCCAATAAACAGTGTCTCTTGCTCTCCTTTTGCATTTTTCAATTCCGAGGTGTCCCTCATGAATCCTTTTGAGCATGTCTTGACGTAGAGCCTGTGGAATGACTATTCTGTTCTGTTTTAGTAATAGTCCACTTGCGACACTTAACTCTGACCTGATGTGAAAGTACTTTGGACAGGAACCTTTTGGCCAACCATGATGAATGTTCTCTATTACTGTTTGTAATACTATATCTTTTACTGTTTCTTCTGCTATTTGCTTTGATTTTGTGTCTGACACGGGCAGCGCAGCAGTGACCATACTCACATGAACATCCACGTCTTCCTCAGTAGAGCTCACATGACTCATTGTGGGTGCTCGGGATAGTGCATCTGCTAACACTATGGCCTAGAAATTCACTGCCCTTAGCGCCGATTTTGCGGCGCTAGAGGGCCTAGCGCTGCAATTGGTGCCGGCGCCGAAATTGCCTGGGGCCCTTCCGCCGCGGTAGACTGGTAGCGCTGCGCCGGCACCGATGACGTCATCGGTGTGCGCAGCGTCCCGGTTGCCATGCCGACGGGCCCCAGCGCCGAAATTCAGTTGCGGCCGCCTCGCCCGTGGCAGCCGCAACTAAGACTCTGGCAACAGAGTCTTACATGACTTTGCGCCGGCGCATTAAAGGCCCCGCGGCGGCCGGCCGCTTTCCCGCCAGCCGCCTGGCCGCAGCTCCCTCCCCGGACTTCCCCCCCCCCCCCCCGGAACAGAAGCAAGCCCGGCACTTGTCCGAGGTGCCGGGCTCATTTTTACAATGATTTTTGCGGGCCGCGGCCGGGTGCAGGCAGCTCCTCCTTAAGGGAAGGAGGAGGAGGCCTGCACTTCCCGAACCTGCCGCACCGCAGCGGGCGCCGCAGCGCCGGAATAGCGTCGATATTCAGCGCGTAGCGCCAGTTTTCAGGCGCAAACAGCTCTCAGCAGCGCCGGCAGCCGTTTGGGCGCAGAACTATTGAATTTTTGGCCCGCCCAGCGCGACTTAGCTCCGGCACTAACTTCCGGCGCTAAAGCCGTCGCTGCGCCAAAACCCAATTTCTAGGCCTATGTGTTTGCCTGGTGTGTAGATCAGTTCAAAGTCATATCTTTGCAGCTTCATCATGAGTCGTTGAATCCTTGGAGACATCTCATTCAGGTTTTTTTTATGATGGCAACCAGTGGGCAGTGGTCTGTCTCAACTGTGAAGGTGGGAAGTCCATATATGTAACCATGGAACTTTTCCAGTCCAACTACCAAGCCTAGACATTCCTTTTCAATCTGGGCGTATCGACACTCAGAGTCAGTCATAGACCTGGAGGCATAGGCAACAGGCTTCCAATCTTCACCCTCTGCTTGTAGCAAGACCGCACCTAGGCCATCTTTTGATGCATCCGTTGACACTTTGATTCTCTTTGTTGGGTCAAAGAAGGTGAGTACAGGTGTGGTTGTCAGCACTGTTTTGAGGTTCATCCACTCTTCTTCATGTCTTTCTGTCCATGCGAACTCATTTGTTTTATGTAGTAGGTCTCGCAGACAGGCTGTCTTGGCTGACAAGTTAGGAATGAACTTTCCAATGAAGTTTATCATCCCCATGATGCGTAGCACTCCTTTTTTGTCAGTGGGTCGGGGCATTTTGAGTATGGTGTTTACTTTTTCCATATCTGGCTCTATTCCTTTACCAGATAGATTATCTCCTAGGAAAGTGACTTCCTGGATGCCAAACTGACACTTGGCTTTGTTGAGCTTCAGTCCATTCCGGCGTATGCTCTGTAGCACTTTAGTCAGTCTCTCATTGTGTTCTTTCAGTGTGGAGCCCCAGATGATGATGTCATCAACATAGACCCGAACTCCTTCCAGACCTTCAATTATGTGTTCCATCGCTCTATGAAAGATTTCAGATGCAGATATTATCCCGAAAGGCATTCTGAGGAAACAATACCTGACAAATGGTGTGTTGAAGGTACAGTATTTGGTGCTCTCTTCATCCAGTTTTAGTTGCCAAAATCCTTGTGAGGCATCGAGCTTTGTGAAGTATCTGGCACCTGACATTTCACTGGTGATTTCTTCTCGCTTGGGAATCTGGTAGTGTTCATGTTTTATGTTTGCATTTAAGTCCTTTGGATCCATGCATACTCTTAGATCATTGTTCTTTTTCTTTACACATACCATGGAGTTAACCCAGTCTGTTGGCTCTTCGACTTTCCTGATGACACCTAGTGTGGTCATTCTGTCCAGTTCTTTCTTGAGCCGGTCATGCAGGAGTGCTGGAACTCTCTGTGGAGCATATACCACTGGCTGAGCATCCTCCTTTAGCTGGATCTTGTAAGTGAATGGTAGAACTCCAAATCCTTTGAACACATCCTGGAAATTACTCACTACAGAATCCACTGAGTCATCTGGTCTGCTTATGGCACAGTTTATACGGTAGA
Organism: Somniosus microcephalus; assembly: GCF_052327205.1. Lineage (NCBI taxonomy): Eukaryota > Metazoa > Chordata > Chondrichthyes > Squaliformes > Somniosidae > Somniosus > Somniosus microcephalus. The sequence continues at coordinate 42,550,358 of NC_140991.1, read as the reverse complement.
CTCTCTTGACCAGTTCTAAGTCCTCACAAGCTTTGTCACCTAGTAGTGAATCAAGTCCTTCAGCCACAACAGAAAACATGAGATGATGCACTTTGTCTTTGACTGTCACTTTAAGTCTGCATACACCTAAGCTATCTATTTTCTGTCCATTATAGTTCTTCAGTAGTACTGACTTTTTCTGTATTTTGGGCTTTTCTTTCATATTTTTAATGTCACTCATACTGATTAAGTTTGCTTTTGCCCCTGTGTCTAGTTTCAATATAACTAATGCTCCATTTACCTGCAGTGGCATCATCCATTTGTCCTCTTTTACTGCATTAACTTTATGTTCAGCATTGTCCATTCCTGAGGGCTGCACATTTTTTGTATCCTTTTCGATATTGTCACATGACACCATTCCTACAAAAAATGTCTCACTTAAATCAGTGTCCTCAATCACATTGACTTGTTGCCCTTTCTTTGTTTTTACTTTTGAAAAGCATTGTTTGGCAAAGTGATTCTTTCCATTACATTTTGTGCACATTTTCCCAAACGCTGGGCATTGTCTTGACTGGTGCTGGTAACCACAGCGTTTACAATTGAAAGTTCCATCCTCCAATTGCTTTGCATTTCTGTTCTGCCCATGTTTCTTCCCCTCGTAGGACACAGCACCGACAGCAGCACAGTCACTCATTACAGTCGCATCATTATTAATTTCACTGAAAGTCTTTGTGTGCTGCTGAGCTAGCTCACTGGCATGGCATATTTTCACAGCATCCTCCAATGTTGGTTCGGTTTCTCTCAACAAACGTTCCCTGATCTTTTTGTCATGAACGTGGCAGCAATATAGAGTTCGAATTGTTGTTTGAAAGTCCGCCAATTGCAGTCGACATTCCCCGTGAGTTTCAAACCCTCCGGTGACTTCAAATTCTCCATGTCGCGTTTCACAATATTCAGCAGATATTACCAATCCTGGTACCATGTTACGTTCATAAATAAATAGACGTTTTCATTATGAACAGCTAGCTTGTGCTAGACATTTATTCATGCCATGTGGACTAGTGTACAGGCATCCATCTTGACTACTGCCTTGTGGGTAGCCCACTAACAAACATACAGCTCCACCTAGTGTACCATTCTAGAATGACATGTTACTGATCATTACAGAAGTGGAGAAAGATGAGGAGGAATGATGCACCACTGTCACAGTCACAGAAGATGTCATTTGGGACTTTGATTAGGGCCATTTCAGTGATGTGGCAGGGATTAGGAACATAGGATCAGGAGTAGGTCATTCAGCTGCTCGAGCCTGTTCTGCCATTCAGTGAGATCATGGCTGATCTGTATCCTAACTCCAGCCACCTGCCTTGGCCCCATAGTGAAACCTAATTGGAGAGTCAAAAAGGGAGTGGCAGGAAAGATTAACATATTCAAGGACTTTGGGGAGGAAAGAAAGGTTGGAGATGGGGGGCGGTAGTTTGCTAGGACAAAGAGGTCGAGAGTGGATTATGTGATGAGGAGGGTGTTACCGACGGTGATAGGCACTATATAACTGTTAAATTATCACTGTTTTATCAATGTTAAGTGTCAGCTGTGGCTCAGTGAGTGGCACACTTGCCTCTGAGTCAGAAGGTTGTGGGATCATAGTCCCACTCCAGGGACTTGAGCACATAAATCTAGGCTGACGCTCCAGTGCAGTGCTGAGGGAGGGCTGCACTGTCGGAGGTGCTGTCTTTCGGATGAGACATTAAACCGAGGCCCCGTCTGCTCTTTCAGATCCCATGGCACTATTTCGAAGAAGAGCAGGGGAGTTATCCCCGGTGTTCTAGCCAATATTTATCCCTCAATCAACATAACAAAACAGTTTATTTGGTCATTATCTGTTTGTGGGAGCTTGCTGTGTGCAAATTGGCTGTCGCATTTCCTACATTACAACAGTGACTACACTTCAAATGTACTTAATTGGCTGCAAAGCACTTTGGGACGTCCAGTGGTTGTGAAAGGCACTATATAAATGCAAGTCTTTCTTTTATTCTTTTTGGGGCTGTGCCTATATTTTTGATGCTGTTGGTCATCTTCTGCTAGTTTTCAATGCTGGCAGGTATGGTGGCGTTAGCAGATCATTGGTATATATCTTCCGAAACAAGAAGTTTGCTGGTCAGTAACTTAAGATATTACTGTGCCAGAAACGGATGTATTTATTGCTTTGCCGAAGTTTTGCAGAGTGTGACCTTCTGAAACAAATGTGTTGCCAAGTTTGATTCCAATATCTGGTGCACCTGGCTACACTAATTGATAACATGCTTCCTGTGTCTCAACACACTGCTTTTGTTGCATCCAAACTTGGTAATGAAAAAGGGGTGAGCGTCTGACGTGGGAGAATCAGGCTATGGCATTTTAGTAACTCAGAGATGGTATTTGACATGCGCGGAACATCCACAATGTTCACAATATAGCCAAATACAGTCTCCAACTAAGTGTGTTATATTAATTGAGATATATTGGGGCTTTCATTTACGTAATACCCCTTCATGTGGACGAGCATCTTGCAGCCCTTTACAAGGAGGGAGGGGAGGAGGATGCCAAGCTGGAGGTGAGAAATTAAAAGGGTGCATTTGGGGAAACAAGCATAATAGTAATAACAATATAAATACATAATCAAAGAAGAAAATAAATAATTAAAGGAAGTACTATGTAATTTCAAGAGGTAACTTCTGTCTTTTAAAAAAAATAAATTCTCATAAATTTTGTCCTTACCCCATATTAAATACCTTATAGCCTTTTATTAGATTTATATTTAAGTTACGACTCCGGTGTTGTATCATGCCTGCTCCAAGAACAAATAGTAGAGATATTTGATAAGACAATCAGCAGTGATAAGTAGCTGCAATTAAATATTGAGTATGACAAACTGTTGGGAATCAAATGACAAAAGCGAAATACTGCAGATGCTGGAAATCTGAAATAAAAACAGAAAATGCTGGAAATACTCAGCCGGTCAGGCAGCATCTGTGGAGAGAGAAACAGAGTTAATGTTTCAGGTCGATGACCTTTCATCAGAACTGGAAAAGGTTAGAGATGTAACAGATTTTAAGCAAGCGAAGGGGCAGGGAAAGGGGGGAGGGGAGGAAAGAACAAAAGGGAAGGTCTGTGATAGGGTGGGTCTAGAGGAGGTTTAAATGGGAATAGCAGAATCATCATCAACAGCTACCGTCCGAACAAATGGGGGCAAAGGTTATGATCTGAAATTGTTGAACTCGATGTTGAGTCCAGAAGGTTGTAAAGTGCCTAATAGAAAGGTGAGGTGTGCTTCCTCGAGCTTACGTTGGAACAGTGTAGGAGGCCGAGGACGGAAAGGTCAGAGTGGGAGTAGGACGGAAAATTAAAATGACAGGCGACCGGAAGCTCGGGGTCACACTTGCAGACTGAACGGAGGTGTTCCGCAAAGCGGTCACCCGATCTGCGTTTGGTCTCCACAATGTAGAGGAGGCCACACTGTTAGCAGCGAATACAGTACACTAAATTGAAAGAAGTACAATTAAATCACTATTTCACCTGGAAGGAGTGTTTGGGGCCCTGGGCGGTGGAGAGGGAGGAAGTAAAAGGGCAGGTGTTGCATCTCCTGCGCTTGCATGGGAAGGGGCCACGGGAAGGGGAGTGAGTGTTGGGGGTGATAGAGGAGTGGACAAGGATGTCGTGGAGGTAATCAAATGACATTTTGAATAGTAAGAACTTTATCTGAAATATCAGTCCAAATTTATTGAGAGCCTGCTGGGCTACACTACATATTTTACACTACATAAATTTATTTTGACAATCTTGTAGGTAAGGCATTTTTCTTATGATACATGACATATATCTACATGGCAATGTATCCTTATTTATACAATGCCATGTAAGACTTAAAAGGAATTTTTTACACATTCTCTGGCCAGGCCAATTGTCAAACCCATGAATACTTTGGGTTTCAAGCATTTGAATCATTTTGTAGAGAGAGAGAAAGAGAAATTCAATGCACAAATGTATCATTTTTTTATACCACCTTATCTCCCAGCAGGCTTCTTATTTGTCTGACACACACACAAACACACACACACACACACACACACACATACACACACATCCTCTGAAGTGTTTATGAGTGATATAGTAAAAGATGTCCCAGAAAAGAATTAGAACATCATAGAATCACTGAAGTTCCAGCACATAAGATGCCCATTTGGCCCATTCTGATCATGCCAATGCTACCTCTACAACTGGAGTTATCTACTCCAAGCCCATTTCCCTATATTGTTTTATATTCTAACCCCATCAAGCCCATCCAAAGAAAGTGGAATACATGGAGATCTTGGTAGGTTTGGGAATTGTATTCGGTATCACTGGAGCAAAGTGAGCCCTTGACCCTTCACCTCATCTCCTCGTAGATTCTATAAGAACATGATCCATCAATTATGGAGGATGGCTTTGATTTCCTATCACCTTCTGATATGTACAGTAGGAATGAAGCACTAACCTTCCTGTTGTGTCTCAAGGGGTTTTATACCCTTACCTATATAACAATTAAGAAGGACTCCGGGGTGGAGAGTTTAGTTAACGGCCATTTTATTTACAATGTGCTTCTTCACTCAATGCACTACATTTCCCATAGTGCATTGCAAATCACCATTACGGTATCCCATGTGGGACAATTCTAATACACATTCAAAATACACAACATATATCCTCCCCCTTAAAATAGAATGTCCACAAAACAGAATAATTGAAAATGACTATAACTTTGGAAGAGAGGGTAGACTGCCTCTACATTCCACTAACCCTGGGGATTATTCTGCCCCATGCACACAGGTTAGCACTAACTGTAACTAAGGCGCTCTGGAGGCTGCCTTTCTCTTTGGGGGTAAAACCTAGTCTCAGGAGCAGGCTCTGGCTGGCTCTCCCGTGACCCTGCAGGCATGGCTTCCTCCCTCGATGGCACAAGAGTGGATGGTGCCACAGTCTCAGGGTCGGACGACCAGCCCCTGCTGGAGCCCCCAGCAGGTCCTTGATCCTTTGTTTCTTGGGTTACCTGTGGCGACTGTCTTGGCAGTAACTGGTCTACATGCCGTCTCCATGTTCGGTCGTCTCCGGTGCGGACTCGGTATGAAACGGGGCCCGTCTTTTGAATGACCGTAGCCGGGACCCACCGCTCCGGGGTGGTGTAGTTACGCGCGAGAACTTTGCCCCCCACCACAAAGTGTCGTTCTTTGGACCTCTGAGCTCATCTGCTGACTTGATCCTGCTGATTGGCGTGCACCACTGCTTCTGTGGACGTTGGCCTCAGCAGGTCAAGGCGTGTCCGTAGCTGTAGTGTATGTGCTTTAAGTCAGGACTACTTTTTACAGCTCCTGTATACTGCAGTACCGGCAGTGACCACACCGGTATATAAGCTGTGCACATGCCTCTGTACCCCAGTCTAGAGATTACCCTCCTCCAGTAAAGACCTGTTATTTGTTTATGTACAGCATCCGTGTCATTATTTATCCACTGAACCACGGATCTAACAGTGGCGACGAGTGTTGATGCGAATCTACCTGCAACATAAACATTTTTTTTTTAAATAGTCGAGTCCAGGAACACGGGCGTCGACCGCGAGCAACCAACTTTGCTGGGGAGGCTGTGGAGAGCCGGGCTTGCTTCCCTAGCCACAACGAGCAGTAAGAGACCGACGACAGGTCCAGAGCAGACCCTTCCCAAGCAGCGGCGGCTGGAGCCGACCGACGGCAGAGAGAGAGAGCCGGGCAGCGTCGACGGGGTAAGAAAGAGGGTGAAGAGAGCAGGGCGCAGCCGGGGGTTGATCACTGAGCGGCGTCGAGGAAAAATACTGCAAACTGGAGAGAGAGAGGGTAAGAATCAGCCGGGTTCTAGACTGAGCGGCGTCGACAAATATCAAGAGAAGAACGCGCAGAGCACAGCCAGGGATCACGGGCTGATCAGGGTCCGCGGGGCGAAGCAAGGGGAGATGCCATTGAGCCGCGGAGAAGCAGGGAGAGCACGGGAGACGCCATTGAGCCGCGGAGAAGCAGGGAGAGCGCGGGAGGCGCCATTGAGCCACGGAGAAGAAGGAAGAGCGCGGGAGACGCCATTTTGCGAAGCCGCAGCGGAGAAGACAGGCGAGCACGGGAAGGAAGGAAAGCGTGGGAGACGCCATTTTGTGCCAGCGGAGAAGAAGGGGAAGCGCGGGAGGCGCCATTGGTGATAGTTAACGCACAACCAAGGATGCCGAAGAGTGGCAGTATCTCTACGTTCGACAATGAAGTCGAAGATTGGGCGACATATGTGGAACGGATTGAGGTGTACTGCAGGGCGAATGAAGTGGCAATCTGTGTGTAGAGCCAGAGGATGTAGGCGGGGTTTTAAATGAATTTTTTGCATCTGTGTTCACTATGGAGAAAGACGATGCAGACATAGAAATCGGGCAAGGGGACTGTGACATACTTGAACATATTAGCATCGAGAGGGAGGAGGTGCTAGCGGTTTTAGCGGGCCAAAAAGTGGATAAATCCCCAGGCCCGGACGAGATGTATCCCAGGCTGCTGTGGGAGGCAAGGGAGGAGATTGCAGGGGCTCTGACACTAATTTTCAGAACCTCTCTGGCCACAGGGGATGTACCAGAGGACTGGAGAACAGCTAACGTAGTACCATTATTCAAGAAGGGTAGCAGGGATAAACCAGGGAATTACAGGCCAGTGAGTCTAACATCTGTGGTGGGGAAATTATTGGAAAAAATTCTGAGGGACAAAATTAATCTCCACTTGGAGAGGCAAGGATTAATCGGGGATAGTCAGCATGGCTTTGTCAAGGGTAAATCATGTCTAACAAATCTGATCGAATTTTTCGAGGGGGTGACTAGTGGGGTGGATGAGGGAAATGCTGTGGATGTGGTTTACATGGACTTCAGTAAAGCTTTTGACAAAGTCCCGCATAGGAGACTGGTCAAGAAGGTAAGAGCCCATGGGATCCAGGGTGCCTTGGCGCGTTGGATCCTAAACTGGCTGAGTGGCAGGAGGCAGAGGGTGATGGTCGAAGGTTGCTTTTGTGACTGGAAGCCTGTGTCCAGTGGGGTACCTCAGGGATCGGTGCTGGGTCCCTTATTGTTTGTGATCTACATAAATGATTTGGATGAGAATGTAAAAGGTATGATCAGTAAGTTCGCAGATGACACGAAAATTGGTGGGGTGGTAAATTGCGAGGAGGAAAGCCTCCGGCTACAGGACGATATAAACGGGTTGGTCAGATGGGCGGAAAAGTGGCAAATGGAATTTAACCCTGAAAAGTGCGAGGTGATGCATTTTGGACGGACAAATAAGGCAAGGGAATACACAATGAGTGGTAGGACCCTAGGAAGTACAGAGGGTCAGAGGGACCTTGGTGTACATGTACATAGATCCCTGAAGGCAGCGGAGCAGGTAGATAAGGTGGTTAAAAAGGCATATGGGATACTTGCCTTCATTAGCCGAGGCATAGAATATAAGAGCAGGGAGGTTATGATGGAGCTGTACAAAACGCTGGTGAGGCCACAGCTGGAGTACTGTGTGCAGTTCTGGTCGCCTCACTATAGGAAGGATGTGATTGCTTTGGAGAGGGTGCAGAGAAGATTCACCAGGATGTTACCTGGGATGGAGCGCCTCAGCTATGAAGAGAGGCTGGACAGGCTGGAGTTGTTTTCCTTGGAGCAGAGAAGGCTGAGGGGGGACCTGATTGAGGTGTACAAAATAATGAGGGGCATAGATAGGGTAGATAAAGAGGAACTTTTCCCCTTAGTGGGGGGGTCAATAACAAGGGGGCATAGATTCAGGGTAAGGGGCAGGAGATTTAGAGGGGATTTGAGGAGGAACTTTTTCACCCAGAGGGTGGTTGGAATGTGGAACTCAATGCCTGAAAGGGTGGTGGAGGCAGGAACCCTCACAACATTCAAGAAGCATTTGGATGAGCACTTGAAATGCCATTGCATACAAGGCTATGGACCAAATGCTGGAAAATGGGATTAGACTGGACAGGGATGGGAGGCGCAGACACGATGGGCCGAAGGGCCTCTTTCTGTGCTGTAAAACTCTATGACTCTATGACTCTATGCTAATAAAGCACTGGTTCTGTTAAATTCCATGGGTGTAAAAACTTATGGGTTACTGCGAAATCTAATCACCCCAGAGAAGCCGGTAAACAAGAATTTTGAAAGCATAGTAGAAATCCTACAGGACCACAAACCCCACACCGCTGCTGATAGCAGAACGATTTAAGTTCCATAAAAGGAACCAACACAAAGACGAAAGCAATGCTGAGTACCTAACGGAACTGTGCAAGCTATCGAAATACTGCCAGTTTGGAGCGGGACTAGCAGACACGTTAAGGGACAAGTTTGTGTGTGGGCTACAAAGTGAAGGAACCCAGAAACGGCTTCTATCAGAAAAGGACCTTACGCTGGACAAAGCTTTCAGTATGGCAGTATCACACGAAGCAGCCGCAAGGGGCGCTGCAGAGATACAACGGAGACCGCAAGAATATGGCACCAATGAAATGACCTATGGAACAGGGAAGTGCTATCGCTGCGGCAGAACAACACATGACCAGAAAGATTGTTGGTTCAAGGACCAAGTGTGCAGACAGTGTGGGAAAGCAGGACACATAGCAAGAGTCTGCAGGTCTAGGAAGAAAACCAACAGTAAGAAATCTCCACAGGAGAAGTACAAAAAGGTACACCAGGTGATGGACAGTGGTTCAGACGAACAGTAAAGTGACACAGACTCTGGAAGCAAGGAGCTGGGTTGTCTGAAACTACATAATGTAACCAAAATGGAGGATCACCAGACTATCTGGGTTACACTCAAGATAGACGGAGTCCAAGTGGAAATGGAATTGGACACAGAGTCAGCTCTAACAGTCATAAATTAAAGAGACTACAAGCGGCTATTTTCACACATACCCTTGAAAGCTACAGAGATTGTCTTGAAGACGTATACGGGGCAAAAAGTCTACCCCAAAGGAAAAATAAGGGTGAAAGTGACATATAAAGGTCAGGAAATACCTAAAATGGATATATATGTATTGCCAAATGGAGGACCACCACTGCTAGGACGTGAATGGATCTGGAAGATACATTTAGATTGGCATTCCATACAGGCACTGAAGGTGGAGGCCAAAAAGGATGATGACGTCACACCTGGACGACTGTCAAAAATGCTAACTGGCGCAAAAGAAGTGTTCCAGGAGGGACTAGGAACACTAAAAGGAATAACAGCAACAATTAAAATAGAGGATAATGCAAGCCCAAAGTTTCTGAAGGCCAGACCAGTGCCTTATGCGATCAGACCAGCGGTTGAAGCAGAGCTGGAAGGGTTGGAACATTCAGGAGTACTGTCCAAAGTGGACTGGAGCGAGTGGGCTACACCCATCGTTCCTGTAATGAAGAGGTCGTTGAGTAATACGCCTGGGGAACCAAAGAAGGTCCGCATCTGTGGGGATTTTAAGGTGACAGTGAACCCAGTCCTTCACACGGTGCAATATCCGCTTCCACGAATTGAGGATATTTTCGCCTCACTATCTGGTGGTAAACGCTTCACCAAAATTGATCTAGCCCAGGCGTACTTGCAAATGGAGGTAGAAGAAGCTTCGAAACATTACCTTACGATCAACACCCATAAAGGTCTCTATCAATACAACCGGCTGGTGTTTGGAGTAGCCTCGGCTCCGGCTATCTGGCAAAGGGCGATGGATCAGGTCCTGCAAGGGATTCTAGGGACCCAGTATTATTTGGACGACATCTTGATCACGGGCAAAAATGACAGTATCACCTCGCTAACTTGGAGAAGGTGCTTGCCAGATTAAAGGAATATGGGCTACGAGCTAATTGCCACAAGTGCGAGTTTTTCCAGAAACAGATCTCGTATTGCGGCCACGTCATCGATGAAGAGGGGTTATATAAGTCCCCTGACAAGATAGAGGCAGTAGTCAAGGCTCCAGCACCGGAAAATGTGTCACAACTGAGGTCATTCCTCGGGCTGGTAAACTATTACCACAAGTTCTTACCAAATTTGTCTACGGTATTACACCCGCTGAACACCCTACTGCAAACAGGGGTACCATGGAAGTGGGATGATGAACGTAGACGAGCTTTCCAGAAGTGTAAAGAATTGATCACATCAAAAGAGGTGTTGGCCCATTTCAACCCAGCACTACCAATTCGTTTGGCATGTGATGCATCACCCTACGGCATTGGAGCGGTGCTGTCGCACAAATTCCCAGACGGGTTGGAGAGGCCAGTAGCCTTTGCGTCTCGGTCACTAACCTCAGCCGAGCGCAACTATGCCCAGATTGACAGGGAGGCCCTCAGCCTAGTATGGGGAGTAAAAAAATTCAACCACTATCTGCATGGACAGAAGTTCACCTTGCTGACTGACCACCAACCACTTGTCTCCATCTTTAATCCTAAGAAGGGCGTGCCAGTAATGACTGCACAGCGGTTACAAAGATGGTCCCTGTTTCTAGGGGCGAATCAATATGAAATAGAATATAAAGGCACGAGACAGCATGGGAACGCTGATGGGCTATCGCGCCTGCCACTGCCTACTGTGGAGGAAGCACCAGCAGTGGACCCTATCGAGATATTTTATTCGTCGATAATTGAACGATTGCCAGTAACAAACGCAGATATAGAGAAGGAGACCCGCAATGATCCTACGCTGTCACGGGTATATGAATTGACGGTGAGGGGATGGCCAACACATGGCAACTCACTGTTGCCAGCATTCTCATCCAGAAGAGAAAAGCTGTCAGTATGCCAGGGGACAGTGATGTGTGGATCCAGAGTGGTGATTCCACCCAAGTTAAGGGAGAGAGTGCTAAATGAGCTACATGAAGGTCATCTGTGGGAGTGAAAATGAAAAGCCTAGCTAGGGCTTATGTGTGGTGGCCGGGAATCGATCAACAAATTGAAGACCTAACTAAGAGCTGCTTAGGATGCCAGAAGGTCCAAAATGCACCACCACATGACCCTCTACACCCATGGGAGTGGCCCTCCTCTCCATGGCAACGGGTGCACATTGATTTCGCTGGTCCATTCATGGACTCAACGTTCTTAATAGCAGTGGATGCTCATTCAAAGTGGCCTGAGGTGATAAAGATGTCTTCAACCACTACAGAGAAAACAATTGCAGTCCTACGGACCATATTTGCCAGAAACGGTTTGCCAGAGCAGATCTGCTCTGATAATGGACCACAGTTTGTGTCCGCCGAGTTCCAAAAATTCATGAAAAGGAATGGGGTAAGGCATTACACATCCGCCCCGTATCATCCAGCCACCAATGGATTGGCTGAGAGGTTCGTACAAACCTTTAAGAAGGCGATAAAGGCCATGTGCGACGAGGAAATTCCACTACAGCATAAGATGGACAATTTCTTATTAGCCTACCGAAACGCGACACATGCAGTTACCAACCAGACCCCGGCCATGATGTTCTTTAACCGAAGGTTGAGATCTTGTCTGGACTTGCTCAGACCAAATGTGTGAAGAAATGTTGAGGACAAACAATTCCAGCACATCAACGAGAAGCCGACAAGGAGCTTCAATGTAAGGCAACCAGTCTTGGCCCGGGACTATCGAACAGAGAAGTGGCAACCCGGAATGATATGTACAAGGCAGGGGCCATTAATGTACACAGTGGATGTCGGGGAGAACATTGTGAGACGCCACGTCGATCAGATCTTAGCATCACAGGAATGCGTCAACCCCATGTCTCGAGTACCTGGGGATGAACCCGACATACCGGTAGCATCTACTTCAGACCCAGTAGCAGTGGAACCCGATGAACTACCCGATGAAAGGGGGTCAGAACCGCCTCTGCACCAAGAACAAGAACCTCCGGAAAGGCGCTATCCCGAAAGGGTCAGGAAGCCACCCCAAAGACTGAATCTATAAATGGACTTTTGTTATTGAATGTACATGTAAAAATGTAATTGTTATTTGAATATTAAGGGGGTATTATTAATCTAAAAAGGGAGGAATTGTAGTGTATGTGCTTTAAGTCAGAACTACTTTTTACAGCTCCTGTATACTGTAGTACCGGCAGTGACCACACCGGTATATAAGCTGTGCGCATGCCTCTGTACCCCAGTCTAGAGATTACCCTCCTCCAGTAAAGACCTGTTATTTGTTTATGTACAGCATCCGTGTAATTATTTATCCACTGAACCACGGATCTAACAGTAGCTGCCTTCCCATGAGTAGGTAAGCAGAAGATGCTCCAGTTGTGGCATGAGGCGTGTTTCGGTATTTCAGCAAGAAAGCATTCAGGCGCTGCTTTAGAGGAGCATCACTTCTTGCCGCTTTCAACGCGCGTTTCAGTGTTGACAAATCTCTCTGCCAATCCATTCGTGGATGGATGATAAGGCGCGGAGAACGTGTGCTGGATTCCATTGCTCTTGAGGAACTCCTCCATCTCCTGGGATGTGAACTGTGTTCCATTGTCGGTTACGATCTGCTCCGGCAGACCAAATTACCCGAACATCTCTCTCAGAGTCTCGATGGTTTTCTCCGTAGTGGTAGTGGACATTACTGCAACCTCCGGCCATTTGGAATGGGAGTCCACCGCGACCAGGAACATCGCTCCTTCCACTGGTCCCGCGAAGTCCAGATCGATCCGTTGCCACGGTGTCGCCGGCCATTCCCATGGATGCAGTGGCGCTGCTCTTGGCGTATCCCTGGTTGTCTCGCATGATGGGCATGATTTTGCTTCAACTTCAATTTCATGATCCAGACCGGGCCACCAGAAGTAGCTTCATGCCAGCTCCTTCATCCGGACAATACCACAATGTCCTGAGTGCAGCTTGTTGAGGACATGTTTCCGCAGCTTTGGTGGTATGATCACTCGCATGCCCCAAAGGAGGCATCCTGATGTGACAGACAACTCCTTCCTTCTTGACAGGTAAGGTAGGAGCTCAGGTGGTGCGTCTGACACCAGTGATCCGTCTCCTCGCATCACCCGATCCAGCACCTTGGATAGCGTAGGGTCCACTCTGGTCTCTTTCTTGACCTGCCCGGCCGTGACAGGGGCATTGCTCACCATGTCAAAGTAGAAAATCTTCTGCTCACAGCCTTCAGAGGGCACAGGCAGCGGAAGTCTTGACAATCCGTCCGCATTGCCATGTGCTGCTGACCTCCGGTATTTGATGTTGTAATTGTGAGCGCTTAACGTCAGCGCCCAGCGCTGCATCCTGCACGCTGCCAGGGAGGGTATTCCTGTATGTGGACCAAAGATCGATGTCAGAGGATGATGATCTGTCAGCAGGGTGAATTTCCTTCCGAACAAGTAGTGATGGAACTTTTTGATTCCAAAGATGATGCCCAAAGCCTCTTTTTTGATCTGCGGGTATTTCACCTCCGCCTTGCTCAGGGACCTTGACGCAAATGCAATTGGCTTCTCTTCGCCTGAGGCAAAGATGTGGGACATGACTGCGCCGACGTCATAAGGCGACGCATCACAGGCCAGCTGAATCTGCAACGACGGGTCAAAGTGCGTCAACACTCTGGGGTCAGTCAAAGCTGCTTTGGCTTTCTTGAATGCAGCTTCGCACTCCTTCGTCCACGCCCAGGCCTTGCCCTGACACAGCAACTCATGTAATGGCTTCAACAGTGATGCCAGCTGTGGAATAAACTTTCCGTAATAGTTCAGGAGACTTAAGAATGACCGCAGCTGGCCGACATTTGTAGGTGCAGGAGCGTCGGCAATGGCTTTCACTTTCGACGGTGCTGTGTGTAGGCCGTCCGCGTCGATGACATGGCCTAGGTACTCCACTGATGGCTTGAAAAATTCGCATTTGTCCTTGCGATCGCGTAAGCCATATTCTCCAAGTCTTCCCAGTGTCTTCGTCAGGTTCTGCAGATGCTCGTTGTCGTCCTTTCCTGTGACAAGGATATCGTCGAGATAACATTGTACCCCTGGAATGCCGCTTAAGATCTGGTCCATAGCCCGCTGAAACAATGCTGGTGCTGACGTTATACCAAAGGGTAGGCGGCAGTACCTGTAGAGGCCCTTGTGGGTGGTGATGGTGAGGTACTTCTGTGAGTCCTCTTCTACATGCATCTGCAAGTAGGCTTGGCATAGATCAATCTTGCTAAACTTCTGACCACCTGCTAGACCCGCGAAAAGATCTTCAATGATGGGGAGGGGGTACTGTTCAGCTGAGAGCACAGGATTCACTGTTACTTTGAAATCTCCACATAAGTGAACCGCACCATCACTCTTCATCACTGGTACCACGGGCGTGGCCCACTCACTGTGCGAAACTGGCACCAGGACCCCTATCTTGACCAAACGCTCCAGGTCAGCCTCCACCTTTGGTCTGAGGGCGTAGGGAACGTTTCTGGCCTTCAGGAATCGTGGCTGGCTGTCAGGCTTCACCTTGAATTTGACCGTAATCCCCTTCATACTCCCCAATTCTCCGTCAAAGACAGCCGCATGGTTTGTCAACACTGCCGCTAGCCCCGCCTCTTCGACTGACACCGCATTCACTTTTTTCCAATCCAGATGAATTTTCTCCAACCATGGCCTGCCCATCAGGGATGGATAATCACCCTTGACCACGTAAACTGGCAGCATCACGGTTTATCCATTAAGCTCCACCTTGACCTCCGTCTTACCCAGCATTGGGACTGTTTCCCCAGTGTAGGTCTTTAAGATGAGCTTGGCCAGCGTCAGTGATAGGTGGTTTAGTTTTTCTTTGAATAGCTTCTCTGAAATCAAGGAGACAGCGGCCCCCGTATCCAGCTCCATTTTGACCGGTATTCCCTCTAGTAGTGGAGTGACTCCATAGCCTGATGAGCCTCCATTCACCGTTAACACATGGAGATTCCGCTCCCCATCAGAGTCTGTGTCACCGTCTTCCTGTTCTTGTTTCACCATGTGTAGGTTTTTCTTTTTAGAACGCCAGTTGGGTGTGTTTCCTTGTTTGTTTTTGTGTGTCTCTGTGTAGGATTGTTTGCTTTGCCCTTTACACACACGTTCAATGTGTCCTTTCTTTTCACATTTCCGACAGGTCAGGTCTTTACACCAGCAGTCAGATGGCTGATGACCTGACCTTCCACATCTGTAATACTCTCTGGCGCCCCTTGCATGCTTATCCGGTGTAGCTGCTACCCTGTGCACTCTTGTTGCAGCCCCCAACAGCTGTGCATCTTTAGCTGCTAACTCCATAGACACAGTGAGCTCCACTGCTGATTTAAGCATCAGTTTGTCAGTTGTGAGCAAGCGCTTCTGTGTTGCTTCACATCTTAATCCACACACAAACCTATCACGGACAGTGTCATTTAGAGTTTCACCAAACTCACAATGCTCAGTTAGCTTCTTTAGCACTGCAACATATTCGGCTATGGACTCACCCTCCCCTTGGTTTCGTTTGTGAAACCTGAACCTCTCGGCAATCAGCAGCGGCTTAGGTGCGAAATGTGTTTCCAAAACTTCCACAATCTGATCATATGTCTTAGTGCCGGGCTTATCCGGGTGCATCAAACTCCGTAACAAGCCAAATGTTTTTGCTCCGATCATACTGAGGAACGCCGCCACTTTCACGTCATCTTTAATGCCATTTGCAGTCACGAAAAATCCGAAACGCTCTGTATAAGCACTCCATTGCTCTGCCATTTCATCAAATGGTCTAAACATAAGAACATAAGAACATAAGAAATAGGAGCAGGAGTAGGCCAATCGGCCCCTCGAGTCTGCTCCGCCATTCAATAAGATCATGGCTGATCTGATCCTAACCGCCAATCTACTATCACAGAACCATCTCCTGAATCTAACAGAATTAGGCACATGAAATAGGAGCAGGATCAGGCTACACGGCCCCTGGGCCCGCTCCGCTACCCACAGGGCCATGACCGATCCAAACCTAGACTCATGTCCAAATTCCTGCCCGCTCCCCGTAACCCTTAATTCCCTTTACTTCTAGGAAACTGTCTATTTCTGTTTTAAATTTATGTAATGATGTAGCTTCTACAGCTTTTTGGGGCAGCATATTCCATGGACCTACCACCCTCTGAGTGAAGTAGTTCCTCCTCATCTCAGTTTTGAAAGAGCAGCCCCTTATTCTAAGACCCTAGTTCTAGTTTCACCCATCATCGGGAACATCCTCCCCGCATCCACCCGATCCAACCCCTTCACAATCTTATATGTTTCAATAAGATCGCCTCTCATTCTTCTGAACTCCAATGAGTAGAGTCCCAATCTACTCAACCTCTCCTCATATGTCCATCCCCTCATCCCCGGGATTAACCGAGTGAACCTTCTTTGTACTGACTCGAGAGCAAGTATGGCTTTTCTTAAGTATGGACACCAAAACTGTATGCAGTATTCCAGGTGCGGTCTCACCAATACCTTGTACAACTGAAGCAATACCTCCCTATTTTTATATTCTATCCCCCTAGCAATGAAAGCCAACATTCCATTGGCCTTCTTAATCACTTGCTGCACCTGCATACTAACCTTTTGAGTTTCGTGCACCAGGACCCCCAGATCCCTTTGTACTTCAGTACTTTCCAGTTTCTTGCCATTAAGATAATAACTTGTTCTACGATTTTTCCTGCCAAAGTGCATAACCTCACACTTTCCAGTATTGTATTCCATCTGCCAAATCTCTGCCCACTTACTTAGCCTGTCTATGTCCCCTTGCAGGTTTTTTATGTCCTCCTCACTCACTACTTTCCCTCCCATCTTAGTATCATCTGCAAACTTTGATATGTTACACTCGGTCCCCTCCTCCAAATCATTAATATAGATTGTAAAGAGTTGGGGACCCAGCACTGACCCCTGCGGAACACCACTAGTTACTGATTGCCATTCTGAGAATGAACCATTTATCCCAACTCTCTGCCTTCTGTTAGATAGCCAATCCTCTATCCATGCCAGAATATTACCCCCAATCCCGTGATTTTTTATCTTAAGCAATAATCTTTTGTGTGGCACCTTGTCAAATGCCTTTTGGAAGTCTAAATGCACTACGTCCACTGGTTCCCCTTTATCCACCCTATATGTTACTTCCTCAAAGAACTCCAGCAAATTTGTCAAACATGACTTCCCCTTCATAAAACCATGCTGACTTTGTCCTATTAAATTATGATTATCCAAATGTCCTGTTACTGTCTCCTTAATAATGGACTCCAATATTTTACCTACCACAGATGTTAGGCTAACTGGTCTATAGTTTCCAGCCTTCTGTCTACTGCCATTTTTAAATAAGGGCGTTACATTAGCAGTTTTCCAGTCTGTCGGGACCTTTGCTGAGTCCAGGGAGTTTTGGAAAATTATTACCAATGCATCCACAATCCCTACCGCCACTTCCCTCAAGACCCTAGGATGTAAGCCATCAGGTCCAGGTGATTTATCCGCCTTGAGTCCCATTATTTTACCGAGTACCACTTCCTTAGTGATTTTGATCGTGTTTAGCTCCTCCCCCGCTACAGCCCCCTGTTTGTCCAGTGTTGGGATATTCTTAGTGTCTTCTACTGTAAAGACTGATACAAAATATTCATTCAGTGTTTTTGCCATCTCCATATTTCCCACCATTAATTTCCTGGTCTCATCCTCTAAGGGACCAACATTTACTTTAGCCACCCTTTTTCTTTTTATATAACTATAAAAACTCTTACTATCTGTTTTTATATTTTTTGCTAATTTACTTTCATAATCTATCTTCCCTTTCTTAATCAATCTTTTTGTTATTTTTTGCTGTCTTTTAAAGTTTTCCCAATCCTCTATCCTCCCACTAGATTTGGCTACCTTATATGCCCTTGTTTTTAGTCGAATACTATCCTTAATTTCTTTACTTAGCCACAGATGGCTGTCTTTTCTTTTACACCCTTTTCTTCTCAGTGGAATATATATTTTTTGGAAGTTGTAAAATAACTCCTTAAATGTACACCACTGATCATGTATCGTCTTACCCTTTAAGCTATTTTCCCAATCCACTCTGCCCAATTCCGCTCTCATACCTTCATAGTCTCCTTTATTCAAGCTTAGCACACTTGTTTGAGATCCAACCTTCTCACCCTCTAATTGAATATGGAATTCAACCTTGTTATGGTCACTCATTCCAAGGGGATCCTTTACTAGGACATTTTTAATTAATCCTGTCTCGTTACACAGGACCAGATCTAAGGTTGCTTGCCCCCTGGTCGGTTCAGTTACATACTGCTCAAGAAACCCATCCCTAATACACTCAATGAACTCATCCTCAAGGCAGCATTGCCCAATTTGATTTGTCCAATTAATATGATAGTTAAAATCCCCCATAATTATAGATGCTCCCTTATTACAAGCCTCAACTATTTCCTGATTGATACTCCATCCAACAGAATTGCAACTGTTCGGAGGCCTATAAACTACGCCCACTAGTGTTTTTTCCCCCTTATTATTCCTTACCTCCACCCAAATTGTTTCATTATCCTGATCTTTTGACCCAATATCATTTCTCTGTATTACAGTGATTCCTTCCTTTATTAACATAGCCACCCCACCTCCCCTTCCTTCCTGCCTGTCCTTCCTGATCGTTAAATAACCTGGTATGTTTAATTCCCAGGCATTGTCACCCTGCAGCCATGTTTCTGTAATGGCCACAAGATCATACCCATATGTAGTTATTTGTGCCATTAACTCGTCTATTTTGTTACGAATGCTACGCGCATTCAGATAGAGAACTTTCAAATATGTTTTGTGACACTTAGTTCCTGCTTTTGGCCTTTTTATTACTTTACCTTTTACTCCATACCTTCTGCCCCTTCCTGACACGCTCTGGTTTTTAATTTCCCCACTGCTACCTAAGTCTATGACCTTCTCTGTTGTCATTTTTATTATTTGCTCCCTAGGAACCTCCCCCCCACTAGTTAGTTTAAAGCCCTCTCTACAGCCCTAGTTATATGATCCGCCAGGACTCTAGTCCCAGCACTGGCCAAGTGAAGCCCGTCCCAACGGAACAGCTCCCTCCTGCCCCAGTACTGGTGCCAGTGTCCCAGGAAGCAAAACCCATTTCTCCCACACCAGTCTTTGAGCCAAGCATTTAACTCTCTAATTTTATTTGTCCTAGCCAAATTCGCTTGTGGCTCAGGTAATAATCCAAAGATTATTACCCTTGAGGTTCTGTTTTTTAATTTGACCCCTAGCTGCTCATACTCCTTTAACAGAACCGGCTTCCTAGTCCTATCTACGTCGTTTGTACCAACATGGACCACGACAACTGGATCCACCCCCTCCGACTGCAAGTTTCTTTCCAGCCCAGAGGAGATGTCCTTAACCCTGGCACCGGGTAGGCAACACAGCCTTCGGGACTCTCGCTCTCTGCTGCAGAGAACTCTATCTATCCCCCTAATATTACTATCCCCTACCACTACAACATTTCTATTTACTCCCCCCTCTTGAATGGCCCCCCGTTCCACAGTGCTGTGGCCAGGTTGCTCATCCTCCCTGCAGTCCCTGCTCCTGTTCCCACAGGGAGTAAGAACCTCGAACCTGTTGGTCAAGAGCAAGGGCTGCGGCTCCTCCAGCCCTACCTCCTGGATCCCCGTACCTGCCTCACTCGTAGTCACACCGTCCTGTCCCTGACCATGGGCTACATCTGAATTACTTAACTTCATAGGTGTGACCACCTCCTGATACACAGAGTCCAGGTACTTCTCCCCCTCCCTGGTGTGTCGCAGTGTCTGAAGCTCAGACTCCAGCTCATCAACACGGAGCTGGAGTTCCTGTAGCAGCAGACACTTGTCACAGACGTAATCACCGTGAGCCTCAATGGGGTTCACCGGCTCCCACATCTCACAACAGTAACACATCACCTGCTCCATTCTATGTAATTAATTAAATTTTTTATTGTTAGTTATGGACACCCTCTGCCCGATTTTGGATGGTAGCATCCCCTTTAATTAATTGGATTTAAATTAAATCAATCCCTCTAGTTACACCAGTTAAATGGTTTACCAACAGTCACTCTGCTCCAGAAAGGCCTTATTAACTGCAACCCACAGAGTTAAAGTTTGAAAAGAGCACCTAACACCACACTTACCCTAACGCACAGCACTCTTTGATGACTCGCACTCAGTGCTTGTTCGCACTAGGATTGGTCTTTTTATACTGTTTGTTTGTTTACAGCCAAATGAGTCACCCCTGCTGATTGGTTAGAAAACTGGTTTCCACTGCCTGCTGTGCCAATTTACTCCTACTGCAGTGTAACCTTGTTTTACTCTTCTTAAACCAACAGAATCCCAAATATTTAACTTTTCCCCTTTACTTAAACTGCTTAAAGTAATCTTATCAAGAATGATTTAAAGAGAAATAACAATTAAAGAACTCTCCCTCTTACCCAAACTCACAGCACTCTTTGATGACTTGCACTTTAACTAATTAATTAAAATTAAATGAATCCCACCAATTTCACTACAGTTAAATGATATATTTAAGGGCCCTGGTTTACAAACTGTCCCTGGTACACCACAGCAACCTTAAAAACTATAAACCACAGACTTAAAGTTTTAAAACGAGAGAAATACTCCAACCAATCACCTACCTGTTTTGTGGTGACGTCACACCTTGAATACTTTTGACCTCTCTCCTTGCCTGAGATTGGTATGCCTACCTGAGCCTCTGGGGCCTCTTGTAGTCGCTCTGCCGTGCTGCGCCGCCTCCCGCCGCTGCCGATGCCACACTGAGGCCTACCTGAGCCTCTGGGGCCTCTTGTAGTCGCTCTGCCATGCTGCTCCGCCTCCCGCCGCTGCCGATGCTGCACTGAGGCCTACCTGAGCCTCTGGGGCCTCTTGCCGTCGCTCTGCCGTGCTGCTCCGCCTCCCGCCGCTGCCGATGCCGCACTGAGGCCTACCTGAGCCTCTGGGGCCTCTTGTAGTCGCTCTGCCGCGCTGCTCCGCCTCCCGCCGCTCTGGTTAGCATAGCCATTTTGTTATTTTTTTTTCTCGTTACAGTCCTTTTCCTCCACTTTTTTTTTTACAGTCCTTTTCCTCCACTTCGTTTCACTGTATTGTTACTCTCCCCCTTCTTATTTGTGTAACACATGAACCACCACCTTTATGAGGCGGTTGCATCAGCACTAAACTGCGGGCGCGCCATTAAGAAAAGACAGGAACTTCTTACTTTAAACATCGCCGATTCCAGTGCAAAGTGATACGCAAGTCCGTCGTCCTCGTCGCCAGTTTTGTTGTGTCTCAAGGGGTTTTATACCCTTACCTATATAACAATTAAGAAGGACTCCGGGGTGGAGAGTTTAGTTAACGGCCATTTTATTTACAATGTGCTTCTTCACTCAATGCACTACATTTCCCATAGTGCATTGCAAATCACCATTACGGTATCCCATGTGGGACAATTCTAATACACATTCAAAATACACAACACTTCCATTGTCCCTTACTGCCTCGAATCATTAAATCACAAATAAAAACAGTTTTAGATTCCTGAAAGATGACAATGTTGCAGGCAGGTAATAAGGGTTGAACATTGTGTTATAATTTTTGTAATCATGTAATTCACATCCAAAATATCCTGGTAATAAAAACATGCCTCATTGAGAACTGGCTCAGGCAGTGGGTTAAAATACTGTTGGTTCACTTCATAGACCCCGCACTTCATTCCAACCCAAACTCATGGGATTAAAACCTCCTGTTTCCGCCAACTCTAAGGGTCCTATATGAAATAAATCTCCTCAGTCCCAACTAAGTCTTTTTTGGGTGTAAGTCTGCATTCTGAGACTGCCCATAATGTAGCAGCAATTGGCAGTCTTATGCAGACAGGTCATCAGAATAATTACATGGCCGATGTGGAAAATGGAATGTCACACAAGTGCAATTAAGGGTGATCTTTTATGAAGGAGGTTAAGTCACATTTGGTTCAAATTTCTGGGAGTCAGCCATAAAAACCCTCAAAGGAGGGGCTGTTCATGCAATGCCAAGCATTAGCCAACACCTGGCCACACTACAGCTCCCTTGGAGCAGCTGGGTGCCACCTGTTGTTCTTGCAGTTAGCAAGCCAACTAGAACTGAGGCACAATATCAAAGTTTAGTACCATAACAAGTAGGAAATAAGCCTCTTGGCCTCTGTACAAACCTGTTCTGTTATTCCTTCAATTCATGTTAGCAAAGTGTGGGTCTCCATTATGAATTGGAGAATGGCCCCCTCTGGTTGCTCAGCTCACTCGCTATGGCAGTGAATAATTGAGCAGCAGATGAGGATTGAGCCCCAGTCTGTGGCTGAGTTTGCTAATCTCAGTTGGGGTGATAGTAGGGGTGTTATGATGGCCTCTGTCAGCTTTGGTTAGGAAGGGATAATTGGCCAGTACTCTCACTTTGTTTAGTTTAGTGAGTGATCCCTGTTGTAAATCCATGTGTGTGGGAATTGGGTGAAGACAGGTTCAGGCACAGCTTCTTCTTCTTATCGTGTCCACAGACAGTCTATACATAGCCCAACCAGAACTGGACACATTTTTGCACCTTGTTG
Organism: Somniosus microcephalus; assembly: GCF_052327205.1. Classification (NCBI taxonomy): domain Eukaryota; kingdom Metazoa; phylum Chordata; class Chondrichthyes; order Squaliformes; family Somniosidae; genus Somniosus; species Somniosus microcephalus. The sequence continues at coordinate 42,527,862 of NC_140991.1, read as the reverse complement.
TTGAATTCGGCAAGATCTGCAACAGTGCAGGGTTCCTCTAATGATGGGCATTGCAGGAGATGTTGCATAGTCTGTGCCTCAGTTCCACATTCACAAGTTGTCGGGCTGGTTGACTATCCCCATTTGCTTAGTGACACCTTTGAGCAACCTACACCGGTCCCACGTCTGTTAAGGCACTTCCAGGTTGCCCAGTTGCAATTAGCTCCTGGGGGAAGGCTTTCATCAGGTAAAATTTCCATCGCTGGGGGTTGTTCAAGACTGGTGAGCCGGTCTTTCCACAAGGCGATGCGGGCTTCAGATGAGGTTGATTGTAATGGAACAACACTGTTCATGAAGCTCTTCCTTGACTTTAGGCGGCTGGGTGTAGGTGTGTGACAATGCAGAGGGTGCCTCTCATCTGATGTTTGACGGAGTCGCTCTTTCTTGCTGGCTACTGTTCTTCTTATATCGGGGGGAGCGATACCCGCCAGGATATATAGGCTGTTGGTGCTTGTTGGTTTTAAGCAACCTGTGATAAATCGGCAGCGTGCATTCAGAACGGTATCCATCTTCTTGGCATGAGTAGACCTTTCCCATGCAGGGCAGGCGTATTCGGCAGTGGAATAGCAAAGAGCAAGTGCACTGGTTCGCAATGTTTTCGGGCTTGCTCCCTGATGTAAGAAAAAGGAGACTTACCATCAAGTAACTTTAAAGTAAGCTTTAAGTAACTTATAAACACACTATATACAAGAGAGGTCTTTACCATGCCTCTGGTAGAAGCCTCTTACAATACTGAACAGACCAGTATTTATACTAGTCCAACAGGAAGTGACATATGACAGGAAGTGAGGTATGTACACAGTTCATAGTTCATAGTTCATAGTTCACAGGAAGTGATGACATAACTTCCCGGATGTTATCATTTTTATCACACTCCCCATCTTGTGTTAGTGAGCTTATTCAGGATGTTGTTTCATGCGCTCACTTTTGCCTTTGTCTTCTCGATGTGGTTCTTGAAGGTGAGGCATCGGTCAAGGGTGACTCCTAAGTAGATAGGGTGCTCGCAATGTGTCAGTGTTGCTCCACGCCAGGTTACTTTCAGCTGGCGTTTGGCTTCACGGTTTCTGAGGTGGAATGCACAAACTTGCGTCTTTGATGGGTTTGCGCGAAGGTGGTTTTCTTCATAGTAGGATTTTAGTCTCTCCAAGGCCTCAGAAAGCGTTTTCTCCACGGTGTTAAAATCAGTGCTTTGGGCAGTGACACATAAGTCATCAGCATATGTAAAACGGCGTGTGACACCGTCTATAGGTTGGTCATTCGTGTAGATGTTGTACAGCAGCGGTGCAAGCACGCTTCCCTGAGGAAGACCATTCTTCTGAATACGCCACCTGCTGCGCTTCCCACCTAGTTCAACATAGAACCGGCGATTCTGAAGCATGCTTTCTAACAGCTCTGTTAAGTGAATATCTTTTGTCATCTCTAGAATCTTGCAGAGGAGACGTCTATGGTTCACTGTATCGTATGCTGCTGACAGGTCTACAAAAACAGCACCTGTTACCATCCCTTGCTCAAAACCATCTTCGATGTGTTGTGTGAGGTTGAGCAGTTGGCTTGTTGTTGATTTGCCGGGGCGGAAACCTGCTTGCTCTGGAATGATCTTCTCATCTACAGTTGGTGCTATCCTATTGAGTATCAGGCGTTCAAACAGCTTATAGGTGTGGCAAAATAGTGAAATTAGCCGAAAACTCTTAGGATCTGAGGGATCTTTTCCAGGCTTTAATAGTGCTATTACATGTGCCTCCTGCCAGATATTAGGTGGCTTGTGTGTTGCCAGACAGTGGTTGAACAATTGTAGGAGCCATTTCTTTGCTTGCTGTCCAAAATGCTTTATCTGCTCCGTTGCTAAGTTGTCAAGACCAATTGCTTTCCCGTGTTTTAGACTAGATATACCAGTTTCCAGCTCTTCCATGGTGAATGGTCTAGTGAAGCCAGGATCATCGCTGTACTTCTTCCTATCTAGGCACAGCTATAATGCCTCCTATGATCAACCAGCCTGTTGACCCTTATTGTATGAGCTCACATATGCTGTTATCAGTAAAAGTATGGAGCTATCGGATTGTCGTAAAAACCCAATTGGTTCACTAATGTCCTTTAGGGAAGGAAACCTGCCGTCCTTACCTGATCTGGCCTATATGTGACTCCAGTCCCACACCAACGTGATTGACTCTAAACTGCCGCCTGAAGTCACCTTGCAAGCCGCCTAGTTGTATCAAACCACTACCAACGGTTTAAGAAGATGACCCCCCAGCTCTTTCTCAGGGCAACTCGGGATGGGCAGCAAATGCCGGCCTTGCCAGCAATGCCCACGTCCCGAGAAGTAATTAAGAAACCATGAAAAATCCTGGAACTCCCTCCCTAACAGCACTGTAGGAGTACCTTCACTACAAGGACTGCAGCGGTTTAAGAAGGCGGCTGACCACCACCTTCTCAGGGGCAAGTAGGTGTTAAGTCTGTGTGTTCCAGTTGTATTAAGATTAATTACTGACACAGACTACAAGAATAAAGTTTCAACAGGTCTTTACTAGTTGGAGGTCAGGACTATACTAAATACAATATCACTACACAGTACTTATATACCGGTGGTCACCACCGGTATTACGTATACAGCAGCCAGAGAAAGTAGTACATCTCTTAAGGTGGAACAGGCTTAAGTTCTCTTAAGGTGGAACAGGTTACATACACCACAATCCTCCCTTTTTAGCTTAACAGTCATATCCCCATTTAACATAACATAATAACATATATACATATATAACTTCAGGTATAAACAGTTCAAAGGTTCAGTCTCTCAGGAGGCCTTCTGATTCGGTTTGGATAACGCCTTTCAGTGGTCTCTGATTCTTGTTGCTGAGGTGACTCTTCTTGTTGGTTTCCTATGTATTGGACGTCATCATCAGGTACAGTCCCTGCCGAGGTAGATGCTTCAGGTTCATTAACGTCTTCCACAGTTGTCTCTGTCGCAACCATGGGTTCGACCCTTGCTCTTGATTCTACCAGTTGATCCGCATGACACCTTATCACATTGTTACCAATATCTACTGTGTACATCAGAGGTCCTTGTCTGGCCCGAATTGTTCCGGACTGCCATTTTTCGTTTCCATAGCCCCTTGCCAACACTGGTTGTCCTACGTCGAAACTTCGAGTGGACTTGTTATTAATTTGCCGGAACTGTTTGTTTTCCACTTCCCTCTGCACATTTGGTTTTAACAAGTCCAACCTGGACCGCAACCTCCTGTTATAAAACATCATGGCAGGACTTTGGTTAGTCACTGCATGTGCGGCGTTTCGATATGCCATTAGGAAATTGTCCACCTTGTGTTGTAACGGAATCTGATCATCGTTCATGGCCTTTATTGCCTTTTTGAATGTTTGGACAAATCTCTCAGCCAACCCGTTTGTCGCCGGATGATATGGGGCAGAGGTATAATGTTTCACCCCATTCTTCTTTAAGAATTTTTGGAATTCTTCCGATACGAACTGTGGTCCGTTGTCCGAACATATCTGTTCTGGCAATCCGTTCCTTGTGAATATTGTTCTTAACACCGCAATTGTCTTTTCTGAAGTAGTGGTATTCATCTTGATCACTTCTGGCCATTTGGAATGTGCGTCCACCGCAATTAGGAACATGGAGTCCATGAATGGACCAGCAAAGTCAATATGTACGCGTTGCCATGGGGCTGAAGGCCATTCCCATGGGTGTAGCGGTGCGATCGGAGGTGCATTTTGCACTTTTTGGCACCCAGCGCAGCTTTTTGTCAACTCCTCTATCTGTTGGTCAATGCCCGGCCACCATACATAAGCCCTAGCAAGACTTTTCATCTTAACTCCCCCCAGATGACCTTCATGCAGTTCCTTTAGAACTCTTTCCCGTAACTTGGGAGGAATAATCACTCTTGTCCCGTACATCAAAGTACCATGGCAGACGGACAGCTGGTCTCGCCTTGCCGAGAATGCTGGTAACAGAGGATCACCATGTGTTGGCCATCCCTTCACTGTCACCTCGTAAACTCGGGACAGTGTCGGGTCATTCCTGGTTTCTCTTTCAATACTTGCATTGGTGACTGGTAAACACTCGATGATGGTCGAATGAAATAACTCAACAGGGTCAACTTTCGTCGTCTCTTCCGCTTCAGGTAGTGGCAGGCACGACAGCCCATCAGCATTGCCATGCTGCTTTGTACCTTTGAATTCTATTTGATATTGATGTGCCCCTAGGAAAAGGGACCATCTCTGGAGTCGCTGTGCTGTCATCACCGAAACACCCTTCTTAGGGTTAAAAATGGATACCAACGGCTGATGGTCTGTCAGAAGTGTGAATTTTTGGCCCTGCAGGTAATGATTAAACTTCTTCACTCCCCATACAAGGCTGAGAGCCTCCCTATCGATCTGCGCATAGTTGCGCTCAGCGGAGGTCAATGATCTGGATGCAAACGCGACTGGCCTTTCCGTGCCATTTGGCAACTTGTGTGAGAGTACTGCCCCAATACCATATGGAGAAGCATCACAAGCCAACCGAATAGGCAGTGTCGGGTTGAAGTGAGCCAACACTTCCTCTGAGGTGATCAATTCTTTGCTTTTGCGAAATGCCTTCTTACAGTTTTCGCTCCATTCCCATGGTACCCCCTTCTGTAAAAGAGCGTTCAGCGGGAACAGTACCGTGGATAGATTCGGTAGAAACTTATGGTAATAGTTAATCAATCCCAGAAACGACCTCAACTGAGAGACATTATCCGGAGCGGGAGCCTTTACAACTGCCTCTATCTTGTCAGGAGACTTATGAAGCCCCTCCCGGTCAATGACATGACCACAGTACGAGATCCGCTTCTGAAAGAACTCACATTTCTGCCGATTAACTCTAAGTCCATACTCTTTCAGTCTGTTGAGCACCAGTTCCAAGTTTGCGAGGTGTTCTTCATCACCATCACCTGTAATCAGAATATCGTCCAGGTAACATTGTGTGCCTGGAATTCCCTGTAATACCTGCTCCATGGCCCTCTGCCAAATTGCCGGAGCCGATGCCACTCCAAAAACCAGCCTATTATACCGGTACAAACCTCTATGCGTGTTGATCGTGAGGTACTGGCGTGACTCTTCTTCAACCTCCATCTGCAAGTACGCCTGTGCCAGGTCTATCTTGGTGAAGTGTTTCCCGCCAGACAACGAAGCAAAAATATCCTCAATCCGCGGAAGCGGATACTGCACCGTGTGAAGCACCGGATTAACGGTGATCTTGAAATCTCCACAGATGCGAACCTTCCCTGGTTCTCCTGGCTTGTTGCTGGAAAGACGTTTCATAACGGGAACAATGGGCGTAGCCCACTCACTCCAATCTACCTTAGACAGTGCACCTGAACGTTCTAGCGCTTCCAGTTCCGCTTCTACAGTAGGTCGTATTGCATAGGGTACCGGTCTGGCTTTGAAAAATTTTGGTTGTGCATCTTCATCAATCTTGATGTTTGCCGTAATTCCTTTCAGTGTTCCCAGTCCTTGCTGGAACACCTCTTTAGCATCATCCAATATTTTGGACAATCGTTTAGGTTTGACATCTGTTTCCCCGGAATCTACCGTTAGTGCTTTTAAGGAGTGCCAGTCCATATTCATTTTCCTCATCCACTCCCGTCCCAGTAGTGGTGGACCTCCTTCAGGTAGCACATATAAGTCCATTACTTGGCTTTCTTCGCCCTTGTGGACCACTTTTACCTCTATCTTTCCGATGGGGTACACTCTTTGCCCCGTGTATGTTTTCAATATAATCTCCGTATCCCGTAGGGGAATATGTTGGAATAACCTTTTGTAATCTTTCTTATTCATGACCGTCAATGCCGATCCAGTGTCCAATTCCATCTTTACTTGGACTCCTGCTATCTGAAGAGTGACCCAAATTGTCTGGAGATCTGCATCCCTACCAATGTTGTGTACTCTTAAGCTACCCAGTTCATTACTGCTAGCGTCTGAATCTGACTTCTGTTCGTTCGAACTGGTCTTTGTCACCTTGTGCACCTTTATATATTTTCCTTGTGGTGACTTTTTGTTGCTGGTCTTCTTTCCTGACCGGCATACTTTAGCTATGTGGCCAAGCCTGCCACACGTTCGGCATTCTTGGTTTTTAAACCAACACTGGTTCTGATCGTGTGTTGTCTTTCCACAATGATAACATTTTACAGTACTCAAACCCAATTTATTTGTACTGAGTTCCGGTGACCGTAGCTGCATTACTGCCGTGCCTCTCGCTGCGGCTTTGTGTGCTGCTGCCATAGTGACCGCTTTCTCAAGCGTCAGCTCATTCTCCTCGAGCAGTCACTTTTGTGTATCTTCTTTTAATAATCCACACACAAATTTATCTCTTAGCGCGTCTTTTAGTCCCGTTCCAAACTGACAGTACTTTGCTAGCTTACGCAATTCCATTAAATATTCAGCATTGCTTTCATCCTTCAGCTGCCTTCTGCTGTAAAATTTAAATCGTTCCGCTAGCATCAGCGGCGTGGGGTTTAGATGATTTTTCAGGACAGTAACAATCTCCTCGAACGTCTTATCTGGTGATAAAAGGTGTTTCAATTGCCCGTATGTCTTCGCACCCATTAAGTTCAATAAAGTTAGTGCTTTCTCTGCATCTGGGATTTTATTTGCTTTACAATAATTTTGTATGCGTTCTACATACATGGCCCAATCTTCGATGTCGCTATCAAAGGTATTAATGTTCCCATGTTTAGGCATCGTTGCAATTTATTTTATTTATTTATTTTTTAATTTTTAATTTTATCCCAAGATGGCGGCTTTCCGCTCTTGTCTTCGTCCTCCGCCTACAAAATGGCGGTTTTCCCGCGCTTGGCGGTCTTCACCCACTGGCTGCAATGGCGTTTGGCGTGCCGCTGCTGTTCCCCTTTCCCAGCGGTTAGTAACTCCCCCGACGCTGTCTCCGCTTCACCGCGGCTCCCTCGGGCATTCGCGCTTCCCCGATGTCGCGCCTCGCAGCCCTTCTTGCAGCCCGGTTATTAGCACCGGCTGCGTTCGCCTTCACCGTGGCTCTCGCGCCTTCAGTCGCCCCAGACGCTGCGCCTTTTTGGCCCGAAAGCGGCCCGGCCCTTATCACCAGCCGCGATCGATGTCCCCGCGCTGTGCCTTTCGGCCCGAATGTGGCCCGGCCCTTATCTCCGGTCGCGATCGATCTCACCGCCCTTATTCCTCCGTCTTCCTCCCCCCGTCTGTACAGCCAACGCGGCCGACTTTCTGCTCGCGTCGCTGACCGGCTTACCCACCACCGAGGTAGAAAGAAGATAGCTGACTGCCGCTGATGGAGGCTTCGAGTTCAGGATGTCTTCTGCACTCTGGGTTCTCGATGCCTGCCGCGCGACGTGTCTTCCAGCAGGGTGATGAGGGTGGATGCCTCTCTTCGACACCCGTTCTGTGGACGAAGCCGCCGTGGATATAAACTGCCGCAGGGTAAGAATCGGACTCGTCGCCACTGTTAAGTCTGTGTGTTCCAGTTGTATTAAGATTAATTACTGACACAGACTACAAGAATAAAGTTTCAACAGGTCTTTACTAGTTGGAGGTCAGGACTATACTAAATACAATATCACTACACAGTACTTATATACCGGTGGTCACCACCGGTATTACGTATACAGCAGCCAGAGAAAGTAGTACATCTCTTAAGGTGGAACAGGCTTAAGTTCTCTTAAGGTGGAACAGGTTACATACACCACAGTAGGGATGGGCAATAAATGCTGGCCTTGCCAGTGATGCCTACATCCCAAGAATGAATTGAAAAAAAGGCTGCTTACCCTTGTCTACATTGCAAATCGCTAAGCTCAATGCATGATCTCATTCCCCCTTGGCTTCTAACATTAAAAATTATGCAGTGCTTGAGGAGATGTTTTTAGATCTACCACAGGGACAGGTGATGAACTTCCATTTCTCACTAATGGTTTTAAAAGCTAACGTCTGCAATGACTTTTTGACATCTCAGTTTAAATTTACGCAGTAAAATTTATTTTTGTTTAGGGTATTGCGACTTTTAAAGCAGCTATTTAGGCAATGATCAGATTCATTTTTCCCTGGTCTGTTTTATATCTTCACATGTTACAATTACTATGCCAAGCTAGCTCATTTCTAATTCCTACACACTATTGCTGTTATTTTTGCTTTCAAGAGTTATGTTGTTAGCAAAAAGATATATTACTCGCAAAGGGGTAAAATAACAACAGATAAATCTAATTTGTTCAGCTGGTACACTTAATATTTATCAGAAATCTTTTTAGTGGAACAAACAGAAACATATTTTATTGTGGCCTTTGGTAAAATCTAAATATTTTCTTGTGTCTATGGTTATATTGTTGGCTCCAGGTGCTGTGTGCTCAGTGGGGTTTTCTCTCTATTCATCACCGGGTAATTAGATCCTTTGACCTTCCACTGTGAATCGGACCAGTCCTAAAGATACTCTTCCACCTCAGGCCTTCAGAAATAATGCCATGGATTCTTTTACGTCCACATGAGGGAGAGCAGACGGGATCTTGGTTTAACGTCTCATCCGAAAGACAGCACCTCTGACAGTGCAGCACTCCCTCAGCACTGCACTGGAGTGTCAGCCTAGATTACGTGCTCAAATCCCTGGAGTGGGACTTGAACCCACAACCACCTGACTCAAAAGTGAGTGTGCTACCAACTGAGCCAGAGCTGACCCTACTGCACAACATTAAATCAGGGCCAGTGTGATCTCCTGGACTAGTTTTAATCACCTAAGTGTCTCTCATGTGGATGTAAAAGATCCCATGGCACTATTTCGAAGAAGAGCAGGGGAGTTATCACCGGTGTCCTGGCCAATATGTATCCCTCAACCAACATAACAAAAAACAGATTATCTGGTCATTATCACGTTGCTGTTTGCGGGAGCTTGCTGTGCGCAAATTGGTTGCTGTGTTTCCCACTTTACAACAGTGACTACACTTCAAAAAGTACTTCATTGGCTGTAAAGCACTTTGAGACGTCCGGTCGTGAAAGGCGCTATATAAATGCAAGTCTTTCTTTCTTTCTTCTTTCTGAAAGGGTCGGAAAGGAATTTTCCAGATTTTTACCCCCTCTAATTGCCCTGGGTTTTTAACCTGGATTTTGTGCTCTTCCAGGAGATTACGTGGCTTCCGGGTGGGATGGGAAGTACGCTGCGCTGCCTCCTGTGCGGCCTGCCTTCCCCACTGTGTGGCCCATTCAAATTTTTGCGCATGCGCGGCAACTGCTATGGGTTCTTTTACGTCAACATGAGGGAGAGCAGACGTGATCTCAGTCTAACGTCGGTTTAAGCCGGTGAGCGGCCTGCGCGGGACAGTGCAGCTGACCGCGTGGCTGTGCATCTTAACGGGAACATTGGTGGGAAGTGTATATATTGTGATGCACGAGGCATCGCAGTTATGGATGGGCCAGTGGGTCTTTTCCTGTCTGTCACTGTTTGGATGTTGTACGTTTATATCTCCGACGCGTCTGTTTTTGTGTTCTCTCTCTGAGCTACTCATAAATAAAAGAGATTCAATCACCTCATCCATTCTGAAAATATTACAAAATAAAACACAAAGTTATTCAAATTTCAAATGCAATTTTTTTTTTTACTTGCCACACATGACATGACTGGGATTGAATTTCCGCAAGGGTTCTCCTATTAAATGAACATGCGTGTGCAGTGCACCTTGAGACACCTAAGAGCCTGCCATCCTGATGGACAATTGCAATCACATTAATTCAGCAGTGTACATTCAATTCTAATAAAGAACAAACTTGCATTTCTATAGCGCCTTTCACGACCTCGGAACGTCCCAAAGCGTTTTACAGCCAATTAAGTAATTTTGAGGTGACTGCTGTAATGTAGGAAACGCGTCAGGCAATTTGCACACAGCAAGCTCCCACAAACAGCAATGTGATAATGACCAGATGATCTGAAAGAAATTCAAGGGGAAAGGATTTGGAAAAAACAATGTTTATTTGGCAAACGATAGAGATAGATACATTGATTATGGCCCATAATTTCCGATAGGAGGCTTCCTGCGTGCGGAGGCCTACTATCAGAAAAAAATCTACGAACTTATCTGAGGGCTCCCGAGGTCCGGACACGTCTGCTCCTGGGCTTCTCCACAGTCGAAATACACAGGGCCCACGTAGCCCAGGGGCGCATGCGGGGCTAAAAATAAACTTACCTTTTTTTTTTAAGTATTAAAATTATAAATGAGTGAAAAAAAATGTTTTAAAAACTTTTTTCATCTCTTATGCTGGTAAAAGCAGGCCTTATGCATGCTTTTACCAGGCGTAAGATTTCTAAGGGTTTTCAGCAGGCAGAGGTTCTGCAGAAAGCGAAACTCTCCACCCGCAGAGGCCCTTCTCCAGGGCAGGATTCTTGACAGATCGGAAATACCGGTTTTCAGCACATGCGCTTTGCATGCCTGAAACCGGCATTTCCGATGTCACTACGGGTGTATACACAGCCCATACACACCCGTAGGTAGCCTAGGATCGCGCTCCACCCCAACCACCCCCACCGCCACCCCCCCCACACCACAACACCCTCACCTTACCCCCCTTCCGATTTAGACCAGGTCTCCACTGGTGCGAGTTTCACTGATGGCTTTCAAAGGCAGAAACAAAGGAATATACCAATGTAGCTGTGATAAATCCATGTAGTGAGACAAGGACTCGAAGAGGTGATATCGTAGAATTAGCACGAGTACTTTATTAACAAACAGAGTAACAAACATCATGCCTGCATCCTGGCATTTCACCTTTGCTGACCTTGACAGGAAGCAAACCTCTGACCTTAACAGGAAGCAAACCTCTGACCTTAGCAGAAGCATTGGCTACAGTACCACCTGGTGGATAACGTTAATCATAACACCCCAGATTATTATATCCCTCCCCCCTTAAGATTTCAGTATGAATTTCTTGACAAACAACCATTCCTGAGGGTCACATAAGGAGTCTCCATTCATCATGTTCCATACTTGACAAATCTAACAGTTCAGTATCAATCTCTCTGGTGGCTTGCGAGGCCTTTGTGAACGTCTAACAGTAAAGTCCCTGCTTGTTTGTGGTGAAGCCACGAGCTGCTCCTGAGCAGTGCTTAGAGTATCTGACTCTGCAATGATGGTTTCCTCTTGATGAATAGGTTCCTGTGGAATTGTCTCTGTCCCTGCTGGTGGCACCACAGATGCACTTGGATAACTGGGGGCAACCCTGTCTTCAGTCATTGCATCTGGAACCTTCATCTCAATTTCCCCTTGTCTGGGAAGTATCTGATCTACATGTTTGCGTACTACCCTGTTGTGTATGTACCTTTAAGAGAAGAACTGATTTTATACTGCAGTACCGGCAGTGACCACACCTGTATAAAAAGCCCTAGCAGGCTTCTGTACTTCAGTCTGACGTTTACCCTCTGTTCAGTAAATACCTGTTTTATTGTTCTCCTGCAGTCCGTGTATTATTGATACTCGGACACTACACTGGCAACGGGCAGGTTCGAACTCACCTGCAGTACTGCATCACCTCACGGGGATCTTTCCCTGAGAAGAAGCCTCTTGGAGGTCGAAGTCAGAACAACGGGCGTCGACCGCGGGCAGCCGCCCAAGGATCCATCGGTGCCCGGAGAATTGCGGGAGAGGATGTAGAGAGCTGGGCTTGGCTCCCCAGTCAAGGTGTTCCAGCAAATTGTGCTGGTAGCAGGTAGTGCGCTGACCCTTCCGGACTGCGGTGGGCTCGAGCTCGATCGAGCGGCTCTGCAAAGGGGCCACGCAGCGTAGTCGGTAGGAAAGAGAGAGAGAGAGGGTGGAGCGCACAGGGCGCGGTCGGTGCTCAAGAACCGGGCAGCGTAGAGAAAATAAAACAAGGGGAAGGAAAAGTGAGATGCGCCGAAGCCACGGGTCGCCGCCATTACCCTGTAGAATGCTAGGAGCAGCGTGGCAGCAAGGGGAAGAAGGAAAAGCGCGGGAGGCGCCATTTTATTCCATTGGGGAAGAAGGAAAAGCGCGGGAGGTGCCATTTTAAATCACCCAAGATGCCGAAGAGTGGCAGTATCACTGCTTTCGACAATGAGGTAGAAGACTGGACCACGTATGTGGAAAGAATTGAAGTGTACTGCAATGCGAATGAGGTGGCCAATGGAAAGAAGGCGTCGGTATTATTAAATTTGAAGGGCGCGAGAACGTACGGCCTATTGCGGAATTTAACTACCCCAGCTAAACCAATGGAGAAAAGTTTTGAAGAGATTGTTAATATCTTACAGGAACACCTAAACCCTACACTGCTGCTGATAGCAGAAAGATTCAAGTTCCATAAAAGAAATCAGCACAAAGATGAGAACAATGCTGACTATCTTACGGAACTACGCAAGTTATCGAAGCACTGCCAGTTTGGGGCAGGACTGGCAGAAACCTTACGGGATAAGTTTGTCTGTGGGCTCCAGAGTGAAGGAACCCAGAAACGACTACTTTCGGAAAAGGACCTGACGCTAGAACAGGCTTTCAGCGTGGCAGTATCCTACGAAGCAGCAGCACGGGTAGCTGCGGAAATACAACAGAAACCACAAGAATACAGCGCTAACGAAATGGCGTATGGAGCAGAAAAGTGCTATCGCTGCGGCAGAACAACCCATGATCAGAAGGACTGCTGGTTTAAGGACAAAGTATGCAGGCAATGCGGGAAAATGGGACATATAGCAAGAGTCTGCAGGTCGGGAAAGAAAACCAACACTACAAGAACTACTAAGGAAAAGTACAAGAAAGTAAAAAAAATGACAGACAGTAGTTCGGAAGATCAGGAGAGTGATAATGACTCCGGGAGCAGGAGACTAAGTTGTCTAAAGTTACACAACGTGATTGCAAAGGAGGATCACCGAACCATTTGGCTCACCCTCAGGATAGCAGGGTCCCAAGTAAAGATGGAATTGGATACAGGATCAGCCCTAACTGTCATGAATCGACGAGACTATGAGCGGCTATTCTCACACATACCCTTAAAGGACACGTCCATTGTATTGAAGACGTACACGGGGCAAAAAGTCTACCCCAGAGGAAAAATAAGGGTGCCAGTTAAATACAACGGCAAGGAAACACAGAAACTGTATCTATATATACTACAAGATGGAGGACCACCATTATTGGGATGTGAATGGATCTGAAAAATACAATTGGATTGGCATTCCATTCAGGTGCTAACTGTGACTGACAAAAAGGATGATGACGTCATACCTGGACGACTGTCAAAAATTCTAACTGACGCGAAAGAGGTGTTCCAACAAGGACTTGGGACTCTAAAAGGAGTAAAGGCAACGATAAAAATCGAAGATAACGCAAACCCAAATTTTTTTAAGGCCAGACCGGTACCTTACGCGATCCGCCCAGCCGTTGAAGCAGAACTGGAGAGTCTGGAGCGTTCGGGTGTGCTGTCCAAGGTGGACTGGAGCGAGTGGGCCACACCCATCATTCCTGTAATGAAGAAATCATTGAGCAGCACGCCTGGGGAGCCGAAGAAGGTTCGCATCTGTGGGGACTTCAAGGTAACTGTGAACCCAGTCCTGCACACGGTACAATATCCACTTCCACGGATAGAAGATATTTACGCCTCACTATCTGGAGGGAAACGCTTTACGAAGATTGATCTGGCCCAAGCGTATCTACAAATGGAGGTGGAAGAAGCATCTAGGAAATACCTCACGATAAACACTCACAAAGGCCTTTACCAGTACAATCGACTGGTATTCGGGGTAGCATCAGCCCCGGCTATTTGGCAGAGGGCGATGGAACAAGTCCTGCAAGGGATCCCGGGGACCCAGTGTTATTTGGACGACATCCTGGTTACGGGCGAAAATGACAGTGAACACCTTGCCAACCTGGAGCAGGTGCTCACTAGATTGCAGGAATATGGGCTACGAGCCAACCGCCCCAAATGTGAGTTCTTCAGGAGACAAATCTCGTATTGTGGCCACATGATTGATGAGGAAGGGTTGCATAAGTCGCCAGACAAGATTGAGGCTGCAGTCAAGGCTCCAGCACCGGAAAATGTGTCGCAACTGAGGTCGTTTCTCGGGTTGGTGAACTACTACCATAAGTTCTTGCTGAATTTATCTACAATTCTGCACCCACTGAACGCCCTGCTGCAAACTGGAGTAACATGGAAATGGAGTGATGAGTGTAAGCGTGCCTTTCAGAAATGTAAATGCCTAATCACTTCAAAAGAAGTATTGGCCCACTACAACCCAACACTACCGATTCGGTTGGCATGTGATGCGTCTCCCTACGGCATTGGAGCGGTGCTGTCACACAAATTCCTTGACGGTTCAGAGAGGCCAATAGCCTTTGCGTTGCGCTCGTTAACCTCAGCCGAGTGTAACTACGCCCAGATTGACAGGGAGGCCCTCAGCCTGGTGTGGGGGGTGAAGAAGTTCAATCACTATCTGCATGGGCAGAAATTCACCCTACTGACTGATCATCAGCCCCTGGTCTCCATTTTTAACCCAAAGAAGGGCGTTCCGGTGATGACGGCGCAACGGCTGCAAAGATGGTCACTTTTTCTAGGGGCACATCAGTACGACATAGAGTACAAGGGTACGAAACAGCATGGAAATGCTGATGGGCTGTCACGCCTACCTTTGCCTATGGTAGAGGAAGCACCTGCAGTGGACCCTGTTGAGATATTCCATGCGACCATAGTCGAATGTCTGCCTGTTACAAACTCAAGTATAGAGAAGGAAACCAGAAATGACCCGACACTCTCTCGGGTCTATGATTTGACGGTGAAGGGATGGCCAGCACATGGCGACTCACTGTTGCCAGCATTCTCGCCAAGGAGAGAACAGCTGTCAGTGTGCCGGGGGACCTTGATGTGTGGATCCCGAGTGGTAATTCCACCCAAGTTGAGAGACAGAGTGCTCAATGAGCTTCATGAGGGTCATCTGGGAGGGGTAAAAATGAAAAGCCTAGCCAGGGCTTATGTGTGGTGGCCAGGAATCGATAAACAAATCGAGGACCTGACCAAGAGCTGCTCAGGATGCCAGAAAGTCCAAAATGCACCACCACAGGCCCCTCTACACCCATGGGAGTGGCCCTCATCTCCATGGCAATGGGTACACATTGATTTTGCTGGTCCATTTATGGACTCAATGTTTCTAATCGCCGTGGATGCCCATTCGAAATGGCCAGAGGTCATCAAAATGTCCTCCACCACCACGGAGAAAACTATTGCAGTCCTACGGACCATCTTCACCAGGAATGGCTTGCCAGAACAGATTTGCTCCGACAATGGGCCACAATTTGTGTCCAAGGATTTCCGGAGGTTTCTGAGGAATAATGGGGTGAAACATTACACACCTGCCCCATATCATCCAGCCACAAATGGATTGGCTGAGAGGTTTGTTCAGACCTTTAAAAAGGCAATAAAGGCGATGTATAATGATGACATACCACTACAACACAAGGTAGATAATTTCTTGTTTGCTTACCGGAATGCGACACATGCAGTCACCAACCAAGCTCCAGCCATAATGTTCTTCAACCGAAGGCTAAGATGTCGCCTGGATTTGCTCAAACCAAACATAAGACGAGATGTTGAGGATAAGCAATTCCAGCACATCAATGGGAAGCCAACCCGAAGCTTCAAGATAGGGCAACCAGTCTTGGCCCGCGACTACCGAACAGAAAAATGGCAGCCAGGAACAATATGCACACAGCAGGGACCACTAATGTACACAGTGGACGTTGGAGAGAGCATCGTGAGACGCCATGCTGACCAGATTCTAGAGTCACAGGAACAAGCCAAACCTATACCACGAGCATGTGCACCTGGTAATGAAACCGAAGTACAGATTGCGTCTACCTCAGGAGCAGTGGTATTGGAAGCTGACGAACCAACCAATGACAATGAGCCAGAATCGACTCCGCCGCAAGAACAGGTTACTCGAGAAAGGCGCTATCCAGTCAGGATCAGGAAGCCTCCTCAAAGACTGAACTTATAAATAATTATTTCAGTTGATATATATAGTACAGAGAAAAGTGTAATTGTAATTAGTTATTATTTAGTTGTTAAATGAATGTTATGTACTGTTTATCTAAAAGGGGAGGAATTGTTGTGTATGTACCTTTAAGAGAAGAACTGATTTTATACTGCAGTACCGGTAGTGACCACACCTGTATAAAAAGCCATAGCAGGCTTCTGTGCTTCAGTCTGACGTTTACCCTCTGTTCAGTAAATACCTGTTTTATTGTTCTCCTGCAGTCCATGTATTATTGATACTCGGACACTACATACCCTACTATCTCCCAACATGACCTTGTATGATACTGGACCTGTCATTGAGTCTATGAAGCCAGGAATTCACTTTGGTCCATAACTGAAATTCCTGGTAAGGACCGCATCTCTTTCTCCAAAACTTCGGCTCTTTGTTCTTATGTCATGGTTCTCTTTTTGTTTGTTTTGTCTGTTTTCCATTTTCCTTTTTAGGTCTGGGTGGACAAGGTCAAGAGTGGAGCGTAGTCTACGACCTAATAACATCTCAGCAGGAGAGCGTCCTGTGGTGGATTGAGGTGTTATTCTGTAGCTGAACAGAACCCATGACACTTTGGCTGCTAAACTCCCTTCTGCACTTTTTTTCATCATCTCCTAAAATGTTTGTACGGCTCTCCGCAAGTCCATTCGAGGACGGATGATATGGAGCCGAGGTCACCTGCACTATGCCATTTTTTCTCAAGAACACTTTTGTCTCTGTACTCACAAAACAAGTGGCATTGTCACTCACCACGACCTCCGGTAGCCCTTGATTACTGAAGCTCCGACGTAGGCAGTCTATAGTAGTAGTGGCGGAAGCAGAATTTACAGGATAAACATCCATCCATTTGGAATGTGCATCAATGATTATGAGGAACATCTTCCCCATGAATGGACCCGCATAATCTAAGTGCAATCTTCTCCATGGTTTATCCGGCCACTCCCAGGGGTGGAGAGGAGCCGCTGCTGGTGCCTTCCGGTGTTCCTGACAAGTGCTACATGTCTTGACTAGATTTTCTATCTCTTCATCTAGCTTTGGCCACCACAAGTAACTCCTAGCCAAGGCTTTCATACGCGAGACCCCAGGATGACACTGATGTAGTTGCTCTAGGATAGACTGTCGTGCTGGCTGTGGAATAATCACTCGTGCTCCCCACAATACGCAACCATCCTGCACACTCAGCTCTGTTTTCCTGACCCTGTAGGGTGTGAAGTCAGCCCCTTCCGGATGCTGTGGCCATCCCCTCACCACATATTCTCAAACTCTAGACAGTACTGGATCTTTACCTGTCCATGTTCTTACTTGCTCTGCAGTCAAAAGTGCCATGTCAGTGTCCTCCAACATCAAAACTCTGTCCTCTGGAGCTGCACGGATAGGTGTGCCTGGCAGTGGAAGACGGCTCAAGGCATCTGCGTTCCCATGGTACTTGCCCGCCTTGTAGACGATGACATACTCATATGCCCTCAACGTCACTGCCCACCTCTGGATCCGGGGTGACACCCTCTGTGGAACTGCTTTCATTTCATTGAAAAGAGAGAGAAGAGGTTTATGATCGGTGCATATGGTGAACTTCCTGCCATATTTGTACTTGTGGAACCTCTGTAACCCAAACATTACTGCTAACCCCTCTTTGTCTAACTGGGAATAGTTTTTATCCGCTGGTGTTAGAGTTCGGGACATAAACCCTATTGGTCTTTCAGTTCCATCTTCCATGCAGTGTGAAAGAACTTCCCCCACCCCGTAAGGTGAAGCGTCACAAGAGAGAATGATGTTTTTCTCTGCACATCCGACGACAGCATCAGTTTCTTGGACTGTTCAAATGAAACCCCCTGCTCCTCTCCCCACTGCCACTGTGTCTCCTTGCACAGTAGTTTGTGAAGAGGTGCTAGCACAGTTGACAAGTTTGGTAAAAACCTGTTATAATAGTTCAGCAGTCCCAGGTAAGCTTTTAACTCAGCCACATTTGTAGGAGCAGGGGTGCCCTGCAGTGCTTGTACCTTCTCCTTGAGTGGATGGAGCCTGGTGGAATCTAGGAACACTGCCTCATTCCCCAGGAAAGTGCACTTACTCCTCTTGAGCCGGAACCCTGCCCTCTCCAATCTCTGTAGTACCTCTCTCAGAGTGCTCAGATGCTCCTGGTTGGTTCTTCCCATCACCAGAATGTCATCCGGATAGATGGAAACATGTGGAATCCCTTGCAGTGCACCTTCGATTGTCCTCTGGAAGATAGCTGGACTAGATGAGACACCAAACGGTAAGCGGTTATATGTAAACAAGCCCTTGTGTGTATTTATGGTGACATACTTCTTTGATTCATCATCCAGTGTAACCTGCAAATAGGCATGACTCATATCCAACTTTGTGAATTTCTTTCCTCCAGCCAGGTTTGCAAAGAGATCCTTTGTTTTGGGAATCGGATACTGCTCTAGTTTGGACACCCGATTGACAGTCAATTTATAGTTTCCACAGAGACTTACCGAATTGTCCGGTTTTAAAGCAGGTACTATGGGAGCTGCCCATTCCGAACATTTCACTGGCTCCAGTATGTTTTCTCTCAATAGACGGTCAAGCTCAGCCTCTACCTTTGGCTTCATGGCATAAGGCACAGGTCATTGTTTAAAAAACCTTGGCGGTGCCTCCTTGTCGACATAAATCTTAGCTGGGGGGCCATTAAATGTGCCAAGTTCCTCCTTGAACACATTCTCATGTTCACTCAACACTTCTTGCAAAGTCAACTGGTTGCCCGCATCTATTTGATGTACTACTCCCCAGTCTAATTTAAGTTATTTTATCCAGCCCCGACCTAACAGGTTTGGTCCGGTACCCGATACTATAACTACAGGTAGCTGGTCCACTGTGTCCCTGTGTTGCACAGTTACCTTAGCTGTACCTAATGTTGCTACTCGTTCACCTGTATATGTTTTAAGATGCAGGGAGCAAGGCTTTAACTCTGGAACTTTTGCATGGTTCCACAATTTTGAGTACTCTGCCTTGTTCATTATGGTCACGCCGCACCCTGTGTCCACTTCAAAGTTCACCTTAGAGTCATTTACTGTCAGTTGCAATATGATAGGAGCCACTTTTGGAATGTTCTCTAACATGCTATACATTATGAACATGTCCTCTTCTTCCTCAGCTTCCCCGCTGATGTGGTGTGCTCCATGTTTTTTCACTTCTCTCCCTTGGTTTTGCTGTCCTCCCCCTTTTGGTTTGGATTCCTCCACAGGTGATTTTGCCCTGCAAGCTCGTTTTATGTGTCCTTGTTTCCCACACTTGTAGCACTTTTCCTCCAGAAACCGGCATTCACTCACCAGGTGATCGCCCTTGCATCTATAACATGCCTTCACATGCTCACGTTGTGGTTTCTGACGCATGTTCAACTTGTGCAAAACAACCTGACCTGCAACTTGCGTAGCATTAGCCCTGTCTGAACTCTGTATTTCTTTTACATCTCGGTTCGCTGTCTCTATGGCTTGAGCAAGTTCCAATGCTTTTTCATAAGTAAGCCCAGTCTCGGATAATAATCTACGCTGCATTCGGTCGTCCATAATTCCGCAAACTAGCCTATCTCGCAGCATTTCCCTCAGGTTGTTCCCATAATTGCAATCTTGTGCTAATTTACGCAACACCGCTACATAGTCCATTACGCTCTCTTCCACTTTCCTGTTCCTTGAATTAAACTTGAACTGCTGTACAATCTCACTAGGCTTAGGGTTGAAATGTTCTTTTAGCAAAGCCACTAATTCAACAAATGATTTGTCTCCAGGCTTTTCAGGACTGAGCAGATTCTTCATCAAACTGTAGGTTTGGCTTCCCACTGAACTAAGCAGAATGGCTTTCCTTTTTCCGGCATCATTTATTTCATTTGCTTCAAAAAAATAACCCAACACTTCACAGTATTCCTCCCAGGTTTGTGCTTGACTATCAAAAGCGGAAACCGTTCCTACCGTGGCAGCCATGCCCTCTTCCAACTGGTAGCTAACTGCAGCTCATGGTTTTGTCGTTTAAACGTCCTGGCAGACTTCTCTTCTTTATCTAGGGTCCTATTTTACCTCGTCGCCAAATGTGATAAATCCATGTAGTGAGACAAGGACTCGAAGAGGCGATATCGTAGAATTAGCACGAGTGCTTTATTAACAAACAGAGTAACAAACATCATGCCTGCATCCTGGCATTTCACCTTTGCTGACCTTGACAGGAAGCAAACCTCTGACCTTAACAGGAAGCAAACCTCTGACCTTAGCAGCAGCATTGGTGGATAACGTTAATCATAACATCCCAGATTACTATAGTAGCCTTGGAACTTCTCCTGACAGACACCCTTGTTGTTTGAGGTTGGTGGGGGGGGGGGGCGGTCAGGTCAGTCAAAATGCGACAGAATTCCTTCAAAGTTGGGATCCAGCCCATTTTCCCAAGCCCTCTGGACGTATCTGCAACTTACGCCCTCTCCGGCCCCAGGAATTTCAGGGCCACAATGTTTGATATTGGGTAAATTGTAAGGCGTTTCTGGTGTGATGAAATGACTTGGATATGTACAGGACAATATTTGTGTTTAAAGTTTGAAAACTGGATGGAGATTAACCAGGGTTTGCATGACCTAGTCTGGGAATTGTTGAACATGCTTGAACTGTGATACATTATCTGAAAAATGTATTGCCATGAACAGTCTACTCTGTGATGAAGTATAATTTATAACATTAACTGCCAAAAATAGACTTCTCCCTGTATATCAACTGCTAAATAAAGGGTTGGTGTTGATTTTTCAGCATTTAACTGGTTACAGTCATTCGTCTGCTATACTGAAGGTTACAAAGTAATTTGTATATGTAAAATTAGGGTTTAATACGTAAAAATAGCTAGCGTTTAGTACAATGATGGTTAATACGCATAGAATTATGATTTAATACATATATATTTAGTGTTTAAGACATATATAAATGCAAGTACTTTTGCATAATTAGGGTCTAAAATACATATATACAATTAAGGTTTAATAAATATAGATTTAGAATTTAATATGTATATAATTAGGATTTAACATTCATATAATTGAGGTTTAATAAATATCTATAATACACATATATAACTAATGTTTTATATATATAATAAAAATATATATACATGGTTTAATACATATATATATTCAGTTTTTTTTAGATTTTTGTATTTTTTTGTGGTAATTTTCCTTTTGAACTAAATTGCTTAGCTTATCACATGAGGGAGAAAGGAACAGAAGGTATGCTGATAGGGTTAGTTGAAGAATGATGGAAAGGAGCTCATGTGGCACATAAACACTGGCATAGGCCAGTTGGGCCGACTGGCCTGTTTCTGGGCTGTTAACTCGATGTAATTCTATGTTTTTAAAAATGTATTCATTCACGGAATGTGGGCGTCGCTGGCAAGGCCAGCATTTATTGCCCATCCCTAATTGCCCTTGAGGAGGTGGTGGTGAGCCACCTTCTTGGAACGCTGCAGTCCGTGAGGTGAAGGTACTCCCACAGTGCTGTTAGGGAGGGAGTTCCAGGATTTTGACCCAGCGACGATGAAGGATCGACGATATACTTCCAAGTCAGGATGGTGTGTGACTTGGAGGGGAACCTGGAGGTGGTGGTGTTCCCATGCGCCTGCTGCCCTTGTCCTTCTAGGTGGTAGAGGTCGCGGGTTTGGGATCACTGCTTCTATTTTTCTTTGGTTAAACAATCAAAATGGGAACAAAATCAGATGAAATCTGGAACTCAAGTATCGGCCTGACACAAGCATTAAAGTGATGAGGGTCGTGGCGCAGCGTGCTGGGAATTTTGTTATTTGACTGCCTGCTAACACAGGTTGCAAAGCAGAATCAGTGAGGTCCAATAAAACACTGTAAGAAAAGATTGTAGCTTTTCTCGGTGTTAACAAAAAATATATAAATTTCAGCATTTTTCCCACGAGCAGTAACCCAAAAATTAAAATCCTATGTATAATTATTCATAACAACAGCATGCAGTCTGAAGGAACACACAAGTGGAACTCTCTCCAAAAACTCACTTTACTGTTGCTGAGAGCACAAATTTTCTGGAGAAATGATGCTGTGCCAGCAGGGAGCATAAATCCATGGCCTGCTGTGGGCATTTGGAATCATTTCAGAATGACGAGATTCCATTGTGACAACAGTTGTTGCCGTAAACATGGAGATCTGCTTTAAAACTTGGTGCTGCTCTGATCGTAGGAGACTGACAGCACAGCCACAAGGGATTGACCGTACTTTAGTCTGCCAAACAAAATGACAATAATCTGTATTACATAGAATTACATAGGATATATGGCACAGAAACAGGCCATTCGGCCCAACCAGTCCATGCCGGCGTTTATGCTCCACTCGAGCCTCCTCCCGTCTTTCCTCATCTAACTCTATCAGCATAACCCTCTGTTCCCTTCTCCCTCATATACTTATCTAGCCTCCCCTTAAATGCCTCTATACTATTTGCTTCAACCACTCCCTGTGGTAGCGAGTTCCACATTCTCACCACTCTTTGGGTGAAGAAGTTTCTTTTGAATTCAAATATAACATGTAGGCTAATAAAATATTCAAACAAAGCCACCAGGTCAATTACTATTTTTTTTACAAGAACTTTCTATGGTGCCTTTCATGACATCTCAAAGTGCTTTACAACCAATGAAGTACTTTTGAAATGTAGTCACTGTTGTAATGGAGGAACTCCCCTGCTCTTGATTAAAATAATGCCATGGGATCTTTTACATCTACCTGAGAGGGTAGACAGGGCCTTGGTTTATTGTCTCATCCGAAAGGTGGCACCTGCCCCCCCTCCCCTCCC
This sequence comes from Somniosus microcephalus, assembly GCF_052327205.1. Taxonomy (NCBI): domain Eukaryota; kingdom Metazoa; phylum Chordata; class Chondrichthyes; order Squaliformes; family Somniosidae; genus Somniosus; species Somniosus microcephalus. Next base: position 42,504,996 of record NC_140991.1, on the reverse strand, counting down.
CAGACAGTGCAGCACTCCCTCAGTACTGCCCCTCCGACAGTGCAGCACTCCCTCACTACCGCCCCTCCGACAGTGCAGCACTCCCTCAGTACTGCACCTCCGACAGTGCAGCACTCCCTCAATACTGACCCTCCGACAATGCAGCACTCCAGCATCTGCCTGGATTATCTGCTCAAGTCTGGAGTGGGCCTTGAACCTTTAACCTGCTCCAGTCTGGAGTGGGTCTTGAACCTTGAACCTGCCCAAGTCTGGAGTGGGCCTTGAACCTTTAACCTGCTCCAGTCTGGAGTGGGCCTTGAACCTTTAACCTGCTCCAGTCTGGAGTGGGCCTTGAAACTTTAACCTGCTCTGGTCTGGAGTGGGCCTTGAACCTTTAACCTGCTCCAGTCTGGAGTGGGCCTTGAACCTTGAACCTGCCCAAGTCTGGAGTGGGTCTTGAACCTTGAACCTTCTGAACTCAGAGGCGGGCGTGCTACCCACTGAGCCAAAGCTGACACCTCTGCACAATGTACAATGCACACTGCACTACAAACTTAGGTGGTTCAGCTCTCTAAATAAACATCCATTGGCTTTTATTACTTTGCAAGAGGGAGGAAGAAATACAGGCCGATTTTAACTCTGCCTGCCCGGCACAAACCAGGCTGGTGGACAGTTAAAATGGCCACAGCGATTCGTCCCCTCCGATCCCATGGGTTGTAAGTTTAACCTGCTCTTTTGAGCAGGCAAAAGGGAACACCTGCCTGAAGGCAGCAGGGCCTTAACTAAATATGCAGGTGGGGCTCCTATGATGTCATCAGGGTCTAAGTGCAATTTTAACCTGAGGCCTCCATGGGGAAGAGGAGCCGGGGTCAGAATAGGCCCAGAAAAGGTAAGGTTTTTTTGGTTGTTGTTGGCAACCTTGGGCTTTCCCTGGGCTTCCTTCCCCATCCTCTGAGCATGATGACCTCCCAACCACCCCCCACCCCGCCCACCCCCCAACCACTTACTTGAGTGCTGGGGACCGTTCCCTGGGCCCTCCTGCCAGGGAGTTTAAAGCAGGACTTTATAAAAACTTCTTTTTTTGTAGGTAACAGTTAACTGAAGGATGTTCTCCCATAGATTGAAATCAGGCAGGCCTCTTCAGGTTATGTGAGAGTAAAGAAAGTTATACCTTTGAACCCGCCACAGTATCATTTCACAACAGCAAACATAAAAATAGTGGTTTTCGCTATTTAAACTACAGTCCTTAGGTTCTGCATCAAGAATAGATTAAATCTGAAGCGCAGAATCCTGTGAGATCATCCAGTATTATGTAAGTAATTTTGCAGAGATACTGTTGGTATTCAGTGTGGATCTGTCTGAAACATTACTGTAAAACTATAATGTATCGTCAGTCCACGAACAAATTTTAAGCAGTTAATACAATGTATAAATATTACTGCTGAAAATATTATAATGATTCTTTAATGCAGGGCTGTCATCAATTTTGAATTGATTTGCCTCCTTTTTAATCAAAGCAGATGGGGTTTTTTGATACAAGGTTCACTTCGATAGTTATCTGAGTAATTGATGGGAAATTAAGTTTTGCAGACACAAATATTAATTTCCTTCTGATTGAATCACATACCGCCCAGCCCCACTCTTGCCTAATGTACAAATTTGTATAGGACATCTTCCATTGTATATTTGTAAATATTGCTAAGTCTGTCTAAAAAGGCTTGACTTCAAAGGAATTAGGAGGCAAAAAGCAGGCAATTGCTGCAGTTCGGGAGTGCTTGCGCAATTCTGGTGATTGATTTAGACAGGAGGCCCAGTTCACTGCCCCGCTTCACAGGCAATTCGAAACAATACCGAGAATGTAAAAGTGGTGCAAGCAGACCAAAATAGGCTGATTAGACAAAAGGCAGAACTCTCTCCAACAAATATGTGTTACTTTCTTTTTATATCTGAAAGCTTTTTTTCAACCGGCAAATGACCTGCTACAAACTATATTTTCTTTTGGTATGTTTTCTTCTGTACTGTTTAATACCTGCTGAACTCTTGCGTTTCACATTTCTATTTAATTGCAAGTGATATACTAGTTGTAGTCTGTAGAGCCTGACCTGTGTTTCGAGTATATAATTGGCACAGTATGATGTTCTGCTTATGTCAGCGGGCAGATTGCTGTAAATACGGTGATTGTTAGTCCGGAGTCACTCAAGTACGTAAAGGCCAGATTAGCAACAGAAAAAGAATACCATTTTCAGATCATAGGAGACAAGGTCCATTTGCAGAAATTGCCATTAAGCTGCTGAGAACATAAGAACATAAGAAATAGGATCAGGAGTCGGCCAATCGGCCCCTCGAGCCTGCTCCGCCATTCAATGAGATCATGGCTGATCCAATCTTGGCCTCAGCTCCACTTTCCCGCTCTCTCCCCGTACCCGACTCCCTTGTAGTTCAAATGTCTGTCAATCTCCGCCTTGAATATATTCAGTGACTCCGCCTCCACAGCTCTCTGGGGTAGAGAATTCCAAAGATTCACGACCCTCTGAGAGAAGAAATTCCTCCTCATCTCTGTCTTAAATGGGCGACCCCTTATTCTGAAACTATGCCCCCTAGTTCTAGATACTCCCACTAGGGGAAACATCCTCTCAGCATCCACCCTGTCAATCCCCCTCAGAATCTTACACATTTCAATAAGATCCTTGAAAAGCCAAAATTGTAACAGCAGCTATGCATGAGGCGCCAATTATTATCTCAAAATTGTATAATCTGCAACCACGTAGAAGAGCTGGTTTGAATTTACTGCAGTGGCGGAAAACAGGCCCGAGCGTCTGTTACACACTCCGCCTGATTTTCCTTTTCATTGACTTCAGTGTGACACACTGTGCAGCTGGTGGAGCCTCGTAAAATGAATCCTCGCATGTCTGGCTCCGATTAGTAGAATCCACAACATCAAGCTCAGTAAGGTGGGTGGAAAGGTGTGCTTTAATCTTTCCTGTTAGGTTTATCTAAAGTGTTATTGATGACTGCTGGAGGCTGCTGCAACAATCGCCTCTCCCTTGGTAAAATCTTTGCTGCTGTAAAGAATCGTCTTTAAGCAAGTGTTCTCACTGCTCAGCGCTTCGGGACATCCTGAGCTCCTGAAAGACATCATCTAAATACAATCTTTCATTCTTTCTTTCTTCATTCCTTCCTTTCTTCTTTTCATTTCCTTCCTTCATTCCTCCTCACAACAGTGACTACACTCCAAAAGTACTTTAGCAAAATACTGCGGATGCTGGAAATCCGAAATAACAACAGAAAATGCTGGAAAAACTCAGCAGGCCAGGCAACATCCGTGGAGAGAGAAATAGAATCAACGTTTCAGGTCGAAACCCTTTGTCAAGACGAAGGGTTTCAACCTGAAACGTTGACTCTATTTCTCTCTCCACGGATGTTGCCTGGCCTGCTGAGTTTTTCCAGCATTTTCTGTTGTTATTTCCAAAAGTACTTCATTGGCTGTAAAACGCTTTGGGATGTCTGGTAGTCGTGAGAGGCGCTATAGAAATGCAAGTCTTTCTTTTTTCTTTTTCTTCTTTTCCTTTCTTCCTTCCTGTCTGTCAGTCTGTCTTCCTTCCTTTGTCTTCCTTCCTTCCTTCCATTTCATCTACTTTCTTGCCATCAACATTGTCTTTTCAAATCCGATTTTGACTACTTTATCTGAACAATGACAAGTGAAAGTTAAATCTAACCCACTGGGATTATTGGCCAATTTCAATGCCGCTTTCAAATGTGCCTGTGGCTAGACTGATGAAATTAGTTACAATGCTGCATTCGCAAAATTACTGCAACTTTTCAAAAAATGTTTTTTATTAACACGATGAATGTATGCTTACTACACACAGATGAAAAGCAACCAATTTAACTTAACCAACAACTAAAACTTAGTCCAGAATCTGCCCGAAGTGAAATTGAATGAGAGCTTTGTTGCTGAAGAACCTCAGCATTGGTGTGTTTTATAAAACAGACGGGAATCTTGGAAAATCCTAGGATGACAGCCTCGGACTGAGCTCAACGCAAGTAGGCAGCAATTGAAGCTCACAAACTAATTTTCAGTGAGTGGGTTGATTCTGCTTTAAAGGCTGAAGAATTTACTAGAATGGTTTGGACAAGCTAAGTACACTGACAGTTACAGCAGTTTTCAACGAGGTATTTAAGCAATGCATCATGATGTGGGGAATCTGCTGTTGTGAGTAATTGAGCTGCAGCTATGTGATTCAAATGATCAGTTCTCCTGACTCCTGGAGGCTGCTGCAACAATCGCCTCTCCCTTGGTAAAATCTTTGCTGCTGTAAAGAATCCTCTTTAAGCAAGTGTCCTCACTGCTCAGCGCTTCAGGACATCCTGAGCTCCTGAAAGACATCAGCTAAATACAATCTTTCTTGCATTCTTTCTTTCTTCATTCCTTCCTTTCGTGAAGGTTTAGTGAAGGGTTTACAGGCAAGAGATGGGCCTGTCAAATCATTTACATTCAACATGGTATAACAATCTCCCTCCTAGTAGCACAGTCAACCTGCACATGGACAGTGCTGGTAACTCCTTCATTTCCCAACTATAGGGCCTATAGTTTGGATAGTTTTTTTCCCCACAAGTGCTACAAACGCTTCCATAGCCGTCACTGGCATTCAAGAGAAAAATCACTTGCAAATCCTACACTCGAGCGAATTATGAAGAGGAAGATAAAAAGAGGGACCAATACATTAATGCGACTTGGCCATCCTGTTCAGCTCATATGTGTTAAGAGCCGAGTGCTGCTTTTCAGCCACGTGTGTGTTTTTGACACAGGTCAATAATACCTCACGTGTGTAGCCTGTGACTGAAAACCTCACACCAATGTTTACTGCTCTCAATGCATTTAAGAATGGGCTTTCTTTCAACACTGCTTGAGTTGGCTAGATCACAGTGGCAAATGCTGAGGTGAGTGCATTATACAGCTTCGGTTCTGTCAATTCTAAAATAATCTGCGGGTGCTCCCGCACCGGGACCCGCACCCTCCGTGATCACAGCACCCCGCCCCCTCCCCACCCGCAATTGCATTGCTGCTGGCCCAGTATTCGGAGGTCTCACTCCAGCGGTGCCCCGTTTGGCGCCGCACAGCTCTCCGGTCCAATGTTAATGAGGCCGGAGCCTCAGAATCGCACGTACGGGTGGCCGACCGGCCAAAAGGCAAAATCGACCCTGGTCTGTGTTACATTCGGAGTAAACCCTGAATTATACAAACACTGATCGTCAGGATTCTACACAAACACATGTGTCGGTCCCTTCATTAACTGGGACAATTTAAGCATAACACCAAATTGAGATTTTACACTTAATGTTGGAATTTTGTCCATAACTTCAGTTATATATTATGACACACTGCACTTTCCTAAATTATGACAGCGACTACACTTCAAAAGGACTTCATTGGCTGTAGTAACGCGCTTTTGGGACGTCCTTTCTTTCCTTTTTTTCTTTTATGTCACAACATCCACAGCCTGGAGAAATTACAATTGGGAGATATGTACCAAGGTAACTTTGGAGGAATATTTACCCTATCAGGTTCAGTGTGGGGTTAAGGTATACGCTTGTAGAGCTGATAATAATGTGAGGATTTTCTTGTCCAGATCATCTATAGGACAAACCTAATATATAACAAATGAAGAGAAGTACAAAACGGGACCATCGTAATTAGATTTGAAGCAAATTTTAAAATGTGCACACTTATTTACTTCTATTGATAATATAGAAGTTATAGAAAATATACTGCTATTTAATTGTTGAATATATAATTTGTAGACTCCCTACATGTGTACAGGATAGAGTATTCATTTCGTACAGAAACACGGAGTATCCGTTTATTACAGTATACTATATAAGCCCAGCTAACCATTCTTATAGTGAGTCCGGACATTGAGGGGTCGATATTAATTCTACCCGGTTGGGGCGGGGGTTGTGCAGTTAAAATGAAGCGGGAGATTTACCGCCCCAATCTGACAGAAAGGACACCCACACCAAGCCGGCGGGGCCCTCTTTAAATATGCAGACTGGGCTCCGAATTAGCTCACCGTAGCCTGATCTTCTATTTTAGGTCTGAGCGTGGGAGCAGTGGTGGCTTCTCCAACAGGCAAAACATGCCGGGAACCAGGTGCCAGGCTCAGATGGGAACCAGCAAGGTAAGGTTTTTTTTCAATGTAGTTACAGTACCTCGTGTGTCAGAAGGCCCCTCCCCTGACCGGGATCCCCCTCCTTAGCAGGTGGCGACCTCCTGCCACCCAAATTGAATGGTCGGGCAGCCTATTTCCCGCTGGCTTCTGGCCATTTTGGGGACATTACAGTTCTGTCCTCACTTGATGGTACATCACGTGCATTTTTTCAGCAGATGTTACTGGATAGCAGTCAAGAGTTGGAATCCTGCCCACTTCTACATACTCCGTCCCCAAGCAATGGCCACTGAGGGCGAGTACAGCACATCTAATGCAGCCTCGGCTGTAATCAGCTAACACAGACTGGAGGTCAGACATGGGACCATCCTGGTCTATATGACTCTGTTACACAATAGGTTATGCACTTTCCAACTGATCCCATCACTTGTTTTGTGTCATTTTAATAACACAATTGTAAATGGGGTGAGCACTTTAATATTCCACACCACTGTGTGTGCTCTGGCTTTCTCCTCTTTGAAGGAGTTTGACCACCAAATTAATTAAAGAAGGAATTCAAGTTAAACGCGCGGAATAAGGTGTCAGCCTTAGCTCAGTGGTAGCACTCTTGCCTCTGAGTTTGAAGGTTGTGGGTTCAAGCCCCACTCCCTAGATTTGAGGACATAATCTAGGCTGTTAATTCAGTGCAGTATGGAGGATGCGCAGCACTGTCGGAGATGCTGCCTTTTGAATGAGATGTTAAACCCAGGCCCTGTTTTCCCTGCTCAGACAGATGTTAAAGACCCCATGGCACTACTTGAAGAAGAGCAGGGAGGTTTTCCTAGTTCTTGGCAACATTTACCCCGTAAGTCAACATGGTTTTGTGCAAGGGAAATCATGTTTAACCAATTTATTGGAGTTTTTTGAGGAAGTAACATGTGCTGTGGATAAAGGAGAACCGGTGGATGTACTGTATTTAGATTTCCATAAGGCATTTGATAAGATGCCACATCAAAGGTTATTATGGAAAATAAAAGCTCATGGTGTAGGCGGTAACATATTGGCATGGATAGAAGATTGGCTAGCTAACAGGAAACAGAGAGTAGGCATAAATGGGTCATTTTCTGATTGGCAAGATGTAACGAGTGGTGTGCCACAAGGATCAGTGCTGGGGCCTCAACTTTTTACAATTTATATAAATGACTTGGATGAAGGGACCGAAGGTATGGTTGCTAAATTTGCTGATGACACAAAGATAGGTAGGAAAGTAAATTGCAAAGAGGACATAAGGAAGCTACAAAGGGATTATAAATAGGTTAAGTGAGTGGGCAAAGATCTGGCAAATGGAGTATAATGTGGGAAAATGTGAAATTGTCCATTTTGGCAGGAAGAATAAAAAAGAAGCATATTATCTAAATGGTGAGAAATTGCAGAGCTCTGAGATGCAGAGGGATCTGGGTGTCCTAGTGCATGAATCGCAAAAGGTTACTATGCAGGCACAGCAAGTAATTAGGAAAGCTAATAGAATGTTATTGTTTATTGCGAGGGGAATTGAATACAAAAGTAGGGAGGTTATGCTTCAGTTATACAGGGCATTAGTGAGACCACATCTGGAGTATTGTGTACAGTATTGGTCTCCTTATTTAAGGAAGGATGTAAATGCGTTGGAAGCAGTTCAGAGAAGGTTTACTAGACTAATACCTGGAATGGGCGGGTTGTCTTATGAGGAAAGGTTGGACAGGCTAGGCTTGTATCCACTGGAGTTTAGAAGAATAAGAGGTGACTTGATTGAAACATATAAGATCCTGAGGGGTCTGGACAGGGTGGATGTGGAGAGGATGTTTCCTCTTGTGGGAGAATCTAGAACTAGGGGCCACTGTTTAAAAATAAGGAGTTGCCCATTTAAGACAGAGATGAGGAGAATTTTTTTCTCACAGAAGGTCGTGAGTCTTTGGAACTCTCTTCCTTAGAAGGCGGTGGAAGCAGAGTCTTTGAATATTTTTAAGGCAGATAGGTTCTTGGTAAGCAAGGGGGTGAAAAGTTATCGGGGGTAGGTGGGAATGTGGAGTAATCGGATCAGCCATGATCTTATTGAATGGCGGAGCAGGCTCGAAGGGCCAGGTGGCCTACTCCTGCTCCTAATTCGTATGATTGTATGAGTAACACCTCCAAAATCTGGTCATTTATCTTTTGGCTGTTTGTAGAGCATTGCTGCGTGTAAATTGGCTGCCATGTTTCTCTACATTACAATACTGACGACACTTCAAAAATCATTCATTGGCCATGAAACGCATGGAGATGTCCTGAGGATATGAAAGATGCCATATAAACACAAGTTTGTTCTTCTTACATTTCTTGTTCCCTAGCTCACCGAAATTATAAAAAGCAAAAACATAAAAATTGTTCCATTTCCACTAACGATATGGTTTCCACTTCAGTTCTGTACTTAACCTGTTAATGGCAAACATAAGCAATTGTTTTTGTTTTCTCCATATTTGCACTCCCAGTAAGTCCACATACATTAACAGCACAGAAGGAGGGTGTTGCTTCCCCTTAGCCCTGTATCTTCCTCCGATTCAAATGTTTATCCACTTTGTTCTTTAAAAAATATAATGGTCTCTCCCTCAACCACTCATGACAGCAGAGTTGCAAAGCTGGGAATTTAAACTAGGTCAACAACATATTATTCAAATATTATTAGCTTAGAAATTACTGCCGGTGATATAATCGGACAAATGTTTGGAACCATTTGTTTGACATTCCTCTGTCTGCAATTTAAGCGGAGGCATTCATTCATTTAAAATAAATAGGCTGCATCAAAATAGTGAAAAATGGCATGTTAAACAAACATGTTTAGCACTTGTACGCTGATATCGGCAATAGTCATTTTTAGGCTGTGACATTTTTAGAGATGTGAGACTACAAGTTGAAAAGAATAAAATAAGGCAATGTAAGAAATGTGACATTACTGAGATTAGACTGCAAGAGTAAGGGTTATTTAATTTGGAGAAATTGATACAGAAGGGATACAAGTGAGGCTTTTAAAATGAAGGGGTGGACTCAGTCCAGTTGGATTGGTTATTGAGGATGGATAGGAATGTGGGAACTAGAAAGGATGCATACAAAATATGTAGGCAACGAGTTAGGTCAGATGCCAAGAAGCATTTCTTTTTAGAGAGTCATCACAGCCTACCAAGACATGTGACGGACAAGGAGTTGCTATAGTCTCCAAAGCAGGAACTGGGCAAGTTCCTAAGTGAGTGGGACTATTCCAGTTTTGGTGTAACTTCATAGTTAGCTTGGATTATGAAGAGTTATGGGGCACCATAGTCTCCCAGGAGTTACTTGATGGCTTTAGGGAGTCGGAGAGGAATTTCACAGAATTTTCCTTAAATTGGCTGCAGGTTTTTTTTCCTGAAATTCTTTTGCCATTCTCAAAGGATTGCATGCTTGGGCGTTGGGTTAATTTATTGAAGATTGATTTTGACTTTATTCTCACCACCAGATTTCTTACTGATAATTGTGTATCAAGAACTTTTATTAGCTTTTCACGTTGTCATTGTGCAGTTAAAGAGAATCATTAGCATCAAAGGCACATTTGTCAGTGGTGTTCCCGATGTTTACTTTTACTTTTTTCCTGCAAATTCAGGAAGAAGAATAACACCTTGATTTCACCTTCAAGGCCAAGCTGAAAGAATGTTGCTTTTAATCAAATGCTATTGTGAGTTTTTAAAAGGCCATGGTAGTAGGTAACATTCCCAAAAAGGTGCTGCGACACGACTCTTGTTATCATGTTTGAAGCTCCCATTCTTTGAAAGTGCACAGGTCAAAGAAAGAAAGAAAGACTTGCATTCATATAGCGCCTTTCATGACCTCAGGACGTCCCAAATGCTTTACAGCCAATGAAGTACTTTTGAAGAGTAGTCACTTTTGTAATGTAGGAAACCCAGCAGCCAATTTACACACACCGCTGTCAAAAAACGATTTCCTTCACTCTACCATTGGCGGCCGTGCCTTCAGCTGCCTAGGCCCTAATCTCAGAATTCCTTCCCTAAATCTCTCCGCCTCTCTACCTCTCTCTCCTGCTTTAAGTTGCTCCTTAAAACCTACCTCTTTGACCAAGCTTTTGGTCATCTGTCCTAATAGCTCTTTATGTGGCTCAGTATCGAATGTTGTTTGTTAACGCTCCTGTGAAGCGCCTTGGGACGCTTTACTATGTTGAAGGAGCTATATATATGCAAGATGTTGTTGTAAGCTCCAATTTATAGAGAGCCAACAAACGACTGCTCCCTGATGATAATTCTGAGAGTGTACCTAACTTGAGCTCTGTCATGAACTTGCAGACTTCAGTCTGGCTTTTCGCCTGTCTGTCAACCAATATTCTGTCCATACTATTACATTCCCTCTTACACCAGATGCCCTAATATTTGTAACAGATCTTCTATGAGGCAACTTACTGAATGCCTTCTGAAAATCCATATACACGACATCTACTGTAGTTCCTTTATCTAATCCAATTGGTCACTTCTTCAAAAAAAACTATTAATTTTGTCAAACACTTCTGTACTGGCTGTCCTTGATTATCCCATACATTTCTAAATTCTCACTAATTTGATCCTGAATTTGGGTTCTAAGGGCTGAATTTTAATTTGCAGGAACATGTGGGAAGCCGGCTCAAACCCGCTGACTTCCACATTTCACTCAATCGCGTTAGGCCGTGTACGCACAACCCCTTTGGCAGAGCTGGGTTGTCAATTACCATAATCGCTCAATTAGAGAAAGAAAGAAAGACTTGCATTTCTATAGCGCCTTTCACAAACACCGGACCTCCCAAAGCACTTTACAGCCAATGAAGTACTTTTGAAGTGTAGTCACTGTTGTAATATGGGAAACACAGCAGCCAATTTGCGCACAGCAAGGTCCCACAAACAGCAATGTGATAATGACCAGATAATCTGTTTTAGTGATGTTGGTTAAGGGATAAATATTGGCCAGGACACCAGCGATAACTTCCCTACTCGTCTTCGAAATAGTGCGTTGGGATTTTTTACGTCCAATTGAGAGAGCAGACGGGGCCTCAGTTTAACATCTCATCCAAAAGACAGCACCTCCGAGCGCAGCACTCCCTCAGTACTGCACTGGAGTGTCAGCCTAGATTTTTGTGTTGAAGCCTCTGGAGTGGGAACTTGAACCCACAATCTTCTGATTCAGAGGCGAGGGTGCTACCAACTGAGCCGCTGGCTGTCACTCTGAGCAATATTTCAACACACCTTTGAGTTTAACGTCGGGTTCACAGGATTCCCGGGCTTCCTGAAACTCGCTAGTGAAAGCAAGGCGAGAACACAGCGGCAATTGAGGGGGCTGAATCAATCTCAGGGAAATATGCCAATAAGTGCTCAGTACTCACAAGCTGCTTTCTTACCTGCTAGTGGGAAAGGGTTTGTTCACAGTACTTTTGCTGAGAGGTTACTTCCTATACTTTGAAGGTTACTTCTTACATTTGAAGGTTACTTTCTACACTTTGAAGGTTTGATCTATCACATCAGAATGGGTGCCGCTTATGCTGCCTTAGATTGGACCTCAGATGAGGACCAAGATGACCAGCACCAGCAATTGCACCCGCAGCCTGCTGGTTACAGACCTGTAGCTGCGTGCCAGAGAGGTGACCAGCAGAGAGGCGACCAGCAGAGAGGCGACCAGCAGGGAGGCGACCAGCAGAGAGGTGACCAACCGAGAGGCGAGCAGCAGAGAGGCGACCAGCAGAAAGGCGACCAGCAGAGAGGCACAGCTCGCAGGAGACCCACGAAACAGGGTCTACAGGCATAGGCTCCATTTCCTTGACATGTCTGAACACCAGTGTCTCAGGAGGCTCAGGATGTCACGTCAGGTGGTGGCAGACATCTGCAGCCTCTTAAAAGACCCGCTGCCTGTCGGACCTGGTGACCACGCATTACCAGTGTCTGTCAAAGTCCCCACCGCCCTCAACTTTTTGTCTCCGGATCCTTCCAGGGCTCTGCCACAGACATATCCACGATCTCCCAGTCAGCTGCCCACATATGCATTGGACAGGTCACTGATGGCTTGTTTGCCATGTCCGGCAATTATGTCAACTTTGCCTGCAATGTTGCCGGTCAGGATGAGCGGGTGCTTGGCTTTTCAGCTCTGGTTGGCTTCCCACAGGTGCAGGGCATCATCGACTGCACACATGTGGAAATCCGGGCACCACCAGAACAACCAGGAGCATTCGTCAACCACAAAGGCTTCCACTTAATCAATGTACAGCTGGTGTGCAACCACATAAAAATCTTTATGCAGGTGTGCGCAAGATTCCCAGGCAGCTGACATGATGCTTTCGTCCTGCGGCAGCCCAAAGTCCCTGATGGTTTTGGACCTGGAAGCAAACTTAAGGGGTGGCTGCTAGGAGACAAGGAATACCCACTCCAACTTGGTTCATGACAGCCATCAGAAAACTCCAACACTGAAGCCCAACAGCGCTACAGTGAATGCCATAACGCAACCAGATGTGTGATTGAACAGGCCATCGGCATGCTGAAGATGCGCTTCAGGTGCCTCAACAGATCTTGAGGCGCCCTTCACTACGCACCAGCCTGAAGGGACAATTACTAGTCCTAGCCCTTTTTGGGCTACCCCAGATCAGGCATATTCCCCAGACGTTCACCTTCAATTAAAGTTAGAGATAGCCGAATTCTATACAACGCTTAATTGGGTCTAAAGGTCCAGGCTATCTCTCTCTAAAGGAAAGGAATGACTTGAAGATGTTACCATCTTCCAGATAGCACTTTTAATAAGTTTAACTAGACTGTAACCTTCTGGATATTATGAGGGTCCGGAATACTCCCCCAAAATTCTGTAACTCCTCACCAAAGAGTGTACAGCGATTAAGTTCGTGAGTTTGATACAGAAATATTCTGTGAGACAATTCTAAAAATATATAGATTTATTAAAGAACTGACATGTAGTTAATAGCTGGTGATTCAATCGCAACTTTAACGGTTCAAAATACAAATAGCTTACAATTCTTCTCAGAGATCCTTATTCTCAAATCTTAACTTTGTTCCATTTTTACATTTCTAAGTCTTATTTCTAATCCAGAGTATCCACCAAAATCAAATAAAAGTACCTTTTGATCTCCGAGACTGAAAGAGTTAAAAACTTACAGAGCCTGCCTCTGAAGTTGAGAATTGCTTGCCCCTTCCAGCGACTTCTGACTTTCTATCTGAAAGTTCCATATTTTATACCCTTTTTGCAGTGGTATATCCTTTGAAGTTTTCTGCTGATGTAAGCTAATTATCTCTAGTCATATTTCTGTTGACTTGTTTTCTACTCTTACTGTCAATACAGCTGTTAACTTGCAGATTTGTGTCTCCTCCTTTAGGCGCTTGAAGCTTATCATAAAAACAATATGACAGCTGTATCTATTTGATGCCATTTTTATCAAAGTCTCCTGTTTGTATCTTTTTACAACATGTAAATCAAAAACACTTCAACTAGGGTGTTCTATGCATTTGATCAGCCATGATCGCATTGAATGGCGGAGCAGGTTCGAGGGGCCGAATGGCCTACTCCTGCTCCTATCTTCTATGTTTCTATGTTTCTATGTTTCTTAGCTACTTCAATTGGTAGTATTACAGACTTCGGGACTCCTTCTTTCATTTGATGTTACTTTTATAAAGGCACATGGTTTTTTAATGTTCTGTGTTTCTGTCCAAAGTGTTAGTTTATAACACTTAACTTGGGCATTGCTATTGTGTTTCTCCAAACTGCAGACTTCTTGGAAGCTGCAACCCTTTGCTTCAATAGGGCCATTGTCTCAGTATTAACAATCAATTCCCATTTCAAAAGCTTGTGTGGTGTTTACAACTTTTGTGTTAACATTTCATCTTATCTCAGAAGCCTGTATTCACAGCTTGTGTCATTGAGGCTTTTTAGATTTTTAAACCCAGTTTATCATGTTTTAATAAAGTCAGAATTCTGTTCCTAGGATGGTCTATTTTTCTGAAATATGGCTATTCCTTTACAAGCCAGGGTCTCCAGAATGGCCGTGGTTTGCTGTGCTCTGCACAAGAAGAGAAGAACAGGAGGAACAGGAGGGTGATGAGGGCAATGCACCCGGGATGCCCTTATTAATGCAAGGTTCACTTAGGTTGCACCAGTAGACCCATGTCACCAAAAAATGCAACAGCCACTCTTCGCACTCTTCCCCACCCCCCACCCCGCAATGCTACTGACACAAAGCAGTCCTGCAACCAACCAACCACCCCGTGAACATCCCCCATTGGTTCCCATCAATTCATGTCTTCACATTCATCATCAAACAAATTAGAAGGCCACTTACCACCCAACACTCAAGAATAGACAAGATGGGAAAGTCATGATAAAGAATAACATTTATGTGAGCAAAGCAAAGAACAAAACTTATCAAAACATCATTTTCTCATACACCCATGTGCCTACCCCTGTGCAACTACAAAGCCTTACTCTTCCTTCTTCTGCTGCTCCTATGTGATGCAATCTGTGTGGCTTTAGCAGAGGTAGAGGCAGGCTGCTCACATCCCTGCTCTGATTGCCTAAATGCTCTTGGCCAACGTCCTCTGGGCGTTGGAGCTCGTGAGGGCCCTGCCAAAGACTGTTCCACCTGAGCCTGTGCAATAAATGGCAGACTCGGCCATCGGGAGATGAGGCAGCATGTTGGGTACTGACTGGGGCTGGGGGGGGGTGCGGGTAGAGGTGGTGTGGCAACAGGCGAGAAGTGGAAGCGATTTGAGTTTTAAAAAATTTGTTTATGGGATGTGGGCGTCGCTGGCAAGGCCAGCATTTATTGCCCATCCCTAATTGCCCTTGAGAAGGTGGTGGTGAGCCGCCTTCTTGAACCGCTGCAGTCCGTGTGGTGAAGGTACTCCTACAGTGCTGTTAGGTAGGGAGTTCCAGGATTTTGACCCAGCGATGATGAAGGAACAGCGATATACTTCCAAGTCAGGATGGTGTGTAATTTGGAGGGGAGCTTGGAGGTGGTGGTGTTCCCATGCGCCTGCTGTCCTTGTCCTTCTAGGTGGTAGAGGTCACAGGTTTGGGAGGTGCTGCCGAAGAAGCCTTGGCAAGTTGCTGCAGTGTATCTTGTAGATGGTACACACTGCAGCCACGGTACGCCGGGCAAGTGGAGAGTGTTTCATCACACTCCTGACTTGTACCTTGTAGATGGTGGAAAGGCTTTGGGGAGTCAGGAGGTGAGACACTCGCCACAGAATACCCAGCCTCTGACCTACTCTTGTTGCCACAGTATTTATGTGGCTGGTCCAGTTAAGTTTCTGGTCAACAGTGACCCCCCAGGATATTGATGGTGGGGGATTCGGCGATGGTAATGCCGTTGAATGTCAAGGGGCGGTGATTAGATGCTCACTTGTTGGAGATATTCATTGCGTGGCACTTGTATGGCGCGAATGTTACCTGCCACTTATCAGCCCAAGTCTCAATGTCGTCCAGGTGCTGCTGCATGTGGGCATGGACTGCTTCATTATCTGAGGAGTTGCGAATGGCACTGAACACTATGCAGTCATCAGCGAACATCCCCAGTTCTGACCTTATGATGGAGGGGAGGTCATTGCTAAAGCAGCTGAAGATGGTTGGGCCTAGGACACTGCCCTGAGGAACTCCTGCAGCAATGTCCTGGGGCTATGATGATTGACCTCCAACCACCACAATCATCTTTCTTTGTGTTAGGTATGCCTCCAGCCAGTGGAGAGTTTTCCCCTTGATTCCCATTGACTTCAGTTTTTCTAGGGCTCCTTGATGCCACACTCGGTCAAATGTTGCCTTGGTGTCAAGGGCAGTCACTCTCACCTCACCTCTGGAAATCAGCTCTCTTGTCCATGTTGGACCAAGGCTGTAATGAGGTCTGGAGCCAAGCGGTCCTGGCAGAACCCAAACTGGGCATCAGTGAGCAGGTTATTGGCGAGTAAGTGCTGCTTGATAGCACGGTCGACGACACCTTCCATCACTTTGCTGATGATTGAAAGTAGACTGATGGGGCGGTAATTGGCCGGATTGGATTTGTCCTGCTTTTTATGGGCTGAACTTACCTGTCCCCACTTTTGCCATCATCCCTCCCATGGTCCAGCTGCACTTCATTGCTACTACTGTGCTGGAGAACACTTTGGTGCAGTACAGCCCTGTAAAGCCAAGGCAAAGGTATCTGCCAACCTATTTAAGGAGTCAGACATGTTGGCATTCAGAGACTGCATTGTGGTGTTGAAGGTGTGCATGGACTCATTTGATTGGAGCCTATGACAGTCCATGGCCTGGCCATTCTATTCATGGAAGAAGACATCATCTCAGTGGCCTGCGACATCATGCCCCTCATGCTTGAGGTGGACTCCTTGGGCTCGATTTTCATTGAGCCGAGGAGTCGGGCTTGGAGGCGTGCGGGGGGTTAAAATCACAAAAACTGGCAGACGGAACCCCCCCGCCCCGCCTGGTTCCCGACTCCGAGCAATTTTAACTCAGGCGTGTCTGATGGACCCGACTCCGTCCCGCATCCAACAGGCGGGACTGGTCTTTAAGGCCCTTAACAACCACTAAATGGCCTCTATAATCCTATTTTGAAAGGCCCTTGCAAATTTAACCCTTTTCCCACATGAAACACGCCTGGTGGGAAACACGAATGTGAAACCTGGCGGGAGCACTATTGGATTGCTGTCTATCAACTGCAGGTCAACCATTAAAGAGGAGATTTGATCAGCCATCATTTGCAGGTGGCAGGACTTAGTGGTCTCAGGTCTGGGGCAACTTTTAGAAGGCTTAACCACACCTGTGGAAGGTTGGAGCCTCACACCCATCTCCAGTGTGACCTTCTGGGAAACCCCTCTCGCCACCTTCACTCAGCGCTTCCTCAATGGAGGCATATACCAGAAGCATAGGAGCCATTTATTTACTTCCCATCTGGGCATTAGAGGAGCTCGAGCACCAGCCGCAGCAGCAGCAGAACCATGAGCAACAGCAGGAGCATCAACAGGAGCGGCAAGCTGCTAGTCACTCACCTGAAGATGCACAGGTCAGAAGGCGCCAGTGCGCGACAACATTGCTGCCCGGGATGCAAGAGACGCACTCATCCTGGCCAGATTTGCTTAGCCTAGTCAAACAAACACTTTTGCCTCGCAGCTTCTTACCAGAGCATTGACAATGGCCAAGAACCAGAGGATTCCTAGCACTCTGACCACCATACTGACAGTTGCAAGTATGCCTAAGCCCTCAATGTGGAAGTCCCATTCGCAAAATGACAGACGATACAACTGCAACATTTGCCGTCAGAAATTTTATGTACATTAACGAAGTGATGGCACTTTTGCAGTAAATACAAAATTGCACCCAAGTGATTACCCTTGTGACTATTTGTGCAGAATTTTCCTCTTACGAGTGCTCCTACGTGGTGCCTCCCCTGTGGCTTCAGCAGATGTGGAGGCCCCTTGCTCACTTTGCTGCTGCTCCTGTCTCGACACCTTAGGCGGGCGTCCTCTGGGGTGGCGAGCCTGTGAGGGCTCGTCAACAGTCTGCTGATCCTGCGGCTGTGCAGGGGTTCAGACGCCTATCTCACTTGGGTGTGGACTCCGGTGCGGCTCTGACCGAGGGCTCTGCAGTGGCATGGAAGTGTGAGCGCTTGGAGAGGAGCCCCCACTTCCTTGATGTCTGCCACCAAACTCCCCCTCATGGGTCAGGTCCCACTCAGTGCCTGCAAGTGGCTGGAGAGCACCTTGCTGCACATCAGGGGGGCCATGGGGACCCGTATCTGCAATGGCAGTCCTGCTCAGAAGGACTTCCATGAAGGCCTGGTTTCTCTGTTCAATAGATGCCCATCGCTCCTCAAGAGATGTTGTGGCAGAACCACTGAATGACTCTGGCTAACTGTATATAATTCTCTTTAACGATGTTCTAACACCAGCCTAAACCTGTACCATTGTGTTAGGCATTACAGTGTTTTGTATATAGAGTTTGCATGTACGGGGCGTGGCCCCTTTAAGAGCGCGGGAAAACGCGGGCAAACGCGATGACGTCACGTCGCAAACAACGGGACTGCCCAGGCAGTCCTCGTGGCATCTCCGTTGAGTAAAGACCTGTTTGATTGTTCTCCTGTGTCGATCTCAGCTATTCATAGGAATTTGTCAATTCCTACATTGGTGACCCCGTTTTTGTGAACATTTTCACAAAAGAAGAGCACAGCATGGAAGCAAATGCCGTTTCGCTGAAGCTACCGCAGTTCTGGGAGCAGCAAGCGCCCTCGTGGTTTATTCAGGTCGAGGCCGTTCGCCCTGTGGAACATCGATGCGGATCAGACCAAGTATCTTTAGGTGGTCTCCGCACTCGACATCTCTACCGCCTCTCGGATCGTCAGCCTCCTCGAAAACCCCCCAACGGAGCGCAAGTATGAAACCCTCAAAGCGCGGTTACTGCAGGTTTTCGGGCTCACGAACTCGGAGCGCGCCCATCGATTACTCGCTATGCCCGGGCTCGGGGACTCCAAGCCTTCAGAGTTGATGAGCCAAATGCTCACACTCCTGGGCTCAGAATGGGAATGTTTCCTATCCCGCGAGATTTTCCTCAGCCAACTGCCTGAACAAGTACAAGCTGCCCTGGCCAGATCTGAAGTTGAGGACTGCGCAACACTCGCTGCGGAGGCTGACAAAAATTTTGCTGTTACTCGGCAGTACTGCGCCGCCACGAGGCACCCATCCCCCGCAGACGCCGCCCCAGCTCGTCAGCTTGCTGGGCTGTGTTTCTACCACGCGCAGTTCGGCGCAAAGGCGAAGCATTGCCGCCCTCCCTGCAGTTTTCCCCCCCAAAAACATCAACTGACACTGCGACCACCGAGGAACGGCTCTAACGGGCACCCCGCGGCCGCGATGGCGATCGGCAACGCGGGAAAATTGCTGTTCATCACTGATACTCTCTCCAGTCGTCGCTTTCTGGGCGACACCGGAGCGCAGTGCAGCGTTTTACCCGCGTCCGCCCTCAATGTGCAGACGGGGAATCACGGCCCCACCCTTGAAGCGGCCAATGGCGGAGCAATTCGGACCTTCGGCAGACGGTGAATGGAGGTGTGCCTCGGGGGGCAACGTTTTCACTGGGATTTTGTTACGGCCAAAGGTTCCCAGCCCCTCCTCAGCGCGGATTTCCTGTGCGCCAACAGCCTCCTGGTCGACGTCCGGAACCGGCGGCTGATCAACGCAGCAACTTTTAATTCTCTTCCGTGTTACTGCAGTAACACTACGTCACGCACCGTCTCCTGTGCGTTCCCGACTCCTGATGAGTTCGCCCGCTTGCTCGGCGAATTCCCCGACCTGACAAGACCCACGTTCTCCTCCACAGCCATGAAACATGGTGTGGAACACCACATCACCACCAAAGGCCCCCCGGTCTACGCGCGGGCCCGGCGCCTGGAACCTGGCAAGCTGGCGGTCGCAAAGGCGGAGTTCGCAACTATGGAACGGTTAGAGATTATTCGCCGGTCGAATAGTCCCTGGTCTTCACCCCTCCATATCGTCCCGAAGCCTGGCGGCGGATGGCGGCCATGCGGCGACTATCGATGACTAAACGACGCCCCCACTCCTGATCGGTACCCGATCCCCCATATCCAGGATTTCTCTGCCCATTTGGCAGGGAACACCGTGTTTTCAAAAGTCGACCTCGTCCGGGGCTACCACCAGGTCCCAGTTCATCCACAAGACGTCCAGAAGACCGCAGTCATCATCCCATTCGGCCTCTTTGAGTTTTTACGGATGCCGTTTGGGTTAAAGAACGCCGCCCAGGCTTTCCAATGCCTGATGGACTCCGTGCTGAGGGACCTCAAGTTCCTCTTCGTCTACCTGGACGATATTCTAATTGCCAGTCCTACTACGGAAGAACATACCTGTCACCTACGCACCCTTTTTCGACGCCTCAGCCAACACGGCCTGATTATCAACCCGGCCAAGTGTCAGTTTGGCCTGCACCAAATTGACTTCCTGGGGCATCGCATCACCTCAGAGGGAGCAGTTCCTTTACCTTCAAAGGTAGAGGCGGAGACATCCTTTCCCCGCCCGTAGAACATAAAGGCCCTGCAGGAATTCCTAGGCATGGTAAACTTTTACCACCGTTTCATGCCGAAGGCGGCACTACTCATGCAACCCCTGTACGAGGCCCTCAAGGGCAAGACTGGCAAGAACCCGGTAGACTGGATGGATGACATGGCCCGAGCATTCGCCGACACCAAAAGCGCCTTAGCCAACGTGACGATGCTGGCGCACCCGCTGCCAGGAGCCACCATCGCCCTCACCACCGACGCGTCGGACTACGCAGTCGGTGCCGTGCAACAGCAGTGGGTGAATGGGACGTGGCAGCCATTGGCATTCTTCAGCCGCCAACTATGGCAGAACGAGAGAGCATGCAGCACGTTCGACCGGGAGTTGCTCGCCCTTTTTCTGGCCATCCGCCATTTTCGGTTCCTACTAGAAGGACGTCCTTTCACCGCTTTTGTGGACCATAAGCCGCTGACCTTTGCAATGTCCAAGACCGCCGAACCGTGGTCAGCCCGACAGCAGCGTCAACTGACCTACATATCCGAATTCACCATGGATATACGGCACATGGCCGGTAAGGACAACCTGGTGGCAGACTGCCTCTCCCACGCGATCGTCAATACGGTTCATTTGGGCATCGACTATGCCCTCATGGCAGCGGACCAAGCCTCAGACCCGGAAGTCCAAGCTTACCGAACGGCCATCACTGGCCTCCAGTTGGCCGATGTCCAGTTCCATTCGGCAGGTACCACGCTGTTGTGTGACGTCTCCGTACAGGATCCTTGCCCTGTCGTGCCAGTCGTCTGGCGCCGCAAAGTGTTCGACGCCATACATGGGTTGTCACACCCTGGAATGAAGGCATCTCAGAAACTGATGTCAGCGAAATTTGTATGGCATGGCATGCATAAGGATGTCCGCGACTGGGCCAACACCTGCGTGGTCTGCCAAAAGGTCAAGGTACAGCGCCACATCAAAGTTCCGTTGGCCCCCTTCACAGTTCCGGAGCGACGTTTTGACCACGTCAACATGGACCTGGTAGGACCACTTCCACCCTGCCATGGTTTTTCACACATCCTGACCATGGTTGACCGCACCACCAGATGGCCAGCGGCGGTCCCCCTGTCATCCACTACTTCGGCGGACGTGGCCAGGGCGTTCATTTCCTCCTGGATCGCCCGTTTCGGAGTACCCGCCGATATTTCGTCAGACAGGGGACCGCAGTTTTCCTCCGAACTCTGGAATACAGTGGCCCAAGGACTCGGTGTCAATTTACACCGCACCACAGCCTACCACCCACAGGCGAATGGCCTCTGCGAACGCTTCCACCGGTCAATGAAAGCCTCCCTGAGAGCCAGCCTCCAGGACGCTGGATGGGCAGACAAGCTACCGTGAATCCTTTTGGGCCTTCGCACGGCCCCCAAAGAAGACCTTCACTCTTCATCAGTGGAGCTGGTGTATGGTCAGCCACTGCGAGTCCCAGGGGACTTCCTACCAACATCGACGGAGCCATGGTCCGCGTCTGCCCAGCTTGCTAGTCACCAAGAGGTGGCCAGATGTTTCGCACCGGTGCCCACTTCGCACCACGGGCCGCAGAGGTCACACGTTCCCACGGAGCTTCACAAGGCCGAATACGTTTTTATTCGCCATGACGCACATAGGGATCCGCTCAAGGCCCCATATACCGGCCCCTTCTGCGTGTTGGAAGCAGGGGACAAAACTTTCATGGTAGATGTCGGTGGTAAAGCGGACCACATTTCGGTCGACCGCTTAAAACCAGCACATTTGGACCTCGACCGCCCCATCGAAACAGCACAACCGCCGAGACGGGATCGGCCACCCGTCATCGTTACGGCAGACCAAGTGCGACCGCCCGCCAGACCGCCAGCCGCCCAGCAGCCTCCACCTCGAGAGTACAGGAGTCATTCTGACAGGCTTGTCAGACCCCCTCACCGTTTGACTTTGTCCGTTAAAGCGAATTCTGGGGGGGCGCATGTGGCAGAACCACTGAATGACTCTGGCTAACTGTATATAATTCTCTTTAACGATGTTCTAACACCAGCCTAAACCTGTACCATTGTGTTAGGCATTACTGTGTTTTGTATATAGAGTTTGCATGTACGGGGCGTGGCCCCATTAAGAGCACGGGAAAACGCGGGCAAACACGATGACGTCACGTCGCAAACCACGGGACTGCCCAGGCAGTCCTCGTGGCATCTCCGTTGAGTAAAGACCTGTTTGATTGTTCTCCTGTGTCGATCTCAGTTATTCGTAGGAATTCGTCAATTCCTACAATGTCATTCTATTCTGAACAATGACCATGTTTGCCATACCCTGGCGACTAAGCTCCTCCATGGCCGTAGCCCTCCTCTCCTCTACCATAGCCATCCTCTCCTCTACGGTAGCCATCCTTTCCACGGAGGTTGCCATCCTTTCCGTGGTGATGCGTTCATGCGCCAATGACTCCACAAAGGCTCTGGTCATGGTCGCGATGGACTCCTCCATTCGCTCCACACTCGCAGCGACCCTAGAGACAAAACCTGCCAGAGACTCCTGCATCTGTTCCTGGAGTTCCATCACCGCTGATCTCACGGATGGACCCAGAGGCAGAGGGTCGACATGCTGCTGAGCCGAGCTGGCAGAGTCCTGCACCCTCCAACTAGGACTCTCCACTGCTGTCCCTGTCTCCACAATCTGCTGATGCTCACTTGTATGCTGTGATACACCAGGTGACAACACTACTCTATGTCCCGAAGGTCCCACCGAGGTGTGAGTGTCTGCGCTGGTGCTGGGTGCGCAGATTTCTGGTGACGCTGCGCCCTCAGAGGTTGCAGCTTCCTCTGAGGAGTCTGGCTGCTCAGCCTCTTCCTGGCTAGTGATGGTCCTGTGGGGGAGCAAAGGAAAGAGTCAGAGATGTGATGCAAAGGCTACATGCATATAGCTTTTTGCAGATGCTCATAAGTGCATCTATTACAGCTTCACAATCATTATCAGCGACTCATGCAATGTCAAAGAGAGAGTTGGGAAACGTTTCTGTCACCAGCTTGCTGTGTTACACCTGTCTGTCTGTCCCCCACGCGTGAATCATCCTCTATTCCCATAATTTCCAGGACGGTCTCCTCCCAGGGGGTCAGGTGGGCTATTGAGGCTGTCCCTCCTCCTGTCCTGGCTCGCTCCCTTTTGTTGTGAGCTCTCTTTTCCTGCAGTGAGGGAGACAAGTGGAGGTTGAGTGAGAATGAAGGAGTGAGTGTAGAGATTCCATAGCATAGATACTTAGAAGGAGACAAAGATGGAGTGAGGTTGCAAGACCAAGGGCCCTCCCTGTGTGTTGTCAGTTGTGTTCAAAGCATCAGAGTGATTTGGAGTGTGAGGGCTGCATGGTCGAATAGTTATGTGAATGTGAGCATAGAGAGAGAGGGAATGGGTAAGGGTGCATAGATGTCAGTGTCAAGCGGGATGTGGAGGAAGAGATTGCTAAAGCTGAGTGCTGGTGAGGAAAGGCAATGGGGATCAGATTGAGGGTGATGGGAAATTCATACTCACTTTTCCAGTGCGCTGAAGGTCATGAAATCTTTTCCTGCACTGTATCCAGGTTCTGCGGGTGACTCCCAAGGAGTTGACCTCCTCAGCCACCTGCATCCACACTGCCTTGGTCTGAGTGGGAGGCCTCTTCCTCCCTGATGAATGGAAGAGCACCTCCCTGTTGGCCCTAGCCCCATCGACTAATGCCTGCAGTGCCACCTCGTCAAAGCGAGGAGCTGATCTTGTCCTCCCACTTGTCATTTTTGCTGCAGCTCCCTCATACTGCACAGTCAAGAAGCTTGGCAGTCTGCAGAAGAAGCGAGGCTTGCTGTGGACCTTAAATGCAGCAGCAATGATGACGTCATCGGAGGGGACTTTCAGTCATGAAAAACCCATTTGCAAAGGCTTCCCACACGTTGGAAATCAATTGGCCACTTAAGTGAAAATTGCATCAATCTCCCACATCCATTTAGATTTTTGTGGGAAACGTGAAATTCGGATAACACGACACCATCCCGCACCTGAGTTAAAATCACCCCCCCTCTCCAATCTCTCTGCAATCATGGTGAGTCTACTTTGAAGGACTTTCAGTTCATCGCACATTGTCCGCTGCTGCTCAATGATTCTCCTCTTCATCAACGGCCCCCGAAGTAGAGCATCTGTGTCCAGCTGAGCAGAGCTTGGAGAAGGCTGTGCCCTCCGACTCGGACTCTCCACAGCTGTCCCTGACTCCACCATCTACTCTTGTGGATTGTGGATTGTGAGTCACCAGGTGAAAACCCAACTATCTGTCTTACTGGTCCCACCGAAGTGCTGAATGAGTCCTGTGATGGTGCACCCTCAGAAGGACTCAGCTCCTCTGAAGACTCGTCGCCCGCCACGTCCACTGACTCATGCTGCATGCGTGAAGGCCCTGTGGTAGATAAAAGACATGAATTAGTCCTGGCAAGGTAAGAATATTGCAAGTTATCATTATAAAGATGACCATATTTCACTCGCTGTTGAAACCAAGTCAACATAACTAAGTGGCCTATGGCCTGTGGGTAGTTTTTATTTAATTGTGTCACCAGGTAGCTGGGGGCCCCCCGTCTCCCCATCTCTGACAGCCAGGGACTCCAAAACTCCACTGATCTCCAGTGCCTCCTCCTCCTGCAGTTGTCAACTGCGTGATCTGTGGAGGGCCCCCTCCGGTTCTCTCCCTCTCCCTGGTGTTTTTTGCTCTGTTCTCCTGCAAGGAGGGAAAGAACAGACCTATGAGTGAGTGTAATGGCATGTGTTCATCCGATGGATGGAGTGCATTTGGTGAGGGTGACTGTGAGGGAAATGCATGGCATTGCATAAAGATAAGGGTGGGTGGGAGTGGGGGATGGATCGATGCGGATGTGAGGAAAGTGAAGGATTGGTGCAACTGCAAGGTAAGTGGGTATGAGGAGTGATGTGCTGGAGTAGGCTTGAGAAGGCAGAGTGAAAGGGTGGGTGATACGCACAGCAGGATGTAGGTGAATGTGCCACTCTGCTCACTTTTCCTGACCTGCTTAGGTCATTAAACCGCTTTCTGCACTGAATCTAGGAGCCTGGCACCACGCTCCTGCTGCTGACCTCCTCCACAACGTCCAACCATGCCTTCTTTGTCTCAGCTGCAAGCTTCTTCCTCCTGTTCTAGGGAAGAGTATTTCTCTCCTACTTCTCACAGCCCCCAGCAACACATCCAAGGAGGCACCAGTGAAGCAGGGACACAGCCTTTGCAATGTCTGGGCTCCATTCTGACACTTCTTGTTCTCTGGCAGCCAACTCCAATTCCTTCAACTTGCATGTTTGGATTGTCCCTTTAAATACTGGAGTTGAGATCGCATCATGCGAATCCACATCACGCCCGCAGCTGCTGATTGGACGGGAAGCCCGGAAGTAAAATGATAACAAGCTGGCTGAGTTCAAAAGCCACCGACAGACACACTGCACTTACTTCCGGGTTACCGCTCGCAATCAGATCCCCACCCCTGCCACCTTGCTCCCAGCGCATCACAAACTTAAAATCGGAGCCTAAGGGCTGGAATTTGCCAATGGAGGCGACTTGGAGGCGGGACTGCTGCTTGTCGTGTCAATGTCCCGCCTCCATCTTCACCTGACCATTCAGAGGGATTTCCCCCTGATTGAGCTTGTTAAGCCCACCCGGCGGGCTCAGCAAGCCAATTAGGGAAGAAGTCACTGACAGATCACGTCAACGTCAGACGTGCTATCTGTCAAGACTTCTTGAAAGAAGAAATGACAACGTTTGACAGCTCTGTGAAGCTGTCAAACACTGACATTCTCTTGAGTTTGATTCGTTTTTGTGGTGAGAACCGAAAAAACATTGTAAAAAAGTAAATTTCAGATGTCTGATGGACTGGAGGGTCCATCAGCCATTACCTGAAATTAACAAGGTGGATGTCCGCTCTCCCGATCCAGCATGGCTAAAATAAAAAAAGGTAAGTGAACCCTTTTTTAAACTTATCACTCACCTTGCATACTTACCACTCCACGCTTGCACCCATCACTCACCTCTACAACTTACTTCCAGGTGCCTCCGACCGCCGCAGACCTCCTCCACGTCTCCTCCAACTCGGCGGGGTTCTCCGAGGTCGGGAAGCCTTCACCTGTGAAGGCAAAATGGCACTAATCCCTTTTTCTGCCTGTTAACTACCTGTTTACAGGCAGTTAAAAAGATTAAAAGCCTTTTCCACCTCCAGGAGACGGGACCCGAAGCTGCACATCTTCCCGCCTCCTGGCAAAAGGGTGGAATTTCTCTGATTTTACGTGTTGTCCCACCTCCATGCCCGCCTCCTCGGGGCTTGGAAAATCGAGCCCTAAGTGTTTAAAGCTGACAATAGACTAAGTGGTCTAAGACTAAGTGGTGTGTATCATTCTCTCCCTTCTTGAATAAAAGTGTTAAGTTGATTATTCTCCAGTCCCTTGCCCAATTTGCATATCTAAGGAGGATTGAAAAATTTTGGCCATAGCTACCTCTACTCTGACTTTGCAAGTTTGCCTGGTGGTGGCCATATACCATGATGGAATTAATAGCCCCTCCTATTTAGATATAGAACAGGGTTGATAGTGGGCACAGAATGACCACATCTGTTAGATCCGTGTGTTAATGGAGACACGGAATGCAGGAGTTGATTTAACAAGTGTTTACTGAACAAGGTCTGGAGGTGAACGAACTACACAAGACGTTACACAGGCTTATATACCCGAGTGGTCACTACTGGTACTACAGTATACAGGGGCTTCAAAAACATAGGCCTAGAAATTCAGTGGTTTGCGCCAGCCGCTAGCGCCTTAGGAGGAGGAGATGTGGGGTGCTAAGCGGCTAGCGCCAGGGCGCAGCGCGATCTGCGCCTCTCGCGAACTTCAGTTAAGATTTAGCGGCGGCGCAAAGCCTTTGCGCGCGCTCAGCTGCGCGCGCATATCCTGACGTCATTTCATGGTGCAACGCCCTTTGTGCGTCCCAAACCGGAAATTCAGTGGCGCCGGCCTATTGTGCGCCTGGCGCCCCTAGCGACTGGTAGAGGGGAACGGTTCCCAGTCGCTGCGGGGCGCGGGGGGCGCTAATTAAAGGGCACTCCTCCTGCAGTATAAATGGCAGCCATTTTGCACCACTCCTTCTTTGTGAGAGACGGATCTTTGGAGAGAGACAAAGGTAGAGAGGTTTCTGGTTTGGCTCAACACTCGCACAGGTACTTGTGGCTTCAGGCCACAGCTTTGCACTTGTCTTTAACTTCAGAGCCATAGCATTGATTGGAAACATATAATGGGGGCTGCAATGGGTGGAAACGTTCCATTGCATTCAAAGGGCTCAGAGACGCCGTGAGAGGGTGCCAGTCATGGCCAGATGGAGAAGGGGCAACAGGCGTCGGCAAAGGAGGCCTTACCCACCCAGGGTATACCGCCAGCAGTTCTCATATCTGAACATGTCTGAGGAGCAGTGTGTTTGGAGGCTGCGATTCAGAAGGGCGGTGGTCACTGAGATCTGCCACCTGCTTTGCGGAGATCTGCAGCCACAGCTGAGGAGCAGGACGTCTCTGTCGGTGGCAGTGAAGGTGACGGTGTCTCTCAACTTCTATGCCACCGGCTCCTTCCAATCCGCTACTGGGGACATTTCCAACATCTCCCAGTTTGCAGTACATTGCTGCATCCGCCAGGTGACCAATGCCCTTTTCAGAAGGAGACGTCAGTTCATCTCCTTCTCCATGACCGTTGACAAGCAGCAACAGCGTGCAATGGGCTTTGCAGCATTAGTGGGCTTCCCCATGGTGCAGGGCGCCATTGACTGCACGCATGTGGCTTTGCGGGCACCTCTAGAGAATGCCGAGGATTACCGCAACCGGAAGGGCTACCATTCGCTCAACGTGCAGTTGGTGTGTGACCACAGGCAGCTCATCCTAGCTGTCAATGCCTGCTTTCCAGGCAGCAGCCACGATGCCTTCATCCTGCGCCAGACTTCTGTGGCAGACATGTTCGAGGCCCAGCCTCACCCACGAGGATGGCCTCTCGGGGACAAAGGCTATCCTTTGTGCACCTAGCTGATGACCCCGCTCCGTGCGCCCAGCACCCGTGCTGAAGAGGGATACAATGACAGCCATCAAGCAACCAGGAACATCATTGAGCAAACAATCGGCGTCCTGAAGCAACGGTTCCGCTGTCTGGATCATTCTGGAGGAGCCCTACAGTACTCGCCTGAGCGAGTCTCCCATTTCGTTGTCGTGTGCTGCATGCTGCACAACCTGGCTATCCGCAGGACTCAGCCACTGCCACCAGACATTGGAGGACCACCAGAGGAGGAGGAGGAGGAGGAGGAGGACCAGCACAGGAGGGAGGCAGAAAGTGCAAAGGCCGCCCGTCGGCGGCTTATTGCACGTCAGTCCTAGGCCCCCTCTCAGGGAATGGCTTGTGCCAATGGCAGAAGATGAATGTAGCCGCTCCACAAGCCCTCAGCCGAGCAGGGCAACCAGGACTTCCAAAAGAAAGCATGGACAGTGCGATTTAAGAAAATTTATTACTATGATACCTCTGTGCCCTTCCCACATAACAAACTAATGGAGAGAAACCCCCCCCCAAAAACACAAATAGACCAGTCTCGGCCTTTACAAGTAAAACAAATAGACCAGTCTCGGCCTTTCCAAAAACACAAATAGACCAGTCTCGGCCGTTCCAAAAACACAAATAGACCAGTCTCGGCCTTTACAAGTAAAACAAATACACCAGTATCGGCCTTTACAAGTAAAACAAAACATTTGGCCACACCTTCTACTTTTTCCCCTGCGAGGGTGATGCGTTTCGCATCCGTGACTGGCCCCTACCCGCCCTGCAGCTCCTCCTCAATGGGACCCCAGTGGCTGCAGCAAGGCTGGGGGAAGGCTGCTGAGGGTCAGATGGTGAGATGGCAGATGCCCTTGGGGGTCGGCCTGGACCAGCTCTGGGCCTGGAGGGGCCGGCTGCTGACTGCTCCAACTCTGCTTGGGCGGCAGCAGTCTGTCCAGCGGCTGGTGGCAGCTGCAATGGAGGAGTGACAGTTTTGGCTGCAGGAATGCTGCCAACCTGACAGATCACAGGTACTCCCTGGTCGGCTGATACATTGGGACTCGCACGGGCCAGCACTGCAGCATGCGCAGCAATCTGCTGAAGCACAGACTGCTGGGCTGCTGTGGCGCGGCGAGTGCCCTGGCGATGCCTGGCCGATCCAGCGAGGGTGGCAGCAGTTAGTGCCCGTGTGGCCCTGGTCTGTGTCTGCATGACACCAGCCAGTGAATGCACGGCACGACTGAGCACTTGGCTAGAAGCCGCCTGTGATGCAGCGAAGTCCTGCTGACTCCTAGCCTGTGCTGCCGCGAAGTCCTGCAGACTCCTGGCCTGTGCTGCACTGAATTGTTGCAGACTCCTGGCCTGTGCTGCCCCGAATTCCTGCACACTCCTTGACAGTGACTCTATGGAGTCAGGCATCCTTGCCACTGCAGCCATGAGCTCAGTGTGCCTGCGCTCAGCCTGGGCGCCCATTTCCGCTAGGATCCGCACCTCCTCTGCGCTCACCGTAGCAGGACTGGAGGCCGCACTCACCCTCCGGGGAGAAGGCCACCGAGCTTCCCCACCCCTCCCACGTTGCTGCAGCCCGCTGGTCCCCGGAGCTTCACTATCCTCCGAACCTTCCCCCCTGCTCCCCTCCAGGGAAGACGTGTCACCATCATGGCCATGGGCTGCCTCGGCTGAGGGTGTCCCTGATGGTCTGGCTTCCTCTTCCTCCTCCTCTATGTCTGACTCGGACACAGTGGCAGCTTGAGGGCCCGCCTCCTCACCTGGCGAGTCACCATCTGAAAGCAGGGAGGCACAAGAGTTGCTTTAGAGTGAGGACAGGGCGGCAGCGAGGGAGGCATGAGTGCTGCTATGCACTGCATTGGTCCGACAGTGGCAAAGGATGCTGTTCTGAGGCGCAAGTGGAAAGAGAGAGGTCAAAAAGGTGATGCCCTTACCATTGGGGCCCACAACAGGGTCAGCATCTCCACTGGCGACGGGGCCAATCAGCCGGCCTGACATAATGCGCTCCACACGCTGCTCCAGGTCGCAGAGCTGTTTGAGGTCAGGATGGCCTCCCCCGGTCTGACGCTGCTGCCTTCGGTTGTGCACCAGCTTGCCCTGCAAGAGAAAGGACGGCCTCTAAGTACAGTGTGAAGCCCTGATCTTGTCTGCACTGCTTCCCATGGTGGACTAGCCCTGACAGTGTGAAGCCCTGATCTTGTCTGCACTGCCTCCCATGGTGGAATAGCCCTGACAGTGTGAAGCCCTGATCTTGTCTGCACTGCCTCCCATGGTGGAATAGCCCTGACAGTGTGTAAAGTCCTGAATGTACAAGTGATTTTCATGACAGTCCCATAGCTGCTGGATGAGGACTGGGCATTAGGGCTTTCAGGTCCCTTTGCCCATAAACTGAGGTGCACATGCAGGGATGAGGAGGACACTGGAAAGAGTACTCACCCTGACAACCCGAGTGAGGTCGTTGAACTTTTTTCGGCATTGTACAGGAGTCCTGGCAACCACGCTGTTGGAGGTCACCCTGTTTGACACCTCCCTCCAGGCTTTCCGATAGGCGCTGGGCAGCGGCCTCCTGCCACCTTCAGGGAACAGAACATGGCGCCTGCGCTCCACTGCGCCAACCAGCACCCTCAGGTCACCCTCGCTGAAGTGCTGCGCTCTCTCCCTGGCCTTCTCCATTGTCCTGGGCGTTGAACAGATCAAGCAAGAGTGGTCAGGCCTTGCTTCAGGGCTGCAGTGTGCAGGGCGTGGCAGCCAAACAAATCCACCCTCCCCCTTTAAGAGCTGACCGGCGCCAGAGTGTCTGCCTTCAATCAGCAACTCGCCGCACCTGCGCTGCGCCCGCCCTCGGGGGTATCGCCCCGGACCGCCGGCTTAGCGCCTAATGATAGTCGTGCATCGCCTGTTTTAGCGCAGCAGCAACCTCTTGGGGCGATGCAACTGAATATCGACGAAGGTGGCGCTAAGTTGCGCCGGGCGCAAACTTTAGCGGCCGCCCGGCTGTAGCGCCCCAAACGTGGCTATACTGAATTTCTAGGCCATAGTTCCTCTTAAAGGTACATACACTACAATTCCTCCCCTGTTGATAAATAGTACATAACATTTTAAGTAATCATTAAATAACATTTTTACAAGAACAATAATATGCACATTTGCTGAAGTTAATCAATTACAAATTCAGTCTCTCTGGAGGCTTCCTGACTCGGTCTGGATAACGCCTCGGTGGTGTAGTAGGTTCTTTTGGCAAGGTCGATTCGGCTTCAATGCCAGTGTCGGGTTCATCTGGTTCCAGTATCACTGGATCGGAGGTAGATACTATGGGTATCTCTGCTTCATCACTAGGCGTATAGAGTTGTGGTGTAGGTTGTCCTTTTTCGGATGACTCTATGATCTGGTCAGCATGGCGCCTTATTATGCTTTCTCCAATGTCCACGGTATACATCAGCGGTCCTAGTCGTGTGCAAATAGTTCCAGGCTGCCATTTCTCGGTATGGTAGTCCCGGGCCAAAACTGGTTGGCCTATCTGGAAGGTTCTAGTTGGCCTTTCATTCATGCTTTGAAATTGCCGGTTCTCTACGTCCCTTCTGACGTTTGGCTTGACCAAATCCAGCCGGCATCTTAGTCTTCTATTGAAAAACATCATGGCGGGGGTTTGGTTTGTAACCACATGTGTTGCATTCCTGTACGCAAACAAGAAGTTATCTACCTTATGTTGTAGATTTATGTCTTCATTACCCATGGCCTTTATGGCCTTCTTGAAGGTCTGGACAAACCTTTCAGCCAATCCATTGGTGGCGGGATGGTATGGGGCAGACGTGTAGTGCTTAACCCCATTGTTTTTTAAGAACTTCCTGAATTCTTCGGATACAAATTGCGGTCCATTATCAGAACAGATCTGTTCAGGCAGCCCATTCCTGGCGAATATGGTCCTTAATGCTGTGATGATTTTTTCCGTGGTGGTGGAGGACATCTTTATTACCTCCGGCCACTTGGAGTGTGCATCAACCGCGATTAAGAACATTGAGTCCATAAATGGACCAGCAAAGTCGATATGTACCCTTTGCCATGGAGATGAGGGCCACTCCCATGGATGTAGAGGGGCTTGTGGTGGGGCGTTTTGGACCTTCTGGCATCCTAGACAGCTCTTGGTCATTTCTTCGATGCCTCCATTGATACCTGGCCACCACACAAACGCTCTGGCTAAGTTCTTCATTTTCACTCCACCCAGATGCCCCTCGTGAAGCTCCTTTAGCACTCTATCCTTGAGTTTGGGTAGAATCACCACTCTGGATCCACACATCAAGGTTCCTCGGCACACTGACAGCTGTTCTCTTCTTTGCGAGAATGCTGGCAACAGTGGTTCGCCATGTGCTGGCCATCCCTTCACTGTTAAATCGTAGACTCGTGAGAGAGTCGGGTCATTTCGCGTTTCCTTTTCAATGGTAGAATTTGTCACCGGTAGACATTCCACTATGGTCGAGTGGAACATTTCCACTGGGTCCACTGTAGGCGCCTCTTCCACCATTGGTAACGGTAGGCGCAATAACCCGTCAGCATTCCCATGCTGTTTTGTTCCTTTGTATTCTATGTCATATTGGTGTGCCCCTAGGAAAAGGGACCACCTCTGTAGCCTTTGCGCTGTCATAATGGGAACACCCTTTTTAGGGTTGAATATGGAGACGAGGGGTTGGTGGTCAGTCAACAAGGTAAATTTTTGTCCGTGTAGGTAATGGTTGAATTTCTTCACCCCCCACACCAGGCTGAGTGCCTCCCTGTCGATCTGGGCATAGTTACGCTCAGCTGAGTTCAATGAGCGTGACGCAAAAGCTATCGGCCGCTCCGAGCCATCAGGGAATCTATGCGATAATACCGCTCCCACGCCGTAAGGGGATGCATCGCCGCCAGTCTGATTGGCAGTGATGGGTTATAATGAGCCAACACTTCCCTGGACGTGATCAAGCCTTTGCATTTATGGAAGGCACGTTTACAGTTTTCGCTCCATTTCCAAACTACTCCCGTTTGTAGCAGTGCGTTAAGCGGGTGCAGAACCGTCGACAAGTTTGGTAAAAATTTATGATAGTAATTTACTAATCCCAGGAACGACCTTAATTGTGAGACATTTTCAGGCGCTGGGGCCTTTACGACCGATTCAATTTTTTCAGGTGACTTATGCAACCCTTCTTCGTTAATGACATGGCCACAATATGATATTTGTTTCTGGAAAAATTAGCACTTGGGGCGATTTGCTCGTAGGCCCCATTCTCTCCACCTGGTGAGCACCTGCTCCAAGTTGGCAAGGTGCTCGTTGTCGTTTTCTCCTGTTACAAGGATGTCGTCTAGGTAGCATTGAGTCCCCGGAATCCCTTGCAGGACTTGCTCCATAGCTCTTTGCCAGATAGCCGGAGCTGATGCCACTCCGAAAACCAGTCGCTTGTACTGGTACAGGCCTTTGTGTGTGTTTATCGTGAGATACTTTTTAGAGGCCTCCTCAACCTCCATCTGTAGATATGCCTGTGCTAAGTCAATTTTGGTGAAACGTTTCCCTCCGGATAGTGAGGCGAAAATATCTTCTATCCTCGGAAGAGGATACTGTACCGTGTGAAGAACCGGGTTTACAGTCACCTTGAAGTCCCCACAGATGCGAATTTTTCTCTGTTCTTCAGATTTATCATTGTTCAACGTTTTCTTCATGACCGGGATGATGGGTGTTGCCCACTCGCTCCAATCTACCTTGGATAACACGCCTTCTTTTTCCAAATTTTCCAGCTCTGCCTCGACGGCTGGACGAATTGCGTATGGCACCGGCCTTGCCTTAAAAAACTTGGGAATTGCCGCATCTTCCACTTTTATTGAGGCGGTGGCGCCTTTCAGGGTTCCTAGTTCCTGTTGAAACACTTCTTTGGCGTTAGCCAAGATTTCTTTTAATCGTCCAGGTATGACGTCATCATCGTTTTTTTTCTTACTGGTCACCGTCAGTGCCTGAATGGAGTGCCAGTCTAAACGTATCTTTCTGATCCATTCACGTCCCAACAACGGTGGACCACCATCTTGCAGAACGTATAAATTCAACTTCTGTATTTCCTTGCCGTTGTATACAACAGGCACCCTTATTTTCCCTCTGGGGTATACTTTCTGCCCCGTATATGTCTTCAAGACAATGGATGTGTCTTTCAAAGGTATATGCGGAAATAGCCGCTCGTAATCCCGTCGACTCATGACGGTTAGAGCTGATCCTGTATCTAGCTCCATTTTGACTGGGGACCCCGCTATCGTGAGGGTAACCCAAATGGTCTGGTAATCTTCTTTGGCAATTACATTATGTAATTTGAGACAGCTTAGTCTCTTGTTTCCGGAGTCGCTATCGCTCTTCTGGTCTTCGGAGCTACTGTCCGTCATCATTTGTACCTTTCTGTACTTTTCCTTATTGACCTTTTTACTGTCAGCGGATTTCTTTCCAGATCTGCATACACATGCAATGTGTCCCATCTTTCCGCATTGCATGCATGCTTTGTCCTTGAACCAGCAGTCCTTCTGGTCATGTGTGGATCTGCCGCAGCGATAACATCTCTCGAAACCCCGTGTCATTTCATGGGTGCCAAAGTCCTGTGGCTTTTGCTGTATCTCTGCAGCTCCTCTTGCTGCTGCTTCGTATGATACAGCCACACTGAAAGCCTTGTCCAGTGTTAAATCTTTCTCAGAAAGTAGTCTTTTCTGTGTTCCTTCGCTTAGGAGACCGCAGACGAATTTGTCTCGTAGAGAATCTGCCAGTCCTGCCCCGAATTGGCAGTGCTTTGACAGCTTTCATAATTCGGTGAGGTAATCAGCGTTACTTTCATTCTTGTGCTGATTCCTCCTGAAGAATTTGAATCGTTCTGCTATCAGCAGTGGTGTTGGGTTTAAGTGCTCCTGTAAGGTATCAACAATCTCATTAAAATTCTTGTCCATCGGTTTGGCTGGAGTGATCAAGTTTCGTAACAGCCCGTATGCCCTTGCACCCATCAGATTTAGAAGTACCGATGCCTTTTTATCATCCGCTACTTCATTCACCTTGCAATATACCTCCACTCTTTCCACATATGTGGTCCAATCTTCTATATCACTATCGAAAGCAGTAATATTGCCAGTCTTCGGCATCTTGAAAATCTAAACTGGCGCTTCCCGCGCTTTTCCTCCTTCCCCGATGGATCAAAATGGCGCCTCCCGCGCTTTTCTTTCTTCCCCGCCGAATTAAGATGGCGCCTCCCGCGCTTTCCCGCCGCTGCCGCTGCTGCCAACGCTGTTCTACGCGGTTCCCGTTGTGACCTGCAGCTTTTCGCGGTATTTCTATTTTTTTTTATATATCGCTTCAATAGTTTCTCCGTTACTTGGAGAACCGTTCCCGTCGTGGAGCGGACCCTCTGGGACTTTCCCCTCCCTCTGCCCGGTCCGAACGCCGACCTGCTTTGCAGCACCAGCCGCGCCCTGAGTGCTTCACCCTCTCTCTCTCTTTGCTTCTGCTTCCCGACTCGCTGCCCGGCCCCGTTGCAGAGCCACCCGATCGAGCTCTAGCCCGCCGCAGCCCAGGAAGGATCAGTGCACTACCTGCCACCAGCCCGTTTAGCTGGGGAAACCACAGACTGGAGACCAAGCCTGGCCCTCATTTTCGAGTTTCTTCAAGTTATTTTTTTAATTTTAATTTTTTTCTTCTTGCTTCTGGCTTCGACCTTCATCTGAGGAATCAATCCCCTTGAGGTGCTGCCGAATTGCAGGTAAGTTCATTTCTAACTCATCGCCACTGTTAGATCCGTGTGTTAATGGAGACACGGAATGCAGGAGTTGATTTAACAAGTGTTTACTGAACAAGGTCTGGAGGTGAACTAACTACACAAGACGTTACACAGGCTTATATACCCGAGTGGTCATTACTGGTACTACAGTATACAGGGGCTTCAAAAACATAGTTCCTCTTAAAGGTACATACACTACAACATCCATACAGTCAACAATGCCCTTTGCACTGGTGAAGCCAGCAATGTGGAAAAGGTATTGTTGCCTTTGCTGCTGCTCACTCCTAAAGTATATGAAACATGATGCGTAGTTATACAGTGCTTCAGTTATTTCCTCAATGGAGCGGTACACAGCAAAGTGGCTGCCTCCTGATCTGTCTCCTCTAGTTGCTCCAAAGCCCTTCAGATTTCCTTGGATCAGATACATACATCACTCACAGCCTCCTCATGCATCGTGCCTTCAGATGCCGAGGCCCTAAGCTCTGGAATTCCCTCCCTAAACCTCTCCTCCTCTCTACCACTCTTTCCTCCTTTAAGCTACTTCTTAAAACCAAGCTTTTGGTCACCTGTCCGAATGTGGCTCGGTGTCAAATTTTGTCAGTTAACACTCCTGTGAAGCGCCTTGGGACATTTTACTACGTTGAAGGCGCTATATAAATGCAAGTTGTTGTTATTGCTCCTCTATCATGCCCAGGCAGTCGACCCTATTGTGCTCAGCCCATTGCACAGAGTTATTACCTGCTGTGAGTCTGGAGCCTCCTATACCCTCTGTGTTCCCACCATACCCTCTCCTCCTCCAAGCTTGTTGGCTTTTCACTTTGCAGCTACTGGTCTCAGACATGAAGTGTAGTAAATAAAAACAGAAAATGCTGGAGATACTCAGCAGGCCAGGCAGCATCTGTGGAGAGAGAAACAGAGTTAACGTTTCAGGTCGACGGACCTTTCATTAGAACTGGGTCATCGACCTAAAACGTTTACTCTGTCTGTCGCTACAGATGCTGCCCGATACGCTGAGTATTTCCAGCATTTTCTGTTTCTATTTCAGATTTCCAGCATCCGCAATATGCTGCTTTTGTTGTAATGTAGTAAAGTTGGAACTTCAATTCGTTTTACTATAATCGCTCCCTGTTCCTTGTAAGGAAGATCGGTACTTGTCATCCCCCACCCAAATATATTGGTTTTTTTATTTGTTCATGGATGTGGGTGTCCCTGGCAAGGCCAGTATTTATTACCCATCCTTAGTTGCCCTTGAGAAGGTGGTGGTGAGCCGCCTTCTTGAACCGCTGCAGTCCATGTGGTGAAGGTACTCCCACAGTGCTGTTAGGGAGGGAGTTCCAGGATTTTGACCCAGCGACGATGAAGGCACAGCGATATACTTCCAAGTCAGGATGGTGTGTGACTTGGAGGAGAACTTGGAGGTGGTACACACTGCAGCCACGGTACGCCGGTGGTGGAGGGAGTGAATGTTTAAGGTGGTAGATGGGGTGCCAATCAAGTGAGCTGCTTTGTCCTGGATGGTGTCGAGCTTCTTCAGTGTTGTTGGAGCTGCACTCATCCAGGCAAGTGGAGAGTATTCCATCACACTCCTGACTTGTGCCTTGTAGATGGTGGAAAGGCTTTGGGGAGTCAGGAGGTGAGACACTCGCCACAGAATACCCAACCTCTGACCTGCTCTTGTAGTCACAGTATTTATGTGGCTGGTCCAGTTAAGTTTCTGGTCAATGGTGACCCCCAGGATGTTGATGGTGGGGGATTCGGCGATGGTTATGCCATTGAATGTCAAGGGGCGGTGGTTAGATTCTCGCTTGTTGGAGATAGTCATTGCCTGGCACTTGTGTGGTGTGAATGTTGCCTCAGATTATGTACCCCTTTCCCTTCCCCGACTTGAAATCCTGGAATTGCTTTTCTTACCCCTTCCAATTCCTCATAGGGAGTCCAGCCTCTGTCAGAAGCGACAGTAATAAAACCAGGAAATGCTGGAGGTGCACAAGTTAGTCCACGAAAGCGAAAAGATTGGTGAACGCTTCTGATGAAGGATTGTTCACCTGCCCCTTCTCCTCCACACGTAAACTGCATGCATTTGCTGCTTCTTATTTCAGATGCCCCGATTGTTTTAGTAACTCTGCCGTTCTGTGGAAATGGTGTGCACATGCGTAAAATCTACTTTAATATCCATATTACGTGGAGGCTGGTGTTATTTTTGCTGGAAGAGCGCTAATAGTAAATTACTGATGATCTACTGAGAGGGTTCATTTGAAAGACCTTTACTGAAGACACGGAGGAAGTATCTGGCGGTCATGGCTCGCCGCCCGGCTCCGCCTGGGGCTGTGCTTGTCCTGGATTTGATGCTGTCATGCACCCTAAACCTAACCGTCCCCTTTCCACCACAGACCCTGACAGCGCCAGAGGCTGCGAGTGCTGTGCAAAAAAGGCAGCTTTGGTCCCAGAGTCTGAACACCCCCCAAATCCATACAGGCCGCGGGGGAAGGGGCTTCTGCTGACTGAGGGCAACTCATCCTGGCTGTTTAGCACAGCGCGGGACTCAGTCTGACCTGGGTCGGGCGAAAGAGGACGAAACAAGCCAAATGTTTAAAAAGTGAGAGAGGGAGAGGAAGGAGGAGGGGGCGGGAGAGGGAGGGAGAGAAAGAAAGGGAGAGGGAGTGAGGGAGAGGTAGGAAAAAAGGGAGAGAGTGGGAAGAAAAGAGTGGGAGAGGGGAGGGAGAGAGGGAGGGAGAGAGTGGGAGAGGGGGGAGAGAGTGGGAGAGGGGGGAGAGAGTGGGAGAGAGTGGAAGAGAGAGGGAGGGAGGGGAGGAAAAGAGTGGAAGAGGGAGGGAGGGAGAGAGGGGAGGAAAAGAGTGGGAGAGGGAAGGAGAGAAAGTGAGGGAGAGAGAGGGGAGGAAAAGAGTGGGAGAGGGGTGAGAGAGGGGAGGGGGAGGGAGGGGAGGAAAAGAGTGGGAGGGGGGGAGGGAGGGGAGGGAGAGAAAGAGAGAGAGAGGGAGTGAGGGAGAGGAGGAAAAAAGAGGGAGAGTGGGAGAAGGAGAGGGAAAGAGAGAGTGAGGGGGAGAGAGAGAATGATGGAGAAGTAGGGAAGAAGGGAGAGAGAGAGAGCGAGGGAGGGAAAGAGTGGGAGACAGAGAAAGTGAGAGAGAAAGTGAGAGGGAGAGAGCAGGCGACCTTTCCTGAATGAATCACTTGGAATTGAATTTGCCTTCAGTGAAATTTACAATCGTGCGGCTGGCTGGCGGGAGGTGAAACTGACACTGCTGTCGACAAACTGCCCCCTTTCCATGTTGAGATCTGTCTGCGCCGTGTGATCGGACTGTGCTCCCGGCAGGAAAAAGTACACACTTTATAGAAACCTGTCCGAGCCGTCGTCATGAGGGACATTCTGTTTAAAATCTCCTTAACCTTCTGGTCCTTGGTTTCTGTAAGTATCAGGACAGGATCTTCTGTACCTTGTACTGTTCACAAATCGCGGGGTGTGTGTGTGATGTGTGATGTTTCGACAGATTGGATACTGACTTTCAAAAGTGAGCGAAGTTTCACCTGGAATGCGATGCAGTCAATTTCACAGCCAACTTTGGTAAAAAGAAATAATCTTTCGATCTCTCCCCCCTCCCCCTCTAATCAATTTATTCTTGTATTTAGCCTAAATCTTGTCAATTCTGTTGCGGATAATCTTGGGGACGGGGCTTGTTTGGGGAAATTACAAACAGTAACTGTTAGCTTACATTCCCATCTAACAATTTAAAATGGTTTTTATCCCTGTTGCCTTTTATAGTGTTACAAATTTGTCGGATTTTGCCTGATTTCAGATTAAATTTAATTGCAGTTTCGATGCCATTGTTGCAATTAATAAAGAACATAATATATATTCGATAGCCCTGTGTCGAAACCGGCTGCAAATATGACGGGGGTCACTGGCTGAGTTTCCAGGCTGCCTTTGAAGGCGGGGGGGCCGATACACAGATTGTTATTGATGCGGATTCAAGTCTTGAGCCCGTCACCTTTTCACCTGCTGTTGCGAACTGTTCCGTTCTGGGCCCCTTCATAATCTGACAACACCGGGCGTTGCTATTAGATTCTAAGAAAGGGGAAAACTTGCATTTATGTAGCGCCTGGTCACGCCGCCGAAAAGAAAGAGATTTTTCTCAGACTTTGCCAGCAAGGAGACTGTTCAAAAATATGAGCGAGTGCGATCCTGTCGGGGCGAGGGGAGCAACAGCATCGCAATGTCAGGACTTTCATCGGACGAAACCGATCTTACCATCTCTCTGGGTGCAATCGATCGCTGGTTCTATATTTTGGAGGACATGCAGAAATAGGATGTAACCGAGGGAAGTTGTACATTAGCGCCTTTTTTGTCTGGTTAAAATACTGTCCGCCAGGTGTGTGTGAATATTCGACCCCGGGTATAAAGTTATTGGGTGGGCAGGGAGGCGCTGAGCTGCAAGTCAGTCGAGTCAGTCAATGCATCTATCGAATCAAACCCAGGGCGGTCGGTAACCTGCATTTATATAGCGCCTGCAACGTGCTAAAACATCCCAAGGTGCTTCACAGGAGCGTACAGTCAAAACCAGACCCCTTCAGTGTTGCACAATAGCACATCTCAAACTCAACCACTTACATAGTAATATTTATAACTTGACGTTTTCGACACGTGAAGCTGATCCCATCCATTATCACATAAATCTAGGCTGACACTCCAGTGCAGTGCTGAGGGAATGCTGCACTGTCGGAGGTGCCGTCTTTCAGATGAGATGATAAGCCGAGGCTCCGTCTGCTCTCTCGGGTGGACGTAAAAGATCCCGTGGCACTATTCCGAAGAAGAGCAGGGGAGTTATCCGTGGTGCCCTGGCCAATATTTATCCTTCAATCCACATTAAAAAAAAATTATCTGGTCATTTTCACATTGTTGTTTGTGGGAGCTTGCTGTGCACAAATTGGCTGCCGCGTTTCCCACATTACAACAGTGACTACACTCCAAAAGTGCTTCATTGGCTGTAAAGTGCTTTGAGATGTCCGGTGGTCATGAAAGGCGCTATATGAATGCAAGCCTTTCTTTTTTCATTCACAACAAGCTATCTGCGCTGTTCCTAGTAGTTTAACAG
This sequence comes from Somniosus microcephalus, assembly GCF_052327205.1. NCBI lineage: Eukaryota > Metazoa > Chordata > Chondrichthyes > Squaliformes > Somniosidae > Somniosus > Somniosus microcephalus. The sequence continues at coordinate 42,463,846 of NC_140991.1, read as the reverse complement.
TGGATGTGTGAGCCGGTGGCACCTGGCATTGTGTGTCCAGTAAACAGCGTGTGTTGTGAGTGCGAGGTGAAGCCTATCCTCCCACTGGTTGAAGTATTAAAGCCTGTGACTGTCCGCAGGTGAGCGGGATCCACCCCGAATGCCGACTGTACCTGGAGATGCAGCGGGAGGAGTTTCGCTGTTTGACTCGACTGAACAAACCCAACAGCACGGATCTCTCGAAAGGTGAGGACAGTGGGGCCGGTGTAACTTTTACTGCCCGTGTGGCACTGGAGGGGAGGCAACTGAGTCAGTCAATGCATCCATTGAATCAACCCCAGGGCGGTCGGCAACATAGTGCCTTCAGTGTTAGCCATGGCTCAGTGGGTAGCACTCTCGCCTCTGAGTCAGAAGGTTGCGGGTTCAAGTCCTGCTCCAGAGATGTAAGCACAAAAATCTAGGCTGACACTCCAGTGCAGTGCTGAGGGAGTGCTGCACTGTCAGAGGGGCCGTCTTTCGAATGAGATGTTAAACCGAGGCCCCGTCTGCTCTCTCAAGTGGACGTAATAGATCTCATGGTGCTATTTCGAAGAAGAGCAGGGGAGTTATCCCTGGTGTCCTGGCCAATGTTTATCCCTCAATCAACACAACACAACGAAAACAGTTTATCTGGTCATTATCACATTACTGTTTGTGGGAGTTTGCTGTGTGCAAATTGGCTGCCGCATTTCTTACATTACAACAGTGGCTCCACTTCATTGGCTGTAAAGTGCTTTGGGATGTACGGTGGTCGTGAAAGGCACTATATAAATGCAAGTCTTTCTTTCAACGTGGTAAAACATCCCAAGGTGCTTCACAGGAGCGTTCAGTGAAACCAAACCCCTTCAGTGTTGCACAAGAGCACATCTCAAACTCAACACTCTGTCCCAAAACTGTAATAATGATCATTAAAAAATATAGAGAGAGAGGGAACTAAAGTTCAATGAATGACAGAGAGTGTAAGCTTCAACAAAAATTAAAAGCATTTGCCAATATAAGAAAGAACTTGCATTTATATAGTGCCTTTGACAACCTCAGGACGTGTCAAAGTGTTTTACAGCCAATGAAGTACTGTTGAAGTGTAGTCACTGTTGTGATATGCTTTGCTTTTTTTTTGGTTGAGTTGACAATTTTAATTAAAACAAACAAAGTAGGTGAGCAACTGAGTCCTGCCGCTGAATAAAAAGTCCAGTTGATAGACTTGTGTATTTAAAAAAATGTTACCATGTTTATGACAATGCTCGGTTTACAGTCAAACACCAAACACAATCTGTGATAGCTGCAGTCCGCAGGCTCCTGGTGAGGGTTTGGGAAACAGCTCACACTTTCCCCTTCACTATATTTTGCACTGTTACCTACTGGATTGAAAATGGTGTTTGTTTGAGTGGCGTTTTCTCTGAAGACTACACGTGCCTTGAACTGATATACGGGTGAGGGGAGGTGCACTCTGGGCATTCGGTGGGTAACTAGATGGCCCGTTTTAACCTGTAAGAAACGCAAGGTGATGAAGCTTTAATTTTTTTTGAAGGTTTCCACCTCACCAGGACTAAGAATTCCTCGAGTGCTGTAGTTACATTATAGAATCATAGGAGCGGGGCGCATGTTTCTGGGGGCGGTGGGGGGCAAACCCAGAAATGCCGGGAACGAGGAGGTCCCACGGAATTTAACGGGAGGACCTCATTATAATTTTTTTTTTACTTGCGTTTCCAGATTTAGAGGCTGGCCTGTTGCTGGGCGAGAAAGCCAGCGGTAGAAGTTGGTAGCCGAGACCTTCGGGGATGGTCCCCGGCGAGCGGAAAAGATCAGGACATCGTGGGGAGGGGGCTCGGAGTGCAGCAGCGAGGAGGGAGTGAGGGAGGGAAAGATCGGAGAGGGAGGCAGAAGGCGGGGGTTGAACCAGCAATTGGGAGGGAGGGGGAGATCATGGGGAGGGAGTTTCAAGGGGAGGATGGTTGGCCGATTGCGGCTAAAGATTTGCTTGGGGGAGCAGGGCCGGGGGCAGGGGTGGGGGTGTGGGGAGCACTCCTGCTCCTCCTGGCCCATAAGCAGTGCTCTAAAAAGTATTTACCTGAAAGTACTTACCAGCTGGATCCAGCTGCTCCCACCTCCCTTTAGCTGCCACGTTTCCCGAGTCCTGGGAAACCTGGCTGGACAGTGTTAAATTCAAATGACTGCCAAGATTACCCGAAACCTGCCGTTAAACCAGAAGTAGGCACGTTCTCAGCAGGTTGAGGTCAGGTTTCACTTATTTGACGATTTACCCCCCACCCGAACCTCTCGCGCTCATCGTGGGCGGGTTAAAATTCCCCCCAGAATGTCTATACCTACTGAATGGGGGAGGGGTGATATTATTACCTGATTACTGTCTGAACATTCTACAACAGACAGCCTTGAATAAAGCACATAGCAGTAGTATTGGATTTTAATCACAGAGTGTGTTTTAATACACCTCAAACCCCCAGTCAGAAGGTACTGCTTTATACAGGGGGGTAGAGATTACATTTTTAGCAGCAGTGTCTAGGCTGGTGTGATAAGTCGTCGCTTTCTGACAGCCATCAGTAAAGCTGTTTCATGCTGTTGCAATCCATTTGCTAGTAAGCACGAGTTCACAACCCAAATCAATCCATAATTTAGCAACTATTTTGGTGACAATTGGCAGTCTTGTCCAGACAGGCCCAAATGAGAGTAGGTATCGGGGAAACAGCGATGACACCAGGAGATTACAATGTTTGACCCAGTAGAGGTGGGAGCTGGGTCTCAAGTCAAGAAAATAAATCAGTGAAATTAAAATCAAATAAAAACAAAAGCCCTTCGAGGAAGAGAGAAAAAGATTAGATTAATGTTTTGGGTAGAGATCCTGATCACAACTAGAGAGGGAAGGTGGGGGAGCTTCCATATAGGACTGACTGAAACAAAGTGGGGTGGAGAGGGAGTGGGGAGGGGAACAATAGGTCAAGGTAACCTAAAGACAGCACAAACGGGAGTCAGCGGGTTTAATAGTGAGAATGAATTTTCTAAAAACAACAACTGGAAAGAGGTGGAAAATGCGAAGGTGACCTCAGTCAAGCTAAAGATGCTTTGCAAATTATTTAACAACTGATTAATTTAAAGGTTTTTGTTTCCATGAAGATTTGGAAAACCCAAGAGTCACAGAGCAATTGAGGGCAATTTTAACCTAACCCGCTCGTCGGGAAACTGATGGACTCGGGTGCAGCACTAGTTTTGCACCCCGTTCAATTTTATTGTCCATTAAAGTCAATTGAGTGTAATATTGGACGAGGTTCCACCCGATCCCGTGGGTTAGGTTAAAACTACCCCATTACGTCCCAAGAATGTTGCTACAGTTTTTGTTTTGATCCACATGTTTTATTTTCTGATGTGCAAATAAGGAAATAGTAAATAGAATTGATGTCATCTCATTGACTTCCACTATGTTCTTGATGCAGTGATGTCATTTGAATGCCATCTCCTCTGGTACAGCCACAACCCTACAGAGTGTGATGGATAATGCAAGGCCTTTAAAGCCAATCCAACTGCAAGGATGTACTGTGACTCTTCTGTTCCTGAGTTCTGTAAATCTTTACGGAAATTTTTTTAACAAATTCATTGTCATTAAATAAGACCATTTCAAGTCCAAAGTTAATATTGCTATTCTCTGTTAATTTAAAAAAGACAAATGTGTGTTCTATTCCTTAAGCAGGAGCGAAACCCACCTTTTAAAACATTAATAGGTTATTTCATTACTAAATTGTTGGTGAAAAATAGATTCACTCGAGTCTGTCTTAAAGTAAAAGTACACAGTTTATTAACAGAACATTCAGGGAGAAGAGCCTTAGACCCCGCGGTCTAGTGGTCACCTTCTCACCGTTACAGTGATATCAAACTTCTTTTATACAGGCAAAACACTACACACAAATGTGTTCACCCAATTATGTTCCCCCAGCAACAATTCTCTTGTCCTCATCCAATCATGTTCCCCCAGCAACAAGATATTGAAACTTCACACAAATGTGTTCATCCAATTATGTTCCCCCAGCAACAATTCTCTTGTCCTCATCCAATCACGTTCCCCCAGCAACAAGGTATTAAAACTTCTTTTATACATTATAGCAAAATATTACACACAGGTGTCTTCAACCAATCACGCTCCCTCAGCAACAACTCCCCTGTCCTCACAGGAATGATATGGAACCTTCTAGAACTTTGGGCAGTTAATTACAAAACGGGCAGTTTTGCAGCTACCAATTATAGTACTGTAACTCATCAATACATCCAAAGGGCTTCCAGCAAATAGTTTGCAGAAGGCTGCACCACTGAATAATTGTGAAATATTTAGTGTTTCCCACATTCAATAACTGTTCAACAATTGACCATTAGTGTTAGGGGGATTACAATATGTGGGGTTACGGGGATAGGGTGGGGTATGTGTCGGTGCAGGCTCGATGGGCCGAAATGGCCTCTATCTGCACTGTGGGGTTTCTGTGATTCTGTGATTCTGTGAATAATGTCAAGCAGAATGGTTTTAATGGGAGCAGAAACAAACAGTTATTTCCTGCCCTGTCTTAAGCTGAGTTTGTTTTGTCTTGTGCCATTGTTTCTTATTTACAAGTTCACTTCTTACAATACATTCTTTAACTCTTTATGTTGCTGCTTTAAGCTATATAATTTTCACCCTAACAGTCCCTCCTGTTGGTCCCTGATCAAAACTTGATTTGTCCTGGGAACCAATGTACCAGGGTAAAAATGGCGGCATGCAGCTCCTTGTTATCCGTTTACGAAATCCAACAACGATCGCAATTGTTTATGACACTCTTGATGATTCCTTTATGCCATTATTGGCTATTGTCCATTTTGATCCTTCATTCTTATCTGATGTGTCAAAAACACGTCCTTCTCTTTGATATCCATTTTCTCCTTTTCTTTTGTCCGTGTTTCCTCCTTCATCTGTTTATCTGTTTCTTCTTGTGCCTTATGCCATAACCACTGGTTGAACCCTACTCTATCTCTAAGACATTTCTTATACAAATATTCATACAAACGTTACCTGCGCATAAGCATTTTCCATCTAACTGTTTGTACTCCTAAATAAACAAAGCTCTCTCTCGAACGTTACAATACTCCTGTCCGACTGGTGCGGCAGGTACAGCATCTTTTGCCAATTGGGCACAACAACATTTTATCGCTAAGAATTCACAGTACATTAGGATTATTATAACAAAGACCAACATCAATCCATGTAACAATGAGGGTCCGATTGATCGCAACCACCCGGTTGTCCAATTCCACAGAGTCGATTCAGGTGGTTGTCTTAAGTTTTCCCACCTCCTTCCGAATATGTTCGACCAAATTAGTTATATTTTCTGAACTGTCAGGAATGTATGTGCAACACTCAGATCCTATCAGGGCACATGTTTCACCCTTCTCCGCTAGCAGATAATCTAGAGCCATTCTATTCTGTAAGGCAACTGTGCGTATTGCCACCATCTCGGTGTTAATTTTACTCAGTGACTCAGCCATATCATTGGCTACTTCCTCAAGAATCGAGGCTACAGGCCGAATTTCTTTTATTGCCCTGGCTGTTCCATACCCGGGGAATAGGATAGCAAAGAATCATTCTGTTTCAGTAATAGCTCTTTTGGATCGATAATGATAATGATTTGCTAGAGAGGGCAAGTGATAAATGTATGGCACCACATATGCCAGGTAACATGATCCTGTCCAGCCCCGTGGCAACCAGGGGTATGCATTGTGGCCACAAAGCATGTCCCATTGTACGAGGTGGTTTTATCAATATCAAACCCTGCAGATACCAGGGAGTAGTTGAAAGTACCTGTCTGGTTGGCGTATGGGACTTCCAGTGTACAACCATAATACTGAGAGAACGTATAAAGGGGAAACCCATCAGCAGTACCAGTTACTGCAAAATTATACGCGCACTGACTAGTGCCTACTAATATTCCCCCAGTCAAATTCCTTACTAAACATATTGTCCCCGGTAGCCTTCCCATACCTGTGGCCTTGGTGAGGGTGAGGAAAGGAGGCTGTTGGGAGCGGTCGTACCCTGGTTGGTACCACCCTTCGAAGGTATTCATATAATATCCCCCCGCTTCCCAGGGCTCTGCAGATATGGGGTAAAATGACAAAGTAGAGGATGCCTCTCTCTTTCCGTCTTTTACCACAGACGCAACTCTTATCATCCTGGGGGATTGGCGTGTGCCATTCTGGTATATATACCACTCTACTACTTCTGACAGATTAAGTGGGACAGGTCTAAGAGGAATCACTCCTTTAGAGTGGATAGGGATTTGGGTACATACCCAACAACCTCCTTCCTTATTGTTTTCCGTAGCATATTTGTGGGACATATACAAAAATTTATTCACCTTCAGTTCTCTACGTCGCTTGTTATCATTCTCTGGTCCAGGGACCTGTCTCATCATAACAATTAGGCAGGCACCCACTACACACGCACATAACAGCAGTATCCCTTTTTCCATTATTACAACAGTTGTCCCCTTTTTTTTTAACAAGAACTGGAAATCACGCACGCATTACGCTTGCATTAACATCGAACAATTCTTATCACTTTATGTTAACAACTTCCCAAAGGCTATATCGCCAACCCTAACTGCTTGTTGCTTGTAGATTCTATTCTCCTGTGGGGATGAATAAAATATCATCATTAGCTTAAGTCCTTGAACATAACCATTTGGACTTCCTCCCGCCTTGGGGCTAGTTGGGGTCAGCAGGATTGTTCCCATACGTACTTCAGGATGCGCCCCAAGGTGTATCCCATTAGGATAATACATATTATCCATACCAATGTTTGTACTATCATCCATTCCCATTCTTTGTATTGCCTGATATATTCTTCGCTATCTGTAAAGGGTATCTGTTCTGGTGTAGCCATTGCTAAGCTGATGAAGGGTCATAGACTTTCAACTGCGTCCAGTGCTTCCATCATCCCATGCCCTTCATATCAATGCAAGCACACGTATCCCCACTAATTAGAATTTGGTATGGCCCTGACCACTTTGGTGCAAATCCGGGTTTCTCAGGTAGATTTTTAACCATTACCTTAGTCCCCGCCGGAGGAATGTACGGGAGCGCAGTTAACTCCAAATCTTTGTCCTTTTCCTCCTGCCGATGCCGAGTTTGTTGCCTCATTTCTTTCAACTGGTCACTTAATTCCAATACGCATCTACGGATTTTGTCCTTGAGGGGGCCTACCTCTTCCCCACCAGTTATTATTCCATGGGAAAGCCGCATTGCCCTTCCCGTCATTAATTCGTATGGGGATAAGCCCGTCGTTCGATTCATTCGTTCCACCATCCCGGAACTTTGGGGATGATAGGGGATGTGGAATTTTTGTTTTATTCCTATCCATTCACATATCTTTTTCACTACAGCTCCTGTAAAATGTGTCCCTTGGTCGGAATCGATCTGTACTGGCACTCCCCATCTGGGAATTACTTCTTCTGCCATGGTTTTAGTTACAGTGGTGGCTGTACAATCCCGAGTCGCAAACGCCTCAACCCATCTGGTGAATTGATCTATGATTACCAAACAATATTTTCGTCCCCTGGATGTGGGAAGTGGACCTGTGAAGTCTATCTGTATATTTTCCCATGGCCCCCGTGGTCGGGGTTGGTGGGCTAATCGTATCTTTATCAGTCGCCCTGGGTTATACTGTGCACACCTCAGGCACCGTTGACAGTACTTTGCTGCGTCCTTTCCCAAACCCGGCCACCACCATTCTTTACTTAATAACTCAATCATTGCTCCCCTTCCTGTGTGGGTATCCCTGTGGTGCAATTCCAGGAGTATCTGTCAGATACATGTTGGAGCCACCACCTTTCCATCCTTTCGCCAGATTCCCCCGGAATCTGGCCTGCCCCCTGCGTGATGCCACTCTTGTCTTTCTCCTTCAGAGACATCTTTGTGCAACTCACTGATGTCTATGTGTTCTACCTGGACGCTTGACACTCTCTCCTCAACTAGTTCTTGTTCAAGGGCTTGTCTTGCTGCTAAATCTGCAGCCTGATTCCCTTTTTGCTCTGGGCTTTCCACCTTCTGGTGTGCCTTTATTTTTACCACGGCTGCTTGTAAGGGAGCCTCTGCGGCTTCCAAGAGAGCCTTTATCCATTCCTCATGTTTGACGGAATCCCCCCCCAGCTGTCAGAAACCCCCTTCTCCCCCAAGCGGTCATATAATCGTGTACTACTCCGAAGGCATATCTACTATCTGTATATATATTGGCTGTTTTCCCCTTTGCCAATTCCAACGCCTTTGTTAAAGCTACTATCTCCACTACCTGCGCCGATAACCCACCATCGAGTCGTCCTGACGCCTCGGTTTTCAACTGCCCATTGACCACCGCCCATCCTGTATGTGGGGCCCCCTCAATGTACTTTCTAGACCCATCAATGTACAAGGTGACTTGTGCTCCTTCCAACGGTTCATCTCGTATTTTTCCTTCCCCTACTTCATCGTCTACGTCAGCACATCTATGGGGGTCGCCTGCCCCCGACATACCTTCCGCCGGGTTTTCCCCTGTATCACGGACAATCAAAACTGACTTGTCTTGGGGAATCAGGACCACCTCCCAATGCGCTCTGCGCATGTTGGACACTGACCATAGCCGCACAATCCAGTGCCGCCACACACCGTGATAGTCCTGCCACAACTGGTGACTGTTGCGTAGAATAATACGCTACTGGGCGTCTTCTGTCCCCATGTTGCTGCGTCACCACTGCTGCGTAGAATCCTCCCTCATTCTCACAGTGGAGATGGAAGGGTTTCTCCATATCGGGTAATCCCAGCCCGGGGGCCGCCATTAAGGCTTGTTTCAAATCCCCATATGCGCTCTCCTGCTCAGGTCCCCAGTCAATCCCGGCATTACCGGGGTTCCCTCCTTTTACCAGTCTCTGAATTGGCTCTGCTATTGCTGCAAAGTTTGGGTTGAAATTCCTGCTGTAATTAAACAACCCCAAGACCTTCCTGACTTGCTTTTTTTTTCTTACTACGGCCTGCATTACTAGCCTCGATACTTCGCTCACGTCTTTTCTCAGCTTCTCGTTTCCAGTCCCCAAATGCTGACCAATTCACCTTCTTCTTACCACTCCTCCCTGGGTCTCTATTTAAGAGGCACTCCTCGAGACACGTTATCCTGTCGAGGTTAAATGTACCATCTGGTGGAAATGGCCTATTTCCCTTTTTGGTCCATTTTACCCATTTTGGTAAGTCATTTATTGATGTCTGACCACAATTCTGGAGCATATAACAGGCTGGTGTGCCTTTTTCTGGTATTTTGCTTGCTCCAGCACCCATTCTTAATGGTTGAGGTTATCACAGGTATTCGGTATCACAATCCTTCCGTTCCAACCGAGTTCTCTACGCCCACTTCACCTGGCCGTCACGTGACCCATTTGGGCTCTTAATTCGGGCTCAGTCTGGGTGTGTGAGATACTGTTGGACACGGACCATGGGTGTGTCGATCAACCGATCACTGTTTACTCTCCACCAATTTAAGTGTTTCTGAGACACAACCTCCCTTATTGAGTTCCCTGTAATGTCTTCCTACGAGCTCACAGACAATTGACGCACAAAAATACGCACATAATAATATTACGAAGATAATAAAAACTGGGAAAACCCAAAGGGGTATACAGATCATAATCCTTATGCTCTAACTAAACATATAGTCAATTCTCAGTCTGCGTTGTACGCCCCTACAGACTGAGTCCATAACACAGCAACTGAACAACTTTAAGATCCTATCACACAAGGATCGATCCTATCAAACAAGGATCACGTCCCTTCTTATTTTTCCCTATCACACAAGGGTGATTGTTTCCATTACACAAGAAACAGGGACCTTCTTAACCTGACGACGTCTTTCTTACCTTCCCCTTATACAATCTGCCCGGCCTGTTCCAGGGTTCGAGTTTTCGGAATCTGTCTCTTACCGTCAAGCTGAAAGAGGAAGTGATTACGAAAATTTCAACTCAACCCTGAAATGAGTCTTATAGATCGCAGTACTCCTGCCGAGACAAACAGACTACACTCGCACGCCGTCCAAGGAAGGGCCCCTTTAGTGACTAAAATATCCCCGATAACTGGCCAGTTAGGGTCCTTCCTTAGAGAGTCACCGTGTTTTTGTCCGTTTACTCACCGGCAAGTAGTAAGCGATCTCAGTGGACCCTCCAAGTAATACTGTCGAAATCTCGACTCCGAGTAAGACTCTATCACACAAGCAGTACCGTCAGATTGTTAGTTTATTTTACTTGTGCACAAGGGGAGCGTGCCTAGTCAAGGGCTAGGCTAGCAACTCCGAAAATCATCAGCAATTGCAGCATATTTATACACTTAAGTAAACAAGTTCCTCTAGTGGTGCAGTGGCTTCCGCCTTGTTGTAAGGTGGGGGCCTTTCCTCAACCCCCCTTCCTGCGGCGCATTGTCCCACATTTATTTCAATCCAAAGTTCTGACCTGTCCATCCTATATCCATCTTTCCATTGTGTTCCATTTTTCCAGGAACTCATTTTCCTGTTCCAATACTTCTATCCTTTCTCAATGCCTCATCAATCTACAGCGCAATTCGCTATTCTTTTGTATCATTGATACTAATTGATTTACCAAAATGACTCCCGCCTTTTTGCCTCTTTTTTGTTTCTGTTTATCCCACCACTCCCTCTGAGCGTCTGGCGTCTGAAATGGGTCCCACTCGTCCTTCCACATCTTGTCTACCATACCCTTCCGGTCATCTGCATCGAACCTCGCGAGAGACCCAGGGGGTTCCCCCTCTATTTCTTTCCCCGATGCCATAACTAGTCCAACTTCAGACTTACCTTCGGCTGAGTTCCTCTATTCGGGCTGGTCTGCGACTCCTGAAATAATTTCTGGTTAGACAATTTTGGCGTTTGCATCTCAATTTGGACCTACTCTTACCCTTTCTCCTATGTTCACTTCCTTCTTACACAGTCAGACACATATATAGTCCTCGACCTCACGATCCTAGGATACTTTTGAGTCTCTCAGCCTACTTAATCCTGGCCATCACGTGGGGCCCAATTGCTGTCTTAATTCCGGCTCAGGCTAGGATTGATGAGACAGGTATCCTCCTTGTCTGTGTCGATCAGTCAAGTACCATTCATTCCTTCATGACTTTTATCGCAACACAGTGTTCCCTATTTCATATAATTCACACCATACAACTGTGTTCTCCTACCTCTTGCAGACTTTTACTTGATTCGTGATGCTACGGCACTGTTCCTCCGCCTCCCAAGATGACTCAACTTCTGGACGGTCAAAATTTGACTTCTCGTCCGGGTTCACTGGTGCGGGCGGTCTTTCAGTTCCAGAGCATCCTGCTGACTACGCCAATTGTTGGTGAAAAATAGATTCACTCGAGTCTGTCTTAAAGTAAAAGTACACAGTTTATTAACAGAACGTTCTGGGAGAAGAGCCTTAGACCCCGCGGTCTAGTGGTCACCTTCTCACCGTTACAGTGATATCAAACTTCTTTTATACAGGCAAAACACTACACACAAATGTGTTCACCCAATTATGTTCCCCCGGCAACAATTCTCTTGTCCTCATCCAATCACATTCCCCCAGCAACAAGATATTGAAACTTCACACAAATGTGTTCATCCAATTATGTTCCCCCAGCAACAATTCTCTTGTCCTCATCCAATCACGTTCCCCCAGCAACAAGGTATTAAAACTTCTTTTATACATTATAGCAAAATATTACACACAGGTGTCTTCAACCAATCACGCTCCCTCAGCAACAACTCCCCTGTCCTCACAGGAATGATATGGAACCTTCTAGAACTTTGGGCGGTTAATTACAAAATGGGCAGTTTTGCAGTTACCAATTACTGTAACTCATCAATACATCCAAAGGGCTTCCAGCAAATAGTTTGCAGAAGGCTGCACCACTGAATAATTGTGAAATATTTAGTGTTTCCCACATTCAATAACTGTTCAACAATAATGTCAAGCAGAATGGTTTTAATGGGAGCAGACACAAACAGTTAATTCCTGCCCCGTCTTAAGCTGAGTTTGTTTTGTCTTGTGCCATTGTTTCTTATTTACAAGTTCATTCTTTAACTCTTTATGTTGCTGCTTTAAGCTATATAATTTTCACCCTAACAAAATGAAGTTGAACATCCCTCCTTTCCACAAAATAAACCCCCAATGACCAGCCCTTAAATTATTTGAAGTTATTAACTGCTTGGGTTCACCCATTACATCCACAGTCTCAGAAAGTCTGTATTCTAATCAATTCTCCTGCCTCATGTTCTCTCCTCCTTTACCCCTAAGCATTCAGTGACACTTACCACCCTCTCCAGCAGGTCAGCTTTTGGAAAGGTTCAATTTTCAGTAGCCCGCTGTAGAAACATAGAAACATAGAAGATAGGAGCAGGAGCAGGCCATTCGGCCCTTCAAGCCTGCTCCGCCATTCAATGAGATCATGGCTGATCATCCAAATTCAGTACCCTGTCCCTGCCTACTCCCATATCCCTTGATCCCTTTAGCCTCAAGAAATATATCCAAATCTTTCTTGAATATATTTAATGAACTGGCCTCCACCGCCCTCTGTGGCAGAGAATTTCACAGGTTCACCACTCTCTGGGTGAAGAAATTCCTCCTCATTTCAATCCTAAATGGCTTACCCCTTATCCTTAGACTATGACCCCTGGTTCTGGACTCCCCGGCCATCAGAAATATCCTTTCTGCATCTAGTCTGTCCAGACCTGACAGAATTTTATAGGTTTCGATGAGATCCCCTCTCAATCTTCTAAACTCCAGTGAGTATAAGCCCAATTGACACAATCTCTCCTCGTACGTCATTCCTGCCATCCCAGGTATCAGCCTGGTGAATCTTCGCTGCACTCCCTCCATGGCAAGAACGTCCTTCCTCAGGTAAGGTGACCAAAACTGCACACAATACTCAAGGTGCGGTCTCACCAAGGCCCTGTACAACTGCAGCAAGACATCCTTGTTCTTGTACTCAAACCCTCTTGCTACGAAGGCCAACATACCATTTGCCTTCTTAACCGCCTGCTGCACCTGCATGCTTACCTTCAGCGACTGGTGCACAAGAACACACAGGTCCCTTTGCACTTCCCCTTCTCCTAATCTATTGCCATTCAAATAATAATCTGCCTTCCTGTTTTTGCCACCAAAGTGGATAACCTCACATTTATCCACATTATAGTGCATTTGCCATGTTTCTGCCCAATCACCCAACCTGTCCAAATCGTACGGGAGTTTCATGACATCCTCCTCACAGCATACCCTCCCACCCAGCTTTGTGTCGTCTGCAAATTTGGAGATATTACATCCAATTCCCTCGTCCAGATCATTAGTATATATTGTGAACAGCTGGGGTCCTAGGACCGATCCTTGCAGTACCCCACTAGTCACTGCCTGCCACTCGGAAAATGACCCGTTTATTCCAACTCTTTGCTTTCTGTCCGCCAACCAGTTCTCTATCCAAGTCAATACCTTGCCCCCAATCTCATGTGCCTTAATTTTGCACGCTAACCTCTTATGCGGGACCTTATCGAAAGCCTTCTGAAAGTCCAAATACACCACATACACTGGTTCTTCCTTATCTATTTTCCCAGTTACATCCTCAAAAAATTCCAGTAGATTAGTCAAGCATAATTTACCTTTTGTAAATCCATGTTGACTTTGTCCGATCCTGTCACTGCTTTCCAAGTGCTCTGCTATTACATCTTCTATAATGGACTCTAGCATTTTCCCCACTACCGATGTCAGGCTTACCGGTCTATACTTCCCCGCTTTTTCTCTGCCACCTTTTTTGAATAGTGGGGTAACATTAGCTACCCTCCAATCCATGGGTACTGTTCCAGAGTCTATCGAGTTCTGGAAGATGACCAGCAATGCATCTACTATTTCTAGGGCCACTTCCTTAAGTACCCTGGGATGTAGATTATCAGGCCCTGGGGATTTATCGGCCTTCAGTCCCATCAATTTTCCTAACATCATTTCCCTACAAATACTGATTTCTTTCAGTTCCACTCTTTCTTCAGACCCTATGTTCCGTGGTATTTCTGGGAGGTTATTTGTGTCCTCCTTTGTGAAGACAGAACCAAAATATGTATTTAGTTGGTCACCATTCCTTTGCTCCCCATTATAAATTCCCCCGATTCTGACTGCAAGGGACCTACGCTTGACTTCACCAATCTTTTTCTCTTTACATATCTATAAAAGCTTTTACAGTCAGTTTTTATGTTCCGTGAAAGCTTACTCTCATATTCTATTTTCCCTTTCTTAATTAATCCCTTTGTCCTCCTTTGTTGAATCCTAAACTGCTCCCAATCCTCAGGATTATTGCTTTTTCTGGCCAATTTGTATGTCCTCTCCTTGGATCTTATGCTATCCCTAATTTCCCTTGTTAGCCATGGTTGAGTCACCTTTTTTGTTTTATTTTTATGCCAAACTGGGATGAACAACTTCTGTAGTTCATCCATTCGGTCTTTGAATGTTTGCCATTGCCTATCCACCGTCAACCCTTTGAGTGCCATTCCCCAATCAATCCTACCCAACTCGCTCCTCAGACCATCGTAGTTTCCTTTATTTAAATTGAGGACCCTAGTTTCTGAGTCAACTACTTCATTCTCCATCTTAATGAAGAATTCGATCATATTATGATCACTCCGACCCAAGGGGCCTCGTACAACAAGATTGCTAATTAATCCTTTCTCATTACATAATACCCAGTCTAAGATGGCCTGATCTCTGGTTGGTTCCTCGACATATTGGTCCAGGAAACCATCCCGTAAACACTCCAGGAATTCCTCCTCCACAGTATTGTTACTAATTTGGTTAGCCCAATCTATATGTAGATTAAAGTCACCCATGATGACTGCCGTGCCCTTATTGCACGCTTCTTTAATTTCCCTTTTGATGCCATCCCCAACCTCCGCCTTACTGTTTGGAGGTCTATATACCACTCCCACTAATGTTTTTTTCCCCTTAGTATTTCTCAATTCTACCCATACAGATTCCACCTCATCAGAGCTGTGTGTCAGATACGCTCTTAGCCTGAATGAACTACAAGCTAACACTTGAAAATGCTTCATAAACATCCCTCCAAACCTGACCCCATCAGCCCACGTTCAATTCCTATACCCTCTGAGGAGGTACAACTTACCTGAGCAAGTAAGAAAGTGCCGTTGGTACAGTGAGATTTTCTTGCTCTGACTCCCATCAATTCCTCCACCTCAGTGAGCTTCCGCTAGTTGAAGGATTTTCCAACCCTCTACTCCAATACGTGCTTCTTCTATGCATGTTGAAACTGGCACACACATATATAACATTGAGTTTGCTGCATATCTTCCATCAAATGGAATAAGAAAGCAAAACTTGCATTTCTATAGCACCTTTCACAGCCACCGGATGTCTCAAAGCGCTTTACAGCCAATGAAGTACTTTTGAAGTGGCGTCATTGTTGTAATGTGGGAATAAATGATGGACAAGTGCCAATCAAATACTTTTGGGGGCTAAAAGCAGCTTTTGATACTAAATGTGGCAACACCTCACACCTTTGACACTTGGCTGAGTTTCACCCCTCATAAAATCTCCCTCAGGTTTGAAGGTCTGTGAGCAGGTGCATATCTTTGCTAATAAACTGCTCGTATCAATATATCATCCAGAAAATAATACTGTGTGGATGCAACATGCAGCGACTCAACCTAATATGTAAATTAATGTAAAAGTTGCTGTTCTCATTTTTTCCCCCTTTATTTCATTGTATGTTTCCCTGAAAAAGCATTCCAATTCACAGCCCATAATTCCCAGCACAACACATTGTACTCCTCAGTACACCAAGTCCTTGCCTGATACTAAATCTGACTCCCAGCAACCAAGCAACTGAAGCAACTAAACTAGCTCCAGGCCCGTGCTGCTTTGACATTAGCCTGTTCAATATCCACAAATGATGACAGCGATGATGTGAATGTAGCTAACTCAATACCTAATGTCATAGCATGAGACAGCACAGTGATCATGGGAATCGTTGTGTAAAAATATTACATTTATTTAACGTTAAGTGTCTGCAACACTATGCTGAGGCATGCTAACCTTTTACTTTAATTGCCATTAATATGAGCCAAAGTTAACACTGAGCTCCTTGATAGCTATAGTAGCTGTGAGGCAGTGAAGCCTTTCTTTAATAGAAACATAGAAAAATAGGAGCAGGAGTGGGCCATTCGGCCCTTCGAGCCTGCTCCACCATTCAATATGATCATGGCTGATCCTCTATCTCAATACCATATTCCCGCTCTCTCTCCATACCCGTTGATGCCTTTTGTGTCTAGAAATCTATCTATCTCCTTCTTAAATATATTCAGTGACTTGGCCACCACAGCCTTCTGTGGTAGAGAATTCCACAGGTTCACCACCCTCTGAGTGAAGAAATTTCTCCTCATCTCAGTCTTAAATCTCCTACCCCTTACCCTGAGACTGTGACCCCTCATTCTAGAAACCCCAGCCAGGGGAAACATCCTTCCTGCATCCAGTCTGTCTAGCCCTGTCAGAATTTTATACGTTTCAATGAGGTCCCCTCTCATACTTCTAAACTCTAGTGAATACAGGCCTAGTCGACCCAATCTCTCCTCATACGACAGTCCTGCCATCCCAGGAATCAGTCTGGTGAACCTTCGCTGCACTCCCTCTATGGCAAGTATATCCTTTATTAGGTAAGGAGACCAAAACTGCACACACTACTCCAGGTGTGGTCTCACCAAGGCCCTGTACAACTGTAGTAAGACATCCTTACTCCTGTTACCAAACATTAACAAGGCACAAACCTTTTAAAGATGTTATCCATTGGTTATCGGTGGAAACAATTGGAGAGAAGTTAATGACAAAATATTGAATGTTTTTAACAGCTGATATCTAAAATTGTGACGATTGTAAGATTCGCATAATTTCCACATTTCCCCAAAGGTTATTATTGATAAAAGGGGCCCTGCATGGACATTTTTAGAAAGGGTACCCAAAGATGGCGTCCGCACCTCGTGGCCAAAAGCCTGCAAGATTTTAAAAGCTTGGACTCTGTGGCACAAGCAGCTTTTGGGGAATTCGAAACCAAAGCTGCAATTTCTGTGAAGAAAGACTTTTGTATTTTTGAAAAGCAGACAGCAGGACTCTGAATTATGCATTAAGCCAAATTGCAGACAGACCAAAACCAGTTAGGCCTATACTTGAGGCCATCAAGTTGTTTGCATAAATAATCGGAAACAGCTTAAGGAAGCCATCGAGGCTGGGCAGGCCAATTAAGATGCATTAATAACAATACAGCTCAGACATCAGGCCATTAGGTGCGATCAACGGCCATCTAAAAACAGTTAGTTTAGATTACTACAATTATTTAAACTAGCCTGCCAAGATTGGGACAATGAACTAACCTGATTTGGCGCGCAGATAAGGGTTTTCGTAAGGAGTATAACTGAAGGCTCCGGGTAGCAATCTCTCTCTCTTGCTCTTGCTCTTGACTCTGCTCTCTGCTCTCGTGGCTCCGGCCTCGTGGGCTGCCGCTCATACTCGTGCGCTGGCCTCGTGGCGGGTTCTCTTCCCGGAGCAGATTTTCAGTAGCCAGTTACACCATACCAACTGTAAGGAAGGGGAACGAGACCCCAGTCCATAGCCATCCAGGACGCCCAGGCCGCAGAAAGGGGCGAGACGAAGTCGAGCAGGTAGCCCAGGACTTGTATAGTAGTCCGGCGAGACGAGATGAGTGGAGACGAAGAAGACGATAATAACTCGATAAGGGCAGAGTAGGGCAGCAAAAAACGCATCGATAAGTAAACCAAGCGCCTAGTTAGAAGCTGGCGCTTGGGAAGACAAGTATCTCGTTGAACACTGCGAAAACGCAGGTGGCCACGCCATGACGAATAGACTGGTGTTCTTAAGCTTGGGTAGGAAAATCTAGGCAGTTAAAACTGCCAACTGCCCTGCAGGCACGACAGTGCCGCCAACGACCGCCCGAGGGAGAAGAAGAGGAGAACCCATCGCGACGAGACGACGACGGCAGCAGAGGGGAGAAGGTGTGTCGCAGTAGCAGATCCAGCACCGCGCCCCTGAAGACCACATGGCGACGGGTACCTAGAAGGACCAGAAACCAGACTTCAAAACTCGCACTCGTTAACAGTTGGCTTTTATCTTTGGATTGGTGAGCATGAATTCTGGCCCCTCATTGCTTACTCTAGTTAGGTATAAGGGATGGGATAAGGATAAGGGGATTGTTAAGATAGTTTGTTTTCCCTCGATGTGCCGTGTGTTCCCCATTCCCTGTATAAGTATAGCTATTTTGTATTTGCCTGTAATTTTATACTAGTAACTTCTCATAAGTTTGTGGTAATTTCTATTTCAATAAAATCTTGGTTTTCTCACATCCAAACCACCTGTCTACTCGAGTCTTTTCTGTATCACCGCCTGTACCTAAGTCCAGTGTCTAGAACCCAGGGGCGTGGGAGTGATTTGAACCGCTCACAAACAGTCAGGGGCATAACTGACTGGGCGCACGCGCCAACCACACCACCCCCTACACGATCATGAATATACTTTTGCTTCACTGGTTTAGGGAGTTAGGAGTTAGACTAACTTCACAGCGCCGCTCCCTGTAAATCCACAGGATACCAATCGGAAGTATGGAAGCCCATTTTCCGTGCATGCACTCAGCACAGTGGCATTGTTAAGGGTACCATTGATGCCAAGCAGTGGGAGGGCATTGCGTTTACCATTAGCTGTAGTCTCCTGGTGTAAAAGCAATTATAGCTGTGTCTCTGATCCCGAGATGCTGGAGGTGGGGTATAAGAGTAACTGAGAACATACTGGATAGTATTATGATAGAATCATTCCCTCAGCTGAATTGCAGAGCTGTGAGATTTCAGCAGCCAAAATAAAGTTATGCTGCACAGTTACATGAACATTTATTTTTCAATTTTTGTTACAATGTTTTTTGCTTACAACACATTGGTATATATATTACGTAGCATGCATTTTAATAGTTATAAAATATGCTGGATTCTCGCAGGCCTGCACAACAACAGTATATTTGTAAAGGTAAGGGAGTGAAGGGTTATGGGGAGAGGGCAGGGAAGTGGAGTTGAGGCCAAGATCAGATCAGCCATGATCTTATTGAATGGCGGAGCAGGCTCGAGGGGCCAAATGACCTACTCCTGCTCCTACATCTTATGTTCTTATGTAGCACTCCTAAAATCTACCATATTATGTTTGCCAGTACAGGAAACTCTCATTTAAATATCAGGAATTCTCTATTAACTGGCAAAATTAATACTCCGAAAACAACACCTCAGTAACCGGAAATGTTGCCGAGTCCGAGTCACGTAAGCAGTATTTATCAGCCTGTACTGAAGCGGTTTCTGTCCCTTTCTCCTCTCTCTCTCTCTCTCTCTCTCTCTCTCGTGTATATACACCAGGAGGTGACCACAAAGACCACTTACTTCCACCTCCACCACACCATCACTCGGAGCAGCAGGGAGCAGCGAGGAGGAGCCCGGCTTAAAAACCGGCGGCAGTTGCGAGGCCCGACCACTCGGAGCAGCAGGGAGCAGCGAGGTGGAGCCCGGCTTAAAAACCGGCGGCAGTTGCGAGGCCCGACCACTCGGAGCAGCAGGGAGCAGCGAGGAGGAGCCCGGCTTAAAAACCGGCGGCAGTTGCGAGGCCCGACCACTCGGAGCAGCGGGGAGCAGCGAGGAGGAGCCCGGCTTAAAAACCGGCGGCAGTTGCGAGGCCCGACCACTCGGAGCAGCGGGGAGCAGCGAGGAGGAGCCCGGCTTAAAAACCGGCGGCAGTTGCGAGGCCCGACCAATCGGAGCAGCGGGGAGCAGCGAGGAGGAGCCCGGCTTAAAAACCGGCGGCAGTTGCGAGGCCCGACCACTCGGAGCAGCAGGGAGCAGCGAGGAGGAGCCCGGCTTAAAAACCGGCGGCAGTTGCGAGGCCCGACCACTCGGAGCAGCGGGGAGCAGCGAGGAGGAGCCCGGCTTAAAAACCGGCGGCAGTTGCGAGGCCCGACCACTCGGAGCAGCGGGGAGCAGCGAGGAGGAGCCCGGCTTAAAAACCGGCGGCAGTTGCGAGGCCCGACCACTCGGAGCAGCGGGGAGCAGCGAGGAGGAGCCCGGCTTAAAAACCGGCGGCAGTTGTGAGGCCCGACCACTCGGAGCAGCGGGGAGCAGCGAGGAGGAGCCCGGCTTAAAAACCGGCGGCAGTTGCGAGGCCCGACCACTCGGAGCAGCAGGGAGCAGCGAGGAGGAGCCCGGCTTAAAAACCGGCGGCAGTTGCGAGGCACACCAAATCAACAGCAGAGGAGTGAGGTAAAAAGTAATCAGAGTGTGACGTCACCAGGGAGCAGGTAAGTGATTGGTTGGTGAGTATTTCTCTCTTTTCAATACAAGCTTGACTTCTGTGGTGTTAAATTTCTAGGGTCTCTGGTGTAGCGGGGACAGTTGGTAAATAAAGCGCCCTAGAGTATACCTGTAACTGGGGTATTGAATAAATTTTTTAATTAATTAAAGGAGTAAGTCATGGCAGGAGAGCTCAGACCCGTGTTCTGCTCCTCTTGCTCCATGTGGGAAATCAGGGACGCTGCCAGTGTCCCTGACGACCATGTGTGCGGGAAATGCATCCAGCTGCAGCTACTTGTAGACCGCATTGCGGCGCTCGAGCTGCGGGTGGATGAATTTTGGAGCATGCGCGATGCTGAGAGGCTCGTGGATAGCACGTTTAGCGAGTTGTTCACGCCTCAGGGTAGGGCAGCACAGGGGGTGACCATCAGGTGGAGCAACAAAGGCAGGCAGGTAGTGCAGGGAACCCCTGCGGACATCCCCCTTTCAAACAAGTATACCGCTTTGGATACTGTTGAGGGGGATGACTCACCAGGGGAAGGCAGCAGCAGCCAACTTCCTGGCACTGGGGGTGCTCCTGCTGCCCAGGAAGGGGGGAAAAAGAGTGGGAGAGCAATAGTGGTAGGGGATTCTATAGTAAGGGGAACAGATAGGCGTTTCTGTGGCCGTAGACGTGAATCCAGGATGGTTTGTTGCCTCCCTGGTGCCAGGGTCAAGGATGTCACTGAACGGCTGCAGGGCATTCTGGAGGGGGAGGGTGAACAGCCAGTGGTCGTGGTCCACATTGGTACCAACGACATAGGTAAAAAGAGGGATGAGGTCCTGCATCAAGAATTTAGGGAGCTAGGTAACAGATTAAAGAGCAGGACCTCAAAGGTTGTAATCTCTGGATTACTCCCAGTGCCACGTGCTAGTAAGTATAGGAATGGGAGGATAGAGCAGATGAATGCGTGGCTAAAGAGTTGGTGTAGGGGGGAGGGTTTCACTTTCCTGGATCACTGGGCCTGCTTCTGGGAAAGGTGGGACTTGTACAAGTCGGACGGGTTGCACCTGAACCAGAGCGGGACAAATATCCTTGCGGGGAGGTTTGCTAGCACTGTTGGGGGGGGTTTAAACTAACTTGGCAGGGGGATGGGATACAGAGGGGAGCTGAAATAGGGGGGGATGTGCTGCCAATTATAGAGAAAAAACAAGTCAGCTTGGTAGACAGGGCAAATATATAAGGGCAAGGCTGGATGGCATCTATTTTAATGCAAGGAGTCTTGCAAATAAGGTGGATGAACTGAAGGTGTTGATAAACACATGGGAGTATGATATTGTTGCTATCACGGAGACATGGTTGAGGGAGGGGCAAGACTGGCAGCTCAATATTCCGGGGTACAGAATCTTCAGGCGAGACAGAGGGGGAGGTATAAGAGGAGGGGGTGTCGCAATATTAATTAAGGAGTCAATTACTGCAGTAAGGAGGGATGATATATTAGCAGGGTCCTCTAATGAGGCCATATGGGTGGAGCTTAAAAACAAAAAGGGGGCAAGCACTTTGCTGGGAGTGTACTATAGGCCTCCAAACAGTCAGGGGGAGATAGAGGAACAGATATGTAGGCAAATCTCAGAGAAATGTGCAAATAATAGGGTAATAATAATGGGGGATTGCAACTTCCCCAATATTAACTGGGATAGTCAGAGTGTGAAAGGCTCAGAGGGTGTAGAATTCTTAAAGTGCATCCAGGAGAGCTTTTTGAGCCAGCATGTAGAAAGTCCTACAAGAGAGGGGGCAGTACTGGACCTAATTCTAGGGAATGTGGCCGGCCAAGTGGAAAAAGTGCTAGTAGGTGAGCACTTTGGTGATAGTGACCATAATATGGTAAGATTTAAGGTGGTCATGGAAAAGGACAGGGATGGGCCGGAAATAAAGGTTCTAAATTGGGGGAAGGCCGATTTTAATAGGATAAGGCAGGATCTGGCCAAAATGGACTGGGATCAGCTACTTGTAGGAAAATCCGCATCGGAGCAATGGGAGGCTTTCAGAAGGGAGATTGAGATCATACAATGGCAACATGTTCCCGTAAAGGTCAAGAGTGGTTCCAAAAACCACAGGGAACCATGGATGTCAGGGGATATACGAGAATGGATTAGGAAAAAAAGGAGGGCTTTTGGTAGATACAAAAGGCTAAAGACGGAGGAAGCCCAAGAGGAGTACAAAAAGTGCAGGGGGATACTTATAAAAGAAATTAGGAGATCAAGGAGGGGCCATGAAATAACACTGGCGAGCAAAATAAAGGAAAATCCGAAGATGTTTTATAAGTATATTAAGGGTAAGAGGATAACTAGGGAAAAAATAGGGCCCATTAGGGACAAAAGTGGCAATCTGTGTGTGGAGCCGGAAGATGTAGGAGGGGTTCTAAATGAATTTTTTGCATCTGTTTTCACTATGGAGAAGGACGATGTAGACATAGAAATAGGGCGGGGGGACTGTGATATGCTCGAACATATTAACATCGAGAGGGAGGAGGTATTGGCGGTTTTAGCTGGCCTAAAAATGGATAAATCCCCAGGCCTGGATGAAATGTATCCCAGGCTGCTGTGTGAGGCAAAGGAGGAGATTGCGGGGGCTCTAACACATATATTCAGGACCTCTCTGGCCACAGGGGATGTGCCAGAGGACTGGAGAACCGCTAATGTAGTACCATTATTCAAGAAGGGTAGTAGGGAAAAACCGGGGAACTACAGGCCAGTGAGCCTAACATCAGTGGTAGGAAAATTATTGGAAAAAATCCTGAGGGACAAAATTTGTCTCCACTTGGAGAGGCAAGGATTAATCAGGGATAGTCAACATGGCTTTGTCAAGGGAAGATCATGTCTGACTAATTTGATTGAATTTTTTGAGGGGGTGACTAGGTGTGTGGATGAGGGTAACGCAGTGGATGTGGTATACATGGATTTCAGTAAGGCCTTCGATAAAGTCCCGCACAGGAGACTGGTCAAGAAGGTAAGAGCCCGTGGAATCCAGGGTGCCTTGGCACATTGGATACAAAACTGGCTTAGTGGCAGAAGGCAGAGGGTGTTGGTCGAAGGTTGTTTTTGTGACTGGAAGCCTGTGGCCAGTGGGGTACCACAGGGATCGGTGCTGGGTCCCTTGCTGTTTGTGTTCTACATTAATGACTTGGATATGAATGTAAAGGGTATGATCAGTAAGTTCGCGGATGATACAAAAATTGGTAGGGTGGTAAATAGCGAGGAGGGTAGCCTCAGTCTGCAGGACGATATAGATGGGTTGGTCAGATGGGCAGAACAGTGGCAAATGGAATTTAACCCGTAAAAGTGCGAGGTGATGCACTTTGGGGGGACTAACAAGGCAAGGGAATACACAATGAATGGAAAGACCCTAGGCAAGACGGAGGGTCAGAGGGATCTGGGTGTGCAAGTACACAGATCCCTGAAGGCGGCGGAACAGGTGGATAAGGTGGTAAAAAAGGCATATGGGATACTTGCCTTCATTAGCCGAGGCATTGAATATCAGAGCAAGGAGGTTATGATGGAGCTGTATAAAACATTGGTTAGGCCACAGCTGGAATACTGTGTGCAGTTCTGGTCGCCACACTACAGGAAGGATGTGATCGCGTTAGAGAGGGTGCAGAGGAGGTTCACCAGGATGTTACCAGGGCTGGAGCGCTTCAGCTATGAAGAGAGACTGGGCAGATTGGGTTTGTTTTCCTTGGAGCAGAGGAGGCTGAGGGGGGACATGATTGAGGTGTACAAAATTATGAGGGGCATAGATAGGATGGATGCTGAGGCGCTTTTTCCCTTAGTAGAGGGGTCAATAACTAGGGGGCATAGATTCAAGGTAAAGGGCGGGAGGTTTAGAGGGGATTTGAGAAAGAACTTTTTCACCCAGAGGGTGGTTGGAGTCTGGAACTCACTGCCTGAAAGGGTTGTGGAGGCAGAAACCCTCACAACATTTAAGAAGCATTTGGATGAGCACTTGAAATGCCATAGCATACAAGGCTACGGGCCAAATGCTGGAATATGGGATTAGATTAGACAGGGCTTGATGGCCGGCGCAGACACGATGGGCCGAAGGGCCTCTATCCGTGCTGTATTACTCTATGACTCTATGACTCCGAGTCCGAGTCCCCCGCGGTGGCCGAGTTAGTCAGTAGGGATAGTTTTCCAAACTGCCACTACTCGGCTTCTTGGCACTGACGGAAGTCCGAACAGCTCAATAACAGGAGTCTGACTCTCCCGCACTGCCGATAGTCTCTTCCGATCCGCCATTTTTCTGTGTGTCTATCCATTTAACACAACATTCTGTAGATGAGTACCCAATTACTGTATACTGCACATTTCTTGATTTTTTAAATTTTGGTTTGTTAAAAATAGCCTCGGTAGATAACCCTCTCCGTCATCCAGAATTTTTAATCAACCGGCACCATCCCGGTCCCGTCGGTGCCGGATACCAAAGAGTTTCCTGTATAACAACTGTGACTACACTTCAAAAGTAACTTACTGGCCGTAAAGCGCTTTGAGATGTTGCTGAGGACATGATAAGGTTGTCTAGAAGTTCTTTCATTCTGTCTTTAATTCTGCCCATCTCTTTGATGCCTGTGAGTGAGCTTTTTGCTGAGAGGCTGGGGTTGTGGATGACATTAGGGACCAATGCCAGGTACTGAGAGGGGCTCCGAAGCTAATATTTTTCTGCCGGTGTAGCTGCCCTGATAAGTTCCTATTTCCATTAAGATTGACCCTGGTGTTTTATGCCAACCTAATTTAATGCAAATATGACGTGTTGCAAATTAAATCTGTATTTCCCCAATAGGTGTCCGATATGCTGCAATGATCGCATTTAAAGATCAGTTTAAAATTTGACTAGACTTATGAGAATATATTTCTTAAATGAATACTTGCACATAAAAGTGTTTAACTATTCTATTAGAAAAAGGTGCCTGGAATTTCTGTGAGAGGGGGACTGTTCTCCCAATTTACTGCTGTAACAAAGGAACATGGGAGTGGGAGGAAGCCATTCAGCCCCTCGAACCTGTTCCACCATTCAATGAGATCATGGCTGATCTCTATCTTAACTCCACCTTGGTTCTGTAACCCTTAATACCCTTGCCTAACAAAAATATATCAATCTATGTTTTGAAATTTTCAATTGACCCCCAGCCTCAACAGCTTTTTGGGGGGAGAGAGTTCCAGATTTCCATTGGCCAACTTCAGCGTAAGTGTGGCAGAACCCCTTGGAGAAATGGTGTGAACTGTTAAAAATAGCCACTGACACCGTGGGCTTGCTATTAAACACCCCCCCCCCCCTCCCCTGCGATGGTTGGGAGATGATCATGGGGGTGGGGTGGGTTAAAAATTAAAAATCAAGGAACGCGTCTCCAACCCCTTGGCCTGCTGCCATTCTTACAGCGCTGGGTTGCGTTGCGTGCGTGTGTCCTGCTCTTGGAGAGGCGGGGCACCTCATTATAATATTTAAATCAGGCTCCCGCAGTGCGATTGGGGGCCTGATTTAAATTTAAATTTAACTGCTGCTGCGCGGGTTTCCCAGGGCTCGGAGACTGGAGCAGCCGGCTCCAGTAGATTGATACTTTTCAGAGCACTGCTTGTGGGCCAGGAGGAGCAGCAGTGCTCCCCCCTCCCCTGCCCCACCCCCGGCCCCTCAAAGAACCCTTCGGCCTCCCTTTTTTCGATCGCGGCCTCTCCTTGCTGCTGCGACCGGCAACTACCACCCCCCAACTCCGAACTTTCTCTTCCACCGCCCCTCCCCCGCCCCCACCTCTTTATTGCCAGGCTCTGAACCCCAACTCCAAGCCTCGGTCCCAAGCCCCGATTTTCCCTCCCTCCTCACTTCTGCTGGGCTCTGACCTTCCCACCCCACCAAGTCCCAATCTCTCCCGATGCAGCCTCCTGTCACTGGAAATTGGCCAGGCTGTCGATTTGGCCGGGCGGGAAATGAAAGCAATTAAATTCAAAGAAGTTAAATTCAGCAGGATCTCCACGCCCCTGGGTTTTCCAGGTTGCCTCCCCTCCACCCCCTCCCTCCTCCGGCACTACCGTGCTCCCCCGCACCTCCCCGGAAATGTTAGGGCCCGTTTCTCTAGGGCTTCTGCCAATGCCATGGCAGTGGATCCGGAGAACCCAGCGGAAATTCTCCCCTATGTTGTTCAGTTTTCCGAAACAAATATAAGGTTCATATTAACAATTGGCATGTGGTTTGTTGCATTTTTCATAGATTTTTTTCCCACTGTGAAATGTCTGCTGTATCAGGATTTACTTTCCTGCAGAGCAGGATCCCACTGTGAATTAGCCATAACTGGCTAAGCCGGATTTCTCGAACCATTGTGTGTGTGCGAGTAATGTAGCCCTGACTAAATACTCTAATAAGCTAAGTTGACCCAGTTCCAATAAGCACAAAGCACTCACTGTTGTTTACACTCAGGCTTCTCAATCAATGATGTGGGTGTGGTGACTTGGAACCAGGCAGCAGATATGACACAAATTTTGAATTCAAATCTCTTTTTAGCTGTTGGAAAATTCCATTTTAATAGTCTTTTGGCGGCGGTGGAGGTGGGGGCGGGGGGCGAAGTTTTATATTCATCGACATGAGAGATGTCAGTGTTGAGCTTTTTCCACTGTTTGCACTCAAGGGCGGTAACTTTCAACAAACCCCGCCCCCCCCAATCCTGCCTGTCAATCTGGCCGGCAGCCGGGCAGGAAATGGAAGAAAAACAGGTGGCTGAAAACAGGCGGTGTCTGAACAGCCGCCCGTTATACACCCTGCCCAATTTTCCTCCCAATTGAAGTTGGAAGCCGTGGGAGTACATGGCCAAATCTCTGATCTGTTTGGGACGTGTGCTCCAGAATCCATGTTATTATAGACTGTGTCATAAATCATGCCATTCATGTAGAAATGACTTATGAAATATACTGGGTGGCCTGCTGGTGGCGCTGTCCAGGGAGAGTATAAATACTCGGGCAGGGGCCCAGCTTGCTCAGGGACATTTTGTAAACAGGAACTAGTGAAGGATAACTAGATCTCCATGTTGTGAAACAGTTGACTAAAGCCTTGTTTAATACTCTGACCAAGTGCCTAGTAGTTTTCTTACGTCAGACTGCATATTCACTGAAGCTTTCTCTCTCGAAGGAGGATTCAGGGAAGATTGCCAACCGCCACCCATCCTGCTCGATGCCTTCCTCAACGATGTGTTGAATGGCATTGTTAGAGGCCACCTTGGAGTGTGGGCATTTCTGAATACAGTGACTTTCGCAGAGGATGTTGGTCCTGAAAATCTGTGGGACCCTCCCAGTCTCCTGCCGTAACACCAGCAGGAGGGCGGCAGAAACCTCTTGGAAATGGCATAACCGGCTAAAAATGGCCATTTGTGCCATTTACCTAGGGTTGTGCCGGCCTCCCATAGGAGTTACAGTGGGAGACCGGTAGTGTCCCCATGGAATTCCAAGGCCATCGTGTTCTTAATGCACTTGCCTGGAAATCTAGTGCTCGCTCCTCATCATCACTTTCGGTTTAAAAAAAATGTCGGTAGATTCCAAAATACTGGAATACACGTCAAAATGTTTTCCAAATTTCCTGCGGATGTGACACTGAACTGCCTACCCCCTCCCACCCCGCAAGAAATAATTGTTGTATCTTTTAGTGCTCGGTTCCCTCCTCAGACGTTGCTAAATGTGCCACTGCAAAAACGCACTTTTGAACAATTTGGCTTTCCCTGTAGTACAATGATGCGGCACTAGGTACACCTGCAACTTAAGTTACAAGCTTATGTCGCATCACTATAACTGTTTGCTTTCACATTTTATTGGACAGACCGTTCCCACAGAAAAACCGACTTGCAGAATATGAGCCCCAAAATTCTGAAATCCCTTGTAATAAAAAACAAAATTTCAGTTACCCTAAAGCAGTGGTCTTGGTTATAGGCCTAAGTTCAGGATGGTATTTGAGGTCAACGTTGTTTTCTTTGAGTTGTCAGGTCTTTCAAAGCTGTCTGCTTTTGTGAGTTTTCTAGTTGCCAACTCCTGTGTAAAGAAATACTTCTTGATGTCTCTCTTAAACCTGCCATTCATGACCTTGAATGTATCGCTGCTTGTCCTGTTGAACTGGTGTACCCAGTGTTCCACTGAAAACTGTCCCTGCAGATTATGCTTTGAGCTGTAGGCAGATATACAGAGCTTTTATCATCTGGCAGCATTAAATCACAGTAACTGCCTGAGTGCTGAATATTCTTTTCAGCTTTCAGCACACACTAATGCCACAAACACTCACACACACCACAAACATCCACACACCACGAATACACCGACACACACCACAAACACCCACACACACCATGAATACACCGACACACACCCCACACACCAGAAACACCCACACACCACGAATATACCGACACACACCGCACACACCAGAAACACCCACACACCACGAATACACTGACACACACCACGAATACACCGACACACACCACAAACACCCACACACCACAAACACACCACACACACCACAAACACCACAAACACCCACACACCACAAACACCCACACACCACGAATGCACCACACACACCACAAACACCACAAACACCCACACACCACGAATACACTGACACACACCACAAACACCCACACACCACAAACACCCACACACTACACACACCACAAACACCACAAACACCCACACACCACAAACACCCACACACCACGAATACACTAACACACACCACAAACATCCACACGCCACAAACACCCACACACCACACACACCACAAACACCACAAACACCCACACACCACAAACACCCACACACCACAAATACACCGACACACACCACAAATACCCACACACCACACACACCACAAACACCCACACACCACAAACACCCACACACCACACACACCACAAACACCCACACACCACAAACACCCACACACCACAAACACCCACATACCACGAATACACCGACACACACCACGAACACCAGAAATACCCACACACCACGAATACACCGACACACACCACAAACACCCACACACCACAAATACACCACACACACCACAAACGCCTACACACCACGAATACACCGACACACAACACAAACACCCACACACCACACACACCACAAACACCCACACACCATGAATACACCGACACACACCACAAACACCACAAACACCCACACACCATGAATACACCGACACACACCCCACACACCAGAAACACCCACACACCACGAATATACCGACACACACCGCACACACCAGAAACACCCACACACCACGAATACACTGACACACACCACGAATACACCGACACACACCACAAACACCCACACACCACAAACACACCACACACACCACAAACACCACAAACACCCACACACCACAAACACCCACACACCACGAATGCACCACACACACCACAAACACCACAAACACACACACACCACGAATACACTGACACACACCACAAACACCCACACACCACAAACACCCACACACTACACACACCACAAACACCACAAACACCCACACACCACAAACACCCACACACCACGAATACACTAACACACACCACAAACATCCACACGCCACAAACACCCACACACCACACACACCACAAACACCACAAACACCACAAACACCCACACACCACAAACACCCACACACTACACACACCACAAACACCACAAACACCCACACACCACAAACACCCACACACCACGAATACACTAACACACACCACAAACATCCACACGCCACAAACACCCACACACCACACACACCACAAACACCACAAACACCCACACACCACAAACACCCACACACCACAAATACACCGACACACACCACAAATACCCACACACCACACACACCACAAACACCCACACACCACAAACACCCACACACCACAAACACCCACATACCACGAATACACCGACACACACCACGAACACCAGAAATACCCACACACCACGAATACACTGACACACACCACAAACACCCACACACCACAAATACACCACACACACCACAAACGCCTACACACCACGAATACACCGACACACAACACAAACACCCACACACCACACACACCACAAACACCCACACACCACGAATACACCGACACACACCACAAACACCAGAAATACCCACACACCATGAATACACCGACACATGCCACAAATACACCACACTCACCACAAACAAACATTCTACACACACACAATTCAATTCAATTCAATTCAATTCAATTCAAATCGCTTTATTGGCATGACAAGGTACATCTTATGTTGCCAAAGCATCGAAAAACATTCATGGTTGAACACATAAATACAGATCTATCCATACAGTGTATAAACAGATATATCCCTGAGTGTATAAATATACATTCATATCATTTGTATATACTCTTTTCTTATATTTAGTGGTTGTCCCTCTGTTTATGGCAAGCTGTAACATAGTGTGCCGCTAAGGTTACACAATTTCTCTCTTCCCCTAGTAGGTATGGGAGTCTTTGGTCGTCATTCAAATTTCTGAATTCCGGGCATATTTTTGTGAATTTTGGGTAGAAATTCTCCCTTATGCCCTGATATTTTCTACAAGCTGTGAGGAAGTGCATCTCTGTCTCCACCACTCCCTGACTGCACCCACACACCACAAATACCACAAACACCCACACACTACGAATACACCACAAACACCAGAAATACCCACACACCACGAATACACCGACACACACCACGAACACCAGAAATACCCACACACCACGAATACACTGACACACACCACAAACACCCACACACCACAAATACACCACACACACCACAAACGCCTACACACCACGAATACACCGACACACAACACAAACACCCACACACCACACACACCACAAACACCCACACACCACGAATACACCGACACACACCACAAACACCAGAAATACCCACACACCATGAATACACCGACACATGCCACAAATACACCACACTCACCACAAACAAACATTCTACACACACACAATTCAATTCAATTCAATTCAATTCAATTCAAATCGCTTTATTGGCATGACAAGGTACATCTTATGTTGCCAAAGCATCGAAAAACATTCATGGTTGAACACATAAATACAGATCTATCCATACAGTGTATAAACAGATATATCCCTGAGTGTATAAATATACATTCATATCATTTGTATATACTCTTTTCTTATATTTAGTGGTTGTCCCTCTGTTTATGGCAAGCTGTAACATAGTGTGCCGCTAAGGTTACACAATTTCTCTCTTCCCCTAGTAGGTATGGGAGTCTTTGGTCGTCATTCAAATTTCTGAATTCCGGGCATATTTTTGTGAATTTTGGGTAGAAATTCTCCCTTATGCCCTGATATTTTCTACAAGCTGTGAGGAAGTGCATCTCTGTCTCCACCACTCCCTGACTGCACCCACACACCACAAATACCACAAACACCCACACACTACGAATACACCACAAACACCAGAAATACCCACACACCACGAATACACCGACACACACCACGAATACACCGACACACGCCACAAACAAACATTCTACACACACACAAACACACACACACCAGAAACATCCACACACCACAAATACACCGACACACACCACGCTCCACAAACATTCTATACACACACCAACACACACAATAAACACAAACACACACCAACACACACAACACAAAAACATCCAAACACATGCCTCCCCCACACACACACCAACACACACAATAAACACACCAACACACATCCACACAAACACACACACCACAAACACATCTAAACATACACCCCACAAACACACGCCCACATATCTCCTCCATCTACAAACATGAATACAAATGACACTACTCATTGTTAAATCTGTGAATCTTGAGGTATGGTGTCCGTTAGTAAATAGACAGAGACTGTCTATTTTGGAATCACCTACAAATGAGCAACCCCCAATGCTATCACTACGACGCCCTGAAATGCCAAGAGCTGACCATAAAGAAGAATACCCTCAGTCAACTAGTCCTGGGACTCAATAAAGTAACTAATAACAATACTAACAATAACCAGTCCCAGGACAGTGACAGGGTAACACAAAGAATTCGACCCAACACAATCGTCGCTAAGCAAAAGGAAAAATATCTGTCATATTGGGCAGAAACAACAAAAACCCAAAGCAAACTCAATTGCTACTTGGCCCTAAACAGACAATACAACATAGCTGATTACCTGACCATGGTAAAGGATAACAAACTGAGAAGAACCTTGACAAGGTACAGACTTAGCGAACATAGCCTAGCGATCGAAAAAGGCAGACACAGGCAGACCAGGCTGCCAAGAGAAGACAGGATATGCTCTCACTGCAGTCAGGGAGTAGTGGAGACAGAGATGCACTTCCTCACAGCCTGTGGAAAATATCAGGGCATCAGAGAGAATTTCTATCAAAAATTCTCACAAATATGCCCTGAATTCAGAAATCTGACTGACAACCAAAAACTCCCATTCCTACTGGGGGAGGAGAGAAGCTGTGTAACACTGGCGGCACACTATGTTACAGCTTGCCATGAACAGAGGGACAACCAGTAAACTAAGACAAGAGTATATATAAACAAGGCGAATGTATATTTATAGACTCAGGGATATACCTGTTTATACACTGTATGAATGTAACCGCGTTTATGTGTTCAACCATAAATGTATTTTGATGCTTTGGCAACATAAGATGTACCTTATCATGCCAATAAAGCGATTTGTATTGTATTGTATTGTATTGACTGCAGAGGAACAATTAACAGGTGTTTACTGGATGAGGGTTGCTCAAACTAAAGTACAGATCCCTACTCAGGGTTTATATACAGGTGTGGTCACTGCCGGTACTACAGTATACAGGAGCTGTAAAAAGTAGTTCTCCCCTTAAAGGTACATACACTACAATTCCTCCCCTTTTAGATTAACAGTACCATAACATTCATTTAACAATTAACACTTTTAACATGCAACATTAATGGCAAATAGTCCATTTATAAATTCAGTCTTGGGGCGGCTTCCAGATCCTTTCTGGATAGCGCATTTCCTGAGTGTCTTGCTCTTGGTGCGGAGGCGATTCTGGCCCTCTGTCGTCGGTTGGTTCATCACCAGGTACGCGAGACATGGGGTTGACTCGTTCCTGTGACTCTAGGATCTGGTTGACATGGCGCCTCACAATGTTCTCCCCAAACATCCACTGTGTACATTAGTGGCCCCTGCCGTGTGCATATCGTTCCTGGTTGCCATGGAGAGGAGGGCCACTCCCATGGGTGTAGAGGGGCATGTGGTGGTGCATTTTGGACCTTCTGGCATCCTGAGCAGCTCTTTGTCAGGTCCTCGATTTGCTGATCGATCCCCGGCCACCACACGTAAGCCCTAGCAAGGCTTTTCATTTTCACCCCTCCCAGATGGCCTTCGTGAAGCTCATTGAGCACTCTCTCCCTTAACTTGGGTAGAATTACCACTCGGGATCCACACATCAAGGTCCCCTGGCATACTGACAGCTGTTCTCTTCTGGATGAGAATGCTGGCAACAGTGAGTCGCCATGTGTTGGCCATCTCTTCACCGTCAAATCATATACCCGAGACAGTGTCGGGTCATTTCGGGGCTCCTTCTCTATATCCGCGTTAGTTACTGGCAAGCATTCAATTATAGTCGAATAAAATATTTTGACAGGGTCCACTGCTGGTGCTTCCTCCCTTTGTAGCCATTGCGCAGTCATCACCGGAACGCCCTTCTTTGGATTAAAGATGGAGACAAGTGGTTGGTGGTCAGTCAGCAAGGTGAACTTCTGCCCCTGTAGATAGTGGTTGAACTTTTTCACTCCCCACACTAGGCTGAGGGCCTCCTTGTCAATCTGGGTGTAGCTACGCTCGGCTGAGGTTAGTGACCGAGACGCAAAAGCTACTGGCCTCTCTGAGCCGTCCGGGAATTTGTGCGACAGCACCGCTCCAATACCATAGGGTGATGCATCACACACCAACCGAATTGGTAGTGCTGGATTGAAATGAGCCAACACCTCTTTTGATGTGATCAATTTTTTGCACTTCTGGAAAGCTCGTTTACCTTCGTCATTCCACTTCCATGGTACCCCTGTTTGCAGTAGGGTGTTCAGTGGGCGTAGTACTGTAGACAAATTCGGCAAGAACTTATGGTAGTAGTTCACCAGCCCAAGGAACGACCTCTTCATTACAGGAACGACGGGTGTAGCCCACTCGCTCCAGTCCACTTTGGACAGTACTCCAGAATGTTCCAAACCTTCCAGCTCTGCTTCGACGGCTGGGCGGATCGCATAAGGCACCGATCTGGCCTTCAAAAACTTTGGGCTCGCATTTTCCTCTATTTTGATTGTCGCTGTTATGCCTTTTTGTGTTCTGAGTCCCTCCTGGCACACTTCTTGTGCGTCAGTTAGCATTTTTGACAGTCGTCCAGGCGTGACATCGTCATCCTTTTTGGCATCTACCGTCAGTGCTTGTATGGAATGCCAATCTAATGGTATCTTCTGGACCCATTCACGTCCTAGTAGTGGTGGTCCTCCATCTGGCAATACATATATGTCCATTTTTGGTGTTTCCTTGCCGTTGTATATCACGTTCACCCTTATTTTTCCTTTGGGGTAGACTTTTTTCCCCGTGTACGTCTTCAAGACAATCTCTGTATCTCTCAAGGGTATATGTGAGAATAGCTGCTTGTAGTCCCTTTGGTTTATGACTGTTAGGGCTGATCCTGTGTCCAATTCCATTTTCACTTGGACTCCGTCTATCTTGAGCGCGACCCAGATAGTTTGGTGATCCTCCATTTTGGTTACATTATGTAGTTCCAGAGAACCCAGCTCCTTGCTTCCGGAGTCTGTATCACTTTCCTGTTCGTCTGAACTACTCTTCGTCACCTTATGTACCTTTTTGTACTTCTCCTGTGGAGATTTCTTGCTGCTGGTTTTCTTTTCCGACCTGCAGACTCCTGCTCTATGTCCTACTTTTCCACACTGTCTGCACACTTGGTCCTTGACCCAACAATCCTTATGGTCATGTGTTGTTCTGCCGCGGCGATAGCACTTTACTGTTCCGTATGACATTTCATTTGTGCCATATTCTTGCGGTCTCCGTTGTATCTCTGCAGCGCCCCGTGCGGCTGCTTCGTGTGATACTGCCATGCTGAATGCCTTGTCCAACGTAAGATCCTTTTCTGATAGAAGCCGTTTCTGGGTTCCTTCACTTTGAAGCCCACACACAAACTGGTCCCTTAACTTATCTGCTAGTTCTGTTCCAAACTGGCAGTGTTTTGATAGCTTGCGCACTTCCGTTAGATACTCAGCATTACTTTCGTCCTTATGCTGGTTCCTTTTGTGAAACTTAAACCTTTCTGCTATCAGCAGCGGTGTGGGGTTTAAGTGGTCCTGTAGGATTGCCACTATGCTTTCAAAATCCTTTTCTACTGGCTTCTCTGGGGTTACTAGGTTTTGCAGTAACCCATACGTTTTTCACAGAATCACAGAATCACAGAAACCTTACAGTACAGATAGAGGCCATTTCGGCCCATCGAGCCTGCACCAACACATATCCCACCCGATCCCCGTAACCCCTACACCAACACATATCCCACCCTATCTCCGTAACCACACGTATTTAATCCCCCTAACACTAAGGGTCAATTTTTATCATAGCCAATCAACCTAACCCGCACATCTTTGGACTGTGGGAGGAAACCAGAGCACCCGGAGAAAACCCACGCAAACACGGGGAGAATGTGCAAACTCCACACAGACAGTCACCCGAGGCCGGATTCGAACCCGGGTCCCTGGCGCTGTGAGGCAACAGTGCTTACCACTATGCCACCCATGGAATTCAACAATACCAGTGCTTTCCTGGCATCAGGCACTTCCTTCGCCATGCAGTGCACTTCTATGCGTTCTACATATGTTGCCCAATCTTCGACTTCATTGTCGAACGCTGTGACACTGCTACTCTTCTGCATCCCTGGGTGTGGTTAGACTGGCAAAGAAAATTGGCGTCTCCCACGCTCTCCCTTCTTCTCCGCCAGCTCAAAATGGCGTCTCCCGCGCTTCCCCTTCTTCTCCGCCAGCTCAAAATGGCATCTCCCGCGCTTCCACTTCTTCTCCGCTGCGGCTCCAAAAGAAAAATGGCGTCTCCCGTGCTCTCCCTTCCTCTCCGCTGTGGCTCAGCCTCTGAACAGCGGCTGTGCGCTCTGCGCACTTCTTCTCCGCTGGGGCTCAGCCTCTGAACACCGGCTGCGCGCTCTGCTCGCCCCTCCCGTGCACCTCTCTCCGACGCTGTTCGAGCCTGAACACCGGTCTTCTCTGCTGGGGCTCAGCCTCTGAACACCGGCTGCGCGCTCTGCTCACCCCTCCCGTGTGCCTCTCTCTCCGATGCCGTTCAGGCCTGAACACCGGCTGCGCGCTGTGCATTCCACCCTCTCTCTCTCTTCTTTTCTCCCTTTTTCTTCTTTTTTTTTTTTCCGGCCGCTCCGTCCTCAACCCCGGCCGCGCGCTGTGCGCTTCACCCTCTTTCTAACCCCGTTGACGCTGTTCGGCCTTTTTCCCAAGCCCAGCTCTCCACAGCCTCCTCTGCGATGTTGAAGTCTTCTCCGGATGGCCGACGCCCGTATTCCTGGAATCGGCCTTCTTCTACAGAGTTGCAGGTAGGTTTGAATCCACTCGTCGTTGTTGTGTATGTACCTTTAAGAGAAGAACTGATTCTATACTGCAGTACCGGCAGTGACCACCCCTGTATATAAAGCCATAGCAGGCTTCTGTATTTCAGTCTTAAGTTACCCTCTGTTCAGTAAATACCTGTTATTGTTCTCCTGCAGTCCGTGTATTATTTATACTCGGACACTACATTGGCGACGAACAGGTTCGAACTCACCTGCAGTACTGCATCACCTCACGGGGATCTTTCCCTGAGAAGAAGCTTCTTGGAGGTCGAAGTCAGAACAACGGGCGTCGACCGCGGGCAACCACCCAAGGATTCATCGGAGTTCGGAGAGTTGCAGGAGAGGCTGTGGAGAGCTGGGCTTGGCTCCCCAGTCAAGGTTTTCCAGCAAATCGTGCTGGTAGCAGGTAGTGCGCTGATCCTTCCGGACTGCGGCGGGCTCGAGCTCGATCGAACGGCTCTGCAAAGGGGCCGTGCAGCGTCGTCGGGAGGAAAAGAGAGAGAGAGAGGGTGGAGCGCACAGGGCGCGGTCGGTGCTCAAGAACCGGGCAGCGTAGCGAAAATAAAAAAAGGGGAAGGAAAAGTGAGACGCGTCGAAGCCGCGGGTAGCCGCCATTACCCTGCAGAACGCTAGGAGCAGCATGGCAGCAAGGGGAAGAAGGAAAAAGCGGGAGGCGCCATTTTATTCCATTGAGGAAGAAGGAAAAGCGCGGGAGGCGCCATTTTAATCCATTGGTGAAGAAGAAAAAGCGCGGGAGGCGCCATTTTAAATCACCCAAGATGCCGAAAAGTGGCAGTATCACTGCTTTCAACGACGAGGTAGAAGACTGGACCACGTATGTGGAAAGAATTGAAGTGTACTGCAAGGCAAATGAGGTGGCCGATGGAAAGAAGGTGTCGGTATTATTAAATTTGATGGGCGCGAGAACGTACGGCCTATTGCGGAATTTAATTACCCCAGCTAAACCAATGGAGAAATGTTTTGAACAGATTGTTAATATCTTACAGGAACACCTAAACCCTACACTGCTGCTGATAGCAGAAAGATTCAAGTTCCATAAAAGAAACCAGCACAAAGATGAGAGCAATGCTGACTATCTTACGGAACTATGCAAGTTATCAAAGCACTGCCAGTTCGGAGCAGGACTGGCAGACACCTTACGGGATAAGTTTGTCTGTGGGCTCCAGAGTGAAGGAACCCAGAAACAACTACTTTCGGAAAAGGACCTGACGCTAGAACAGGCTTTCAGCGTGGCAGTATCCTACGAAGCAGCAGCACGGGGAGCTGCGGAAATACAACAGAAACCACAAGAATACAGCGCTAATGAAATGGCGTATGGAGCAGAAAAGTGCTATCGCTGCGGCAGAACAACCCATGATCAGAAGGACTGCTGGTTTAAGGACAAAGTATGCAAGCAATGTGGGAAAATGGGACACATAGCAAGAGTCTGCAGGTCGGGAAAGTAAACCAACACTACAAGAACTACTAAGGAAAAGTACAAGAAAGTAAAGAAATTGACAGACAGTAGTTCGGAAGATCAGGAGAGTGATAAGGACTCCGGGAGCAGGAGACTAAGTTGTCTAAAGTTACACAACATGATCGCAAAGGAGGATCACCGAACCATTTGGGTCACCCTCATGATAGCAGGGTCCCCAGTAAAGATGGAATTGGACACAGGATCAGCCCTAACTGTCATGAATCGACGAGACTATGAGCGGCTATTCTCACACATACCCTTGAAGGACACGTCCATTGTATTGAAGACATACACGGGGCAAAAAGTCTACCCCAGAGGAAAAATAAGGGTGCCAGTTGAATACAACGGCAAGGAAACACAGAAACTGTATCTATATATACTACCAGATGGAGGACCACCATTATTGGGACGTGAATGGATCCGAAAAATACAATTGGATTGGCATTCCATTCAGGCGCTAACTGTGACTGATAAAAAGGATGATGACGTCACACCTGGACGACTGTCAAAAATTCTAACTGACGCGAAAGAGGTGTTCCAACAAGGACTTGGGACTCTAAAAGGAGTAACGGCAACGATAAAAATTGAAGATAACGCAAACCCAAAATTTTTTAAGGCCAGACCGGTACCTTACGCGATCCGCCCAGCCGTTGAAGCAGAGCTGGAGAGTCTGGAGCGTTCGGGTGTGCTGTCCAAGGTGGACTGGAGCGAGTGGGCCACACCCATCGTTCCTGTAATGAAGAAATCATTGAGCAGCACGCCTGGGGAACCGAAGAAGGTCCGCATCTGTGGGGACTTCAAGGTGACTGTGAACCCAGTCCTGCACACAGTACAATATCCACTTCCACGGATAGAAGATATTTTCGTCTCACTATCTGGAGGGAAACGCTTTACAAAGATTGATCTGGCCCAAGCGTATCTTCAAATGGAGGTGGAAGAAGCGTCTAGGAAATACCTCACGATAAACACTCACAAAGGCCTTTACCAGTACAATCGACTGGTATTTGGGGTAGCATCAGCCCCGGCTATTTGGCAGAGGGCGATGGAACAAGTCCTGCAAGGGATCCCGGGGACCCAGTGTTATTTGGACGACATCCTGGTTACGGGCGAAAATGACAGTGAACACCTTGCCAACCTGGAGCAGGTGCTCATGAGATTACAGGAATATGGGCTACGAGCCAACTGCCCCAAATGCGAGTTCTTCAGGAGACAAATCTCGTATTGTGGCCACATGATTGGTGAGGAAGGGTTGCATAAGTTGCCGGACAAGATTGAGGCTGTAGTCAAGGCTCCAGCACCGGAAAATGTGTCGCAACTGAGGTCGTTCCTCGGGTTGGTGAACTACTACCATAAGTTCTTGCCGAATTTATCTACAATTCTGCACCCACTGAACGCCCTACTGCAAACTGGAGTAACATGGAAATGGAGTGATGAGTGTAAGCGTGCCTTTCAGAAATGTAAATGCCTAATCACTTCAAAAGAAGTATTGGCCCACTACAATCCAACACTACCGATTCGGTTAGCATGTGCTGCGTCTCCCTACGGCATCGGAGCGGTGCTGTCATACAAATTCCTTGATGGTTTAGAGAGGCCAATAGCCTTTGCGTCGCGCTCGTTAACCTCAGCCGAGCGTAACTACGCCCAGATTGACAGGGAGGCCCTCAGCCTGGTGTGGGGGGTGAAGAAGTTCACTCACTATCTGCACGGGCAGAAGTTCACCCTACTGACTGATCATCAGCCCCTGGTCTCCATTTTTAACCCAAAGAAGGGCGTTCCGGTGATGACGGCGCAACGGATGCCAAGATGGTCACTTTTTCTAGGGGCACATCAGTACGTCATAGAGTACAAGGGTACGAAGCAGCATGGAAACGCTGATGGGCTGTCGCGCCTACCGTTGCCTACGGTAGAGGAAGCACCTGCAGTGGACCCTGTTGAGATATTCCATGCAACCATAGTCGAATGTCTACCTGTTACAAACTCAAGTGTAGAGAAGGAAACCTGAAATGACCCGACACGCTCTTGGGTCTATGATTTGACGGTGAAGGGTTGGCCAGCACATGGCGACTCACTGTTGCCAGCATTCTCGGCAAGGAGAGAACAGCTGTCAGTGTGCCGGGGGACCTTGATGTGTGGATCCCGAGTGGTAATTCCACCCAAGTTGAGAGATAGAGTGCTCAATGAGCTTCATGAGGGTCATCTGGGAGGGGTAAAAATGAACAGCCTAGCCAGGGCGTTTGTGTGGTGGCCAGGAATCGATAAAGAAATCGAGGATATGACCAAGAGATGCACAGGATGCCAGAAGGTCCAAAACGCTCCACCACAGGCCCCGCTACATCCTTGGGCGTGGCCCTCATCTCCATGGCAACGGGTACACATTGATTTTGCTGGTCCATTTATGGACTCAATGTTCCTAATCACTGTGGACGCCCATTCGAAATGGCTAGAGGTCATCAAAATGTCCTCTACCACCACGGAGAAAACTATTGCAGTCCTACGGACCATCTTCGCCAGGAATGGCTTGCCAGAACAGATTTGCTCCGACAATGGGCCACAGTTTGTGTCAGAGGATTTCTGGAGGTTTCTGAGGAATAATGGGACGAAGCATTACACATCTGCCCCATAACATCCAGCCACAAATGGATTGGCTGAGAGGTTTGTTCAGACCTTTAAAAAGGCAATAAAGGCAATGCATAATGACGACATACCACTACAACACAAGGTGGATAATTTCTTGTTTGCTTACCGGAATGCGACACATGCAGTCACCAACCAAGCTCCAGCCATAATGTTCTTCAACCGAAGGCTAAGATGTCGCCTGGATTTGCTCAAACCATTATTTCAGTTGATGTATATAGTACAGGGAAAATTGTAATTGTAATTAGTTATTATTAATTGTTAAATGAATGTTATGTACTGTTTATCTAAAAGGGGAGGAATTGTTGTGTATGTACCTTTAAGAGAAGAACTGATTCTATACTGCAGTACCGGCAGTGACCACCCCTGTATATAAAGCCATAGCAGTATTTCAGTCTTAAGTTACCCTCTGTTCAGTAAATACCTGTTATTATTGTTCTCCTGCAGTCCGTGTATTATTTATACTCAGACACTACAGTCGTCGCCACTGTTAAATCTGTGAATCTTGAGGTATGGTGTCCGTTAGTAAATAGACAGAGACTGCAGAGGAAGAATTAACAGGTGTTTACTGGATGAGGGTTTCTCGAAAACTAAAGTACAGATCCCTACTCAGGGTTTATATACAGGTGTGGTCACTGCCGGTACTACAGTATACAGGAGCTGTAAAAAGTAGTTCTCCCCTTAAAGGTACATACGCTACATTCATGAATCTATAAATCTAAGCATTACATTATTGAATTATAGAAATTAGTGGAGTCAAAGGGTGGAACCATACAAATACAGCCCCGAATAAGTAAAACTGAAATCTACTTACTCTTTATTTTTGTTGAAACAGATGCTGCTGTAAAACCAGTAATGCTCGAGGCAGGTTTTGCCATTTGCTATCCATTAGTAACAGAGCTATGTTTGAGAAAAAGGTCAGTCAACTGACAATCAGACCCTCTGTGGGTTTGTCCATTTTTCTGTGCATAGAGACACAGATTTTCCTCATTAGACCTTGCTTAATGTGTTGTGCAGTTAATGTGATTATTCATTTTGTTTTTAAATGTCAATAGCGAAATGAAAATGTTACTCTATCACAATTCGTTTTTTCTGTGCGATTTAGGAGAATGCGTCTACCATTTTGTATTCCTACAAAGCAGAAAGGTGATGGTAATGCATGTACCTTGTTTGCAGTCAGATTTGACCCTCCACACTGGTTAGCTGGTATTCTGAGTGACCAAGAAGATACATCTCCTGAATAGGAAGGTCTGAGCTTTATTTATTTATGGCCGCCATTATACTCTGATTTTCATATCAGTGTGAAGTAGTTACAGGTACTCATTGACATGGCAGCATAACCTGGGAGTCAGTGCGACGCTAAAGTAAGAGCTGTAGCTGGTCTCACACAGCTTGACTGCACTCGGACTGGGTGCAGTGTGTAGTGTATGTGCCTTTAAGAGCCCCCTGTGTACTGTAATGCCAGTAATGGCCACTCGGGCTATATAAGCCTGTATATTGTGTTGTATCAGTTAGTTCACCTCCAGACTTTGTTCAGTAAACACCTGTGAAACTAACTCCTGCCTTCAGTGTCTCTATTAACACACGGATACAACAGTGGCGACGAATTGGAAACGGACTTACCTGCAATTCGGCAGCACCTCAAGGACATCGATTCCTCAGACGTCCAAAGTCGAAGAAATGCAAGAAAAAAAAACTGTGGTTTCACCAGCTAGCCGAGCTGGTGGCAGGTACTGCAATAATCCTTCCTGGGCGGCGGGCTGGGGCTCCATCGGCTGGCTCTGCAGCGAGGCCAAGCAGCGAAGGCGGAGGCAAGCAGAAACAGACGGGGGGAGCACTCGGGAGACGGCCGGCGCTGCAAAGCAGGTCGGCGTTCGGACCTAGCAGAGGGGGGGAAAAGTCCCAGAGAGTCCGGCGGGAATGAGTCTCCACCTGTAAATAAAAAATTTAAAAAAACAAACCGCGGAAAACAGCGTTGTCAGCAGCAGCAGCGGCGGGAAAGCGCGGGGAGCGCCATATTTTTTCTGCAGGAAAGAAAGGAAAGCGCGGGAAGTGCCATTTTTTTTCCAGGATGCCTAAGGCTGGCAATATTGATGTTTTTGATAACGATATAGAGGATTGGACCACATATGTGGAAAGAGTGGAGGTATATTGCACAGCAAATGGAATAGAAAATGATAAAAAGGCATCAGTACTTCTAAATCTAATGGGCGCAAAGACATACGGGCTGTTACGAAACTTAATCACTCCAGCCAAACCAAAGGACAAGAATTTTAAGGAAATTGCTGATACCCTACAGGAGCACTTAAACCCAGCGGAACGATTCAAATTCTTCAAGAGGAATCAGCACAAGAATAAAAGTAACGCTGATTACCTCACCGAATTAAGAAAGCTATCAAAGCACTGCCAATTCGGGGCAGGACTGGCAGATTCTCTTCGAGACAAATTTGTCTGCGGTCTCCTAAGTGAAGGAACACAGAAAAGGCTGCTTTCTGAGAAAGATTTGACACTGGACAAGGCTTTCAGTATGGCTG
Source organism: Somniosus microcephalus (assembly GCF_052327205.1). Classification (NCBI taxonomy): domain Eukaryota; kingdom Metazoa; phylum Chordata; class Chondrichthyes; order Squaliformes; family Somniosidae; genus Somniosus; species Somniosus microcephalus. The sequence goes on along the minus strand of NC_140991.1, from coordinate 42,420,047 downwards.
TATCATACGAAGCAGCTGCAAGAGGAGCTGCAGAGATACAGCAAAAGACACAGGACTTCGGCACCCATGAAATGACACAGGGTTTCGAGAGATGCTATCGCTGCGGCAGATCCACCCATGACCAGAGGGACTGCTGGTTCAAGGACAAAGCATGCAGGCAATGCGGAAAGATTGGACACATTGCACGGGTATGCCGATCTGCACAAAAAAAATCCACGGACAGGAAAAAAAAAATCAATAAAGAAAAGTACAGAAAGGTACAAATGATGACGGACAGTAGCTCCGAAGACCAGAAGAGCGATAGCGACTCCGGAAACAAGAGACTAAGCTGTCTCAAATTACATAATGTAATTGCCAAAGAAGATTACCAGACCATTTGGGTTACCCTCACGATAGCAGGGTACCCAGTTAAAATGGAGCTAGATACAGGATCAGCTCTGACCGTCATAACTCGACGGGATTACGAGCGGCTATTTCCGCATATACCTTTAAAAGACACATCCATTATCTTGAAAACATATACGGGGCAGAAAGTATACCCCAAAGGAAAAATAAGGGTGCCTGTTGTATACAACGGCAAGGAAATACAGAAGTTGTATTTATACGTTCTACAAGATGGTGGTCCACCGCTGTTGGGACGTGAATGGATCAGGAAGATACGTTTAGACTGGCACTCTATTCAGGCACTGACGGTGGCCAGTAAGGAAAAAAATGATGATGACGTCATACCTGAACGATTAAAAGACATCTTGGCCAACGCCAAGGAAGTGTTTCAAGAGAAACTAGGAACCTTGAAAGGCATCACCGCCTCAATAAAAGTGGAAGATGCGGCAATTCCCAAGTTTTTTAAGGCAAGGCCGGTGCCATACGCAATTCGTCCAGCAGTCGAGGCAGAGCTGGAAAATTTGGAAAAGGCAGGCGTATTATCCAAGATAGACTGGAGCGAGTGGGCAACACCCATCATCCCGGTCATGAAGAAAACGTTGAATAATGATAAATCTGAAGAACAGAGAAAAATTCGCATCTGTGGAGACTTCAAGGTGACTGTAAACCCGGTCCTTCACACGGTACAGTATCCTCTTCCGAGGATAGAAGATATTTTCGCCTCACTATCCGGAGGGAAACGTTTCACCAAAATTGACTTGGCACAGGCATATCTACAGATGGAGGTTGAAGAGGCCTCTAAAAAGTATCTCACGATAAATACACACAAAGGCCTATACCAGTACAATCGACTGGTTTTCGGAGTAGCATCAGCTCCAGCTATCTGGCAAAGAGCTATGGAGCAAGTCCTCCAAGGGATTCCGGGGACTCAATGCTACCTAGACGACATCCTTGTAACAGGAGAAAACGACAACGAGCACGTTGCCAATTTGGAGCAGGTGCTCACTAGGCTGAGAGAACGGGGCCTACGAGCAAATCGCCCCAAGTGCGAATTTTTCCAGAAACAAATATCATATTGTGGCCACATAATTAATAAGGAAGGGTTGCATAAGTCACCTGAAAAAAATTGAAGCGGTCATAAAAGCCCCAGCACCTGAAAATGTTTCACAATTACGGTCGTTCCTGGGATTGATAAATTACTATCATAAATTTTTACCGAACTTATCAACTCTTCTGCAGCCTCTTAATGAACTGCTACAAACAGGAGTAATTTGGAAATGGAGCGAAGACTGTAAATGTACCTTCCATAAAGGCAAAGACTTAATCACGTCCAAGGAAGTTTTGGCTCATTACAACCCATCACTGCCAATCAGACTGGCGTGCGATGCATCCCCTTACGGCGTAGGAGCGGTATTATCGCATAGATTCCCTGATGGCTCAGAACGGCTGATAGCTTTTGCGTCACGCTCATTGAACTCAGCTAAGCGTAACTATGCCCAAATCGACAGGGAAGCACTCAGCCTGGTATGGGGAGTGAAGAAATTCAACCATTACCTACACGGACAAAAATTTACCTTGTTGACTGACCATCAACCCCTCATCTCCATATTCAACCCTAAAAAGGGTGTTCCCATTATGACAGCGCAAAGGCTACAGAGGTGGTCCCTTTTTCTAGGGGCACACCAATATGACATAGAATACAAAGGATCAAAACAGCATGGGAATGCTGACGGTTTATCGCGCCTACCGTTGCCAACGGTAGAAGAGGCACCTACAGTAGACCCAGTGGAGATATTCCACTCTACCATAGTGGAATGTCTACCAGTAACAAATTCTGCCATTGAAAGGGAAACGAGAAATGACCCGACTCTCTCACGGGTCTACGATTTAACAGTGAAGGGATGGCCAGCACATGGCGAACCACTGTTGCCAGCATTCTCGCAAAGAAGAGAACAGCTGTCAGTGTGCTGAGGAACCTTGATGTGTGGATCCAGTGTGGTGATTCCACCCAAACTCCAGGATAAAGTGCTAAAGGAGCTTCACGAGGGGCATCTGGGTGGAGTGAAAATGAAGAACCTAGCCAGGGCGTTTGTATGGTGGCCAGGTATCGATGGAGACATCGAAGAAATGACCAAGAGCTGCCTAGGATGCCAGAAGGTCCAAAACGCTCCACCACAAGCCCCTGTACACCCATGGGAGTGGCCCTCATCTCCATGGCAAAGGGTACACATCGACTTTGCTGGTCCATTTATGGACTCAATGTTCTTAATCGCGATTGATGCACACTCCAAGTGGCCGGAGGTAATAAAGATGTCCTCCACCACCACGGAAAAAACCATCACAGTATTAAGGACCATATTTGCCAGGAATGGGCTGCCTGAACAGATCTGTTCTGATAATGGACCGCAATTTGTGTCCGAAGAATTCAGGAAGTTCTTAAAAAACAATGGGGTTAAGCACTACACGTCCGCCCCATACCATCCCGCCACCAATGGATTGGCTGAAAGGTTTGTCCAGACCTTCAAGAAGGCCATAAAGGCCATGGGTAATGAAGACATAAAACTTCAGCATAAGGTAGATAACTTCTTGTTTGCATACAGGAATGCAACACATATGGTTACAAACCAAACTCCCGCCATGATGTTCTTCAATAGAAGCCTAAGATGCCGGCTGGATTTGATCAAGCCAAACATCAGAAGGGACGTGGCGAACCGGCAATTTCAAGGCATGAATGAGAGGCCAACTAGAACCTTCCAGATAGGTCAACAAGTTTTGGTCCGGGACTACCGTACTGAGAAATGGCAGCCTGGAACTATTTGCACACGACTAGGACCGCTGATGTATACCGTGGACATTGGAGAAAGCATAATAAGGCGCCATGCTGACCAGATCATAGAGTCATCCGAAAAGGGACAACCTACACCACAACTCTATACGCCTAATGATGAAGTAGAGATACCCATAGTATCTACCTCCGATCCGGTGATACTGGAACCAGATGAACCCGACACTGGCATTCAAGCCGAATCAGCCTTGCCAAAAGAACCTACTACACCACCAGAAACTACTACACCACCGAGGCGTTATCCGGACCGAGTCAGGAAGCCTCCAGAGAGACTGACTTATAATTGATTAACTGCAGCAATGTGTAGATTATTGTTCTTGTAACATGTAATTAATGATTACTTAAAATATTATGTACTGTTTGGCTAAAAGGGGAGGAATTGTAGTGTATGTGCTTTTAAGAGCCCCCTGTGTACTGTAATGCCGGTAATGGCCACTCGGGCTATATAAGCCTGTATATTGTGTTGTATCAGTTAGTTCACCTCCAGACTTTGTTCAGTAAACACCTGTGAAACTAACTCCTGCCTTCAGTGTCTTTATTAACACACGGATACAACACAGTGTAATTCCAGCTGGTTGCAACGCCACATTTTAAAAGTGCTCCAGCAGTCCTGCGATCTCCTGGGAATTTTACAGATGTGTAGTCTTCAATATATTTTTAGTGTTGGAAGAGGTTTGAACGTTGCTCTGCTACTTCTCTGCCTGTTGATTGGAATTCTGTGCAAGGGCCAGGTCAGTAAAATTAAAGTTACAATGAAAAATAGTGGAAAAATGAGCAGAAAAAAATTGGGGAATTGATGACATCAGAGCAGGCAGAATTACAGCCTTTAGCTTTTTGTATTTATGGTTGAAGTTCTGGTGTAAGTGTGTTTTATTTTCAATTCCAAAGGGTGCTATTACAGTAATAGAGCTTTTAAACCCTGTTGCACCTTGAGTTCCACAGTCTTAAACTAGTAAACTAGGCCTGTATTCTCTTGAATTCAGAAGAATGACAGCGGATCTCATTGAAGCATACAAAATTATTACAGGGCTTGATAGGATGTGTAGTGTATGTACTTTGCAGAAGGAACTATATTCTGCAGCCCCTGTATACTGCAGTACCAGTAGTGACCACCCCTGTATATAAGCCTGTGTAGTAACTTTGCATAATTAGTTCCAGTTTGTCTCCACTCAGTAAAGACCTGTTATAACCAACTCCTGCAGTCCGTGTCTCAATTACACACGGATATAATACTGGTGACGAGCAGATCCGAACTTACCTACAGTCTGCACCACCTCATGGGGATCCATCCCTGATGCAAAGTTGTCAGAGGTCGAGGCCAGAAGGAAGAAAGAAAAAAAAACAAACAGAAGAAACGGGCGTCGACCGTGGGCAACCGCCTCTGATTCATCGGAGTTGAAGATTTGCAGGAGAGGCTGTCAAGAGCAGGGCTTGGTTATCCTGTTGATGGTGTTCCAGCTAATCGGGCTGGTGGCAGGTAGTACACTGATCCTTCCTGGGCTGCGGTGGGTTAGAGCTCGATCGGGTGGCTTTTCAACGGGGCCGAGCAGCGTTGTCGGGAAGAGGAGAGAGAGAGAGAGGGTGGAGCACACAGGGCGCGGCCAGTGCTACGAAGCCGGGCAGCGTACAGACCCGAGAAGAGGGAGGAAAGTGTCCCGTAGGGTTGCTCCGACGACGGGGAAATAAAAGAAATTAGAAGCGCAGAAAGCCGCGAGGAGCTGCAGTTTGCCACGGGAACCGCGGAGAGCGGCATTAGCAGCAGCGCGGGGGGGAAGTGCGTGAAGACCATAGGGCGTCGCCATCAATGCATAAAATGCCAGCAACAGCGCTAGCAGCAGCGGAGAAGACGGAAAGCGCGGGAGGCGCCATTTTGTTAAATCGGGGAAGAAGGCAAAGCGCGGGAGGCGCCATCTTAGATTTCCAAGATGCCGAAGACTGGCAATATCACTGCCTTCGATAATGCAATAGAAGACTGGACCATGTATGTGGAAAGAGTCGAAGTATATTGCGAGGCAAACGAAGTAGCCGATGAGAAAAAGGCATCGGTACTACTAAACTTAATGGGCGCAAGAACGTACGGCCTATTGCGGAACCTGATTACTCCAGCCAAACCGATGGCGAAGGGTTTTAACGAAATTGTTGATATCCTACAGGAACACCTAAATCCTACACTGCTGCTGATAGCAGAAAAATTTAAATTCCACAGGAGAAATCAGCATAAAGATGAGAGCAATGCTGATTATCTTACGGAACTACGCAAGCTATCAAAACACTGCCAGTTCGGAGCAGGACTGACAGATACTCTACGGGACAAATTTGTCTGTGGACTCCTGAGTGAAGGAATCCAGAAGAGGTTACTCTCAGAGAAAGAGCTGACGCTAGATAAGGCTTTCAGCGTGGCAGTATCGTACGAAGCAGCAGCAAGGGGAGCTGCGGAAATACAGCAAAAGCCACAGGAATACGGCACACACGAAATGACACAGGGATTTGAAAAATGTTATCGCTGCTGTGGTGTATGTGCCTTTAAGAGCAATTATGATGTATGTGCCTTTAAGAGCCCCAGGTGTGCGTAATGCCGGTAATTGCCACTTGGGCTATATAAGCCTGTGTATTGTGTATATCCTTTAGAAACCCCCCCCCCCAGACTTGCTTAGTAAATACCTATGAACCAACTCCTGTCTTCAGTGTCTTTATCTACACACGGACACAACAGTGGCGACGAAGTGGAAACAGACTTACCTGCAATTCGGCAGCACCTCAAGGACATCGATTCCTCCACCGTCCAGAAGACTCAAGGAAGTAAGAGAAACTGTGGTTTCACCAGCTGGCCAAGCTGGTGACAGGTACTGCGCTAATCCTTCCTGGGCGTCAGGCTGGAGCTCCAGCGGCGGGCTCTACAGCTGAGACAGGCAGCGAAATCGGAGGCAAGCAATAACGGACTGGGAGGGTGCACTCGAGAGACGGCCGGCGCGGCAAGCAGGTCAGCGTTTAGACCTCCGTCGGAAACGAGTCTCCAACAGTGAATAAACGGAAACCACAGTAAAACAGCGTTGTTATCGGTAGCAGCGGCGGGAAAGCGCGGGAAGCGCCATATCGTTGCTACAGAGAGAAAAAAAAGCGCGGGAAGCGCCATATCTTTTCTGAAATGCCTAAATCTGGTAATATTGAGGCTTTTGATGGCGAAATAGAAGATTGGACCACATACGTGGAAAGAGTAGAGGTTTATTGCACTGCAAATGGAATAACAGATGAAAAAAAAGCTTCAGTACTTCTGAACTTAATGGGCGCGAAGACATACGGGCTGTTACGAAATTTAATCACTCCAGCCAAACCAAAGGACAAGACTTTTAAAGAAATTGTTGATACCCTGCAGGAGCATTTAAACCCAACACCGCTGCTGATAGCGGAACGATTCAAGTTCTTCAAGAGAAATCAACACAAGAATGAAAGTAACGCTGATTACCTAAACGAATTAAGAAAGCTATCAAAGTACTGCCAATTCGGAGCAGGACTATCGGATTATCTTCGAGACAAATTTGTTTGCGGTCTCTTAAGTGAAGGAACACAAAAAAGACTGCTTTCTGAAAAAGATTTAACATTGGACAAAGCTTTCAGTATGGCTGTATCATACGAAGCAGCAGCAAAAGGAGCTGCAGAGATACAACAAGAGACACAGGACTTCGGCACCCATAAAATGACACAGGAGTTCGGAAGATGTTATCGCTGCGGCAGATCCACCCATAACCAGAGGGACTGCTGGTTCAAGGGCAAAGCATGCAGGCAATGTGGTAAGATTGGACACATTGCACGGGTATGCCAATCTGGACAAAATAAATCCACTGACAGAAAACAAAAAATCAATAAAGAAAAGTACAGGAAGGTACAAATGATGACGGAATAAAAGTGGAAGATACAGCAATTCCAAAATTTTTTAAGGCAAGACCGGTGCCATACGCAATACGTCCGGCAGTCGAGGCAGAGCTGAAGAATTTGGAAAAGGCAGGCGTATTAACCAAAACAGATTGGAGCGAATGGGCAACACCCATCGTTCCAGTCATGAAAAAAACATTGAAAAATAACTCTGAGGAACAGAAAAAAATTCGCATCTGTGGGGACTTTAAGGTGACTGTAAACCCGGTCCTTCACACGGTACAGTATCCTCTTCCGAGGATAGAAGATATTTTTGCCTCACTATCCGGAGGGAAACGTTTCACAAAAATTGACTTGGCACAGGCATATCTACAGATGGAGGTTGAGGAGACCTCTAAAAAGTATCTCACAATAAACACACACAAAGGCCTGTACCAGTACAATCGACTGGTTTTTCGAATAGCATCAGCTCCAGCTATCTGGCAAAGAGCTATGGAGCAAGTCCTGCAAGGGATTCCGGGGACTCAATGCTACCTAGACGACATCCTTATAACAGGAGAAAACGACAACGAGCACCTTGCCAATTTGGAGCAGGTGCTCACTAGGCTGAAAGAACGGGGCCTACGAGCAAATCGCCCCAAGTGCGAATTTTTCCAAAATCAGGTATCATATTGTGGCCACATAATTAATAAGGAAGGGTTGCATAAGTCACCTGAAAAAATTGAAGCAGTTATAAAAGCCCCAGCACCTGAAAATGTTTCACAATTAAGGTCATTCCTGGGATTAATAAATTACTATCATAAATTTTTACCGAACTTATCAACTATTCTACACCCTCTTAATGATCTTCTACAGACAGGAGTGATTTGGAAATGGAACGAAGACTGTAAACGTGCCTTCCATAAATGTAAAGACTTAATCAGATCCGAGAAAATTTTGGCTCATTACAACCCATCACTACCAATCAGACTGGCGTGCGATGCATCCCCTTACGGCATAGGAGCAGTATTGCCCCATAGATTCCCTGATGGCTCGGAACGGCCGATAGCTTTTGCGTCACGCTCATTGAACTCAGCTGAGCGTAACTATGCCCAGATAGACAGGGAAGCACTCAGCCTGGTATGGGGAGTGAAGAAATTCAACCATTACCTACACGGACAAAAATTTACCTTGCTGACTGACCATCAACCCCTCATCTCCATATTCAACCCTAAAAAAGGTGTCCCCATTATGACGGCACAAAGACTACAGAGGTGGTCCCTTTTTCTAGGGGCACACCAATACAACATTGAATACAAAGGGTCAAAACAGCATGGGAATGCTGACGGTTTATCACGCCTACCGTTGCCAACGATAGAAGAGGCACCTACAGTAGACCCAGTAGAGATATTCCACTCTACCATAGTGGAATGTCTACCGGTGACAAATTCTGCCATTGAAAGGGAGACAAGAAATGACCCTACTCTCTCACGGGTCTACGATTTAACAGTGAAGGGATGGCCAGCACATGGCGAACCACTGTTGCCAGCATTCTCGCAAAGAAGAGAACAGCTGTCAGTGTGCCGAGGAACCTTGATGTGTGGATCCAGAGTGGTGATTCCACCCAAACTCCAGGATAAAGTGCTAAAGGAGCTTCACGAGGGGCATCTGGGTGGAGTGAAAATGAAGAACCTAGCTAGGGCGTTTGTATGGTGGCCAGGTATCGATGGAGACATCGAAGACATGACCAAGAGCTGCCTAGGATGCCAGAAGGTCCAAAATGCTCCGCCACAGGCCCCTCTACATCCATGGGAGTGGCCCTCATCTCCCTGGCAAAGGGTTCACATCGACTTTGCTGGTCCATTTATGGACTCAATGTTCTTAATCGCAGTTGATGCACACTCCAAGTGGCCGGAGGTAATAAAGATGTCCTCCACCACCACGGAAAAAACCATCACAGTATTAAGGACCATATTTGCCAGGAATGGGCTGCCGGAGCAGATATGTTCTGATAATGGACCGCAATTTGTGTCCGAAGAATTCAGAAAGTTCTTAAAGAACAATGGGGTAAAGCACTACACGTCCGCCCCATACCATCCCGCCACCAATGGATTGGCTGAAAGGTTTGTCCAGACCTTCAAGAAGGCCATCAAGGCCATGGGTAATGAAGACATAAAACTTCAGCACAAGGTGGATAACTTCTTATTTGCATATAGGAATGCAACGCATATGGTTACCAACCAAACTCCCGCTATGATGTTCTACAATAGAAACCTAAGATGCCGGCTGGATTTGGTCAAGCCCAACATCCGAAGGGACGTGGAGAACCGGCAGTTTCAGGGCATGAATGAAAGGCCGACTAGGACCTTCCAGATAGGCCAACCGGTTTTGGCCCGGGACTACCGTACCGAGAAATGGCAGCCTGGAACTATCTGCACATGATTAGGACCACTGATGTATACCGTGGACATCGGAGACAGCATAATAAGGCGCCATGCTGACCAAATCATCAAGTCATCCGAAAAGGGACAACCTACACCACCACTCTATACATCTAACGATGAAGTAGAGATACCCATATCTACCTCTGATCCGGTGATACTGGAGCCCGATGAACCCGACACTGGCCTTCAAGCTGAATCAGCCTTGCCAGAAGAACCTACTACACCACCAGAAACTACTACACCCCCGAGGCGTTATCCGGACCGAGTCAGGAAGCCTCCTGAGAGACGAACTTATAATTAATTAATACAGCAATGTATATTATTTTGCATATAACATGTAATTAATAATTACTTAAAATATGATGCACTAGTTAGCTAGAAGGGGAGGAATTGTGGTGTATGTGCCTTTAAGAGCAATTATGGTGTATGTGCCTTTAAGAGCCCCAGGTGTGCGTAATGCCGGTAATTGCCACTTGGGCTATATAAGCCTGTGTATTGTGTATATCCTTTAGAAACCCCCCCCAAGACTTGCTTAGTAAATACCTATGAACCAACTCCTGTCTTCAGTGTCTTTATCTACACACGGACACTACAGGTCTGCCATTTTTTTATTCCCCATTATAAATTCCCCTGATCCTGACTGCAAGGGACCTACACTTGACTTCACCAATCTTTTTCTCTTCACATATCTATAAAAGCTTTTACAGTCAGTTTCTATGTTCCCTGCAAGCTTACTCTCATACTCTATTTTCCCCCTCTTAATTAATCCCTTTGCCTCCTTTGCTGAATCCTAAACTGCACCCAATCCTCACCATCCTGACTTGGAAATATATCACCGTTCCTTTATTGTTGCTGGGTCAAAATCCTGGATCTCCCTACCTAACAGCACTGTGGAAGTACCTTCAACATAGGAGCAGGAGTAGGCCATTCAGCCCCTCGAGCCTGTTCCGCCATTCAATGAGATCATGGCTGATCTGCAACCTAACTCCATATACGCACCTTTGGCCCATATCCCTTAACAAAAAGCTATCAATCTCCGATTTAAAGTTAACAATTGATTTAGCATCAATTGCCATTTGCGGAAGAGAGTTCCAAACTTCTACCACCCTTTGTGAGTAGAAACGGACTGCAACGGTTCAAGAAGGCAGCTCACCACCACCTTCTCAAGGGCAATTAGGGATGGGCAATAAATGCTGGCCTTGCCAGTGATGCCCAGATCCCATGAACGAAGAAAAAAAAATGATGGGGAAGCACCTTTACACGAGTGACAAAGACAAGTGCAGACCTGCCCAATGAAACAAACAGGGGAAGGGAAGGGAGTGTGGCCCATGGAGATCAGAGTTCAAAATCTACTGAGAACATGGGGGAGAAATTCGGTTGTTAGCGCCAGCGATTAGCGCCTAAAGAGGCCGAGAATTGGGGCGTTACCCAATTTTCGGGCGGGCGCAGTGAACCCAGCGCCTCTTGCCATATTGAGTGGGCTTTTAGTGCCAGTGCTAAATTTTAGCGCCCGCTTGCGGGCGCAGGCAGATCATGACGTCATTTCAGTGTGCAACGCCTTTTTGGCACCCCGGACCGGAAATTCAGTGGCGCCCCCCTCTGTTCCGACTGGCGCTAATAAGGACAGCTTCCTGGAACGTTCCCCAGTCGCTCTCGGGCTTAGGGGGGCGCTCTTTAAAGGGGACTGCACTGGTATAAAAGCGGCAGCCATTTTGGGAGCACAACTTATTTGAGATTTACACAGAGTTGCAAAGTTGAACTCTGAGCCATTTCACTAGTGACCCAGCGCTGCCAGAGGACCTTCACCCTGCTGCTGGTGAGCGTTTACACCCTATTTAATTTCTGCTGACCTATTATTATGGGGGCTGCTTTGGAGGGGAACGTCCTGCTGCTCGACCATCTGGAAAGGGCACAGGGACGGAGGGAGAGAGGGCCAGGAATGGCCAGACGGAGGAGGGCCAACAGACGTCGCCACACCAGACCTTACGCTGCCAGGGTATTCAGGCAGCAGTTCTCTTACCTCAACATGTCAGAGGAGCAGTGTGTTAGGAGACTGCGATTCCAAAAGGAGGTGGTGACTGAGCTGTGCCACCTGCTTCAGGAAGATCTGCAGCCGCAGATAAAGTGCAGGACCTCTCTGTCGGTGGCTATGAAGATAACAGTGGCATTGAATTTCTATGCGACAGGCTCCTTCCAGTCAGCAACTGGGGACATTGCCAACATATCCCAGTTTGTGGTGCATAGCTGCATCCAGCAGGTTACAGATGCCCTGTTTAAAAGGCAGCGTCAGTACATATCCTTCAATGTGACACCGGAGAAGCAGCGGGAGCGCGCAGAGGGCTTCGCGGCAATAGCGGACTTCCCCATGGTGCAGGGCACCATTGACTGCACGCACGTGGCTTTGCGGGCGCCTGTACAGAATCCTGAGGAGTTCCGCAACCGCAAGGGGTTCCACTCCTTGAATGTGCAGCTGGTCTGTGACCACCGGCAGCCGATCCTCGCGGTCAATGCACAGTTCCCAGGCAGCAGCCACGACGCATTCATCCTGCGCCAGACTTCAGTCGCTAACCTTTTCAAGGCCCCGGCTCACCCAGAAGGCTGGCTTCTCGGCGACAAGGGCTATCCACTGTGCCCATGGCTGAAGACCCCGCGCCGTATGCCCAGCACACCTGCAGAAGAGCACTACAACGTCAGCCATCAGGCGACGAGGAACATTGTGGAGCACACAATCGGCGTGCTGAAGCAGCGGTTCTGCTGTTTGGACCATTCGGGAGGAGCCTTGCTGTACTCACTAGAGAGAGTCTCCCACTTCATCGTTGTCTGCTGCATGCTCCATAACCTCGCCACCCTGCGCACCCAGCCAATGCCAGCAGACATTGAAGGACCAGCAGAGGAGGAGGAGGAGCAGCAGCAGGAGCAGGAGGAGGAGGAGGAGGAGGAGGACCAAGACGGGAGGGTCCGAGAAACTGGAAGGGCCGTCCATCTGAGGCTGATAAGGAGTCAGTTCTAGGCCCCTCTCACGGACTGTTTGGTGCCATTCGAAGACCAGGAATGGAACCATTCGGATAACCCAAAGCCTATGAAGCCCACAATGATTGTAAATAGCAGACATGGCCAATGACAATAAATTTTTTGTTTATTTTGAAAACTGTGCTTCCTTCCAACATGACAAAGCAATGGCAACAGAAAGCTTAACTAACAAACTAACACATAAGTGCCTCGGACACCCGGGAGACTATCCAAAACATGACTAACACTCAGACCAAGTGGCTCGCACACCCGGGAGACTATCCAAAACATGACTAACATTCAGACCAGCATCCACGGCCTTGATTTCTAGAAATAGGACGTCTCAGCTGCATCTTCTACTCTTTCCCCTTTGATGGTGATCTACTTCTCTTGCGAGAACGGCCCCTTCCCTCCCTGCAGCTCCTCCGTAATGGGACCCCAGTGGCTGCATGAAGGCTGGGGGATGCCTGCTGGCTGTCCGAAAGCGCAGATGCCCCTGAGGGATGGCCTGGACGGACTCTGGGTTTGGAGGGGCCAGATGCTGACTGCTCTAGATGGGCATGGGTAGAAGCAGTCTGTCCTGCAGGTGATGGCAGCTGCAGTGGAGACGTGCCAGCGTTGGCACCAAGAATGCTGACATCCTGAGAGCGGACACCTGCTCCGTGGTCGGCCGACACACTGGCACACTGACGGAGCAGCACCGCAGCATGCGGACCAATCGGCTGGTCCACAGATTGCTGGCCTGCTGTGGTGCTGCAAGGGCCCCGGGTAATCCTGCCTGATCCATCGAGGGTGGCAGCAGTCAGTGCTTGTGTGGCCTCAATCTGCCTCTGCATGAGGCCAGCGAGGGACTGCGTGGCAGCACTCAGCACTTGTGTGGCAGGTGCCAGTGCTTCGGTGAAGCCCTGGACAGTCCTTTCCAGTGATGTAGCGAAGCCCTGGACAGTCCTTTCCAGTTATGTACCGATGCCCTGGACAGTCCTTTCCAGTGATGTACCGACGCCCTGAACAGTCCTTTCCAGTGATGTACCGACGCCCTGGGCAGTCCTTTCCAGGGCTGCCCTGAAGCCCTGGACACTCCTTTCCTGTGCTGCCCCGAAGCCCTGGGCACTCCTTTCCTGTGCTGCCCCGAAGTCTTGCACAATCCTTTCCTGTGCTGCCCCGAAGTCTTGCACACTCCTTGCCAGTGTCTCGATGGATTCAGGCATCCTTGCAACTGCAGCCATCAGCTCAGTGTGCCTGAGTCGAGCCTGGGCACTCATTTCTGCGAGGGAACGTGTTGTGTATGTACCTTTAAGGGAATAACTGGTCTCAGACTGCAGTACCGGCAGTGACCACCCCTGTATAAAAGGCCCTAGCAGGCTTCTGTAGTTTCCAGGTTGTCTCCATTCAGTAAAGACTTGTTATAATCAACTCCTGCAGTCCATGTCTCAATTATACATGGACATAATAGAATGCACCTCTTCTGCGCTCTGTGCAGCAGTCATCGTGGCCTGACGCGCCCTCCGGGGAGACGGCTCCCGAACTTCCCTACTCCCCTTACGCTGCTGGAGGCCGCTGGTTCCTGCAACTGGTTCCTCCTCAGAGCCATCCCCCCCGCTCCCTTCCAGGGAAGCACTATCCTCAGTCTGCAGATGGGCTGGCTCGCCTGAGGGTGGGACGGATGGTCCGGCTTCCTCCTGCTCGTCGCCTCTGGAGTCAGTGTCCCTGGCAGCTTGATGGCCCGGCTCCCGAGCTGGTGATGCAGCATCTGAAAGCAGGGAGGTTGAAGAGTGGCTTTAGTGAAAGGACAGGGTGGCAGCAAGCGATGCAAGAGTGCTGCAATGCTCTGACATGGGTCCAGACTGAAAAAGCATGCTGGTGGGGGGAACAAGTGGAAGGAGAGAGTTCAAAAAGGTGATGACCTTACCATCGCTGTGCACAATGGGGTCGGCAGCTCCAGTGGTGACAGGACCACTCATCCGGCCTCCAACAATCTGGTGGACTCTTTCTGTAGTGTATGTGCCTTTAAGAGCCCCAGGTGTGCTGTAATGCTGTAATGCCGGTAATTGCCACTCGGGCTATATAAGCCTGTATATTGTGTATATCTGTTAGAACCCCCCCCCAGACTTTGCTTTGTAAACACCTATGAACCAACTCCTGTCTTCAGTGTCTTTATCAACACACGGACACTACAGTGGCGACGAAGTGGAAACGGACTTACCTGCAATTCGGCAGCACCTCAAGGACATCGATTCCTCGGGCGTCCAGAAGACTCAAGAAAGTGAGAGAAGTTATGGTTTCACCAGCTGGCCAAGCTGGTGGCAGGTACTGCGCTAATCCTTCCTGGGCGTCAGGCTGGGGCTCCAGCGGCTGGCTCTACAGCTGAGACAGGCAGCGAAATCGGAGGCAAGCAATAACGGACTGGGAGGGAGCACTCGGGAGATGGCCGGCGCGGCAAGCAGGTCAGCGTTCAGACCTGCAGAGAAAGTCCGGCGGGAACGAGTCTCCAACTGTAAATAAATAAAAAATAAAAAAATAAATAAAAAAAGAACGGAAACTGCGGGAAACAGCGTTGTCATCGGCAGCAGCGGCGGGAAAGCGCGGGAAGCACCATATCTTTGCTGCAGAAAAGAAAGAAAAGCGCGGGAAGCGCCATATCTTTTCTGAAATGCCTAAGTCTGGCAATATTGATGTTTTTGATAGTGAAATAGAGGATTGGACCACATACGTGGAAAGAGTAGAGGTATATTGCACTGCAAATGGAATCGAAGATGAAAAAAAAGCTTCAGTACTGCTGAACCTAATGGGCGCAAAGGCATACGGGCTGTTATGAAATTTAATCACTCCAGCCAAACCAAAGGACAAGGATTTTAAAGAAATTGTTGATACCCTGCAGGAGCACTTAAACCCAACACCGCTGCTGAAAGCGGAACAATTCAAATTCTTCAAGAGAAATCAACACAAGAATGAAAGTAACGCTGATTAACTAACCGATTTAAGAAAGCTATCAAAGTACTGCCAATTCGGGGCAGGACTATCAGATTATCTTCGAGACAAATTCGTTTGCGGTCTCTTAAGTGAAGGAACACAAAAAAGGCTGCTTTCTGAAAAAGATTTAACATTGGACAAAGCTTTCAGTATGGCTGTATCATACGAAGCAGCAGCAAGAGGAGCTGCAGAGATACAACAAAAAACACAGGACTTCGGCACCCATGAAATGACACAGGGTTTCGAAAGATGTTATCGCTGCGGCAGATCCACCCATAACCAGAGGGACTGCTGGTTCAAGGACAAAGCATGCAGGCAATGCGGAAAGATTGGACACATTGCACGGGTATGCCGATCTGGACAAAATAAATCCACAGACAGAAAAAAAAATATCAATAAAGGAAAGTACAGGAAGGTACAAATGATGACGGACAGTAGCTCCGAAGACCAGAAGAGCGATAGCGACTCCGAAAACAAGAGACTAAGCTGTCTCAAATTACATAATGTACTTGCCAAAGATGATTACCAAACCATTTGGGTTACCCTCACGATAGCAGGGTCCCCAGTTAAAATGGAGCTAGATACAGGATCAGCTCTAACCGTAATAAATCGACGGGATTACGAGAGGCTATTTTCGCATATACCTCTAAAAGACACATCCATTATCTTAAAAACATATACGGGGCAGAAAGTATACCCCAAAGGAAAAATAAGGGTGCCTGTTGTATACAATGGCAAAGAAATACAAAAGTTGTATTTATACATTCTACAAGATGGTGGTCCACCGTTGTTGGGACGTGAATGGATCAGAAAGATAAATTTAGACTGGCACTCCATTCAGGCACTGACAGTGACCAGTAAGAAAAAAACCAATGATGACATCATACCTGAACGATTAAAAGACATCTTGGCCAACGCCAAAGAAGTGTTTCAAGAGAAACTAGGAACCTTGAAAGGCATCACCGCCTCAATAAAAGTGGAAGATGCAGCAATTCCCAAATTTTTTAAGGCAAGACCGGTGCCATACGCAATTCGTCCAGCAGTCGAGGCAGAGCTGGAGAATTTGGAAAAGGCAGGCGTATTATCCAAAATAGATTGGAGTGAGTGGGCAACACCCATCGTTCCAGTCATGAAAAAAGCATTGAACAATGATAAATCTGAAGAACAGAGGAAAATTCGCATCTGTGGAGACTTCAAGGTGACTGTAAACCCGGTCCTTCACACAGTACAGTGTCCTCTTCCGAGGATAGAAGATATTTTCGCCTCACTATCCGGAGGGAAACGTTTCACCAAAATTGACTTGGCACAGGCATATCTACAGATGGAGGTTGAGGAGGCCTCTAAAAAGTATCTCACGATAAACACACACAAAGGCCTGTACCAGTACAATCGACTGGTTTTTGGAGTAGCATCAGCTCCAGCTATCTGGCAAAGAGCTGTGGAGCAAGTCCTGCAAGGGATTCCGGGGACTCAATGCTACCTAGACGACATCCTTGTAACAGGAGAAAACGACAACGAGCACCTTGCCAATTTGGAGCAGGTGCTCACTAGGCTGAAAGAACGGGGCCTACGAGCAAATCGCCCCAAGTGTGAATTTTTCCAAAATCAGATATCATATTGTGGCCACATAATTAATAATGAAGGGTTGCATAAGTCACCTGAAAAAATTGAAGCGATCATAAAAGCCCCAGCACCTGAAAATGTTTCACAATTAAGGTCGTTCCTGGGATTAATAAATTACTATCATAAATTTTTACCGAACTTATCAACTCTTCTACACCCTCTTAATGAACTTCTACAAACAGGAGTGATTTGGAAATGGAACAAAGACTGTAAACGTGCCTTCCATAAATGCAAAGACTTAATCACATCCGAAGAAGTTTTGGCTCATTACAACCCATCACTGCCAAGCAGACTGGCGTGCGATGCATCCCCTTACGGCATAGGAGCAGTATTATCCCATAAATTCCCTGATGGCTCAGAACGGCCGATAGCTTTTGCGTCATGCTCATTAAACTCAGCTGAGCGTAACTATGCCCAAATCGACAGGGAAGCACTCAGCTTGGTATGGGGAGTGAAGAAATTCAACCATTACCTACACGGACAAAAATTTACCTTGTTGACTGACCATCAACCCCTCATCTCCATATTCAACCCTAAAAAGGGTGTTCCCATTATGACAGCGCAAAGGCTACAGAGGTGGTCCCTTTTTCTAGGGGCACACCAATACAACATAGAATACAAAGGATCAAAACAGCATGGGAATGCTGACGGGTTATCGTGCCTACCGTTGCCAACGGTAGAAGAGGCACCTACAGTAGACCCAGTAGAGATGTTCCACTCTACCATAGTGGAATGTCTACCAGTAACAAATTCTGCCATTGAAAGGGAGACGAGAAATGACCCAACTCTCTCACGGGTCTACGATTTAACAGTGAAGGGATGGCCAGCACATGGCGAACCACTGTTGCCAGCATTCTCGCAAAGAAGAGAACAGCTGTCGGTGTGCCGAGGAACCTTGATGTGTGGACCCAGAGTGGTGATTCCACCCAAACTCCAGGATAAATTGCTAAAGGAGCTTCACGAGGGGCATCTGGGTGGAGTGAAAATGAAGAACCTAGCTAGGGCGTTTGTATGGTGGCCAGGTATCGATGGAGACATCGAAGAAATGACCAAGAGCTGCCTAGGATGTCAGAAGGTCCAAAACGCTCCACCACAAGCCCCTCTACATCCATGGGAGTGGCCCTCATCTCCCTGGCAAAGGGTACACATCGACTTTGCTGGTCCATTTATGGACTCAATGGCCCAGTAATTCCGTTCCAAACGCGTGAGTACGGTCGGGGTACTCACGCGTCTGGCCGGAGGAAATGCCGGTTTTCAGCATGCACAGCGCATGCGGAGAAAACCGGCATTTCCTGTCCTCTGAACGAAGGGGTTCAGAGGCACAGCACGTGCGACTGCACAGGCAGTGCGTGCGCAGTGAACTTCGTCGATTTCATTGATGGATTCAGTGAGGTTAAGTCCTTACAACTTACACATGAAAGAAGCATGTGTAAAGTTGCTCCAGAGGCTGCGGAGGAAGATATATTTTATCGTGGAGCTTCTGAAAGGCAATATTTTTGTTTGGGAAAGGGAGGAAAGTTATTTTAAGAAATGATGAGGTAAGTTTTAAAGTTAAATTTTTTTTTTTTAAACGGGTTTTCAGTACTGTAGGTAGAAGGAGCAATTGTGGCTGTGTGAATTGAATTTGCTGTGTTTATTAAATGTGAAAATGACTGTTCTAAAATGAGTAATGTAACATTTCCAACATTTTTAAGAAAGAAACTTTTCATCAGTAATATATTCTTTTCAGTAATTATGTATGTATGTCCGTATATATTCCTTTACGTATATGTATATATTCCTTTACTTATGTGTATGAATGTATGTATTTAATTATGATTTTCCAATAAGTTACTTTCTCTGAAAGTCATAATTAAATACATACATTCATACACATAAGTAAAGGAATATATACATACATATACGCAAAGGAATATATACAGACATACATACATAATTACTTAAAAGAATATATTATTGATGAAAAGTTTCTTTCTTAAAAATGTTGGAGTCATTTTCACATTTAATAAACACAGCAAATTCAATTCACAGCCACAATTGCTCCTTCTACCTACAGTACTGAAAACCCATTTTAAAAAACAAAAATAAACTTTAAAACTTACCTCAGCATTTCTTAAAATAACTTTCCTCCCTTTCCCAAACAAAAATATTGCCTTTCAGAAGCTCCACGATAAAATATATCTTCCTCCGCAGCCTCTGGAGCAACTGTACTCATGCTTTTTTCATGTGTAAGTTGTAAGGACTTAACCTCACTGAAAGCATTAATGAAACCGGCGAATTTTACTGCGCACACGCTGCCTGTGCAGTCGCACGCATTCTGCCTCTGAACCCCTTCGTTCAGAGGACAGGAAATGCCGGTTTTCCCCGCATGCGCTGTGCATGCTGAAAACCGGCATTTCCTCTGGCCAGACGCGTGAGTACCCCGACCGTACTCACGCGTTTGGAACGGAATTACTGGGCCAACATTTTACATGTCAATAAAATGAAAAATTTAACAATTGCACGATTTGCCCCCTCGCATCTGTGACTGAGGGTCCAAGGAGGTGCATTGTGCAAGAGGTCATCGTCGTACGTATCCTCACACTGTTTCCTTTCGGGAACTGTATGAAGTGGTGGAAGGATTTCTGGCCACGTTAACGCTCCTTCCGTGACCATAACCATCTTCATACCAGCCATTAGGGTGGTTAGTCCTATGGCGTGAGGGTTTTACGGGCTCCCACAACCCATCTGAGGGGGGGGTGCCACCCACACCCGCGGACGCAAGTATCCCGCTGGATGTCCACCCAGAATTTATAGTTGGAGCTCCGACTCCACTTGCCGGGGCTGTCTGGAGCGGGGTTCAAAACCCTACTCCTTCTGCCCAGCGGCGGGGATGCTTACTGCTACGCAAAAAGCCCACTCCGCGCAAAAGGTGACACCCATACGTTTCCTGCGCCTTTTCCCTCCCCGTGACTGGAGCCCTATGCTGCCACTTGAAAGACCAAGCTATCATCTGTCCTTTTTGCTGCGCCTTTGACTTCTCATTACCAATGATGAGCAGGCGCTGCGCCTCCACCTCATTGAGGAGATTGCTGAGGTCATCATCAGTTCAATTGTGAGTTCTTTTAATGCCGTGAATTGTGCTCATTCCAGCCATTTCACGTTGCTAATCGGAGTGGGCCTTTGGCGTAGCGGTAGGATCCCCGCCGCTGGGCCAGACGGGGTAGGGTTTCGAACCCCGCTCCAGACAGTCCCGGCAAGTGGAGTCGGAGCTCCGGCTCTAAATTCTGGGTTGACATCCAGTGGGATATTTGCGTCCGTGGGTGTGGGTGGCCCCCCCCTCCTTGTATAGCTTGTGGGAGCCCGTAAAACCCTCCCGCCATAGGACTAACCACCCTAATGGCTGGTTCAAAGATGGTTACGGTCACGGAATGAGCGTTAATCACGGCCATAAATCCTTCCACCACTTCATACAGTTCCCCAAAGGGAACAGTGTGAAGGCACGTATGACGACGACGTTGCTAAATAAATAAATGGAATGAAAAAAATTCTTTCAGGGCTTTTAAAAGTCTTTAAATTGCTTTAATCCTGTTTAAAACTACTTCAGATTCTTCAAAATAATGTAAACGTTTTTAAAAGTTTATAAAAGTTACCAAAAGCTTCATAAAAATACCAAAAACCTATTTGAAATGCTGCTCTGCAGGTAAAAATGCTTTTCAGCTTGTGAGAAACATTGGGGGCGTGTCCTATTAAACTGAGACCTCAAGGGGCGTGTCTCAGTTGCACTGCGTGCTCCAGGCTTCGCGCTGGCTGCACTCCTGGACGGCGTGACGTCAGACGCCGCCCGGGATTCTTCTGTTTCAAAAAGGAATTCCAGGCGTCCCTGGAGGTGAACGGCAGGCGCGTCGGGTAAGTGCAGATCGGGGGCTTGCACGCGCGGCAAGCCCCCGACCCGAATTTCTGCCCCAATGTTCTTAATCGCGGTTGATGCACACTCCAAGTGGCCGGAGGTAATAAAGATGTCCTCCACCACCACGGAAAAAACCATTACAGTATTAAGGACCATATTTGCCAGGAATGGGCTGCCGGAACAGGTATGTTCTGATAATGGACTGCAATTTGTGTCCGAAGAATTCAGAAAGTTCTTAAAAAACAATGGGGTTAAGCAGTACACGTCCGCCCCATACCATCCCGCCACCAATGGATTGGCTGAAAGGTTTGTCCAGACCTTCAAGAAGGCCATAAAGGCCATGGGTAATGAAGACATAAAACTTCAGCACAAGGTGGATAACTTCTTATTCGCATACAGGAATGCAACACATATGGTTACCAACCAAACTCCCGCCATGATGTTCTTCAATAGAAACCTAAGATGCCGGCTGGATTTGGTCAAGCCCAACATCAGAAGGGACGTGGAGAACCGGCAGTTTCAAGGCATGAATGAAAGGCCAACTAGAACCTTCCAGATAGGTCAACAAGTTTTGGCCCGGGACTACCGTACTGAGAAATGGCAGCCTGGAACTATCTGCACACGACTAGGACCACTGATGTATACCATGGACATCGGAGAAAGCATAATAAGGCGCCATGCTGACCAAATCATAAAGTCATCCAAAAAGGGACAACCTACACCACAACTCTCTACGTCTAACGATGAAGTAGAGATACCCATATCTACCTCCGATCCGGTGATACTGGAACCCGATGAACCTGACACTGGCATTCAAGCCGAATCAGCCTTGCCAAAAGAACCTGCTACACCACCGAAAACTACTACACCACCGAGGCGTTATTCGGACCGAGTCAGGAAGCCTCCTGAGAGACTGACTTATAATTAATTAACTACAGCAATGTGTATATTATTTTTCTTATAACATGTAATTAATAATTACTTAAAATATGATGTACTGGTTAGCTAAAAGGGGAGGAATTGTAGTGTATGTGCCTTTAAGAGCCCCAGGTGTGCTGTAATGCCGGTAATTGCCACTCGGGCTATATAAGCCTGTATATTGTGTATATCCGTTAGAACCCCCCCCCCCCAGACTTTGCTTAGTAAATACCTATGAACCAACTCCTGTCTTCAGTGTCTTTATCAACACACGGACACTACACTTTCCTCCAGGTCCGTGAGTTCCTGCAGCTGAGGAGGGCCCCCTCCAGTACGAATTTGTTCCCTCCGGTTCCTGGCCAGCTTGCCCTGCAGGAGAAAGGACGGGAAGTTATGAAACATGCTGCCCTGAGTTGTCATCTCATGCCCCCCCATGGTGGATCAGCCCTTACATTATGCCCTGAGTTGTCATCTCATGCCTCCCCATGGGGGATCAGCCCTTACATTATGCCCTGAGTTGAATGTGCATGTGCGTTCCCAGAAAGGGCCATGGGTGCTGGCTGACAGATGGCCATTGGGGCATCGCGCACCCTCTGGCCATAAAGTCAGGTGCAGATGGAGGGATGAAGAAGATTGCCAACAAGCCACTCACCCTAACGACCCGAGTGAGATCATTGAACTTCTTCCTGCATTGCACAGGAGTCCTGGGTGCCACGCTGCTGGAGTTGACTCTTTGACAAACTTCCCTCCAAGCTCTGCGGTACTCGTTCTGATGAGGCCTCCTGCCATTGTCAGGGTACAGCACTGCTCGCCGGCGCTCCACTGCGCCAACCAAAGCATCCAATGCCCTTTCGGTAAAGCGCTCCGCCCTCTGCCTCACCCTCTCCATCTGGTCAAAGTTTGTAATGCCTCAGATTGCACAGCGCCGATTTTGAGGCCTACAGGGCGATGAGTGTGGCTGCTGAACCTAAATGACCCGCCCCTTTAAGAGCTGGCCGGCGCCAGCATGTCTCGTGGTCATCGATTATTGACAGCACTTGCGCTGCACCCGTCCGCCCAGATATTGAGTAGCGCCGCCAGGTTAGCGCCTTAGGAGTCCCGTGCAGCGCCTGATTTTACACCGCAATCTCCTTCAGGGGTGATGAAACCCAATATCGCTGGAGGTGGTGATAAGTTGCGCCTGGCGATACAATTTGCGCTGTGCCAATTCTAGCGCCCCAAGCGGGGCTATACCCAATTTCTCCCCCCATGTCTTTGTCGAAGTAGTTTGAATATTTGAAGTGTTGAGCTCCCTTTCCTCTGCTCTTTATATTCTTGATCGTGTGCTATATGAGGGGTCTCTGCCGCCTGGCCATTTTGTTTCTGGTGAAGGTGTCCCCCAGAACGTCATGGGTCGTCTCAGCGGCTGTGCATTTCCAGCATTTTCTCTTTTTACTTCAACAGTCACGCGTTTCATCTTTCTCTCAGTTGTTGCTTGTACTGTGGCTGAAACGCACGGCTGACTGATTCTTTTATTAGTGACGTTCGGAGTGTTATGGCAAAGATAAATAAGGTGAGGCAATGTGTGGCAAGGGTGGGGGCATGTGTCCTTTCCCAGTAGCGGCAGTGTTTGAGTCTAAACTTCCAACACCTGTATAGTATTTACTGAAATGTTTTATGTTATAAAGAAAGATCAACTTTCTCTTCACATTTGGTGCAGAAATTCCTCTGACGTTTAACTTACTAAAGTAGACTGTAAACTTTATCAAACTCAGCAAATTAGAAAATTATAGGTGAAATATAAACTAGTAGAAGGTTGCAGGAAACTGCTTGACTAAAATAAATTGACGGAAAGATTTACAAGTTCTTTGAATTTGGAACTGTCACTGTGGTTTAAGTTTCCCTATTTCTGATTTGTAATAATTACATTAGAAATGTGCTTGAAGCCACCATCTTGCAATCTCCTCAAGCTGGTCAGTCATCCAATGCATATTATGCCACCGAGCCATGAATGCTAAGCCTTGTGGAGCTAATTAAGCCCTCAGTGTGTCCTCTGATGCGCTCTTGCTGCCCCGTGCATACATCCTATTGATTACATAGAATTACATCGAATGTACAGCACAGAAACAGGCCATTCAGCCCAACTGGTCCATTCAGGCGTTTATGCTCCACATGAGTCTCCTTCCACCCCTCTTCATCGTACTCTGCTTTAAGTGTAACTTTTCCCCAACAGCATTAGATGACAATGTCTTAAAATTTGCAAACATAATTGGCATGGCCCATAGTTCCTGCAGCACAAATTTAAAGGTCACAAGAAGACAGTTACATAACTGAAGAGTTATCATACTTTGCAAAACTGCAATA
Source organism: Somniosus microcephalus (assembly GCF_052327205.1). Lineage (NCBI taxonomy): Eukaryota > Metazoa > Chordata > Chondrichthyes > Squaliformes > Somniosidae > Somniosus > Somniosus microcephalus. The sequence goes on along the minus strand of NC_140991.1, from coordinate 42,395,773 downwards.
TAAATAAATTGATTAGAAAATATAAGATGAGCTGAAACAAGTGAAACGCAGATTCCCAATAGTAAGTCAGAAGGGAATTATATAGATTGTTTGAGGTGAAGTTTGCTGAGTAATCCTTGTTGGAAGGAATGTGAATGCACTTATGATGGTTCAGTTTGCAAATGAATATCCAGTGTGGAATTGTACCATCCAGACTAAAAGGGCCCCAGATCCAGGCCCAATTTCTGTTGAGTTAGCTGACTTCAGTTGGGGTTGTGATAGGGATGATATAATTGGCCTCAGCACCGCTGACCTAGGGATAGGAAGAAAAAACAACCATAGCTCCCACTCCTGATCGCTGCAAAGATCAGCCGGGGACAAGACAGGATTGGACTTGGTAGCGAGGCTTCTCGTAGCCAAATGGTCTCCTTACTCACAAGTAGCCATTCTTTGTCTGCGCCTAGGGTCACATATGAAGAATGGCTGCTTGTGCGAGAAATAACAGGGAAACCAGCACCCGTGGAACCGTGTCCCAGCTTGAGGTAACCCTAGGGTGGGGGAAAACTTGGAATATGAAAAAGAACGAGCTGAGTCCATTAGAAAAAAGAAACTTCAGATCAAGTCTCTTGCTTGTTTTCTCAGTCTTTTTCCATCTTTGTGAATGACGAGAAATGATTACACAAAGGACTGAATCACTTAAAGTAAAAATATGAAACTAAAGGTGTGTTTGTTTTTCTTCTTGGTTCCAGGATGTGTTGGGATTTGGGATAATCTTACCTGCTGGATGTCGGCCAAGGTTGGAGAAACAGTCAACGTGCCCTGTCCAAGAGTATTCAGGCACTTCACCGATAAACCAGGTCTTTATTATTTTTGGATTGTTTGATGAAAGAAGTAATGTTGCAAGGGCTCAGGTCCTTAAGAAGCCCTTTGGCGGGTAGGCTCACTCTGGGCGCTACATGGCATGTCTTTGTAAATGTGTTCATGAAGATTCATTAAAAATAATAACCCAAGGAAATCTTCATGAAGACGTTTAAGATGTCGCAACACAGCAACTAAAACTATCCCTCTCCCACCCCTCCCCACGATCACAAAAACTCTCTCTCTCGAGTGAGTTGTTTGGAACAAGCCCTCTTTAGGCCTTCCATAACAGTAGCAGTTCTGTTCAACACGTGACAAGCAAGCCTGCAAATACAGATGTTGCAAATAGACCCCTTCCACTTAGCCAGAGTTAATCTGCAAATATGATCATTGTGTTATAATAATAATAACTGGCCCAGTAGCCCTGATTAGAGAAATGAATTTGCAATACTGGATTGCTTAGCCATAGTGTGCACACATTGGTCCATGTTTGTGTAATAAAGCCGTAGTCTTGCCATACTTTCCTATGGCAGTGTCACTGTTGCAGAGGAGTATGGCTAAGACTTCTTCTCCGATAGCATGGAGCCAATTTTGCCTCATCCTATAGGGGAAGTAGAAGAGAGTGGCAGTGGGATTTAGGACCATACCCGAGGAAATGAAATGCAAAAATAACACTGGAGCAGTCAGAATATGACAGAAGAGCAAAGAAAGATACAGAAATTATAAATTGAAACGAAGACAGTAGTGAAGAAGAATTTGACAATTAAAACTAAACAAGTGAATAATAATGTGAATACACACTAAACACAGAGAGAAGGGAAAGGCAAAGAGCAAGTGAAGGGAATAAACGACTAACAAGCAAATAAATCAAATGTAACAAAGACATTGAAAGACGAAAACTGTAAAGCGAGCAAGAGAAAAAAAGGGATGTTAAAGGTACTTAAAATGAAAACAGTAACATGGCACAGAAGGGCACAGCTTGATTCTTGAGCTTTGACCCTCATTATCATCCTATCTCCTGGTGTGTAAGATATTGCTTTTGGTGAGATAGGAAGGTTAGGGAAGCTGGCCGGGCAAATTTCTGACCCAACCCTTTTGAGTGCCGCGGATTGACTGGATTGAGATGACCAATAGATTTAGTAAGACACATACGTTAAACCATCAAAGCACCGTCACAAAGGGGAGAGGTAGAAATGACTCTGAGTGGTATTTTTAACCAAAACAGGAAGTGCTGGAAAGTCACACCAAGTCTGTCAGCATCTGTTTGAAGAAAAAGCAGGTTAATGTTTCAAGTGTACACACTTGACCAGAATGGAAGCTCTCTGGTGAAGGATCTGCACTTGCAACATGAACCTGTCTTTCTCTTTCCTGATGCCGAATGACCTGCTGTCTATTGCTACCATTTTGTATTTTTATTTAAGATGTCCGACATTGGCAGTTTTTTTTCCTGATCTTATTGTTGTTGTTAGCATCGTGGTTAACAGACTTGCGTAAAATGTCTACATCTTAAACATGTTAACGACTTCATTACAATAACGCACACGACAATTCCACACAAGTGTGTGAAGCAAGATGCTTTAATATGCAAATTGGGGTCCTACACACATGTTGTAGGACCCTGTTTGCAACGTTCAGGTAGAAATTGGCCTAGCCTGCACTGTGCACACACTGTCCGTTTGCACCAGCTGGTGAGCAGCCTAACCAGTGGTCCTTACGTGAAGGAAGCTCAAGTAAAGGCACAGAAATTTTTGGAGGAGAATATTTATGGGGTCACCACCACCTTCTCAAGAGCAATTAGGGATGGGCAATAAATGCTGGCCTCGCCAGCAACGCCCACATCCCATAAATGAATTAAAAAAAAGAGGAGCAGGAATGCTCCTCACGGCTCCACAAAAATACTGCGGCCCATTGCCGGCCTGTGCTCGACACTGCCCCCCACCCTCCGCACTCCAGGACGATTCTCTCCTGGGAGTTGGCCATTCACTACTCTCCTATAACCAGTCAGCTGCAGCCTCTTTGTGCCCCACGGCATTCAAAGGAGGCCAGAACCTGAAAATGGTTCGGGTCTCCTAATACCGGCATTGGACAGGCAGCGAGGCCTCTCCACCGACTTCACGCCCGTTTCAAGCGCAAGTCAAAAATCTTCCCCCATATCCCTCAGGATCCTTGGAAATATCCCATGAGGTCCCAGCATCTTGTCCTCCTTTAGCTTAATTAACTCCTCTAATATTTCACTTTTATTTATTATTATATTGCTCATCTCACTTTTAACCAATTCAGGATTTACCTTCTTTTCAACACCCTAAACAGAAGTGTATGTAAAGCCATTCTGCAGAGTGAGAGTTGTTTCACATATGCTGGAGTGCTTGGGTAAGGAAACCCTCATCCATGCCTTTGTTATCTCTAGACTTGACTATTCCAACGTACCCTGGCTGGCCTCCCACATTCCACCCTACGTAAATTTGAGGTCATCCAAAACTCGGCTGCCCGTGTCCTAACTCATACCAAGTCCATCACTCCTGTGCTCGCTGACCTATATTGGCTCCCGGTTAAGCAACTCCTCAATTTCAAAATTCTCATCCTTGTTTTCAAATCTCTCCATGGCCTCACCCCCTCCCTAGTCATAGAATCATAGAGTCATAGAGTTATACAGCACAGAAAGAGGCCCATCGCGTCCACGCCGGCCATCAAGCCCTGTCTAATCTAATCCCATTTTCCAGCATTTGGTCCGTAGCCTTGTATGCTATGGTATTTCAAGTGCTCATCCAAATGCTTCTTGAATGTTGTGAGGGTTCCTGCCTCTACCACCCTTTCAGGCAGTGAGTTCCAGATTCCAACCACCCTCTGGGTGAAAAAGTTCTTCCTCAAATCCCCTCTAAACCTCCTGCCCCTTACCTTGAATCTATGCCCCCTTGTTATTGACCCCTCTACTAAGGGAAAAAGTTCCTTTCTATCTACCCTATCTATGCCCCTCATAATTTTGTACACCTCAATCATGTCCCCCCTCAGCCTTCTCTGCTCCAAGGAAAACAACCCCAGCCTGTCCAGTCTTTCTTCATAGCTGAAGCGCTCCAGCCCAGGTAACATCCTGGTGAATCTCCTCTGCACCCTCTCCAAAGCAATCACATCCTTCCTATAGTGTGGCGACCAGAACTGCACACAGTATTCCAGCTGTGGCCTAACCAGCATTTTGTACAGCTCCATCATAACCTCCCTGCTCTTATATTCTATGCCTCGGTTAATGAAGGCAAGTATCCCATATGCCTTTTTAACCACCTTATCCACCTGTTCTGCTGCCTTCATGGATCTATGTACATGCACACCAAGGTCCCTTTGATCCTCTGTCTTTCCTAGGGTCTTACCATTCATTGTGTATTCCCTTGCCTTGTTAGTCCCTCCAAAATGCATCACCTCACACTTTTCAGGGTTAAATTCCATTTGCCACTGTTCCGCCCATCTGACCAACCCATCTATATCGTCCTGCAGACTGAGGCTACCCTCCTCGCTATTTACCACCCCACCAATTTTCATGTCATCTGCGAACTTACTGATCATACCTTTTACATTCACATCCAAATCATTAATGTAGACCACAAACAGCAAGGGACCCAGCACCGATCCCTGCGGTACCCCACTGGACACAGGTTTCCAGTCACAAAAACAACCTTCAACCATCACCCTCTGCCTTCTGCCACTAAGCCAGTTTTGGATCCAATGTGCCAAGGCACCCTGGATCCCATGGGCTCTTACCTTCTTGACCAGTCTCCTATGCGGGACTTTATCGAAAGCCTTACTGAAATCCATGTATACCACATCCACTGACTACCCTCATCCACACACCTAGTCACCCCCTCGAAAAATTCAATCAAATTGGTCAGACATGATCTTCCCTTGACAAAGCCATGCTGACTATCCCTGATTAATCCTTGTCTCTCCAAGTGGAGACTAATTCTGTCCCTCAGAATTTTTTCCAATAATTTCCCTACCACTGATGTTAGGCTCACTGGCCTGTAATTCCCTGGTTTATCCCTACTACCCTTCTTGAATAATGGTACTACGTTAGCTGTTCTCCAGTCCTCTGGCACCTCCCCTGTGGCCAGAGAGGTTCTGAAAATTTGTGTCAGAGTCCCTGCAATCTCCTCCTTTGCCTCACACAGCAGCCAGGGATACATCTCGTCCGGGCCTGGGGATTTATCCACTTTTAAGCCTGCTAAAGCCGCTAGTACCTCCTCCCTCTCGATGCTAATATGTTCAAGTATATCGCAGTCCCCCTGCCCGATTTCTATGTCCACATCGTCCTTCTCCATAGTGAACATAGATGCAAAAATTCATTTAAAACCCCACCTACATCTTCTGGCTCCACACACAGATTGCCACTTTGGTCCCTAATGGGCCCTACTCTTTCCCTAGTTATCCTCTTGCCCTTAATATACTTATAAAACATCTTAGGATTTTCCTTTATTTCATGGCCCCTCCTCGCTCTCCTAATTTTTTTTTTAAGTGTCCCCCTGCACTTTTTATACTCCTCTAGGGCTTCCTCTGTCTTTAGTCCTTTGTATCTGCCAAAAGCCCCCCTTTTTTTCCTAATCCATTCTCGTATATCCCTTGACATCCAAGGTTCCCTGGGCTTGTTGGTCCCACCCTTGACCTTTACGGGAACATGTTGCCATTGTACTCTCTCAGTTTCCTTTCTGAAAGACTCCTATTGCTCCGATGTGGATTTTCCTACAAGTAGCTGATCCCAGTCCACTTTGGCCAGATCCTGCCTCATCATATTAAAATCGGCCTTCCCCCAATTTAGAACCTTTATTTCTGGTCCACCTCTGTCCTTTTACATGACTGTTGTGTCCGTGTATAATAAGACACAGACTGCGGAGAACGGTACAGCAGGTATTTACTCAACGTGGCTCACAGTGGAACTGATCTGTACAGATTACTACTCAGGGTTATATACAGGTGTGGTCACTGCCGGTACTGCAGTATACATGAGCTGTAAAAGATAGCTCCCCACTTAAAGGTATATACATTACAATTCCTCCCCTTTTAGATTAACAGTACCATAACACTCATTTAACAATTAAATATCAAACTAATTACAATTAACACTTTTAACATGCAACATTAGCTGAAAATAGTCTATTTATATATTCAGTCTTTGGGGAGGCTTCCTGATCCTTTCTGGGTAGCGCCTTTCCCGAGTGTCTTGCTCTTGGTGTGGAGGCGATTCTGGCCCCCTGTCGTCGGTTGGTTCATCAGCTTCCGATGCTACTGTTTCTGGGGTAGATGCGACCTGTACATCAGGTTCATCACCAGGTACGTATGGGCGAGGCATGGGGTTGACTTGTTCCTGTGACTCTAGGATCTGGTCAGCATGGCGTATCACAATGCTCTCCCCAACGTCCACTGTGTACATTATTGGGCCCTGCCGTGTGCATATCGTTCCTGGCTGCCATTTTTCTGTTCGGTTGCCCTACATTGAAGCTCCTTGTTGGCTTCTCATGGATGTGCTGGAATTGCTTACTCTCAACACCTCTTCGTACGTTTGGTCTGAGCAAATCCAGGCGAGATCTTAACCTTCGGTTAAAGAACATCATGGCTGGGGCCTGGTTGGTGACTGCATGTGTCGCATTCCGGTAGGCGAACAGGAAATTGTCCACCTTGTGCTGCAGCGGAATGTTGTCATTGTACATAGCCTTTATTGCCTTCTTAAAGGTTTGTACGAACCTCTCAGCCAATCCATTTGTGGCTGGATGATACGGGGCGGATGTGTAATGCCTTAGCCCATTCTTTTTCAAGAACCTCCGGAACTCTTCGGACAGAAACTGTGGTCCGTTGTCGGAGCAAATCTGTTCTGGCAAGCCATTCCTGGCAAAAATGGTCCGTAGGACTGCAATAGTTTTCTCCGTGGTGGTGGAGGACATTTTGATGACCTCAGGCCATTTCGAGTGCGCATCCACGGCTATTAAAAACATTGAGTCCATGAATGGACCAGCAAAATCAATATGCACCCGTTGCCATGGAGATGAAGGCCACTCCCATGGGTGTAGAGGGGCCTGTGGTGGTGCATTTTGGACTTTCTGGCATCCTGAGCAACTCTTGGTCAGGTCCTCGATTTGTTTATCGATTCCCGGCCACCACACATAAGCCCTGGCTAGGCTTTTCATTTTTACCCCTCCCAGATGACCCTCGTGAAGCTCATTGAGCACTCTATCCCTTAACTTGGGTGGAATTACCACTCGGGACCCACACATCAAGGTCCCCCGGCACACTGACAGCTGTTCTCTCCTTGTCGAGAATGCTGGCAACAGTGAGTCGCCATGTACTGGCCACCCCTTCACCGTCAAATCATATACCCGAGACAGTGTCGGGTCATTTCGGGTTTCCTTTTCGATACAAGCGTTAGTTACCGGTAGGTATTCAACTATAGTCGAATGGAATATTTCGACAGGATCCACTGCTGGTGCTTCCTCCGCAGTAGGCAGTGGCAGGCGTGATAGCCAATCAGCATTTCCATGCTGTTTCGTGCCCTTATATTCAATCTCATAGTGGTGCGCCCCTAGAAAAAGTGACCATCTTTGTAGTCATTGCGCAGTCATCACCGGAACGCCCTTCTTCGGATTAAAAATGGAGACAAGAGGCTGGTGATCCGTCAGCAAGGTGAATTTCTGCCCGTGCAGATAGTGATTGAACTTTTTCACTCCCCACACTAGGCTGAGGGCCTCCCTGTCAATCTGGGCGTAGTTACACTCGGCTGAGGTTAGTGATCGTGACGCAAAGGCTATTGGCCTCTCTGAGCCGTCCGAGAATTTGTGCAACAGCACCGCTCCAATGCCGTAGGGTGACGCATCACATGCCAACCGAATTGGTAATGCTGGGTTGTAATGGGCCAATACATCTTTCGATGTGATTAGTGTTTTGCTCTTCTGGAAAGCTCGTCTACATTCGTCACTCCACTTCCATGGCACCCCAGTTTGCAGTAGGGTGTTCAGTGGGTGTAGTATTGTAGACAAATTTGGCAAGAACTTATGGTAGTAGTTTACCAGCCCGAGGAACGACCTCAGTTGTGACACATTTTCCAGTGCTGGAGCCTTGACTACTGCCTCAATCTTCTCTGGGGACTTATGTAACCCCTCTTTATCGATAACGTGGCCACAATACGAGATCTGTTTTCTAAAAAACTCGCATTTGGGGCGGTTAGCTCGGAGCCCATATTCCTGCAATCTAGTGAGCACCTGCTCCAGGTTGGCAAGGTGATCACTGTCATTTTCGCCCGTGACCAGGATGTCGTCCAAATAACACTGGGTCCCTGGGATCCCTTGCAGGACTTGTTCCATTGCCCTCTGCCAAATAGCCGGAGCTGATGCTACCCCGAATACCAGCCGGTTGTATTGGTAGAGACCTTTATGGGTGTTGATTGTGAGGTATTTCTTTGATGCTTCTTCTACCTCCATTTGCAGATACGCCTGGGCCAGATCAATCTTAGTGAAGCATTTCCCTCCAGATAGCGAGGCGAAAATATCTTCAATCCGCGGAAGTGGATATTGTACGGTGTGAAGGACCGGGTTCACTGTTACCTTAAAGTCCCCACAGATGCGAACCTTCCTTGGTTCCCCAGGCGTGCTGCTCAACGACTTTTTCATCACAGGGATGATGGGTGTAGCCCACTCGCTCCAGTCTACCTTGGACAGTACACCTGAACGTTCCAGACACTCCAGCTCTGCTTCGACGGCTGGGCGGATCGCATAAGGTACCGGTCTGGCCTTAAAAAATTTTGGGCTTGCGTTTTCTTCAATTTTAATCGTCGCTGTCATGCCTTTTAGTGTTCCGAGTCCTTGCTGGAACACTTCTTTCGCGTCAGTTAGGATCTTTGACAGTCGCCCAGGTGTGACGTCGTCATCCTTTTTGTCAGCCACAGTCAGTGCCTGTATGGAATGCCAATCCAGTTGTATTTTCCGGATCCATTCACGTCCCAGTAATGGTGGTCCTCCATCTTGTAATACATACAGGTCTAGTTTTGATGTTTCCTTACCGTTATATATAACGGTCACCCTTATTTTTCCTTTGGGGTAGACTTTTTGCCCCGTGTACGTCTTCAAAATAATTTTTGTGTCTCTCAAGGGTATGTGTGAGAATAGCCGCTCGTAGTCCCATCGGTTTATGACTGTTAGGGCTGACCCTGTGTCCAATTCCATCTTTACCTGGACTCCTGCTATCTTGAGAGTGACCCAAATGGTTCGGTGATCCTCCATTGTGATCACATTATGCAGTTTCAGACAACTCAGCTCCCTGCTTTCGGAGTCGTTATCACTCTTTTGTTCGTCTGAACTATTCTCCGTCATCTTATGTACCTTCTTGTACTTTTCTTTGGTAGGTTTCTTATTGCTGGTTTTCTTTCCCGACCTGCAGACTCGTGCTATGTGTCCTACTTTTCCACACTGTCTGCACACTTTGTCTTTGAACCAGCAATCATTCTGGTCATGTGTTGTTCTGCCGCAGCGATAGCACTTCTCTGTTCCATATGACATTTCGTTTGTGCCATATTCTTGCGGTCTCTGTTGTATCTCTGCAGCGCCCCGTGCTGCTGCTTCATATGATACCGCAATGCTGAAAGCCTTTTCCAGCGTAAGGTGCTTTTCAGATAAAAGCCGTTTCTGGGTTCCTTCACTTTGAAGCCCACACACAAACTTGTCCCTTAAGGTATTGGCCAGTCCCGCTCCAAACTGGCAGTGTTTCGATAGTTTGCGCAGTTCTGTTAAATAATCAGCATTGCTTTCATCCTTATGCTGGTTCCGCTTGTGAAACTTGAATCTTTCTGCTATCAGCAGCGGTGTGGGGTTTAAATGTTCCTTTAGTATTGTTACTATGTCTTCAAAACTCTTCTCCATTGGCTTTGTTGGGGTTACTAGATTTCGTAATAAACCATACGTCTTTGCACCCATTAAATTTAACAATACCGACGCTTTCTTGTCATCTGACACCTCATTTGCCTTGCAGTACACCTCTATTTGTTCGACATATGTAGTCCAATCTTCGACTTCATTGTCAAATGCGGTGATACTGCCACTCTTCGGCATTTTGGGTGTGGTTTAAAATGGCGTCTCCCAATGGCTTAAAATGGCGTCTCCCGCGCTTTCCTTCCTCCCCCGCTGCTGCCAACGCCGCTCCCGGCGGTTCTCGTGGCAATGGCGGCGCCCTGTAGGTTTCGCCCGCTTCTCCTGCGCTGCTGCCAACGCCGCTCTCGGCGGTCCTCGTGGCAATGACGGTGTCTCGCGGGTTTCTGCGCGTCTCTCTCTCCCTCTCTCCGATGCTGCTCGGCCCCTGAACACCGGCTGCGCCCTGTGCGCTCTGCCGTCTCTCTCTCTCCCCCATCGACGCTGCTCGGCCCTTTGCTGTGCCGCTCGGTCGGGCTCTAGCCCGCCGCTGTCCGGGAAGGGTCTGCGCACTACCTGTTGCCAGCCCGCTTCGCTGGATCACCTCGACTGGAAAGCCAAGCCTGGCTCTCGACAGCCTCCCCCGCAATTTTCGAGTCTCTGCTGGATGACTGGGCGGTTGCCCATGGTCGACGCCCGAGTCTCTGGTCTTGACCTCCAATCCACTGATCTCCAGGAACGAATCCCCGGGAGGTGATGCAGAGTTGCAGGTTGGTTCGAACTTGCCTCGTCGTCAATGTTGTGTCCGTGTATAATAAGACACAGACTGCGGAGAATGGTACAACAGGTGTTTACTCAACGTGGCTCACAGTGGAACTGATCTGTACAGATTACTACTCAGGGTTATATACAGGTGTGGTCACTGCCAGTACTGCAGTATACATGAGCTGTAAAAGATAGTTCCCCACTTACAGGTATATACATTACAATGACTACCTTAAATCTCACCGAATTATGGTCACTGTCACCAAAGTGCTCACCTACTAACACTTCTACCACTTGCCCGGCCACATTCCCCAGAATTAGGTCCAGTACCGCCCCCTCTCTTGTAGGACTTTCTACATGCTGGCTCAAAAAGCTCTCCTGGATGCACTTTAAGAATTCTACACCCTCTAAGCCTTTCACACTCTGACTATCCCAGTTAATATTGGGGAAGTTGAAATCTCTCACTATTATTACCCTATTATTTGCACATTTCTCTGAGATTTGCCTACATATCTGTTCCTCTATCTCCCCCTGACTGTTTGGGGGCCTATAGTACACTCCCAGCAAAGTGCTTGCCCCCTTTTTGTTTTTAAGTTCTACCCATATGGCCTCATTAGAGGAACCTGTTAATATATCATCCCTCCTTACAGCAGTAATTGACTCCTTAATTAATATTGCAACACCCCCTCCTCTTTTACCCCTCCCCTCTGTCTCACCTGAAGATTCTATACCCCGGAATATTGAGCTGCCAGTCTTGCCCCTCCCTCAACCATGTCTCCGTGATAGCAACAATATCATACTCCCATGTGTTCATCAACACCTTCAGTTCATCCACCTTATTCGCAAGACTCCTTGCATTAAAATAAATGCCATCCAGCCTTGCCCTACTCCCTTGTGCCGTTACATAGCTCTGTAATCTCCCTATCTCTGTAATCTCCTCCAGCCCCACAATCCCCCGAGATATCTGTGCTCCTCTAATTCTGCCCTCTTGAGCATCCCTGATTATAATTGTTCAACCATTGGTGGCCGTGCCTTCTGTTGCCTAGGCCCTAAGCTCTGGAATTCCCTGCCTAAAGCTCTCCACCTCGCTACCTCTCTTTCCTCCTTTAAGACACTCCTTAAATCCTACCTCTTTGACTAAGCTTTTAGTCATCTGCCCTAATTTCTCCTTATATGGCTCGGTGTCAAATTTTTTTGTCTTATAATACTCCTGTGAAGTGCCTTGGGACGTTTTACTATGTTAAAGGTGCTATATAAATACAAGTTGTTGTTGTTGTTAGAAACTACCCTTTAAATGCTGGGGAATTTATTGCTTTCACAATAAAACATGGGGTTCATTCTCACAGGGTTTATGGATCACTTCCGAACATTGCTATAAGATGAGTATATACTTTATTAGAATATAATTGGAAATTTTACATGCACAAGTCATCAGATACAGAACAACATATCAGGATGTTCTCAGCACTTCAACGCTGGACTTCAAAACTTTTGCCAACCTTTTTTTTATAGTCTATAAACAATTCAAAAAAAAATACACATTGGAATAACAGACTGCAGGAGGCTAACTTAAAATACTATCGCTTTCTATTAATGGGGATCTGCTTAACCGCTAAGGACACCATGCAGCAGAGGGAAAATAGGACCCCCTGAGCACTTTGGCAACTAATAAGATTATCACACGTGCAGTTGTCTCATGGGGTCGTCCAGGTTCAAACCTGCAGATGAACAGAGGTGTGATTACGATTGTTAGAACAACTGAAGTCTTAGTCATTCAGAACTATCTATGCGATCACTTTGGCCATTCATTCATCTAAACAGCATGGCCTCGAAATTTGGCTCAGTAACGCCCTGTTTTTCAGCGCTCCAGGTGCCGTTTTGTGTCCAAAATGGCGTCCGCCTCCACACACTTCTGGTGCGGGCCGCGCCGGATGGCATTTTGGTGAGGTCGTTAACTCGGGTACTGGGAGCATGAACCGGAAGTATGCAGCATAGGCAGATCGTGATGTCACTCGTGTTCCCTGCAGCACTGCATCCAGATCTTCGGGGTTACACTGCTGGCATTGACCGTGACGGCTGTCTGCTCCCACTGCCTTCTCAGAGTTTGTCTGGAGGGCTTTCTGTCACTCTGTGGATAAAGGACCTCTCTCCTTCTGTCCATCTCCTGCACCAAGGCCTCCAGTGCTGCATCGGAAAACCTTTGAACCCGCGCTCTCCCCTGTTGTGTCATTAGTGCGTCTTTTTCCCGCTCAGAAAGTCTTCCCCAGCCACTTACAGCACCTGCTCCAGTCAGAATGCGCCTCCCCTTTAAGAGGTGCAGGCTGGCTTTAAGTAGTGCAGGCTAGCTTTAAGTGGTGCAAGCCTCGCACGAACTAGGGCATGCTGAAGCATGCAGCCACTCAACAGCGTGTTCAGCCCTGGGCTGTATGCTACTATCATGTAAATTACCAGACAGCAGGAGGTTTACATGCTGCCTGCATCAGACTCAGCAGGCACGGGTTAATCGCGTTTTCGAGGTCTATCAAATTTAGCCCCCTAAATTTCCTACAGTACTAGGGTTCCTGCACCAAACGGTTGCTCCTAGCTCAGAAGTTCTAGTGATGAAATCATATATTGTGAGGCACTGCACAGCCGTCACTTTGAATGTACCATCCATTTTATTCAGTGATATCTCTTATTCTGTGTAAAGTTCCTATTCTATGATACAATAGAAAACACTCAATTTTCTATTGAGCTGCACCTGTCAGAGCAATCATGCAGGTTCTATGTTGTGTGAATAGAATTTGGACTTTAGGTCCTTCAAGAATAATTTTGATCCCTGCCTGTTTGCTACTTGAGGCAAATTCATCACTATTGGAAGAGGTGGGGCACTTCAGACTGTTTCCAACTCAAGCGTTTAATGTAATATCATGTGCAATGCTTCAATGTGAATGTATGTTTACAGTTGGGGTTGTGTGTATATACTGGGATCATTTCACACCAGTCTGTTTGCAAACTCAAAATTTTACTGTTAAAATATGTTTAGTTTTAGATTACGAACCTCGGTGGGTCCGTGGCGGGCGATGTCGGTGGCGGATCCCGACCCCGCTGCTCTCTCCATCCCAGCCTCCGAAATAAATTTCCCCTGATTTGGCTTGTTAAGCCCGCTCAGCGTGTTTCCTGGCCAATTAGAGGAATTTGATGACGTCATCAGTCGGTTTCCTTAAAGGGACCATGGACAACTTTCTTTTGACATTTGTGGTGTCAGTGTTCTACAGCATTGAGGTGCTGCAAACACTGACAATCGCTGCACAGAGGTGTTGGACTGCACCGAGGCTCTCTCAACACTCCCTCCATATACTTATGGAAGCATTCAGAGCATGCAGGGAGGTTCCCTTCCCTTCCCATGGGCGGAAGAGACCTCCCCAGGAGATCAACACAACCTGGTTGCACATTGCAGGAGGACACAAGCAGGGATGTGGTCAGGAGGACCAGGCTGCAGTGCCGCAAACGTTTCAATGATCTCAGTAGAACACAAAACGTTAGTACAAAGCCACACTCAACCTCATCCTGCTGTGCCTCTCATCACATCCCCATCACTCTGCCTTCCCTACCCTACTCCTGCACATCCTTACTCACACCAACTTACCTTGGACCTCCACCCAATCTCTCTACCTACATTAATACATCCCCATCTCACTAGTCACCCCTCACACTCATCCCCGTCCTAGTGCAATCATACAAACTAACAACACACAAGGGTAGGCACTTGGGTGTTTTATCCAATGTTCATGTAAAGTTTCTGTTAATGTGCTGTTAAACATTGAAATCTTTATTTTCAACACTTTGCATTCTTGCACAGATTTCTGTGCACCTTTGGAAGTGGCTTAGTGAGTTGCAGTGAATGGTGAGACATAACGGTACCCGCCACAATGATGATGAGTGTGAAAAGAATGGCTTGGGCATTGTAGGGATGCTTTATGGTGTTGGTGTGGGGTGGTGCCAACCTGCCGCATCATGTGGCAGCCAGGGTGTACAGCGTAAAGTGAACTAAATGTGGCCATGGTGAGGCCATCCCTGGCATCCAGGGCAGCAATGTGGTCGGGTGTTGATGCCCTGTGTCCTGTGCAGCATCAGTTGATTGCGGAGAAGGTTGGTGTGGTTGTTGGTGCTGCTGTTGTGCTTGGTGATGCTGGTGTTGGGCTGATCATGGTGGGATTCTGAGGACCAAGGTGAGAGAGTTTCAAGGGCACCCATGCTGATGGAATAGATGGCAGGTGAAGTAGCGATGACAGAAGCGATCTGTCAAAGGTGGGAGAGGTAATGAGGTCAGACTGGATGGAGACTTGTGTAAAGACTTGCAGCATCCTGAATCTGTAGTGGAAATGCAGTTTAGAGAAGCTAGTAGTTAAGGGAACATTTCTCAATCAGCTGGGTGCTTTGACTTGACATATGAAGCTGTCAACTCATCAGCTGATTCAATGGCCACTGACCTCCCGCCTCAGCTTCACAGACGAGGACCAAGCACAATGGGAAACCAGTGGGTGACCTGTCCAATCCAAAAAGCTAGGGAAAAAATTAATAAGTGGCCATAAACAAGCCACTAATGATTTTAATTGCTTCCCCGCCATTGCATGTCAGGTCTGCTCAGCACTGACAGACCCAACATTTGGTAAAGGCGTGAGGTGGCGGATTCACAGCGAGGTCCCGACCCGCTGGGGGAAAAAAAATACTTTCCCACCCGACCCGCTGAAAGGATATTTACAAGTCCTAGTCCCTTTAGGACTATCGCAGATCAGGTGTATTTCTCAGATGTTCACTTTCAACTAAAGGTTGAGGTAGCTGAATCCTAAAGAGGCTTAACTAGGTCTAAAGGTCTCTCCCTAAAGGAAAGGAGCAACCCGTGAATGTTACCATCCTCCAAATAGCTCTTTTATTATGTTTAGCCAGATTGTAATGTCCCAGATATTATAAGGGTCCGGAGATCTCCCCTCAGAAATGTACCTCTTCACCAAAGAGTGTACAGAGATTGGGCTCGCGAGTTATTGATACAGAAGACTTATGTGAGACAATTCTAAAATGTATAGAGATTTATTAAAAGAACCGACATGCAATTTACAGTTGGTGAATCAGTCAATCGCAACATTAACGGTTCTAAAAAGAGAAAAAATACAACCTTATTTTTAACAGAGAATCTTACTTTTAAATCTTAACTTCGCTACAGTATTACAGTTCTTAAAATTTTCTATGCAGGATATCCATCAATTATCAAGGTAGCAGTTACCTTCAATCCCCGAGGTACAAAAGAGTGAAGGACTATAGAGCTGCCTCTGTAGTCGAGAATCGCCTTGCCCGATTAAAGCGAATCTAATATCTCATTCGAGACTTCAATATTTATACCCTTTTTCAGTTGTATTTCATAAGGTTTTTTGTTGATCCAAGTTAATTATCACTGATCATCTTTTAGCTGACCCTTGCACTTCTTACTGCTGCATCATCAATAGTTATTGGGAGCTTACCATTTATGTTCAAAGGGCAGATGTCCTTTGTTTGTGCGTTATCCGTTACATCATGTGTCATTCTTAAGAAGTTTAATCAAGATCATTTATTCAGGGTTGACCATTGTCCTGTTTTAATAAGGTTACTTATTCAGGGTCAACAACTGTCCTGTCCCAACAAGGCCAGAATTCTTTCATAGCTAGGATTTCCAAATCCAGCTTGTCAAGTTTTTAAAGAAGTTATAAGGTAGAATCCCTTATAAGGTAGTGTATTTTTCTAAAAAGGTTATAAGGTAGAATTCCTTCACACACTACTCTTGACTAAAAAATGAGCTCAAGCATCAAGGGCAGGATTTGGTCAATATTTTCCAATTAAGGTTTCAATAGTACATCAAGCAACATTAATTTCACTAGATTTACAATAGCCTAACCACGTGCTACATTAAAATTCCTCTAAGTCATTCCCAGGACAATATTTCACCTTATTTCAAATTGGACAGTAATTGAAAGCATGATAGGTACATTGTGATGCAATTCGCGAAACAACATGTAATTAGAATGTCCAGTTGGCAGATGTATGTTCCGTAGAGGTGAGTTATTCATACGAGTCAAGGAGACGTTGCAGTGTTGTTCGAGCTGGCTGAAGCTTGACACGCTTAACATCAGCAATTGATAGTTGAATCCAGTTGATCAGGTGGCGGATTCAATCGAGGTGGTGGAAGATGAGTTTCGAATGTCCATGTGTAGGGTTACAAAATCAATTCTCGTCAGAAAGGGTAAATCGCGACGCATAGCACAAGGCCGTGTGCATATTCAAATGTGTCAACCATCCCTTCCGAGGACCCTTATATATGATTAAAGGAGTGCAGCGGCAGTTTTTGCAAGCTGTGATTCCTTAATCAAAGCCTTTGTACCCTTTGGAGTGGATGCCAAAGTAGTCCAATCTTTGGAGGCAACATGAAGGTTATAATGCAAAAGAAAAAAAAATACTGCGGATGCCGGAACCTGGAACATGTAGTGTATGTACTTTGAAGAAGGAACTATATTCTGCAGCCCCTGTATACTGCAGTACCAGTAGTGACCAACCCGGTATATAAGCCTGTGCAGTAACTTTGTATAGTAGTTCCAGTTTTGTCTCCATTCAGTAAACACCTGTTATAACCAACTCCTGCAGTCCGTGTCTCAATTACACACGGGCGTTACACTGGCGACGAACAGATCCGAACTTACCTACAGTTCTGCACCACCTCACGGGGATCCATCCCTGAAGCGAAGTTGTTAGGGGTCGAGGCCAGAAGGAAGAAATCCAAAAAGAAAAGAAAAACAAACAGAAGAAACGAGCGTCGACCGTGGGCAACCGCCCTCTGATTCATCGAATTCGAAGATTTGCAGGAGAGGCTGTCGAGAGCTGGGCTTGGTTATCCAGTCTATGGTGTTCCAGCTAATCGGGCTGGTGGCAGGTAGTACACTGATCCTTCCTGGGCTGCAGCGGGCTAGAGCTCGATCGGGTGGCTTTTCAACGGGGCCGAGCAGCGTTGTCGGGAAGAGGAGAGAGAGAGAGAGGGTGGAGCACACAGGGCGCGGCCGGTGCTACGAAGCCGGGCAGTGTACAGACCCGAGAAGAGGGAGGAAAGTGTCCCATAGGGTCTGCTCTGATGACGGGAACAGTAACTAAAATAAAAGAAATTAGAAGCGCAGAAAGCCACGAGGAGCTGCAGTTTGCCACGGGGACCACGGAGAGCGGCGTTGGCAGCAGCGCAGGGGGGAAGTGCGCGAAGACCATAGGGCGTCGCCATCAATGCATAAAAACGCCAGCAACAGCGCTAGCAGCAGCGAAAAAGACAGAAAGCGCGGGAGGCGCCATCTTAATCCAGCGGGGAAGAAGGCAAAGCGCGGGAGGCGCCATTTTGTTCAATCGGGGAAGAAGGCAAAGCGCGGGAGGCGCCATCTTAGATCTCCAAGGTGCCGAAGACTGGCAATATCACTGCTTTCGATAATGCAATAGAAGACTGGACCACGTATGTGGAAAGAGTCGAAGTATATTGCAAGGCAAATGAAGTAGCCGATGAGAAAAAGGCATCGGTACTACTAAACTTAATGGGCGCAAGAACGTACGGCCTATTGCGGAACCTGATCACTCCAGTCAAACTGATGGTGAAGAGTTTTAACGAAATTGTTGATATCCTACAGGAACACCTAAATCCTACACCGCTGCTGATAGCAGAAAGATTCAAATTCCACAAGAGAAATCAGCATAAAGATGAGAGCAATGCTGATTACCTTACGGAACTACGCAAGCTATCAAAGTACTGCCAGTTCGGAGCAGGACTGGCAGATACCCTACGGGACAAATTTGTCTGTGGACTCCTGAGTGAAGGAACCCAGAAGAGGTTACTCTCAGAGAAAGAGCTGACGCTAGATAAGGCTTTCAGCGTGGCAGTATCGTACGAAGCAGCAGCAAGGGGAGCTGCGGAAATACAGCAAAAGCCACAGGAATACGGCACCCATGAAATGACACGGGGATTTGAAAAATGTTATCGCTGCGACAGAACAACCCATGACCAGAAGGACTGCTGGTCCAAGGACAAAACATGCAGGCAATGCGGAAAGATGGGACACATTGCACGAGTTTGCAGGTCCGGGAAGAAGACTAACGACAACAAAAAGACTACTAAGGAAAAGTACAGGAAAGTACAAAAGATGACGGACAGTAGTTCCGAAGACCAGAAGAGCGATAGTGAATCCGGGAACAAGAGACTAAGCTGTCTCAAACTACACAACGTAATCACAAAAGAGGATCACCGAACCATTTGGGTCACCCTCACGATAGCAGGGTCCCAAGTCAAAATGGAATTGGATACAGGATCAGCCCTGACCGTCATGAATCGACGAGACTACGAGCGGCTATTCTCACACATACCCTTGAAAGACACATCCATTGTCTTGAAGACATATACGGGGCAGAAAGTATACCCCAGAGGGAAAATAAGGGTGCCTGTCGAATACAACGGCAAGGAAATACAGAAATTGTATCTGTACATACTGCAAGATGGTGGACCACCGTTATTGGGACATGAATGGATCAGAAAGATAAGTTTAGACTGGCACTCCATTCAGGCACTGACGGTGGCTGGTAAAAAGGATGACGATGTCACACCTGGACGATTGTCAAAAATCTTGGCTAACGCTAAAGAGGTATTTCAACAAGAACTGGGAACTCTTAAAGGCGTAACTGCCTCGATAAAAATAGAAGAGAATGCAATTCCCAAGTTTTTCAAAGCAAGACCGGTACCATATGCAATTCGCCCAGCCGTCGAGGCAGAGCTGGAGAATCTGGAGAATGCAGGCGTGCTAACTAAATTAGACTGGAGCGAGTGGGCGACACCCATCGTTCCTGTCATGAAGAAAACGTTAAACAATAAGTCTGAGGAGCCAAGGAAGGTTCGCATCTGTGGGGACTTCAAGGTGACTGTGAACCCAGTCCTTCACACAGTACAGTATCCTCTTCCGAGGATAGAAGATATTTTCGCCTCACTATCTGGAGGGAAACGTTTTACAAAAATTGACCTAGCGCAAGCATACTTGCAGATGGAGGTTGAAGAATCCTCTAGGAAATATCTCACAATAAACAATCACAAAGGTCTTTACCAGTATAATCGACTGGTATTCGGAGTTGCATCAGCTCCGGCTATATGGCAAAGAGCGATGGAACAAGTCCTGCAAGGGATTCCGGGGACTCAGTGTTACTTGGACGACATCCTAGTGACAGGTGAAAATGACAGTGAACACCTTGCCAACCTAGAGCAGGTGCTCACTAGACTAAGAGAACATGGGCTACGAGCCAATTGCTCCAAGTGCGAGTTTTTAAAGAAGCAAATATCGTACTGTGGCCACGTGATTGATGAAGAGGGGTTACATAAGTCCCCTGACAAAATTGAAGTGGTAGTTAAGGCTCCAGCACCTGAAAATGTGTCGCAACTGAGGTCATTCCTCGGATTGGTGAATTACTACCATAAGTTTTTGCCGAATTTGTCCACAATTCTGCACCCACTGAATGCCCTGCTACAAACTGGAGTAGCATGGAAATAGAGCGATGAATGTAAGCGGGCCTTTCAGAAGTGTAAAGGCCTGATCACTTCAAGAGAAGTATTGGCTCACTACAACCCATCACTACCGATAAGACTGGCGTGTGATGCGTCTCCCTACGGCGTTGGAGCGGTACTGTCGCATAAATCTCTTGATGGTTCAGAGAGGCCGATAGCTTTTGCGTCACGCTCGTTAACTGCAGCCGAGCGTAACTACGCCCAGATTGACAGAGAGGCCCTCAGCCTGGTGTGGGGGGTGAAGAAGTTCAATCACTACCTGCACGGACAGAAATTTACTCTACTAACTGATCATCAACCTCTTGTCTCCATTTTCAACCCTAAGAAGGGCATCCCGATAATGACAGCACAACGGCTACAGAGGTGGTCCCTTTTCCTAGGGGCACACCAATATGACATCGAGTACAAAGGAACTAAACAGCATGGGAATGCTGATGGATTGTCGCGCCTACCGTTGCCGACAGTGGAAGAAGCACCTGCAGTGGATCCTGTGGAGATATTCCACTCGACCATAGTCGAATGTCTACCTGTGACGAATGCAAACATAGAAAAGGAAACACGAAATGACCCGACACTCTCCAGGGTCTATGATTTAACGGTGAAGGGATGGCCAGCACATGGCGAACCACTGTTGCCAGCATTCTCGCCGAGAAGAGAACAGCTGTCAGTGTGCCGAGGAACCTTGATGTGTGGATCCAGAGTAGTAATTCCACCCAAATTGAAGGATAGAGTGCTCAATGAGCTTCATGAGGGTCATCTGGGAGGGGTAAAAATGAAGAACGTAGCCAGAGCGTTTGTGTGGTGGCCAGGAATCGATAGAGAAATCGAAGAGATGACCAAGAGCTGTACAGGATGCCAGAAGGTCCAAAACGCCCCACCACAAGCCCCTCTACATCCATGGGAGTGGCCCTCATCTCCATGGCAAAGGGTACACGTTGATTTTGCTGGTCCATTTATGGACTCGACGTTTTTAATTGCGGTGGATGCACATTCAAAGTGGCCAGAGGTAATAAAAATGTCCTCAACCACCACAGAAAAAACCATCACAGTCTTACGAACCACATTCGCCAGAAATGGGCTGCCTGAACAGATTTGCTCCGACAATGGACCACAGTTTGTGTCTGAAGAGTTCCGGAGCTCCTTAAAGAACAATGGTGTTAAGCATTACACATCCGCCCCATATCATCCAGCCACCAATGGATTGGCTGAGAGGTTCGTTCAAACATTCAAGAAGGCTATCAAGGCAATGTGTAATGAAGACATACCCCTACAACACAAGGTGGATAACTTCTTGTTTGCCTACCGGAATGCGACACATGCGGTTACCGACCAAACTCCAGCCATGATGTTCTTCAATCGAAGACTAAGATGCCGCTTGGATTTGGTTAAGCCAAACATCAGAAGAGATGTGGAGAACAGGCAGTTTCAGAATATGAATGAAAGGCCAACCAGGAGTTTTAAGATAGGTCAACCAGTTTTGGCCCGGGACTACCGCACAGAGAAATGGCAGCCAGGAACGATCTGCACATGGTAAGGACCTCTAATGTATACCGTGGACGTTGGAGAGAGCATTGTAAGACGCCATGCTGACCAGATTCTAGAGTCACTGGAAAACGTCAAATCCACACCACGATCCGATACACCTGGTGATGAAACCGAAGTACCAATTGCATCTACCTCAGAATCGGTGATATTGGAAGCAGACGAACCAAACAACGATGTTGATCCCGAATCAACTTTGCCAGAAGAACCTGATACCCCAAAGAGGCGTTATCCGGACAGAATCAGGAAGCCTCCTCAAAGACTGAATTTATAATTGCTTAACTTCAGCTAATGTATATAGCAACTGTAATTGTAAATATGTTATTTAATTATTAATCTAATGTTATGTACTGTTTAGCTAAAAAGGGAGGAATTGTAGTGTATGTACTTTGAAGAAGGAACTATATTCTGCAGCCCCTGTATACTGCAGTACCAGTGGTGACCACCCCGGTATATAAGGCTGTGAAGTAACTTTGTATAGTAGTTCCAATTTTGTCTCCATTCAGTAAACACCTGTTATAACCAACTCCTGCAGTCCGTGTCTCAATTACACACGGACATTACAGAACAGATACATAAAATGCTGGAAATAGAAACATAGAAACAGAAAAATAGGAGCAGGAGTAGGCCATTCAATCTGATCATGGTTGATCCTCTATCTCAATACCATATTCCCGCTCTCTCCCCATACCCCTTGATGCCTTTTGTGTCTAGAAATCTATCTATCTCCTTCTTAAATATATTCAGTGACTTGGCCTCCACAGCCTTCTGTGGTAGAGAATTCCACAGGTTCACCACCCTCTGAGTGAACAAATTTCTCCTCATCTCAGTCGTAAATGTCCTACCCCGTATCCTGAGACTGTGACCCTTCGTTCTAGAGCTCCCAGCCAGGGGAAACATCCTCCCTGCATCCAGTCTGTCTAGCCCTGACAGAATTTTATACGTTCCAATGAGATCCCCTCTCATTCTTCTAAACTCTACTGAATACAGGCCTAGTCGACCCAATCTCTCCTCATATGACAGTCATGCCATCCCTGGAGTCAGTCTGGTGAACCTTCGCTGCACTCCCTCTATGGCAAGTATATCCTTTCTTAGGTAAGGAGACCAAAACTGCACACAGTACTCCAGGTGTGGTCTCACCAAGGCCCTGTATAACTGTAGTAAGACATCCTTGCTCCTGTACTCAAATTCTCTTAAAATAAAGGCCAACATACCATTTGCCTTCCTAACTGCTTGCTGTACCTGCATGTTTGCTTTCAGTGACTGGTGTACAAGGACGCCCAGGTCCCTTTGTACATCAACATTCCCCAATCTATCACCATTTAAATAATACTCTACCTTTCTGTTTTTCCTACCGAAGTGGATAACTTCACATTTATCCACGTTATACTGCATCTGCCATGTATTTGACCACTCATTCAACTTGTCTAAATCACCTTGAAGCCCCTTTGCATCCTCCTCACAGCTCACAATCCCACCTAGTTTCGTGTCATCAGCAATCTTGGAAATATTACATTTGGTTCCCTCATTCAAATCATTGATATATATTGTGAATAGCTGGGGCCCAAGGACTGATCCTTGCGGTACCCCACTAGTCACCGCCTGCCACCCCGAAAAAGACCCATTTATTCCTACTCTCTGTTTCCTGTCTGTTAACCAATTTTCAATCCATGCCAGTATATTACCCCCAATTCCATGTGCTTTAATTTTGCACACTAACCTCTTATATGGGACTTTATCAAAGGCCGTCTGAAAATCCAAATACACCACATCCACTAGTTCTCCCTTATCTATTCTACCAGTTACATCCTCAAAAAACTCCAGTAGGTTTGTCAAACATGATTTCCCTTTCATAAATCCATGTTGACTTTGTCTAAGGCGTCTTACCCTCTCTAGATCTTTTCATCGCTAACTGCCGCCGTGACATCGGCCGTCTCCATTTCTCTGCTCCCCTCACTCACTCCAACCTACCTCCCTCTGAACTTGCAGCACTCCATTCTCTTAGATCTAACCCTGACATTGTTATTAAACCTGCTGACAAGGGTGGTGCTGTTGTTGTTTGGCGAACTGACCTCTACCTAGCGGAAGCTGAATGCCAACTCTCCGACACCTCCTCCTACCTCCACCTGGACCATGACCCCACTACCGAACATCAAACCACCGTTTCCAAGACTGTCACTGACCTCATCTCCTCTGGAGATCTTCCCCCCGCGGCCACCAACCTCATAGTTCCCCAACCATGCACAGCCCGCTTCTATCTCCTTCCCAAATCCACAAACAGGACTGCCCTGGTAGACCCATCGTTTCAGCCTGTTCTTGCCCCACGGAACTTATCTCTTCCTATCTCGACTCTATCTTTTCTCCCCTTGTCCAGTCTCTTCCCACCTACATCCGCGACTCTTCGGACACCCTCCGCCACTTTAACAGTTTCCAGTTTCCTGGCCCCAACTGCTTCCTTTTCACCATGGACATACAATCCCTCTACACCTCCATCCCCCACCAGGATGGCCTGAGGGCACTCCGCTTCTTCCTTGAACAGAGGCCCGACCAGTCCCCATCCACCACCGCCCTCCTCTGCCTGGCTGAACATGTTCTCACATTGAACAACTTCTCCTTTAACTCCACTCATTTCCCCCAAATCAAAGGTGTTGCTATGGGTACCCGCATGGGTCCTAGCTATGCCTGCCTTTTCATGGGATATGTGGAACACTCTTTGTTCCAGTCCTACTCGGGTCCCCTCCCTCACCTCTTTTCCCGATACATTGATGACTGTATCGGTGCCGTTTCCTGCTCTCGCCCCGAACTAGACAATTTCATTCACTTTGCCTCCAATTTCCACCCTTCCCTCACCTTCACATGGGCCATCTCTGACTCTTCCCTTCCCTTCCTCGACTTCTCCACCTCCATCTCTGGGGATAGGTTATCGACCAATATTCACTACAAGCCCACTGACTCCCACAGCTACCTGGACTACACTTCCTCCCACCCCGCCTCCTGAAAGGACTCTATTCCATTCTCCCAGTTTCTCCGTCTCCGCCGTATCTGCTCCGACGATGCCACCTTCCACACCAGTGCTTCCGACATGTCTTCCTTTTTCCGCAACCTAGGATTCCCCTCTACCGTGGTTGACACGGCCCTCGACCGTGTCCGTTCTATCTCCCGCACTTCTGCCCTCACCCCTGCCCGTCCCTCCCGGAACCACGATAGGGTTCCCCTTGTCCTCACCTTTCACCCCACCAGCCTCCACATTCAATGGATCATCCTCCGGCATTTCCACTACCTCCAAAGTGATCCCACCACCAAACGCATCTTCCCCTCTCCTCCCCTTTCAGCATTCCGTAAGGACCGCTCCCTCCGAGACACCCTAGTCCACTCCTCTATCACCCGCAACAGCCCTTCCCCTTCGCCTGGCACCTTCCCGTGCAAGCGCAGGAGATGTAACACCTGCCCCTATACCTCCCCCCTTCCCACTGTCCAGGGCCCCAAACACCCCTTCCAGGTGAAACAGCGATTTACTTGTACTTCTTGCAATCTAGTACACCGTATTCGCTGCTCACGATGTGGTCTCCTCTACATTGGGGAGAACAAACGCAGATTGGGTGACCGCTTTACGGAACACCTCCGTTCAGTCTGTAAGGGTGACCCCGAGCTTCCGGTCGCCTGTCATTTTAATTCACCGCTCCATTCCCGCTCGGACATCACTGTCCTTGGCCTCTTGCATTGTTCCACGGAAGCTCAACGTAAACTCGAGGAACAGCACCTCATCTTTCGATTAGGCACTTTGCAGCCTTCCGGACTCAATATCGAGTTCAACAATTTCAGATCATAACCTCGGCCCCCAGTACATTTTTACTTATATTTTTTTTCCACCCCTTTGTTTTGGGTTTTCCCTCCTCCCCTTTCCTTTTTTTTCTCTCTCCCACATGGCAGCTGTCTCTCATCCTGCCAGTACACTTCACACCTAATCTGAGCCGTCTTTTGTCTCCACTAGTCCTATTACCATCTCGTTTGGTTTTGAATACCTCTTAATGTCTTCTTTTGTTCTATCGCAGCCCTGCCTTCGATCTATTTCATTTCCTTTCCAGTTTTGAAAAAGGGTTCACCCGAAACGTCGACTCTAATTTCTCTCCACGGATGTTGCCTGGCCTGCTGAGTTTTTCCAGCTGAAATAAAGAATAGATTTGCCTTTCTAATCTAGGCTTTATTAACTTAAAAATCCTGTAGCACATCTTTCAACACCCAGTCCCCCTAAAGGCTGGAAAGAACTGAATTTAAGATGGCCACCACAAATCACATGACATCAACTACCAATGAGATTACAGCATATATCCCAAGGCAGGAAACAAACAACCAATCACAATACTTCTTACTAAACATAAAGAATAATCACCACATTCACCCCTCCTTTTAAAATATACTCCAACCTAAATAACCTTTACAATTTATAATTAATTATTTACAACTAAAACTATGCACAGACAAAATAAAACTATTCAACATGACACAATACTAAGTGAGCAACAACAAATAGTAACATTGCACATAAGTATTAAGTATCTCTCAACTAAAACAATATAATATAATATTTCAACAATTTTAAAACATTACTATCAATTTAAAAGTCCATTTTCAATCGGTCGACCGGATATCTTGTTCATGTCGACCTTCTTAACCTTGGTGAAATTCCTTGCCCTCCCACACCAGGAGCCACAGAAGTATCTTCTGCAGGAAGGCTATCCATATCCTGATTTTTAACTGTTTCCAGATTAGAAATCCCATCAGGAGGTAAACTGGGACGGTCATGAACATCCATCGAGGGCTGAC
This sequence comes from Somniosus microcephalus, assembly GCF_052327205.1. Lineage (NCBI taxonomy): Eukaryota > Metazoa > Chordata > Chondrichthyes > Squaliformes > Somniosidae > Somniosus > Somniosus microcephalus. Next base: position 42,369,355 of record NC_140991.1, on the reverse strand, counting down.
TAATAGAAGTATAATTATCTGCAGTCGGATTGGAAATATTCGTAGTATCTGTAACAGCATCCACATTATCTGAATCATGACTATTGTTAATATCCTCAGAAGAGGGCTGGCCACCACAAGGAGCCAAGTCTTTAATTGAAACGGTACTTTCTTTCCCATCTTGGAATCGAATATGAGCATATTGGGAATTTGCCTCCAACAGCTCCACCTCCTCCACTAAAGGATCATATTTTGACAATCTAACATGGCGTTGAAGCAGCACAGGTCCCTGCATAGTAAGCCATGAAGGTACCGAATATCCCGTAGTAGATCTCCGCGGATAGTTAAAGAGCCTTTCATGGGGGGTCACATTAGTAGCCGTTGAAAGCAATGATCTAATGGAATGCAGGGCATCAGGCAGTACCATTTCCCACTGTGTATTCTTAAGGTTCCGGGATGTCAAAGCCAACATAACTGCCTTCCAGATCACCCCATTGTATCGTTTGCACTGTCCATTACCCTGGGGATTATACGGGGTAGTTCTGCTAGTAGAAATTCCCCGACTCTGAAGGTATTCCTTCAACTGGGAAGACATAAAAGAACTTCCCTGATCCGAATGGATATACGCAGGCATCCCAAAGATGACAAAAAGTTGAGTCAGACATTTGATAACTGTAGCAGCTGATACATCTGCACAAGGAAAAGCAAAAGGGAACCTTGAAAACTCATCCACAACAGTAAATATATATCGGTTTTGAGTAGTTGAAGGAAGAGGCCCCTTAAAATCGACGCTCAAACGTTCAAAAGGAGAAGTAGCCTTTATAAGATGAGCTCGTTGAGGCTTAAAGAAATTCGGTTTACACCGAGCACAGATAGAACATGATGAAGTCATCCGCTTGACGTCTTCAACTGAAAAGGGCAAATTCTTACTGCGTACGAAGTGTATCATCCTCGTAACCCCAGGATGGCATAAGGCATTGTGAAGATTAATAAGCGTATCTCCGTGAATCACAGAACAATAAGCCCTCGACAGCGCATCAGCAGCAACATTATCCTTCCCTGGACGATAAACTATATCAAAATGGTAACATGCCAACTCAATCCTCCATCTCATTATTTTATCATTCTTAATCCTTCCAAAATGTTTGACATCAAACATAAAGGACACAGACTTTTGATCAGTTACCAATGTAAAATGTCGCCCCGATAAATAATGTCTCCATTTACGCAGTGCTTCTACTATTGCATACGCCTCTTTCTCTACTGAAGAATGCCTTTTTTCACTATTGTTCAAGGTACGTGAGAAAAAGGCCACAGGTTTTCCATTTTGGTTCAGAGTAGCCCCAATTGCAAAATCAGAAGCGTCCGTCTCAATCACAAAAGGAACCTGCTCATCAATAGAATGCACAACTGCTCCAAGGATATCCTTTTTAAAATTATCAAAACACGTCCTGGCCTCCCATGATAGAGGATATGTCGTAACCCGAATAAGAGGCCGGATCTTCTGTGAAAAATTTGCAATCCAATTAGAATAGTAAGAAAACAGTCCCACAACTCGTTGCAAAGCCTTAGAATTAGTAGGACAAGGTAAATCAATCAATGGTCGCAGATGTTCTGGGTCTGGTTTAATCTTGTTTCCCGAGATAATGTACCCCAGTAGATTTACCTCAGTGGTCGAAAAGGTACACTTCTCTTTATTGAAAGTTAAACCAACTTTTTCCGCAGCTTGAAGGAATCTTTCTAAATTAGAATCATGCTCCACCCTTGATTTGCCACACACCGTGATGTCATCTAAGTATGAAAAGGTGTCAGAGAGAGGGTTATCACTTATAAAAGCATCCATTGCCCGTTGAAAACAAGCAACACCATTAGTAACACCAAATGGTATTCGGCAAAACTGATACAGCTTTCCACCAGCCTCAAAGGCCGTATATGGTTGATCCTTCTTAACAATAGGAATCTGATGATAAGCACTCTTTAGGTCAATAGTGCTAAAAACCTTATACTGAGATACTTTATTGATAAGCTCATCAATCTTAGGCAAAGGGTACGCATCTAATTGAGTATACCTATTAATAGTTTGGGAATAGTCTATCACCATTCGTTTCTTATGTCTCTCGTTAGTCGTGACAACTATCTGTGCCCGCCAAGGCGAACAACTAGGTTCAATGATTCCTTCCAATAAGAGACGTTGAACTTCAGAATTAATAAATTCTCTATCCTGACTGCTATACCTTCTTGACTTGGTAGCAATTGGCTTACAATCCGGCATCAAATTGGAAAAAAGTGATAATGGAGAAATGGATAAAGAGGTTAATCCACAAATAGATAAAGGTGGCTTAGTCCCTCCAAATGAAAGACTGAGAGACTCGTGTAACTGAAGCACATCATGACCAATCAAAATATCCGCACAGAGATTAGGCAAAACAGATAGGTGTATATCAGTATACGTATTACCTAGCAGAATCAATTTCACAAGGCAACAACCAGCTACTTGTGAAGTGAGAGTCGTCTGAGCCATACACACCTGATAGGAAACAGGCGAAATTTTCAAATGCTTCTCCTTCGCAAACTGAAGACTTATAAAACTCTCGGTACTGCCCGTATCTATAAGGGCCTTCACTTCCAACCCATTAACTTGGGCCGTAACTATAGCTTTGTTTAGGCCATGAGCAAATGCAGCAGAAATTGATGCAATAAACGCCCTATCTAAAGGCTGAATAGTCACAGAGGAGGTAATTGAACCTGATGATTTACACACACGTGCGTAATGACCTCTCTTGCCGCATTTACTACACACAGCCTCCCGAGCAGGACACTTCAGACGAGGGTGCCGGACGTTCCCACAAAAATAACACTTCTGAATCCTAGAGGCAACAGCCGCTGAAGTAGAAACTGTTTCAGAATCTAGTAAACCACTCCTATTAAGTCCACATAATTCCTTTTCATCCGGAACTGCCGAAACCACAGTCACAGGCCGATTAAAAAGAGCATAAGAATCCGAACTTCTCTGAGCCACATCCAATGTAGATGCTTGCTCAAAAGCACTCTTAAGATCCAAAGTCTTATTTTCTAACAACCGCTGACGAATTGATCTAGACAGTAATCCATTAATAAAAGCATCCCGTACCGATTCTTCCTTATATTCTTCAGCCGTCACAGCCTTATAATTACAGTTAACACTAAGGCACCGAAGTGCTTGTAAATAAGTATCCAAAGATTCTCCCACCTGCTGCCTACGGGCAGATAGAAGGTGATGTGCAAATACCTCATTCTTTGGTTTAACAAAAATCTTTTCCAATATAGAAATAGCCACTTCGTAAGTTTTACAGTCCAAAATATACACATCCGGAGCAATGTAGTTGATCAGCATATTCAGCTTATTTAGAGACTCTTGATCCAACACGCCCAAAAAGTTTTTAAATGTACAATACCAGTGTTTCCATTTATCATCCACTCCTGCAGAATTAGGGTCAGCATTGAATCGTTCTGGTTGAAGATATCGCTCCATTCTGACATAAAGTTAATAAATTGAAATAAAGAATAGATTTGCCTTTCTAATCTAGGCTTTATTAACTTAAAAATCCTGTAGCACATCTTTCAACACCCAGTCCCCCTAAAGGCTGGAAAGAACTGAATTTAAGATGGCCACCACAAATCACATGACATCAACTACCAATGAGATTACAGCATATATCCCAAGGCAGGAAACAAACAACCAATCACAATACTTCTTACTAAACATAAAGAATAATCACCACACCAGCATTTTCTGTTGTTATTTTGACTTTGTCTAATCCCGTTGATATTTTCGAAGTGTCCTGTTATCACATTCTTTATAATAGACTTGTGCATTTTTTCTACTACACAAATAACTTCCCAGAAATGCTAGGGAACCAAGGGTCTAGTGAGAAGGAGGAATTAAAGGAAATTAGTTTTAGTAAAAAAATAGTGCTGGAGAAATTAATGGGACTGAAAGCCGATAAATCCCCAGAGCCTGATAATCTGCATCCCAGAGTACTAAAAGAGGCAGTCATGGAAATAGTGGATGCATTGGTTGTCATCTTCCAAAATTCTATAGATTATGGAACAGTTCCTGCAGATTGGAGGGTGGCAAATGTAACCCCTCTATTTAAAAAAGGAGGGAGAGAGAAAACAGGGAACTATAGACCGGTTAGCCTAACATAGAAAAATAGGAGTGGGAATAGGCCATTTGGCCCTTCGAGTCTGCTCTGCCATTCAATATGATCATGGCTGATCCTCTATCTTAATACCATTTCTGGGAAGTTATTTGTGTCCTCTTCTGTGAAGACAGAACCAAAGTATTAGTTTAATTGCTCAGCCATTTCCTTGTTCCCCATTATAAATTCTCCCGTTTCTGACTGTAAGGGACCTACATTTGTCTTCACTAATCTTTTTCTTTTTACATACTTGTAGAAGCTTTTACAATCTGCTTTTATGTTCCTTGCAAGTTTACTCTCATACTCTATTTTTCCCCTGTTAATCAAGCTCTTGGTCCTTTTTTGCTGAACTCTAAACTGCTCCCAATCCTCAGGCTTGCTACTTTTCCTGGCAACTTTATATGACTCCTCTTTGGATCTAATACTATCCTTAATTTCTTTTGTCAGCCATGATTGGGCCACTTTTCCTTTTGTGTTTTTACACCAGAAAGGAATGTATAATTTTTGCAATTCATGCATTCGTTCCTTAAATGATAGCCATTGCCTATGCACCATCATGCCTTTTAATGAAGCTCGCCAATCTATCATAGCTAACTCCCTCCTCATACCTTCATAGTTTCCTTTGTTTAGATTTAGGACTCTAGTTTCGGACTACTTCACTTTCCATCTTAATGAAGAATTCCATCACGTTATGGTCACTCTTCCCTAAAGGACCCCGCACAACAAGATTATTAATTAACCCCTTCTCATTGCACAATACCCAGTCTAGGATAGCCTGTTCCCTCGTGGCTCCTCAACATACTGGTCTAAAAAACCATCTCGTACATACTCCAGGAATTCATCCTCCACAGTATTATTGCTGATTTGGTTTGGCCAGTCTATATGTAGATTAAAGTCACCCATGATTACTGTAGTACACTTGTTACATGCATCTCTAATTTCCTGTTTGATGCCGTCCCCTACATTACCACTACTGTTTGGAGGCCGATAGACAACTCCCACCAATGTTTTCTGCCCATTGGTGTTTCTGAGCTCCATCCAGACTGATTCTACATCTTGATTTTCTGAGCCAATATCCTTTCTCACTATTGCTCTGATTTCATCCTTTACTAACAACGCCACCCCACCTCCTTTTCCATTTTGCCTGTCAGGTTAGGCAGCATCTGTGTAGAGAGATTATTATTTTAGAACCAAGATGAGCACCACGATCCCAATCACAATGAATAATGTATGAGAATACATCAAAAATACTTCCAATACTCCTGAGACAGCATCAGTGATCCAATCAACAGTAGATTTAGTAACCAAAACCAACCTGGCATTGCCTCTATAATACTTGACCTATAGCATTGAGCCAATCTGGGGCTTGCCAAATATTATCTAATTCAATTTGCAACAGCAAGTGTTGTGTCTTTTAATCGTATCCTCGACTGAGTAATTGGTAAAGTAAGAATCAGTTCTATGCCCTGCAATTGACTAAGAAATATACGAAGTTTGCTAAGTTTGATAGGTTCATAAACAATACTAGGGGCATAGGAATTCCTAGATCTAGTAGATTTAATGTATTGGCGAGTGTATCCACAACAGGCAACATCTTAGAGGGTGTTATCATTCAAGTGCCTGTGTCCAGTCCACAGTCGGAACACTTGGAAGCTGTAATGACCACATGGGATCCATCCCAAGAGAAATGTCTCCAGTAATCTGGTTTAACGGGTGTGGAGTGATAGGGCAGTTTGCTCTGTTGGAACCATTTCCACATTGCTTAAATTTCTCCCATTTATTACAGACTAGCTGAAGTGCCCGGTGGTGCCGAGGCTTTTTCGAGGGCATGTTGTTGTTGGAAAAGAGAGAGAGAGAGCGACTGGGGCGGGGGGGGGGAGAGAGAGAGAGAGAGAGAGAGCGCGACTGGGGGGGGAAGAGAGAGAGCGACTGGGGGGGGAGAGAGAGAGAGAGAGAGAGAGAGAGCGCGACTGGGGGGGAAGAGAGAGAGCGACTGGGGGGTAGAGAGAGAGCGACTGGGGGGTAGAGAGAGAGCGCGGGTGGGGGGAAGGGTGGGGGAAGGGAGGGCGTGGGGGGGGAGGGAGGGGGGGAAGGGAGGGCGGGGGGGAAGGGGGGGCGGGGGGGAAGGGAGGGGGGAAGGGGGGAAGGGAGGGAGGGGGGGCGGGGGGGAAGGGAAGGGAAGGGGAAGGGGGGCGGGCGGAAGGGTGGCGGGAGGAAGGGAGGGGGGGAAGGAAGGGGGGGGAGGGAGGGCGGGGGGGGGAGGGAGGAAGGGAGGGCTTGAGGCTGAGAGACAGGCACGGCCACGCCCGGTTGCCGGCGTAACCCTGCCGCGCCGCCCTGCACTGCCGAGAGCCCAGCTCTCCGAGCCCCGCCCCCACCCCCGGCCGAGAGCCGCGCTCTCCGAACCCCGCCCCCCCCCGGCCGAGAGCCGCGCTCTCCGAGCCCCGCCCCCCCCCGGCCGAGAGCCGCGCTCTCCAAGCCCCTTCCCCCCCGGCCGAGAGCCGCGCTCTCCGAGCCCCGCCCCCCCCGGCCGAGAGCCGCGCTCTCCAAGCCCCGCCCCCCCGGCCGAGAGCCGCGCTCTCCAAGCCCCGCCCCCCCGGCCGAGAGCCGCGCTCTCCAAGCCCCGCCCCCCCCGGCCGACAGCCGCGCTCTCCAAGCCCCGCCCCCCCCGGCCGAGAGCCGCGCTCCCCAAGCCCCGCCCCCCCCGGCCGAGAGCTGCGCTCTCCAAGCCCCAGCCGGCCCGCACTCCCGTTGCCGGGGTAACCTGATCCGCACTCTCGAGAGCCCCGCCCCCCCCCCGCCCGAGCCGAGCGCGGAACAGAGTCTCACCTGCTCCTGCTGCACGCGCACCCTGACCCTCGTGGCTGACGCCGTTGCCCCGGGTAACGTGACACGGGGGGAGGGGGTGGTGAGGAGCTTAGCAGCAGCCCAGTTACCTAGCTCGGGCCTGGCTGGGCAAGAAAGGCCCAGGCTTTCAGGCCTAAGAAAAAAACGGGCAAAGGTAGGAAAAAGAATGTTCAGGTGAGATAAAATATTTACAAATGAGTGATTTATTTTAAAAGAATTTAATAAATTGAATTTTATTTTGCTGGAAATGTATATTTGAAAAGAAAGACGCAGAAAGCAGGAAAAAGAATGGAAGCAAGATGGCGGCTACTCACCTCGGTTCAGAACGATAAGGTCCGCCCACACACGCACCGATTGGTCGACCGTCAGGTCACCAAAGCGTAGGATTGGTCAATCGTCCCGTCACTCGACCGTAGGAGGGCCCGGCCGCACGCGGCAGCAAGCCGCCGTACGATTGGTTGACCTCGAGGTCACTCTGTCGCTAATGAGCGGATAATGAGATGCTAATGAGCGGAACGTTGAAGGTTTTTCAGATACCGCAGGCGCGATTTTAGCCCGGCCGAAACGTAAATACGCTTAAAACCGTCTCGGAAGCGTAAGCTTTCTTTGGAGGTAACGCGCGCGTAGGTACGCCCTGTAACTTTCGAGCGCATAGCCCGACAGACGCACAGGCGATGACAGACAGAATGACAGAATGACAGACAGACAGACAGGCAGACAGACAGACAGATGTACCGATTTATATATATAGATAAGGAACCCCTGATTTGTGTATTCCTCCGCTTGAAGGAAATCATATAATATGGAGATAGAATTGAAAGTGGAATTAGGCTTCAAGTATGGACGGGCCATCCGGCCATACAGGTGCTAAACCGTTACCAAGGTCCTGAATGATCCTGAAGTCTTAATAAGACCTAAATTAAGAATTTTCCACTGTTTGTAATAAATCTCTGTCTGTTTTATCAATGGGATTGTAAGGAGGATATCCAGTCTCCATTTGATAGAATCAGCGAGCCAGACAGTGTCTCCGAGTATGGTTCTCTCATTGGGACGGGAGCTAATATTGTGAAGCATGGCATGACATGTGAGTCTAGCAAGGGTTTTCTCTCTTATGGTGTTGAGTACGAGGTCACTGAGGATAGGAGTTCCATACCATGACCAAGGAACTTTATTGGACTGAAGTTTTAAAAGTGACATGTGAATAGCTGTCATAAGGCTATTGAATGTAATGCCCTCATCTGTAGAGAGGAGTCCTTGGTGGATAGTTCGAAGACCTGTGACTATGAGCGATTTCTGGAGCTTAATGAAATCCACAATTTTCTGAAGGCTGTGATCTTGATCACTGTTCCATCGATCCAGCGTGAGGACAGATTCTGCTAGTAGCAGAGAAGACCGTTGGAGCTAGCGGGTGTTCATTGATGTAGGACGTTTCTTGTGACGTCAGGAAGAGTCACTAGATTATATAAAGTCCATAAAAGATTGATTTAAAGGTACAACCGCTCTATATACATCTGATTGGGGGGGGGGGGTAGCATTGCTGGTTAAAGAGGAGATTAACACAATAGTAAGGAAGGATATTAGCTCTGATGAGGTGGAATCTGTATGGGTAGAGTTGCGAAATACCAAGGGGCAGAAAACGTTCGTGGAAGTTGTATACAGACCCCCAAACAGTAATGCTGGGGTTGGGGATGGCATTAAATGGGAAATTAGAGACGCGTGCAATAAGGGCACAGCAGTTATCATGGGTGACTTTAATCTACATATAGATTGGGCTAACCAAATTAGTAACAATGCTGCGGAGGAGGAATTCCTGGAGTGTATATGGAATGCTTTCCTGGACCAATATGTCGAGGAACCAACTAGAGACCAGGCCATTTTAGACAGGGTATTATGTAATGATAAAGGATTAATTAGAATTCTTGTTGTACGAGGCCCTTGGGGCGAATCGATCATAATATGATAGAATTCTTCATTAAGATGGAGAGTGAAGTATTTGATTCAGAGACTAGGGTCCTGAATTTAAATAAAGGAAACTACGATGGTATGAGGCGCGAGTTGGGTAGGATGGATTGGGGAACGTTACTTAAAGGGTTGACAGTGGATAGGCAATGGCAAACATTTAAAGATCGCATGGATGAACTACAAAATTTGTTCATCCCCGTTTGGCATAGAAACATAGAAGATAGGAGCAGGAGTAGGCCATTCGGCCCTTCGAGCCTGCTCCGCCATTCAATGAGATCATGGCTGATCATCCAAATTCAGTACCCTGTCCCTGCCTTCTCCCCATATCCCTTGATCCCTTTAGCCTTAAGAAATATATCCAACTCTTTTTTGAATATATTTCATGAACTGGCCTCCACCGCCCTCTGTGGCAGAGAATTCCACAGGTTCACCACTCTCTGGGTGAAGAAATTCCTCCTCATTTCAGTCCTAAATGGCTTACCCCTTATCCTTAGACTATGACCCCTGGTTCTGGACTCCCCGGCCATCATAAACATCCTTCCTGCATCTAGTCTGTCCAGGCCTGACAGAATTTTATAGGTTTCGATGAGATCCCCTCTCAATCTTCTAAACTCCAGTGAGTATAATCCCAATCGACACAATCTCTCCTCATACGTCATTCCTGCCATCCCAGGTAAAAATACAACAAAAAAGGTGAGTCAACCGTGGCTAACAAGGGAAATTAGGGATAGCATAAGATGCAAGGAGAGGACATATAAATTGGCCAGAAAAAGCAGTAAACCTGAGGATTGGGAGCAGTTTAGGATTCAGCAAAGGAGGACAAAGGTATTAATTAAGAGGGGGAAAATAGAGTATGAGAGTAAGCTTTCAGGGAACATAAAAACTGACTGTAAAAGCTTCTATAGATATGTGAAGAGAAAAAGATTGGTGAAGTCAAGCATAGGTCCCTTGCAGTCAGAATCAGGGGAATTTATAATGCGGAACAAAGAAATGGCAAACCAATTAAATGCATACTTTGGTTCTGTCTTCACAAAGGAGGACACAAATAACCTCCCAGGAATGTCGGGGAACATAGGGTCTAATGAGAGGGAGGAACTGAATGAAATCAGTATTTGTAGGGAAATGGTGTTAGGGAAATTGATGGGATTGAAGGCCAATAAATCCCCAGGGCCTGATAATCTACATCCTACGGTACTTAAGGAAGTGGCCCTAGAAATAGTAGATGCATTGCTGATCATCTTCCAAAATTCTATAGACTCTGGAACAGTTCCCATGGATTGGAGGGTAGCTAATGTTACCCCACTATTCAAAAAAGGCCGTAGAGAGAAAACGGGGAATTATAGACCGGTAAGCCTGACATCGATAGTGGGGAAAATGCTAGAGTCCAATATAAAAGATGTAATAGCAGAGCACTTGGAAAACAGTGACAGGATCGGATAAAGTCAACATGGATTTACAAAAGGTAAATCGTGCCTGACTAATCTACTGGAATTTTTTGAGGATGTAACTGGTAGAATAAATAAGGGAGAACCAGCGGATGTGGTGTATTTGGACTTTCAGAAGGCTTTCGATAAGGTCCCGCATAAGAGATTAGCGTGTAAAGTTAAAGCACATGGGATTGGGGGCAAAGTACTGACTTGGATAGAGAACTGGTTGGCAGATAGGAAGCAAAGAATTGGAATAAACGGGTCTTTTTCCGAGTGGTAGGCAGTGACTAGTGGGGTACCGCAGCGATCGGTGCTAGGACCCCAGCTATTCATAATATATATTAATGATCTATATGAGGGAACTAGATGTAATATCTCCAAGTTTGCAGATGACACAAAGCTGGGTGAGTGTGTGTGCTGTGAGGAGGATGCCGAGAAACTCCAGTATGATTTGGACAGGTTGGGTGATTGGGCAGATGCATGGCAGATGCAGTATAATGTGGATAAATGCGAGATTATCCACTTTGGTGGCAAAAACAGGAAGGCAGATTATTATCTGAACGGCAATAGATTGGGAGAAGGGGAAGTGCACCGAGACCTGGGTGTCCTGTGCACCTGTCGCTGAAGGTAAGCATGCAGGTGCAGCAGACGGTTAAGAAGGCAAACGGTATGTTGGCCTTCGTAGTGAGAGGATTCGAGTACAGGAGCAAGGATGTCTTGCTGCAGTTGTACAGGGCCTTGGTGAGACCACACCTTGAGCATTGTGTGCAGTTTTGGTCGCCTTATCTGAGGAAGGATGTTCTTGCCATGGAGGGAGTGCAGTGAAGATTCACCAGACTGATACGTGGGATGGCAGGAATGACGTATGAGGAGAGATTGGGTCGATTGGGCTTATACTCGCTGGAGTTTAGAAGAATGAGAGGGGATCTCATTGATACTTATAAAATTCTACCAGGACTAGACAGACTAGATGCAGGAAGGATGTTCCCGATGGTGGGGGAGTCCAGAACCAGGGGTCACAGTCTAAGGATAAGGGGTAAGCCATTTAGGACTGAGATGAGGAGGAATTTCTTCACCCAGAGAGTGGTGAACCTGTGGAATTCTCTACCACAGAAGGCAGTTGAGGTCAATTCATTAAATATATTCAAGAAGGAGTTGGATATATTTCTTAAGGCTAAAGGGATCAAGGGATATGGGGAGAAAGCAGGGACAGGGTACTGAATTTGGATGATCAGCCCTGATCTCATTAAATGTTGGAGCAGGCTCGAGGGGCCGAATGGCCTACTCCTGCTCCTATCTCCTATCTTCTATGTTTCTATGATTGGTATATCGGGAGAGAAGTATTATCAAACTATTCCTCAAACGATGATGAACCATTATAGAGGTAAGATTCTGAGCATCGTGTGGAGGAGTCGGTGACACTGTCTGGCTGACCGTCGTCAGTAGTTCGATCCCATCCGTTTTCAGTTTTGTGCTCCAAGCTGGGTCTTGGAAGATTGTGTACGGCTGCACCTTGTATTGTTCCTCCTTTCTGGTATCCCGCAGGATACCTTTTCAGATTGTCTATGGAGACAGTTTTAAGAGTTTGCTTGCCATTCGGCTGATTAGTATGTATTTCCACAGTTCTTTCATTAATAATGGCACATATTTGAACAGGTTTTTTCCACTTAGGTCTTAAACCAGGTCTTTGCTCGAACTTCTTTTCCTGTATCCATTCTGCTGCTAGGGGTTGCCATGCTTTGTTTGTCAATTGTTTTTGCCTGTTTGTCTCCCTCATCCTCTGATCAATTTGATGTATCTCATCTGTTATTTCTTTTTTTAAATCTAACTGTTGCTGTCGGGTCAAGGTATCAGAGTGTGTAGAAGCAATAAAAGAACCAGGGGTAAGCGGCGTATGCATCTCAACTCCATACATTATATGGAGGTTTAGGGGCACTGTCCCTGATGCAGATGTGGGCACATTATTAAGTGATAGCTGCACTTCTGGTATGATGGCGGTCCACTTATTTCCCCTGATTCTCAACAGTTTGACCAATAGCTTTTTTACTTCCTGGTTTTTACGTTCCACCAGCCCCGCTGACTGCAGATGACGTGGTGTGCTGTGCTCTAACCCAATCCCCCTTTGTTTGCAGTAGTCTTTGAAGGCCTTGGAGACAAAGGCTCCGCCTTGATCGGAGTGTAAGATTTTGGGTGCACCAGCTACATTAATTATGTCAGTAATAGCACTGGCGAGTGCGTTTTCTGAAACAGTTTTTGTGAGAATCAACCAGCAGACGGAAGTGCATCCATCAACACAAACGAGAACATGTCTGTAACCCAAAGACGGGGGAAGTGGTCCAATGAAATCAATAAAGAATTTTCCCATTGGTTCATCAGCTTTCACAGGAGCCAATGGCGGTGGCTTAATTAGTGAAGTCTTATTGGTTAAATTTCATGGCTCACAATTTGCCACGTATGTTTTACAGGCCTTAAGCATGTCTGGCCACCAATATAAGGGAGTCAATTTGCAGAATGTTGTTCTGGCACCGCAATGTGCTTGACCTATGCCCTCGTGAGCTGCTTTTACAAGCTGTTCTCGTTTGTGCCTCGGGGGTACTTCTCGGTTTCCTTTGGGCAACTTAACTAGCACAGTAACAGTAGGGGTTTCCGAGTAAAAGTACTTTGATATCCTTGTGGATTCTCTTTTGTTGGGTCTAATAGCTGAATCAGTTCCTCATCCTGATTAGCTGCCCGTTCTGCCCTAGTGATAACACTAATTTTGGCAGGCCCCTCTCGAGGGGGTGTCTTGCAGACCGAACGTTTCGCTTGTTCGTCTGCAAGACTGTTGCCTTTGGAGTATACTGTTCCAGTGGTATGTCCATTTACATGAATCACCTGACAATTCTGTTTCTCCCTCTTGGGGGTATCATTCTTTCCAGTTCCCGTAGGGGGCCAGTCGGACTGTTTAATATCTCGACGATCCTCCCGTTGGGGTGGACATTGGTTCTGCCGGGAATCTTTTTGATCCCTATTTCAGCCATCCTGGTATCCTCCCATGGCTCTCTGATAGTTTTGGCCAGTGTAAAAGCTGTCCCCATAGGGATTCCACTGTCCTTTGCTTTCCTTTCGAGGTCTAGCCCCTTGTCTATCCCATCTTTCTGCGGAGAGATCTCCTGCTGTGGGCGAGTTGGGGGTATAAACCTTCTGGAATCCCCTCCTGGGGGTCCTGAGCCACGAGTTTGTGTCTGGGCGGGGTGGGCTTGTGACTTGGGTCTACACAGTCCTTGTTTCTGAGTACTAAAGGTACCTTCTCCAGTATTTCTATCTCTAGTTTCTGGCCTCGTTATAGGTTTAGTTTGGGGTAGACCTAATAGGTTGTGATTTAATTGGATAATACGTTTGACATTATCCCATTTTTGTTGGTTACCTCGATAATTATTTAGTGCACCCTCACAGGCAAGTTTGAGGGCGGTATTTTGGTATTGATTGGCCAGGCAACCGTGGACAATGTCCCAGTTATCCTGTGTGAGTACTTTGCCTAATCTGTAGGCAGCTACCAACCCTTTAGTTTTGGCTGTATTGGTGAGTATTTCCTGATGGTACCCATTACATGCCCTCCCTGAGATGCCGTGAAAACATAGGCGTATATTTGAACCCAGTTGTTACACTGGTTTAATGGGGGAATTAAGTCTGAATTTAGTATCATTTGTTGTCGTTGCCTCAGGTGTTGGGCATTCCAACCTTGGCAACAGGTTTCCAATTTATCAAGGTTAGTTAGAACCCAGCAGGTTTTTTCCTGGCTGGTGTTTCCCAGTCTACCACACATTGTGTAGCTAGAGCTTAGGTTTACTTGAACTAGGGGTGCAATGTGTGGTTGCTGGGGTTGGCTTACTGGACCAGCAATTCCTGCGCCTCCAGCATTGAGATAAGATTGAGCTAGTGCCCGTGTGCATTGATTATAATGGATTCTAAGCTGTCTATAGTCTTCTCGAAGATTCTGTTCATTTAATTCGTCATGAGCTTGCCACCTTAACCGGAATCCATGGCCCCCAGGAACATAGGCTGCTCCGTATACTGCTATTCGGCCATGGTTGCCTCTGCCTTGTTGGGCACCGTTCATTAGGCCTCCCAATTATGCGGGTGTGCTCCTTATCATTAAGGAATTTAGTGGGTTTGAAGTTTTTTTTGATTATCCCACTGGATATTCTGTATCCCCTGGTTCTGTGGATCAACATCAATCATGCCATGGGTTCTAATGGCTCCATCGGCATCAAAGCCTTCTATTAAAAAAATTATTACTTGGTCTTGTGGAGGTACAGGGATAGGATTATTTCCCCTAATAAAGCAATCGTTTGAATTTCCTGATAAAAAGACATGGCCAATTCCGACAGGGTTTGCCATTTCGTCAGGACCTAACCTCGGTTAGGATTTAATATGAACTTTATAAGAAATTTCTAAACCTCAATGATATTTTGAGGGAGTTCTGATTTAAGTTCTATAAGGCCTAATCAGGGACTTGTCATCTCTAGAGACTTAAATCTGGGTCTTAGTACCACTGACAGTAAAACACTCCTTCTATACTTAACAATCTATGAGATGGGTATAGATAAAAATATAAGTATAGGGTTCCGTATCAACTCGTTAACACACACATTGGGTGCCAACTGAAAGGATATTTACATGCCCTTGCCCCTTTGGGACTATCCCGGATCAGGTGCATTGCTCAGATGTTCACTTTCAACTAAAGGTTGAGATAACCGAATCCTAAAGATGCTTAATTGGGTCTAAAGGTCTGGTCTATCTCTCCCTAAAGGAAAGGAGCAACCCAAGAACGTTACCATCCTCCAGATAGCACTTTTATTAAGTTTAGCCAGATTGTAACGTCCCGGATATTATAAGGGTCTGGAGATCTCCCCTCAGAAATGTACCTCTTCACCGAAGAGTGTACAGAGATTTGGTTTGCGAGTTATTGATACAGAAGACTTATGTGAGACAATTCTAAAATGTATAGAGATTTATTAAAATGAACCGACATGCAATTTACAGTTGGCGAATCAGTCAATCGCAATGTTAACAGTTCTAAAAAGAGAAAAAATACAATCTTATTTTTAACAGAGAATCTTACTTTTAAATCTTAACTTCGCTACAGTATACAAGTTCTTAAAATTTTCTATACAGGATATCCATCAATTATCAAGGTAGCAGTTACCTTCAATCCCCGAGGTACAAAAGAGTGAAGGACTATAGAGCCGCCTCTGTAGTCGAGAATCGCCTTGCCCAATTAAAGCAAGTCTGATATTTCATTCGAGACTTCAATATTTATACCCTTTTTCAGTTGTATTTCATAAGGTTTTTTGTTGATCCAAGTTAATTATCACTGATCATCTTTTAGCTGACCCTTGCACTTCTTACTGCTGCATCATCAATAGTTATTGGGAGTTTACCATTTATGTTCAAAGGACAGATGTCCTTTGTTTGTGCATTATCCATTACATCATGTGTCATTCTTAAGAAGTTTAATCAAGATCATTTATCCAGGGTTGACCATTGTCCTGTTTTAATAAGGTTACTTATTCAGGGTCAACAACTGTCCTATCCCAACAAGGCCAAAATTCTTTCATAGCTCGGATTTCCAAATCCAACTTGTCATGTTTTTAAAGAAGGTAGAATTCCTTATAAGGTAGTGTATTTTTCTAAAAAGGTTATAAGGTAGAATTCCTTCACACCGCCACCGATCGCGCCCGTTGACTGCCCCCCCCCCCCCGCATCCCCCACAAAATCCAGCCCACTGTCACTGGAATTGTGTGGGGCAAAGATATAAAACTAACTGGATGAAAGTCTCTTCTTGCAATGTTCCTATCTGAAATGAGGTTGGGCCATATCAAACCAAATCCCATAACACAGAGATGCTCATGGTTCAGCAATAATTGGCAATCTGATTCGGGAGTGGGAATAGAAATGTCACATTTATTTAGTCGGGGTGTTTACCTCTATAGTTGGGCAAGGCCTTCGTGAAAAAGTACTTGCGAGTTCTCTTCCTAATTGGAGAGGGAGGAGAAGCTGTGCATGATTTAGTTGTAATGCGGTCCCATATAAATAGTTTACTGTGATTCAATACAGTTTACATACAGCAAACGTTAGGACAGACTGGAAGGGATTTGACTCCTGTATCTAAGTCGTCTAAAATTGAGAATATTTGTTGCTGACGCCAAAGGGTAAACATTGTGGGGTGTGGCTCCCAGAGTAAATCCTCATTCGATGGAAGCACACATTACAGAATCGGATTTAGGAGTTAGTATGTCCCTTCGCTGAGAGTTCACAAATCTTTTTTTCATGAAGACCTTGCCCAACCACGAATATATGTAGAATCATAGAATGGTTACAGCACAGAAGGAGGCCATTCAGCCTGTCAAACCCATGCCAGCTCTCTGCAAGAGCACTTCAGCATGTCCCACTCCCCCAGCCCTTTCCACGTAGCCCTGCAATTTTTTTCCTTCACGACTTATCCAATTCTCTTTTGAAAGCCACGATTGAATCTGCCTCTAGCACCCTTTCAGGCAGTGCATTCCAGAGCATAACCACTCAGTGTGTAAAAAAGTTTTTCCTCATGTCGCCTTTGGTTCTTCTGCCAATCACCTTAAATCTGTGTCCTCTGGTTCTTGACCCTTCCGCCAATGGGAACAGTTTCTCTCTGTCTACTCTGTCTAGACCCCTCATGATTTTGAAAATGTTTAAACAATCTAAAAGAAAATCTGAAGAGAATAAATAATTTTAGATGTATTTACAATGTTTCAAGTGGTGTTTTGTTGAAGTTGAAGTAGGCAGCTAACATGATCAGGGGTAAATCCATTAATCTTTTTCTTAAAGGGAACGTCAGCAAGAATTGCACGGCCAAAGGCTGGACAGACACCTTTCCAGCATATGGTATTGCCTGTGGCTATCACACCAGTGAAGTTGCTGAAAAGGTAAGCACACAAGAAACATATGTCTTTCGCCCCTATGGTTGGGCACCCAAACCCTGCTTAGCCATCACTTCACATCCTCACTGAACAACATTGTGCTGCGACCCTCAATGGATCGAATTTAAGGACCTTGTCCTCATTTACAAACCCTTCTGCAGCCTCGTCTCTACCCACCCTACCTGCACCATCTGGTCCTCTGCCTCTGGCCTCCAAGACAAACGTGCCCCCTACATCAAGGGGCCTGTTTGGGGGAGTTCCTGGGCTAACCCGCAAATTCCGCCCAATACCCCCTCAGCAGGCATCAGCTGAACAGATGCCAGCTGAGAGCTGATGTGAGGTCTACTGAAGCCTCAGGAAGTGTCCCAAAGCTCTTCCGGCTTAAGTTGACTGATCCCAGAGGAGAGTGACTACCTTTAGACAATGTCCCCATAACTCCGTGAGTAGCTGAAGACTTCACCAGGCCTCCTATCCTCCGTCTGAGCAGCATGGACCAGTCAGGGTCTGGGTCTCCTCACTTGGCTGTTCTTACTGGTGTTCCATTGCACTTCTAATGACCAAGTGAGCCAAACGGAAATTTAGCCCCATAGATAATTGTTCAGTCATAAAGAACAGTGACAAACCACTCATATGTTACAGTCTTGTTAGACTCCAAGTGACGACCTAGTACTGAATATAATTTTTTTTAAATTAAAATTGTGGACATACAGTCCCAAAGCCTATTATTACCTTGGCAGTGTTCGAAAGGTCAGTCTGTTAATTAAGTTTGGAAAGAAAATATTGTGGCGGAGCCACTAAAGGACTTAGATCGTTTGTATATAATTCCCTTTAACAACATGTTAGCTACAGCCTGAGTCTGTATCTTTATTTATACTGTTTACTTGTACAGAGCGTGATTACTTTAACAACGCGGGTAAACGCGATGACGTCACGCCGTTCATCACGTGATCCACCACTGGCGGGAAGAACGCGATGACGTCATGACGTCAACCACAGGACCGCCCGAGCAGTCCTCGTGGAGCCTCCGAACTGACTAGACCTATATTCAATGTTCTCCTGTAGTTATCTGTTAAACTCTGTTACTTATCATTAAACCTCGTTGATTTGATCGCCTGAGTGGACCTCAGCCTTTTGGATAGGAACTAGACATTCCTACATTGGTGACCCCGACTTTTGCGAACGGTTTTCGCAGAAGTTACCGAACATGGACTCGAACGCCGTTGCTTTAAAGCTACCACAGTTCTGGGAGCAACAGCCAGCCGCGTGGTTCATCCAGGGTGAAGCCCAGTTCGCCATCAGGAACATCGTTGCGGATCAGACCCGTTACTATCACGTGGTCTCTGCCCTCGACAGCGCCACAGCCTCGCGGATCATCAGCCTGCTTGGTAATCCACCAGAAGACCGCAAGTATGATACGATCAAGGCGCGGTTGTTACAGGTCTTCGGGCTCACGAATTCGGAGCGCGCCCGCCAGCTGCTCAATCTGCCCGGCCTCGGGGACGCCAAGCCGTCCGAGCTCATGAGCCAAATGCTCACGTTCCTGGGCTCCGAACCGGAATGCTTCCTCTTCAGGGAGCTATTCCTCAGCCAGCTACCGGAGCAAGTTCAAGCTGCCCCAGCCAGGTCGGAAGTCACCGACTGCGCAGAGCTGGCTGCCAATGCAGACAAGATCTTCGCGGTGACACAGCAGTGCTGCGCTGCCACGAGGCGCCCATCCCCCACGGACGTCGCTCCAGCCCCATAACCTGCGGGGTTGTGCTTCTACCATGCCCGTTTTGGCGTGAAAGCAAGATGCTGCCGCCCTCCCTGCAGCTTTTCGCTCAAAAAAACCCAGCAGCCACCCTGTCGAAGGAGGACCGGTTATAATGAGCGCCCCGCGGCTGCGATGGCAATCGGTAATTCGGGAAAACTCCTCTTCATCAAAGATTCCCTATCTGGTCGACGTTTCCTTTGTGACACCGGGGCGCAGTGTAGCATCCTATCCGCGTCCAATCTTGATCTACAAGTTGGGGGGCACGGCCCCCCCCTCCAGGCGGCTAATGGCGGGGCCATTCGGACCTTCGGAAGCCGGTGGGTCCAGGTGTGCTTCGGCGGCCAGCGGTTTTACTGGGATTTCATCACGGCCAAAGTCTCTCAAGCCACCCTCGGGGCGGATTTTTTGTGCGCCAACGGCCTCCTAGTGGATGTACAGCACCGCCGGTTGATCAATGCGGCCACTTTTCACTCCATTCTGTGCTACCGCGGTAACACCGTGGCGCGCACTGTCTCCTGCGCGCCCCCACCTCCGGATGACTTCACTCGCCTCCTCGGAGAGTTCCCAGATCTGACCAGGCCCACTTTCTCCTCCTTGGCCACGAAACATGGTGTAGAACACCACATCACCACTACTGGCCCCGCGGTTTACGCAAGGGCCCGATGACTCGAACCCGGCAAGCTCGCGGCTGCGAAAGCGGAGTTCGACACGATGGAGCGGCTGGGGATTATTCGTCGGTCGAATAGTCCCTGGTCTTCGCCTCTCCACATTGTTCCGAAACCCGGCGGTGGATGGCAGCCATGCGGCGACTACTGACGCCTGAACGACGCCACTACTCCTGATCAGTACCCGATCCCGCATATTCAAGATTTCTCGGCCCATTTGGCGGGAAATACCTTTTTTTCAAAAGTCGACCTCGTCCGTGGTTACCACCAGGTCCCCGTGCACCCGTAAGATGTCCCAAAGACCGCAGTCATCACCCCATTCGGCCTGTTTGAATTTCTGCAGATGCCGTTTGGCTTGAAGAACGCTGCACAGGCTTTCCAGCGCTTGATGGACTCCGTGTTTCGGGACCTAAAATTCCTCTTCGTCTACCTCGACGACATCCTCATCGCCAGCCCCAGCAAAGAGGAGCACTTCTGCCATTTGCGCATCCTCTTTACACGCCTCAGTCAACACGGTTTGATTATCAACCCGGCCAAGTGCCAGTTCGGCCTGCAGCGGATTGATTTCTTGGGCCACCGCATCACATCAGACGGCGCAATTCCATTACAGACGAAGGTCGAGGCGGTTACATCTTTCCCGTGCCCGCAGACCGTCAAGGCCCTACAAGAGTTCCTCGGGATGGTCAATTTTTATCACCGGTTCGTCCCTAAGGCGGCTCTGCTTATGCAGTCCTTGTACGAGGCCCTCAAGGCCAAGTCCGGTAAGGATCCGATCAGCTGGACGGCCGAGATGGACCGGGCGTTCGTCGACACCAAAGGCGCCTTGGCCAACGCAACCATGCTGGCGCACCCGCTTCCAGGTGCCACCATCGCCCTTACCACTGATGCGTCGGACTACGCAATTGGCATAGTGCAGGAACAGTGGGTGAATGGGACGTGGCAACTGCTGGCGTTTTTCAGCCGTCATCTACGGCAAAACGAAAGAAAGTACAGCACTTTCGACCGGGAGTTGCTGGCCCTTTTTCTAGCCATCCGCCATTTCCGGTTCTTACTAGAGGGACGTCCGTTCACGGCTTTTGTAGACCCCAAGCCACTAACATTCGCTATGGCCAAGACCGCCGAACCGTGGTCAGCTCGGCAACAACGTCACCTGACGTTCATTTCAGAATTCACCACGGACATTCAGCATTTGTCCGGTAAAGACAACCTGGTGGCGGATTGCCTCTCCCGCGCGACTGTTCACGCAGTCCAACTCGGAATCGACTATGCCCTCATGGCTGCGGATCAAGCCTCGGACCCAGAGGTCCAATCATACAGGCCCAGCCCCTCTAGCTTCCAAGCGGCCGACGTCAAATTCCATGCCGCAGGCACCACGCTACTTTGCGACGTCTCCATGGGAGCTCCCCGCCCTATCGTACTAGTCGCCTGGTGCCGAAAAGTGTTCGATGCCATACACGGGTTGTCACACCCTGGCATGAAGGCCTCGCAAAGGCTGATGTCGGCAAAATTCGTCTGGAGGGGTATGCACATGGATGTCCGCGACTGGGCCAACACCTGCGTGGTCTGCCAAAAGGCCAAGGTACAGCGCCATGTAAAAGCTCCATTGGCCACTTTCGCTGTTCCGGAGCGTCGGTTCGACCACGTGAATGTGGACCTCGTGGGGCCGCTTCCACCTTCTCAAGGTTTTACACACATCCTCACAATGATAGACCGCACCACTAGATGGCCAGAGGCTGTTCGTTTGGTTTCCACCACTTCGGCAGACATAGCCAGAGCTTTCATCTCCTCTTAGGTTGCTCGTTTCGGGGTACCGGCGGACATCTCTTCCGATCATGGACCGCAGTTTTCCTCTGAGCTCTGGAACGCTGTGGCTCAGGGGCTCAGCACCAAACTACATCGCACCACCGCCTATCATCCACAGGCAAACGGCCTGTGCGAGCGATTCCACAGGTCGCTCAAAGCCGCTCTGCGGGCCAGTCTTCAAGGCGCGGGATGGGTGGACAGACTTCCATGGGTCCTTTTGGGTCTTCGTACGGCACCCAAAGAAGATTTGCAATCGTCCTCAGCGGAACTCGTATATGGCCAGCCACTACGAGTACCAGGGGATTTCTTCCCGTCTCCAACAGAGCCATGGTCCGCATCCCAGCAACTCGTCAGCCACCAGGAGGTAGCCAGATGTTTCGCTCCAGGGCCTACGTCGCATCACAGTTTACAGAGCTCCCATGTCACAGCTGAGCTGAAGAGCACTGAGTACGTGTTTATCCGCCACAACGCTCACCGGGATCCGCTCAAGCCTCCTTACACTGGTCCCTTCCGCGTCATATAGTCGGGAGACAAAACCTTTTCGGTCGATATCGGAGGTAAACCGGACCACATTTCGGTTGACCGGTTGAAGCCGGCACACTTAGACATGGACCGCCCAGTCGAGATCGCTCAACTGCCAAAACGTGGCCGACCGCCCACAGTCGCCGTGCCAGATCCACCACACCTGCCCGCCAGCTCGACCACCGTCCATCAGCTTCCACTTCAGGGTTACAGAAGTCGCTCGGACAGGCTTGTCAGGGCTCCTCGCCGTCGCACTTTTGCTGTTAAAGACAATTCTGGGGGGGCGCATGTGGCGGAGCCACTAAAGGACTCAGATCGTTTGTATATAATTCCCTTTAACAACATGTTAGCTACAGCCTGAGTCTGTATCTTTATTTATACTGTTTACTTGTACAGAGCGTGATTGCTTTAACAGCGCGGGTAAACACGATGACGTCACGCCGTTCATCACGTGATCCCCCACTGGCGGGAAGAACGTGATGATGTCATGACGTCAACCACGGGACCGCCCGAGCAGTCCTCGTAGAGCCTCCGAACTGACTAGACCTATTATCGATGTTCTCCTGTAGTTATCTGTTAAACTCTGTTACTTATCATTAAACCTCGTTGATTTGATCGCCTGAGTGGACCTCAGTCTTTTGGATAGGAACTAGACATTCCTACAATATGTTAATAAGTTGCTGTGTAGAAGCCATATCTACAATTGCATGTTGTTCTGGAGTTGTACTGAATTAAGCTGATTGGAAAGATCTTTAATAGATTACGACTTACTAACTGCATTAATAGAAATAATTTGCGTCATGCAGGTTGTGTGAAGGACATAAAAACAGAAAATGCTGGAGATACTCAGCAGGTCAGGCAGCATCTGTGAAGAGAGAAACAGAGTTAACGTTTCAGGTCGATGACCTTTCGTCAGAACTGGAAAAAAGCAGGAAATGGAACAGATTTTTAAGCAAGTGTGGGAGCTGGGAAAGGCGGGAGGGGATGAAAGAACAAAAGGGAAGGTCTGTGATAGGATAGAAGGCAGGAGAAGTGAAGAGACATTGGGGGAGAAATTGGGTGAGTAGCGCCACCTGTTAGCGCCTAAAGAGGCAGTCAGTGGCTGTAGCGCCACTGGCTGCGTCTCTGGCGATATTCAGTAGGGGCGCTAATGGTGGTGTTAGGCATTTGCGCTGCGCCGCCACCGATGGCGTCATCGGTGTGCGCAGCGCCCCATTCGTGCCCCGTTCGTGATATTTGGTAGCGAACGCCGCAGTTGCGCCGCTCGCTACCCGTGCCCGGTTCACGGGGCCTTACTGTGCCGGCAGTGGCGCAAGTTAAGGTGGAGGTGCGGGGCGGCCGCTTTTTTGGCGGCCGCCTGCCAGCACCTCCGTCCCCGGCCTCCTAAACCACCCCCCCGCGGCATTGCCGGCTGTTTCCCGAGAGCCCGGCACTTCTCCTTGGTGCCGGGCTCATTTGCCGGCACTCGCGAGCGGGGATCGCGCTGTTGCAGGCACCTCCCCCTTAACAGTGGGAGGAAGGCCTGCAGTACTGCAGCGTGCCGTGCCGCAGCATGTGGCGCTGCGGCACGTTGCGCTGCGATAATCAGTTTCAGCGCCCTAAGAGGGACGCGGAGCGCCTCGAGCCTCGCCCCGTCTCCCTCAAGGGGCACTGAAACTGAATTTCTGGCGATCGGTATCACTCCGATCGCTGCGCTAAATCCTGCGCTCAGGCGACTTTTGCGCCACTTTGGCGCCCCAACCCAATTTCTAGGCCATTAGGAGATATTCAAGGCAAAAGGAGATGGTAATGGGACAGGTTAAGCAACAAAAGATGGCTCTGGATGAAGTGTAAATTGCGCTGGCAGAATGAAAGCCAGCTGCCATGTGGGAGAGAAGAAAAAAAAGTGTGGAAAAATATATATATATATGATAGGGGCCGAGGTTATGATCTGAAATTGTTGAACTCTATGTTGAGTCCAGAAGGCTGTAAAGAGCCTAATCGAAAGATGAGGTGCTGTTCCTCGAGCTTACGCTGAGCTTCAGTGGAACAATGCAAGAGGCCGGGGATGGTGAGGTCTGAGTGGGAGAGGAGCGGAGAATTAAAGTGACAGGCGACCGGATATATGTTTTTTCCACACTTTTTTTTCTTCTCTCCCACCTGGCAGCTGTCTTTCATTCTGCCAGCGCAATTTACACTTCATCTAGAGCCATCTTTTGTTTCTTAACCTGTCCCATTACCATCTCCTTTTGCCTTGAATATCTCCTAATGTCTCTTAATCTCTCCTGCCTTCTATCCTATCACAGACCTTCCCTTTTGTTCTTTTATCCCCTCCCCTCTTTCCCAACTCCCACACTTGCTTAAAAATCTGTTCCATTTCCTGCTCTTTTCCAGTTCTGACGAAAGGTCATCGACCTGAAACGTTAACTGTTTCCCTCTTCACAGGTGCTGCCTGACCTGCTGAGTATCTCCAGCATTTTCTGTTTTTATTTCAGATTTCCAGCATCTGCAGTATTTTCTTTTTGTATTGTGTGAAGGACGTGCAGCTTGTTTTTAAGGAAAGTTAAGCAGAAATTCTGCTTCCAGTCTATTTATTTCACAGTATGGTTTAGGTATTTCAGTAGGACTGCACCGTTAGTTGTAACGTGATTTATTTTTGTCGTAGCGAATGTTGCGTCGCTTAAGGGCGTTAAGAATCAGCCATGTAGACATCTACCACTGTTCTTTCATTATCACTGGGTCAATATCTTAGAATTCCCTACCTACCATCATTGTGGGAAGCACCATCACTACCAGGACTGTAGTGGTTTCAGGAAAAGGTCCACCATATCCTTCTCAAGGCAACTAAGGATGGACGATAAAGGGAGCTGCTGCTGGCTGTATCTCTGGAGCTTATGCATTGGCAGCCTGGTGTTGCCACTCAATGGTAGCACTCCCACCTCTGAGTCAGAAAGTTGTGGGTTCAAGTCCCACTCCAGATCCTTGAGCACAAAATCTTGGCTGACACTGTCGGAGGTGCCGTCTTTCAGATGAGAGATTAAACCCAGGCCCTGTCTGCTCTCTCAGGCAAATGTAAATAACCCTATGGCACTATTTCGAAGACTTATCCCCGGTGCCCTGCCCAATTATTATCCCTCAACTAAAATTTGTGGGACCTTGCTGTGCGCAAATTGGCTGCTGCGTTTCCTACATTACAATGGTGATGACACGCCAAAAGTACCTCATTGGCTGCAAAGCACCTGAGGTCGTGAAAGGTGCTATATAAATGCAAGTTCTTTCTTCCTTTAGTTGTTCCATTGTTGCAGAATCTGCCCTGCGGTATATTCTGAATAAATGTGGCATCCATGGAATCAGAACCTGTTGCGGAATAGCTTCCAGTGTAAGCAGTTCCACCGTGTAAAGGGGGCATTCATTTACTGTTGAAACAGTAGCTAAAAAAGAACGTGCTTGGGCACTAGGGCTCCTCAGTTTACAAATAGATCTGCTAGTCTTCAAATGCTCAATCTACTCCTGAGAGCAGAGAGAAGAGGAAGTAGTCTCTCCACTGATTTATATGTGTTGTATTAATTAAATGTCTCTGAAGGGTAGCAGTTAGTTGTACAAAATCAAAATAGGCAACACAGATTGTAAAGCTTTTCAATTATTATTGATGATGTCACTGCAGTTAATTATTTCATTTGCAACCTTTTCTTATATTTATAAAGGATCAACCAAAATGATATCCCAGTTAAGACGTAACTACATAACACACACAAACCAAAAAGTAAAAATTTGAAAGTGATAAATAAAAAATAAGGCAGTTTTAATGCATACGCACCAGTACTTATTAAAATAATTTTTGGGGGGCAGACTTGATGGTCTTTTCCTGCCCATCAATTTTGTATGTTTGCATGCGGGCGTTGCTGGCAATGCCGGCATTTATTGTCCATCCCTAATTGCCCTGCAGAAGGTGGTGGTGAGTTGCTGCCTTCTTGAATCGCTGCAGTCCATGTGGTGAAGGTAGTCCCACAGTGCTGTTAGGGAGGGAGTTCCAGGATTTTGACCCAGCGACTGTGGTGTATGTAACCTGTTCCACCTTAAGAGAACTACCTTAAGAGATGTACTACTTTCTCTTGGCTGCTGTATACTGTAATACCGGTGGTGACCACACCGGTATATAAACGTTGTGTAGTGATTTGCTGGGCAGTTCAGCCCTGACCTCCGAGTAGTAAAGACCTGTTAAAGTTATTCTTGTTGTCTGTGTCCAGTGATTTATAATAAGCATAACTGGGACACACAGACTCAACAGTGGCGACGAGTCCGATCTTACCCTGCGGCAGTTTTACATCCAAGGCAGCTTCGTCCTCAGAACGGGCGTCGAGAAGAGGCATCCGCCCTCATCATCCTGCTGAGCACCACATTGCACGGGAGGCATCGAGAACCCGGGTTAAAAAGAAAAATTCTGACCACGAAGCCCTCCATCAGCGTCAGGCAGTGATCATCCCTTCTACCACGGTGGTGGGTAAGCCGATCAGCGACACGAGCAGAAAGTCGGCCGCGTTGGCTGTGGAGTAGGGGAGGGAAAACGGAGGAAAAAGGGCGGAGAACTCGACTGCGGCCGGTGAAAAGGGCCGGGCTGCAATCGGGGCCGAGAGGCGCAGCGACTGGGGCAGCGTTAAGGCCACGAGAACCGCGGAGAATTCAACCGCAGCCGGTGTAAAGGACCGGCCTGCAAGCGGGGCTGAGAGACGCAACAGCAGGGGAAGCGTGAATGCCCACGGGAACCGCGGGGGAGCAAAAAGCAGCATCGGGGAATTGAGAACCGCTGGGGGAGGCGAGAACGGCAGCAGCACGGCAATCGCCATTGCAGCCAGCGGGGGAAGAAGGCAAACGCGGGAAGCCGCCATTGTAGTCGGCGGGGGAAGAAGACGAGCGCGGGAAAAACCGCCAAGCGCGGGAAGCCGCCATTTTAGTAGGCGGGGGAAGAAGACAAGCGCGGGAAGCAGCCATTTTGGGAAAAAGAAAATTTAAAGAAACTTGCAAGGATGCCTAAACATGGTAACATCAATGCTTTTGATAGCGATGTCGAAGATTGGGCCACGTATGTAGAACGCATGGAAGTTTATTGTAAAGCAAATGAGGTACCAGATGATAAGAAAGCACTAACCTTATTAAACTCAATGGGTGCAAAGACGTACGGGCTATTGAAGCACCTTGTATCACCAGATAAACCGGCGGATCAGACTTTCGCGAATATTGTTACTGTCCTGAAAAATCATTTAAACCCCACGCCGCTGCTGATAGCGGAATGATTTAAATTTTACAGCAGAACGCAGCTGAAAGAAGAAAGCAACGCTGAATTCTTAATTGAACTACGTAAACTATCAAAGTACTGTCAGTTTAGAACAGGACTAGCAGATGCGCTGAGCGATAAATTTGTGTGTGGTTTGTTAAAAGAAGGAACACAAAAGCGACTGCTAGAAGAGAATGATCTTACGCTTGATAAAGCTGTCACTATTGCAGCATCGCACGAAGCCGCAGCGAGAGGCACTGCGGAAATGCAGCTAAGGTCATCGGAACTCAGCACCAATCAAATGGCCTTGGGTGCAGTAAAGTGTTATCGTTGTGGAAAAACAACGCACGATCAGAACCAGTGCTGGTTCAAAAATCAGGAATGCAGAAAATGTGGCAGGCTTGGTCACATAGCTAAAGTATGCCGGTCAGGAAAGAAGACCAGCAACAAAAAGTCACCGCAGGAAAAGTGCAGAAAGGTACACAAGGTGACAGAGAACAGTTCGGATGAACAGAAGTCAGATTCAGACTCCAGCAGTAAGGAACTGGGTTGTCTAAGAGTACACAAAGTGGGTAATGAAGCAGACCTCCAAACTATCTGGGTCACACTTCAGATAGCAGGAGTCCAAGTGAAGATGGAATTGGACACTGGATCGGCATTGACGGTCATGAATAAGCAAGATTACAAAAGGTTATTCCCACATATTCCCCTACGGGATACGGAGATTGTATTGAAAACATACACGGGGCAAAGAGTATACCCCATCGGAAAGATAAAGGTAAAGGTGGTCCACAAGGGCAAAGAAAGCCGAGGAATGGACTTATATGTGCTACCTGAGGGAGGTCCACCACTACTGGGACGGGAGTGGATCAGGAGAATAAATATGGACTGGCATTCCTTAAAAGCACTAACGGTAGATTCCGGTAAAAAAGATGTCAAACCTAAACGATTGTCCAGAATATTGGACGATGTTAAAGAGGTGTTCCAACAGGGACTGGGAACACTGAGAGGAATTACGGCAACCATCAAGGTTGAAGAACATGCAAACCCGAAATTTTTCAAAGCCAGACCGGTACCTTATGCGATACGACCTGCTGTGGAAGCTGAGCTGGAAGGGCTAGAACGTTCAGGAGTACTGTCTAAGGTGGACTGGAGTGAGTGGGCCACGCCCATTGTTCCCGTCATGAAGCGTTCATCGAGCAACAAGCCGGGGGAACCGGGGAAGGTTCGCATCTGTGGAGATTTCAAGATCACTGTTAATCCGGTGCTTCACACGGTGCAGTATCCGCTTCCGCGGATTGAGGATATCTTCGCTTCGTTGTCTGGCGGGAAACACTTCACCAAGATAGACCTGGCACAGGCGTACTTACAGATGGAAGTTGAGGAAGAGTCACTCCAGTATCTCACGATCAACACGCATAGAGGCTTGTATCGGTATAATAGACTGGTTTTTGGAGTGGCATCGGCTCCAGCAATTTGGCAGAGGGCCATGGAGCAGGTATTACAGGGAATTCCAGGCACACAATGTTACCTGGACGATATTCTGATTACAGGAGATGATGATGAGGAACATCTTGCAAATTTGGAACTGGTGCTCACCAGATTGAAAGAATATGGACTTCGAGTTAATCGCCAGAAATGTGAGTTCTTTCAGAAGCGGATCTCGTACTGTGGTCATGTCATTGACCAGGAGGGGCTTCATAAGTCTCCTGACAAGACCGAAGCTGTTGTGAAGGCTCCCGCTCCGGATAATGTATCCCAGTTGAGGTCGTTCCTAGGGTTGATTAACTATTACCATAAGTTTCTGCCAAATTTATCCACGGTGCTGCACCCGCTGAATGCTCTTTTGCAGAAGGGAATACCATGGAAGTGGAGCGAGGACTGTAAGAGGGCCTTTCGCAAAAGCAAGGCATTGATCACCTCAGAGGAAGTGTTGGCTCACTTCAACCCAACGCTGCCTATTCGTTTGGCTTGTGATGCTTCTCCATATGGTATTGGGGCAGTACTCTCACACAAGTTGCCAAATGGCTTGGAAAGGCCAGTCACGTTCGCATCCAGATCATTGACCGCCGCTGAGCGCAACTATGCTCAGATAGATAGGGAGGCTCTCAGCCTTGTGTGGGGAGTAAAGAAGTTTAATCATTACCTGCAGGGCCAAAAGTTTACGCTACTGACAGACCACCAGCCGTTCGTATCCATTTCTAACCCTAAGAAGGGTGTTTCGGTGATGACAGCACAGAGGCTCCAGAGATGGTCCCTTTTCCTAGGGGCACATCAATATCAGATTGAATTCAAAGGTACAAAGCAGCATGGTAATGCTGATGGGCTGTCGCGCCTGCCACTACCTACAGCGGAGGAGGCACCGACGGTTGACCATCATCGAATGTTTACCAGTCACCAATGCAAGTATTGAAAGAGAAACCAGGAACGACCCGACACTGTCCCGGGTCTACGAATTGACAGTGAAGGGATGGCCAGCACATGGTGATCCACTGTTACCGGCATTCTCAGCAAGCCGAGAACAGCTGTCCGTCTGTCAAGGAACATTGACGTATGGAACAAGGGTGATTATTCCTCCTAAGTTAAGAGAGAGAGTTCTAAAGGAACTGCATGAAGATCATCTGGGGGGAGTCAAGATGAAAAGCCTTGCTAGGGCTTATGTGTGGTGGCCGGGTATCGACCAACAGATAGAGGATCTGACGAAAAGCTGCTCAGGGTGCCAAAAAGTTCAAAATGCACCTCCGATTGCACCGCTGCATCCATGGGAATGGCCTTCAACCCCATGGCAACGTGTACATATTGACTTTGCTGGTCCATTCATGGACTCCATGTTTTTATTTGCGGTGGACGCACATTCTAAATGGCCAGAAGTGATTAAGATGACTACCACTACCTCGGAAAAGACGATCGCGGTGCTAAGAACGATATTTGCAAGAAATGGATTGCCAGAACAAATATGTTCAGACAACGGACCGCAGTTCGTGTCAGAAGAATTCCAGAAATTCATGAAGAAGAATGGGGTGAAACATTATACCTCTGCCCCATATCATCCGGCTACAAACGGGTTGGCCGAGAGATTTGTACAAACGTTCAAAAAAGCAATAAAGGCCATGAGCGAAGATCAGATTCCAGTACAACACAAGGTGGACAATTTCCTACTGGCATATCGAAACGTCACTCATGCAGTGACAAACCAAAGTCCTGCCATGATGTTCTATAACAGGAGGTTGCGGTCCAGGTTGGACTTGTTAAAACCAAATGTGCGGAGGGAAGTCGAAAACAAACAGTTCCAGCATATAAATAACAAGCCCACTCGGAGTTTCGAAATAGGACAACCAGTGTTAGCCCGGGACTATAAAAATGAGAAATGGCAATCTGGAACAATTCGGGCCAGACAAGGACCCCTGATGTACACGGTAGATATTGGTGAAAATGTAATACGACGTCATGCTGACCAACTGGTAGAATCGAGAACAAGGGTCGAACCCATGGTTACGACAGAGACAACCGTGGAAGAAGTTAGTGAACCTGAAGCATCTACCTCAGGAGTGAATGTACCTGATGATGATGTCCAATCCATAAGAGATCAACTAGATGAGTCACCCCAGCAACGAGAATCAGAGACCCCTGAAAGGCGTTATCCAACTCGGATCAGGAGGCCTCCTCAGAGACTGAATCTTTGAACTGTTTTGCATGAAGTTGTATATATATATATATATGTTATTATGTTATGTTAAATGGGGATATACACTGTTAAGCTAAAAAGGGAGGATTGTGGTGTATGTAACCTGTTCCACCTTAAGAGAACTACCTTAAGAGATGTACTACTTTCTCTTGGCTGCTGTATACTGTAATACCGGTGGTGACCACACCGGTATATAAACGTTGTGTAGTGATTTGCTGGGCAGTTCAGCCCTGACCTCCGAATAGTGAAGACCTGTTAAAGTTATTCTTGTTGTCTGTGTCCAGTGATTTATAATAAGGATAACTGGGACACACAGACTCAACAGCGACGATGAAGGAACAGTGATATATGTCCAAGTCAGGCTGGTGTGTGATATGGAGGGGTACTTGGAAGTGATGGTGTTCCCATGCACCGGGTGCCCGTGTCCTTCTAGGTGGAAGAGGTCGCGGGGTTTGGGAGGTGCTGCGGAAGATGTCTTGGCGAGTTGCTGCAGTGCATCTTGTAGTTAGTGCACACTGCAGCCACGGTACGCTGGTGGTGGAGGGAGTGGACCTTTAGATTTATGATGCACTTTCGGAATTTAAGAGAACTGATTGCAGTTAAAACAGAGATTTGCATTTCAAACTGTCTGTGCACTTTGTTTTAAATACTGTGAGGAGAATTTCAACTCCGAGGCAGGAAGGCGGCCTAGTGAACCCCTCTGGATTTTAACGGCAGGGCTTCATTAACATGCTGGCAGACTTCCCGACCAAAACTCCGGGATGTCGGCAGAAAGCAGCGGAAAGTTGGGTGGCTCAGCGGCCTCCCGCCAGGCCCAAGGTTAAGTGTGGGGATGGTGGGTTGGGGTTCCCGGACAGTCAGTGCTTCGTGAAGGAGGGGGTGGGTTTCCAGGCATAGAAGGCCCGGACCTTCCTTGTGGGGCCCAGAGTAGCATTCCTGTTCCTCCAGACCCTACAAAGTGAAGAAATATAGAAACATAGAAACATAGAAGATAGGAGCAGGAGTAGGCCATTCGGTCCCTTGAGCCTGCTCCACCATTCAATGAGATCATGGCTGATCATCCAAATTCAGTACCCTGTTCCTGCCTTCTCGCCATATCCCTTGATCCCTTTAGCCTTAAGAAACATACCCAACTCCTTCTTGAATATATTTAATGAATTGGCTTCAACTGTCTTCTTTGGTAGAGAATTCCACAGGTTCACCACTCTCTGGGTGAAGAAATTCTTCCTCATCTCTGTCCTAAATGGCTTACCCCTTATCCTTGGACTGTGACCCCTGGTTCTGGACTCCTCGACCATCGGGAACATCCTTCCTGCATCTAGTCTGTCTAGTCCTGTTAGAATTTTCTAAGTTTCGATGAGATCCCCTCTCATTCTTCTAAACTCCAGCGAGTATAAGCCCAATCGACCCAATCTCTCCTCATACGTCATTCCTGCCATCCCAGGTATCAGCCTGGTGAATCTTCGCTGCACTCCCTCCATGGCAAGAACATCCGACCAAAACTGCACACAATACTCAAGATGTGGTCTCACCAAGGCCCTGTACAACTGCAGTTGGCTGAAGTACATACTTACTTTGAGGG
The DNA here is from genome assembly GCF_052327205.1 of Somniosus microcephalus. Lineage (NCBI taxonomy): Eukaryota > Metazoa > Chordata > Chondrichthyes > Squaliformes > Somniosidae > Somniosus > Somniosus microcephalus. Next base: position 42,336,760 of record NC_140991.1, on the reverse strand, counting down.
GCCCCTTCGCCCAGTGATTAGCCTCTGGTCCGCTTGAGTCTGGTGGGAAAGGATCACCCGCTTCCTAGAACTAGGAGGCATAGTCTCAGGATAAGGGGCAGCCATTTAAGACTGAGATGAGAAGAAATTTCTTCACTCAGTTGTGAATATTTGGAATTCTCTATCCCAGAGGGCTGTGGATGCTCAGTCGTTGAATATATTCAAGGCTGAGATCGATAGATTTATGAACACTAAGGGAATCAAGGGATATGGAAATAGGGTGGGAAAATGGAGTTGAGGTAGAAGATCAGCCATGAGCTTATTGATTGGCGGAGCAGGCTCGAGGGGCGGTATGGTCTGATCCTAATCCTATTTCTTATATTCTTATGTTCCTTGCTCAGGCTAAAATGACAGCCGGGTCTCAATAATGTCGCCGGGGCCTGGTCGGCTTATTTAATGAAGGCAGCTTCGGACGGGTGTCCTTGGTGCCTACAATTTAAAATTACGGTGGTGGGATCTGAGCGGGAGGCCAGCGGGTAAGTCCCCCGCTTCTTTTTAAACGTGCCCCCTGCCCGGATTCCACCAGGGAGTTAACATTACCCCATTGCCCTTTACCAATGGAAATCTCAGGCTTCCTGCAGTTAAAATTTATTTCAGCAAATCAGTTCAATTATGAAGTTTTGTTCCAGTTAACATAACATTATCTCCAAATCTGCGGTTTAAAAATGTCATTGCAGTCATGAATATATTGAATTTTAAATCTAATGCTCTTTTATGGTGCAATCTGCATTTTAATTATTTATGTATCTTCAACATGACTTTCCTGTGTTTTTTTTCTTACCAGTTACCTTGCTCCATGTTTGTTTAAGCACATGCCTGAATATTCTATATTGCTGTTTAGATAACTTATATAGAGATATAAGTGAAACCAAGGTGGTTAGCGTTGTTCCAATTCTCTGTTCCCTCTCTCCCATGGGTACTGACTAGAGCTGGAACACTGCTCCACAGGGCATGCCCGTGTTCGGTAAGCTCGCTCAAGTGGCCATTCTTCACGAGTGACCCACGTCGACCTGGAATACTGGGTGCAGTTTTGGCCTCCTTACCTAAGAAAGGATATACTTGCCATAGTGGGAGTGCAGCGAAGGTTCACCAGACTGATTCCAGGGATGGCAGGACTGTCGTATGAGGAGAGATTGGGTCGACTAGGCCTGTATTCAGTAGAGTTTAGAAGAATGAGAGGGGATCTCATTGAAACGTATAAAATTCTGTCAGGGCTAGACAGACTGGATGCAGGGAGGATGTTCCCCCTGGCTGGGAGCTCTAGAACGAGGGGTCACAGTCTCAGGATACGGGGTAGGACATTTACGACTGAGATGTGGAGAAATTTCTTCACTCAGAGTGTGGCGAACCTGTGGAATTCTCTACCACAGAAGGCTGTGGAGGCCAAGTCACTGAATATATTTAAGAAGGAGATAGATAGATTTCTAGACACAAAGGGCATCAATGGGTATTGTTGAGTCTGTGTGTCCCAGTTATGTTTAGGATCAATCACTGTACACAGACAACAAGAATAACTTTTAACAGGTCTTTACTATTCGGAGGTCAGGCTGAACTGCCCAGCAAATCCCTACACGACACTTATATACCGGTGTGGTCACCACCGGTATTACAGTATACAGCAGCCAAGAGAAAGTAGTACATCTCTTAAGGTAGTTCTCTTAAGGTGGAACAGGTTACATACACCACAATCCTCCCTTTTTAGCTTAACAGTTATATCCCCATTTAACATAACATAATAACATATATATATATACAACTTCATGCAAAACAGTTCAAAGATTCAGTCTCTGAGGAGGCCTCCTGATTCGAGTTGGATAACGCCTTTCAGGGGTCTCTGATTCTCGTTGCTGGGGTGACTCATCTAGTTGGTCTCTTATGGATTGGACATCATCATCAGGTACATTCACTTCTGAGGTAGATGCTTCAGGTTCACTAACTTCTTCCACGGTTGTCTCTGCCGTAACCATGGGTTCGACCCTTGTTCTCGATTCTACCAGTTGGTCAGCATGACGCCGTATTACATTTTCACCAACATCTACCGTGTACATCAGGGGTTCTTGTCTGGCCCGAATTGTTCCAGATTGCCATTTCTCGTTTTTATAATCCCGGGCTAACACTGGTTGTCCTATTTCGAAACTCCGAGTGGTCTTGTTATTTATATGCTGGAACTGTTTGTTTTCAACTTCCCTCCGCACATTTGGTTTTAACAAGTCCAACCTGGACCGCAACCTCCTGTTATAGAACATCATGGCAGGACTTTGGTTTGTCACTGCATGGGTGGCGTTTCGATATGCCAGTAGGAATTTGTCCACCTTGTGTTGTAGTGGAATCTGATCTTCGCTCATGGCCTTTATCGCTTTTTTGAACGTTTGTACAAATCTCTCGGCCAACCCGTTTGTAGCCGGATGATATGGGGCAGAGGTATAATGTTTCACCCCATTCTTCTTCATGAATCTCTGGAATTCTTCTGACACGAACTGCGGTCCGTTGTCTGAACATATTTGTTCTGGCAATCCATTTCTTGCAAATATCGTTCTTAACACCGCGATCGTCTTTTCCGAGGTAGTGGTAGTCATCTTAATCACTTCTGGCCATTTAGAATGCGCATCCACCGCAATTAAAAACATGGAGTCCATGAAAGGACCAGCAAAGTCAATATGTACACGTTGCCATGGGGTTGAAGGCCATTCCCATGGATGCAGCGGTGCAATTGGAGGTGCATTTTGCACTTTTTGGCACCCTGAGCAGCTTTTCGTCAGATCCTCTATCTGTTGGTCGATACCCGGCCACCACACATAAGCTCTAGCAAGGCTTTTCATCTTGACTCCCCCCAGATGACCTTCATGCAGTTCCTTTAGAACTCTCTCTCTTAACTTAGGAGGAATAATCACCCTTGTTCCATACATCAATGTTCCTTGACAGACGGACAGCTGTTCCCGTCTTGCTGAGAATGCCGGTAACAGTGGATCACCATGTGCTGGCCATCCCTTCACTGTCACTTCGTAGACCCTGGACAGTGTCGGGTCGTTCCTGGTTTCTCTTTCAATACTTGCATTGGTGACTGGTAAACATTCGATGATGGTCGAGTGAAACAACTCAACAGGGTCAACCGTCGGTGCCTCCTCCTCTGTAGGTAGTGGCAGGCGCGACAGCCCATCAGCATTACCATGCTGCTTTGTACCTTTGAATTCTATCTGATATTGATGTGCCCCTAGGAAAAGGGACCATCTCTGGAGTCTCTGTGCTGTCATCACCGAAACACCCTTCTTAGGGTTAAAAATGGATACCAACGGCTGGTGGTCTGTCAGAAGCGTAAACTTTTGGCCCTGCAGGTAATGATTAAACTTCTTTACTCCCCACACAAGGCTGAGAGCCTCCCTATCTATCTGAGCATAGTTGCGCTCAGCGGAGGTCAATGATCTGGATGCGAACGCAACTGGCCTCTCCTGGCCATTTGGCAACTTGTGTGAGAGTACTGCCCCAATACCATATGGAGAAGCATCACAAGCCAAACGAATAGACAGCGTTGGGTTGAAGTGAGCCAACACTTCCTCTGAGGTGATCAATGCCTTGTTTTCGCGAAAGGCCCTCTTACAGTCCTCGCTCCACTTCCATGGTACTCCCTTCTGCAAAAGAGCGTTCAGCGGGTGCAGCACCGTGGATAAATTTGGCAGAAAATTATGGTAATAGTTAATCAACCCTAGAAACGACCTCAATTGGGATACATTATCCGGAGCGGGAGCCTTCACAACAGCTTCGATCTTGTCAGGAGACTTATGAAGCCCCTCCTGGTCAATGACATGACCACAGTACGAGATCCGCTTCTGAAAGAATTCACATTTCTGGCGATTAACTCGAAGACCATATTCTTTCAATCTGGTGAGCACCAGTTCCAAGTTTGCAAGGTGTTCCTCGTCATCATCTCCTGTAATCAGAATATCGTCCAGGTAACATTTTGTACCTGGAATTCCCTGTAATACCTGCTCCATGGCCCTCTGCCAAATTGCCGGAGCCGATGCCACTCCAAAAACCAGTCTATTATACTGGTACAAGCCTCTATGCGTGTTGATCGTGAGATACTGGCGTGACTCTTCCTCAGCTTCCATCTGTAAGTACACCTGCGCCAGGTCTATCTTGGTGAAGTGTTTCCCGCCAGACAACGAAGCGAAGATATCCTCAATCCGCGGAAGCGGATACTGCACCGTGTGAAGCACCGGATTAACAGTGATCTTGAAATCTCCACAGATGCGAACCTTCCCCGGTTCCCCCAGCTTGTTGCTCGATGAACGCTTCATGACGGGGACAATGGGTGTGGCCCACTCACTCCAGTCTACCTTAGACAGTACTCCTGAACGTTCTAGCCCTTCCAGCTCAGCTCCCACAGCAGGTCGTATTGCATAAGGTACCGGTCTGGCTTTGAAAAATTTCGGGTTTCCAAGGTGTTCCTCGTCATCATCTCCTGTAATCAGAATATCGTCCAGGTAACATTTTGTACCTGGAATTCCCTGTAATACCTGCTCCATGGCCCTCTGCCAAATTGCCGGAGCCGATGCCACTCCAAAAACCAGTCTATTATACCGGTACAAGCCTCTATGCGTGTTGATCGTGAGATACTGGCGTGACTCTTCCTCAGCTTCCATCTGTAAGTACGCCTGCGCCAGGTCTATCTTGGTGAAGTGTTTCCCGCCAGACAACGAAGCGAAGATATCCTCAATCCGCGGAAGCGGATACTGCACCGTGTGAAGCACCGGATTAACAGTGATCTTGAAATCTCCACAGATGCGAACCTTCCCCGGTTCCCCCAGCTTGTTGCTCGATGAATGCTTCATGACGGGGACAATGGGTGTGGCCCACTCACTCCAGTCTACCTTAGACAGTACTCCTGAACATTCTAGCCCTTCCAGCTCAGCTCCCACAGCAGGTCGTATTGCATAAGGTACCGGTCTGGCTTTGAAAAATTTCGGGTTTGCATGTTCTTCAACCTTGATGTTTGCCGTAATTCCTCTCAGTGTTCCCAGTCCCTGTTGGAACACCTCTTTAGCATCGCCCAATATTCTGGACAATCCTTTAGGTTTGACATCTTTTGTACCGGAATCTACCGTTAGTGCTTTTAAGGAATGCCAGTCCATATTCATTTTCCTAATCCACTCCCGTCCCAGTAGTGGTGGACCTCCCTCAGGTAGCACATATAAGTCCATTCCTCGGCTTTCTTTGCCCTTGTGGACCACCTTTACCTCTATCTTCCCGATGGGGTATACTCTTTGCCCCGTGTATGTTTTCAATACAATCTCCGTATCCCGTAGGGGAATATGTGGGAATAACCTTTTGTAATCTTTCTTATTCATGACCGTCAATGCCGATCCAGTGTCCAATTCCATCTTCACTTGGACTCCTGCTATCTGAAGTGTGACCCAAATTGTTTGGAGGTCTGCTTCCTTACCAACATTGTGTACTCTTAGACTACCCAGTTCATTACTGCTGGAGTCTGAATCTGACTTCTGTTCGTTCAAACTGTTCTCTGTCACCTTGTGTACCTTTCTGTACTTTTCCTGCGGTGACTTTTTGTTGCTGGTCTTCTTTCCTGACCGGCATACTTTAGCTATGTGACCAAGCCTGCCACATTTTCTGCATTCCTGATTTTTGAACCAGCACTGGTTCTGATCGTGCGTTGTCTTTCCACAACGATAACATTTTACTGTACCCAAGACCATTTGATTGGTGCTGAGTTCCGGTGACCGTAGCTGCATTTCCACCGTACCTCTCGCTGCGGCTTCTTGCGATGCTGCAATAGTGACAGCTTTATCAAGCATAAGATCATTCTCCTCAAGCAGTCGCTTTTGTGTTCCTTCTTTTAACAATCCACACACAAATTTATCTCTCAGCGCATCTGCTAGTCCTGTTCCAAACTGACAGTACTTCGATAGCTTACGCAGTTCAATTAAAAATTCAGCGTTGCTTTCGTCTTTCAGCTGCGTTCTTCTGTAAAATTTAAATCGTTCCGCTATCATCAGCGGCGTGGGGTTTAAATGATTTTTCAGGACAGTAACAATATTCGCGAAAGTCTGATCCGCCGGTTTATTTGGTGATAGAAGGTGCTTCAATAGCCCGTATGTCTTTGCACCCATTGAGCTTAATAAGGTTAATGCTTTCTCATCATCTGGTACCTTATTTGCTTTACAATAAACTTCCATGCGTTCTACATACGTGGTCCAATCTTCGATGTCACTATCAAAGGTATTAATGCTCCCATGTTTAGGCATCCTTGCAAGTTTTTAAATTTGTTTTTTTTCAAAATGGCGGCTTCCCGCGCTTGTCTTCTTCCCCCGCCTACTAAAATGGCGGCTTCCCGTGCTTGGCGGTCTTTCCCGCGCTCGTCTTCTTCCCCCGCCGACTACAATGGCGGATTCCCGCGTTTGCCTTATTCCCCCGCTGGCTGCAATGGCGATTGCCGTGCTGCTGCCGTTCTCGCCTCCCCAGCGGTTCTCAATTCCCTGACGCTGCTTTGCCTCGCAGCCCCGCTTGCAGCCCGGTCCTTCACACCGGCTGCGTTTGATTTCTCCGCGGCTCTCGTGCCTTAAGCTGCCCCAGTCGCTGCGCCTCTCGGCCTCGATTGCAGCGCGGCCCTTTTTACCGGCCGTGGTCGAGTTCTCCGCCCTTATTCCTCCGTTTTCCCTCCCCTACTCCACAGCCAACGCGGCCGACTTTCTGCTCGTGTCGCTGATCGGCTTACCCACCACCGTGGTAGAAGGGATGATCACTGCCTGTCGCTGATGGAGGGCTTCGTGGTCAGAATTTTTTTTTTTTAACCCGGGTTCTCGATGCCTCCCGTGCGATGGTGCTCAGCAGGATGATGAGGGCGGATGCCTCTTCTCGACGCCCGTTCTGAGGACGAAGCTGCCTTGGATGTAAAACTGCCGCAGGGTAAGATCGGACTCGTCGCCACTGTTGAGTCTGTGTGTCCCAGTTATGTTTAGGATCAATCACTGTACACAGACAACAAGAATAACTTTTAACAGGTCTTTACTATTCGGAGGTCAGGGCTGAACTGCCCAGCAAATCCCTACACGACACTTATATACCGGTGTGGTCACCACCGGTATTACAGTATACAGCAGCCAAGAGAAAGTAGTACATCTCTTAAGGTAGTTCTCTTAAGGTGGAACAGGTTACATACACCACAGATATGGGGAGAGAGTGGGAATATGGTATTGAGATAGAGAATCAGGCATGATCATATTGAATGGCGCAGCAGGCTCGAAGGGCCAAAAAGCCTACTCCTGCTCCTATTTTTCTATGTTTCTATTTGATCGCGGAGGGTAGTCACAGATGAGCCTGATCCCGTTCTCACCCAACAGCCACAGACACACAACTCCCCCCAATCCTTATTTCCATTCAACGCAACGGAAATAAGAATCACTCGAGATGTAGAACGGGCTGTTGACTCGCTACCGCACGTTGTAGCAGGGATCAGTGGTTAGTTGTCAGGAGTGGGAACCGCGGCTGAATTTTCCCGGCCTGACACTGAGTCCAGTTGCTATCTTGGTGGGAGGTCATCTAATTCAGTGCCCACTTGGTGTAGTTACCCACAAAACCAGCAGGGGCGCTTGCAAAGTTGCCAGGTTTAATGGTCTGTAGTCACATAAATAAAAGTTGCAATAATGTCATTGTAAGCTTGCATTCAACGCGAGGAAAACATTTTATTATTTTCTGAGGTAAAGCCACTGCGACTTTATGAGCATAGGCAAAAGTTAGGGACCACTGCATCAACACTAATGAACGGCTTTAACACGCGATTAGCACTAACAATAACGCACGGAGCAAATTAACCCGCTGGTTTTTACTTTTACTGCATGGATTGAAAAGTCCATTCGGAGTCAAAAAGCCATGAACCAAGACGGGTTTTTGAAAAGGCTTTTATTTTAAAGAGATGAGGTAAACAGATGTGATTCCTGATCATTCTAATAGGCCGACAAATGGGAGCCTGTCTCTTTCAGTTACTCCAAGGGCTTGATAAATACACGGAAAATACCTGCAGGCAATCCATGTCATTCCAGTTAAAATTAGCAGCTACTAAGTATGGACATGAAGTCAAAGTAGCTAAAAAGGACATTAAAGCATGCTTGATATAATAAAGTGTGTTAATGGGATCTTATTATAAACAACATCTACAAGTAAATATAAGAGAGAACAGAAACCACCCAACTGAAAACAATGTGAAGTAATGACATGGCAGATACTTTCGCTGTAAAAATGTTTCATCTGCCGCGCAGCCTATTGGAAACCCATAGGCCTAGATTTGCCAATCCTAAGGGGGTGGCGATCCAACGTTATGTTACACGTAATTTCCGGTCAGCTGAAACATTGATATTGAAGGTGCTTGCCTCAAACAGCCAGAAGCTTTATTCAAATATTGGCCCAGAAATTCGTGTCGGTGGCTTCCCGCGGGTGCAAGCCCCCGACCTACACTTATCTAACGCGCCGGCAGTTGAAGCTTGGGTTTGCATGGATTTCCTGTCTGTGGCCCGGTTCAGCTCCTGGCGCGCTGTGCTTGCGTGACCCAGCGGCGTACTTAGTGCGATGCGTCGGCTGGGATCACGTGAGCACTGGGCAACCAATCGGAGGATGCAAAAGTTCATTCATGAGTTTGACAGTAAGAACTGTCAAACTCATGAAAACTCCGGGCGCCCAAAACAGTACTTAAACTTGAAATAAAATATTTTAAAAATCACACTATTTAAATGAACTATAAATAACTTTAAATAACTATTTTAAACAATAATTTAAATTTTTGAAAAAAATAATTTTATAAAAAATCGGGGCTAAAAATACACTTACCTTACTGTAAAGTCTTTAAAAATAATAAACCTGTGGAAAAAAAATTCTAATTTTAATTAATAGGCCACTTACCTTTTAAAATTAAGTCCTTACGTCTGCTTTTTTAAAGTGTAAAAAGTGGAGGCCTTCACGCACGGGCAAACCTGGAAAAAAAAGGAAGTTCAACGTGCACGCGCAGACTCCTGCGCGCACGCGTTCGACCTCTGAACCCCTTGGTTCAGAGGATCGGAAATGTCGGTTTCCCACGCATGCGCTGTGCATGCTGAAAACCGGCAATTCCATCGGTCCCACGCGTGAGTACACGGTGCTTACTCGCGCGTTGGGACACTAATTTCTGGGCCATTAATTTGGAGTGGGAACATCCCGCAGGTCATTTCCCCATGTTCAGGCACGCAGAGGCTGGTATCTTACTTCCACCAATGTGAAATGAACAGTCTGACTGCTAGGCACTGGTAGGGACTTAGAAGGCCTCCTTTCTGCTGTCACTTAGGTTCTCATAAGTCATTGTCCCAGTTCTAATGAGAAATAGAATGGCCTCCCACATTCCACCCTACGGAAACTTGAGGTCATCCAAAACTCGGCTGCCCGTGTGCTAACTCACACCAAGTCCCATTCGCCCATCTCCCCTGTGCTCGCTGACCTACATTGGCTCCCGGTTAAGCAGCGCCTCGATTTCAAAATTCTCATCCTTGTTTTCAAATCCCTCCACGGCCTCGCCCCTCCCTATCTCTGTAATCTCCTTCAGCCCCACAACCACCCCGCCCCCCCCGAGATATCTGCGCTCCTCTAATTCTGCCCTCTTGAGGATCCCTGATTATAATCGCTCAACCTTTGGTGGCCGTGCCTTCTGTTGCCTAGGCCCTAAGCTCTGGAATTCCCTGCCTAAACCTCTCCGCCTCGCTACCTCTCTTTCCTCCTTTAAGACGCTCCTTAAAACCTACCTCTTTGACCAAGCTTTTGGTCATCTGCCCTAATTTATCCTTATGTGGATCGGTGTCAAATTTTTTGTCTTAAAATACTCCTGTGCAGCGCCTTGGGATGTTTTACTACGTTAAAGGCGCTATATAAATACAAGTTGTTGTTGTTGTTGTTGATGAAATGCTACCAGCTTAATTTCTGGTCCCAATGGGTTTTCCAATAGGAATCCCCCTACCTGAGCTGGTTGGAAGAAGAAGCACAGGCCCAACATATCAGGCAGGTTAGGCTGCATAAGAAGTGCTATGCGCCCACCCGCTGACATCCACAACTGCAGATAGAGCTCACTTTGGCAGATAATGTAGAGGCTCCTAGTCCCAAGGTAAGTTCGGGCAGCAGACCCAATGGCATCACTAAGAGACGTAAATGCCTGAGTAGCCCTAACGTTGAATGCTTCCTTGGGTGCACCTGGTATTTTTTTGACCATTTTTCCACATAACGAATTTGTAGTTAAGGTGGTTTAAAATATTAATGAGCTAGACTTTGTTGTTGTTTCCCACAGACCGCAAATGATAAACAATTCATTAGCCCGTCGAAGCAGTCAATAAACACCTCGCGCTCATTCTGTTGAGATGCCTCTGGTCCTGGGCACTTCTCATGGGTGGTCAGGCATATGCCTTTCTTTCTATTGTGATTGCAAGCAGATTACAAAAAAATGGAGTGAGGTGGCAAGATCAGTCAGGTTCTGTAAAAAGGAAAGCTACAAAAGCAATCAGACCGAGCAAAGGTTAGAATGCAGGGCAATTGTTCTTTTTATTTATTCATGGGATGTGGGCATCGCTGGCAAGGCTAGCATTTATTGCCCATCCCTAGTTGCCCTTGAGAAGGTGGTGGTGAACCACCTTCTTGAACCGCTGCAGTCTGTGTGGTGAAATAACACCCACAGTGCTGTTAGGGAAGGAGTTCCAGGATTTTGACCCAGCGACGATGAAGGATCAGCGATATACTTCCAAGTCGGGATGGTGCGTGGCTTGGAGGGGAAGTTGCAGGTGGTGGTGTTCCCATGCGTCTGCTGCCCTTGTCCTTCTAGGTGGAAGAGGTTGCGGGTTTGGGAGGTGCTGCCGAAGAAGCTTTGGTGAGTTGCTGCAGTGCATCTTGTAGATGGTACACGCTGCAGCCACGGTGCGCCGGTGGTGGAGGGAGTGAATGTTTAAGGTAATAGTTAGAAATTATTTTGATTAAGTTAAGCACTCATGAGGCACTTGGTAGGGAAGCATCGCATGTGCAGTAATTTTGTATTATTAGGCAAAGACAAGTTGTACTGATTGGAATAAGTGAGCCCAATCACAACTGCTGCTCCATATGTCATGCGCTGTGAAATAAAATAGCTTGATAATTCATATTTGGCCTTGTGTTACCCGGCTCACCTTTGAAAAGGTCAGGAGTTGTGTGTGATGGCATGTGTGAAAAGCACAATGGCCCTGAATTTCTGACCCCCACGGGTGCGTACAAGGTGTGTACGTGCCCGTAGGGGCCGCGCAAGTTCCGGGTTTAGCCATGCGCTGAAACCCGGAACTTGACAGATCATCCAGATGCCCAAGAAAAGTGCCTCTGCGGGTGGAGAGTTGCGCTATTTGCTCAACTTCCGCCCGCTGAAAGGCCACAGAATTCCTTCGCCTGGTAAAAGATTTTATCACTCACTTATAAATTAAAAACCCTGTCCAATAAGGTAAGGTTATATTAAGCCCCGTTAAAACATATTAAAACAAATTTTGTTGAACATATTTAATTAAATGCCATTTTAATGAATTTTATGTATGTAAAGATTTTTATTTATTTATTTCAGTGTGTTGGTGCATTTTTGCCGTCATCCCCATTCATACTTTTGACAGTTCCGTGCATACAGAACTGTCAGGAGTATGAAGGGGGATTCCCTTCTTCCATTGGTTGAGCTGGCCCACGTGATCCCAGGGCCGTTTGCAAACCGCATGTGCCCCTGGGATACCTGGGCCTCTGCGCATTTCCAAGAGGAGAGACCCAGGATCAGAAGCCCCGGTATCTACGGAACCAACAGGTAGGTTCGTAGAATCTTTTCTGATCGGAGGCATCCGCCCGCAGGGAGTCTCCGATGGGAAATTCAGGTCCAATATCCAGTTCAGATCACAAGGAGCTATGATTATTACACACTATTACATACTATCATATAATTAGATATTGGGCAGTATGGGCATGCTTCTGAACCTAAGGCACCCAGACCGCTTACAGGAGTTTTCCAGCATTCCATTTTGTCATTATCCTTTGCTGTATGTTTGAACTCTAAGCACAATAATCTTTTTGCTTTTGAGTCTGTCAACTGCAGGATGTTTGAGCTCATTATTTTCTTTGGGTGGCCAACAGTAAAGTACTGGAGTTGCTGGCGAGTCCAGCGGCATTGTTATCAGTTTACTCATTCGATGAATATTGCCAAGAAATAAAGGCTGGAGTTTTCCACCTCTGTGCTCAACAGCTGGTGATTTTTGTCCCATTCACTATCGCAGGCCAGTTAGCACAGAGGGAGAAAACCCCAGCTCCAAGTCTGTTATTTGTATATTTCTCTCACTTCACTTTAAAATATTAAACTATAGAATGTCGATATTGAATCTATTCTGCAAGCTTTAGGTTAGTTTTTTTTGATGAGTAAGGTGGTAATTCTATTCATCTCAATGTTATGTGACTAACTTCAGCTGCTTGTCACTGTTACCCAACGAACTACAGAACAAAACCAAATTTGGCAATGCCAAGCCAGCTCAGCATTGTAAGCTGATTAAGGTTTGCAATGAGAGGTCACATTGCAGGTGAACCGTCATCAGACAGAATGAGAGACTCAAGATTGTATTCGGTCACAGAGTAGGCCGTTGCGATTAAACTCTGCATTTTTATCAGCAGCCCAGTGATTGTTCCCTCTAATGCACGAGCTATACCGCTGACTGCGAGCTGTGAGTCCAAACCTTAGCCTTTGTTGGGATTTGCACCCAGGATTTCCTCAGATAGGAATCCACTGATCACAACATGGCTGGAGGCAATGTGCTGAGCCAGAAAGAGGAGAGATGCAGTGAATGTATATACACTTTGCCACACCACGTTTTGGCTGAAGCTATAATACATATGGCTAGATGCCCAGTCTCCCTGCCACCTCATAATGTTGTCTCCTTAAACAATTTAAAAATATCTATTAATTTTACATTCTCTGTTGCATTAGTAGTGATCAGTGGTGAGCTTTTGCGTCGTTTCAGATTCAGAAACCTGGGGCAGGATTTTCATTCAGGAGTCGGGTTGGAGGCGGGACTATAACTTTCGGGGTTGTAGTCCCGCCTACATCGAGTTCTAGCCAACCCACGCGAGTTTAATTTGACCTTGTTGAGCCCACCCAGCGGGCTCAGCAGGCCAATTAAGGGCCACCCGGCAACAGGTGACATCACAGACTGAAATTTCATCTGTCATGAGGTTTTGACAGATGAAATATCAGTGTTTCACAGCTGTTTGAAGCTGTCAAACACTGACAGTCTTACTTCTAACCTGAGTCCTTCTCCACAGACTCAGTTAGAAATCTCTCCTGCACAGTAAGCTGAAGGCTGTCACTTTTGACAGTTCGCAGCCATTCTGCTTTCTGTGCCGGTGAGATGAGGGACTCCCGGGACCTAAAGGAAGGAAGGCTGAAAAGGTAAGAAAAGGTCATTTAAACTTCTTTAATCACTTTAGACACACCAAACACACATACCTTTGCACTCATGCACACATCACTCACCTGAACACCAACATCTCGCCCTCTCCAAGTCCTTCAACCCGACGGCCCGCCTCCTCTAACTTGGCGTGGTTTGGAGAAGGCCGGGACAGGGTACTGAATTTGGATGATCAGCCATGATCTCATTGAATGGTGGAGCAGGCTCGAAGGGCCGAATGGCCTACTCCTGCTCCTATCTTCTATGTTTCTATGCTTCTATGTTTCTATGGAGCCGTTGGGAATTGTGGTGTATGTAACCTGTACCACCTTAAGAGACTACCTTAAGACATGGACTACTTTCTCTTGGCTACTGTATATTGTAGTACCGGTGGTGACCACACCGGTATATAAACTCTGTGTAGTAATTTGCTAAGCAGTTCAGCCCTGACCTTCGATTAGTAAAGACCTGTTTAAGTTATTCTTGTTGTCTGTGCCCAGTGATTTAGAATAAGCATATCTGGGACACTCAGACTCAACAGTGGCGACGAGTCCGATCTTACCCTGCGGCAGTTTTGCGTCCAAGGCAGCTTCGTCCTCAGAACGGGTGTCGAGAAGAGGCATCCGCCCTCATCAGCCTGCTGAGCACCGCATCGCATGGGAGGCATCGAGAACCCGGGTTGAAATTACTGACCACGAAGTCCTCCATCAGCGACAGGCAGTGATCATCCTTCTACCACGGTGGTGGGTAAGCCGATCTAGCGACACGGGCAGAAAGTCGGCCGCGTTGTCAGTGGAGAAGGGGAGGGAAACCGGAGGAAAAAGGGTGGAGAACTCGACCGCAGCCGGTGTAAAGGGCCGGGCTGCAATCGGGGCCGAGAGGCGCAGCGACAAGGGCAGCGTTAATGCCACGAGAACCGCGGAGAACTCGACCGCAGCCGGTGTAAAGGGCCGGGCTGCAATCGGGGCTGAGAGGCGCAGCAACAAGGGAAGCGTTAATGCCCACGAGAACCGCGGGGGAACAAAAGCAGCGTCGGGGAAATTAAGAACCGCTGGGAGGCGAGAACGGCAACAGCGCGGTAATCGCCATTGTAGCCAGCGGGGGAAGAAGACCAGCGCGGGAAGCCGCCATTGTAGTCGGCGGGGGAAGAAGACAAGCGCGGGAAAAGCCGCCAAGCGCGGGAAGCCGCCATTTTAGTAGGCGAGGGAAGAAGACAAGCGCGGGAAGCCGCCATTTTGGGAAAATAAAATATTTAAAGAAACTCTCAAGGATGCCTAAACACGGTAACATCACTGCTTTTGATAGCGATGTTGAAGATTGGGCCACGTATGTAGAACGCATTGGAGTTTATTGTACAGCAAATGAGGTACCAGATGATAAGAAAGCAATAACCTTATTAAACTCAATGGGTGCGAAGACGTACGGGTTATTGAGGCACCTTGTAACACCAGATAAACCGGCGGATCAGACTTTCGCGAATATTGTTACTATCCTGCAAGAACATTTAAACCCCACGCCGCTGCTGATAGCGGAACGATTTAAATTTTACAGAAGAACGCAGCTGAAAGAGGAAAGCAATGCTGAATTCTTAATTGAACTGCGCAAGCTATCAAAGTACTTTCAGTTTGGTACAGGACTAGCAGACGCTCTGAGAGATAAATTCGTGTGTGGATTACTAAAAGAAGGAACTCAAAAGCGACTCCTAGAGGAAAAGGACCTTACGCTTGATAAAGCTGTCACCATTGCAGCATCGCACGAGGCCGCAGCAAGAGGCACCGCGGAAATGCAGCTAAGGTCATCGGAACTCAGCACCAATCGAATGGCATTGGGTGCAGTAAAGTGTTATCGTTGCGGAAGGACAACGCACAATCAGAACCAGTGCTGGTTCAAAAATCAGGAATGCAGAAAATGTGGCAGGCTAGGTCACATAGCTAAAGTATGCCGGTCAGGAAAGAAGACCAGCAACAAAAAGTCACCGCAGGAAAAGTGCAAAAAGGTACACAAGGTGACAGAGAACAGTTCGGATGAACAGAAGACGGATTCAGACTCCAGCAGTAAGGAACTGGGTTGTCTAAGAATACATAATGTGGGTAACACAGCAGTCCACCAAACTATCTGGGTCACACTTCAGATAGCAGGAGTCCAAGTGAAGATGGAATTGGACACTGGATCGGCATTGACGGTCATGAATAAGCAAGATTACAAAAGGTTATTTCCACACATTCCCCTAAGGGATACGGAGATTGTATTGAAAACATACACGGGGCAAAGAGTATACCCCATCGGAAAGATAAAGGTAAAGGTGGTCCACAAGGGTAAAGAAAGCCGAGGAATGGACTTATATGTGTTACCTGAGGGAGGTCCACCACTACTGGGACGGGAATGGATCAGGAGAATAAATATGGACTGGCATTCCTTAAAAGCACTAACTGTAGATTCCGGTAAAAAGGACGATGTCAAACCTAAACGACTGTCCAGAATATTGGACGATGCTAAAGAGGTGTTCCAGCAGGGACTGGGAACACTGAAAGGAATTACGGCAAACATCAAGGTTGAAGAACATGCAAACCCGAAATTTTTCAAAGCTAGACCGGTACCTTATGCGATACGACCTGCTGTGGAAGCTGAGCTGGAGGGACTAGAACGTTCCGGAGTACTGTCAAAGGTGGACTGGAGTGAATGGGCTACGCCCATTGTTCCCGTCATGAAGCGTTCATCGAGTAACAAGCCGGGGGAACCGGGGAAGGTTCGCATCTGTGGCGATTTCAAGGTCACTGTTAATCCGGTGCTTCACACGGTGCAATATTCGCTTCCACGGATTGAGGATATCTTCGCTTCGTTGTCTGGTGGGAAACACTTCACCAAGATAGACCTGGCGCAGGCGTACTTACAGATGGAAGTTGATGAAGCGTCACGCCAGTATCTCACGATCAACACGCATAAGGGCTTACATCGGTATAATAGACTGGTTTTTGGAGTGGCATCGGCTCCAGCGATTTGGCAAAGGGCCATGGAGCAGGTATTACAGGGAATTCCAGGCACACAATGCTACCTGGACGACATTCTGATTACAGGAGATGATGATGAGGAACACCTTACAAATTTGGAACAGGTGCTCACCAGATTGAAAGAATATGGACTTCGAGTTAATCGCCAGAAATGTGAGTTCTTTCAGAAGCAAATCTCGTACTGTGGTCACGTCATTGACCAGGAGGGGCTTCACAAGTCACCTGACAAGATCGAAGCTGCTGTGAAGGCTCCCGCTCCGGAGAATGTATCCCAGTTGAGGTCGTTCCTAGGGTTGATTAACTATTACCATAAGTTTCTGCCAAATTTATCCACGGTGCTACACCCGCTGAACGCTCTTTTGCAGAAGGGAGTGCCATGGAAGTGGAGCGAGGACTGTAAGCGGGCCTTTCACAAAAGCAAGGCATTGATCACGTCTAAGGAAGTGTTGGCTCACTTTAACCCAACGCTGCCTATTCGTTTAGCTTGTGATGCTTCTCCATATGGTATTGGGGCAGTGCTCTCACATAAGTTGCCAAATGGCTTGGAAAGACCAGTCGCGTTCGCATCCAGATCATTGACCTCCGCTGAGCGCAACTATGCTCAGATAGATAGGGAGGCTCTCAGCCTTGTGTGGGGAGTAAAAAAATTTAATCATTACCTGCAAGGCCAAAGGTTTACGCTGCTGACAGACCACCAGCCGTTGGTTTCCATTTTTAACCCTAAGAAGGGTGTTTCGGTGATGACAGCGCAGAGGCTCCAGAGATGGTCCCTTTTCCTAGGGGCACATCAATATCAGATCGAATTCAAAGGTACAAAGCAACATGGTAATGCTGATGGGCTGTCGCGCCTGCCACTACCTACAGCGGAAGAGGCGCCAACAGTGGACCCTGTTGAGTTATTTCACTCGACCATCATCGAATGTTTACCAGTCACCAATGCAAGCATTGAGAGAGAAACCAGGAACGACCCGACACTGTCTCGGGTCTACGAATTGACAGTGAAGGGATGGCCAGCTCATGGTGAACTACTGTTACCGGCATTCTCAGCCAGACGAGAACAGCTGTCCGTCTGTCAAGGAACATTGATGTATGGAACAAGGGTGATTATTCCTCCTAAATTAAGGGAGAGAGTTCTAAAGGAACTGCATGAAAGTCATCTGGGGGGAGTCAAGATGAAAAGCCTTGCTAGGGCTTATGTGTGGTGGCCAGGTATCGACCAACAAATAGAGGATCTGACTAAAAGCTGCTCAGGGTGCCAAAAAGTTCAAAATGCACCTCCAATTGCACCGCTGCATCCATGGGAATGGCCTTCAACCCCATGGCAACGTGTACATATTGACTTCACAGGTCCATTCATGGACTCCATGTTTTTAATTGCGGTAGACGCACATTCTAAATGGCCAGAAGTCATTAAGATGGCGACCACTACCTCGGAAAAGACGATCGCAGTTCTAAGAACGATATTCGCAAGAAATGGATTGCCAGAACAAATATGTTCAGACAACGGACCGCAGTTCGTGTCAGAAGAATTCCAGAAATTCATGAAGAAGAATGGGGTGAAACATTATACCTCTGCCCCATATCATCCGGCTACAAATGGGTTGGCCGAGAGATTTGTACAAACGTTCAAAAAGGCGATAAAGGCCATGAGCGAAGACCAGATTCCACTACAACACAAGGTGGACAATTTCCTAATGGCATATCGAAACGCCACTCATGCAGTGACAAATCAAAGCCCTGCCATGATGTTCTATAACAGGAGGTTGCGGTCCAGGTTGGACTTGTTAAAACCAAATGTGCGGAGGGAAGTCAAAAACAAACAGTTCCAGCATATAAATAACAAGACCACTCGGAGTTTCGAAATAGGACAACCAGTGTTAGCCCGGGACTATAAGAATGAGAAATGGCAATCTGGAACAATTCGTGCCAGACAAGGACCCCTGATGTACACGGTGGATATTGGTGAAAACGTAATACGACGTCATGCTGACCAACTTGTAGAATCGAGAACAAGGGTCGAACCCATGACTACGACAGAGACACCAGTGGAAGAAGTTAGTGAACCTGAAGCATCTACCTCAGACGCCAATGTACCTGATGATGTCCAATCCATAAGAGATCAACTAGATGAGTCACCCCAGCAACGAGAATCAGAGACCCCTGAAAGGCGTTATCCAACTCGGATCAGGAGGCCTCCTCAGAGACTGAATCTTTGAACAGCTTTGCATGAAGTTGTATATATGTTATCCATGTTATGTTTAAATTGGGATGTACACTGTTAAGCTAAAAAGGGAGGAATTGTGGTGTATGTAACCTGTACCACCTTAAGAGACTACCTTGAGAGATGGACTACTTTCTCTTGGCTACTGTATATTGTAGTACCGGTGGTGACCACACCGGTATATAAACTCTGTGTAGTAATTTGCTAAGCAGTTCAGCCCTGACCTTCGATTAGTAAAGACCTGTTTAAGTTATTCTTGTTGTCTGTGTCCAGTGATTTAGAATAAGCATATCTGGGACACTCAGACTCAACAGGAATCCCACACTTCAGCATTAAAAATAGGGATTAGGCTAAAAACTGCCTGTTAACTACCTGTTAACAGGCGGTTAATTGGTACTTATCCCTTCCCGCCTCAGGTAGGCGGGTCCCAGTGCGGGGCGGGTACCCGCCTCCTTTGAAACTGGCATGGAGGTGGGTTGGGTGCGGGATGGGGTCGGGACCCCTGATTTCGGGGTTTTAACCCCCCCCACACCTCCAATCCCGTCTCCACGGCCCAATGAAAATCCTGCCCCTAGAATTCACAAAGTTGAATACTAATCCTAATTACCCAACTGGTGTGCAAGGCAATGGAGCACTTGGAACACAATTTTCCCCCTCACCCAGCAGATCAGATACATAACAATACATCCCAGTTACCAAGAATGCCAGAGAACACGTACTGCAAAGGCTCACGCCAAGTCCTTTTGCTCTCCCAGTCTCCTTAGATCACCAAACAGGCATACACTGCTGCAAGTGTTGTCACCCCCAGGAAACACTTACCTTCATGAGCAGCGAAATTCATCAAAAAAAGAGAAAAGAAACATATCATTCTTCTGAGACTGTCAAAGTTACACAGTGTAGTCATAAGAACATAAGAATTAGGAGAAGGAGTAGGCCATTCGGCAAGATCAATAAGATCTTGGCTGATCTTCAACCTCAACTCCACTTTCCCGTCCGATCCCCATATCCCTTGATTCTCCTAGAGTCCAAAAATCTGGTCACTTTAAGTTCTGGCAATCTGGCCTATGAAGCCCAGGCAACAAATACCAGTTCAATTTGGGCTTATATTTCTTACTCACTGCTTTGCCATGTTTGAATTTTGTGCGCCTGAAGAGTTAGGGCTGGATTTTCATTGAGGAGTCGGATAGGAGGCGGGACTACAACTTTTGGGGTTGTAGTCCCGCCTCCATCGAGTTGTGGCCAACCCATGCGATTTTGACTTGATTGACCTTGTTGAGCCCGCCCAGCAGGCTCAGCAGGCCAATTAAGGGCCACCCGGCAACAGGTGACGTCACAGATTGAAATTTCATCTGTCAAGAGCTTTTGACAGATGAAATATCAGCTTTTGACAGCTCTTTGAAGCTGTCAAACACTGACAATCTGTACACTAAGTTAATTCCTTCCTCTCAGGCTGATTTAGAGATCTCCCCGGAACAGAAAGCTGAATGCTGCAATTTTTGACAGCTCGCAGTCATTCTGCTTTCTGTGCCGGTGAGATGAGGGACTCCCGAGACCTGAAGGAAGGAAGGCTGTAAAGGTAAGTAAAGGTTAGTAGAACTCCTTTAAACACTTTACACACACCAAACACACTTACCTTTGCACTCATGCACCCATCACTCACCTGAACACCGGACATCTCGACCCCTCCAAGCCCTTCATCCCGACAGTCCGCCTCCTCTTAGTTGGCGTGGTTTGGAGCCGTCGGGAATCCCACACTTCAACATTAAAAATAGGGATTAGGCTAAAAACTGCCTGTTAACAGGCAGTTAATTGGCACTAATCCCCTTCCCGCCTTGGGGAGGCGGGTCCCAGTGCGGGTCAGGTATCCATCTCCTTTGAAACTGGCATGGAGGCGGGTTGGGTGCGGGATGGGTTTGGGACCCCTGATTTCGGGATTTTAATCCCCCACACGCCTCCAATCCCGCCTCCACGGCCCAATGAAAATCCTGCCCTTATTCTTAGTGCTGTTGCTTCATTTATAGATAATTCCTAAATCAGGACACCTAGACCCAATAACATCCATAGCTTTAGATGAATGTCAGCCTCGGCTCAGTTGGTAACTTTCTCATCTCTGAGTTGGAAGGTTGTGGGTTCAAGTCCCACTACAGAGACTTGAGCTCATAATCCAGGCTGACACTCCAGTGCAGTACTGAGGCGAGTGCTGCACTGTCGGAGGAGCCGTCTTTCGGATGAGGCGGTAAACCAAGGCTCGTCTGCTCTCTCAGGGGAGCGTTAAAGATCCCTTGGCACTATTTTGAAGAAGTGCAGGTGTGTGTCCCGGTTTTCCCTCCAATATTTATCCCTCAACCAACATGACTAAAGAAACAGATTACCTCATTGCTGTTTGTGGGAGCTTGCTGTGCACAATTTGGTTGTCGTGTTTCCTACATTACAACAGCGACTACACTTCAAAAGTACTTCAGTGGCTGTAAAGCACTTTGGGACATCCTGAGGTTGTGAAAGGCGTTATATAAATGCAGGTCTTTCTTCTAGCTCCAGGTGTTTGCAAACGAGGGTTTGAACCCTGTACCGCCTGACTCAGAGGCGGGAATACTACGACTAAGCCAAAGGCTTGCTGCCCGGATTTGACATTGAGTTTATTCAATGCTGTGTTGAGTAATCTCAGCCAACATTATTTAGTGAGTCCCAGCAGCTGACAGGAAGTAAAGGGCTGATTCCCCAGCAGGGTGCTCCCAACGAGGCTGCTCATCGGAGTCTCTGTACCACAGTGATCAACTAAGCTTCGCAGGACAGGAACATTCATCTATCTGTTGTTCCCTTTAAAAACTCCGGGCCATTATTTGCCAAAATTTCCTTATCATAGATAACAATCTGCCTTTCCATCAAGCTGCAGGTAGGTCATCTAAATTGAAAGATTAACTGCAGAAACCTGCCCTTTTCTTAAGTTACTATTTACACAGATGTCAGCGATCACTTCATTTAAAACTGAGCTCTAGCATAAACAACATGAATGCTTTTGTACAGCCAGAGTATTTGATCAAACCATATATAGATGTGACTTTTTTTAAATAGTTCTGAACTACAAGCTATCTAAGCAAGGGGTAGGTGTACCACTTTTTAAAATGAGGTTGGGCAAACCATGTGCCAACTATGGGGTATATTTTGCTCTATGTGTAAAGTTAAAGAAAAGTTATCTTACTGACCCGTCATTAGCTTATACAGATAGTTTAATAAAAGAATGTTTAATATGCGCACAAAGGAAATGATATCCCTGTAAAGGCTGAGACTGATCTTAGTTCTGATGCATACTAAGAACCAGCTTTCTTACATTGTATTTGTTGAGTCTGTGCTTTCAAATGTAGTTATGCTGAATAACTGGACACAGACTACAGAATACTTAAACAGGTCTTTAGTAACTGAGGGTCAGGGCTGAACTGGAATACACTTTGCTCCACAGGGTTTATATACCGGTGTGGTCACCACCGGTACTACAATGTACAGGAGCCATCAAAAAGTAGTCCATCACCTTAAGGTATCCTCTTAAGGTGGTACAGGTTACATACACTACAATTCCTCCCCTTTTAGCTTAACAGTGTACACCCCAATTTAAACATTACATGGATAACATATATACAACTTTCACACAAAACTGTTCAAAGATTCAGTCTCTGAGGAGGCCTCCTGATCCGGGCCGGATAACGCCTTTCAGGGGTCTCTGATTCTCGTTGCTGGGGTGACTCATCCATTTGATCTCCTATGGATTGAACATCATCATGTACGTTCGAGTCTGAGGTAGATGCTACAGGCTCAATAACTTCTTCAACTGGTGTCTCTGCCATAGACATGGGGTCGACCCTTGTTCTCGATTCCACAAGTTGGTCAGCATGACGTCGTATTACGTTCTCTCCAACGTCTACCATGTACATCAAGGGTCCTTGTCGGGCACGAATTGTTCCGGATTGCCATTTATCATTCCTATAGTCCCTGGCCAACACTGGTTGTCCTATCTCGAAACTCCGAGTGGCCTTGTTATTTACGTGCTGGAATTGCTTGTTTTCGACTTCCCTACGCACATTGGGTTTTAACAAATCCAACCGGGACCGCAACCTCCTGTTATAGAACATTATGGCAGGGCTTTGACTTGTCACTGCATGCGTGGCGTTTCGATATGCCATCAGGAAATTGTCCACCTTGTGTTGTAGTGGAATATGGTCTTTGCTCATGGCCTTTATCACCTTTTTGAACGTTTGTACAAATCTCTCGGCCAACCCATTGGTAGCCGGATGATATGGGGCAGATGTATAGTGTTTCACCCCATTCTTTTTCATGAATTTCTGGAATTCTTCTGACACGAACTGTGGTCCGTTGTCTGAACATATTTGTTCCGGCAACCCATTCCTTGCAAATATGGTTCTTAGAACTGCGATCGTCTTTTCAGAGGTAGTGGTCGACATCTTAATCACTTCTGGCCATTTAGAATGTGCGTCTACCGCTATCAAAAACATGGAATCCATGAATGGACCTGCAAAGTCGATATGCACACGTTGCCATGGGGTTGAAGGCCATTCCCACGGATGCAGCGGTGCAATTGGAGGTGCGTTTTGAACTTTTTGGCACCCTGAGCAGCTTTTAGTCAGATCCTCTATTTGTTTGTCGATACCTGGCCACCACACATAAGCCCTAGCAAGGCTTTTCATCTTGACTCCCCCCAGATGACCTTCATGCAGTTCCTTCAGAACTCTCTCCCTTAATTTAGGAGGAATAATCACCCTTGTTCCATACATCAATGTTCCTTGACAGACGGACAGCTGTTCTCGTCTGGCTGAGAATGCTGGTAACAGTGGGTCGCCATGTGCTGGCCAACCCTTCACTGTCAAATCATAGACCCGAGACAGTGTCGGGTCGTTTCGGGTCTCTCTCTCAATACTCGCATTGGTGACTGGTAAGCATTCGATGATGGTCGAGTGAAATATCTCGACAGGGTCAACTGCCGGTGCCTCTTCCGCTGTAGGTAGTGGCAGGCGCGACAGCCCATCAGCATTACCATGTTGCTTTGTACCTTTGAATTCGATATCATATTGATGTGCCCCTAGGAAAAGGGACCATCTCTGAAGCCTCTGCGCCGTCATAACCGGAACACCCTTCTTAGGGTTAAAAATGGAAACCAACGGCTGGTGATCTGTCAGCAGCATAAACTTTTGGCCTTGCAGGTAATGGTTAAATTTCTTAACTCCCCACACGAGGCTGAGAGCCTCCCTATCTATCTGAGCATAGTTGCGCTCTGCGGAGGTCAATGATCTGGATGCGAACGCGACTGGCCTTTCCAAGCCATTTGGCAACTTATGTGAGAGCACTGCCCCGATACCATATGGAGAAGCATCACAAGCTAAGCGAATAGGCAGCGTTGGGTTAAAGTGAGCCAACACTTCCTTAGAGGTGATCAGTGCCTTGCTTTTTTGAAAAGCCCGCTTACAATCCTCGCTCCACTTCCATGGTACTCCCATTTGCAAAAGAGTGTTCAGCGGGTGTAACACCGTGGATAAATTTGGAAGAAACTTGTGGTAATAGTTAACCAACCCAAGGAACGACCTCAACTGGGATACATTTTCCGGAGCGGGAGCTTTCACAACAGCTTCGATCTTGTCAGGTGACTTATGGAGCCCCTCCTGGTCAATGACGTGGCCGCAGTACGAGATTCGCTTTTGAAAGAACTCACATTTCTGGCGATTAACTCTGAGCCCATATTCTTTCAATCTGGTGAGCACCTGCTCCAAATTCGCGAGGTGCTCCTTATCATTATCTCCAGTAATCAGAATGTCGTCCAGGTAGCATTGTGTGCCTGGAATTCCCTGCAATACCTGCTCCATGGCCCTTTGCCAAATCGCTGGAGCCGATGCCACTCCAAAAACCAGTCTATTATACCGATATAAGTCCTTATGTGTGTTGATTGTGAGATACTGGCGTGACGCTTCATCAACTTCCATCTGTAGGTACGCCTGCACCAGGTCTATCTTGGTGAAGTGTTTCCCGCCAGACAGCGAAGCGAAGATATCTTCAATCCGCGGAAGCGAATATTGCACCGTGTGAAGAACCGGATTAACAGTGATCTTGAAATCGCCACAGATGCGAACCTTCCCAGGTTCCCCCGGCTTGTTGCTCAACGAACGCTTCATGACGGGAACAATGGGTGTGGCCCATTCGCTCCAGTCCACCTTTGACAGTCCTCTTGAATGTTCTAGCCCTTCCAGCTCTGCTTCCACAGCAGGTCGTATCGCATAAGGTACCGGTCTGGCTTTGAAAAATTTTGGGTTTGCATCTTCTTCAACCTTGATGTTTGCCGTAATTCCTTTCAGTGTTCCCAGTCCCTGTTGGAACACCTCCTTAGCATCGTCCAATATTTTGGACAGTTGTTTAGGTTTGACGTCGTCCTCTTTACAGGAATCTACAGTTAGTGCTTGTATGGAATGCCAGTCCACATTTATTCTCCGGATCCATTCCCGTCCCAGTAGTGGCCGGCCTCCCTCAGGTAACACATACAAATCCATTTCCTGACTTTCTTTACCATTGTAGACCACATTTACCTTTATCTTTCCGATGGGGTATACTCTTTGCCCCGTGTATGTTTTCAATACAATCTCCGTATCCCTCAGGGGAATGTGTGAGAATAACCTTTTGTAATCTTGCTTATTCATGACCGTCAATGCCGATCCAGTGTCCAATTCCATCTTCACTTGGACTCCTGCTATCCGAAGTGTTAAATCTGTGAGTTGTTCAAGTAATTAATACTCAGACTTAATCAGTAACAATAAAACAGGTCTTTACTGGTTGGAGGTAGGGACTACACGTAGGTCTTTACTTCATGCCCACAGGCGGGAACTGAGGGGAGATCAGTACCCACAGTACTATTTATACCCCTATGGCCAGGAGTGGTACTGCGTATCACTACGCCCAACAAGTAGTGCAGTCCTGTCCATAGGTTCAAAGTAGCACACATATTACATACACAACATTCCTCCCTTCCTAGCTTTACAGTCATCTCCCCATTTAACATAACGTAATAACATATATACATATATAACTTCAGGTTTACATAACAGAATAACATAGATACATAGATAACTTCATGTCAAAACAGATCACAGATTCAGTCTCTGCGGAAAACAGTTCACAGATTCAATCTCTGTGGTGTAGTCGGTTCACGTTGCTGGAGTGACTCATTCAATAGTCCTTCCATGGATTTAACAGTTTGAACTTCCGAACTGAATTGGCTCCGTTCGGAGGGACCACGTGTGTGATCTGGTAGAGGTAATAATGGTTCAGATGGGTCATCTTCTGTTTCGACTTTTCCTTTTCTGCTTCTTGGAGACTCTCTGGGCTCCACTGTCAGCTGCCAGCTGCATGCGCAGTTCCTCCTTCTCTTCCTCCTTTTTCCGTAGTAGAGCCACCTTCTCCCGATGTTCCGTAGACTTTCGGTGCTCCTCCATGATTTCTGTATGGTGGGAGTCGAAGTTACAAGTTGGGCAGGACAGGACATAGTAATATTCGGTGTCGTCCTGATCTAGGCCAGCGAGAGGGTCTTCTATTTCCTCCATACCCAGCTGGGCGTTAGCCAGCTTTTGTTCCAAGTCCAGACATCTTTCCTGAAGAGACTTCTTCATGCGTACCTCTTCATCCAGCTTTTTCTGGGCTTTCAGCAAGTCGTTTACTAATGACCTCATTTGAGATTTTACTACTTCAACTTCTTTTGGAGATTGATTGATCGGACTATTCAATCCCTCTACCGGAGCAGCTGTTTCAGCGGTCTGTTGTTCTACGTTGACGTGAGTCAGCGTACTTTTGGCATCCAAGGGCTGCTCTGTTGCAGTCATCTCAGTCTGTGTTGCCACCTCAGCTCTTCCAATAACCTTTGAGAGCTCCGAACCCCTTTCGTTTGAATATTGAAGTTCGTGTTCAAGTTTTTCCCATTTCAGAGTCCTGTCCTTCAGCATATGCAGGAGTTGGCTGACCGTTAACTCCTCTGACATCAGACGTTTTGTGTGCTCCTGCTCCATTTTCTCCATCAGCTGCTTCTGTTGTCTTTCCAGATTCTCCAACTCTATATCAAAGAACTCTTTCGTTGCATTCAACTCTTGCTCAAAACGGCGAAGCATTTGTTCTAATTGCTGTTGTAGTTTGAAATGGAGTTGAGTTCGAGCCCGGTGTCCCTCAGAAATGGGCACATCAGTAGACTTGCCAGACTCAGAATCCACAGTTAAACTATGTTGTTGTTGCTCAGTGGAATTCTGTGCTGAAACTTTGTCTTTTGCACCTGAGTTGGGCTTACCATCATCCGTTCCAGAGTCTGGGCCGACTATCTTCACCGAGTTCTCACTCGTTATTGTTTGTAGGAAATGCCAGTCCATATTCATTTTCCTAATCCACTCCTGTCCTAGTAGTGGAGAACCTCCTTCAGATATCACATATAAGTCCATTATTTGACTGTCTTCGCCCTTGTGGACCACTACAACCTCTATTTTCCCGATGGGGTACACTCTTTGCCCCGTGTATGTTTTCAATATAATCCCCGTATCCTGTAGGGGAATATGTTGGAATAACTTTCCGTAATCTTTCTTATTTATGACCGTCAATGCCGATCCAGTGTCCAATTCCAGTTTTACTTGGACTCCTTCTATCTGAAGAGTGACCCAAATTGTCTGGAGGTCTGCACCCTTACCAGCGTTGAGTACTCTTAAGCTAGCCAGTTCATTACAGCTTAAGCTAGCCAGTTCAATACTGCTTGCGTCTGAATCGGACTCCTGTTCGGCCACCTTGTGTACCTTTGCGTATTTCCCTTGCGGTGACTTCTTGTTGCTGGTCTTCTTCCCTGACCTGCATACTCTAGCTATATGTCCAAGCCTACCACAAGTTCTACATTCTTGGTTTTTAAACCAACACTGGTTCTGATCATGCGTTGTCTTTCCACAACGATAACATTTGCCAGAACTCACACCCAATTTGTGTGCACTGAGCTCCGGTGACCGTAGCTGCATTACTGCCGTGCCTCTCGCTGCGGCTTCGTGTGCTGCTGCCATAGTGACCGCCTTCTCAAGCGTCAGCTCATTCTCCTCGAGCAGTCGCTTTTGTGTATCCTGTTTAAATAAACCACACACAAATTTGTCTCGTAGTGCATCTGTCAGTCCCGTTCGAAACTGGCAATATTTCGCTAATTTACGCAATTCCAGCAAATATTCAGCATTGCTTTCATGCTGTAGCTGCCTTCTGTCGTAAAATTTAAATCGTTCCGCTAGCATCAGCGGCGTGGGGTTTAGATGATCTTTCAGGACAGTAACAATCTCATCGAACGTCTTATCCGCCGGTTCATCTGGTGATAACAGGTGTTTCAATTGCCCGTATGTCTTCGCACCCATTAAATTTAATAATGTTAGAGCTTTATCTTGGTCACGAATTTTATTGGCCTTACAATAATTTTTTACTCTTTCAACATATATGGCCCAATCTTCGAGGTCACTATCAAAGGTGCTAATATTCCCGTGTTTAGGCATTGTAGATTTGCAATTTCTCAGATTTTATTTTCTTTACTTGTTATCAAAGATGGCGGCTTCCCGCTCTTGCCGTCGTCCTCCGCCCACAAAATGGCGGTTTTCCCGCGCTTGGCGGTCTTCACCCATCCCCCGACGCCGTCTCCCTTCAGCCCCCGAGTGCGGCCCTTATCTTCGCCGCGATCGCCCGAGTGCGGCCCTTATCAGCGGATGCGATCGCTGGATCGCGAAGCGGCTCTCGGCTCTTATCAGGAGATGCGATCGCTCTGTTGAAACGCCTCCCGCTCGAAGCGGCTCTCGCGCCCTATTCCTCCAGCTCCCCCAGCCCCGTTCGTGCGGCCAACGCGGTCGACTGCCTGTCGCGTCGCTGCCCGGCTCAGACAACGGCTTACCCACCACCAAGCTGGAGAAGAAGCTGACGGTCGCCGATGGAGGCTCCGAGGTCAGGATGTCTTCCAGTGGGGTGGAGAGGGTGGAAACCTCTCTGCAACGTCCTGGCTGTGGACGAAGCTGCCGTGGAGTGACTGCCGCAGGGTCCGAATCAGACTCGTCGCCAGTGTTAAATCTGTGAGTTGTTCAAGTAATTAATACTCAGACTTAATCAGTAACAATAAAACAGGTCTTTACTGGTTGGAGGTAGGGACTACACGTAGGTCTTTACTTCATGCCCACAGGCGGGAACTGAGGGGAGATCAGTACCCACAGTACTATTTATACCCCTATGGCCAGGAGTGGTACTGCGTATCACTACGCCCAACAAGTAGTGCAGTCCTGTCCATAGGTTCAAAGTAGCACACATATTACATACACAACACGAAGCATGACCCAGATAGTTTGGTGGTCTGCTGTGTTACCCACATTATGTATTTTTAGACAACCCAGTTCCTTACTGCTGGAGTCTGAATCCGTCTTCTGTTCATCCGAACTGTTCTCTGTCACCTTGTGTATTTTTTGTACTTCTCCTGCGGCGACTTTTTGCTGCTGGTCTTCTTTCCTGACCGGCATACTCTCGCTATGTAACCAAGTTTGCCACATTGCCTGCATTCTTTATCTTTGAACCAGCACTGGTTCTGGTCATGCGTTGTCCTTCCGCAACGATAGCACTTTACTGCGCCCAATGCCATTTCATTGGTGCTGAATTCCAATGGCCTTTGCTGCATTTCTGCAGTGCCTCGTGCTGTTGCCTCGTGCGATGCTGCATAGAAACATAGAAACATAGAAGATAGGAGCAGGAGTAGGCCATTCGGCCCTTCGAGCCTGCTCCCCCATTCAACGAGATCATGGCTGATCATCCAAACCCTAGCACCCGATCCCTACACCGACAGCCATCCCACCCAAGCCCTAACCCCGTAACCCCGTAACCCCACGTATTTAATCCCCCCTAACACTAAGGGTCAATTTTTGTCCAGCGTAAGATCCTTTTCCTCTAGCAGTCGCTTCTGGGTTCCTTCCCTTAGGAGACCACACACAAACTTATCTCTCAGTGCGTCTGCTAGTCCTGTACCGAACTGACAGTACTTTGATAACTTGCGCAGTTCGATTAAGAATTCAGCGTTGCTTTCCCCTTTAAGTTGAATTCTTTTGTAGAATTTAAATCGTTCCGCTATCAGCAGCGGCGTGGGGTTTAAATGCTCTTGCAGGATAGTAACAATATCCGCGAAACTCTTTCCTACCGGTTTATCTGGTGTTACAAGGTTCCTTAATAACCCGTACGTCTTCGCACCCATCGAGTTTAATAGGGTTAGTGCTTTCTTATCCACCGGTACCTCATTCGCTGTACAGTAAACTTCAACGCGTTCCACATAAGTGGCCCAATCTTCCACATCGCTATCAAAAGCAGTGATGTTACCCGTTTTTGGCATCCTTGTTGAGTTTCCTTTCCTTCGGATTATAATTATTATTTTATTTTATTTTTCAAAATGGCGGCTTCCCGCGCTTGGCGGCTTTTCCCGCGCTTGTCTTCTTCCCCCGCCAACTAAAAATGGCGATTACTGCGCTGTTGCCGTTCTCGCCTCCCAGCGGTCCTTTATTTTCCCCGACGCTGCTGCTCTTGTTCCCCGCCGCTCCCGCAGTCCTTGTGGACATAAACGCTTTTCTGGCTGCTGCGCGTCTCTGCCCCGATTGCAGTCCGGCCCCTGACACCGGCTGCGGTCGTGTTCTCCGCCCTTTTCGTCGTTTCCCTCCCCTTCTCTTACTGACAACTCGGCCGACTTCCCCCCCGTGCCGCTCGATCGGGCTTACCCGCCGCTGTCGTCGAAGGGATGTTCACTGATGTAAGACTTCATGGCCAGAACCCAACCCGGGTTCCCGATTGCCTCCCGTGCTATGCAGTGCCCAGCAGGATGTTGAGGGTGGATGTCCTTGTTCGACGCCCGTTTCAGAGGCGAAGCTTCCTTTGATGCAACTGCCGCTAGGTAACATCAGACTCGTCGCCACTGTTGAGTCTGTGCTTTCAAATGTAGTTATGCTGAATAACTGGACACAGACTACAGAAATACTTAAACAGGTCTTTAGTAACTGAGGGTCAGGGCTGAACTGGAATACACTTTGCTCCACAGGGTTTATATACCGGTGTGGTCACCACCGGTACTACAATGTACAGGAGCCATCAAAAAGTAGTCCATCACCTTAACGTATCCTCTTAAGGTGGTACAGGTTACATACACTACAGTATTTATACTGGACTCAGACCCTTTCACAGCGATTAAAGCTTAAGGGGGAAAAATCTGGTTGGTTAGCGCCTCCAGGGGGCGCTAACGGGGCGCTAGGTACTTAGCGCCGCTCGCAAAATTGACCAGTTGTTTTGCGGCGGCACTAAACATTACCGCCATGATCGCCTGCGCCTGCAGATCGTGACGTCAGTCAAGCGTGCCCTGGACCAGATATTGAGTCGCACCCCCTGCCTTAGCGCCTGCCGCTAGCAACTACAAGTAATGGGGACGTTTTCAAATCAAGAAGGGGCTGGGGGAGTGCTATTTAAAGGCGGGCGCTTCCTGCCTTTTCTTGTCATCAAAATTTTTGGTTTTAACGCTGCCCTAAGGTGTTTTGGCCCTCAGCACCACTTTTCTGGTTCCTAAATGCCGAGCTCTTTTCCTGGGCCTATCCATTAGTGCTTCCAACACAATTGCTTTTGAGGTCTCTCCAGGCCGAGATTCAAGGCTGCAATGAGCAGGGAGTGGCTGGTCAGCAATATGGCCCCTCCCCTTTAAGAACTGGGCGGCGCCAGTCTGTCTGGCTTCCATGGCAATTGGCATCGCCTGAGTTTCGGTAGCGTTCTGAGGTAGCGCCTCGCTCCCTGACGTTTGCGCCTTAAGAGAGGTGTGTAGCACCTGATTTAGCACTCAAATCACTTCCAGGAGCGATAGAGGCGAATTTTGCAGTCGGAGGCGATAATTAGCGCCGGGCATTAAACTTTGTGCCCGGCCGATATTAACGCCCCAAAATGGGCGATACCGAATTTTTCCCCCTAAATGTTTAGAAAGTGCAGACGGGAGCACTCGTACTCTCCAAATATTTAAGTGAATTCCAGGTAGGTTAACAAAAGTGCCCAGTGGTCTAAAGGGGCCTCTGAAACCTGGTTTACATTCCAGGCAGTGGCAGGAGCGGGGAGAGGCTGTCTGCTCAAGGGAGCCTCACACCGCTTCTCTCTGGAGTCAAGTCAAGCCTAGGCTCTGGATTGGCACTGCAGCCATCATGTTACTGTGAAGAGGAGAGCACTCGGCAGTAGCATTAACGTTGCAGTATAAACCCGGCCCTAATTTTAGTTGGTTTGAACAGGTGCTGCCCTTATGATCTCTGCTCTTCAAGGTTAGTGCTGGACTAAGTGGAGCAGTATCTGGACTGTCTCTGAGACTCACTCAGTTGGGTAGCTTGGAATACGCTGCTTGCTTGCACCATTCGCTGCATCAACATATTTAATCATGAACTCAGGCCTGTCCTGACTGGCCTCAGGCTGCCACTGGAATTTCTAACGTTGGGGAAAAGATGTCGACGGAAGAGTCAGTTCTTTTCTACCACTGGAAGCGTGCAAGATTCACTGTAATGCCTGCGTTCTATTCAACTTCACGACAGTTGGTTCAGTAAAACAGCACTGACAGCGTGAGGTATTCCTTCCAGTTGCGTCGCTGCACTAAACTGCTGCTTTCTATGAAATGAGCAACATTACAGTGCATATTTGGTGCCATGTAAAATACCACACAACCTTGATGCCAAATGTGCAGTATAACTGAGATATTAAAGGCAACAAACACAACGGCCGCAATTTTGCCAGCGCTCAGAGGGTGGGTTCGGAGGCAGGACCGCTGTCAAAATCTAAAAGATTGACAGTGAGTCGGGATCCCGCTCTGAACAAAAGGAATAAGAGCAGGAGTAGGCCATATGGCCCCTCGGGCCTGCCCCGGCATTCAATAAGATCATGGCTGATCATCGACCTCAACTCCACTTTCCCGCCTGATCTCCATATCCCTTGATTCCCCTAGAGTCCAAAAATCTATCGATCTCATCCTTGAATATACTCAAAGACTCAGCATTCACAGCACTCTGGGGCAGAGAATTCCAAAGATTCACAACCCTCTGAGTGAAGAAATTCCTCCTCATCTCAGTCTTAAATGGCCTACCCCTTATCCTGAGACTATGCCCCCTAGTTCTAGACACTCCAGCCAGGGGAAACAACCTCTCAGCATCTACCCTGTCAATCCCCTTCAGAATCTTGTATGTTTCAATGTGATCACCTCTCATTCTTCTAAACTCCAGAGAGTATAGGCCCATTCTACACAATCTCTCATCATAGGACAGCCCTCTCATCCCGGGAATCAATCTAGTGAACCTTTGTTGCACCGCGTCCAAGACAAGTATATCCTTCCTTAGATAAGGAGACCACAACTGTACACAATAGTCCAGGTATGGTCTCACCAAGGCCCTGTACAATGTAGCAAGACTTCTGTTACGTCTGTGTAATAATAAGAAAAGGACTGCAGAGAACGGTACAACAGGTGTTTACTCAACATGGTTCAAACTGCAACTGAAACAACAGATTACTACTCAGCGTTATATACAGGTGTGGTCACTGCCGGTACTAAAGTATACATGAGCTGTAGAAAGTAGTTCCCCCCTTAAAGGTACATACATTACAATTCCTCCCCTTTTGGATTAACAGTACTATAACACTCATTTAACAATTAAATATCAAACTAATTACAATTAACACTTTTAACATGCAACATTAGCTGAAAATAGTCTATTTATATATTCAGTCTTTGGGGAGGCTTCCTGATCCTTTCTGGATAGCGCCTTTCCCGAGTGTCTTGCTCTTGGTGTGGAGGCGATTCTGGCCCCCTGTCGTCGGTTGGTTCATCAGCTTCCGATGCTACTGTTTCTGGGGTAGATGCGACCTGTACATCAGGTTCATCACCAGGTACGTATGGGCGAGGCATGGGGTTGACTTGTTCCTGTGACTCTAGGATCTGGTCAGCATGGCGTATCACAATGCTCTCCCCAACGTCCACTGTGTACATTATTGGGCCCTGCCGTGTGCATATCGTTCCTGGCTGCCATTTTTCTGTTCGGTAGTCGCGGGCCAAGACTGGTTGCCCTACATTGAAGCTCCTTGTTGGCTTCTCATGGATGTGCTGGAATTGCTTACTCTCAACATCTCTTCGTACGTTTGGTCTGAGCAAATCCAGGCGAGATCTTAACCTTCGGTTAAAGAACACCATGGCTGGGGCCTGGTTGGTGACTGCATGTGTCGCCTTCCGGTAGGCGAACAGGAAATTGTCCACCTTGTGCTGCAGCGGAATGTTGTCATTGTACATAGCCTTTATTGCCTTCTTAAAGGTTTGTACGAACCTCTCAGCCAATCCATTTGTGGCTGGATGATACGGGGCGGATGTGTAATGCCTTACCCCATTCTTTTTCAAGAACCTCCGGAACTCTTCGGACACAAACTGTGGTCCGTTGTCGGAGCAAATCTGTTCTGGCAAGCCAGTACTGGCAAAAATGGTCTGTAGGACTGCAATAGTTTTCTCCGTGGTGGTGGAGGACATTTTGATGAACTCAGGCCATTTTGAGTGCGCATCCACGGCTATTAAAAACATTGAGTCCATGAATGGACCAGCAAAATCAATATGCACCCGTTGCCATGGAGATGAGGGCCACTCCCATGAGTGTAGAGGGGCCTGTGGTGGTGCATTTTGGACTTTCTGGCATCCTGAGCAGCTCTTGGTCAGGTCCTCGATTTGTTTATCGATTCCCGGCCACCACACATAAGCCCTGGCTAGGCTTTTCATTTTTACCCCTCCCAGATGAACCTCATGAAGCTCATTGAGCACTCTCTCCCTTAACTTGGGTGGAATTACCACTCGGGATCCACACATCAAGGTCCCCCGGCACATTGACAGCTGTTCTCTCCTTGTCGAGAATGCTGGCAACAGTGAGTCGCCATATGCTGGCCATCCCTTCACCGTCAAATCATATACCCGAGACAGTGTCGGGTCATTTCGGGTTTCCTTTTCGATACAAGCGTTAGTTACCGGTAGGTATTCAACTATAATTGAATGGAATATTTCGACAGGATCCACTGCTGGTGCTTCCTCCGCAGTAGGCAGTGGCAGGCGTGATAGGCCATCAGCATTTCCATGCTGTTTCGTGCCCTTATATTCAATCTCATGGTGGTGCGCCCCTAGAAAAAGTGACCATCTTTGTAGTCGTTGCGCAGTCATCACCGGAACGCCCTTCTCCGGATTAAGAATGGAGACAAGAGGCTGGTGATCAGTCAGCAAGGTGAATTTCTGCCCGTGCAGATAGTGATTGAACTTTTTCACTCCCCACACTAGGCTGAGTGCCTCCCTGTCAATCTGGGCGTAGTTACGCTCGGCTGAGGTTAGTGATCGTGACGCAAAGGCTATTGGCCTCTCTGAGCCATCCGAGAATTTGTGCGACAGCACCGCTCCAATGCCGTAGGGTGACACATCACAAGCCAACCGAATTGGTAACGCTGGGTTGTAATGGGCCAATACCTCTTTCGATGTGATTAGTGTTTTGCTCTTCTGGAAAGCTCGGCTACATTCGTCATTCCACTTCCATGGCACCCCAGTTTGCAGTAGGGTGTTCACTGGGTGTAGCATTGTCGACAAATTTGGCAAGAACTTATGGTAGTAGTTTACCAACCCGAGGATCGACCTCAGTTGTTACACATTTTCCGGTGCTGGAGCCTTGACTACTGCCTCAATCTTCTCTGGGGACTTATGTAACCCCTCTTTATCGATAACGTGGCCACAATACGAGATCTGTTTTCTAAAAAACTTGCATTTGGGGCGGTTAGCTCGGAGCCCATATTCCTGCAATCTAGTGAGCACCTGCTCCAGGTTGGCAAGGTGATCACTGTCATTTTCGCCCATGACCAGGATGTCATCCAAATAACACTGGGTCCCTGGGATCCCTTGCAGGACTTGTTCCATTGCCCTCTGCCAAATAGCCGGAGCTGATGCTACCCCGAATACCAGCCGGTTGTATTGGTAGAGACCTTTATGGGTGTTGATTGTGAGGTATTTTTTTGATGCTTCTTCTACCTCCATTTGCAGATACGCCTGGGCCAGATCAATCTTAGTGAAGCGTTTCCCTCCAGATTGCGAGGCGAAAATATCTTCAATCCGCGGAAGTGGATATTGTACGGTGTGAAGGACCGGGTTCACTGTTACCTTAAAGTCCCCACAGATGCGAACCTTCCTTGGTTCCCCAGGCGTGCTGCTCAACGACTTTTTCATCACAGGGACGATGGGTGTAGCCCACTCGCTCCAGTCTACCTTGAACAGTACACCTGAACATTCCAGACTCTCCAGCTCTGCTTCGACCGCTGGGCGGATCGCATAAGGTACCGGTCTGACCTTAAAAAATTTTGGGCTTGCGTTTTCTTCAATTTTAATCATCGCTGTCATGCCTTTTAGTGTTCCGAGTCCTTGCTGGAACACTTCTTTCGCGTCAGTTAGTATCTTTGACAGTCGCCCAGGTGTGACGTCGTCATCCTTTTTGTCAGCCACAGTCAGTGCCTGTATAGAATGCCAATCCAGTTGTATTTTCCGGATCCATTCACGTCCCAGTAATGGTGGTCCTCCATCTTGCAATACATGCAAGTCTAGTTTTGGTGTTTCCTTACCGTTATATATAACGGTCACCCTTATTTTTCCTTTGGGGTAGACTTTTTGCCCCGTGTACGTCTTCAAAATAATTTTTGTGTCTCTCAAGGGTATGTGTGAGAATAGCCGCTCGTAGTCCCGTCGGTTTATGACTGTTAGAGCTGGTCCTGTGTCCAATTCCATCTTTACCTGGACTCCTGCTGTCTTGAGAGTGACCCAAATGGTTCGGTGATCCTCCGTTGTGATCACATTATGTAGTTTCAGACAACTCAGTTCCCTGCTTTCGGAGTCGTTATCACTCTTTTGTTCGTCTGAACTATTCTCCGTTATCTTATGTACCTTCTTGTACTTCCCTTTGGTCGGTTTCTTATTGCTGGTTTGCTT
Organism: Somniosus microcephalus; assembly: GCF_052327205.1. Taxonomy (NCBI): domain Eukaryota; kingdom Metazoa; phylum Chordata; class Chondrichthyes; order Squaliformes; family Somniosidae; genus Somniosus; species Somniosus microcephalus. The sequence continues at coordinate 42,299,992 of NC_140991.1, read as the reverse complement.
TCCCGACCTGCAGACTCGTGCTATGTGTCCTACTTTTCCACACTGTCTGCACACTTTGTCCTTGAACCAGCAATCATTCTGGTCGTGTGTTGTTCTGCCGCAGCGATAGTACTTCACTGTTCCGTATGACATTTCATTTGTGCCATATTCATGCGGTCTCCGTTGTATCTCTGCAGCGCCCCGTGCTGCTGCTTCGTGTGATACTGCAATGCTGAAAGCCTTGTCCAGCGTAAGATCCTTTTCTGATAGAAGCCGTTTCTGGGTCCCTTCACTTTGACGCCCACACACAAACTTGTCCCTTAAAGTATCTGCTAGTCCCGTTCCAAACTGGCAGTGTTTCGATAGCTTGCGCAGTTCCGTTAAATACTCAGCGTTACTTTCATCTTTATGCTGGTTCCTTTTGTGAAACTTAAATCTTTCTGCTATCAGCAGCAGTGTGGGGTTTAACTGGTCCTGTAGGATTGACACTATGTTTTCAAAATCCTTTTCTACTGGCTTTTCTGGGGTTACTAGGTTTCGTAGTAAGCCATACATTTTTGCACCCATTGAATTCAACAATACCAGCGCTTTCTTGTCATCTGGCACTTCATTCGCCTTGCAGTATACTTCTATGCGCTCGACATATGTCGTCCAATCTTCGACTTCATTGTCGAACGCTGTGATACTGCCACTCTTCGGCATTTTTGGGTGTGGTTAGACTGGCTTAAAATGGCGTCTCCCGCGCTTTCCTTTCTTCCCCGCTGCGGCTTAAAATGGCGTCACCCACGCTGCTGCCAACGCCGCTCTCGGCGGTCCTCGTGGTAAATGGTGACGCCCTGTGGGTTTTGCGCACTGCTCCTGCGCTGCTGCCAGCGCCGCTCTCTGCGGTCCTCATGGCAATGGCAGCGCCTCGCATTTTCCTGCGCGCCTCTCTCCCCCGTTGACGCTGCTCAGCCCTTGAACACCGGCTGCGCTCTGCTCTCTCTTGCCTCTCTCCCCCGTTGACTCTGCTCGGCCCTTGAACACCGGCTGCGCTCTGCTCTCTCTCATCTCTCTCCCCCGTTGACGCTGCTCGGCCCTTGAATACCGGCTGCGCTCTGCTCTCTCTCGCCTCTCTCCCCCGTTGACGCCGCTCGGCCCTGAACACCGGCTGCACCCTGTGCGCTCTGCCCTCTCTCTCTCCCCCGTCGACGCTGCTCGGCCTTTTTCTGTGCCGCTCGGTCGGGCTCTAGCCCGTCGCTGTCCGGGAAGGGTCTGCGCAGTACCTGTTGCCAGCCCGTTTCGTTGGACCACCGTGACTGGAAAGCCAAGCCTGGCTCTCGACAGCCTCCCCTGCGATGCTCAAATCTCCGCTGGATGACTGGGCGGTTGCCCGTGGTCGACGCCCGTGCTTCTGGACTCGACCTTCTTCCACTGTTCTCCAGGAGCGAATCCCTGGGAGGTGATGCAGAGTTGCAGGTAGGTTCGAAATTGCTCGTCGCCACTGTTACGTCCATGTAATAATAAGAAAAGGACTGCAGAGAACGGTACAACAGGTGTTTACTCAACATGGTTCAAACTGCAACTGAAACAACAGATTACTACTCAGTGTTATATACAGGTGTGGTCACTGCCAGTACTACAGTATACATGAGCTGTAGAAAGTAGTTCCCCCCTTAAAGGTACATACATTACAACTTCCTTACTCTTATACTCCAACCCCTTTGCATAAAGGCCAACATGCCATTTGCCTTCCTTATTGCTTGCTGTATGCTAGCCTTCTGCATTTCTTGCACGAGGACACCCAAATTTCTCTGAACACCAACATTTGAAAGTTTTCCGCCACCTTCGTCTCCGTGCCCACTTCTCTGGCCAGGAGTCTTCCCCCCGCATGGCTGACCCTTTCTCCCGCTTTCAGAATTCCCGTTCTACCTGGACCCCTTCCCCTGGCCTCTTACCCTCTCTAGATCTTTTCATCGCTAACTGCCGCTGTAACATCGGCCGTCTCAATTTCTCTGCTCCCCTCACTCGCTCCAACCTACCTCCCTCTGAACTTGCAGCACTCCATTCTCTTAGATCCAATCCTGACATTGTCATTAAACCTGCTGAGAAGGGTGGTGCTGTTGTTGTTTGGCGCACCGACCTCTACCTAGCGGAAGCTGAACGCCAACTCTCCGACACCTCCTCCTAGCTCCACCTGGACCATGACCCCACTACCGAACATCAAACCACCGTTTCCTAGACTGTCACTGACCTCATCTCCTCTGGAGATCTTCCCCCTGCGGCCACCAACCTCATAGTTCCCCAACCCCGCACAGCCCGCTTCTATCTCCTTCCCAAGATCCACAAACAGGACTGCCCTGGTCCATCGTTTCAGCCTGTTCTTGCCCCACGGAACTTATCTCTTCCTATCTCGACTCTATCTTTTCTCCCCTTGTCCAGTCTCTTCCCACCTACATCCGCGACTCTTCAGACGCCCTCTGCCACTTTAACAGTTTCCAGTTTCCTGGCCTCAACCGCCTCCTTTTCACCATGGACGTACAATCCCTCTACACGTCCATCCCCCACCAGGATGGCCTGAGGGCGCTCCGCTTCTTCCTTGAACAGAGGCCCGACCAGTCCCCATCCACCACTACCCTCCTCCACCTGGCTGAACTTGTTCTCACATTGAACAACTTCTCCTTTGACTCCACTCATTTCCTCCAAATCAAAGGTGTTGCTATGGGTACCCGCATGGGTCCTAGCTATGCCTGCCTTTTCGTGGGATATGTGGAACACTCTTTGTTCCAGTCCTACTCGGGTCCCCTCCCTCACCTCTTTTTCTGGTACATTGATGACTGTATCGGTGCCGTTTCCTGCTCTCACCCTGAACTAGACAATTTCATTCACTTTGCCTCCAATTTCCACCCTTCCCTCACCTTCACATGGTCCATCTCCGACTCTTCCCTTCCCTTCCTCGACTTCTCCGTCTCCATCTCTGGGGATAGGTTATTGACCAACATTCACTACAAGCCCACTGACTCCCACAGCTACCTGGACTACACTTCCTCCCACCCCGCCTCCTGTAAGGACTCAATTCCATTCTTCCAGTTTCTCCGTCTCCGCCGCATCTGCTCCGACGATGCTAGCTTCCACACCAGTGCTTCCGACATGTCTTCCTTTTTCCTCAACCGAGGATTCCCCTCTACCGTGGTTGACACAGCCCTCGACCGTGTCCGTTCTATCTCTAGCACTTCTGCCCTCACCCCTGCCCCTCCCTCCCGGAACCACGATAGGGTTCCCCTTGTCCTCACCTTTCACCCCACCAGCCTCCACATTCAACGGATCATCCTTCGCCATTTCCACCACCTCCATAGTGATCCCACCACCAAACACATCTTCCCCTCCCCTCCCCTTTCAGCATTCCGTAGGGACCGCTCCCTTCGAGACACCCTAGTCCACTCCTCTATCACCCCCAGCACCACTTCCCCTTCGCCCGGCACCTTCCCGTGCAAGCGCAGGAGATGCAACACCTGCCCTTATACCTCCCCCCTTCCCACTGTCCAGGGCCCCAAACACCCCTCTCAGGTGAAACAGCGATTTACTTGTACTTCTTGTAATCTAGTATACTGTATTCGCTGCTCACGATGTGGTCTCCTCTACATCGGAGAGACCAAATGCAGATTGGGTGACCGCTTTGCGGAACACCTCCATTCAGTCCGTAAGGATGACCCCGAGCTTCTGGTCGCCTGTCATTTTAATTCACCGCCCCATTCCCACTCAGACCTCATTGTACTCAGGCTCTTGCATTGTTCCACGGAAGCTCAGCGTAAGCTCGAGGAACAGCACCTCATCTTCCGATTAGGCACTTTACATCCTTCCGGACGCAATATCGAGTTCAACAATTTCAGATGATAACGTCGGCCCCCATTACATTTTCACTTATTTTTTATCCACACCTTTGTTTTGGCCCTTCCCCCCCTTTTTTTACCCCTTTTTTTTTCTTTCCCACATGGCAGCTGTCTCCCATTCTGCCAGTGCATTTCACACCTAATCTAGAGCCGTCTTTTGTCTCCACTAGTCCTATCACCATCTCGTCTTGTTTTGAATACCTCTTAATGCCTCTTCACCTCTCTTTTGTTCTCTCCCAGCCTGGCCTCTTAATCTATTTTATTTCCTGTGCTTTTCCAGTCTTGATAAAGGGTTTGCCCCGAAACGTTGACTCTATTTTCCTTCCACGGATGTTGCCTGGCCTGCTGAGTTTTTCCAGCATTTTCTGTTGTTATTTTGAAAGTTTCTCACCATTTAAAAAAGATTCTGTTTTTCTATTCTTCCTACCAAAGTGAATAACCTCACATTTCCATACATTATACTCCATCTGCCACCTTACTGCCCACTCACTTAGTATATCTATATTCCTTTGCAGTTTGTGTTCTCACAGCTTACTGTCCCACCCAGCTTTGTATCATCAGCAAACTTGGATACATTACACTCAGTCCCTTCATCTAGATCATTAATATAGATTGTAAATAGCTAAGGCCCCAATACTGACCCTTGCGGCACCCCACTAGTTACAACCTGCCAACCTGAAAAAGATCAGTTTATCCCTACTCTCTGTTTTCTGTCTGTTAACCAATCCTCAATCCTCATATTACCCCCAACCCCATGAGCCCTAATCTTATGTAATAACCTTTTATGTGGTACCTTATCGAATGCCTTTTGGAAATCCAAATATATTACATCCACTGATTCCCCTTTATCTACCCTGCTAGTTACATCCTCAAAAAACTGTAATAAATTTGTCAAACACGATTTCCCTTTCATAAAACCATGTTGACTCTGCCGGATCATATTATGATTTTCTAAGTGCCCTGATATCACTTCCTTAACAATGGATTCCAGCATTTTCCCGACGACTGATGTCAGGCTAACTGGCCTGTAGGTCCCTGTTTTTTCTCTCCCTCCTTTCTTGAATAGCGGTGTTACATTTGCGACCTTCCAATCCACTGGGACCATTCTAGAATCTAGGGAATTTTGGAAGATCAAAACCAAGACATCCACTATCTCTTCAGCCACCTCTTTTAGAACCCTAGGATGTAGGCCGTCAGGTCCAGGAGATTTGTGAGCTTTTAGTCCCATTAGTTTCTCTAGTACTTTTTCTCTACTTATATTCATTACATTAAGTTCCTCACCCTCATTAGACCCTTGGTTCCCCACCATTTTTGGTATGCTTTTTGTGTCTTCTACTGTGAAGACAGATACAAAATATTTGTTTAACTTTTCTCCCATTTCCTTATTCCCCATAATAATTTCTCCTGTCTCAGCCTCTAAATGACCAACATTTACCTTTGCTACTCTCTTCTTTTTTACATACTTGTAGAAGCTCTTATAATCTGCTTCTATATTTCTTGCTTGTTTTCTCTCATTCAATTTTTTCACTTTTTATCAATTTTTTGGTCAACCCTTGCCTCCGTGTCAGTCTCCCAAGAGTGGGGTCTGCCTGCGCTTTGCATACCCGGCACTAAGCAGCGGGTCAGCCAATTGAGATAGTTAAGAGGGTCTTTAAAGGTAGTTGAACAGCATTTTACCACCTTCTAGCTATTTTCCCAACTTTTCCATGAGGTTCCCATTGCTCGAGGTTCACGTCAGGTAAGTGTGTTAGGTTCTCTATCATTCTCCATTGCTGTGAATAGGTGACAAATATAAAAGCTACCACTTCACAGCTGTTCACTTTCCAATGTCAGAAGCTGGAGCCTTCAGGATTTGGAAGACATTTTTGAGCTGTATGCAGTTTGAAAGTGTTTGGAGTAAACTCTCTATCCACTGTCGCTTCCTTGGAGAAACCTCTCTCACCATTGACAGATCGCTTCTGTCATCTCAACTTCAGCTGCCATCTATTCCAGCAACATCGGTGCCCTTGAAAAAAATGTCACCTTAGTCCTCCGAATCCCACCACAATCAGCCTTAACACCGATATCACCAGGCACACTAGCAGCACCAACAACACCAGCCTTCTCCGCAATCACCTGATGCTGCACAGGACACAGGGCATCAGCACCCAACCACATTGCTGCCAGGGATGCCCTCACAATGGCCACTTTTATTTCACTTGACGCTGTATACCTTGGCTGGCACATGATGCGCCAGGTTGGCACCACCCCACACCAGCGCCATAAAGCATCCCTACAATGTCCAAGCCATTCCTTTCACACTCACCATCATTGTGGGAGGGTACCCTTATGTCTCACCATTCACTGTAACTCACTAAGCCACTTCCAAAGGTGCACACAAATCTGTTCAAGAACGCAAAGTGTTGAAAGTAAAGAATTCAATGTTTGACAACACATTACCAGAAACATCAAATGAACATTGGCTAAACCACCCAAGTGCCTACACTTGTGTGTTGTTAGTTGGTATGATTGGACTAGGATGAGGGTGAGTGTGAGGGATGGCTGGTGAAATTGGGAAGTGATAATGTAGATAGAGAGAGAGGGATGGGTGGAGGTGCAAGGTAAGTTGGTGTGAGTAAAGATGTGCAGGAGTAGGGTAGGGAAGGCAGAGTGATGGGGATGTGATGAGAGGCATAGTAGGATGAGGTTGAGTGTGGCTTTTGCAGTAACGTTTTGTGATTTACTGAGATCATTGAAAGGTTTGCGCCACTGCAGCCTGGTCCTCCTGATGACATCCCTGCTTGTGTCCTCCTGTGCAATGTGCAACCAGGCTGCGTTGGTCTCCTGGGGAGGTCTCTTCCACCCATGGGGCAGTGTCTTCCACCTATTGGAAGGGAAGAGGACCTCCCTGTGTGCTGTGACTCCCTCCAAAAGCATATGGAGGGAGTCATGGGAGTGCCTGGGTGCAGCCGTGCACCTTTGTGGAGTGCTTGTCAGTGCAGCAACTCAATGCTGCAGAACACTGACAGCACAACTGTCAAAATGAATTTGGACATGGCCCCTTTAAGGAAACCGGCTAATGATGTGTTATCAAATGACGTCATCAGACCTGCTTCCTTTTAATTGGCCGAGAACCTCGCAGGGCGGGCTTAACAAGCCCAATCAAAGTAAAATCACTTGGAGAGAATGGGCTGGAGCAGGCAGCAGGCTGGGACCGCGCTACCGACCCCGGCCGCCCCGGACCCACCTTGGTCGGCGAAATCGCGGCCAGTGCCTAAGTTGTTGCACTATGGAGTACGGTGGTGTAGTGGTTGAAGTAAGAAAACCACTAGGCACTTGGTCTAAGCGTTAAACAAAGCTTTAATCAACTGTTTTACAACATGGAGATCTAGTTGTGTCCTTCACTAGCTCCAGTAAAAGAGTGTCCTGAGCAAGCTGGGCCCATGCCCGTGTATTTATACTCTCCCTGGACAGCGCCACCAGAAGGCCGCCCAGTATTATTTCACAAGTCATTTCCACATGAATGACAAGATTCATGTCAGTGGTTATGTTACTGGACTGCTAATCCAGAGGAACAGGGGTAGGTTACTCAGCCCCTCAAACCTGTTCCACCATTCAATTAGATCATGGCTGATCTGTATCTTAACTCCATCTACCTGCCTTGGTTCCGTAACCTTTAATAATCTTGCTTATCAAAAATCTATCAATTGTTGAGGCCTGGACTAATAATACCACCATGGCAGTTTGAGAATTTGAATTCAATTCAACTGGAAAAAAATGCTGGTATCAGTAAAAGTGACAATGAAGCTCTTGGATTGTCATAAAGATGAAAACTGGGTCACTAATGTCCTTTAAGCAGCCGTCCTTACTCTTTCTGGCCTATTTGTGACTCCAGTCCCACACCAACGTGGTTGACTCTAAACTGTCCTCTGAAGTGGTCTAACAAGCAACTCAGTTGCATCAATCTGCTTTGAAGGACGCGGCCCACCACCACCTTCTCAAGACAGGGGACGGGTAACAAACACCGGCCTTGCCCGCGACACCCAGGTCCCGAGAATACATTTTTCAAAAAATTATTTCATTATTCAGCAAGATAGATTTGTTGGTTTAAATTGGGAGCCAGCAAAATTCTTTCTGAAAGCAACAGTAAATGAAAAGAATATGCTTAGAATGTGGAACTTGCCACCACGTGGAGTTGTTGAGGCAAATAGCATAAATGTATTTAAGGGGGAGCTAGATAAGTACGTGAGGGAAAAAGGAATGGAAGGATACGCTGATAGGGTGAGATGAAGAGGGGTGTGAGGAGGCTCGTGTGCTATAAATGCCACCAGCGCATACTCAGAAAATGATCCCTGGTGGTTTAACAAGTGCCCCTATTTAACCGTTACATTCATCCATAATGCAACTATAAAAATAATTATTTGTATATTAAATAACCGCTGCACCATCTTTGTAGAATGATAACAATTTTTATAAAAGAAAACAAAGAAAGACTTGCATTTATATAGCGCTGTTTACGACCTCAGGATGTCCAAAAGTGCTTTACAGCCAATGAAGTACATTTTGAAGCGTAGCCACTGTTGCAATGTAGAAATCGTGGCAGCCAATTTGTGCACAGCCAGCTCCCACAAATAGCGATGTGATAATGACCAGATAGTCTATTTCAGTGATGTTGATTGAGGGATAAATATTGGCCAGGACACCGGGGAGAACTCCACTGCTCTTCTTCGATAAAGTGCCATGGGATCTTTTACGTCCACCCGAGAGAGCAGATGGGGCCTCGGTTTAACGTCTCATCCGAAAGACGGCACCTCCGACAGTGCAGCACTCCACTGGAGTACAGCCTAGATTTCTGTGCTCAAGTCACTGTTGTGGGACTTGAACCCACAACCTTCTGGCTCAGAGATGAGAGTGCTACCCACTGAGCCATGGCTGACACGTATATGTACAGAATACCCGGTCTCTGACTTTTCTGGGTGCCACTTGGTGGCCTCGCTAAGTGCGAAACCCGCGTCCATCAAAGCAAATGACAGGAGCCAGGTGTGGGGACTCCCTAAGCTGGGCGATCCTGCCCTGTAGGCTGGACTTGGACCCAGTGTATCATTGGAGGCAGAAGGGCAACTGTGGGCCCCACCAATGGGGTGGCTTTGACCCCTGAAGAGAGAAAAAAAATTAAATCTAGGGACAGATCTGCTCCATTACCAAGGGAGTTGAGGGAAGTGTGATCAGGGTCAGTGGAAGGAGTGGGGGTGGGGGGAGGGAACTGGAGAATTCCCCTCTAATGTTGGGAGGGTTTCCAGGCACATAAGGTAGGTGAATACCTGAAGTGATGCCTACAGCCACCAGCCCCCATGTTAATGAGGTGCTCTTCCAGTGAACTCACAAACTCTGGCAGAAACAGTGCTGCCGGGCTCCACTGCAAACAGAGCAGCCTGTGGAAAATATCAGGACATCAGGGAGAATTTCTACCAAAAGTTCTCCCAAATATGCCCTGAATTCAGAAATCTGAATGACAACCAAAAACTCCCTTTCCTACTGGGGGAGGAGAGAAGCTGTGTAACACTGGCGGCACACTATGTTACAGTTTGCCATGAACAGAGGGACAACCAGTAAACTAAGACAAGAATATATACAAACAAGGCGAATGTATATTTATAAACTGTATGAATAGAACCGCGTTTATGTGTTCAACCATAAATGTATTTTGATGCTTTGGCAACATAAGATGTACCTTATCATGCCAATAAAGCGATTTGAATTGAATTGGGTTAAGAGGATGACGGAAGGGAAGGTCTGGGACTTGAAGCCAACCTGGGAGCCACTCTGGAACTGGTGAATAAGGAAAAGGCACTTTCTTAAGGGGAGATTTAATAGAGGTGTTCAAAATTTTGAGGGGCTTTGATAGAGTAAATAAGGAGAAATTGTTTCCACTGGGCCGGTAACCAGAGGGCACAGATTTAAGATAATTGGCAAAAGAACGAGAGGGGCGATGAGGAGAAATTTTATAACATATCAAGTTGTTGTGATCTGGAATGTACTGCCTGAAAGGGTGGTGGAATCAAATTCAATACTAATCTTCAAAAGGGAATTGGATGAAAAGAAAAAAAATTGCAGGGCTATGGGGAAAGAGCAGGGGGTGAGACTAATTGGATAGCTCTTTCAAAGAGCCGACACTGGCACTTTCTGTGCTGTAAGATTCTATGATTCTATGAAACACTCACGATCATCAATTTGTTACAGGAATATTTGACGGTAAGCAGTAGGCCAGATATATAGGGGAGTAATTTCCCAGAGAAACTGGGTTTCTGCGGATCTTCTGCCAAAGTTATGGTGGACGATCGGGGAAACCCCCACGGAAATTCAACCCCCACATTTAGGACTGCTGATACTTAATATAAATGATTTTCTTTCACTTTGAGGTTTGTTTTGTTTTAGAAAGCACCAAAATTTAATGGCTTAATTCAATTGTTATCATTGCTTTAATATTTTTAAATGTTTATTTTTGCTGAAATGTCATAATTAGATTCCTACCCGAGATGAGAGTGGAAGGGTTGGGGGGTTTGCATGAGAGGGGGGGGTGGATCAGCTGACCCATTCTGAATCCAAAATGCATCAATAAAATGTCAAAATTCATTTTTTTTCTTGGGGAGATGTCCACAGACTCTCTAGAAAAGAACGCTTGTTCCTTCAACATTTGCATGTCCCTTTAGCCTTTCGTATACTTTATGGCCCGGAATTTGCAGTCGGGATGACTGCGAACTGGTATTCCGTCTTTGAAACTGACCGCAACTTCGGGATTTGCTGACAATCCGTCAATGACAGCTCCAAAACTGGCTGCGCTGTGAACCACCCACCCACCCCACGGCTTGGCTGGTTATGAAAGGATGAAGAAAAATACAAAAAAAAATACAGAAAAAGATTATATTAATGCCAGTTGCCTGTCCTCTGCAGCCCATGTGCTGATGCATTGTTCTGTGCATCTTCCTGCTGCTGCGAAGTTACATCGGTGCAGCAGTAGAAAGCTTGAGGAAATTCAAGATCTATGTTTAGTGTTTTTGTTGCAAGATAATATTTCGGATATACAGCCCCGGTCTGAAAATCTCATGCTTAGGATTTGTCCAGTGTTGACAGTTCTGGCAACAGGATGAAAAAGACAGGCAAACGCTTTCTCCCACATGTTCAAGAATAAAGGGGGTAATTTTAACTTAACTCACCGGGCAGGAAGCCAAAGGGATCAGGTGAAACATCAGAGGGTTGTGAATCTTTGGAATTCTCTACCACAAAGGGCTGTGGATGCTGAGTCGGTGAGTATAATCAAGGCCGAGGTAGATAGGTTTTTGGACTCTAGGGGAATTAAGGGCTATGGGGATCAGGCAGGAAAGTGGAATTGAGGTCGAAGATCAGCCATGATCTTATTGAACAGCGGAGCAGGCTCGAGGGGCCGTATGGCCTACTCCTGCTCCTAATTCTTATGTTCTTAAGTTCTTACACTCCGCCCAAGATTACTCTCCACTGATTTCAATGGAGAGTAAAATCAGGCGGGTTTTAAGACCAGCGTTGCACCCCATCCCATCAATTTTCCCACGAGAGGGATAGGCTAAAATTGCCCCCAAAAGCTCTGCTGCATCAACACGATGCAGAACCAAGAAACATACAATCCTCAGTGCACAGTATTAGTGTGTACAGCAATTATCCAGATATTCATGCAAGATGTGGAAAAGCTTTATTAGTGGCCTGCCTGGATTCCAATGTATTCATTTTTAATTCATTCTCAGAATGTGAGTTTCACTGGCAAAGCTGGCATTTAATGCCCATCCCTAGTTGCCCTGAGAAGGTGGTGGTGGGTCGTCTTCTTCTTGAACTGCTTGCAGCAGTTTGATACAACTGAGTGGTTAGCCAGGCCAAATCAGAGGGCAGTTAAGAGTCAACCATAGAATCATAGAAGTTTATGGCACAGAAGGAGGCCATTCAGCCCATCATGTCTGTGCCGGTCGAGAAAGAGCTATCCAGCCTAATCCCACTTTCCAGCTCTTGGCCCATAGACTTGTGGGTTACGGCACTTCAACTGTATTTCCAAGTACTTTTTAAATGTGATGAGGGTCTTTGCCTCTACCACCCTTTCAGGCAGTGGGTTTCAGACCCCACCACCCTCTGGGTGAAGAGATTTCCCCTCAACTCCCCTCTAAACCTCCTACCAATTATTTTAAATCTATACCCCCTGGTTGTCCACCCCTCTGCTGAGGGAAATAGGTCCTTCCTATCTACTCTATCTAGGCCCCTCATAATTTTATACACCTCAATCAAGTCTCCCCTTAGCCTCCTCTGTTCCAAAGAAAACAACCCTAGCCTATCCAATCTTTCCTCATAGCTAAGATTCTCCAGTCCTGGCAACATCCTCGTAAATCTCTTCTATACCGTCTCAGTGCAAGCACATCTTTCCTGTAATGAGGTGACCAAAACTGTACACAGTGCTCTAGCTGTAGCCTAACTAGTATTTTATACAGTTCAAGCATAACCTCTCTGTTCTTATATTCTATGCCTCAGCTAATAAAGGCAAGTACCCCGTATACCATCTTAACCACCTAGCTACCTGTCCTGCTACCTTCAGGGACCTGTGGACATGCACTCCAAGGTCCCTCTGTTCCTCTACTCTTCCCAGTATCCTACCATTTATTATATACTCCCTTGCCTTATTAGCCCTCCCCAAATGCATTACCTTATAGGAACGGAGGTTCCTATCTGAATAATGAAGTTCGACGCAGTGAAACAAAATAACAAAGTTTATTAAACAAACGACTTAACTGGTAACACTACAGGAGAAGATGTACACTGGTCTGTGCAGCCTCCCAGCACCTCAAAGACTGCTGCAAAGTACTGGAAGCTGACGTCATGACGTCATGACGTTCTCCGCGCCAACTGGTGGTCACGTGATCGGCGTCATGACGTCATCACGCAAAAATGCAAGAAAGGACATACAGTTTAAAGGTGCAGTCCACAGCTGCACTACACAGTAGTTAAAGGGATGATTACTAATTGCCCTGAGTCTCTTAGTGGCTCCGCCACAGGCGCCCCCCCAGAATTCTCTTTAACAGACAGTGTCAAACGAACAGGAGGTTTGATGATCCTGCCCGAACGACTACGAACTTCAGGCAGTGGAACGTTGGGAGACGAGCCGGTGCTTGGCTGTGTCTGAAGCAGCGCATCTGGGATGGAGGAAACAGTAGCAGAAGATGTGGGCCAGGATGAGGCAGAAGCAGGTAGTTCAATGGTGGGCTGTTGCATAACTGGTCTGGCAGTCAACGGTGGTCGTCCACGGCGAGGTGGCTGGGCGGCAACAACTGGTTCACTCCGATCTAGATGGGCTGGTTTAAGTCGGTCGATAGAGATGGTATCGGACTTGCCTCCCACTTCGACCGTGAAAATTTTTTCTCCCGATGAGATGACACGAAACAGTCCAGCATAAGGTGGTCTGAGTGTATCTCTATGAGCGTCCTGCCGAATAAAAACGTAATCGGAACTCATAAGTTCTGCCGGAACATGAGGCCTCTGTAGGCTGTGATGCGAGGTTGGAATAGGCAGGAAATTCTTTGCCATCTCGTGATGCTGAAGGAGCTGCTGAGCAGGCGACCACGGTTCTGTATGTGGAGGGAGGAAGTCCCCTGGTACTCGAAGTGCTTGACCGTAGACTAACTCAGCCGATGAAGCCTGGAGGTCATCCTTGGGGGCTGTGCGGAGGTCTAGCATCACCCAGGGGAGTCTGTCCACCCAGTTGGGACCACGCAAGCTGGCACGGAGGGACGCCTTGAGAGACCGATGAAACCTCTCGCATAGACCGTTCGCTTGCGGATGGTAAGCGGTGGTACGGTGCAGCTTGGTACCCAAGCCCTGTGCAACTGCATTCCACAACTCTGACGTGAATTGTGGACCTTGGTCAGAGGAGATGTCTGATGGCACCCCAAACCGGGCCACCCACGACGAAATAAACACCCTGGATACGTCCGCTGCAGTGGTAGCAACCAAGGGAATCGCCTCTGGCCACCTGGTAGTGTGGTCCACTATTGTCAGGAGATGCATGAAACCCCGCAAAGCGGGGAGGGGACCCACTAAGTCCACATGTACGTGATCGAAACGGCGTTCTGGCACTGGGAAGATGGCCACTGGAGCCTTAACATGACGATGGACCTTTGATTTTTGACAGTCCACGCAATTGTTTGTCCAGTCCCGAACGTCCAAATGCATTCCCTTCCAAACAAATTTGCGGGACATGAGCCGTTGTGAAGCTCGCATCCCCGGGTGTGATAAGCCGTGTATAGCCTGAAAAATCTTCTTACGCCATTCGACTGGCACAATGGGCCGGAGCACTCCCATGGATGTGTCACACAAGAGCGTGGTTCCTGCTGATTGGAACATAACATCGGCTACCTGCAAACTAGAAGGCGTAGTCCGATACGCCTGAACTTCGGGATCTGCCAGTTGTTCTTCCGCCAACCCGACGAAATCAATTCCCAGGTGAACTGCCTGGACTGGGGCACGTGAAAGGCAATCAGCCACGAGATTATCTTTGCCGGACACATGTCGTAAATCTGTCGTAAATTCGGATATACATGTAAGGTGGCGCTGTTGCCAAGCTGACCAGGGCTCCGCCGTTTTGGCCATTGCGAAAGTGAGCGGCTTATGGTCCACGAATGCAGTGAACGGGCGCCCTTCTAGGAGAAAACAGAAATGCCGGATGGCCAAAAACAGGGCCAGCAACTCCCTGTCAAAAGTGCTATATTTTCGCTCGTTCTTGCGCAGTTGGCGGCTAAAAAAAGCCAACGGCTGCCAAGTCCTGTTGACCCATTGTTCTTGAACCGCCCCAATGGCGTAATCAGAGGCATCGGTAGTAAGGGCGATGGTCGTGCCCGGGAGTGGGTGTGCAAGCATAGTTGCGTCTGCCAACGCCGCCTTGGTGTCAAGGAACGCCTGGTCCATCTGCGGTGTCCATCTAATTCTGTTAGATTTCAGGAGATGGTTTTATTCCTGTTCCTGGCTGGGGTGGAGATCGCCTTTACAGAAGGTAAGTACTGTAGAAAATATAGGGACAGAGTGATCTCCTGGAAGAATTTCGATCGCCTAGATGGGTCGGAGAGGAATTTCCCAGATTTTTTTCTCCCAAATTGGCCATTGGGTCTTTATCTGGTTTTTCGCCTCTCCCGGGAGATCACATGGGTTCGGGTGGATGCAGAGTGATAGAAGATTTGAGGTTAGGATCAGATCAGCCATGATCTTATTGAATGGTGGAGCAGGCTCGAGGGGCCGATTGGCCTACTCCTGCTCCTATTTCTTATGTTCTTATCTTTGCCCGACTTCCCTTTGAGTGCTTCGTACAGCGGCTGCATCAACTGGGCTGCCTCGGGGACAAAACGATGATAAAAATTTACCATCCCCAGGAACTCCTGAAGAGATTTGAGTGTGTGAGGCCGCAGGAATGTCTTAACTGCCTCTACCTTGGTGGCCAGTGGGACGGCGCCTTCTGAGGTAATCCTATGCCCCAGAAAGTCAATGCTGGTTAACCCAAACTGGCATTTGGCTAGGTTTATGATGAGGCCATGTTGGCTAAGACGGGCAAAGAGTGTACGCAAATGGGCCATATGCTCCTTCGTATCCTTACTAGCGATGAGAATGTCATCCAAGTAAATGAAAATGAAGGGAAGGTCCCGTAACACAGAGTCCATGAGTCGCTGAAAGGCCTGAGCCGCATTTTTCAATCCGAACGGCATTCGGAGGAACTCATAAAGGCCAAACGGTGTGATGAACGCCGTTTTGGGGACGTCTTGAGGGTGCACAGGAACTTGGTGATATCCACGGACGAGATCTACTTTGGAAAATACTGAGTTGCCAGCCAGATGGGCCCAAAAATCTTGTATATGCAGTATTGGATACCTATCCGGCATAGTGGCTTCGTTAAGGCGTCTGTAATCCCCGCAAGGCCTCCATCCACCACCTGGTTTAGGTACAATGTGTAGTGGAGAGGACCAAGGACTATCGGAGCGTCGGACAATCCCAAGGCGCGCCATGGTCTGAAACTCCGCCTTTGCAGCTGCAAGCTTTCCGGGTTCCAATCTTCGTGCCCGAGCGTAAACAGGCGATCCCGTAGTGGTGATGTGATGCGCCACACCGTGCCTCGCGACTGCTGCCGAAAATGTAGGCCTGGTGAGCTCCGGGAACTCGCCGAGTAGGCGCATAAACCCTTCCTGCAATGGAACCGCACAGGCGACCGACCAGGAGACAGCGGTGCTGCGGTGTCAAGGCACCGTGTGGAAAGTGGATGCATTAATGAGTCGACAATGTCGAACATCAACCAGAAAGCCATTGGCACAGAAAAAATCAGCCCCCAGGATGGCCTGTGATACTTTAGCCGTTATAAACTCCCACACAAAATGCTGACCTCCGAGAGTTAAATTAACTGTCCGTTTACCGAACGTGCGAATGGCCGCACCATTGGCTGCCTCGAGGGAAGGACCGTGACCGCCGGATTGCAGATCCAGCTTGAAACTGGCAAAACACTGCACTGAGAACCAGTGTCACACAGGAATCGTCGCCCTGTCATGGAATCCGTAATGTAGAGGAGTTTTCCCGCTGAACCGACTGCCATGGTGAACTGGGTGTGTTTTTTAGACCCTGTCATACTCATCGCAGTTCGCGGGCCGGCTGGAGATTTTTTTTTCAGCGAAACTGCAGGGAGGATGGCAGCGTCGAGCCTTGGCGCCAAAACGGGCGTGGTACATACACCAGCCTGCTGAAGGAGGGCTGGACTTCGCTCGCATAGGAGAAAGGCGCCTCGTGGCTGCACAACTCTGCTGTGTGACCGTAAAAATCTTGTCTGCCTCTGCAGCGAGCTCGGCACAGTCCGTAATCGCAGAACTGGCCAAGGCTGCCTGACCTGGTTCAGGTAGCTGGCAGAGGAAGAGTTCTCGAAACAAAAAACATTGAGGCTCCGAACCCAAAAGCGTGAGTATCTGGCTCATCAATTCCGATGGTTTTGAGTCCCCAAGGCCGGGCATAGCAATAAGCCTGTGTGCACGCTCCGACTTATTTAAACCAAACACCTGTAGCAAACGAGTTTTTAGAGCTTCATACTTGCCCTCTGCCGGTGGATTGCCAAGGAGGCTAACGACCCGCAAGGCCGTGGCGCTGTCGAGAGCGGAGACCACGTAATAATAACGAGTCGAATCCACTGTAATCTCCCGGAGTGCGAACTGGGCTTCTGCCTGGAAAAACCATGCTGCTGGTTGCTGTTCCCAGAACTGCGGCAATTTAAGGGCGACAGCGTTCGCATTCATTATAAATATCTCGACGAAAGTTGTCCGACGAGCTCGGGGTCACCAATATAGGAACGGAGGTTCCTATCCGAATAATGAAGTTCGACGCAGTGAAACAAAATAACAAAGTTTATTAAACAAACAACTTAACTGGTAACGCTACAGGAGAAGATGTACACTGGTCTGTGCAGCCTCCCAGCACCTTAAAGACTGCTGCAAAGTACTGGAAGCTGACATCATGACGTTCTCCGCGCCAACTGGTGGTCACGTGATCGGCGTCATGACGTCATCACGCGAAAATGCAAGAAAGTACATACAGTTTAAAGGTGCAGTCCACAGCTGCACTACACGGTAGTTAAAGGGATGATTACTAATTGCCCTGAGTCTCTTAGTGGCTCCGCCACAACCTCACACTTCTCCGGATTGAATTCCATTTGCCACTTTTCTGCTCACCTGACCAGTCCGGTGATATCTTCCTGCAGTCTACAGCTTTCTTCTTCACTATCAACCACATGGCCAACCATGTTTTTTTTATTCATTTATGAGAAGTGGGCGTCGCTGGCAAGGCCAGCATTTATTGCCCATCACTAATTGCCCTTGAGAAGGTGGTGGTGAGCTGCCTTCTTGAACCACTGCAGTCCGTGTGGCGAAGGTCCTCTCACAGTGCTGTTAGGGAGGGAGTTCCAGGATTTTCACCCAGCAACGATGAAGGATCGGCAATATACTTCTAAGTCAGGATGGTGTGTGACTTGGAGGGGAACTTTCAGGTGGTGGTGTTCCCATGCGCCTGCTGCCCTTGTCTTTCTAGGTGGAAGAGGTCGCGGGTTTGGGAGGTGCTGCCGAAGAAGCCTTGGCGAGTTTCTGCAGTGCATCCTTTAGATGGTACATACTGCAGCTACGGTACGTCGGTGGTGGAGGGGCAGAATGTTTAAGGTGGTGGATGGGGTGCCAATCAAGCGGGCTGCTTTGTCCTGGATGGTGTCGAGCTTCTTGAGTGTTGTTGGAGCTGCACTCATCCAGGCAAGTGGAGAGCATTCCATCACACTCCTTACTTGTGCCTTGTAGATGGTGGAAAGTCTTTGGGGAGTCAGGAGGTGAGACACTCGCCACAGAATACCTAGCCTCTGACCTGCTCTTGTTGCCACAGTTTTTATGTGGCTGGTCCAGTTAAGTTTCTAGTCAATGGTGCCCCCCCAGAATGTTGATGGTGGGGGATTCGGTGATGGTAATGCCGTTGAATGTCAAGGGGAGGTGGTTAGACTCTCGCTTGTTGGAGATAGTCATTGCCTGGCACTTCTTTGGCGCGAATGTTACCTGCCACTTATCAGCCCAAGCCTGAACGTCGTCCAGATCTTGTTGCATGCTTGCATGGACTGCTTCATTATCTGAGGAGTTGTGAATGGCGCTGAAGACTGTGCAGTTATCACCGAACATTCCCATTTCTGACCTTATGTTGCAGGAAGGTCATTGATGAAGCAGCTGAAGATGGTTGGGCCTAGGACACTGCCCTGAGGAACTCCTACATCGATGTCCTGGGGCTGTGATGATTGACCTTCAATCACCACAAACATCTTCCTTTGTGCTAGGTATGCCTCCAGCCATTGCAGCTTTTTTCCCCCGATTCCCATTGACTTCAGTTTTGCTAGGGCTCCTTGATGCCACACTCGGTCAAATGCTGCCTTGATGTCAAGGGCAGTCACTCTCACCTCACCTCTGGAATTCAGCTCCTTTGTCCATGTTTGGACCAAGGCTGTAATGAGGTCGGGAGCCGAATGGTCTTGGCGGACACCAAACCAGGCATAAGTGAGCAGGTTTTTGGTGAGTAAGTGCCGCTTGATAGCACTGTCGATGACACCTTCCAACACTTTGCTGATGATTGAGAGTAGACTGATGGGGCGGTAATTGGCCGGGTTGGATTTGTCCTGCTTTTTGTGGACTGGACATACCTGGGCAGTTTTCCACATTGTCGGATAGATGCCAGTGTTGTAGCTGTACTGGAACAGCTTGGCTAGAGGCGCGTCTCGTTCTGGAGCACAAGTCTTCAGCACAATAGCCGGGATGTTCTCAGGGCCCACAGCCTTTGTTGTATCCAGTACGCTCAGCCGTTTCTTGATATCACGTGGAATCAATCGAATTGGCTGAAGACTGGCTTCTATGGTGGTGGGGACCGCAGGAGGAGGCCGATATGGATCATCCACTTGGCACTTCTGGCTGAAGATGGTTGCAAGTGCTTCAGCCTTGTCTTTTGCACTCACGTGCTTGGCTCCTCCATCATTGAGGATGGGGATATTCATAGAGCCAGGCAGTACACTGTGTGACAGAGTGGCCTCGGGTTACCAACTTGGGTTGGGTGTACTCCTGGAGGGTTCATGTTGGTGTGGGGCTGGATTTAGCAGGGATTCCATTGACTGCAGGTTTATTGAACTGCCTGCTTTACAGTCTGTTCTCTCCATTAGTTTCCCTGCCTCAGGTGCTGAGATACAATCCACCTTGCATCTTGATTTCGTTAATATATTGGCTGGAACACATCCAGCTCTTTACTGTGGGTTTGGCTGACATTTTAGGGACGGTTTGCCATCTTCAGTACAAAAAGATTAGCAGACATTTGGAATGTACATCTACAGTGAGCTCAGCCAACTGGCGGCTTTGAAAAGTCCATTTGATTGGCATCCCTTAGTCATCATATCTCTGCTGATGCCAATTGCAAGCTACACAGTAACACTGTATGACAGTGCGGCCTCGGGTTACCAACATGGGTTGGGTGTATTCCTGGCCGTTTCATCATGTGACCTCCTGCCCCCAACCACACCAACTTGCCAAACAGCCTCTTTTTCCCCCAACTCCAATATTCTTATACCTAACAACCAACTATAAATAAAAGTGTTTGAAGAAAATGAAAATAAAAACATTTTTTGAATGCCCCCTTTGATTTTTCTCTTGGGTTGTTCGCAGCAGTGTCCTTTAATTCCTGAAGACTCCAGGACAAGCCTGGAGGGTTGCAACCCTGGTGAGGCCTCTAGTGAGTTGACTTGAGGCCTTAATGTGTTAAGGTAGCTGCATGATCTCATCGAGCAGTCTGGCTCACATTCTTTCAATCTGGAACTGAGTGTGCTTGCTCCTTCTAGTAGCACTACAGCAACAAGCAACTGAGCATATACACACAAAACCATACTAAACACAGGATTTGGGGCTTGTCAGACATATAAGTCTGCGAAGTGATCGTTTTTACTGTTGTGCTATATATTATCGTGCATGGTTGTATGTATCTGAAGCAATTTATGTTACCTTTATTTAAAGAGATAGCACTCGTATACCAGCTTCACTAATGAAACACTTGTATGCTAACTTGAATTTTGGTTACACAAATTGAGAAGTTTCAAGGCATCTTTTGTATGTTATCCTGACCAGCATAACTCCTGTTGTGCTGTTTCTGGTGATGTTCAAATTCGACATTGTTCAGATTTTTTCATCCAGGTCGCAGTCAACCGTGCATTGTTAAGTTCGAGAATCTCCTGCTTGCTTTAGCAGAAATGTTCCTGTAACAAATTGGTAGATATTTCTCTCGCCACCGAACAGGTGGTTCCCCCGCTTGCTCGAGCTCAATGTTTTTCACTCAGTTTGCTTTCCTCCTGACATGGATGTTCTTCTTATGACCAGCTTATGGATCTTAAAGCAAAATGTTGAACATTTCCAAATCCCTGCCTCTTGAGTTAATTTTCCAGGGAGTCAGTCTGCCCGTTGCTCTCCTGAGCAAACCTGGGCCGGGCCTGCGCTCCATACCCCGAGGGCAAGCCTGGCTTCTTCTCTGTTCCCAGTCTCTGCTCTACTGAACAGATGTAGCTGGATTCTCTTTGGACAGTTACGTTTAATGTCCAAAGTTACCGTATTGCTTTATCAAGCTTAGGCTTCCTGTTTGAATTCGATGTCATTGATAAAATAGTAGCATCAAATACACAGGCTATACATGTGGTGTGGGTGCAGTTCCACTCCAAGTCACAAAACCTCCTGACTTGGAAGTATATCATCGATCCTTCATCGTTGCTGGGTCAAAATCCTGGAACTCCCTCCCTAACAGCACTGTGGGAGTACCTTCACCACACGGACTGCAGCGTTTCAAGAAGGCTGCTCACCACCACCTTCTCAAGGCCAGTTAGGGATGGGCAATAAATGCTGGCCTTACCAGCGACACCCACATCCCGTGAATGAATAAAAACAAAGAAATACCTGGTCCTTCAGCTCAATCAGCTTTGTGACAATGATTTCTTCTGGGATACTCTGCAGGAATGTGTGTGGTGAGTTACTGTCTGTAGCCACCATCTTCTTTCTTTGGTTGTCTCATCCTGGCTTAGCTAATAATGCACATACGCATTTCTTAAATTGCAATACTGTTAATATACTTCCACCTTAACTGAGACAAATGAGCTATAAAATGCAATTACAGCATGCTTTGCAAGTTACTTCTCTCAGGCTAAACCTCTCAAGCTTATAGTTTAACTTTTAACCTTCTTTTAGCTTGTCCTGAGATGTTCTGAGGGCTCTTTACAACTTTCAGAACCTTTTTATTATAATCTTTCCTTTCTTTCCCTCTCCTAATCTGATTCCTTTGGCCCTTCTGTCTTTTGTACTGATTGACTTCACTAACAGACTCAACTGACTTGGTGCAGGGAAAGGCATGGCTTTTATATCTTAAATAATGCTGAGACAATCTCCATCCCAGGATTAAATCCCAATGTCCAATCAATAAAAATGTCCCTTCCAAGCTGTTAATCAATTAGATAGGCATTTGCCAGGAATTACGATGATGAAAATTTCAACATTTTGATAGGAGCCAGAGCATCGTAACTAGTTAATGCCTCTTATCCACTTTGGAAGGAAGAATGAAAAAGCAAATTATTATTTAAATGGAGTGAGACTACAAAATGTTGCGGTACAAAGGGATCTGGGGGTCCGAGTACATGAAACACAAAAAGTTAGCATGCAGGTACAGCAAGTAATTAGGAAGGTTAATGGAATGTTGGCCTTTATTGCAAGGGGTACGGAGTATAAAAGTATGGAAGTCTTGCTACAACTGTACAGGGTGCTGGTGAGACCACACCTGGAGCACTACATACAGTTTTGGTCTCCATTTTAAGGAAGGATATACTTGCATTGGAGGCAGTTCAGAGAAGGTTCACTACTAGGTTGATTCCTGGGATGAAAGGGTTGACGTATGAGGAAAGGTTGAACAGGTTGGGCCTATACTCATTGGAGTTTAGAAGAATGAGAGGTGATCTTATTGAAACATATAAGATTCTGAGGGGGATTGACAGGGTGGATGCTGAGAGGATGTTTCACCTCGTGGGGGTATCTAGAATGAGGGGGCATAGTTTCAGAATAAGGGATCGCCCATTTAAGACGGAGATGAGGAGGAATTTCTTCTCTCAGAGGGTCGTGAATCTTTGGAATTCTCTACCCCAGAGAGCTGTGGAGGCGGAGTCAGTGAATATATTCAAGGCGGAGATTGACAGACATTTGAGCTACAAGGGTCATGGGGAGAGAGCGGGAAAGTGGAGTTGAGGCCAAGATCAGATCAGCCTTGATCTTATTGGATGGCGGAGCAGGCTCGAGGGGCCAATTGGCCTACTCCTGCTCCTGTTTCTTATGTTCTTATGTTCTTAGGGTTTCTTATCAATCAGCTACCTCTCAAGGGCCATCATCCTACCTTTGAAGTCTCTTTAAAACCCCTTTTGTTCAACTCATGGCTAGGTCTAGAAACACATTTGCCCCATCAATTTGTCTTTCAGGCTGCTATCTGACAGGTTCATGACACAAGTAGTTCCGGTGTCAATCAGTCATTTGTTGTTTGTCAGTTGTGTTATTTCTCGCTTTCTACTTTCTCATTGGACCTTGTTTGGGGAGATATTTTTCTACAAACCCTTACAGCACTTTCTTTCTTTCAGTCTGGGAGCAAGTACTGCAGCTATAAAATAGCTGAATGTACCACACTGTGTCAGCCAGCTAAGGCACTGCCTGTAGCGACAGGAGTGGCTGCACCATTACAGAACCACTGTACCTGCAGTGTACCTGCAGGTTACACAGGGCTCCAGGTAATGGCAATCACTATACAATTTCAAACTGTGCTCGCTGGCTCCCAGTCCACCAAAGCTTCAATTTTAAAATTCTCATCTTGTTGTTCAAATTCCTCCATGGCCATGCCCCTCCCTATCTCTGTAACCTCCTCCAGCTTTAAAGCCCTCCAAGAACTCTGCGTTCTTCTAACCATGGAATCTTGTACATCCCCACTCCCTTCGCCCCACCGTTGTGCTGCCAGCTGCCTTGGCGCTAAGCTCTGGAATTCCCTCCCTAAGTCTTTCCGTCTCTCAACCTCTCCCTCCTCCTTTAAGATCCTCCTTAAAACATAGCTGACCAAGCTTCTAGTCAACTCTCCTAATATCTCCTTCCTTGGCTCAGTGACAATTTTTGTCTAATTTACACTCCTTACGCGTCTTGGGGCGTTAAAGGCGCTCTATAAATGCAAGTTGTTGTTGTATCTGGGAGTCTGCCATCCATCACCCTGATTATTTGAAAACATACATGAAAATGGTTTTCCACTGAAAAATATTCTATGAAAAAAATCTCTTAGGCTGTAAGGCATCAGTAGATTTATTACAAGATAGCTGCACAAGGGAGGTGAGGGCGTACAGGCTGCTAAAAACATTTAGAATCAATCCAAACTCATTTGTAGCCTTCAGATGGCTGTCTAAATGTATAAACAAGAATACAGATTGTGAGGCATATAACTGAGAAGGAACAAGTCCCAATTCTTCCACCAATTATGCTATTTTAGTTGCAGAACTGATAAAAAATCTTTTTTCAAAAAAATGTCTGACTGAGGATAAATGAAAATATCTGATCTACACATCTGATGTAGATAAAAGAAAATAAAGTCTTCCATTTATATAGCACCTTTCATGATCTTAGGACATTCCAAAGTGCTTTACAGATAATGAAGTGCTTATTTTTTGAAGTGTAGTCGCTGTTGTAATGTAAGAATCACCGCAGCCAATTTGCGCACAGCAAGCTCCCACAAACAGCAACATAATAATGACCAGATAATCTGTTGGTTGAGGGATAAATATTGGCCAGGACTGCAGGAAGATCTTCAAAATAGTGCCATGGGATCTTTTACATCCACCTGAGAGGGCCTCATTTTACATCTCATCTGAAAGACAGCACTCCCTCAGTTCTGCACTGGAGTGTTAAGAACAAAAGAACATAAGCAATAGGAGCAGCGGTAGGCCATTTGGCCCCTCGAGCCTGCCCCGCCATTCAATATGTTCATGGCTGATCTTTTACCTCAACTCCACTTTCCTGCACTATCCCCATATCCCTTGATTCCCTTAATATCCAAAAATCTATCAATCTTTGTCTTGAATATACTCAATGACTGAGCCTCCACAGCCCTTTGGGGTAGAGAATTCCAAAGATTCACCACCCTCTGAGTGAATAAATTTCTTCTCATCTCAGTCCTAAGTGGCCGACCCCTTATTCTGAGACTGTGACCCCTGGTTCTGGACTCTCCAGCCATGGGAAACATCCTCCCTGCATCTAACCTGTGCAAGAATTTTGTATGTTTCAATGAGATCGCCTCTCATTCTTCTAAACTCTAAAGAATATAAGCCTAGTCTACTCAATCTCTCCTCATAGGACAATCCCCCCATCCCAGGAATCAGTCTGGTGAACCTTTGTTGCACTGCCTCTATGGCAAGTATATCCTTCCTTAGGTAAGGAAACCTAAACTGTACACTAATACTCCAGGTGTGGTCTCACCAGGGCCCTATATAATTGCAGTAAAATGTCTTTACTCTTATACTCAAATCCTCTTGTAATAAAGGCCCACATACCACTTGCTTTCCTAATTGCTTGCTGTACCTGCATATTAACTTTCAGTGGTTCGTGTACAAGGACACCCAGGTCACCTCTGACCACCAACATTTTCCAATCTCTCACCATTTAAAAAATACTCTGCTTTTCTATTTTTCCACCAAAGTGGATAACTTCACATTTCTCCACATTATATTCCATTTGCCATGTTCTTGCCCATTCACTTAGCCTGTCTTTATCCCCTTGAAGCCTCTTTGCATCCTCCTCACAACTTACATTCCCACCTAGCTTTGTATCATCAGCAAACTTGGATATATTACATTTGGTCCCCTCATCCAAATCATTCATATAGATTGTGAATAGCTGAGGCCCAAGCACTGATCCTTGCGGTACCCCACTAGTTACAACGTGCCAACCCGAAAATGACCCATTTATTCTACTCCATATTTGGACCAAGGCTGTAATGAGGTCGGGAGCCGAATGGTCTTGGCGGAACCCAAACTGGGCATCAGTGAGCAGGTTTTTGGTGAGTAAGTGCCACTTGATAGCATTGTCGATGACACCTTCCATCACTTTGCTGATGATTGAGTGTAGACTGATGGGGCGGTAATTGACCGGGTTGGATTTGTCCTGCTTTTTGTGGACAGGACATACCTGGGCAGCTTTCCACATTGTCAGATAGATGCTAGTGTTGTAGCCAAACTGGAACAGCTTGGCTAGAAGCGCAGCTAGTTCTGGAGCACAAGTCTTCAGCATGACAGCTGGGATGTTGTCAGGGCCCACAGTCTTTGCTGTATCCAGTGCGCTCAGCCGTTTCTTGATATCACGTGGAATGTAGCCGTCTGCTTCTCCAATGATAGCTGCTGTTATGTCTAACGAGTGTACTGTTTTGCTATGATCAGTCTTGTTGTAGTTTATTAAACCCCCGTTCAATCAACTTTTAAGCTATATCCCATAATGTACAGTAAATATTTGTATTATGTTAATGCAGCAAAGAGGAGAGGGAATGAGAAGGGCTGAAATAGCATTGGGCAGTGTTAGCGATAAAGGCATTAATGCATTCCTATGCAATTTCTCTGTCCACTACTTTATCAAAGAAATTAACCAGTTCAAAATTAAAGATTAAACACCTTCATTAAATAATGAAGAAAGGAATGTCACTCGCATGTGTTTATCTATTAATTACTAATATTGCACAATATGATATCAGCCCCACAACCTTTAAAAATGCCATCAGCGATAGACAAAAACAACATTTAAATAATCCGCTGGCTTAGATGTTGGATGGAAACTTTGTGAATTGCTGGACTTAAGCCCTGCAACAGGAAACTGCCAATTAATACATAACATTTGGTAAAATCTCTCAAGAACAATAATTTATCAAATGATGTAGGATCGCAGCATTTGTTTGTCTTTCTACCAGACACGTAATCAAAAGCCTACCTAGATTCAAGGCAAGGGTAGACATCTCAAAGGTAAGGGGAATGCACCCATGAGAGTGATCTAAGATACAAGAGCCAAAATAATCTAGGGTGCGAAGGTTAGAAATTGCCCATAAACGTAAAAGTGGTGTGTGATTTAATGAATGAGTGTTTTTACAGATTGGGAATCCCACTACACTATATAAGTCTATATGTAACAAGTAACTTGCAGAGTTATGAAAGAAAGGGGAAGCAATACCATATTAGTATGCTATGGAATACAACCAACATGCCCAAACACTTCAGTTTGAACCACTTGATCAAGTTGTTGAAGCATGCAGTCCACAAGGACATCCCCTGAGCAACAAAACAAAAACTTGGCCAACAACAATTAAATGGTCCTCTGTAAAGATCCAGCTGTTGCATTAAGTAAAATAACACGGGGTTATTGTTTAGAGCCTGTTCAGCAGGTGTGACACGTCTTGAGGGCTCGCAGTGATTTCTGACCTCATTGGAACCCTCGATGTGTTGTAGGTTTGTGGCAAACTTCAGCTTAGGTCTTCCGCACTGTACGACTATTAAAAGCCAGGAAGGGGGATTATAGTAGCAGCCAACCCCAAGTTGAACACACCATATCTGAATCACTGAGTGTTTTTTTAAAATTAATTTATGGGATCTGGGCGTCGCTGGCAAGGTCAGCATTTATTGCCCATCCCTAATTGCCCTCGAGAAGGTGCTGGTGAGCCGCTGCAGTCCGTGTGGTGAAGGTACTCCCACAGTGCGGTTAGGGAGGAATTTCCAGGATTTTGACCCAGCAACGATGAAGGACCGGCGATATACTTCCAAGTCAGGATGGTGTGTGACTTGGAAGGGAACTTGGAGGTGGTGGTGTTCCCATGCGCCTGCTGCCCTTGTCCTTCTAGGTGGAAGAGGTTACTGGTTTGAGAGGTGCTGCCAAAGAAGCTTTGGCGAGTTGCTGCAGCGCATCTTGTAGAATAATACATTGCACCTTACATGGCACAATACTCGCGTCGCTATACAACAATAGGGCTGTTTATTATATATAGGGCATAACGCCAGGGCCAATGATTTACAATGACTTAATAAATCTAATTCCATTTTTATTAAATGGTGTTCTGGATTTTACTAGTTCTTTGGGGATTGAGTTCCACAGCTCTGACCATTATTCTGTGAAAACTGTAAATCAGTGGCCTTTGTAATGTATGTACCTTTAAGGGGAGAACTACTTTTTCCAGCTCCTGTATACTGTAGTACCGACAGTGACCACACCTGTATATAAACCCTGAGTAGTGATCTGTACAGCTGGTTCTAGAGCAACCCTCATTCAGTAAACACCTGTTAAATCGTTCCCTGCAGTCTGTTGTCTGATTATTGAAGGACACAACATTAAGATACACGGATCTAACATTGGCGACGAGCAGATTCAAACCTACCTGCAACTCTGCATCACCTCCCAGGGATTCGCTCCTGGAGAACAGTGGAAGAAGGTTGAGTCCAGAAGCACGGGCGTCGACCACGGGCAACCGCCCAGTCATCCAGCGGAGATTTGAGCATCGCAGGAGAGGCTGTCGAGAGCCAGGCTTGGCTTTCCAGTCACGGTGGTCCAGTGAAACGGGCTGGCAACAGGTACTGCGCAGACCCTTCCCGGACAGTGACGGGCTAGAGCCCGACCGAGCGGCACAGAAAAAGGCCGAGCAGCGTCGACGGGGGAGAGAGAGAGGGCAGAGCGCACAGGGCGCAGCCGGTGTTCAGGACCGAGCGGCGTCAATGGGGGAGAGAGGCGAGAGAGAGCAGAGCGCAGCCGGTGTTCAAGCGCCGAGCAGCGTCAACGGGGGAGAGAGGCGCGCAGGAAAACGCGCAGAGCGCAGCCGGTGTTCAAGTGCCGAGCAGCGTCAACGGGGGAGAGAGGCGTGCAGGAAAACGCGAGGCACTGCCATTGCCACGAGGACCGCAGAGAGCGGCGTTGGCAGCAGCGCAGGAGCAGCGCACGAAACCTACAGGGCGTCGCCATTTGCCACGAGGACCGCCGAGCGGCATTGGCAGCAGCGCGGGAGACGCCATTTTAAGCTGCAGTGGGAAAGAAAGGAAAGTGCGGGAGACGCAATTTTAAGCCGCAGCGGGGAAGAAAGGAAAGCGCGGGAGGCGCCATTTTAAGCCAGTCTAACCACACCCAAAAATGCCGAAGAGTGGCAGTACAGGTAGACTATCCTTTATCCGAAAACCTCGGGACCAGCCGTGTATCGGTTTTCGGAAAATTTCGGATTTCGGTAGGTGGGTCGGCGGGGGTCCGCGGGGGGGTCAGCGGGGGGGTCGGCGGGGGTCGGGGTCGGCGGGGGTCCACGGGGGGGTCCGCGGGGGGGGTCGGCATCGGCGGGGGTCCGCGGGGGGTCCGCGAAGGGGGTCGGCAGGGGTCGGGGTCGGCGGGGGTCCGCGGGGGGGTCGGCGGGGGTCGGGGTCGGCGGGTGTCCGCGGGGGTCCGCGGGGGGGTCCGCAATCGTGGCTTGTCCGTCGCTGCTAGCCTGGAATGCAATGAAGTTCCGCATTTCCACCAACAGGTCGTCGTGCTCGGTCGGAACAGGGGCCGGCACCGCCGCGGGCTCAGAGCTCTCGTTGCTTTCGAGCCTTTGGAAGAGAGTCAGGTGGTTCCACGGGGGGGTCGTGCGCACGACTTACGCTGACCCTCTGATCAGCGTAAGTCGGCAGGGGTCGGGGTCGGCGGGGGTCCGCGGGGGTCGGGGTCGGCGGGGGTCCGCGGGGCGGTCCGCAGGGGTGTCAGCGGGGGTCGGGGTCGGCGGGGGGGTCCGCGGGGGGTCGTGCGCACGACTTACGCTGACCCTCTGCTCAGCGTAAGTCGTGCGCCACTCTGGTCATGTCGTGTGCACGACTTACGCTGAACGAAAAAACCTTCGGTTTTTAGAGGGTTTCGGTTTTCGGAAGTTCGGATAAAGGGTAGTCTACCTGTATCACAGCGTTCGACAATGACGTCGAAGATCGGACGACATATGTCGAACGCATAGAAGTATACTGCAAGGCGACTGAAGTGCCAGATGACAAGAAAGCGCTGGTATTGTTGAATTCAATGGGTGCCAAAACGTATGGCTTACTACGAAACCTAGTAACCCCAGAGAAGCCAGTAGAAAAGGATTTTGAAAACATAGTGTCAATCCTACAGGACCACTTAAACCCCACACCGCTGCTGATAGCAGAAAGATTTAAGTTTCACAAAAGGAACCAGCATAATGATTAAAGTAATGCTGAGTATTTAACGGAACAGCGCAAGCTATCAAAACACTGCCAGTTTGGAACGGGACTAGCAGATACTTTAAGGGACAAGTTTGTGTGTGGGCTTCAAAGTGAAGGAACCCAGAAACGGCTTCTATCAGAAAAGGATCTTACGCTGGACAAGGCTTTCAGCATTGCAGTATCACACGAAGCAGCAGCACGGGGCGCTGCAGAGATACAACGGAGACCGCAAGAATATGGCACAAATGAAATGTCATGCGGAACAGTGAAGTGCTATCGCTGCAGCAGAACAACACATGACCATAATGATTGCTGGTTCAAGGACAAAGTGTGCAGACAGTGTGGAAAAGTAGGACACATACCATGAGTCTGCAGGTCGGGAAAGAAAACCAGCAGCAAGAAATCTCCACAGGAGAAGTACAAGAAGGTACATAAGGTGACGGAGAGTAGTTCAGACGAACAGAAGAGTGATACAGACTCCGGAAGCAAGGAGCTGAGCTGTCTGAAACTACATAATGTGATCAAAACGGAGGATCACCAAACTATCTGGGTCACGCTCAAGATAGCAGGAGTCCAAGTGAAAATGGAATTGGACACAGGATCAGCCCTAACAGTCATAAACCGAAGGGACTACAAGCGGCTATTCTCACATATACCCTTGAGAGATACAAAGATTGTCTTGAAGACGTACACGGGGCAAAAAGTCTACCCCAAAGGAAAAATAAGGGTGAACATTATATATAACGGCAAGGAAACACCAAAAATGGACCTATATGTACTGCCAGATGGAGGACCACCACTACTAGGACGTGAATGGATCCGGAAGATACAGCTAGATTGGCATTCCATACAGGCACTGACTGTGGCTGACAAAAAGGATGACGACATCACATCTGGGCGACTGTCAAAGATCCTAACTGACGCGAAAGAAGTGTTCCAGCAAGGACTCGGAACACTAAAAGGCATCACAGCGATGATTAAAATTGAAGAAAACGCAAGCCCAAAATTTTTTAAGGCCAGACCTTATGCGATCCGCCCAGCCGTCGAAGCAGAGCTGGAGAGTCTGGAACGTTCAGGTGTACTGTCCAAGGTAGACTGGAGCGAGTGGGCTACACCCATCGTCCCTGTGATGAAAAAGTCGTTGAGCAGCATGCCTGGGGAACCAAGGAAGGTTCGCATCTGTGGGGACTTTCAGGTAACAGTGAACCCGGTCCTTCACACCGTACAATATCCACTTCCGCGGATTGAAGATATTTTCACCTCGCTATCTGGAGGGAAATGCTTCACTAAGATTGATCTGGCCCAGGCGTATCTGCAAATGGAGGTAGAAGAAGCATTAAAAAAATACCTCACAATCAACACCCATAAAGGCCTCTACCAATACAACCGGCTGGTATTCGGGGTAGCATCAGCTCCGGCTATTTGGCAGAGGGCAATAGAACAAGTCCTGCAAGGGATCCCAGGGACCCAGTGTTATTTGGATGACATCCTGGTCACGGGCGAAAATGACAGTGATCACCTTGCCAACCTAGATTGCAGGAATATGGGCTCCGAGCTAACCGCCCCAAATGCGAGTTTTTTAGAAAACACATCTCGTATTGTGGCCACGTTATCAATAAAGAGGGGTTACATAAGTCCCCAGAGAAGATTGAGGCAGTAGTCAAGGCTCCAGCACCGGAAAATGTGTAACAACTGAGGTCGTTCCTCGGGCTGGTAAACTACTACCATAAGTTCTTGCCAAATTTGTCTACAATACTACACCCACTGAACACCCTACTGCAAACTGGGGTGCCATGGAAGTGGAGTGACGAATGTAGACGAGCTTTCCAGAAGAGCAAAACACTAATCACATCGAAAGAGGTATTGGCCCATTACAACCCGGCATTACCAATTCGGTTGGCATGTGATGCGTCACCCTACGGTATTGGAGCGGTGCTGTCGCACAAATTCTCAGACGGCTCAGAGAGGCCAATAGCCTTTGCGTCACAATCACTAACCTCAGCCAAGCGTAACTACGCCCAGATTGACAGGGAGGCCCTCAGCCTAGTGTGGGGAGTGAAAAAGTTCAATCACTATCTGCACGGGCAGAAGTTCACCTTGCTGACTGACCACCAACCACTTGTCTCCATCTTTAATCCAAAGAAGGGCGTTCCGGTGATGACTGCGCAACGGCTACAAAGATGGTCCCTTTTTCTAGGGGCGCACCAATATGAAATCGAGTATAAGGGCACGAAACAGCATGGAAACGCTGATGGGCTATCACGCCTGCCACTGCCTACTGCGGAGGAAGCACCAGCAGTGGATCCTGTCGAAATATTTCATTCGACTACAATTGAATGCTTGCCAGGAACTAACGCTGGTATAGAGAAGGAGACCCGAAATGACCCGACACTGTCTCGGGTATATGATTTGATGGTGAAGGGATGGCCAGCACATGGCAACTCACTGTTGCCAGCATTCTCATCCAGAAGAGAACAGCTGTCAGTATGCCAGGGGACCTTGATGTGTGCATCCCGAGTGGTAATTCTGTAATGTATGTACCTTTAAGGAGAGAACTACTTTTTACAGCTCCTGTATACTGTAGTACCGGCAGTGACCACACCTGTATATAAACCCTGAGTAGAGATCTATACAGTTAGTTCTAGAGTAACCCTCATTCAGTAAACACCTGTTGAATCGTTCCCTGCAGTCTTGTTGTCTAATTATTGAAGGACACAACATCAAGATACACGGATCTAACAAATTCCACCCAAGTTAAGGGAGAGAGTGCTCAATGAGCTTCATGAAGGTCATCTGGGAGGAGTGAAAATGAAAAGCCTTGCTAGGGCTTATGTGTGGTGGCCGGGGATTGATCAGCAAATCAAGGACCTGACAAAGAGCTGCTCAGGATGCCAGAAGGTCCAAAATGCACCACCACATGCCCCTCTACACCCATGGGAGTGACCCTCATCTCCATGGCAACGGGTGCATATTGATTTTGCTGGTCCATTCATGGACTCAATGTTTTTAATAGCCGTGGATGCACACTCGAAATGGCCTGAGGTGATCAAAATGTCCTTCACCACCACGGAGAAAACTATTGCAGTCCTACGGACCATTTTTGCCAGGAACGGCTTGCCAGAGCAGATTTGTGTCCGAAGAGTTTCGAAGATTTATGAAAAGGAATGGGGTAAGGCATTACACATCCACCCCGTATCATCCAGCCACAAATGGATTGGCTGAGAGGTTCGTACAAACCTTTAAGAAGGCAATAAAGGCCATGTACAATGACAACATTCCGCTACAGCACAAGGTGGACAATTTCCTGTTCGCCTACCGGAATGCGACACATGCAGTCACCAACCAGGCCCCAGCCATGATGTTCTTTAACCGAAGGTTAAGATCTCGCCTGGATTTGCTCAGACTAAACGTACGAAGAGATGTTGAGAGTAAGCAATTCCAGCACATCCATGAGAAGCCACCAAGGAGCTTCAATGTAGGGCAACCAGTCTTGGCCCGCGACTACCGAACAGAAAAATGGCAGCCAGGAACGATATGCACACGGCAGGGCCCACTAATGTACACAGTGGACGTTGGGGAGAGCATCGTGAGACGCCATGCTGACCAGATCCTAGAGTCACAGGAACAAGTCAACCCCATGCCTCGCCCATACGTACCTGGTGATGAACCCGACGTACAGGTAGCATCTACCCCAGAAACAGTAGCATCGGAAGCTGATGAACCAACCGATGACAGGGGGCCAGAATCGCCTCCGCACCAAGTGCAAGACACTCGGGAAAGGCGCTATCCAGAAAGGATCAGGAAGCCTCCCCAAAGACTGAATTTATAAATAGACTATTTTCAGCTAATGTTGCATGTTAAAAGTGTTAATTGTAATTAGTTTGATATTTAATTGTTAAATGAGTGTTATGGTACTGTTAATCTAAAAGGGGAGGAATTGTAATGTATGTACCTTTAAGGGGAGAACTACAGCTCCTGTATACTGTAGTACCGGCAGTGACCACACCTGTATATAAACCCTGAGTAGTGACCTGTACAGCTGGTTCTAGAGTAACCCTCATTCAGTAAACACCTGTTAAATCGTTCCCTGCGGTCTGTTGTCTGATTATTGAAGGACACAACATTAAGATACACGGATCTAACAGCCTTTACTTTATATATCTATATATTCTTTTACCAGTATGTATTAAATTTTACAAAAGCAAAATACTGCAATGCTGGAAATCTGAAATAAAAACAGAAAATGCTGGGAGTACTCAGCAGGTCAGGCAGCATCTGTGGAGAGAGAAACAGAGTTAATGTTTCAGGTTGATGACCTTTTGTCAGAACTGGTAAAAGTTAGAGATGTAACAGGTTTTTAAGCAAGTGCAGGGGCAGGGAGAGGGGGGAGGGGAGGAAAGAACAAAAGGGAAGGTCTGTGATAGGGTTGAAGGCAGGTGTGATTAAATGACATAAGGGATGATTGTCTATGATAAGAGGCTTTGTTAATACTAAAGATTATTTGTTTATGTTTGTGTCAGAATTATAGCAGCCTTTTCAAACTATTCTGGTGCAACCACAGTTTCTATTGTGGAACCCAGTGAAGATTGTGAGTCAAGAGTTTTTACAGAGAGAGGCTTATTCTCCACGGATGTTGCCTGACCTGCTGAGTTTTTCCAGCATTTTCTGTTGTTATTTCGGATTTCCAACATCTGCAGTATTTTGCTATCGTACGAGGCTTATTCTTGATCTGGTCAGTGCTATACCTGAGTAGGGATTACTTGATGCTAACACTGGGAAATAGTTCCACCCTGCCTAGCACTGGCTCAGATTAATGAACACAACACAATAAAAGTTGTTTTTTTCAGCTAAGTAATACAAGAGTGAAGTAGCAGAATTACAAGTCTGTCACTGGAAGGGGTAGTGGTGGAGACAATGTGAGGTGATGAATTAAGAGTAGCGCATGGGAAGTATATTGGTTTAAGTTGTTCCAGTAGTGCATTAGTACTAACACATGAAATAAACCTTGTAATAACATTGCTATTGGACCCAATGGATGATGCACCAACTGGAGCTGGTCATTCCCCGCATAATCTCAGGGTAAGGCTAGAGCCTGTGGTGTTGGATTTTGTTCAAATACTGTTACTGACTGTCCCGTATAATTGACGATGGTTTGGTTGACCTACTGCTATCTTTTATCTCACCAAGGCTGCCTTTTTCGTGCTAGTGAAGGCTATTTATACGCTGGGACACGGTGCCTCCTTGGTTGCCCTCACGACTGGATCAGCGATTCTTTGTTTCTTCAGGTGAGAAACTTTTTTTTGTATCATTTATAGTCACAGTAATTCCCTTTCATGGTCAGTGGGTGACGTTGGTGCGGGGCGGGCGGGGGGGTGGTCTATGATTGAGGTAGTCTTGCATGAGCTTGATGAGTCAAATGGCC
Source organism: Somniosus microcephalus (assembly GCF_052327205.1). Lineage (NCBI taxonomy): Eukaryota > Metazoa > Chordata > Chondrichthyes > Squaliformes > Somniosidae > Somniosus > Somniosus microcephalus. The sequence continues at coordinate 42,264,894 of NC_140991.1, read as the reverse complement.
TTATCTGCTTTCTTATGTTCACCCCAAGCCATTTTGTTTTATTGAAAATCCCCCATTATGTCACAGAAGTTTTCAGGTATAACTTGTGAAAAGACTCACACATACTTCTAATAATTTAGCTAAACCCCTTTATTGACAATTCCGAGAGCACGTATAGAACAGTGTACATACGGGTCATATTGATCGCCCATTCATTGTGAGTGGGTAGGAGATTTAGCCCGTATAACCACTCTGATCTCTCCGGTCCATGCCAAATACTTCAATGTCCTGAGTTCAGAGAAAGGTCTTGTTTGTTCACTTCATTAGAAACCAATATGCTGTAACGCATTAGCAGCTGTTATTGGATTTTGATTAGCAAGAGCCAAGGTTCCTGTGTCCCATATTTCAAAAGGTGAACATTAAAGTTGCTGCCAGATGTATTTTTGCCATGTGGAATGTGTTGCTGTGAGAGTGAACATCTGCTGCGCTTTGTAGGGAAAAATTAACAAAATAATTAATGTGAAGATTAGAGCAAACATTCCCTAACAAGGGAATTTCCAGGTGAGCGTGCCCCACTATGAGCTGACTGTGGTGGAAATGAAGTCAGGCACTGCGGGAGACAAACAACTACTATTAACTGTCCGCGGGACTTGCACTATACTTTCCTTAAAATGTTCATTATTAAGTAGCCCAACTGGCTATTGATGGGTCGAAATTTAAAAAAATGCACAGTATGTCAGTCGAGTGGTTGATTCTGGAGAAGCAGCAAGAGTTAGAAAGATTGTGTAGAAGCAGCAGCGATAGGCAGTAATGAATTACTGACATGTAAGGGACTCTCTGTGATTCTGTGATCCCAGTGAGGTACCGGGGCTCAAACAGAATGTGGCTCAAAGATAGGGCTACCCCACTGTGGTCCCGAGTCTTTGACCAACACTACCTGTGGGTGTGGCTCCCTCGTAAGAGATTGTGGAATTGACCTTACAGATCGTATGGTAAATATGGAGGAGAAAGGCCATTCAGTCTCTCCTAGAAAGAGTCTAAAATCTCCCCACTGCAACATCCAATTGTTTCTTAAATAATTCCATGTGTTCACCTCCAATGCTGCACCCAGATGTCCCTTCCATATATTGATCACTCTGTGTGAAAAATAACTTCTTGATATCAGTCCTAAATTTGCCTTTGAGTCTGTGTTCTCTTGCAACACTCTCACAGTAATGTTCCATACTGTTTATCATTATACACAATTAATTTTCCAGATCTGTCTTTTCCATACAATTTATTATCTTATCCAGCGTTTCCCCACACCTCAGATGTTTGAGGTAGCACGTAAGAGACTTATGGCAAAGATAATGGCACGATTAATCAAGGCACATGGATAAAGAGATGGTTGGAGAGTGAAAAGCAAAGGGTACAGGGCAAAAGGAAGTTTGTCAGACTGGAAAGATATAGTAAGTGGTGTAACACAAGGATCTGTGTTGGGGCTGCTCCCACAGACTTTGTCCATAAATAATCTGGATTAAGAAATTGAAGGAACAATTTCAAAATTTGCTGATGACGCCAAGTTGGGGGAGTACAGTGAATTGTGATGAAGATTGTGAAAGACTGCAGTAGGGCGTAGATGGATTGACAGATAAGTAAGTGTCACATGTAGTTCAATGTAGAAAGTGTGAATTAATAGATTTTGTAAGTAAGGATCGGGAAAGTGAACAGAGGGACCTTGTTGTGCAGATACACAGTTCATTAAAAGTGGCAGTGCAAGTAGTAAAAGGCCGTAACAAAAGGCAGACGGGGATCCTTGGTTTTATATCTCGAGGCACAGAATACTAAAGGAGGTCATGGTAAACCTGCACAAGACCTTAGGCCATAGTTGGAGTGTTGGAGCCTCAGGATGGATGTGTGGCATAGCTAGGGTTGATCCTGGCATCCTCCGAAATTATAGACTAATCTCCAGGACACTGGAACCCAGGAGAAAAATCATATGGGCAATAAAAAAACTTTTTTTCAAAATTTTCTTTGAGCACTTTTGTCTATTAGTTATAAAAATATCAGACAATAGAAAAAGACCTGTTTGACAGTCAAGAATCATCCAATGGGGTGGTGAAGAGTCTATTGCTTTCCGGTTGGTGTGGGAAGGCGATGCACTGCGAGTTTGGACATGTTGGGCGGACAGATATGCTTTTTTATTATTTGCCAATCCTGCCAGAAGGATTGAGCCAATCATGGACTTATGAATCCTGGTTTCAATCAGCAGCCAGAAGGCCCCTTTCTCTGAGGCCTGAAGTGCAGTTGCAGGCCTGATGTGAACACATTTACACCCCTTCCTTAAGCATACAGCCTACCCAGGGATGGGACTGCATCGGAGGTGCCTCTTGGCCAAGTTAATGTCCTGGGACGAGAAACACCAATGCTCTCGGGCCATTGCAGGGGCAACCAAACTTCGGATGCACTGCTCCCGTCCAGTACCCTCTCCTCAGACCTCCTAACCCCGACCTTTTTAATGCTTTGGCTCCGTCAGAGGCCTACAACAAATTCCATCTTTACCTCATCGGGACTCTTCTGTCCCCCTGTAAACTTCTCCTGCTGTAGCGGTTGTCACTGCCGCTTCTTCCTCCTCCTCCCTCTTGTTGGCGGAGATATACTGGGTGCTTGCCCTACATAGGTAATGAACCTCAACCCAGGGAATTGAATTGGGGCCAGAAAGGGATCAGGGTGATGAGTAGATGTCCTACCCCTCCACTTCTTTGGCAGGAGGAGGAAAATCCAGTCCATACTCTATTGATTCTATTGCTTGGTTCATTGCTTTACCCCAAAGGGCTGTGAATGCTGAGTCTTTGAGTATATTCAAGGCTGAGCTAGATAGACTTTTGGACTCTAGGGGAATCAAGGGATATGGGGATCAGGCGGGAAAGTGGAGTTGAGGTCGAAGATCAGCCATGATCTTATTGAATGGCGGAGAAGGCTTGAAGGTCCCTCAAACAGCAGTGAGGTAATGACCAGATAATCTGTTTTAGTGATGTTAGTTGCAGGATAAATGTTAGCCAGGACACCCGGGAGAACTCCCTGCTCTTCTGTCCACCTGAGAGGACAGACGGGGCCTCAGTTTAACGTCTCATCCGAAAGACATCTTAAACCGAGGCCCTGTCTGCCTTCTCAGATGGACGTAAAAAAATCCCATAGCACTATTTCGAAGAAGAGCAGGGGAGATCTCCATGGTGTCCTAGCCAATATTTATCCATCAACCAAACATCACTAAAAAAAAATCACCTGATCATTATCACATTGCTGTTTGTGGGAGCCTGGCGTGCACATATTGGCTGCCACGTTTCCTATATTGCAAGAACGACTACACATAAAAAGTGCTTAACTGGCTGTAGGCTGCTCTGGGATATCCTGAGGTCGTGAAAGGTGCTATATAAATGCAAGGTCTTTCTTTCTTGATTAAGTGGTGTTCGTTTTTGGGACCGACCAGATGTGGGCTGCAGAGTCTTTTCCAGTCCTGTACTTTCCAATGTTCCTATTTTAACCCATTTAACATAAACGGGCTAAGACTTCTATTAAAACAATATGCAGAGGAATATCATGTGAATGCATTAAGTGCTTGTTTATTATGGTGGCCATCAATATTTTTGGTTCATATCTTCTGCCACATCACTCGCCCAACTAAAGATGATTCATGAGTATGTATGACAGTTGACACTCTGTATTACTGAGTAGGGTTGAAAAGCTACTAAAGCAATTTTGGTGCTTAATGTCTAGGTTAAAAATGACACAAAATGAAGACGATTCATATTAAGGGCAAGAGCTGTTCATCCAATGATGCAAAATATTGCAGTTCAGATTTTATATAGTCCTTTAAGGGACACGAGCCTCGCTGATTTTTTTAATGGATATTACTTTAACACGAGCGGTAACCAATTTAAAATTAACACTGATTGGAAAACCTAGATGAAAGGGATATTATTCAGACAAACTAATTTCTTTCTGCTCTTTTTTCCCCTGAATACAGAAAACTTCATTGTACTCGGAACTACATCCACCTGAATCTGTTTTTCTCTTTCATCTTGCGGGCAATATCTGTTTTACTAAAGGATGATGCACTGTATTCAGAACATAGTTCTGGTCAGTGCAATGAAGCAGCACTGGTAAGTTGCAAGAATTCATTGTTAGATTCATTTAAGCACAATGTATCTCATCAAGTAATATGCCCACAGATTACTAACAAAAAGAATGATCAGAGGACTGTTCCTCTTAATAAAACTTGTATTGATATGGCACCTAATCACATCAAAATGCATCCAAGAACTTCAGGTACAATGGATTACTTTGAAATGCAATGACTTGTGTAAACATGGTCTATACCATATAGTGAACCTATAGCACTATATTGGAATGGTTTAGTAAGTTAATAACCATAAAATTTTGTTCTGAGTCTTTCCAGGTGGATATTTAACTTTTTTAAATCAGCTTGAACAAAAAGCGCTTCTAGGAACCAGTGGGGGCTCAGATATCCATGCTGTGCTGAGATAAACCATAATGCACCCCTCTGGCTATGTGAGGCTGCATCAGTGATGTTAGTTCTTGGCTAGCCCATTCTCCACGCAACCCCCAATAACCCAGGCACGTCCCCCAACCCCCCCAGTTTGGGAACACCTGGTGTAGGCAAACGCAGCCACCAAACATACACGCAGCAAGGTCCCACGAACAGCAACGAGATGGCTGAATGGTTCATCTGTTTTTTTTGCTGGTGTAGGTTGAAGGAGAAATGTTGGGGACCTGCTGGCTCTTCTTCAAATCATGCCATGAGATCAACTGAACAGATATGATTTAACAACTCAGCTGAAAGACGGAAAGATAAGGCCAGAACAAAGGCAAACAGAATTGTTGATTTTGTATCTAGAGGCATCTGGATTTTTGCTAGCCAAGGGACATGGAGCCAAGGCGGGTGGATGGAGTTAAGATAGAGATCAGCCATGATCTCATTGAATGGTGGAACAGGCTCGAGGGGCTGAATGGCCTACTCCTGTTCCTATAAATGATTAGTATGAGCTATGTAATTACAATTCAGTGGAGAGGATGATCTATATAACTCACTAAAGACTGTCACACAGCATTATATAAAACCATCTAACCATATAAGTATGAACAATATCACTTGTTGGCAACTCGGATGTATGCAAATTTTAGTTTTACTAAAAAAAATCCTATCTCATGATTTATTTAAATAATAAATAATCGTATGGTGTCGAGGTTTGAATACATCCAAGTTACCTACAGATAATTTCTTCTCAAGCTTGCATCCCAGTTGGCTCCTGTCTTCATGTATCAGATTAAACCTCACTGCCCCAGCTTCAAACCCATATATTAAACTTGTCAAAATGGGAATAGGGCTAATCCAGATTATTTAATGTAAGTAAAACCTTCTTAGTTTGACAGGTGTAACTTGGCTTTGTAGATTCTTATTGCCTGGTCCTTTTGTCTGCCAGCCTTCTTCCTCTGGATTCAGTTTTCAAGCCCTGGTGTCTCTCACAATCTCCAAGCTTCAGTTTATTGTCTGGCCTTTAGTTCCACTTGATATTGGTTCCACTGTGTAGGCAAAGTCATTCTTTTGAATATTCATTCTTAGGATATGGGCATCACTAGCAAGGCCGGCATTTATTGACCATCCCTAGTTAGCATTAAGAAGGTGGTGGTGGGCTGCCTTCTTGAACCGCTGCAGTCCGTGTGGTGAAGGTACTCCCACAGTGCTGTTAGGGAGGGAGTTCAAGGATTTTGACCCAGCGACGATGAAGGAACGCTGATACATGTCCAAGTCAGGATGGTGTGTGACCTGGAGGGGAACATGGAGATGATGGTGTTCCCATGCACCTGCTGCCCTTATGCTTCTAGGTGGTGGAGGTCACAGGTCTAGGAGGTGTTGCTGAAGAAGCCTTGGCGAGTTGCTGCAGTGCATCCTATAGATGGTATACAGCGTTAAAGGGTCATTGTACAGACACTAAGAGCGTGGAGGGTGAATTTCCACATTCTCCCGCTGCACCTCCGTAACCGCAGCGCAGAAATGGGGTTTTCCGCCACACATCCGCCAAGGTTACAGTGGCGGAGCGGCAGAAGGTCCGAGGGGACCCTCCTCCAATACCACTACCATTCTGACCACAATGGATTGAGAGTGGCAGCAAGACAGAATCTGGGAGAGTCAAAGGTAAACGAGGTTGGAAAGCAAGCCCAGTGAGCAAAGCTGGTGACCAAGAGGAGCCAGAAATCTGAGCTCCATAAAAGCGACACATGCTGCTTAGCATAGCTGAAACCGTTCTGTGTTACACAGGTGGTGCATCTACACTGACTAACATATCTAAGCATCGGCTGTGTTTTTATAAATTTGCAGAGGTAAGTTTACTTTTTTACAAGATTCTTTTGGTTTGTTTTATCTGGCAAGCTGATGTCGCATGGAAGCTGGCTTTACTGCGTTCCCACTTTCCCATTACGCAAAATCTTCTTATCTTACTTCTTATTTGCTTTTATAGAGTCACAGCCTAAGTTAATGTCATTTGATTACGCTGGGCTTGGAATTCCAAGTTGAGTTCTTACTTTCTGGTCCCCTGTCCTTTAATGGTCACAAACTACATGGGCATTTAAATATGCACCAAGTGTTTGAGATCAGCCAGTGGGGTTTATGCAATGTTCAATTCAAAACCAAAATGAGCAGTAACCTTTAGAGAGTGATAACTGAAAAATGACAAGTCACTCCACTCACAGGCAAAGGTCATAAAGAAATGTATACACAGTTTTAGTGTAATGTCTTTGTGATTAATTAATATTGTTTTAAAGTAACAGTAAACCTCCCACAAAAAGGATCCTGATCATCCCAGAGGTTACTGCTTCTTCGATAAATAATTTAACAAGGTGAATAGTTGTCTAGTGCACTCCGAACCGAGTCAGTCATATCTCTCTGTCGATCAGCTGGAGTGTTAGCTGCAGCAGTGAGCCTGACATGTCTGTCACTGAACTGCACTTTAGCAGTGCAATGGGATTAAAACCAAAGACGTTTACCGTTCGGAAGCAGGCCATTTGGCCAATTGTGACTGTGCTGACTCTTTGCTAGAGTAATCCAAACCAAATCCCGCTGCCCCACTCTCTCTCCATAGCCCTGTATGCCCCTCTCCTTCAGACAGTTATTCACAGTTCCCTTAGGAGATGCACTGGTTCCTGCCTCAATCACTGCCTGTGGCAAAGCATGTCATGATTCAACTAATCTCTGTGTAAGAAATCGTGGTGATTTTCCGGCGCTACGGGTGCCATTTTGTGACAAAAATGGTGTCCACGCCACGCACGTACACTTCTGGTGCGTGCCGCGGCGGACGCCATCATGGTGAAGGCAGTAGGGCGGGTGTTAGAAGTGTGCGCCGGAAGTATGTTGAGCGCGCAGATCGTGACATCAGTCAGCAGGAAATGCTGATTTGATGCCAGTGCTGCCATTTTCATCCTCCACACTGGAGCGAACGCCCTGTCTTAACCTCGCACAGCTGAACATGTGTTCACCGGCAGCAAGGACCCCACCAGTGTTATTTAAAGGAATCATCAACTGCTCTCAAGTTAGTTGCTGATTAATTTCTACTGGTTATATGTAAGTTTGTGGAAGTGTTCGGAGCTTTCTAGAGTTGTTTAAAGTTGGTGAGGTGACAGGGAGTGGTGCTGTAAGTGGAGAAGGCCTTGGTTCTGAATTCAGGGGTTCTGGTCAGACCACTTGCTCTCAGTCATGGGTGCTCTAGTTGTCATCTCCCTTGGCCTGCAGCATGACAGGGAGATGGAGCAGAGGCCGCGAAGAAGAGGACAAGCTGCTCGCAGAGGGAGAGAGGAGGGGGAGAAGCGCGCTCAGCACAAGGCCTGACCCACCTAGGGTCTTCCGAGAACAATTCTCTTACCTCAGCCTGAGCCGGGAGCAGTGTGTGAGGCGTCTGCGCTTTACAAAGGAGGTGCTCACAGAACTCTGCCACCTCTTGCAACCAGACCTGCAGCCTCTCTCCAGGGCAAGGACAGCACTGCCAATGGCTGTGAAGGTGACCGTGGCCCTGAATTTGCTCACGTCGGGATCCTTCCAGGCTGGAGCAGGCAACATCTGTAACATCTCTCAGTTCGCCATCCACTGCTGCATGAGAGAGGTGACAGATGCTCTTTATGCCAGGAGAGGAGACTTCATTGTCTTCTGTCTGACCAGAGAGAAGCAGGCGGAGCGTGCACGTGGCATTGCCAGGATAGGAGTTTTCCCCATGGTGCAGGGCACCATCGACTGCATGCACGAGGCTTTCCGGACACTGCATCTAAATGCTGAGATGTACCGCAACAGCATTTTGTTGTGCATACCCATCAGCGTTCTTCTGTAGGCCGCCCCACTGAAGTCCTCATCTGAGTCCTCTCTGCAGCAGAACTCGTGTGCGACCTCGCCTTCTGGGGAGCTGGCACCTGAGCTACCCTTTCCCCCTGCCCTGGCTGTAGCCCAATTGTGGGATCACCACATGCAGATCCCACCTCTAAGCTACCCTCAAAACTCCTCGCCGTGCCAGTATCTGAGCTGGTGGCTGCAAGTGTCAGATCGAGTGAGGGTGTTTCTTCTTCGTCATCATGCTCCACTCCCTCTTCTTCTTCAAACACTGGCTGGGCAGGTTGGACTTCTTGGGTCTCTGAAATGAAAAAGGCCCAAGGGTAGGGTTGTGATGAGGGGTGGGGGGAAAGCAAGAGGTTCTTGCTTACACCATGTGCAGATTGTAAATCAGGAGAGATTGTGGGATGAGGGGGAAGTGGGATGTGAGAAGGAGGATAACATATGTGGATACCGGCATCTTGTACTCTTTCAGCCCCGCCGCTGGCCACGGGCTCAGCCATTCCCCACCCAAGAATTTCCAGCACCGTGTCCTCCAAGGGGGTGAGGTGATACAGGCAAGTCTGTTCCCCACCGGTTAGGTTCTGCTGGCTCCAGTTATGCACCACCTTTCCCTGCAAGAGAAAAGGAAGTGTGTCAGTGAGTGTGGTGCAATGTGTTTGGGTGATGTGCCTCTCATGGTTGAATAGTTGGCAGTGTGTGCAAGCTGTGAGATATGGGTGTGAGGCTTGCAGCAGAGGTAAGTGTGTGAGAGTGTGGTGAAGCTATAAATGTGAGGTATGAGTCGTGATTGGTAGAGATTGTTGGTAAGTGAGTGACGGGAGTGTGGTGCATTGCGCAGTGTGTGAGGCTAATGATGCAGTTGGTGAGATATGGCATTTGAAGATGAATTCACTGACTTTGACCGCTTGTATGAGTTCACTAAACTTCTTCCTGCACTGCAGCCAGGTCCTTGGAGCAGCATTACTGGCATTCATCACAGTGGCTATCTGCTCCCATTGCACTTTTGTCTGTTGCCTGGAGGGCCCCCTGGCCCCCTGTGGAAACAGCAACTCTCTCCTCAAATTGACCGCCTGCAACAAGGCCTCCAGTGCTGCATCGAGGAATCTTGGTGCTCGCTCTCTCCCCTGTTGTGCCATCGTTCATATATTTTTTCCACGGTCTTCCTCAGCCAGTCCAATGATCTGCTGCAGGCAGAATGTACCTCCCCTTTAAGAGGTGCAGACTGCCTTTAAGCAGTGCAGTCTAGTTTTAATTGGTGCTAGCCTCGCATGAGCTTGGGCCCCCTGCTGGGCGTTCAGCCACTCAGCAGCTCGTTCAGCACTGGGCTGAACGCCATAATCATGCAAAGTTTGCATGCTGCCTGCAGTCCTCTGAACAAGCACGGGTTGCTAGCGCATCAATTCAATTCAATTCAATTTTATTTGTCATATATGCAGCAGACGTGTGTACTGCACAATGAAATGTTGATTTTTACGAGTCCTCCCAACATTGGAATAAATATGGCATAACAATGATAAAAATACTAATAGAAATACAGTAATAATAAATAAAACAACAATAATAAATAATAATAAATTATACATTCATGAGTCTTATGGCCTGGGGGTAGAAGCTGTTTCGAAACCTGCTGGTACGAGACCGTATGCTTCGGTATCTCTTACTGGACGGGAGCAGGGCGAAGAGGTTGTGGCTGGGGTGGCTTGTGTCTTTAATGATTCTCAGGGCCTTCCCCCGGCACCTCTCGGGGTAGATATCCTGGACAGCAGGTAGTTTAATTCCTATAGTATGTTGTGCAGCTTTCACCACCATCTGTAGAGCCTTTTGGTCTGTGGCGGTGCAGTTGCCATACCAGGTAGTGATGCAGCCGGACAGGATACTCTCGATGGTGCACCGGTAGAAGTTGGTGAGAATCTGGTGGGCCATTCCAAAATTTAAAAATCACGGTCCTTGTGCCTGTTTTCGAGGACAAATGAATGTCTAGACCAAAATGCCTGAAAGGGGAGAAATAAGAGGTGACGTGACAGGGTGACAGAAAGGGGAGAAGACTGGAGAGAAGGACCAAAGAGGGACCAAGAGAAGAAAAAATAGGAAGATATGAGTAATGGGCTCAGGCTAAGATTCAAGGAAATAATGCATAATTTGCAACAAACATATATTCCTCTAGGGCATAAAAACCCAAAAGGAAAAGTGATCCAATCATGGCTAACAAAAGAAATTAAAGCTAGTATTAAGTCAAAGGAGGAAGCTTATAAAGTTACCAGAAAAAGCAGTCAGCCTGAGGATTGGAATCTTTTTAGAAATCAGCAAAGGGGGACCACAAAATTGATAAAGAAAGGGAAAATGGAATGAGCACAAACTAGCGAAAAATATAAAAACGGATTGTGAAAGCTTCTATAGGTATGTGAAAAGGAAAAGACTGGTGAAGGTAAATGTAGGTCCTTTACAGTCAGAGGGAGAGAGAAAACGGGGAACTACAGACCTGTTTGCCTCACATCAGTAGCTGGGAAAATGCTAGAATCTATTATAAAGGATGCAATAACTGGGCAATTAGAAACTAATAGTAAGATTAGGCAGAGTCAACATGGATTTATGAAAGGGAAATCCTGTTTGACAAATCTATTGGAGTTCTTTGAGGGTGTAACTAATGGAGTAGACAAAGGGGAACCGGTAGATGTGGTGTATCTGGATTTTCAGAAGGCCTTCGATAAGGTCCCACACAAGAGGTTGGTGAACAAAATTAGGGCACATGGAATTGGGGGTAATATACTAGCATGGATTGAGAATTGGTTAACAGACAGAAAACAAAGAGTTGGGAAAAACGGGTCTTTTTCAGGATGGCAGGCTGTGACTAGTGGGGTACCGCAAGGATCGGTGCTTGGGCCCCAGCTATTCACAATCTATATCAATGATTTGGATGAGGGGGCTAAATGTAATATTTCCAAATTTGCCGATGATACAAAGTTGGTGGCAGTGTCAGTTGTGAAGAGGATGTGAAGAGGCTTCAAGGGGATCTCGACAGGCTCAGTGAGTGGGCGAGAACATGGCAGATGAAATATAACGTGGATAAATGTGAAGTTATCCTCTTTGGTAGAAAAAACAGAAAGGCAGAGTATTTCCTAAATGGTGAAAGATTGGGGAATACAGATGCTCAAAGGGACCTGGGTGTCCTTGTACATGAGTCACTGAAAGTGAATGTGCAGGTGCAGCAAGCCATTAGGAAGGCAAATGGTATGCTGACCTTCATTACAAGAGGATTTGAGTACAGGAGTAAAGAAGTCTTACTCCAATTATATAGGGCCTTGGTGAGACCACACCTGGAGTACTGTGTACAATTTTGGTCAATTATATAGGGCCTTGGTGAGGCCACACCTGGAGTACTGTGTACAACTGTGTACAATTTTGGATATACTTGCCATAGAGGGAGTGCAACGAAGGTTCACGAGATTGATTCCTGGGATGGCGGGACTGTCGTATGAGAAGAGATTGAGTAAACTAGGCCTGTATTCTCTTGAATTCAGAAGAATGAGAGGGGATCTCATTGAAGCATACAAAATTATTACAGGGCTTGATAGGATGGATGCTGGGAGAATGTTTCCCTTTGCTGGGGAGTCTAGAATCAGGGGCACGGCCTCAGGATAAAGGGTAGGCCATTCAGGACTGAGATGAGAAGAAATTTCTTCACACAGAGGGTGGTGAATCTTTGGAATTCTCTACCCCAGAGGGCTGTGGAGGCTCAGTCATTGGGTATATTCAAAACAGAAGTCGATAGATTTCTGACTAGTAAGGGCATCAAGGGATATGGCGATAGGGCCGGTGAATGGAGTTGAGGCAGAAGATCAGCCATGATCTCATTGAATGGCAGAGCAGGTTTGAGGGGCCGAATGGCCTACTCCTGCTCCTATTTCTTATGTTCTTATGTTCTTATGTCTGGAATGGCAGCCAAAATGCGCACATGAATGGACACAGAGGGAATTTGCGTTGCATAGGCATGGCAGAAATTAGGAGAGACATGTTTCAATCATAAACAGAGGAGATGATTTGAGAGAGTCCAAAGTCTAAGCTTCTGTGATGGGATGAAATTGACTTGTAGTCAGGGTAGAGTCAACTTGGGTGAATCAGTGGAGCTAGTTGTGGAGAGGGAGTGAATCCAGGAACCTGTTTGAGGGGCAGATTATCAGTGGGTGCATTGTTGGAGGTTGTCCAGTGTGAAATTGGGCACTGAGGAGGAGTGGAGAGTTGACCATGAGCCAGAAGAGGTTGCTCCAGGGGTTCAGCAGAGGTGCATGGTGGCCTCGGTGTTAGAGGGGCACACCAGTGGATCCAGTGGACCAGCAGAGCAGCAAGGAGTGAAACCCAAGGACCTAGAGCAGTGAAGCTCAGGGAGTCAGCGGACAATGAAAGATAAATCCACAGAATCTGTGCAGGTGAGGGCGCTGGTTGGAGGCACCCAAGATCAGAAGCAGCAGCAGGAGTTTGAGGAAACGGTGCAAACCAGCCCAATGAGGGAAGAAGGAGGAGTTCTGAAGGATGAGTGGAGTCAGCAGCCGTGGGAAACAAGCGAAAAGCAGCAAAGCAAGAATCATTGGGCAGCAAGGGAGCGGCATCCAGATAAGAGTCAAATAACGTGCCTTAATTGCATTGTTGCCATTAAATCAAGAATATTTTACTTCTATGGTTGATGATTCCAAATTAAGGTTTATGATTAGAGATATTTCATTAAAAAAGTAGCTTTACATGTGGCTGGGCTGAGCAGACATTTCTGCCCATCAGCTGCCTATTCGTGGGATGATGGTGACAATAAGAAATTAGAGCTATGAGGAGAGACTCGAAATACTGAGACTTTTCCAGTGAAGCAGAGAAGGCTGAGGAAATTTAACAGAGGTTTTTCAAATGATGAAGGCTTTGATGGATGAAAAGGGCAAGTCTATTCCTCTGGCTGGAGAGTCAACGACGAGGGGGCCATCCACCTTCACCTCCATCAGCAAGTGCGAGGACTTCATGGACTTCTTAATCACTAAGATTGAGACCATCCGTTCAGCTGCCTCTGCCGCTTCCCCCCCCACTTCCCCTAGCCCACCAAGCCAAACTTCCCCCAAGGTACCCCCCCTACCTCACCCACCCTAGCCCTGAACTCACATCGTTCCCTAGTATCTCCCCTCATTCCTGCTCCAAACTCATCTTGTCCATAAGACCCACCTCCTGCTCCCTCGACCCTATTCCCACCAAACTGCTAACCACCCAACTTCACTTCCTGTCCCCATGTCAGCCGATATTATTAATGGTTCTCTCTCCTCGGGTACTGTCCCCCTCCCCTTGAAATCTGCTGTCAGCACCCCCTCCTCAAAAAATCCAGCCTTGTCCCTTCTCTCCGTGCAAACTACGACCCCATCTTACCGCCAACTCCATGTTTGAACCCCTACAATCAGGTTTCCGCCCCTGCCAAAGCACTGAAGCAGCTCTTATCAGAGTTACAAATGACATCCTGTGACTGTGATCATGGTAAACTATCCCGCCTTCTCCTTCTCGACCTGTCTGCATCCTTTGACACAGTTGACCACTCCATCACCGTCCAACACCTCGCCACCGTCGTCCAGCTGGGTGGGACTGCACTCGCCTGGTTTCATTCTTATCTATTCAGTCGTAGCCAGAGAATCACCTGCAATGGCTTCCCTGCACCGCTACCTCTGGTGTCCCTCAAGGATCTATCTTTGACCCCCTCCTATTTCGCACCTACTTACTGCCCCTCACACTTCCACATGAATGCTGACAACTCCCAGCTGTACTTCACTACCACCTCTCTCAACCCTTTCACTGTCGCTGATTTGTTACACTGCTTGCCTGACATACAGTCCTAGATGAGCAGAAATTTCCTCCGACTAAATATTGGGAAGACCTAAACTATTGTCTTCGGTCCCCATCACAAACTCTGTTCCGTAGCCACTGACTCCATCCCTCTCCCTGGTCACTGTCTGAGGCTGGACCAGCCCGTTCTCTACCTTGGTGTCCTATTTGAACCTGAGATGAGCTTCTGTCCCCATATTCACTCCTTCACCAAGACCACCTACTTCCACCTCCGTAACATCACCCATCTCTGCCCCTGCCTCAGTGCATCTGCTGCTGAAACCCTCATCCATGCCTTTGTTACCTTTAGACATGACATTTAAAAAAATTTGTTTATGGGATGTAGGCATTGCTGGCAAGGCCAGCATTTATTGCCCATTCCTAATTGCCCTTGAGAATTATAGAATCATAGAATCATAGAAAGTTACAGCACGGAAGGAGGCCATTTCGGCCCATAATGTCCGCGCCGGCCAACAAAGAGCTGTCCAGCCTAACCCCCCTTCCCAGCTCTTGGTCCGTAGCCCTGCAGGTTAGAGCATCCCAAGTGCACATCCAAGTACTTTTTAAATGTGGTTAGGGTTCCTGCCTCTACCACCCTTTCAGGCAGTGAGTTCCAGACCCCCCACAACCCACTGGGTGAAGAAATTCCCCATAAATCCCCTCTGAACCTTCCACCAATTACTTTAAATCTGTGCCCCCTGGTTTTTGACCCCTCTGCTAAAGAAATAGGTCCTTTCTATCCACTTTATCTATGACCCTCATAATTTTATACACCTCAATAGGTCTCCCCTCAGCCTCCTCTGTTCCAAGGAAAACAGACCCAGCCTATCCAGTCTTTCCTCATAGCTAAGATTCTCTACTCCCGGCAACATCCTTGTAAATCTCCTCTGTACCCTCTCTAGTGCAATCACATCTTCCCTGTAATGTGGTGATCAGAACTGCACGCAGTACTCTAGCTGAGGCCTAATTAGTGTTTTATACAGTTGAAGCATAACCCCCCTGCGCTTGTATTCTGTTCCACGACTAATAAAGGCAAGCATTCCGTATGTCTTATTAACCACCTTATCTACCTGGCCTGCTACCTTCAGGGATCTGTGGACATGCAATCCAAGGTCCTTTTGTTCCTCTACACTACTCAGTGTCCTACCATTTAATGTATATTCCCTTTCCTGGAGTTTAGAAGAATGAGAGGGGATCTCATTGAAACTTATAAAATTCTGACAGGACTGGACAGACTAAATGCAGGAAGGATGTTCCCGATGGTCGGGGAGTCCAGAACCAGGGGTCACAGTCTAAGGATAAGGGGTAAGCCATTTAGGACAGAAATGAGGAGGAATTTCTTCACCCAGAGAGTGGTGAACCTGTGGAATTCTCTACCACAGAAGGCAGTAGAGGCCAATACATTAAATATATTCAAGAAGGAGTTGGATATATTTCTTAACGCTAAAGGGATCAAGGGATATGGGGAGAAAGCAGGTACCGGGTACTGAACTTGGATGATCAGCCATGATCGCATTGAATGGCGGAGCAGGCTCGAGGGGCCGAATGGCCTACTCCTGCTCCTATCTTCTATGTTTCTGTTTCCTTGTTAGCCCTCCCCAAATGCATTACCTCACACTTCTCCAGATTGAATTCCATTTGCCACTGTTCTGCCCACCTGACCAATTTATTGATATCTTCCTGCAGTCTACAATTTCCTTCTTCAGTATCAACCACACAGCCGATTTTAGTATCATCTGCAAACTTCTTAATCATACCCCCTATATTCAAGTCTAGATCATTGATATATACCACAAAAAACAAGGGACCTAGTACTGAGCCCTGCGGAACCCCACAGGAAACAGCCTTCCAGTCACAAAAACACCCATCAACCATTACCCTCTGCTTCCTGTCTCTGAGCCAGTTTTGAATCCAACTTGACACTTTGCCCTGGATCCCATGGGCTTTTAACTTTGTGACCAGTCTGCCATGTGGAAACTTATCAAAAGCCTTGCTAAAGTCCATATATACTACATCAAACGTACTATCCTCATCTACCCTCCTTGTTACCTCCTCAAAAAATTCAATCAAGTGTGTCAGACACGACCTTCCCTTAACAAATCCGTGCTGACTATCCTTGATGAATCCATGTCATAGAAACATAGAAACATAGAAGATAGGAGCAGGAGTAGGCCATTCGGCCCCTCGAGCCTGCTCCGCCATTCAATGCGATCATGGCTGATCATCCAAGTTCAGTACCCGGTACCTGCTTTCTCCCCATACCCCTTGATCCATTTAGCCTTAAGAAATATATCTAACTCCTTCTTGAATATATTTAATGAATTGGCCTCTACTGCCTTCTCTGGTAGAGAATTCCACAGGTTCACCACTCTCTCGGTGAAGAAATTCCTCCTCATTTCTGTCCTAAAAGACCTACCCCTTATCCTTAGACTGTGACCCCTGGTTCTGGATTCCCCGTCCATCGCAAACATCCTCCCTGCATCTAGCCTGTCCAGTCTTGCCAGAATTTTATAAGTTTCAATGAGATCCCCTCTCATTCTTCTAAACTCCAGCGAGTACAAGCCCAATCGACCCAATCTCTCCTCATACGTCATTCCTGCCATTCCAGGTATCAGCCTGGTGAATCTTCGCTGAACTCCTTCCATGGCAAGAATATCCTTCCTCAGATAAGGCGACCAAAACTGCACACAATACTCAAGATGTGGTCTCACCAAGGCCCTCTACAACTGTAGCAAGACATCCTTGTTCCTGTACTCAAACCCTCTCGCTATGAAGGCCAACATACCATTTGCCTTCTTAACCGCCTGCTGCACCTGCATGCTTACCTTCAGCGACTGGTGCACAAGGACACCCAGGTCTCATTGCACTTCCCCTTCTCCCAATCTATTGCCATTCAGATAATAATCTGCCTTCCTGTTTTTGACACCAAAGTGGATAACCTCACATTTATCCATGTTATATTGCATCTGCCATGCTTCTGCCCAATCACCCAACTTGTCCAAATCATCCTGTAGTTTCTTGGCATCCTCCTCACAGCACACACGTCCACCCAGCTTTGTGTCATCTGCAAATTTGAAGATATTACATCTAGTTCCCTTGTCTAGATCATTAATATATATTGTGAATAGCTGGGGTCCAAGGACCGATCCCTGCGGTACCCCACTAGTCACTGCCTGCCACTCGGAAAAAGACCAGTTTATTCCAACTCTTTGCTTTCTATCTGCCAACTAGGTCTCTATCCAAGTCAATACCTTGCCCCCGATCCCATGTGCCTTAACTTTACACGCTAATCTCTTATGTGGGACCTTATCGAAAGCCTTCTGAAAGTCCAAATACACCACATCCACTGGTTCTCCCTTATCTATTTTACTAGTTACATCCTAAAAAATTTCCAGTAGATTAGTCAAGCACGATTTACCTTTTGTAAATCCATGTTGACTTTGTCCGATCCTGTCACTGTTTTCCAAGTGATCTGCTATTACATCATTTATAATGGACTCTAGCATTTTCCCCACTACCGATGTCAGGCTTACCGGTCTGTAATTCCCCGTTTTCTCTCTACCACCTTTTTTGAATAGTGGGGTAACATTAGCTACCCTCCAATCCATGGGTACTGTTCCAGATTCCATCGAATGTTGGAAGATGATCAGCAATGCATCTACTATTTCTAGGGCCACTTCCTTAAGTACCCTAGGATGTAGATTATCAGGTCCTGGGGATTTATCGGCCTTCAATCCCATCAATTTCCCTAACACCATTTCCCTTCAAATACTGATTTCTTTCAGTTCCTCCCTTTCATCAGACCCTATGTTCCCCGACATTTCTGGGAGGTTATTTGTGTCCTCCTTTGTGAAGACAGAACCAAAATATGTATTTAATTGGCCTGCCATTTCTTTGTTCCTCATTATAAATTCCCCTGATTCTGACTGCAAGGGACTTATGCTTGACTTCACCAATCTTTTTCTCTTCACATATCTATAAAAGCTTTTACAGTCAGTTTTTATGTTCCCTGAAAGCTTACTCTCATTCTATTTTCCCTTTCTTAATTAATCCCTTCGTCCTCCTTTGTTGAATCCTAAACTGCTCCCAATCCTCTGGATTACTGCTTTTTCTGGCCAATTTATATGTCCTCTCCTTGGATCTTATGCTATCCCTAATTTCCCTCGTTAGCCACGGTTGAGTCACCTTTTTTGTTTTATTTTTATGCCAAACTGGGATGAACAAATTCTGTAGTTCATCCATGCGGTCTTTGAATGTTTGCCATTGCCTATCCACTGTTAACCCTTTGAGTGACATTCCCCAATCAATCCTACCCAACTCGCACCTCATATCATCGTAGTTTCCTTTATTTAAATTCAGGACCCTAGTCTCTGAGTCAACTACTTCACTCTCCATCTTAATGAAGAATTTGATCATATTATGATCGCTCTGACCCAAGGGGCCTCGCACAACAAGATTGCTAATTAATCCTTTCTCATTACATAATACCAATCTAAGATGGCTTGATCTCTGGCTGGTTCCTCGACATATTGGTCCAGGAAACCATCCTGTAAACACTCCAGGAATTCCTCCTCCACAGTATTGTTACTAATTTGGTTAGCCCAATCTATATGTAGATTAAAGTCACCCATGATGACTGCTGTGCCCTTTTTGCACGCTTCTCTAATTTCCCTTTTAATGCCATCCCCAACCTCCGCATTACTGTTTGGAGGTCTATATACCACTCCCACTAACGTTTTCTGCCCCTTGGTATTTCTCAGTTCTACCCATACAGATTCCACATCATCAGAGGTAACATCCTTCCTTACAATTGTGTTAATCCCTTCTTTAACCAGTAATGCTACCCCACCTCCCTTTCCTTTTTGCCTATCTTTCCTGAATATTGAATACCCCTGGATGTTGAGTTCCCAGCCTTCGCCACCCTGGAGCCATATTTCAGTAATCCCAATCAAATCATATTCGTTTACCTCTATTTGCGCAGCTAATTCATCCACCTTATTACGAATGCTCCTCGCATTAAGACACAAAGCCTTCAGGCTTGTTTTTTTAACGCTCTTAGACCTATTAGAATTATTATTTACTGTGGCCATGTTTGATTTAAACCGTTGATTTCTCTGACTGCCACTTTTGTTTTTGTCTTTCTAAATGAAGATTTATCCTGTCCTTCAGAATTCTTTCCAATAATTTTCCCACCACCGAGGTTAGGCTGACTGGCCTGTAAATACTCGGTCTATCCTTTTCTCCCTTTTTAAACAAGGGTACCACATTAGCAGCCCTCCAGTCCTCCGGCACCACACCTGAAGCCAGAGAGGATTGAAAAATAATGGTCAGGGCCTCTTTTGCTTCGCTTAACATCCTGGGATACATTTCATCTGGGCTTGGGGATTTATCCACTTTTAAAGCTGCTAAACCTCTTAATACTTCCTCTCACTATGTTTTTTCATCTAATATTTCACACTCCTCCACCCGATAGCAATGTCTGCTTCACCCCTCTCCTTTGTGAAAACAGATGCAAAGTATTCATTAAGAACCCTACTGTAACGTCCGTGTGTAATTGAGACACGGACTGCAGGAGTTGGTTATAACAGGTGTTTACTGAATGGAGACAAAACTGGAACTACTATACAAAGTTACTACACAGGCTTATATACCGGGGTGGTCACTATTATGTCCGTGTATAATTGAGACACGGACTGCAGGAGTTGATTATAACAAGTCTTTACTGAATGGAGACAACCTGGAAACTGAAACTACAGAAGCCTGCTAGGGCCTTTTATACAGGGGTGGTCACTGCCAGTACAGCAGTCTGAGACCAGTTATTCCCTTAAAGGTACATACACAACAATTCCTCCCCTTTTAGATAAACAGTACATAACATTCATTTAACAACTAAATAATAACTAATTACAATTACAATTACGGTTGCTAGATACATTGGTTGAAGTTAAGCAATTATAAGTTCAGTCTTTGAGGAGGCTTCCTGATTCTGTCTGGATAACGCCTCTTTGGGATATCAGGTTCTTCTGGCAAGGTTGAGTCGGGATCAATGTCGTTGTTTGGTTCGTCTGCTTCCAATATCACCGATTCTGCGGTAGATGCAATTGGTACTTCGGTTTCATCGCCAGGTGTATCAGATCGTGGTGTGGAGTTGACGTTTTCCAGTGACTCTAGAATCTGGTCAGCATGGCGTCTTACAATGCTCTCTCCAACGTCCACGGTATACATTAGAGGTCCTTGCCGTGCACAGATCGTTCCTGGCTGCCATTTCTCTGTGCGGTAGTCCCGGGCCAAAACTGGTTGACCTATCTTAAAACTCCTGGTCGGCCTTTCATTCATATTCTGAAACTGCCTGTTCTCCACATCTCCTCTGACGTTTGGCTTAACCAAATCCAAGCGGCATCGTAGTCTTCGATTGAAGAACATCAAGACTGGAGTTTGGTTGGTAACCGCATGTGTCGCATTCCGGTAGGCAAACAAGAAGTTATCCACCTTGTGTTGTAGGGGTATATCTTCATTACACATTGCCTTGATAACCTTCTTGAATGTTTGAACAAACCTCTCGGCCAATCCATTAGTGGCTGGATGATATGGGGCGGATGTGTAATGCTTAACACCATTGTTCTTTAAGAAACTCCGGAATTCTTCAGACACAAACTGTGGTCCATTGTCAGAGCAAATCTGTTCAGGCAGCCCATTCCTGGCGAATATGGTTCGTAAGACGGTGATAGTTTTTTCTGTGGTGGTTGAGGACATTTTTATTACCTCTGGCCACTTTGAATGTGCATCCACCGCAATTAAAAACATCGAGTCCATAAAGGGACCAGCAAAATCAATGTGCACCCTTTGCCATGGAGATGAGGGCCACTCCCATGGATGTAGAGGGGCTTGTGGTGGGGCGTTTTGGACCTTCTGGCATCCTGCACAGCTCTTGGTCATCTCTTCGATTTCTCTATCGATTCCCGGCCACCACACAAACGCTCTGGCTAAGTTCTTCATTTCTCCCCTCCCAGATGACCCTCATGAAGCTCATTGAGCACTCTATCCTTCAATTTGGGTGGAATTACTACTCTGGATCCACACATCAAAGTTCCTCTGCACACTGACAGCTGTTCTCTTCTCGGCGAGAATGCTGGCAACAGTGGTTCGCCATGTGCTGGCCATCCCTTCAGCGTTAAATCATAGACCCAGGAGAGTGTCGGGTCATTTCGTGTTTCCTTTTCTATGTTTGCATTCGTCACAGGGAGACATTCGACTATAGTCGACTGGAATAACTCCACTGGATCCACTGCCAGTTCTTCTTCCACCGTCGGCAACGGTAGGCGCGACAATCCATCAGCATTCCCATGCTGTTTAGTTCCTTTGTACTCGATGTCATATTGGTGTGCCCCTAGGAAAAGGGACCACCTCTGTAGCCGTTGTGCCGTCATTATCGGTACGCCCTTCTGAGGGTTGAAAATGGAGACGAGAGGTTGATGATCAGTTAGTAGAGTAAATTTCTGACCGTGCAGGTAGTGATTGAACTTCTTCACCCCCCACACCAGGCTGAGGGCCTCTCTGTCAATCTGGGCGTAGTTACGCTCGGCTGAAGTTAACGAGCGTGACGCAAAAGCTATCGGCCTCTCTGAACCATCAAGGAATTTATATGACAGTACCGCCCCAATGCCGTAGGGAGACGCATCACACGCCAGTCTTATCGGTCGTGATGGGTTGTAGTGAGCCAATACTTCTCTTGAAGTGATTAGATCCTTACTCTTCTGAAAGGCCCGCTTACATTCATCGCTCCATTTCCATGCTACTCCCGTTCATAGTAGGGCGTTCAGTGGATGCAGAATTGTGGACAAATTCGGCAAAAACTTATGGTAGTAATTCACCAATCCGAGGAATGACCTCAGTTGCGACACATTTTCAGGCGCTGGAGCCTTAACTACCACTTCAATTTTGTCAGGGGACTTATGCAACCCCTCTTCATCAATCACGTGGCCACAATACGATATCTGTTTCTTAAAAAACTTGCACTTGGGGCGATTGGCTCGTAGCCCATGTTCACATAGTCTAGTGAGCACCTGCTCTAGGTTGGCAAGGTGTTCACTGTCATCTTCACCTGTCACTAGGATGTCGTCCAAGTAACACTGAGTCCCCGGAATCCCTTGCAGGACTTGTTCCATCGCTCTTTGCCATATCGCCGGAGCTGATGCTACTCCGAATACCAGTCGATTATACTGGTAAAGACCTTTGTGAGTGTTTATCGTGAGATACTTCCTAGAGGATTCTTCAACCTCCATCTGCAAATATGCTTGTGCTAGGTCAATTTTTGGAAAACGCTTCCCTCCAGATAGTGAGGCGAAGATATCTTCTATCCTTGGAAGAGGATATTGTACTGTGTGAAGGACTGGGTTCACCGTCACCTTGAAATCCCCACAGATGCGAACCTTCCTTGGCTCCTCAGACTTATTGTTTAACGTTTTCTTCATGACAGGAACGATGGGTGTCGCCCACTCGCTCCAGTCTACCTTAGATAACACACCTGCATTCTCCAGATTCTCCAGCTCTGCCTCGACGGCTGGGAGAATTGCATATGGTACCGGTCTTGCTTTGAAAAACTTGGGAATTGCATTCTCCTCTATTTTTATCGAGGCGGTTACGCCTTTAAGAGTGCCTAGTTCTTGTTGAAATACCTCTTTGGCGTCAGCTAAGATTGTTGACAATCGTCCAGGAGTGACGTTGTCATCCTTTTTACCAGCCACCGTCAGTGCCTGAATGGAGTGCCAGTCTAAACTTATCTTTCTGATCCATTCACGTCCCAATAACGGTGGTCCTCCATCTTGCAGAATGTAGAGATACAATTTCCGTATTTTCTTGCTGTTGTATTCGACAGGCACCCTTATTTTTCCTCTGGGGTATACTTTTCGCCCCGTATACATCCTCAAGACAATGGATGTCTCTCTCAAGGGTATGTGTGAGAATAGCCGCTCGTAGTCTCGTCGATTCATGACGGTTAGCGCTGATCCTGTATCCAATTCCATTTTGACTTGGGACCCTGCTATCGTGAGGGTGACCCAAATGGTTCGGTGATCCTCTTTTGCGATTACGTTGTGAAGTTTGAGACAGCTTAGTCTCTTGTTCCCGGATTCACTATCGCTCATCTGGTCTTCAGAACTACTGTCCGTCATCTTTTATACTTTCCTGTACGGTTCCTTAGTAGCCTTTTTGTTGTCGTTGGTCTTCTTCCCAGACCTGCAAACTCGTGCAATGTGTCCCATCTTTCCGCATTGCCTGCATATTTTGTCCTTGGACCAGCAGTCCTTCTGGTCATGGTTTGTTCTGCCGCAGCAATAACATTTTGCAAATCCCCATGTCATTTCGTGGGTGCCGTATTCCTGTGGCTTTTGTTGTATTTCCGCAGCTCCCCTTGCTGCTGCTTCGTACGATACTGCCACGTTGAAAGCCTTATCTAGCGTCAGCTCTTTCTCTGAGAGTAACCTCTTCTGGGTTCCTTCACTCAGGAGTCCACAGACAAATTTGTCCCGTAAGGTATCTGCCAGTCCTGCTCCGAACTGGCAGTGCTTTGATAGCTTGCGTAGTTCCGTAAGGTAATCAGCATTGCTCTCATTTTTATGCTGATTTCTCCTGTGGAATTTAAATCTTTCTGCTATCAGCAGCGGTGTAGGATTTAGGTGTTCCTGTAGGATAGCAACAATTTCGTTAAAACTCTTCGGCCTAGAAATTGGGTTTTGGCTTAGCCAGGGCTTTAGCGCCGGAAGTTAGTGCCGGCGCTAAGTCCCCCTGCGCGCGCCAAAAATTCAGTAGCGCCGCGCCCAAACGGCTGCCGGCGCTACTGAAGGGTCTTAGCGCCTGGAAAAGGGCGCTAACTGCCGTTTAGCGCCGCAATTCCGGCGCTGCGGCACCCGATGCGGTGCGGCAGGCTGGGGAAGTGCAGGCCTCCTCCTTCCGTTAAGGAGGAGCTGCCTGCACCCGGCCGCGGCCCGCGCAAATCTGTTTAATAATGAGCCCGGCACCTCGGACAAGTGCCGGGCTTGCATCTGTTCCGGGGGGGGGGGGGGAGAAGTCCGGGGAGGGAGCTGCGGGCAGGCGGCCGGCGGGAAAGCGGCCGGCCGCCGCGGGGCCTTTAATGCGCCGGCGCAAACACATGTTGGACTCTGTTGCCAGAGTCTTAGTTGCGGCTGCCACGGGCGAGGCGGCCGCAACTGAATTTCGGCGCTGGGGCCCGTCGGCATGGCAACCGGGATGCTGCGCACACCGATGACGTCATCGGTGCCGGCGCAGCGCTACCGGTGCAACGCCGCTTTAGGGCCCCAGGGAATTTTACAACTGGCCATAACTCTGCCGCTAGTCCCTCTAGCGCCTCAAAAGCGGCGCTAAGGCTAGTGAATTTCTAGGCCTTCGCCTTCGGTTTGGCTGGAGTAATCAGGTCCCGCAATAGGCCGTACGTTCTTGCGCCCATTAAATTTAGCAATACCGATGCCTTTTTCTCATCGGCTATTTCGTTTGCCTCGCAATATACCTCGACTCTTTCCACATACGTGGTCCAGTCTTCTATTGCATTATCGAAGGCAGTGATATAGCCAGTCTTTGGCATCTTGAAAATCTAAGATGGCGCCTCCCGTGCTTTTCCTTCGTCCCCGATGGATCAAAATGGCGCCTCCCGCGCTTTTCCTTCTTCCCCGCTGAGTTAAGATGGCGCCTCCCGCGCTTTCCCGCCGCTGCCGCTGCTGCCAACGCTGTTGCTGGCGATTATATTTATTTTACTATCCTGTAATGGCGACGCCCTATGGTCTTCGCGCCTCCCCGATCGCTGCTGCAAACGCCGCTCTCCGCGGTATTTTTATTTTTCTATCGCGCTTCAATATTTGCTCCGTTAATTGAAGAACCGTTCCCGTCGTGGAGCGGACCCTCTGGGACACATCCCTCCCTCTTCTTAGGTCCGAATGCTGCCCGGCTTCGAAGCACCGGCCGCGCCCTGTGTGCTCCACCCTCTCTCTCTCTCTTTGCTTCTCGACTCGCTGCCCGGCCCCCTTGCAGAGCCACCCGATCGAGCTCTAGCCCGCCGCAGCCCAGGAAGGATCAGTGCACTACCTGCCACCAGCCCGATTAGCTGGGAGACCACAGACTGGAGAACCAAGCCTGGCTCTTGACAGTCTCTCCTGCAACTTTTCAATTCGGTTATTTGGAGGGCGGTTGCCCACGGTCGACTCCCGTTTCTCGAGTTTCTTAGGATTATTTTTTTTTCTTTCTTCTGGCTTCGACCTTCAATAACGTCGTCTGAGGTGCTGCCGAGTTGCAGGTAAGTTTGTTTCTTACTCGTCGCCAGTATTATGTCCGTGTATAGTTGAGACACGGACTGCAGGAGTTGATTATAACAAGGCTTTACTGAATGGAGACAACCTGGAAACTGAAACTACAGAAGCCTGCTAGGGCCTTTTATACAGGGGTGGTCACTGCCGGTACTGCAGCCTGAGACCAGTTATTCCCTTAAAGGTACATACACAACAGTCACTACTGGTACTGCAGTATGCAGGGGCTGCAGAATATAGTTCCTTCTTCAAAGTACATACACTACAATTCCTCCCCTTTTAGCTAAACAGTACATAACATTCGATTAATAATTAAATAACATATTTACAATTACGGTTGCTATATACATTAGCTGAAGTTAAGCAATTATAAATTCAGTCTTTGAGGAGGCTTCCTGATTCTGTCCAGATAACGCCTCTTTGGGGTATCAGGTTCTTCTGGCAAAGTTGATTCGGGATCAACGTCGTTGTTTGGTTCGTCTGCTTCCAATATCACCGATTCTGAGGTAGATGCAATTGGTACTTCGGTTTCATCACCAGGTGTATCGGATCGTGGTGTGGATTTGACATTTTCCAGTGACTCTAGAATCTGGTCAGCATGGTGTCTTACAAGGCTCTCTCCAACGTCCACGGTATACATTAGAGGTCCTTGCCATGTGCAAATCGTTCCTGGCTGCCATTTCTCTGTGCGGTAGTCCCGGGCCAAAACTGGTTGACCTATCTTTCCGCATTGCCTGCATGTTTTGTCCTTGGACCAGCAGTACTTCTGGTCATGGGTTGTTCTGCCGCAGCGATAAAATTTTTCAAATCCCCGTGTCATTTCATGGGTGCCGTATTCCTGTGGCTTTTGCTGTATTTCCGCAGCTCCCCTTGCTGCTGCTTCGTACGATACTGCCACGCTGAAAGCCTTATCTAGCGTCAGCTCTTTCTCTGAGAGTAACCTCTCCTGGGTTCCTTCACTCAGGAGTCCACAGACAAATTTGTCCCGTAGGGTATCTGCCAGTCCTGCTCCGAACTGGCAGTGCTTTGATAGCTTGCATAGTTCCGTAAGGTAATCAGCATTGCTCTCATCTTTATGCTGATTTCTCTTGTGGAATTTAAATCTTTCTGCTATCGGCAGCGGTGTAGGATTTAGGTGTTCCTGTAGGATATCAACAATTTCGTTAAAACTCTTCGCCATCGGTTTGACTGGAGTGATCAGGTTCCGCAATAGGCCGTACGTTCTTGCGCCCATTAAGTTTAGTAGTACCGATGCCTTTTTCTCATCGGCTACTTCATTTGCCTTGCAATATACTTCGACTCTTTCCACATACGTGGTCCAGTCTTCTATTACATTATCGAAGGCAGTGATATTGCCAGTCTTCGGCATCTTGGAGATCTAAGATGGCGCCTCCCGCGCTTTGCCTTCTTCCCCGATTGAACAAAATGGTGCCTCCCACGCTTTGCCTTCTTCCCTGCTGGATTAAGATGATGCCTCCCGCGCTTTCTGTC
The DNA here is from genome assembly GCF_052327205.1 of Somniosus microcephalus. Classification (NCBI taxonomy): domain Eukaryota; kingdom Metazoa; phylum Chordata; class Chondrichthyes; order Squaliformes; family Somniosidae; genus Somniosus; species Somniosus microcephalus. The sequence continues at coordinate 42,237,897 of NC_140991.1, read as the reverse complement.
TTTTCCGCTGCTGCTAGCGCTGTTGCTGGCGTTTTTATGCCTTGATGGCGACGCCCTATGGTCTTCGCGCATTTCCCCCCCGCGCTGCTGCCAACGCCGCTCTCTGCGGTCCCCGTGGCAAACTGCAGCTCCTCGCAGCTTTCTGCGCTTCTAATTTCTTTTATTTTAATTACTGTTCCCGTCGTCAGAGCAGACCCTATGGGACACTTTCCTCCCTCTTCTCGGGTCTGTACGCTGCCCGGCTTCGTAGCACCGGCCGCGCCCTGTGTGCTCCACCCTCTCTCTCTCTCTCCTCTTCCTGACAACGCTGCTCGGCCCCGTTGAAAAGCCACCCGATCGAGCTCTAGCCCGCCACAGCCCAGGAAGGATCAGTGTACTACCTGCCACCAGCCCGATTAGCTGGAACACCATAGACTGGATAACCAAGCCCAGCTCTCGACAGCCTCTCCTGCAAATCTTCGAATTCGATGAATCAGAGGGCGGTTGCCCACGGTCGACGCCCGTTTCTTCTGTTTGTTTTTCTTTTCGGATCTGTTCGTCGCCAGTGTAACGTCCGTGTGTAATTGAGACACGGACTGCAGGAGTTGGTTATAACAGGTGTTTACTGAATGGAGACAAAACTGGAACTACTATACAAAGTTACTACACAGGCTTATATACTGGGGTGGTCACTCCTGGCACTGCAGTATACAGGGACTGCAGAATATAGTTCCTTCTTCAAAGTACATACACTACACCTACCAACGTCTCCCGCCTCCGCACACAGATTACCCTAATTATCTCTAATAGGCCCTACCGTTTCTTTAGTTATCCTCTTACTCTTAATATATTTATAAAACAAGGTGGTGGTGAGCTGCCTTCTTGAACCGCTGCAGTCCGTGTGGTGAAGGTACTCCCACAGTGCTGTTAGGTAGGGAGTTCCAGGATTTTGACCCAGTGACGATGAAGGATCGGCAATATACTTCTAAGTCAAGATGGTGTGTGACTTGGAGGGGAAGTTGGAGGTGGTGGTGTTGCCATGCGCCTGCTGCCTTTGTCCTTCTAGGTGGAAGAGGTCACGGGTTTGGGAGGTGCTGCCGAAGAAGCCTTGGCGAGTTGCTGCAGTGCATCTTGTAGATGGTACACAATGCAGCCACGGTACGCCGGTGGTGGAGGGAGTGAATGTTTAAGGTGGTGAATGGGGTGCCAATCAAACGGGCTGCTTTGTCTGGATGGTGTCGAGCTTCTTGAGTGTTGTTGGAGCTGCACTCATCCAGGCAAGTGGAGAGTATTCCATCACACTCCTTGCTTGTGCCTTGTAGATGGTGGAAAGGCTTTGGGGAGTCAGGAGGTGAGACACTCACCACAGAATACAGAGCCTCTGACCTGCTCTTGTTGCCACAGTATTTATGTGGCTGGTCCAGTTAAGTTTCTGGTCAATGGTGACTATTCCAATGCTGTCCTGGCTGGCCTCCCATCTTCTACCCTCCATAAAATTGAACTTATCCAAAACTCGGCTGTCCGTGTCCTAACTCGCACTCAGTCCCGTTCACCCATCACCCCTGTGCTCACTGACTTACAATGGTTCCCGGTCCGGCAATGCCATGATTTTAAAATTCTCATCCTTGTTTTCAAATCCCTCCGTGAGCTTGGCCCTCCTTATCTCTGTAACCTCCTCCAGCCCTACAACCCTCTGGGATCTCTGCGCTCCTCCAATTCTGACTTCTTGCACATCCCCAATTTTAATATCCTATGTGCCTTCAACTGCCTGGGCCCTAAGCTCTGGAATTCCTTCCCTAAGCCTCTCCACCTCTCTACCTCTCTCTCTCTCTCTCTCTCTTCCTTTAAGACACTCCTTAAAACCTACCTCTTAGACCAAGCTTTTGGCCAACTGTCCTAATATTTCCTTATGTGGCACAGTGTCAAATCTTGAATGATAATATAAGAGTATATATTACATATAGTTCGGCCACAGCATACAGTTCTGGTCACCACATTACAGGAAAGATGTGATTGCACTAGAGAGGGTATAGAGGAGATTTACCAGGATGTTGTCAGGATAGGAGAATTTTAGCTATGAGCAAAGATTGGATAGGCTGTGGTTGTTTTCTGTGGAACAGAGGAGGTAGAGGGGAGACTCGATTGAGGTGTATAAAATTATGAGGGACCTATATAGAGTGGATAGGAAGGACCTATTTCCCTTAGCAGAGAGGTCAATAACCAGAGGGTATAGATTTAAAGTAATTGGTAGAAGGATTACAGGGGAGTTGAGGAGAACTTTTGTCACCCAGAGGGTGGTGAGGGTCTGGAACTCACTGCCTGAAAGGGTGGTAGAGGCAGAGACCCTCATCACATTTAAAAAGTACTTGGATATGCACTTGAAATGCCATAACCTACAGGGCTACGGACTATGAACTGGAAAGTGGGATTAGGCTGGGATTAGGGTAGATAGCTCTTTTTTGGATGGCACAGACACGATGGGCCGAAGGGCCTCCTTCTGTGTCATAAATTTATTTGATTCTATGATTCTATAACACTCCTGTGAAGTGCCTTGTGATGTTTTACTACGTTAAAGCATCAAATAAATGAAAGTTATTGTTGGTGCTGGTAGTCTGTAGTGGTTCAATTCAAAGATATTATTGTCTTTGTTGTGGTACAGATATAAGAGACAAAACTGATTCCAAATATCGGGAATTAAAGTTACGAGAACAGTTTAAAGTGATTGATCTTATGTTCTTTGAAAAAGAGACTTCAAAGTGACATGAATTGAAGAGTTCAAGATTATAAAGAAAATTGACAAACCATTTACTATCCAGATAAATTGTTTATTGTGGTGAAGTGTGTAAATATCAAGGACCCATGTTAAAAGTTGGGTTGAGATGTGTTAAATATGATGGACTTGTTGGTCATAAAAAGGCTGATGATTTAACTTCTTCATTCCTGCCAACATTGTTCAGTTGATGAACGGTGGAACTAGACTGGCTAGTCAACAAGTCAATAGTTAGAATTTACAACTTCATGTAGAGGAGTTGAGATGTGCATGTAGGAATTCTCCCTTTGGGACTGCCTCTGGCTATAAAGCCTCTTTGCAGACAGCAGTCACTCTGTTGGCAAGGTTCATGATCCTTAGTAACATTGGAAAGTATGCACTGTCCTGCATTTTCCATGCTATTTTTAACTAACATGTTTACACGGCCTCTTCTTTTGATCACAGCTGAGCTCCATTCCTCTCTTTGTTTCGTTCCAGGTTGGCTGCAAAGCTATCTTGGTATTCTTCCAGTACTTCATCGTTGCCAACTTCTACTGGCTGCTAGTGGAAGGTTTGTACCTGCACACGCTCCTCATGGTTTTTTTCTCTGAAAATAAGTACTTTGTTCTCTACATGCTGATTGGCTGGGGTAAGCCTTTTTTTTGATGATCAGAAAACGTTATTAACAGATTTCAGATAAAATCCAACTGAACTTATTTTGGCTTTAATGGACAGGATGTTTTCCGCAGGTATCCCAACGCTCTTCACAATTATCTGGACTATTACGAGAATCTATTTAGAAGACATTGAGTGAGTATGAACAGTATTAGAGGAATAAATCTTTGATTAATGACGGTTTTCTAGTTGAGGCATTTCACTAACATAAAACCTTCATTTGGTCTGAGCAAAATGTTGCATGGATAGACAAAAATGCTTCTCTCTCTTTTTTTGATTTTCTATCTTCTGGGGATATTATCTGGTTTATTTCTCCATTTTTTGGGTCTTTTTTATCGTAATTTCTTCATCCTCTAGGCCTGACACCTGGGGGGTGGGGGAGAGGGGGCAGAGAGGAAGGGGTGTTGGTGCACTACCTCTCCCAGACAAATGTCACTGCCCCTTGTAGCTGGCCTTCTAGAGAAAGAAAGAGTTGCATTTATATAGTGCCTTTCACAGCCACAGGACATCCCAAAGCGTTTTATCACCAATGAAGTACTTTTTAAAGTGTGGTCACTGTCGTAATGTGGAAAACGCGGCAGCCAATTTACAAACAGCAATGAGATAATGACCAGATAATCTGTTTTAGTGATGTTGGTTGAGGGATAAATATTGGCCAGGTCAGCGGGGAGAACTCCACTGCTCTTCTTCGAAATAGTGCCATGGGATCTTTTATGTCCACCTCAGAGGGCGGACGGGGCCTCGATTTAACGTCTCATCCGAAAGCCAACACCTCTGAAAGTGCAGCACCTCCCCCATACTGCACTGGAGTGTCAGCCTAGATTTGGCAATTCTAACCCTACTCGCTCAGCAGAGACCTGGCGGGTGAGCAGTTAAAATCACCCTGGCTCTTACCTGTCTGAAAGCCGCCATGATCGCAACATCTGCAATTTTAACCTGCTCTCCTGAGCAGGCAGCAAGGACAAGCGCTCAGAACCAGCAGGGTCCTTCTTTACATATGCATGTTGCGGCCCAACGACATCATTGCGACCCGACTGTAATTTTAACTCAGGCCTGAGCGGGGAATCCACCTGGAGTTAAAATCGGGGCCTTTCTGGCGTGAGGCTTGAGCCCACAACCTTCTGACTCAGAGGCGAGTGTTCCACCAGTGAGGCACAGCTGAGCTCCATTCCTCTCTTTGTTTTGTTCTAGGTTGGCTGTAAAACTAGCTTGGTATTCTTCCAGTTCTTCATCATGACCCTCTAGTCCCTAGAGGCACTAGGGATTCCTCTGGGGGGTGGGGGCTGGGGGGAGGGGGGTGAAACCGAAGCCTCTGCTCGGCCCTCACTCAATGTGCCCATGTTGGGAACTGAACAGAAGGAGACTTGAAATAAAAACAGAAAATGCTGGAAATACTCAGGCAGCATCTGTGGCGAGAGAAACAGAGTTATCGTTTCAGGTCTGTGACCCTTCGTCAGAACTGGAAAAAGTTAGAGACGTAACAGGTTCTAAGGAAGTACAGAGGTGGGGAAAGGGGGGAGGGAGGGGAGGTAAGAACAAAAGGGAAGGTCTGTAATAGGGTGGAAGGCAGGAGAGATGAAATGACAAAAGGGATGATGGTGCGAGGCAAAAGGGGGTAGTAATGCAACAATAAAAGAAACAAAAGATGGGTCTAGAGGAGCTGAAAATGACAAAAGCAGAATCGTTACCAGTAACTGCTGTCCGATAAACGAGAGTAGTGGTTATGATCTGAAATTATTGAACTCTATTTTGAGTCCGGAAGGCTGTAAAGTGCCTAATCGAAAGATAAGGTGCTGTTCCTCGAGCTTCCGTTGAGCTCGAACCTTTTTCTGTTTGTCAAATGATGAAATTCCCTATGACCCAGCCAATGAATGATGAAGTGAATTAAGTTATACTAATGCGGTCTATCTATTGTATATAAAAGTTTTTAGACTATCCATCAAACTTTAGGCTCAACACTTCAAATTGTCCAAAATTACGAAAGAGAAAGGTCAATGGCAGGAACCTGGAACTTGATGGGAGAAACGTGCAGGTTGCCCTGAGGCCAGAAGTTGACAGGCACTTGGCAATCTGCAAGCTGCTCTCACCGCAGTAATTGAACTCTGCGTAGGCCTTGTGCTTGTGCTTATTTACAGCTGTGCCTCGGCAGTGGAATAATACATTGTGTGTGTTACACGGTGTCATGGCTCCTGCCATTATAAAACAGCGTAAGATCCAACTGACTGCGAGTGACACAACCGTTAGTCAGAATAAAAATGTATAAAAAAAATCAGCCGGCAATCTCACTCAAGCTGGTCAAACGCAAAGTCGGGTGAGGCCTGCTGCTAAGTTGGTACCATAATAGGCCATCCCTGTCTGCTAAGTTAGGAATGCTCCCTTTTTAAAATTTTATTAGCTGTTACAGTCATGGTGTAGGGAGCCAATCTAAAGACGTTTCTATTCTGACTGTTACCTTAGCTAGAAAACTCTCTGGCAGCTGGATTCATTTCTGCTTCCATTAATTGGCCAAATGTCATTCATGTAGGTGGCAGCTGGCATCATTTCCAATTGCAGCAATTGCACGGAAATATGAAAGTGGACAGGTGGACAATAATAGTGATCATTTTCAGGCTTCACTAAGAATAGACAGTTTCACAGAAACTGTAATTAAATGCCACCATAAAAACTTTGCAGTAACTTTTATATCAGCAACACCTAGACAAAGGGCCAAAGGCAACACTCTTAAAGGTATTTGGCACAAGAGGGGATAAATCAAGGAGCAATAGTTGGAGGATGTCAAGCTGGGCTTTTCAACCCAACATCTATCTGGGACAGTGGATTCCTTCATCTTCTCTCTTAGCTTGATTCGACCCGAGGTCCCAGAGGTGAAACCTCAGCTTGATGCTTTTAGGGACGGGGTGGGGGTAATTTTCACATTCACTGCCTGAGCCGTGATCCGACAGAGGGGATCGCCCATGCGTTGAAAGTGCAAATTACCCCCAGGGTGTTTCTGGACTGATAAAAGGGTTAAACAAAGTATTAGGTTGGCTTTTCAGTTGGGTAATGCAGCAGGTCCAAGAATCTGTACAGTTTTGATTCATAAGAAATGCTATAGTTTATCTTTTAATATAAATTTATAGCTTGGCTCAGGCACTAGAATGTTTAGCGGTTTTCCTCTTAGCTTGAGAGCCATCAGCAAATCATAATGGGGAGGGGGGAGAGAGAGAGAGGGTCAGGGTTGACTTCTGCCAGAATCAGAAGTGAAGTCGGCCGAGCAACCATGGTGCCCGCCTGAAGCCAGTGTCAGGAGGCCCGAACCAGGTATGGGCCTCGTTTGAACGTAGGTGGCAAGCTGCAGGCACCACATGCTTCACCGCAGCTCGCCAGTTGAGCCGACCAGCAGCTCCGGCCTCGGGAGGAAGAGGAGTAGGGGAGTCACGGAGAGGAGCGAGTGCGGGCCCCAGCCATTTTATGGAGCAACTGGACCCACAGAACAAAAAAGAGAGTTTGGGGGCCCTTTTAAGGACCTTTGGTTAGGCTGCTCACCACTTGGTATAAATGGGCAGAGCGTGAACGGTGCTCTCTCTGTCCATTTGTACTTCTCCGTGGTGGTGGAGGACATTTTGGTGTCCTACAATGGCATAGGATCCCAACTTGCATATTTAACCAGCCTCCCATCTGGTACAAGTGGTCCTTCTGTTTGCTCATTTACAGGCCTGCTTGAAAATCAGGTGGGCCTTGGGCGTCCATGGGGCAGCCGAGGTGTCCCCCCACCCCCCCCCCTCAACCTACAATTGTCAACTGATGGCTGCCCATTTTCCAGGCAAGAAACAGGCAGCTAGCAGTTGAAAATGGCCCTTGGTATCTGTCTGAGCATGGCACATATTAATGACAAACGTACAGTAGCTCTGTTAGCTGCATTGCTGAAAAGAAGTTATTTGATTCCTAAAGCAAATGAGGCAGATACTAAAATGATATCCTATGTGACTGTGACAATGGTAAACTGTCCCTCCTTGTCCTTCTTGACCTGCCTGCAGCCTTTGACGTGGTTGACCACTCCATCCTCCTCCAATGCCTTTCTACCATTGTCCAGCTGGGTGGGACTGAGCTCGCCTGGTTCCATTTTTATCTATCAAGTTGTAGCCAGGAATCACTTGCAATGGCTTCTCTTCCTGCTCCCGCACCATTACCTCTAGAGTCCCCCAAGGATCGATCCTTGACCCCCTCCTATTTCTCATCTACATACTGCCCCTCACAATTCCACATGTGTTACGTCCGTGTATAATAAGAAACGAACTGCGGAGAATGGTACAATAGGTGTTTACTCGACGTGGCTCAGACAGCAACTGATCTGTACAGCTTACTACTCTGGGCTGTTCCTGGGACTAGGGACAGGGTCACTGGCAAGGCTTGTGAAGCTAAGCTAGAACCAGGCCTGGTTAGTACCTGGAGGGGTGACTGTCAGGGAAGACCAGGTGCAGAAGGTCATGGAAGGAGCCACAAGGAGGAGGGGCGGCGGGTGAGAAGGTCACGGAAAGAGGAGCGGCTGGTGAGCAAGCCCGGGCGTTGGGCTGAAGATTGTCGGACAGGAGGAATGGTGGAAATGGAATGGCGGCGCGCACCGACGCAGCGGCTTTGCTTCTCCCAGTTATGGGAGCTTGCAAGATCACATTTCATTGTTCATGTACTTGTGCAATGACAATAAAGTTGAATTATTATTATTAATAATTATTAGGTGTGGTCACTGCCGGTACTACAGTATACATGAGCTGTAAAAGATAGTTCCCCACTTAAAGGTATATACATTACAATTCCTCCCCTTTTAGATTAACAGTACCATAACACTCATTTAACAATTAAATATCAAACTAATTACAATTAACACTTTTAACATGCAACATTAGCTGAAAATAGTCTATTTATATATTCAGTCTTTGGGGAGGCTTCCTGATCCTTTCTGGATAGCGCCTTTCCCGAGTGTCTTGCTCTTGGTGCGGAGGCGATTCTGGCCCCCTGTCGTCGGTTGGTTCATCAGCTTCCGATGCTACTGTTTCTGGGGTAGATGCGACCTGTACATCGGGTTCATCGCCAGGTACGTATAGGCGAGGCATGGGGTTGACTTGTTCCTGTGACTCTAGGATCTGGTCAGCATGGCGTCTCACGATGCTCTCCCCAATGTCCACTGTGTACATTAGTGGGCCCTGCTGTGTGCATATCGTTCCTGGCTGCCATTTTTCTGTTCGGTAGTCGCGGGCCAAGACTGGTTGCCCTACATTGAAGCTCCTTGTTGGCTTCTCATGGATGTGCTGGAATTGCTTACTTGCAACATCTCTTCGTACGTTTGGTCTGAGCAAATCCAGGCGAGATCTTAACCTTCGGTTAAAGAACATCATGGCTGGGGCCTGGTTGGTGACTGCATGTGTCGCATTCCGGTAGGCGAACAGGAAATTGTCCACCTTGTGCTGCAGCGGAATGTTGTCATTGTACATAGCCTTTATTGCCTTCTTAAAGGTTTGTACGAACCTCTCAGCCAATCCATTTGTGGCTGGATGATACGGGGCGGATGTGTAATGCCTTACCCCATTCTTTTTCAAGAACCTCCGGAACTCTTCGGACACAAACTGTGGTCCGTTGTCGGAGCAAATCTGTTCTGGCAAGCCATTCCTGGCAAAAATGGTCCGTAGGACTGCAATAGTTTTCTCCGTGGTGGTGGAGGACATTTTGATGACCTCAGGCCATTTCGAGTGCGCATCCACAGCTATTAAAAACATTGAGTCCATGAATGGACCAGCAAAATCAATATGCACCCGTTGCCATGGAGATGAGGGCCACTCCCATGGGTGTAGAGGGGCCTGTGGTGGTGCATTTTGGACTCTCTGGCATCCTGAGCAGCTCTTGGTCAGGTCCTCGATTTGTTTATCGATTCCCGGCCACCACACATAAGCCCTGGCTAGGCTTTTCATTTTTACCCCTCCCAGATGACCCTCATGAAGCTCATTGAGCACTCTATCCCTTAGCTTGGGTGGAATTACCACTCTGGATCCACACATCAAGGTCCCCCGGCACACTGACAGCTGTTCTCTCCTTGCCGAGAATGCTGGCAACAGTGAGTCGCCATGTGCTGGCAATCCCTTCACCGTCAAATCATATACCCGAGACAGTGTCGGGTCATTTCGGGTTTCCTTTTCGATACAAGCGTTAGTTACCGGTAGGTATTCAACTATAGTCGAATGGAATAGAAACATAGAAACATAGAAGATAGGAGCAGGAGTAGGCCATTCGGCCCTTCGAGCCTGCTCCGCCATTCAACAAGATCATGGCTGATCATCCAAACCCTAGCACCCGGTCCCTACACCGACAGCCATCCCACCCAAGCCCTATCCCCGTAACCCCACGTATTTAATCCCCCCTAACACTAAGGGCCAATTTTTATCATGGCCAATCAACCTAACCCGCACATCTTTGGACTGTGGGAGGAAACCAGAGCACCCGGAGGAAACCCACGCAAACACGGGGAGAATGTGCAAACTCCACACAGACAGTCACCCGAGGCCGGATTTGAACCCGGGTCCCTGGTGCTGTGAGGCAACAGTGCTAACCACTATGCCACCGTGCTGCCATATTTCGACAGGATCCACTGCTGGTGCTTCCTCCGCAGTAGGCAGTGGCAGGCGTGATAGCCCATCAGCATTTCCATGCTGTTTCGTGCCCTTATATTCAATCTCATAGTGGTGCGCCCCTAGACAAAGTGACCATCTTTGTAGTCGTTGCGCAGTCATCACCGGAACGCCCTTCTTCGGATTAAAAATGGAGACAAGAGGCTGGTGATTAGTCAGCAAGGTGAATTTCTGCCCGTGCAGATAGTGATTGAACCTTTTCACTCCCCACACTAGGCTGAGGGCCTCCCTGTCAATCTGGGCGTAGTTACGCTCGGCTGAGGTTAGTGATCGTGATGCGAAGGCTATTGGCCTCTCTGAGCCGTCCGAGAATTTGTGCGACAGCACCGCTCCAATGCCGTAGGGTGACGCATCACATGCCAACCGAATTGGTAATGCTGGGTTGTAATGGGCCAATACCTCTTTCGATGTGATTAGTGTTTTGCTCTTCTGGAAAGCTCGTCTACATTCATCACTCCACTTCCATGGCACCCCAGTTTGCAGTAAGGTGTTCAGTGGGTGTAGTATTGTCGACAAATTTGGCAAGAACTTATGGTAGTAGTTTACCAGCCCGAGGAACGACCTCAGTTGTGACACATTTTCCGGTGCTGGAGCCTTGACTACTGCCTCAATCTTCTCTGGGGACTTATGTAACCCCTCTTTATCGATAACGTGACCACAGTACGAGATCTGTTTTCTAAAAAACTCGGATTTGGGGCGGTTAGCTCGGAGCCCATATTCCTGCAATCTAGTGAGCACCTGCTCCAGGTTGGCAAGGTGATCACTGTCATTTTCGCCCGTGACCAGGATGTCATCCAAATAACACTGGGTCCCTGGGATCCCTTGCAGGACCTGTTCCATTGCCCTCTGCCAAATAGCCGGAGCTGATGCTACCCCGAATACCAGCCTGTTGTATTGGTAGAGACCTTTATGGGTGTTGATTGTGAGGTATTTTTTTGATGCTTCTTCTACCTCCATTTGCAGATACGCTTGGGCCAGATCAATCTTAGTGAAGCGTTTCCCTCCAGATAGTGAGGCGAAAATATCTTCAATCCGCGGAAGTGGATATTGTACGGTGTGAAGGACCGGGTTCTCTGTTACCTTAAAGTCCCCACAGATGCGAACCTTCCTTGGTTCCCCAGGCGTGCTGCTCAACGACTTTTTCATCACAGGGATGATGGGTGTAGCCCACTCACTCCAGTCTACCTTGGACGGTACACCTGAACGTTCCAGACTCTCCAGCTCTGCTTCGACGGCTGGGCGGATCGCATAATGTACGGGTCTGGCCTTAAAAAATTTTGGGCTTGCGTTTTCTTCAATTTTAATCGTCGCTGTCATGCCTTTTAGTGTTCCGAGTCCTTGCTGGAACGCTTCTTTCGCGTCAGTTAGGATCTTTGACAGTCGCCCAGGTGTGACGTCGTCATCCTTTTTGTCAGCCACAGTCAGTGCCTGTATGGAATGCCAGTCCAGTTGTATTTTCCGGATCCATTCACGTCCCAGTAATGGTGGTCCTCCATCTTGCAATACATACAGGTCTAGTTTTGGTGTTTCCTTACCGTTATATATAATGGTCACCCTTATTTTTCCTTTGGGGTAGACTTTTTGCCCCGTGTACGTCTTCAAAATAATTTTTGTGTCTCTCAAGGGTATGTGTGAGAATAGCCGCTCGTAGTCCCGTTGGTTTATGACTGTTAGGGCTGATCCTGTGTCCAATTCCATCTTTACCTGGACTCCTGCTATCTTGAGAGTGACCCAAATGGTTCGGTGATCCTCCATTGTGATCACATTATGTAGTTTCAGACAACTCAGTTCCCTGCTTTCGGAGTCATTATCACTCTTTTGTTCGTCTGAACTATTCTCCGTTATCTTATGTACCTTCTTGTACTTTTCTTTGGTAGGTTTCTTATTGCAGGTTTTCTTTCCCGACCTGCAGACTCGTGCTATGTGTCCTACTTTTCCACACTGTCTGCACACTTTGTCTTTGAACCAGCAATCATTCTGGTCGTGTGTTGTTCTGCCGCAGCGATAGCACTTCTCTGTTCCATATGACATTTCGTTTGTGCCATATTCTTGCAGTCTCTGTTGTATCTCTGCAGCGCCCCGTGCTGCTGCTTCATATGATACCGCAATGCTGAAAGCCTTTTCCAACGCAAGGTCCTTTTCAGATAAAAGCCGTTTCTGGGTTCCTTCACTTTGAAGCCCACACACAAACTTGTCCCTTAAGGTATCTGCCAGTCCCGCTCCAAGCTGGCAGTGTTTCGATAGTTTGCGCAGTTCTGTTAAATAATCAGCATTGCTTTCATCCTTATGCTGGTTCCGTTTGTGAAACTTGAATCTTTCTGCTATCAGCAGCGGTGTGGGGTTTAAATGTTCCTTTAGTATCGTTACTATGTCTTCAAAACTCTTTTCCATTGGCTTCGTTGGGGACACTAGATTTCGTAATAAACCATACGTCTTTGCACCCATTAAATTTAACAATACCGACGCTTTCTTGTCATCTGACACCTCATTTGCCTCGCAGTACACCTCTATTCGTTCGACATATGTAGTCCAATCTTCGACTTCATTGTCAAATGCGGTGATACTGCCACTCTTCGGCATTTTGGGTGTGGTTTAAAATGGCGTCTCCCAATGGCTTAAAATGGCGTCTCCCGCGCTTTCCTTCCTCCCCCGCTGCTGCCGACGCCGCTCCCGGCGATTCTCGTGGCAATGGCAGCGCCCTGTAGGTTTCGCGCCCTTCTCTCTCTCCCTCTCTCCGACGCTGCTCGGCCCCTGAACACTGGCTGCGCCCTGTGCGCTCTGCCTCTCTCTCTCTCCCATCGACGCTGCTCGGCCCTTTGCTGTGCCGCTCGGTCGGCTCTAGCCCGCCGCTGTCCGGGAAGGGTCTGCGCACTACCTGTTGCCACCCCGTTTCACTGGACCACCTCGACTGGAAAGCCAAGCCTGGCTCTCGACAGCCTCCCCCGCAATTCTCGAGTCTCTGCTGGATGACTGGGCGGTTGCCCGTGGTCGACGCCCGAGTCTCTGGCCTTGACCTCCAATCCACTGATCTCCAGGAACGAAGCCCCGGAGGTGATGCAGAGTTGCAGGTAGGTTCGAACCTGCCTTGTCGCCAATGTTACGTCCGTGTATAATAAGAAATGGACTGCGGAGAATGGTACAATAGGTGTTTACTCGACGTGGCTCAGACTGCAACTGATCTGTACAGATTACTACTCAGGGCTATATACAGGTGTGGTCACTGCCGGTACTACAGTATACATGAGCTGTAAAAGATAGTTCCCCACTTAAAGGTATATACATTACAACATGTATGCTGAGAACTCCCAGCTCTACCTCGCCACCACCTCTCTCAACCGCACCCCCACTGTCGCTGATTTGTAACGCTGCTTGTCTGACATCCAGTCCTGGATGAACAGAAATTTCCTCTGACTAAATATTGGGAAGACCGAAGCCATTGGGGTCGATTTTAACTGAGCCGTGAGGTGGGCTTTGAGGCGTGCAGGGGGGGGTTAAAATCGCTAAAACTGGCAGGCGGGACCCCCCCCACCTGGTTCCCAACCCCGAGCCATTTTAACCCAGGTCCCAAATCAGTCCCACCTCCAGCAGCCTGGACTGGTCTTTAAGGCCCTTAATCAGCAATAATTGGCCTTTATAATGCCATTTTAACAGGCCCTTGCATTTTTAACCCTTTTCCCACATAAAACACGCCTGGTGGGGATCACGCCTGTGAAACCTGGCGTGAGCACTATTGGCTTGCTGACTATCAGCTGCAGGTCAACCATTAAAGAGGAGACTTGATCAATCATCATTTGCAGGTGGCAGGACTTTGTTGTTTCAGGCCTGGGGCAACTTTTACCAGGCTTAACCACACCTGTGGAAGGTTGGAGCCTCACACACATCTCCAGTGTGAACTCCTGGGAAACCCCTCTCACCACCCTCACTCAGCGCTTCCTCAGCGGAGGCATATGCCAGAAGCATGGGAGCCATTTTTCTCCTTCCCTTCTTGGCATTAGAGGAGCTTGAGCACCAGGCGCGGCAGCAGCAGAACCAGGAACAACAGCAGCAACAGCAGCAGCAGCAGGAGCGACAGGCTGCTGCTCACCCATCTGAGACAGCACAGGCCAGAAGGGGCCAGAGCATGGAAGCCCGTCAGCGCAGGAGATACCCCCAAAACAGGGTCTACAAGCACAGGGTCAGCTACCTCAACATGACTGAGCAGCAGTGCCAAAGGCGGCTCTGACTTTCGCGAGAGGTAGTGACTGACATCTGCACAATGCTACAGCAAGACCTGCTGCCCAGAGGACCAGGTGGACACTCCTTACCAGTGACCACCGCACTCAACTTTTTTGCCTCAGGCTCATTCCAGGGATCATCAGCAGACATCAGCGGCATCTCCCAGGCGGCCGCACACACTTGCATCACGCAGGTAACCGATGCCCTCTTTGCCCTCGCGCACAATCTCATCCATTTCACCAGGGATCGCGCGAATGTGACGGCGCGAGCGTTTGGATTAGCTCATCTGGCAGACTTTCCAAGGGTGCAGGGCATCTTTGACGGCAGACATGTGGCCCTTAGGGCACCCCATCGCAATCCAGGTATTTTTGTCAACCGCAGGGGCTTCCACTCCCTTAACGTTCAGCTGGTGTGTGACCACAAGAAGGAGATTTTGCATGTTTGTGGCAAGTACCCTGGCAGTTGCCATGACTCCTTCATACTGCACCAGTCTAGTGTGCCTCCACTATTCAGGCCGCCAGACCAACTTCACCGATGGCTACTTGGAGACAAGGGCTATCCCCTGAGGACTTGGCTAATGACGCCGTTGAGGAGGCCAGCCAACGAAGCTGAGGAGCGCTACAACTCCAGCCATATTTCCACCAGATCCATAATCGAGCAACCCATCGGCTTGCTGAAGATGCGCTTCAGATGCCTGGATAGATCAGGTGGAGCCCTGCAGTACTCAGCAGCCAGGGTCTCCAGAATCGTCGTGGTTTGCTGTGCACTCCATGGCACAGCGTCGTGGCTTGCAGATTCCTGAGGACCAAGTGGCTCCTCACATATCCTCCTCAGATGATGATGATGATGAGGAGGAGGAGGAGGGCGAAAACGAGCACCCTGCAGAGGGCCATCAACCAGCAGCAGCATTACCCGAGAACATTGCTGCCCGGGATGCAAGGAACGCACTCATCCTGGCCAGATTTGCTTAGCCTACTACTGTAAATCAAACTCTTTTGCCTCGCAGCTTCTTACCTGAGAATCGACAATGGCCAAACCCTGCGGATTCCTAGCTATTTGACCAGCATCCTGACAATTGCAAGTAATCCTAAGCCCTCAATGTGAAAGCCCCATTCGCGAAATGACACACGCCAGAACTGCAACAGTTGCCATCAGAATTTTTACGCACAAGAACCAACTGATGGCATTTTTACAATATACACAACATTTCACCCAAGTGACTACTTGTGCTTTATTTTCCTCTTACGCGTCTTCTAACGTAGTGGTTCCCCTGTGGCTTCAGCAGATGTGGAGGCTCCTTGCTCACTTTCCTGCTGCTCCTGTCTCGACACCTTTGACAGGCGTCCTCTGGGGTGGCGAGCCTGTGAGGGCTCGTCAGCAGTCTGCTGCTCCTGCGGCTGTGCAGGGGTTGAGACGTCTATCTCACTTGGGTGTGGACTCCGGCGGGGCTCTGACCAAGGGCTCTGCAGTGGCATGGAAGTGTGAGCGCTTGGAGAGGAACCCCCGCTTCCTTGAGGCCTGCCACCAACCTCCCTCTCATGGGTCACTGCCTCCTCTGTGCCTGCAAGTGGCTTGAGAGCACCTTGCTGCACATCAGGGGGGCCATGGGGACCTGTATCTGTACTGGCAGTCCTACTCAGAAGGACTTTCATGAAGGTCTGGTTTCTCTGTTCAATAGATGCCCATCGCTCCTCAAGAAATGTCATTCTATTCTGAACACTCACCAGGTTTTCCATACCCTGGTGACTAACCTCCTCCATGGCCGTAGCCCTCCTCTCCTCTACCATAGCCAGCCTTACCATGGAGGCAGCAATCATTTCCGCGTAGGTAGCCATCCTTTCCGTGTTGATGCGTTCATGCGCCACTGACTCCACAAAGGCTCTGCTCATGTTCGCTATGGACTCCTCTATTTGCTCCACATTCGCAGCGACCCTGGAGACAAAACCTGTCAGAGACCCCTGCATCTGTGCATGGAGTTCCATCACCTCTGTTCTTATGGATGGACCCAAAGGCAGAGGGTCGACATGCAGCTGAGCCGAGCTGGCAGAGTCCTGCGCCCTCCGACGAGGACTCTCCACTGCTGTCCCTGTCTCCACAATCTGCTGATGCTCACTTGTGAGCTGTGATACACCAGGTGACAACACTACTCTATGTCCCGAAGGTCCCTCCGATGTGCGAGTGTCTGCGCTGGTGCTGGGTGCGCTTATTTCTGCTGATGCTGCGCCCTCAGAGGTTGCAGATTCCTCTGAGGAGTCTGGAATCTCAGGCTCTTCCTCCTGCACAGCGGGGACAGGGGCTCTCGATGGTCCTGTGGGGGAGTCAAGGAAAAAGTTAGAGATGTGATGCCAAGGTTACATGCACATTGCATTTTGCAGATGATCATAAGTCCATATGATGTAGCTTCAGAATCATTCTCAGCGACTCATGCAATGTCAATGAGAGAGATGGAAAACTATTCTGTCACCAGATGGCGGGGATGCACTTGTCTGTCCTTCCCCAACTTCCACATCTGTATCAGCCCCGACAATCTCCAGGACGGCTTCCTCCCAGGGGGTGAGCTGGGCTAATGAGGGTGGCCCTCCTCCTGTCCTGGCTCGCTCTCTCCTGTTGTGAGCTCTCTTCTCCTGCAATGACGGAGACAAGTGGTGGTTGAGTGAGAATGAAGGAGTGAGTGTAGAGATTGCATAGCATAGATACTTAGAAGGAGACAAAGATGGAGTGAGGTTGCAAGACCAAGGGCCCTCCCTGTGTGTTGCCAGTTGTGTTCAAAGCATCAGAGTGAGAGGGAGTGTGAGGGCTGCATGGTCGAATAGTTAGGTGAATGTGAGCATAGAGAGAGAGGGAATGGCTAAGGGTGCATGGATGTGAGTGTCAAGTGGGATGTGGAGGAAGAGATTGCTAAAGCTGAGTGCTGGTGAGGAAAGGCAATGGGGATCAGATTGAGGGTGATGGAAACTTCATACTTACTTTTCCAGTGCGATGAAGGTCATGGAATCTTTTCCTGCACTGCATCCAGGTGAGCCCCAAGGAGTTGACTTCCCCAGCCACCTGTAGCCACACAGCCTTGGTCTGACTGGGAGGCCTCTTCCTCCCTGAAGAAGGGAACAGGACCTTCCTGTGGGCCCTAGCCCCATCCAACAATGCCTGCAGTGATGCCTCATCAAATTCAGGTGCAGCTCTTGCCCTCCCGCTGGCCATTGTTCCTGCAGGCTCCTGTGCCATCATAAGGGGAAAGCTTGGAAGTCTGCAGAGGAAGCAAGGCTTGCTGTGGACCTTAAATGCAGCAGCAATGATGACGTCATCGGAGGGGACTTGCAGTCATGAAAAACCCATTTGCAAAGGCTTCCCACACGTTGGAAATCAATTGGCCAATTGAGTTAAAATTGCATCAATCTCACACATCCATTTAGATTCGTGTGGGAATCACGAAATTCGGGGAACCCGACAATTGCCCGCACCCGAGTTAAAATCGACCCCATTGACTTCCGTTCCCCCAACAAACTTCGTTCCCTAGCCGCTGACTCCATCACTCTCCCTGACCACTGTCTGAGGCTGAACCAAACCGTTCTCAACCTTGGTGTCCTAGTTGACCCTGCAATGAGCTTCAACCACATATTCCCTCCATCACCAAGACCGCCTACTTCCAACTCCGTAACATCACTCGTCTCCACCTCTGCCTCAGCTCATCTACTGCTGAAACCCTCATCCATGCCTTTGTTACCTCTAAACTTGACTATTCCGATGCTCTACTGACCAGCCGCAATTTTGAAATTCTCATCCTTGTTTTCAAATCCCTCCGTGGCCTTGCCCTTCCCTATCTCTGTAATCTCCTCCAGCCCTACGACACTCCGAAATACTTGCGCTCCTCCAATTCTGGCCACTTGAGCAGCCCTGATTTTAATCACTCCACCGTTGCCGGCCGTGCCTTCAGCTGCCGAGGTCCTAAGCTCTGGAATTCCCTGCCTAAACCTCTCCGGCCCTCTACCTCTCTTTCCTCCTTTAAGACGCTCCTTAAAACCTACCTCTTCTGCCCTAATGGGCCAGAAATTAGGTTCGGGGGCTTGCCGCGCATGCAAGCCCCCGATGTGCACTTACCCGGTGCGCTGACATTTCAGTCCTGGCCCGCATTGCATTTCCTGTCACTGGCCCGCTTCAGGTCCTGCCGCGCTGTGCGTGCGTGACCCAGCGGCGTACTTAGTGCGATGAGCCGGCTGGGATCACGTGAGCACTGGGCAACCAATGGGAGGTTGCAAAAGTTCATTCATGAGTTTGATAGTAAGAACTGTCAAACTCATGAAAACTCCTGGCCCCAAAACACTACTTAAACTTGAAAGAAAATTTTAAAAAACATCGCACTACTTAAATAAACTATAAATAACTGTAAAAAAAACTATTTTAAACAATAATTTTAAATTTTGAAAAAAATTATTATATAAAAAATCAGGGCTAAAAATACACTCACCCTACTGTAAAGTCTTCAAAAAAAATGAACCTGTGGAAAAAAAATTCTAATTTTACTTAATAGACCACTTACCTGTTAAAAGTAAGTACTTACGGCTGCTTTTTCCACGCGTAAAAACCGGAGTCTTTTCCCCACGGACAACTCTAATAAAAAAAGGGAAGTTCAGCGCGCACGCGCTGCCTGATACGTCATACGTGTTCCACCTCTTAACCCCTTGGGTCAGAGGAGAGGAAATGCTGGTTTTCCCCGCATGCGCTGTGCATGCTGAAAACCGGCAATTCCTCCGGGCCCACGCGTGAGTACCCCGTCCGTACTCACGCGTTGGGACAGGAATTACTGGCCCATTATCTTCTTTTGTGGCCCGGTGTCAAATTTCATTTGCTTGCGCTCCTGTGAAGCACCTTGGGATTTTTTACTACGTTAAAAGTGCTCTATAAATACAAGTTGTTGTTGGGGCCAGTAGCTAATGAGGTCAAATCTGCACTGGCAAGGCTCAGGATGGGTTAAAGCTGTTTACACTTGTGCATTCCTTTTGACTTTATCACTGCAGGAAGTCATTCAAAGCAGCCCCATTTTGATTAACTCAGAAGAACAACTTTCCTTTTAGCTTAAAAAACAAAACAGAAAATGCTGGAAACATTCAGGTGGGGCAGCATCTGTGGAGACAGCAGACAAGTTAACATTTCGGGTGTGGGAATCTGAAGATATTACCGACGAGCAGTATGTAAAAAAGGGAACAGATCAAGGCGGAGGGGAAGAAACCCCATAAACATCAAATACAGGAAAAGAAATAGAATGCCCTGTAAAATACTTAAGTGGAAGACAGCAAATGGTTAAATAGCAGGAATGATTAGCATAAGACCATAGGAGGCATAATGAGAGAAATTATAGAAATGAAAGACGTATATGATACACACATATATAGGCCCCGATCTGAACTCCAGGTGGACTCCCCGCTCAGGCCTGAGTTAAAATTACAGTTGTGTCTCAATTATGTCATTGGGCTGCAACGTGCATATGTAAAGAAGGACCCAGTTGGCTTTGGGCACGGGTCCTTGCTGCAGCATTCGGACAGGTAAGAGCCAGGGCAATTTTAACTGCCCATCCGCCAGGTTTCTGCTGAGTGAGTAGAGTTAAAGTGTGCACATAGCTAAAGGTGTGGGGGGCAGCAATACAGGAACAGAAGTAAACATAGAAGATAGGAGCAGGAGTAGGCCATTCGGCCCCTCGAGCCTGCTCCACCATTCAATGAGATCATGGCTGATCATCCAAACTCAGTACCCTGTCCCTGCCTTCTCCCCATATCCCTTGATCCCTTTAGCCTTAAGAAATATATCTAACTCCTTCTTGAATATATTTAATGAATTGGCCTCAATTGCCTTCTGTGGTAGAGAATTCCACAGGTTCACCACTCTCTGAGTGAAGAAATTCCTCCTCATCTCTGTCCTAAATGGCTTACCCCTTATCTTTAGTAGGCCATTCAGCCCCTTGAGCCTGTTCCACCATTCAGAGAGACCTTGGCTGATCTGTACCTCAATTCCATTTACCTGCCTTTGCTTCATACTCTTACCCAACAAATATCTATTGATCTCAGTCTTGAAAATTGATCCAGGATCCAACCCTTTTGGAGAAGCAGATTCCAGATTTCCACTACACTTTGTGTGAAAAAGTGCTTCCTGATTTCTGCTTCTGGATTCCCCTACCATAAGAACATAAGAATTAGGAGCAGGAGTAGGCCATACGGCCCCTCGAGAATGCTCTGCCATTCAATAAGATCATGGCTGATCATCGACCTCAACTCCACTTTCCCAGACGATTCCTCTAGAGTCCAAAAATCTATTTATCTCAACCTTGAATATACTCAAAGACTCACAACCCTCTGAGTGAAGAAATTCCTCCTCATCTCAGTCTTAAATGGCCTACCCTTTATCCTGAGACTATGCCCCCTAGTTCTAGACACTCCAGCCAGGTGAAACAACCTCTCAGCATCTACCCTGTCAATCCCCTTCAGAAGGAAATAGTTTCTCTGTATCTAGCCTATCAAATCCCTTTATCATTTTAAATATCTCAGTTGGACCACCCTCCACGTCTCCTCATAATGTAACTAGCAGGGTAGATAAAGGGGAAGCAGTAGATGTAGTATATTTGGATTTCCAGAAGGCATTCGATAAGGTGCCACATAAAAGGTTGCTATGCAAGATAAAGGCTCATGGGGTTGGGGTAATATATTAGCATGGATAGAGGATTGGTTAACGGACAGAAAACAGAGAGTAGGGATAAATAGATCATTTTCCGGTTGGCAGGCTGTAACTAGTGGGGTGCTGCAACGATCAGTGCTTGGGCCTCAGCTATTTACAATCTATATTTAATGACTTAGATGAAGGAACCGAGTGCAATGTATCCAAGTTATCTGATGGTACAAAGATGGTGGGGAGTAAGCTGTGAGGAGAACACAAAGAGCCTGCAAAGGGATATAGACAGGTTAAGTGAGTGGGCAATAAGGTGGCAGATGGAGTATAATGTGAGGAAATGTGAGGTTATTCACTTTGGTAGGAAGAATAGAAAAACAGAATATTTTTTAAATGGTGAGAAACTTTTAAATGTTAGTGTTCAGAGAGATTTAGGTGTCCTCGAACAGGAAACACAGAAAGTTAGAATTCAACTACAGCAAGCAATTAGAAAGGCGAATGGCATGTTGGCCTTTATTGCAAGGGGGTTGGAGTACAAGCGTAAGGAAGTCTTACTATAATTGTACAGGGCCTTGGTGAGACCACACTTGGAGTACTGTGCACAGTTTTGGTCTCCTTATCTGAGAAAGAACATACATGTCTTAGAGGCGGTGCAATGAAGGTTCACTAGATTGATCCCTGGGATGAGAGGGCTGTCCTATGAGGAGATATTGAGTAGGTTGGGCCTATACTCTCTGGAGTTTAGAAGAATGAGAGGTGATCTCATTGAATCATATAAGATTCTGAGGGGGATTGACAGGGTAGATGCAGAGAGGATGTTTCCCCTGGCTGGAGTGTCTAGAACTAGGAGGCATAGTCTCAGGATAAGGAATCGGCCATTTAAGACTGAGATGAGGAGGATTTTTTTCACTCAGAGGGTTGTGAATCTTTGTAATTCTCTACCCCAAAGGGCTGTGGATGCTGAGTCATTGAGTATATTCAAGGCTAAGATAGATAGATTTTTAGACTCTAGGGGAATCAAGGGCTATGGGGATCGGGCGGTAAATTGGAGTTGAGGTCGAAGATCAGCTATGATCTTATTGAATGGCGGAGCAGGCCAGGGAGGCCGTACGGCCTACTCCTGCTCCTATTTCTTATGTTCTTATATTATTTTGTAACCCTTTAAGCCCTGGTATCATTCTGGTGAATCTGTGCTGTACTCCCTCCAAGACCAATATAACTTTCCTAAGGTTCGGTGCCCATAACTGAACACAATACTCCAGATGAGTTCTGACCAAGTCTCTGTACAACTGAAGCATCATTTCCTCACGTTTGTATTCCAGCCCCCTTGAGATGAAGACTAACTTTCCATTAGCCTTTTTACATTCATGCACTAGCTTTTAGTGATATGTGTACATGGGCATCCAAATCTTCTGCTCCTCCGCAGCTCCTAGTGTCTCACCACCAAGAAGATATTCCGATTTGTCTTTCTCAGATCCAAAGTGGGTGACCTCACACTTCCCCACGATGAACTCCATCTGCCATAGTTTTGCCCACTTACTTAGTCTGTCCATGTCCCTTTGCAACTTCCTGCTCCCATCCACAAACCTTACTGTGCCTTCTAACTTAGTGTCATCTGCAGGCTTGGATATACTGTACCACTCTTAATTCCTTCAACTTAGTCATTAATGTATATGAGGAAAAGCTGAGGCCCCAATAGGCAAGTAGAAAGGGAAGCATGAAAAACTGGCATAGTGAAGCAGACGCCAGTGATCCAGGTGCCTACTCGAAGAAGGTGTAGACCAGCCTGCCAGCACACTGTTCTGATGGGGGGGTGAGCATGTCCCCATGCACCAACTCGCACCTTTCCCCTTTTCCCAGAGATGCTGGCACACTCATCCCACGTTGCCAGCGTCTCTTTCCAGGGAGAGAATGGGAGATATAGTTACAGCCGGACGTTGTTAAAGCCCATATTAAGATCAAGGGCTGCAAAGTGTCTGGAAGGAAGATAAGGTGCAATTCCTTAAGCTTGTGCTGAGCTTCATTAGAACAGTGTAGAAGGTGTTTTCCAGGTCATTCTATTTCTTTTCCAGTATTTGTTTGTGTTTGTGGAGTTTTTTTCCTTCCCCTTTACCTTCTTCTGTTCCTATTTAAATGCTGTTCATCTGTAATGTTTCCTGGCATAATCTGGGCATGGGAGGTGGCGGGGGGGGGGGGGGGCAGGTAGTGTTGGCAGTTAAAATGGAGCAAGAGACTTTCGCCTCGATCCAGCTGACTGCAATTTTAAGTTGCAGGCGGCAAGGGCACCCGCCTAAGCCAGTCGGGTCTTTGTTTAAATACGTAGATCGGGTTCTGATAACGTCGGCGACACCCGACTGCAATCTGAAGCCCTGGCCTAGGCAGGGAGGCCTTCGTGGCTTCCCTGCCAGGCCAAGTCGGTCGGGAAAAGCAAACAGAGCCAAAAGGGGCCCAGAAAGGTAAGTATATTTAATTTT
Organism: Somniosus microcephalus; assembly: GCF_052327205.1. Taxonomy (NCBI): domain Eukaryota; kingdom Metazoa; phylum Chordata; class Chondrichthyes; order Squaliformes; family Somniosidae; genus Somniosus; species Somniosus microcephalus. The sequence goes on along the minus strand of NC_140991.1, from coordinate 42,214,498 downwards.
TACATTGTTTCCTTATGGTCCATTAGGAGCAGAGGTGTTTGCTACTTATTCAAGAGTTGTATCCTACATGCACACAACATACAATAGCAAAATACTGTAGATGCTGGAAATCCGAAATAACAACAGAAAATGCTGGAAAAACTCAGCAGGCCAGGCAACATCCATGGAGAGAAATTAGAGTCGACGTTTCGGGTCTAACCCTTTTTCAAAACTGGAAAGGAAATGAAATAGATCGAAGGCAGGGCTGGGAGAGAACAAAAGAAGTGAAGAGACATTAAGAGGTATTCAAAACGAGACGAGATGGTGATAGGACTAGTGGAGACAAAAGACGGCTCAGATTAGGTGTGAAATGCCTCATCTTCTGATTAGGCACTTTACAGCCTTCCGGACTCAATATCGAGTCCAACAATTTCAGATCATAACCTCGGCCTCTATTACATTTTTACTTATATTTTTTATCCACCCCTTTGTTTTGGATTTTCCCTTCCCCCCCCCCCCCTTTCCTTTTTTTTCTCTCTCCCACATGGCAGCTGTCTCTCATTCTGCCAGAACATTTCACACCAAATCTAGAGCCGTCTTTTGTCTCCACTAGTCCTATCACCACCTGTCTCGTTTTGAATACCTCTTAATGTCTCTTTACTTCTTTTGTTCTCTCCCAGCCCTGCCTTTCGATCTATTTCATTTCCTTTCCAGTTTTGAAAAAGGGTTTGACCCGAAACGTCGACTCTAATTTCTCTCCACGGATGTTGCCTGGCCTGCTGAGTTTTTCCAGCATTTTCTGATGCACACAACATAGTTCCCTTTACAGCTAGTCCCTATATTGGAATGAACTGTGAGTATGGATATTTATCCCACATAAGGCCAACTTGCTCCCCTGCCCCTTCCCTTCTCATCTATCGACCGTGCCATGTTCTCTACCCTATTGATGTGATGATCTTTCTGCTATTTTAACAAAATAAATATGTAATAAAAATCTGAAATACCCTCTTCAGATACTGATAATTGATATAAATATTCTGGTGGCTTGGAACAGCATGCCAGCGTAGACTTTGGGAAATGCTCAGGAAGTTAGCGACGGTTAGTAAGGTGAATGTTCTGCTTCACCCCCTGGGCTGTACCCTGGCGGAGGCGTTAGCGGTGCCGCGCCCAGGCGCTAGTTGCTTTGCGCCCCGTTAGTGCCCTCTTAGGGCACTAACGGGAGGCGCAAATCAACCGAATTTTCCCCCCTAAATGTTACAACATAAATGCTTATCTTGTAAATTCCAACTGTTTTGAGTTTTACAATAGTTCAGCACTGTATAAAATACATGTCCTTCTTTGAATTTAGCTGCTGGGATACTAATGACCACAACATTCCATGGTGGACAATCAGAGGACCAATCTTAGCATCTATCATAGTAAGTGATGAATAAAAGTCTGCACCTCTTCAAACAGGAATATCTTTATCAGATTCCGACCTCAAAGTGTGTGCTTCTGATGGTTCTATGGGCTTGCAAATCAATATGATTACTAATCTTTATATTACTGTGATACAGTCTCCAACTATCTAAAGTATAGTGGCATTATGTGTAATGAAATAAGAATTACTCAAAAATTGTTAGCACCATGCTTCCACCGCCTGGGATTCACAACACAGCGGGTCAGGAACATGCTGGTGTTGGGCATGCATTGCTGATAAGGTACACCAGATCAGAAGGCACGCACTGAGGAATTGAACGCTCAACCCCGTTCCTTGTGCGGTTCGAATTTATCAATTTATATCATCTCCTGAGAGAATGTTCTGCAAAATGTCTTCCTCACTTCCAAAGGTGACCCAGTGAGACTCAACGGTCTAACCTGACACCCTGAATTATTCAGCTCTGTTGGACTGCTTTCCACAGATGGCAATGCCATCGTCACAACCCATGTTCCCCCCAAATTTATTTTTGAGTGCGCGGTCCCTTTAAGGGATTGTACGGCCCATTCAAAATTTTGCGCAGCCACATGGCCACACATCTTAACGGGAACATTGGTTATGACAGAACAAGAGCCATCCGGTTCCATAGGTTACTTGATGAAGAATGTTTATGCTAACCCTTATAATCTACTATGGCACTCCTCCAGTTTGTTTTGAAAGGGATTAACCATAACATTAATTGTTTTTTGCAGACAATCTGTTCCACATATCCAAAACTGCATGGGCTAACAAATCTTGCTATTCTCGCTTAAGGCTTGTTTCTTATATTGGTCTAATTCACAAAAATTAAATAACTTGCTGATTTATAGAACAGATGAGAATGCATGAAATATGACTTTAAGACAATGATCTGTGCCTCTTTTTTTTCTTTCTGAGGTCCTTCTGTGAGTATTTCTGGATAGGAAAAGTGAAAATCATGTATTCAATTTAGAAAGCAAGAGGATTGAAATCAGCCGTGGCTCAGCGGGTATCACTCTCACCTCGGAAATCACAGAAATCCCAGAAACCCCACAGTGCAGATAGAGGCCATTTCGGCCCATCGAGCCTGCACCGACACATATCCCACCTGATCCCCGTAACCCCTACACCAACACATATCCCACCCTATCCCCGTAACCCCACGTATTTAATCCCCTTAACACTAAGGGTCAATTTATCATAGCCAATCAACCTAACCCGCACATCTTTGGACTGTGGGAGGAAATCGGAGCACCCGGAGGAAACCCACGCAAACACGGGGAGAATGTGCAAACTCCACACAGACAGTCGCCCGAGGCCGGATTCGAACCCGGGTCCCTGGCGCTGTGAGGCAACAGTGCTAACCACTATGCCACCGTGCTGCCCGAGTCAGGAAAGTTATGGGTTCAAATCCAATCCCATGAGATTGGAGCACAAAAGGCAGCCTGACACTCCCAGTACAGTGCTGAGGGAGTGCTGCACTGTCAGAGGTAGTGACTTTCGGATGAGACGTTAAACCGAGGCCCCTTCTGCCCTCTCAGGTGGACGTAAAAGATCTCATGGCACTATTTGAAGAGCAGGGAAAATCACCTGATGTCCTGGCCAACATTGGGGATTATTTTGGTGTAAGGGTGAAAACAGGCACTAAATGGGTGCTGTGCAAATAAGACATGCCTGTTTAAGAGTTAGGTTTTAGCCCATAATTATGAGGCTAATTGAATACCATGATTTAAACGTGCCTGGAGGCGCTAAAACAGACACCTGCAGGTTTAGCGCTCAAGCACTGTTTAGAAGCAATTTTCATGGAGCGGTATATGGAGCCTCCAGGCACCCACTTCCATTGAAGGTGTGGAGTGCTCTGGCTGACGCACAACGGAAAGTTTCAGGATGGCTCAGGGACTGAGGGAGAGGGCGCGGCACTGGAGGTCCTGGTGGAGGAGCTCCAGAGGAATGTTCTGTAACCGCAGGGGTGGAAGGAATCCGCCTCTTTAATGAGCTCTAGCTGGCAATTTACTTGTCAATCAGACCTTTAACGATCCTCCGGACGGCCATTCCTAGCGCACACTTCAAACTCCTTTACCAAGATGTTGGCGTGTGCTAAACGCAGGCTGAACCGGCGTTTCAGCTCAAGAACCCTCCTTGACCACCTCGGAGGCTCTTTAGCGCTAAAGTATCCGGGGAAAATCGCCCCTTAGTCTTTATAAATGAACGCAAAGGACAACACCTCTCCACTCTGATGAATGCTAAATGGAATGCCTGATTGTAAATTGGTGTAGTTGTGGAAAGCTGTGGGGTTTTACACCAGAGTAACCACAATGCGGGCAGCTTCTTTGTATGTCAGTAATGTGTAGTAATAGTTGGCCTATCCAGATTCACGTGATTTTCACATTAATGTTCAACATCAGAGAAAACTTTGTAAAAAATTCATATATATGTAAACAAGTCACTTGTTCAGGTAGGATCACTGATCCTGTACTCCCAGCAGGCAGTACTGCTTAGAAGGAAGTGTATCACTGTCTATGAACATCCTCAGTTTACTGATCATAGAATCATAGAGATTTACGGCACAGAAGGAGGCCATTCGGCCCATCGTGTCTGTGCCAGCCAAAAAAGAGCTATCCAGCCTAATCCCACATTCCAGCTCTTGGTTCGTAACCTTGTAGGTTACGGCACTTCAAGTGCATATTTTAAATGTGATGAGGGTTTCTGCCTCTACCACCCTTTCAGGCAATGAGTTCCAGACCCCCACCGCCCTCAACTCCCCTCCAATCCTTCTACCAATTATTTTAAATCTATGCCCCCTGGTTATTGATGTTCTGCTTAGAGGGAGCATGGTTGCAAAATTGGAGCCATAGGGGGCGATTTTCCCACTGGAGGCGAGATGGAGGCGGGTTTCAGTTTGGGTGGGTTTCAAAAATTTGCGATTTTCCCATGATTGGCCACTTGATTTCAGAGGTGTGGGATGCCCTTGCTCAATTAGTGTTTTGGGACTGAAACTCGCCTCTGTTGACAGCACTTTTCCAGTCTGATTTTATGGCTTCTTGCTCCCTTGGCTCACTCCACAGCATTTCTGTGTCTCCTGCACCACCTCCAACATCTTTTGAGAAACCACTATGTCCAATTCCAAGGCAAGGGCCTACCCGAGGCTCTCAGATGAGGCGCTGCAAATGTTGTTTGAGGGGGTGACAGCTAGCAGGGAGGTGCTGTTCCACTCATCTCGGAGGAAGAGGCCTGCCAAAGAAACCAAGGCTGTGTGGGTACAGCTGGCAAAGGATATAACCTCCAGATCTGTGTGCAGATTGGGAGACTGTTTCTGTGTATTGATGAAATGCCATCCCTGTTGGAAAGCATTAAAATGATTTGAAGCCAAAATGTTGGCGTTATGCCATCTGTTCTTTCGCCTTAGGCAGCTCCACATTGCGGGCACCGCCACACTTGCGTTGTCAGGTTGGTGGCCTGAGTGAAAGGAGGCCAGAGACTCAAGTCCATTGTCAATGATGTCCTAGGATGGAGCCAAGGACATGTGCCAACTTGGGCAACCAATGCAAATCTGGCCATGATAAGTTCATCCCTTGCATCCCGGGCAGCCATGTACTCGTGTGCTGCCACTGCCGCTGGTCAATACACCGGTGCCCTGACCTGCTCCTGCTCCTCCTCCTCCAGATCCTCCTCCTCCTCATCTGAGGTCCATGCAGAAAGAAAACGAATGGTTCCCATGCTGCTTGTAGATGCCTCCTTTGGGGAAGCTCTCACTGCAAGCGGGGAAAGGGTCTTCCAAGGAGGTCCCACAGTTGATGGAGTCAAGCTGCAGCACCTCCGACTTCGGAAGACCTTCTAAAATTGCTCAGAGACCGTTTAAAGCCAAGGTCTGGCACCTGCAAGTAATTCTTGCTGCAGTAACCGATGTCTTGATGGACCTGCAGCAGTGAGGAGGTCACCCACGAATCAACCCGCCAGGTTAACCTGACGTGGTTTAGGAGGTGCGTGGAGCACGCTGAAAAGCAGGAAAAATCACGAGGGCCTCTCAAAATAGGCTCAGAGAGGCCCTTAACAAGCATTTAAGGATCTTTAATAGTGCAATGGCCAGCTGGAGGCGGGAGTGTTTCCCGACCTACAAAACCGGCACCGGAAAAATCCCGTGGAGGCGGGTTGGAGGCGGGTTCCGAACCCGACCTGTTCGATTCTGATTTTCCCGCCTTTCCTGCCTCCAAACCCGCCTCCTCCGATGCCAGAAAATCACCCCCATAGTGTTGTAGCCCTATCTCTGACTCTTCCTCCCATCAAGTTCTGCTTCCCTGCTGGGAGCTCAAGACTGATGAATTATTTACAGACAGGAGCCCACTTCAGCAGCTTAGGTGCAGTAATACGTTCATTTTTCTTGTGAGAAGACCGTCGCCAATTCACTTGCAATGAAATTTTTCACAATTGTGAAATAAATCCAGTGATACACTGATTGTGACGCCACACTCGTTCTTCGTGTTTCTAAACTGGGACCGAGGTCTGAGGCTCCCAGAGTTTCTCTTCAGCAGGCCCTGGAATAAACTTGAACATCAGTAAAGTGAGAACGTTCATAGAAAGTGATGCACTTACCAGGCTGTAGCCGTGTAGCTTCTAGGCTTCTTTCGAGTAACTTCCAAGCCCACAACCTGCTTACGTTGCACAAGGTTGTTCATTTGCATTCTAACTCTATTCATTACTGTGTTAAGTGGAATGGTTTACGTTACTATTGCCAAAACAAATCGTTATGAAGCTGCAAAGAAATGGTTATCGGATAGATTGACAGCCAAATGGTTACTGGTAGAAGAAACCTCCAAAGAAGGGAAACAGCTTGCTTTCCCTGAGCGCTTTGCCAAATCAAAGCAAGGCTGCGATTGGTCTGGGCAGCTTAGTTTTACTGATAGAATCTGCTGCGCCTTTATCCCTGGTGGCCATGCTGTGCCCTGCAGCACCCAGTGGAGGCTAAGTATGGCACCAAAGGGAGGGACAGTGGCCAAGAAAGGACCTCGCACCTGCACTGCTTTAGTGCCCCTTTATCTTCAAAGCAGGCTCAGTGATAACAGAAAGAGACAGTCAGACATAGGGGGGTAATTTTAACCACAAAAAAAACAGGTGGGTTGGGGTCGGGTGGAATGTTAAAATCTTAAAAAATCTCAAAGCCAACCCCAAGCCACCTCCAAACCACCCACTTCCCATTTTAATGGAAATAGGACGGGGAGCGGGCAACCAACCCACTCCCAGGAGGCGGATTGGCCATTTAAATATTATAATAAGGCTGCGTGCCTCAGATTTATCCTGTCTTCCACGTTTCACCTAGCAGCTGAAGGGAGGCGAGGACAGCTTTATGGAAAAGGTTAAGTGCCTTTCCAGAACTGCTTGTTGGCCAGGAGGAGTAGGACTGCTTCCTCCCAGCAGATCAAGCTTACTTTCTTACCTGCCATTAGACCACCCCTCCCGCTATCAGAACCCGTCCAAAGAACCCCACCCCCAGGATCCTACTACCCCACCCCACCAGGATCAGACCCCAGGGATAGTGGACCGCCCCCCTCAATATAGAAACATAGAAGATAGGAGCAGCAGTAGGCCATTCGGCCCTTCGAGCCTACTCCACCATTCAATGAGATCATGGCTGATCATCCAAATTCAGTACCCTGTCCCTACCTTCTCCCCATATCCCTTGATCCCTTTAGCCTCAAGAAATATATCCAACTCTTTCTTGAATATATTTAATGAACTGGCCTCCACCGCCCTCTGTGGCAGAGAATTCCACAGGTTCACCACTCTGCATCTAGTCTGTCCAGACCTGACAGCATTTTATAGGTTTCGATGAGATCCCCTCTCAATCTTCTAAACTCCAGTGAGTATAAGCCCAATCGACACAATCTCTCCTCGTACGTCATTCCTGCCATCCAAGGTATCAGCCTGGTGAATCTTCGCTGCACTCCCTCCATGGCAAGAACGTCCTTCCTCAGGTAAGGTGACCAAAACTGCACACAATACTCAAGGTGCGGTCTCACCAAGGCCCTGTACAACTGCAGCAAGACATCCTTGTTCTTGTACTCGAACCCTCTTGCTACGAAGGCCAACATACCATTTGCCTTTTTAACCGCCTGCTGCACCTGCATGCTTACCTTCAGCGACTTGTGCACAATAACACCCAGGTCTCTTTGCACTTCCCCTTCTCCCAATCTATTGCCATTCAAATAATAATCTGCCTTCCTGTTTTTGCCACCAAAGTGGATAACCACACATTTATCCACATTATAGTGCATTTGCCATGTTTCTGCCCAATCACCCAACCTGTCCAAATCGTACTAGAGTTTCACGACATCCTCCTCACAGCTTACCCTCCCACGCAGCTTTGTGTTGTCTGCAAATTTGGAGATATTACATCCAATTCCCTCGCCCAGATCATTAATATATATTGTGAACAGCTGGGGTCCTAGGACCGATCCTTGCGGTACCCCACTAGTCACTGCCTGCCACTCGGAAAACGACCCGTTTATTCCAACTCTTTGCTTTCTGTCTGCCAACCAGTTCTCTATCCAAGTCAATACCTTGCCCCCAATCCCATGTGCCTTAATTTTGCACGCTAATCTCTTATGTGGGACCTTATCAAAAGCCTTCTGAAAGTCCAAATACACCACATCCACTGGTTCTCCCATATCTATTTTACCAGTTACATCCTCAAAAAATTCCAGTAGATTAGTCAAGCATGATTTACCTTTTGTAAATCCATGTTGACTTTGTCCGATCCTGTCACTGCTTTCCAAGTGCTCTGCTATTACACCTTTTATAATAGACTCTAGCATTTTCCCCACTACCGATGTCAGGCTTACCAGTCTATAATTCCCCACTTTTTCTCTACCACCTTTTTTGAATAGTGGGGTAACATTAGCTACCCTCCAATCCATGGGAACTGTTCCAGAGTCTATCGAGTTCTGGAAGATGACCAGCAATGCATCTACTATCTCTGGGGCCACTTCCTTAAGTACCCTGGGATGTAGACCATCAGGCCCTGGGGATTTATCGGCCTTCAGTCCCATCAATTTTCCTAACACCATTTCCCTACAAACTGTCTGTGTGGAGTTTGCACATTCTCCCCGTGTTTGCGTGGGTTACCTCCGGGTGCTCCGGTTTCCTCCCACAGTCCAAAGATGTGCGGGTTAGGTTGATTGGCTATGATAAATTGACCCTTAGTGTTAGGGGGATTAAATACGTGGGGTTACGTGTTGGTGTAGGGGTTACGGGGATCGGGTGGGATATGTGTCGGTGCAGGCTCGATGGGCCAAAATGGCCTCTATCTGCACTGTGGGGTTTCTGTGATTCTGTGAAATACTGATTTCTTTCAGTTCCTCCCTCTCACTATGTTCCCCGACATCTCTGGGAGGTTATTTGTGTCCTCCTTTGTGAAGACAGAACCAAAGTATGTATTTAGTTGGTCTGCCATTTCCTTGTTTCCCATTATAAATTCCCCTGATTTTGACTGTAAGGGACTTACGCTTGACTTCACCAATCTTTTTCTCTTCACATATCTATAAAAGCTTTTACAGTCAGTTTTTATGTTCTCTGAAAGCTTACTCTCATATTCTATTTTCCCTTTCTTAATTAATTCCGTTGTCCTCCTTTGTTGACTCCTAAACTGCTCCCAATCCTCAGGATTATTGCTTTTTCTAGCCAATTTATATGTCCTCTCCTTAGATCTTTATGCTATCCCTAATTTCCCTTGTTAGCCACGGTTGAGTCACCTTTTTTGTTTTATTTTTATGCCAAACTGGGATGAACAAATTCTGCAGCTCATCCATTCGGTCTTTGAATGTTTGCCATTGCCTATCCACCGTCAACCCTTTGAGTGCCATTCCCCAATCAATCCTACCCAACTCGCTCCTCAGACCATCGTAGTTTCCTTTATTTAAATTGAGGACCCTTGTCTCTGAGTCAACTACTTCATTCTCCATCTTAATGAAGAATTCGATCATATTATGATCGCTTACACCCAAGGGGCCTAGTACAACAAGATTGCTAATTAATCCTTTCTCGTTACATAATACCCAGTCTAAGATGGCCTGATCTCTGGTTGGTTCCTCGACATATTGGTCCAGGAAACCATCCCGTAAACACTCCAGGAATTCCTCCTCCACAGTATTGTTACTAATTTGGTTGGCCCAATCTATATGTAGATTAAAGTCACCCATGATGACTGCTGTGCCCTTATTGCACGCTTCTTTAATTTCCCTTTTAATGCCATCCCCAACCTCCGCCTTACTGTTTAGAGGTCTATATACCACTCCCACTAATGTTTTTTTCCCCTTAATATTTCTCAATTCTACCCATACAGATTCCACATCATCAGAGCTAATATCCTTCATTACAATTGTATTAATCCCTTCTTTAACCAGTAATGCTACCCCACCTCCCTTTCCTTTTTGCCTATCTTTCCTGAATATCGAATACCCCTGGATGTTGAGTTCCCAGTCTTGGCCATCCTTGAGCCATGTTTCCGTAATCCCAACCAAATCATATTTGTTTACCTCTATTTGCGCAGCCAATTCATCCACCTTATTACAAATACTCCTCGCATTAAGACACTTCAGGCTTGTTTTTTTAACGCTCTTAGACCTATTAGAATTATTATTTACTGTGGCCACGTTTGATTTAAACCGTTGATTTCTCTGACTGCCACTTTTGTTTTTCTCCTTCCTATCTTTTGCTTTTATCCCTGTTTTCCTTTCCTCTGTCTCCCTGCTCAGGTTCCCAACCCCCTGCCATTTTAGTTTAAACCCCCCCGAACAGTGCTAGCAAACCTCCCCGCAAGGATATTTGTCCCGCTCTGGTTCAGGTGCAACCCGTCCGACTTGTACAAGTCCCACCTTCCCCAGAAGCAGGCCCAGTGATCCAGGAAACTAAAGCCCTCCCTCCTGCACCAACTCATTTGCCACGCATTCATCTGCTCTATCCTCCTATTCCTATACTCACTAGCACGTGGCACCTGGAGTAATCCAGAGATTACAACCTTTGAGGTCCTACTCTTTAATCTGCTACCTAGCTCCCTAAATTCTTGCTGCAGGACCTCATCCCTCTTCCTACCTATGTCATTGGTCCCAATGTGAACCACGGCCTCTGCCTGTTCACCCTCCCCCTTCAGAATGCCCTGCAGCCGTTCAGTGACCCCCCATCCAGCACGCTAACACTAATGCTGCTGCAGGCTCCCTACCTGCTCCTGCGGCTGTGACCTCCTCCGGAGCGTTCCTTACCCAACCGGGAGCCGAGCCAGTCAACCAGGCTGGCTCCCGGGCAGAGAACCTGCTCGAAAAAAAAGACTTAAAACTTCACAGCGTGCAGGGTCCTGAACAATTCATCCCCCCCGCCGCCCCTACCCCACTCACAGAAACTGCCCCAGTAAATATCAGGACCGTACAGGCCGGAGGAGGGAGGGGGGCTGAGGGCGTGCTGATGTTGGTGAAATACAGGGGAGTTTTAAAAGTCTTTTTACTTTGACAAGCAGCGCACGCCCCAGAAATGATGGGCTGGAATTTGCTGTCAGCGGCGAAGCAAAGGCGCTCGCTGCTGGCCCTGAAGTAAGCTTCGCACAAAGATCCCGCAATCTCTGTGTCGAGAATTTCGGGTTTTCCGACGCGTAATTGTGACATCAACAAGCTTTCTTAAGCAGCCAATCAAAACGCAGAAATCTCACACACAGCGAACCAGGAAGTGGGTAAGCTCTAAATATTCTAACTTTTAAAAAATGTTAGAGAGAGCAAAACAAAGATTGGGACTCTCACATGGGGAAATGGCAAACCTGAAATAAAGATGAATAAACTTTTAAAAAAAGTTTATATATTTGTTAAAGTTTCTTAAAAATTTTACTTTATACGGTTTGCACCTGGGCAGGACCGGGGCCGATGTCCTAGGGGGAGTGTTTGCTCGTGCTCTGGGGGAGGGTTTAAACTTAAATGGCAGGGGGTTGGGGACCTGAGCAGGGAGACAGTGGAAAGGGAAACAAGGATAGAAGCAAAAGACAGGAAGGAGAAAAACAAAGGTGGCAGTCAGAGAAATCAAGGCCTAGAAATTCAGTGGGCTGCGCCACCTGTTGACACCCAAAGAGGGCACATAATAACATAAGAACATAAGAAGTAGGAGCAAGAGTAGGCCATACGGCCCCTCGGGCCTGCTCCGCCATTCAATAGGATCATGGCTGATCCGAACTTAGACTCACGTCCACTTCCCTGCCCTCTCCCCGTAACCCCTTATTCCCTTATCAGCAAGGAAACTGTCTATCTCCGTTTTAAATTTATTTAATGTCGCAGCTTCCACAGCTCTCTGGGGTAGCAAATTCCATAGATTTACTACCCTCTGAGTGAAGAAGTTTCTCCTCATCTCAGTTTTGAAAGGGCAGCCCCTTATTTTAAGATTATGCCCCCTAGTTCTAGTCTCACCCATCAGTGGAAACATCCTCACCGCATCCACCCGATCAAGCCCCCTCACAATCTTATGTTTCGATAAGATCGCCTCTCATTCTTCTGAATTCCAATGAGTGGAGGCCCAACCTACTCAACCTTTCCTCATAAGTCAACCCCCTCAGCTCCGGAATCAACCGAGTGAACCTTCTCTGAACTGCCTCGAGAGCAAGTATATCTTTTCTTAAATATGGAAACCAAAACTGTACGCAGTATTCCAGGCGTGGCCTCACCAATACCCTGTATAACTGCAGCAAGACTTCCCTGCTTTTATACTCCATCTCCCTCGCAATAAAAGCCAAGATTCCATTGGCCTTCCTGATCACCTGCTGTGCCTGCATACTAACCTTCTGTGTTTAAAACATAACATAAGAAGTAGGAGCAGGAGTAGGCCATACGGCCCCTCGGGCCTGCTCCGCCATTCAATAGGATCATGGCTGATCCGAACTTAGACTCACGTCCACTTCCCTGCCCACTCCCCTAACCCCTAATTCCCTTATCAGCTAGGAAACTGTCTATCTCCGTTTTAAATTTATTTAATGTCGCAGCTTCCACAGCTCTCTGAGGTAGCAAATTCCATAGATTTACTACCCTCTGAGTGAAGAATTTTCTCCTGATCTCAGTTTTGAAAGGGCAGCCCCTTATTCTAAGATTATGCCCCCTAGTTCTAGTCTCACCCATCAGTGGAATCATCCTCGCCGCATCCACCCGATCAAGCCCCCTCACAATCTTATATGTTTTGATAAGATCGCCTCTCATTCTTCTGAATTCCAATGAGTAGAGGCCCAACCTACTCAATCTTTCCTCATAAGTCAATCCCCTCATCTCCAGAATCAACCGAGTGAACCTTCTCTGAACTGCCTCGAGAGCAAGTATATATTTTCTTAAATATGGAAACCAAAACTGTACGCAGTATTCCAGGCGTGTGGTGTATGTGCCTTTAAGAGCAATTATGGTGTATGTGCCTTTAAGAGCCCCAGGTGTGCGTAATGCCGGTAATTGCCACTTGGGCTATATAAGCCTGTGTATTGTGTATATCCTTTAGAAACCCCCCCCCAGACTTGCTTAGTAAATACCTATGAACCAACTCCTGTCTTCAGTGTCTTTATCTACACACGGACACTACAGTGGCGACGAAGTGGAAACGGACTTACCTGCAATTCGGCAGCACCTCAAGGACATCGATTCCTCCAGCGTCCAGAACACTCAAGGAAGTAAGAGAAACTGTGGTTTCACCAGCTGGCCAAGCTGGTGACAGGTACTGCGCTAATCCTTCCTGGGTGTCAGGCTGGAGCTCCAGCGGCGGGCTCTACAGCTGAGACAGGCAGCGAAATCGGAGGCAAGCAATAACGGACTGGGAGGGTGCACTCGAGAGACGGCCGGCGCGGCAAGCAGGTCAGCGTTTAGACCTCCGTCGGGAACGAGTCTCCAACAGTGAATAAACGGAAACCACAGTAAAACAGCGTTGTTATCGGTAGCAGCGGCGGGAAAGCGCGGGAAGCGCCATATCGTTGCTACAGAGAGAAAAAAAAAAGCGCAGGAAGCACCATATCTTTTCTGAAATGCCTAAATCTGGTAATATTGAGGCTTTTGATGGCGAAATAGAAAATTGGACCACATACGTGGAAAGAGTAGAGGTTTATTGCACTGCAAATGGAATAACAGATGAAAAAAAAGCTTCAGTACTTCTGAACTTAATGGGCGCGAAGACATACGGGCTGTTACGAAATTTAATCACTCCAGCCAAACCAAAGGACAAGACTTTTAAAGAAATTGTTGATACCCTGCAGGAGCATTTAAACCCAACACCGCTGCTGATAGCGGAACGATTCAAGTTCTTCAAGAGAAATCAACACAAGAATGAAAGTAACGCTGATTACCTAAACGAATTAAGAAAGCTATCAAAGTACTGCCAATTCGGAGCAGGACTATCGGATTATCTTCGAGACAAATTTGTTTGCGGTCTCTTAAGTGAAGGAACACAAAAAAGACTGCTTTCTGAAAAAGATTTAACATTGGACAAAGCTTTCAGTATGGCTGTATCATACGAAGCAGCAGCAAAAGGAGCTGCAGAGATACAACAAGAGACCCAGGACTTCGGCACCCATAAAATGACACAGGAGTTCGGAAGATGTTATCGCTGCGGCAGATCCACCCATAACCAGAGGGACTGCTGGTTCAAGGGCAAAGCATGCAGGCAATGTGGTAAGATTGGACACATTGCACGGGTATGCCAATCTGGACAAAATAAATCCACTGACAGAAAACAAAAAATCAATAAAGAAAAGTACAGGAAGGTACAAATGATGACGGACAATAGCTCCGAAGACCAGAATAGCGATAGCGACTCCGGAAACAAGAGACTAAGCTGTCTCAAATTACATAATGTACTTGCCAAAGAGGATTACCAAACCATTTGGGTTACCCTCACGATAGCAGGGTCCCCAGTTAAAATGGAGCTAGATACAGGATCAGCTCTAACCGTAATAAATCGACGAGATTACGAGAGGCTATTTTCGCATATACCTCTAAAAGACACATCCATTATCTTAAAAACATATACGGGGCAGAAAGTCTACCCCAAAGGAAAAATAAGGGTGCCTCTGGTATACAACGGCAAAGAAATACAAAAGTTGTATTTATACATTCTACAAGATGGTGGTCCACCGTTGTTGGGACGTGAATGGATAAGGAAGATATGTTTAGACTGGCACTCCATTCAGGCATTGACGGTGACCAGTAAGGAAAAAAACAATGATGACATCATACCTGAACGATTAAAAGACATCTTGGCCAACGCCAAAGAAGTGTTTCAAGAGAAGCTAGGAACCTTGAAAGGCATCACCGCCTCAATAAAAGTGGAAGATACAGCAATTCCAAAATTTTTTAAGGCAAGACCGGTGCCATACGCAATACGTCCGGCAGTCGAGGCAGAGCTGAAGAATTTGGAAAAGGCAGGCGTATTATCCAAAATAGATTGGAGCGAATGGGCAACACCCATCGTTCCAGTCATGAAAAAAACATTGAAAAATAACTCTGAGGAACAGAAAAAAATTCGCATCTGTGGGGACTTTAAGGTGACTGTAAACCCGGTCCTTCACACGGTACAGTATCCTCTTCCGAGGATAGAAGATATTTTCGCCTCACTATCCGGAGGGAAACGTTTCACAAAAATTGACTTGGCACAGGCATATCTACAGATGGAGGTTGAGGAGACCTCTAAAAAGTATCTCACAATAAACACACACAAAGGCCTGTACCAGTACAATCGACTGGTTTTTGGAATAGCATCAGCTCCAGCTATCTGGCAAAGAGCTATGGAGCAAGTCCTGCAAGGGATTCCGGGGACTCAATGCTACCTAGACGACATCCTTATAACAGGAGAAAACGACAACGAGCACCTTGCCAATTTGGAGCAGGTGCTCACTAGGCTGAAAGAACGGGGCCTACGAGCAAATCGCCCCAAGTGCGAATTTTTCCAAAATCAGATATCATATTGTGGCCACATAATTAATAAGGAAGGGTTGCATAAGTCACCTGAAAAAATTGAAGCAGTTATAAAAGCCCCAGCACCTGAAAATGTTTCACAATTAAGGTCATTCCTGGGATTAATAAATTACTATCATAAATTTTTACCGAACTTATCAACTATTCTACACCCTCTTAATGATCTTCTACAGACAGGAGTGATTTGGAAATGGAACGAAGACTGTAAACGTGCCTTCCATAAATGTAAAGACTTAATCACATCCGAGAAAATTTTGGCTCATTACAACCCATCACTACCAATCAGACTGGCATGCGATGCATCCCCTTACGGCATAGGAGCGGTATTGTCCCATAGATTCCCTGATGGCTCGGAACGGCCGATAGCTTTTGCGTCACGCTCATTGAACTCAGCTGAGCGTAACTATGCCCAGATAGACAGGGAAGCACTCAGCCTGGTATGGGGAGTGAAGAAATTCAACCATTACCTACACGGACAAAAATTTACCTTGCTGACTGACCATCAACCCCTCATCTCCATATTCAACCCTAAAAAAGGTGTCCCCATTATGACGGCACAAAGACTACAGAGGTGGTCCCTTTTTCTAGGGGCACACCAATACAACATTGAATACAAAGGGTCAAAACAGCATGGGAATGCTGACGGTTTATCACACCTACCGTTGCCAACGATAGAAGAGGCACCTACAGTAGACCCAGTAGAGATATTCCACTCTACCATAGTGGAATGTCTACCGGTGACAAATTCTGCCATTGAAAGGGAGACAAGAAATGACCCTACTCTCTCACGGGTCTACGATTTAACAGTGAAGGGATGGCCAGCACATGGCGAACCACTGTTGCCAGCATTCTCGCAAAGAAGAGAACAGCTGTCAGTGTGCCGAGGAACCTTGATGTGTGGATCCAGAGTGGTGATTCCACCCAAACTCCAGGATAAAGTGCTAAAGGAGCTTCACGAGGGGCATCTGGGTGGAGTGAAAATGAAGAACCTAGCTAGGGCGTTTGTATGGTGGCCAGGTATCGATGGAGACATCGAAGACATGACCAAGAGCTGCCTAGGATGCCAGAAGGTCCAAAATGCTCCGCCACAGGCCCCTCTACATCCATGGGAGTGGCCCTCATCTCCCTGGCAAAGGGTGCACATCGACTTTGCTGGTCCATTTATGGACTCAATGTTCTTAATCGCAGTTGATGCACACTCCAAGTGGCCGGAGGTAATAAAGATGTCCTCCACCACCACGGAAAAAAGCATCACAGTATTAAGGACCATATTTGCCAGGAATGGGCTGCCGGAGCAGATATGTTCTGATAATGGACCGCAATTTGTGTCCGAAGAATTCAGAAAGTTCTTAAAGAACAATGGGGTAAAGCACTACACGTCCGCCCCATACCATCCCGCCACCAATGGATTGGCTGAAAGGTTTGTCCAGACCTTCAAGAAGGCCATCAAGGCCATGGGTAATGAAGACATAAAACTTCAGCACAAGGTGGATAACTTCTTATTTGCATATAGGAATGCAACGCATATGGTTACTAACCAAACTCCCGCCATGATGTTCTACAATAGAAACCTAAGATGCCGGCTGGATTTGGTCAAGCCCAACATCCGAAGGGACGTGGAGAACCGGCAGTTTCAGGGCATGAATGAAAGGCCAACTAGGGCCTTCCAGATAGGCCAACCGGTTTTGGCCCGGGACTACCGTACCGAGAAATGGCAGCCTGGAACTATCTGCACACGATTAGGACCACTGATGTATACCGTGGACATCGGAGACAGCATAATAAGGCGCCATGCTGACCAAATCATCAAGTCATCCGAAAAGGGACAACCTACACCACCACTCTATACATCTAACGATGAAGTAGAGATACCCATATCTACCTCCGATCCGGTGATACTGGAGCCCGATGAACCCGACACTGGCCTTCAAGCCGAATCAGCCTTGCCAGAAGAACCTACTACACCACCAGAAACTACTACACCCCCGAGGCGTTATCCGGACCGAGTCAGGAAGCCTCCTGAGAGACTAACTTAATACAGCAATGTATATTATTTTGCATATAACATGTAATTAATAATTACTTAAAATATGATGTACTAGTTGGCTAGAAGGGGAGGAATTGTGGTGTATGTGCCTTTAAGAGCAATTATGGTGTATGTGCCTTTAAGAGCCCCAGGTGTGCGTAATGCCGGTAATTGCCACTTGGGCTATATAAGCCTGTGTATTGTGTATATCCTTTAGAAACCCCCCCCCCAAGACTTGCTTAGTAAATACCTATGAACCAACTCCTGTCTTCAGTGTCTTTATCTACACACGGACACTACAAGGTGTGGCCTCACCAGTACCCTGTATAACTGAAGCAAGACTTCCCTGCTTTTATACTCCATCCCCCTTGCAATAAAAGCCAAGATTCCATTGGCCTTCCTGATCACCTGCTGTACCTGCATACTAACCTTCTGTGTTTCATGCACCAGGACCCCCAGATCCCTTTGTACTGTAGCACTTTGCAGTTTCTCTCCATTTAGATAATAACTTGCTCTTTGATTTTTTCTGTCAAAGTGCATAACCTCACACTTTCCAACATTATATTCCATCTGCCAAATCTCTGCCCACTCACTTAGCCTGTCTATGTCCTTTTGCAGGTTTTTTATGTCCTCCTCACTCACTGCTTTCCCTCCCATCTTTGTATCGTCGGCAAACTTGGAGATGTTGCACTCGGTCCCTTCCTCCAAAATGTTAATATAGATTGTAAAGAGTTGGGGTCCCAGCACTGACCTCTGCGGAACACTACTAGTCACTGATTGCCAACCCGAGAATGAACCATTTATCCCAACTCTCTGTTTTCTGTTAGATAGCCAATCTTCCATCCATGCCAGTATATTGCCCCCAATCCCGTGATTTTTTATCTTGATCAGTAATCTTTTGTGTGGCACCTTGTCAAATGCCTTTTGGAATTCCAAATACACCACATCCACTGGTTCCCCTTTATCCACCCTGTTTGTTACGTCCTCAAAGAATTCGAGCAAATTTGTCAAACATGATTTCCCCTTCGTAAAACCATACTGACTCTGTCCGATTAAATTATGCTTATCCAAATGTCCTGTTACTGCTTCCTTAATAATGGACTCCAACATTTTACCAACCACAGATGTTAGGCTAACTGGTCTATAGTTTCCAGCCTTTTGTCTGCCTCCCTTTTTAAATAAGGGCGTTACATTAGCAGTTTTCCAATCTGCTGGGACCTTTCCTGAATCCAGGGAGTTTTGGAAAATTACAACCAATGCATCCACAATCCCTACCGCTACTTCTCTCAAGACCCTAGGATGTAAGCCATCAGGTCCAGGGGATTTATCCGCCTTTAGTCCCATTATCTTACCGAGTACCACCTCCTTAGTGATTTTAATCGTGTTTAGCTCCTCCCCCCCAAAACCCCATGTTTGTCCAGTGTTGGGATATTTTTAGTGTCCTCTACTGTAAAGACTGATACAAAATATTTGTTCAGCGTTTTTGCCATCTCCATGTTCCCCACCACTAATTTCCCGGTCTCGTCCTCTAAGGGACCAACATTCACTTTAGCCACCCTTTTTCTTTTTGCACTTAGTGGGTTTTGCGCCACTGGCCACGCCTCCCGCTAAATTTAGCGGGGCGCTAATGGCGGCACTAGCCATTAGCGCTGCGCCGCCACTGATTATGTCATCGTTGTGCGCAGTGCCCCGCTACCGCCCCGATCGCCAAATTTGGTAGCGCCCCCTGCTTTAATGCCGGTCGCAATTTGCGACCGGGTCAGGGGGGCCTACCTGCGGCGGTAGAAGCACTGAGGTGCGGGGCAGCCATTTTTTTTGCTGGCCGCCTGCCAGCACCTCTTCGCGCTGCCGTCCCCAGCCTCCTGAGCCCCCCCCCCGCGTTGTGCCAGCTGTGTCCCAAGAGCCCGGCACTTCTCCTCGGTGCCGGGCTCTTTTGCCGGCACTCGTGATCGCCGATCGCGCTGCAGCAGGCCCCTCCCCTTTAAGAAGGGCAGGAAGGCCTGCAGTACCACAGCGCGCCGTGCCACAGCGTGTGGTGCTGCAGCACGTTGCGCTGCGATTTTCAGTTGCAGCGCCCCAAGAGGGATGCGGGGCGCCTCGAGTAGCACCGTGCTTCCGTTTGGGGCGTTGAAACTGAATTTCCAACGGGCAGTTGCGACTCTTTCCGGGGCGGTACCTCCGGTGCCCTGGAATTTCTAGGCCCAAGGGTTTAAATCAAACATGGCCACAGTAAATAATAATTCTAAAAGGTGTAAGAGTGTTAAAAAAACAAGCCTGAAGGCCTTGTGCCTTAATGCGAGGAGCATTCGTAATAAGGTGGATGAATTAGCTGCGCAAATAGAGGGAAACGGATATGATATCATTGGGATTACGGAAACATGGCTCCAGGGTGACCAAGGCTGGGAACTCAACATCCAGGGGTATTCAATATTCAGGAAAGGTAGGCAAAAAGGAAAAGGAGGTGGGGTAGCATTGCTGGTTAAACAATTGAAAGGAAGGATATTAGCTCTGATGATGTGGAATCTGTATGGGTAGAACTGAGAAATACCAAGGGGAAGAAAACGTTAGTGGGCGTGGTATACAGACCTCCAAACAGTAATGCGGAGGTTGGGGATGGCATTAAACGGGAAATTAGAGACGCGTGCAATAAGGGCACAGCAGTTATCATGGGTGACTTTAATCTACATGTAGATTGGGCTAACCAAATTAGTAACAATACTGAGGAGGAGGAATTCCTGGAGTGTATACGGGATGTTTTCCTGGACCAATATGTCGAGGAACCAATTAGAGATCAGGCTATCTTAGACTGGGTATTATGTAATGAGAAAGAATTAATTAGTAATCTTGTTGTGCGAGGCCCCTTGGGTCAGAGCGATCATAATATGATAGAATTCTTCATTAAGATGGAGAGTGAAGTAGTTGACTCAGAGACCAGGGTCCTGAGTTTAAATAAAGGAAACTACGATGGTATGAGGCACGAGTTGGGTAGGATTGATTGGGGAATGTTACTCAAAGGGTTGACGTTGGATAGGCAATGGCAAACATTCAAAGATCGCATGGATGAACTACAGAATTTGTTCATCACTTTATGGCATAAAAATAAAACAAAAAAGGTGACTCAACCGTGGCTAACAAGGGAATTTAGGGATAGCATAAGATCCAAGGAGAAGACATATAAATTGGCCAGAAAAAGCAGTAAACCTGAGGATTGGGAGCAGTTTAGGATTCAGCAAAGGAGGACAAAGGGATTAATTAAGAGGGGGGAAAATAGAGTATGAGAGTAAGCTTCCAGGGAACATAAAAACTGACTGTAAAATCTTTTATACATATGTGAAGAGAAAAAGATTGGTGAAGTCAAGCGTAGGTCCCTTGCAGTCAGAATCAGAGGAATTTATAATGGGGAACAAAGAAATGGCAGACCAATTAAATACATACTTTGGTTCTGTCTTCACAAAGGAGGACACAAATAACCTCCCAGAGATGTCGGGGAACTTAGGGTCTAATAAGAGGGAGGAACTGAATGAAATCAGTATTTGTAGGGAAATGGTATTAGGGAAATTGATGGGATTGAAGGCCGATAAATCCCCAGGGCCTGATAATCTACATCCTAGGGTACTTAAGGAAGTGGCCCTAGAAATAGTAGATGCATTGCTGGTCATCTTCCAAAATTCTATAGACTCTGGAACAGTTCCCATGGATTGGAGGGTAGCTAATGTTACCCCACTATTCAAAAAAGGTGGTAGAGAGAAAATGGGGAATTATAGACCGGTAAGCCTGATATCGGTAGTGGGGAAAATGCTAGAGTCCATTATAAAAGATGTAATAGCAGAGCACTTGGAAAACAGTGACAGGATCGGACAAAGTCAACATGGATTCACAAAAGGTAAATCGTGCTTGACTAATCTACTGGAATTTTTTGAGGATGTAACTGGTAGAATAGATAAGGGAGAACCAGTGGATGTGGTGTATTTGGACTTTCAGAAGGCTTTCGATAAGGTCCCGCATAAGAGATTAGCGTGTAAAGTTAAGGCACATGGGATTGGGGGCAAGGTACTGACTTGGATAGAGAACTGGATGGCAGACAGGAAGCAAAGAGTTGGAATAAGCGGCTGTTTTTCCGAGTGGCAGGCAGTGACTAGTGGGGTACCGCAGGGATCGGTCCTAGGACCCCAGCTATTCACAATATATATTAATGATCTAGACAAGGGAATTGGATGTAATATCTCCAAGTTTGCAGATGACTCAAAGCTGGGTGGGCGTGTGTGCTGTGAGGAGCATGCCGAGAAACTCCAGTATGATTTGGACAGGTTGGGTGATTGGGCAGAAGCATGGCAGATGCAGTATAATGTGGATAAATGCGAGGTTATCCACTTTGGTGGCAAAAACAGAAAGGCAGATTATTATCTGAATGGCAATAGATTGGGAGAAGGGTAAGTGCAGCAAGACCTGGGCGTCCTTGTGCACCAGTCGCTGAAGGTAAGCATGCAGGTGCAGCAGGCGGTTAAGAAGGCAAATGGTATGTTGGCCTTCGTACGAGAGGGTTCGAGTACAAGAACAAGGATGTCTTGCTGCAGTTGTACAGGGCCTTGGTGAGATCACACCTTGAGTATTGTGTGCAGTTTTGGTCGCCTTATCTGAGGAAGGATGTTCTTGCCATGGAGGGAGTGCAGCGAAGATTCACCAGGCTGATACCTGGGATGGCAGGAATGACGTATGAGGAGAGATTGGGTCGATTGGGCTTATACTCGCTCGAGTTTAGAAGAATGAGAGGGGATCTCATTGAAACTTATAAAATTCTAACAGGACTGGACAGACTGGATGCAGGAAGGATGTTCCCGATGGCGGGGGAGTCCAGAACCAGGGGTCACAGTCTAAGGATAAGGGGTAGGCCATTTAGGACAGAGATGAGGAGGGATTTCTTCACCCAGAGAGTGGTGAACCTGTGAAATTCTCTACCACAGAAGGCAGTGGAGGCCAATTCATTAAATATATTCAAGAAGGAGTTGGATATATTTCTTAAGGCTAAAGGGATCAAGGGATATGGGGAGAAGGCAGGGACAGGGGACTGAATTTGGATGATCAGCCATGATCTCATTGAATGGCGGAGCAAGCTTGAGGAGCTGAATGGCCTACTCCTGCTCCTATCTTCTATGTTTCTACGTTATTAAAATGGATAAATTTGACACTGTGCAAAATTATAATTAATTTTTCAGGGCCATAACCTTGAGCAGTCAATACGTTGTTAAAACCCCAGTTACACCTAATTCCTTCGGGCCTAACTTTTAATGGGGTATTTAACAGCGTAATTACTGCAGAAGGCCATAGTTTTTGTCAGTTTCCCTGATTTGAGAGATATCACTGATTGCCGGCTCTGTGGGCGGGGGGCCGGGGGCGGGGGGGGGCGGTGGCGGGGAGCGGGGTCCACAGTGCAGCCTGTGGAAGAGCAGTGAATAACAGACTGCAACTTCAGGATTTCCACATTAGGCTGTGCACATGCTAAATCTTGAAGTTGGTCAGGACCACAAATTCCAGGCCAATAATTGGCTCTTAAAGTATGTGTGCATGCGCCTTATAAAAGTTCCTTTCTTACCAGTATTACACCAGGTACTTACTCAGCAACAAGAATAGACTGTGGAACTAACTCAGCCTGCACTGGAGCTGTTAAATTAAGAGAAATAGATGGAGGTAACTGGTATGTTTTCCCTGCTCTAACCTTGCACGTAGAAAGATTAAAATCATAGAAGTTAAATTAGATAATGCTTATTTTTCAAGCATTATGTAAATGATAATTTTTTTGACTTCTCATATTAACTTTATTTCATTTACCCAATAATTGTTTCTTTATAGGAGGAGCGATGAGTAAACTAATCTAAGTTTAAATTTCTGGCTTAGTTTGATCTGAGCTGTCTCCAGCTCATCAACCTCGACCCAAGGTTCCCAACCAGTATAGCTGCTGAGATACAGTCTATGACAATGGTGAAACTCTGGCTGGGTGACGGGTTTTTTCCTTTAACTTTCTTTTGGTGGATTTTGAGGTTCATTCAGGACAAGAGGGGTTTTGACAGAGTAGATAGGGAGAAACTGTTTCCACTGGCAGGAGGGTCAGTAACCAGAGGACACAGACTTAAATGAATTGGCAAAAAAGCCAAGGGGGAGATGAAGAGAAATTGTTTTACGTGGCGAGTTGTTATGATCCGGAATGCACTCCTGAAAGGGTGGTGGAAGCAGATTCGATAGTAATTTTCAAAAAGGAATTGGATCTCTACTAAAAATGGAAATATTTGCAGGGCTATGGGGAAAGAGCAAGGGAGTAGAATGTAATGGCCTGGAATTTATGGTTGTAATGACAGCGAAACTGTCAGCGTTCGCAATCAGTACTCTGTGAAACTGACAGCAACTTCTGGCATTCGCACATGCGCAGTTAAACTCAGAAATCCAAAAGTTGCTCTCAGTGATCTCCCGCTCCTCCACAGGGTGCACTGTTGAAGTCTTCGCAGATATAAATCTTACAAATCTCTTGAATTGACGTGAACTTCCACTTTTTACAATGTAATCTTATTGTGAAAACTCCTGAAAAAGTTAAGCCTAGTTTAATGAGGTATAACTGGGTTTTTAATGGCATACTAAGTCATAATTACTGCTGAACAACCTCTCTGGCCCCCAAAACCTAATTTTATATATGTGGAATATCAAATTTCTCTATTATGATAAAAATTCCTGGAGTTTTTAAATAATACATGTTTTAAAGTTTGTTTATGATATTTCAGCTTCTACCTTAATCCCATGTGCATGTTCCAATCTTTGTTTCACTCTCTGTAAAATGATTAAAAAGTGAATGATAATCAATGCTTTTTACTTCCCGGTTTGCTGTCTGTGAAAATTCTTCAATGTGATTGGCTGCCTAGCCTGCTTGATAACATTACTGTTGCTGGACAATGGCGATCCCCTATAGGTGACGCCAGAATGAAATTAACGTCGGGAAAGGAGAAATCCACGCCACAGAGTTTGCTAGATCTTTGCGGGCAGCTTTCTTCGAGGTCAGATTCAAGCGCCGTCACTTCGCCGCTGACCGCAAAATTCAGGCCAATGTAATTAGATAGCTGTTTTGGAGAGCAGGCACAGACAAGGTGGGGCGAATGGCCTCCTGTGTGCTGTATGATTTTATGATTCTGAGAGGTGCAGGTGCTCGAAAAAGGAACCTTCCCATTTGTCTGCGATAGCTCCTGAAACATTTTTTGAAATTAGTCTTTTTACATTTAAACCAGAGGTACAGTGAAATGTTACTTCAACAATGAATTCAGGAGAGTAAGAGAGGACAGGATGAGACTGGTGGAAAAAACATTGGGGAAATCAAGAAAATTAATCAAAAGCAATGAAACAATAATCACATTAGGGGCTTCTACACCATTCCAGCCAGTGAGTTCAGAGGTATCGAGCAGTGCGCCTGCAAAATAAATTTATTACCCATAGCAGAAATAACCTGAAAGAATGTTTTATTAAACGCAGACTTATACACGATGGTTTTCGTTCGGATTATATCTAATTTAATAAAAATGTTGCTTTTTGTAATTAAACTGGAAGAATGAAAGGGTCATCTTGTGAACTCCCAAACCGTGGGTTAGCCCAGA
Source organism: Somniosus microcephalus (assembly GCF_052327205.1). Lineage (NCBI taxonomy): Eukaryota > Metazoa > Chordata > Chondrichthyes > Squaliformes > Somniosidae > Somniosus > Somniosus microcephalus. The sequence goes on along the minus strand of NC_140991.1, from coordinate 42,189,469 downwards.
CCCACCCAGGAAATTGGGAGCCCTGAGGAGAGAATAGCTGCCTGGGCTCAGAATCTGTGTGCCTAAAAACCTGGACACTTTCTGGTCACGGGCTCGCCCTCCCACACAGTGGTTTTCTGATCTTAATGAACAAAAGAAATTGCAAAATCAGAGATGAAAACGAAACTGTGTATTTCGAAGAGGATCAAAGTGTGCACAGACACACGCGTACAAATACACACGGATTGTGTTTGCATACGCAGACGATTTTCTTTTCCTCTTATTTTTATTCCTGGGTAATTTAGCCAATTTGTTATGGTCTCTATTTCCAATTTTTTTTGTTTTAGCTGCAAACACAGTGAATGAGCCAAAGCTTGTTCCACCAGCTGTAGGTTCATGTTGGCTGTGAGCAGAGATGCCAGAAGCATCCTCGATTGAGCTCCTCTTTCCTTCGGAAAGAATTCCCACCGCAGAGTAGTATGGATTTGTGCATCATGCAGTCAAAGTGCTTGAGCTACTTTGTAGAGGAAGAAAGAAAGGCTTCCGTTTATGTAGTGCCTTATGATGTCTCTTAAAAAGCATCCCAAAAATGCTTCACATCCCACGAATTACTTTGAAGTGAAGTAACTGTTGTTGCGTAGGCAAACGAAGAGCAAGTTTCAATTTATCCCAATTGGACAGTTTTTTTGGGCCGTGCTGGCTGAAGGAGGAATGTCGGCCCCGACACTTTGAGAACTCCCTGCTCTTCTTCAAATAGAGCCATGCGTTCTTTAATGTCTACCTGAGCCACCAAAACAGAGACAGGGCCTCAGTTTAGAAAGAAAGAACTTGCATTTATATAGCACCTTTCGCAAGCTCAGGGCATCCCAAAGCACTTTGCAGCCAATGAAGTACTTTTTCGAAGTGTAGTCGTTATTGTAATGTAGGAAACGCAGCAGACAATTTGCGCGCAGCAAGGTCCCACAAACAGCAATGAAATCGATGATCAGTTCATCTGTTTTAGTGATGTTGGTTGAGGGACAAATATTGACCAGGACACCAGGAGAACTCCCCAGCTCCTCTTCAAGTAGTGCCACAGGATCTTTCTCAAATAGTGCCACGGGACCTCCGACAGTGCAGCACTCCCTCAATAGTGCACTGGAGTATCAGCCTAGATTATGTGCTCAAGTCTCTGTTTGGAGTGGTGCTACCACTGAGCCACAGCCGACACATATCTAGCTTGTTACTGGGTCACCTGAGAGAATTAAGATTTTGTTATTTGAATTAAACAAAGATCACCAGTACAGCGTGCCTCAGTGTAATTCTTACTGTCAATTCTTCACAGTGCTTCACAGAAGTGTTAATTCCCGCCTCTCCCACCCCAGATAAGGCATGACAGCTAACCCATAATTACAATCCTTGGACACTGTTCAACGCCTCTATAGGGTGACATTTTTCTTAGATTACAAGCAATGCATGAAGTGGGATTTATATTTTTGCACATTTTTTCCACGCTCGCGTGAATGCCTCTTTTGACCTAGTTCCAGTGGGTTGTTTATTTGCTTTGAAGAAGCTTGGGAATGGCCATTTAGCTTACAATTTCTTGTTTCAGTGACATGAAGTTCTCCTGAAATGATTATATAAATACAGAATGCTATTCACACACATCCCACACATGTCGCTGATTTGGATCTAAATGATGCCATTCAAGAGAGCAATTCTCCAAGTCATGTATTTCTCTTTCTGACTTACCAGCAGTCTTAGAATCATGGAATCTTGCAACACAGAAAGAGGCCATTCGGCCCACCGTGCCTGTGCCGGCTCTTCGGTAGAGCTATCCAATTAGTCCCGCTCTTTCCCCATAGCTCTGTAATTTTTTTTCCTTTTCAAACATATATCGAATTCCCTTTTCAAAGTTACTGTTGAATCTGCTTCCATCAGGCACTGCATTCCAGATCATAATAACTCACAGCGTTAAAAAGTTTCCCATCTCTCCTCTGGTTCTTTTTGCCAATTCTCTCCAATCTGTGTCCTCTGGTTACCGACCTTCCTTAATGCAACAACAAAAGGAAATGGCATCAGTCTCAACACATTTGCCTTTATAAATCTGCCCTTATGTGCCGGAAGATGCCTCAAAGCACCATATGGAGGAAACTGATACGGTGGACACCGCACGAGAGGAGAGGGGAGAGGAACAGAGAGGCTATAATGGGAGCTAAAGACACGACTGGAGACGATGGTGTTGAAACAACTTTTGAAAGCAGGGGGCGGTGGTGGCCAAGGGGAGGGAACTAGCTAGACAGTTTCAGAGGGCAAGAGTTTTTGTGACTGAACAAGCAGCTGCCGATGGTAGAATGGTGAGAGCGAGGAAGGAGAAGTCCAGTATTAGAGGAGTGAAGGCTAAGTACAGGGATGTAAGGGAGGAGGAGATCACTAAGGTAGGGTGGCAAAGCCGTGGAGGGATCTTAAAACAAGGACAAGAGTTTGACGCAGGGTAAAGGGAGCTGTTGGGGGTATTAAGAGTGTGGGCCTCAGGGCAGAATTGTCAATGAGTTGAAGCTTCTTGAGGGGTTCCTTTTTACATTAAGGGTTATGCAGCAATTCAAAACAATTTTTCCTTTAATTGTGATAATTATATCTAATTTGCATATGCGATCTATCAGGAAAGATATATTGGCCTTGGAGGCGGTAGCACGCAGATTTACCAGGATGATAAAGGGCTTAAAGGGTTAAATTATGAGGACAGGTTGCTTAAACTTGGTTTGTATTCCCTTGAGAAAATTGAGCGATGATCTAATCGAGGTCTTTAAAATGAAAAAGCGATACGATAGGGTAGATAGAGAGAAACTATCTCCTCTGGTAGGGGAATGCAGAACAAGAGGGCATAATCTTAAAATTAGAGCGAGGCCATTTAGGAGTGAAATCAGGAAGCTCTTTTTCACGTAAGTTGTAGTGGAAATCTGGAACTCACTTTCCCAAAAGGCTGTGGATGTTGGGACAATTGAAATGTTCAAGACTGAGATAGATATATTTATGTTGGGTAACGGTATCGAGGGATATGGAGCAAAGACGGGTAAATGGAGTTAATGTACGGATCAGTCTTAATCAAATTGAATGGCACAAGAGGTTCGAGGGGCTGAATGGTCTATTCCTGTTCCTATTAGAAAAGGAGTATTCGTTATTCCATTAAAATATGGCCTCTCTCTCTCTTCCTTTCTATTTATGTGTGCAATGTGTTGAGAGGCTACAGCCCGACTATAAACAGAGTGGTTTCAGGAACTGGGAAGACTATTCCAATGCTCTCCTCGCCACCATCCTACCTTGCACCCTTCATAAACTTGAGCTCATCCAAAACTCGGCTGCCCGTGTCCTAACTCGCACCAAGTCCCGTTCACCCATCACCCCTGTGCTCGCTGACCTACATTGGCTCCCGGTTAAGCAACGCCTCAACTTTAAAATTCTCATCCATGTGTTCAAATCCCTCCATGGCCTCGCCCCTCCCTATCTCTGTATTCTCCTCCAGCCCTACGACCCTCCGAGATCTTTGTGCTCCTCCAATTCTGGCCTCCTGCACATTCCCGATTTTCTTCGCTCCACTGTTGGCGGCCGCGCCTTCAGCTGCCTAGGCCCTAAGCTCAGGAATTCTCTCCCTAAACCTCTCTTCCTCGCTAGTTCTCTCTCCTCCTTTAATACGCTCCGTAAAGCCGACCTCTTTGACCAAACTTTTGGTCGCCTGTCCTAATATCTCCTTATGTGGCTCAGTGTCAAATTTTGTTTGATGATCGTTCCTGTGAAGTGCGTTGATACTTTGACTATGTTAAAGGTGCTATACAAATGCAAGTTGTTGATGTTGAATTACAGAAATGTTGATCAGCTGTACCAGGAGTGTGCGCATACGGACCTGACGATCTGCTAACTCAGCCGTGTTGTAGTAAAACACTTTGTGACATACAAACAACATCTGATGTAACCATCATTATTTAATGGCTCTTTCATGAACAGAGTCCATATAAATTAATCTCACTATAACATTGTAACACTGGAGGTGTTGGACTCATCAGTCACCTGAGAACTCATTTTTAATGTGGAAGCAAGTCACGCTCGGTTCCGAGGGACTGCCTAAGAAGAAGAAGGCGGTGATTTTCAACTGCCGCCCACCCGTTTCGCAATGGAAAAGCATGGCAACCAGTAGAAGAAAATCAGGGGATGGTGAGGAAGGAACATCAGTCACCCCTTGGCCACTCGAGGCCCGCCTGATGCAATTTCCGGCGGACCTGTAACCGGGCGGACTATACTTCTGTTCACTTCGGGCAGGAGGCTCTTTAGATATGCAAATCGGGGTCTTATGTCATTGTAGGGCCCCACTTACAATTTTGAAGTACACACGGGCTCAGCATGTGCCGTGCCTAAAAGCATCAAAGTACCAGAGGTGCTTGTTGTGCAGTTGGAATATTAGTAAACTATTAAATGACATGCTTTAATTGTACTTTCAGGAATAACAGATACGGCATCTTTGTATTCTCATGAGTGAATGCAGCTCATGCGCACGTTTTCATTTAATTTACAGCTAAACTTTCTCCTGTTTATTAGTATTGTACGAATACTGATACAGAAGCTCAGGTCACCAGACATTGGAGGCAACGATCACTCACAATACAAGTAAGCAATTTATTTGTTATCTCATACTATGTGCACAGTAGAAAATATTGGGCCACACACACTAGATTTGTACAATCGGGCGTGATTAATCCACTAACTTTGAGAAAACTCAATAATCTTAAATATTAAAAATCCACAGACGGAAGGGGCATCGATTCATTGTATCAACCTTTTTTAATCAATATCAGCTGTTAATGTCATAATATTGCACAAAATATGTGAAAGTGTTGTCACATTTTGGCAATAAAGCCGTTATATCTTGAGGTGCCTCATTTGTCTGACTAGAGCTCAACAGGATCGTTGAAGCAACTTACACAGTAGCAAAATACTGCAGATGCTGGAAATCTGAAATAACAACAGAAAACGCTGGAAAAACTCAGCAGGTCAGGCAGCATCGAGGAGAGAGAAACAGAGTCAACGTTTTGGGTCGATGACCCTTCGTCAGAACTGGAAAAAGTTAGAGAGGAGAGATTTTTAAGCAGGGGCAGGGAATAGGGGAGGAAAGAACAAAAGGGAGGGTCTGTGATAGGCTGGAAGGCAGGAGAGATTGACTGACAAAAGGGATGATGGTGCAAGGCAAAAGGAGAGGTAATGGGACAAGTTAAGAAACAAAAGATGGCTCTAGATGATGTGTGGATGATGATGGCAGCAATATTAACAGCTACCATGTGAGGAAATGAGACAAAAAGAAAGAACTACAGGGGTCAATTTATAGTCTGAAATTGTTGAACTCGATGTGGCATAGTGGTTAGCACTGTTGCCTCACAGCGCCAGGGGCCCGGGTTCAAATCCGGCCTCGGGTGACTGTCTGTGTGGAGTTTGCACATTCTCCCCGTGTTTGCGTGGGTTTCCTCCGGGTGCTCCGGTTTCCTCCCACAGTCCAAAGATGTGCGGGTTAGGATGATTGGCTATGATAAATTGACCCTTAGTGTTAGGGGGATTAAATACGTGGGGTTACTGGGATATGTGTTGGTGTAGGGGTTACGGGGATTGGGTGGGATATGTGTCAGTGCAGGCTCGATGGGCCGAAATGGCCTCTATCTGCACTGTGGGGTTTCTGTGATTCTGTGATTAAGTCCAGAGGCTGTAAAGTGCCTAATAAGAAAGATGAGGTGCAGTTCCTCGGGCTTTTTTCCCCTCTTGTTTCCTCACATGGTAGCTGTTAATGTTGCTGCCATCATCATTCACACATCATCTAGAGTCATCTTTTGTTTCTTAACTTGTCCCATTACCTCTCCTTTTGCCTTACACTATCATCCCTTTTGTCATTCAATCTCTCCTGCCTTCCAGCCTATCACAGACCTTCCCTTTTGTTATTTCCTGCCTATTCCCTGCCCCTACACTTGCTTAAAAATCTCTCCTCCCTAACCTTTTCCAGTTCTGACGAACGGTCGTCGACCTGAAACGTTGGGGTCAATTTTCAGTGTGCCATGAGGCGGGCTTTTAGGCATGCGGGGGGCTAAAATCCTGAATTCGGGGGTCCCGACACCATCTCGCCCAAAACCCGCCTCCATGTAAGTTTCAAAGGAGGCGGGTACCCGCCCCGCACTGGGACCCGCTGACCCGAGGCGGAAAGGGATTAGTGCCAATTAACTGCCTGTTAACAGGTAGTTAACAGGCAGTTTTTAGCCTAATCCCTATTTTGAAGGTTGTCATGTGGGATTCCCGACGGCTCCAAACCACACCAAGTAGGAGGAGTCGGGCCATCGGGTTGAAGGACTTGGAGGGGTCGAGATGTCGGTGTTCAGGTGAGTGATGGGTGCATGCGTGCAAAAGTAAGTGTGTTTGGTGTGTCTAAAGTGTGTAAAGAAGTTAAAATTACCTGTACTTACCTTTACAGCCTTCCTTCCTCTGGGTTTCGGGAGTCCATCACTCAGCCGGCACAGAAAGCAGAGTGGCCGCGAGCTGTCAAAAGTGACAGCCTTCAGCTTTCAGTGCCGGCGAGATTTCAAACTGAGTTTGCGTAGAAGGACTCAGGTTAGAAGTAAGACTGTCAGGCCTAGAAATTCAGTCGCGTTTGCGCCCACTTATTGGCTAAAGAGTGGTTTGCGCCGGAAGTTTTTTAGTGCCCGAAATTCAGTTGGTCCTTAAAATCGGCGTTAGCCGGTAGCGCTGCGCCGGCACCGATGACGTCATCGGTGTGCGCAGCGCCCCGGTTCCAACGCGATTCCGTGCCGACGGCCAAATTCAGTTGCGGCCGCCTCGCCCGTAGCGGCCGCAAACAGCGTTTGAAAAACGGGGCCTTGCAGCTCCGAGAGGCCGGCGCATAAAGGTGGAGGGGCGGCTGGCCGCTTTCCCGGCGGCCGCCTGGCCGCACCTCCCTCCCCGGACTCCTGCACCACCCCCCCGCGGCATTGGTGTCTGACTCCCGCGAGCCCGGCACTTCTCCGTGGTGCCGGGCTCATTTGCCGGGGGAATCCAGCGGCGATCTCACGGCTGCAGGCAGCTCCTCCTTAAGAGAAGGAGGAGGCCTGCAGTACCCCAGCCTGCCGCACCGCATCGGGTGCCGCAGCGGCAGCTGGACGCCTGAAATTGACTTTCATCGCCCCAAGCGAGGCGGCCAAACCCTGCAATAGCGCCCGCCTCCGTCTTGGGGCGCCGCAACTGAATTTCAGGCGGGCGCTACGGGAATCCGGGCGGGCGCTAAATTTCGGGCGCTAAAGACCTGGCGCGGCGATAGCAAATTTCTAGGCCTCAGTGTTTGACAGCTTCAAACAGCTGTGAAGCACTGATATTTCATCTGACAACACGTCTTGACAGATGAAATTTCAGTCTGTGACGTCACCTGTTGCCGGGTGGCCCTTAATTGGCCTGCTGAGCCTGCTAGGCGGGCTCAACAAGGTCAATCAAGTGAAAATCGCGTGGATTGGCTGCATCTCGATGGAGGCGGGACTACAACCCGAAAGTTGTAGTCCTGCCTCCTTCCCGACTTCTGAATGAAAATCCAGCCCATTGACTCTGTTTCTCTCTCCTCGATGCTGCCTGACCTGCTGAGTGTTTCCAGCACTTTCTGTTGTTATTATTGTTGAAGTAACTTCATGCTTTTATCTACACTGTTGATTTTGAGCCTGTTCCTCACTTTCACGGTAGCAGCTTTCTCCTTTTCATCGCCAGCAACCCCGCCGCCCCATTGCCCTCCCCGTTTTGTTTTACTGAGACACATTTCCTTATCTGAATCTGTAACAGGTTGAGTGTTGGGTTTTCTTTCTGGAATGCAGGGAGACCTGCCCTTGCCACTCAGTGACAATCGGGTGCCGCTGAGCAGCGTGCTGGGGATTCAGGGCAGAGTGCGGGAATGTAACACCATCCGCGCCCTGGGGATTCAGGGCAGAGTGCGGGAATGTAACACCATCCACTCGCTGGAGATTCAGGGCAGAGTGCGGGAATGTAACACCAGCCGCTCGCTGGGGATTCAGGGCAGAGTGCGGGAATGTAACACCATCCGCTCCCTGGAGAATCAGGGCAGAGGGCGGGAATGTAACACCAGCCGCTCGCTGGGGATTCAGGGCAGAGTGCGGGAATGTAACACCATCCGCTCGCTGGGGATTCAGGCAGAGTGCGGGAATGTAACACCATCCGCTCGCTGGGGATTCAGGGCAGAGTGCGGGAATGTAACACCATCCGCTCCGTGGGGATTCAGGGCAGAGTGCGGGAATGTAACACCATCCACTTGCTGGAGATTCAGAGCAGAGTGCGGGAATGTAACACCATCCGCTCACTGGGGATTCAGGGCAGAGTGCGGGAATGTAACACCATCCGCTCGCTGGGGATTCAGGGCAGAGTGCGGGAATGTAACACCATCCGCTCGCTGGGGATTCAGGGCAGAGTGCGGGAATGTAACACCATCCGCTCGCTGGGGATTCAGGGCAGAGTGCGGGAATGTAACACCATCCGCACCCTGGGGATTCAGGGCAGAGGGCGGGAATGTAACACCATCCGCTCACTGGGGATTCAGGGCAGAGTGCGGGAATGTAACAACCATCCGCACCCTGGGGATTCAGGGCAGAGGGCGGGAATGTAACACCATCCGCTCACTGGGGATTCAGGGCAGAGGGCGGGAATGTAACACCATCCGCTCACTGGGGATTCAGGGCAGAGTGCGGGAATGTAACACCATCCGCTCCCTGGGGATTCAGGGCAGAGTGCGGGAATGTAACACCATCCGCTCGCTGTGCTTTCCACGGCCTGAGCTCCACTCACTGGAACTTGACACAGCTGAGCGTTGCATTGGGACTTTAAACAGAAGAGCAATGCACAAAATTGGAACTTCAGTGGGGCTACAGGTGTGCAAATCATCTGCGCAGTCTTTAGACCTGATAGTTAACCTCTGAAAAGACAATGTTGATTTGTTACTAACTTTTAAACAAAAAGCCACCAGTTTAACAGGATGCCAGTTAACACGTTCATCATGGTAATGGCGCCCAACCTGATCAAACCAGCAGGTGAAAAGTCTTAATTGGCTTACCATTAAAGAAGCAATGGTAGGCTCACTTCATTCAATTCAGGACTTATATGGATTAACCGTGAAAAAAATATATTGGTAAAGGTTCGCAATGAAAATATTCCCGATCCTCACACATGGATTAACTGGCCTGACTGTAAGTGTAGGATGGTACCCCAGAAACAAATGCTGGGAGGATCTATGGTCATGCCTGAATCACCGTGTTCTCTCCCCGGGAATGCTGCAGTTGAATCGGAAACCATTCTCCTTTCTTTCTGGTCTGGGCACTAAACGGTTGGCATAATGTTCAGAAGGCATGTTCTTTCCCTGTTACTACACCTTGTAGACATCTGGGGGGGATTGGCTCCCGCCGCCTTTGGGGCGATAATTTCGCCAGGTTTAGCAACCGAAAAAGTTAGTGGGGGAAAATTCAGTTGGTTGCGCCACCCGTTAGCGCCTTAGGAGGGCGCTAAGTGGGGCGCAAACCAACTAGCGCCCGGGCACGGCACTGCCCACACCTCCCGCAAAATTCAGCGGGAAGTTAGTGGTGGCGCTAACCGTTAGCGCTGCGCTGCTGACGATGACGTTATCGGTGTGCGCAGCACCCCGCGCACGCCCCGGCCACGATCTTCGGGAGCGCCCCCTGATTTACCGCCGGACGCTATGTCCGACAGGGTCAGGGTGGCGTACCTGTGGCCGGGGAGGCGCAAATTAAAGGCGAGGTGCGGGGCGGCCATTTTTGTTGGTGGCTGCCTGCCAGCACCTGCCTGCGCTCCCGTCCCCGGCCTCCGGAACCCCCCCCCCCCACCGCAGAGTGCCAGCTGCGCTCCAAGAGCCCGCCACTTATCTTGGGTGCCGGGCTCTTTTGCCTGCACTCCCGATCCCCGGGGGCCCAGCTGGGCCCCAGATTGTGCTGTACAAGGCCCCTCCCCTTTAAGCATGTGGCGCCACGATATTCACTCGCAGCGCCCCAAGAGGGAGGCGGGACGCCTCCAGTAGCGTCGCGCTTCCTTTTGGGGCGCAACCGACCAATTTCCGGCGCGGGGGCGCTAATTTTTCTGGGACGCTACTTTAACACCCCGGCAAAGTTAGCGCTCCAAGTGGGACTATACTGAATTTCTCCCCCAGTGTACCCATGCCTGAAATTCAATGGTAGCACCCCAAGCAAGAGGCGGGGCACTATTGGAAGCGTCCCCTTCCCTCTTGGGGCGCTCCCATTGAATATCAAGGCGCTACATGCAGCAGCGCCACGTGCGTCACGTAGCGCTGCGGTGCTGCAGGCCTCGCTCCCCTGATTAAAGGGGAGGGGCCTAGTGCAGCGCGCACCAGGGCCCTGCTGGATCACCAGGGAGCGGGGTGCCAGCAAAAGAGCCCGGCACTCAAGAGGAGTGCCAGGCTGACCGATCGCGACTGGCACCCCACAGCAGGAGGCTGGAGGGTGCAGGTGCTGGCAGGCAACCCAAAAAAATGGCCACCTGGCACCTGCCCTTTTATTATTGCCGCCCCGACAGCAAAAACGCCACCCTGACCCTGTCGGACATAGCGTCTGGTGATAGGTCGGGTGGGGGGTGGGGGGGTTGTGGCTGGGGCGTGAGCGTGGTGCCATGCACGCCAATGATGTCATCGCCGGAGGTGCAGCACCGCAGGGCTCTACCACCTACCACCACCACTAACCTCCCGCTGAATTTCGCGAGAGATGTCAGTGGCGTCACGCTCGGGCGCTAGTTACTTTGCGCCCCGTTAGCGCCCCCTCGAACGGGAGGTGCAAAACAACCGAATTTTCCCCCCCAGGGTTCTTGGCCAACAGAAGACCAACACGTAAAGGGGGGGGATTACAAATCCCTTCATCCGGCAGAAACTGGGTGATACGGGAGTTAAAATCAAAGCAGTCCACTTACGCTTTCTTCCGTCCTACGGCCATCTCAAAGCCGGCGCCTGCCTGACTCCTGAATTTATATTAATCGGGTTCATATTACGTAGATAGGACGCTAATACCATTATCATGGCCTATTGGGCGGAGCGTAGAAGCTGTCAGACCAGGAGCGGTTAAGTAAAAAAAAATAATTGTGAGAAGCAAGGGTTCTCCTCCAGACCCCACAAAATAGTTTGGCCACTGCCACATGCGGTCCTCGCCCTTCTGCATTCCCGAAACCCTCCCCACCCCCCTGATACGCTTATCAATTACTTCATAAAAGGTGATGAGTCGAAGAAGAGATGATGAGTCGAAAGAAGAGATGAATAAGGCTTTTATTAGCTAAGAAGAGACCATGCTTCTTCGTGAGTGACTGAACAAGTCTGAACGAAACCCACACAGTGGTGGGTGGAGTCAGCTGAGGCATGCCTCCATACACAGCGCCACCCAGAGGTGGCAATATACAATACAGTGGTTTACCACATTCACCCCTTGTTTAATGTGAAGTCCGGCGGGGTGAAGGGTACTACAAGTTAAGTCTATCAAGAGGCCTTGTCTGACGTCCTGATCGTCGTGGTGGCGGCGGTGGTGTTGCAGCATCCGACGTCGGGTCTGGTGTCTGGGTGGTTGGCGAAGATTCCTGGGGCTTTGGCATGCCGTCTGCAGGGGTTGGGTTGGGAGGGGTGGTGGGGGATAACAGTGGTAAGGGGGATAACGGTGGTAAGGGGCATAACGGTGGTAATTCAGGGGTACCCGAGGGTGCGAGATCTCGTATGGAGACCGTGTCCTCCCGCCCGTCTGGGTATGTCACCCAGGCATACTGGGGGTTGGCGTGTAGGAGGTGCACCCGCTCGACCAGGGGGTCCGTTTTATGCGTCCTCACGTGCCTCCGCAGTAGGACGGGCCCAGGAGAAGTCAACCATGCCGGTAGCGAGGTTCCCGATGTAGACTTCCGGGGGAAAACGAACATTTTCTCATGAGGGGTCGCATTAGTGGCAGTACAAAGCAGTGACCGAATGGAGTGAAGCGCTGCAGGGAGGACCTCCTGCCAGCGGGAGGTCGGAAGGCCCTTAGATTTTAGTGCTAAGAGGACTGCCTTCCAAACCGTCGCGTTCTCCCTTTCCACCTGGCCGTTCCCCCGGGGGTTGTAACTGGTGGTCCTGCTCGTGGCGATACCTCTTGTTAGCAGGTACTGCCGAAGTTTGTCGCTCATGAACGATGAGCCCCTGTCGCTATGTATATAGCTGGGGAACCCGAACAGAGCGAAGATGTCATTCAGACACTTGATGACCGTGGTACTGGTCATGTCTGGGCAAGGGATGGCAAAGGGGAAACGGGAGTACTCATCAACTATGTTGAGGAAGTACACATTGCGGTCAGCGGAGGGGAGGGGCCCTTTAAAATCGACGCTCAGGCGTTCGAAGGGGCGGGTGGCCTTGATCAGGCTTGCTCTGTCCGGCCTATAGAAGTGCGGTTTGCACTCGGCGCAGATTTGGCAGCTCTTGGTCATGGTCCTGACCTCCTCGATGGAGTAGGGCAGGTTACGGGATTTGATAAAATGGAAAAACCTAGTGACCCCCGGGTGGCAGAGGTCATTGTGGAGGGACTGCAGCCTATCACTCTGCGCGTTGGCGCATGTACCACGTGATAGGGCATCTGGGGGCTCATTGAGTTTCCCTGGCCGATACAAGATATCATAATTGTAGGTGGAGAGTTCGATTCTCCACCTCAAGATCTTGTCGTTCTTGATTTTACCCCTCTGCTTATTATTAAACATAAAAGCTACTGAACGCTGGTCAGTGAGCAGGGTAAATCGTTTCCCGGCCAGGTAATGCCTCCAGTGACGCACCGCTTCTACAATAGCCTGGGCCTCCTTTTCGACGGAGGAGTGTCTCGTCTCGGGGCCCTGGAGGGTCCTTGAGAAAAAGGCCACGGGTCTGCCCGCCTGGTTAAGGGTCGCGGCTAGGGCGAAGTCGGAGGCATCGCTCTCCACTTGGAAGGGGATGGACTCATCCACCGCGTGCATTGCGGCCTTCGCGATATCGTTCTTGATAAGAGTGAAGGCTGCACACGCCTCTGGTGTCAGGGGGAAGGAGGTGGCTTTGATGAGGGGCCTGGCTTTGTCTGCATAGAGGGGCACCCACTGGGCGTAGTAGGAGAAAAACCCCAGGCATCTCTTCAGTGCTTTTTGGCAGTGGGGAAGGGGTAGCTCCATTAGGGGGCGCATTCTGTCGGGGTCGGGCCCGATGACTCCGTTCTCCACCACGCAGCCGAGGATGGCCAGGCGCTTGGTGTGAAACATACATTTTTCCTTATTGTACGTTAGGTTCAGCCGTACGGAGGAAATTTGCTAGATTAACGTCGTGGTCCTGCTGGTCGTGGCCGCAGATGGTGACGTTATCCAAATAGGGGAAGGTTGCCCGCAGCGCGTTCTGGTCAACCATTCGGTCCATCTCCCTTTGGAAGACCGAAACCCCGTTGGTGACGCCGAAGGGGACCCTAAGGAAGTGGTAGAGGCGGCCGTTTGCCTCGAAGGCAGTATACTGGCGGTCCTCATGGCGGATGGGCAGCTGGTGGTACGCTGACTTAAGGTCGATGGTGGAGAATACTTTGTATTGCGCAATCTGATTGACCATATCAGATATGCGAGGGAGGGGGTACGCGTCCAGCTGGGTGTACCGGTTTATGGTTTGGCTGTAGTCGATTACCATGCGGCGTTTTGCAGTGGTTTTAACGACTACAACCTGGGCTCGCCAGGGGCTAGTGCTACCTTCGATAATGCCCTCCTTCAAGAGCCGCTCCACCTCAGAGCTGATAAAAGCTCTGTCCCCGGCACTGTACCGCCTGCTTTTGGTAGCGATGGGTTTACAGTCGCGGGTGAGGTTAGCGAACAGGGGAGGGGGGGGGACTTTTAATGTGGAAAGGCTGCAGGTGGTTTGCAGCGGGCGATTTAAAAGTTGTTGGTTGCAGACTGTGAGTGGGGGGAGGGGTCCACCGTATGCTAGTGTGACACTCTTAAGGTGGCACTGAAAATCCAACCCTAGCAGGACGGCAGCGCAAAGACGGGGCAGGACTAGCAGTTTAAATTTTTGATATTCAGTGCCCCCTACTGACAGGGTCACCACACAGTAGCCGCTGATGTCCATTGACTGGGACTTGGACGCCATAGAAATGCGATGGTGCGTTGGCAGAATCGTGAGGGAGTGGCTACGTACCGTGTCGGGGTGGACGAAACTCTCTGTGCTCCCGCTGTCGATCAGGCAACTGGTGGCGCGGCCGTTTACCGCGATATCCATCATGGAGCTGGATAGATGGTGAGGGTGGCCTTGATCCAGCGTCACGGAGGCCAGTATGTGGCTTAGTGAGTCACTATAGTCATCCGCCGAGACGGTGGTCGGTTCCGGTGACGAAATGGCGGTTGAGTGCGTTGGATACGATGGCGGCGGATGCCATGCGGCCGGGGGTACACAAAATGGTGGATAAGATGGCTGCTCCCACGGCCCGCACGCTGCGCTGCTGGCTGGCTTCCCCTTGCAGGCGTTAGCGTAATGGCCTTTCTTCCCGCAGCCCGAGCAGGTAGCTGTCTTAGCTGGGCAGTGCGCTCTGGGATGTTTTAACTGGCCACAGAAATAGCATTTTTGGGCCTGGTTACTGGGCATCGAAGCAGTTCTTACCGGAGGCTGCTGTCTCGGTTGGGTCGCTGCAGCGGTTGGTGCCGGGGGCGGCGGTCCCGTGTCCCACGGTTTCGATTGCCATGTCTCGGCGCTGTTACGGGGGTATGCCTCGAGGTTTCGGTGGGCCTCCTCTAACGAGAGCGCAAGGGCAATGGCCGTCTTCAGGTCGGGTTCCTTGCTTTCTAGCAGTCTCTGCCGGGTGTGGTCTGACTGGAGGCCCCTGACGAAGGCATCACAGGCGAGTCCCTGCGCGTGCTCCACAGCCGTTACCGCTTTACAATCGCAGTCTCTGCAGAGTGCCAGTAGCGCCCGTGCAAATGCCCCTACCGATTCTCCCGGTTGCTGCCTGCGGGATCCCAAGAGGTGTCGGGCGTAAATTGTGTTCACTGGGCGCGTATATTGCCCTTTTAGTAGCTCGAGGGCCGCCACGTACGTATTAGAGTCCCGGATTAGCATATATACTTGATGGCTCACCTGGGCGGTCAAAATTTTCAGTTTGTGATCCTCCTCTGTAACCTGTGAGATTGCGAGGAAGGATTCAAAGCAGCTCAGCCAGTGTTCAAACTTGGCTGATGCACCCACATCTTGAGGGTCGAGGTCCAGGCGTGGTGGTCTGAGGGCTCTCAGCAATGTCTGCTGTATCCGTTGCTGTTGTTGCTCCTCAGGTGTCGCCATTTAACTTTTAGCTAATAAAATTGATACGCTTATCAATTACTTCATAAAAGGTGATGAGTCGAAGAAGAGATGATGAGTCGAAAGAAGAGATGAATAAGGCTTTTATTAGCTAAGAAGAGACCATGCTTCTTCGTGAGTGACTGAACAAGTCTGAACGAAACCCACACAGTGGTGGGTGGAGTCAGCTGAGGCATGCCTCCATACACAGCGCCACCCAGAGGTGGCAATATACAATACAGTGGTTTACCACACCCCCCAACGGACTATCTTGTGGCTGGCCGGGCGGCCACCAGGCTGCCCGATATTGAGCTGGCTTGCACCCAGAGAGCTGCCTCCGGATGCCTGTTTGAGACGGGCAGCTCGTTTGCTCCACTTAAACGAGGCCCGGCAGTTAAAATGGACCGGCCCTCCCTCTGCACCTGCCGCTCGTTCTGCCGGCCAGGAGTTAATATTCCTGCTGTAATGTTTGTTCGTAAACCTGCTGGTTGGCCATGGTTCTAAAGTGTTTGCACAGTGAATTGGCTGTTCCTGTTTGTTCTGTAATGAGATATTTCCTCCACTGAGCAGGTTTTATATAGGTCACATCAGTGATTGTTTCTGTTCTTCCCAATTAACCAGGAGACTTGCCAAATCCACGTTGCTCCTAATCCCGTTGCTTGGGGTACATTACATTGTGTTTGCCTTTTTCCCGGATAACGTTTCAGAAAAATATAAGATCTCGTTTGAATTATGTTTTGGATCTTTTCAGGTAAAATCATTTGCTATCCCACCTCTTACGTCAACAGAATTTATGGTGAATTTATATATATGTTTTAAACTTTCTCTGAACTGTTTCTCTTGCAGGGGTTTATCGTTGCAGTTTTGTACTGCTTTTTAAATAGTGAGGTGAGTTACTTTGCTGACTTTCGAAGTTTCGAAGCTAATTCATGATTTTGTTTGTAATTAATTTGGGATAACTGTTCCCAGCAGAGCCTAGGACAGTAAATCAATAGTAGCGTATTTTGTGGGACTAAAGAAGCTGCGGCATCTGCTTGAGCCTGTTATATACATTGAAAAGCTAACAATCTCAAGCCGTAATTTTTTTTAATATGTACGTTAGAGGTGTGCATGTGATATTATAAATGACAAGTATTAATCAAGTATTGCTCTTTTCAGTAAATCAGTTAGAAACATAGAAGATAGGAGCAGGAGTAGGCCATTCGGCCCCTCGAGCCTGCTCCGCCATTCAATGAGATCATGGTTGATCATCCAAATTCACTACCCTGTCCCTGCCTTCTCCCCATATCCCTTGATCCCTTTAGCCTTAAGAAATATATCCAACTCCTTCTTGAATATATTTAATGAATTGGCCTCCACCGCCCTCTGTGGTAGAGAATTCCACAGGTTCACCACTCTCTGGGTGAAGAAATTCCTCCTCATTTCTGTCCTAAATGGCTTACCCCTTATCCTTAGACTGTGACCCCTGGTTCTGGACTCCCCGGCCATCGGGAACATCCTTCCTGCATCTAGTCTGTCTAGTCCTGTTAGAACTACCCATTGTGCAAATTAAAAAGTGCAAAGAACACCTAGGTACAGCAGCACGAATGTCATTATTTCAGTCCAGTTTCGAATCCGTAACTCATGTTGGCACACTGGGTGATTCTGCCACCCAGCACTCCCAGCTTGGATCCTCACTCATGGGAAGCGCACGTTGGAAGCTCCTGGGCACACAGTGTGTGATCCTCTGCCTATTGATTTCAATAGCTGGGAATCGTGGGCTGTGTGATTTCCCCACAAGCGCCAATCTGCGCTGGGCGTGCTGGGTCGCAGAATCACCCCCGTAGTACGTTGCTCCAGCGTATAAGGCACACTTCCCAAACTTGACCAACCCCCTCAGAAAAGTTATTAATTTAAATGGCTTGCTTTGGGCGACGCCCTAACTTCAACTGAATTTTTTTTGTTTTAATAAGGTCTAACCTCCATGCGAGCTAGTACAGTATTTGCTTAGGATTTATCCTATGCTCCTCGGTCAAGTTAAGCTGCTCATTTGTGGTTCGGAACAGTAACCGGTCATTAGGTGCAATAAGTCCTTCCTTCTATTGTAGGTGAACTGCGCCTCGATTCCACCTCAATCATATCCCTCAGTCTCTTCTCTCTCCAGAACTCTATCCCATTGTTTCTTGAATTTATTGGATGGGTTTGTTTTCCTTGGAACAGAGGAGGCTGAGGGGAGACCTTATTGAGGTGTATAAAATTATGAGGGCCTAGATAAAGTGGATTGAAAGGACCTATTTCCCTTAGCAGAGGGGTCAAAAACCAGGGAGCACAGATTTAAAGTAATTGGTGGAAGGTTTAGAGGGGATTTGAGGGGAAATTTCTTCACCCAGAGGGTTGTGCGGGTCTGGAACTCACTGCCTGAAAGGCTGGTAGAGGCAGGAACCCGAACCACATTTAAAAAGTACTTGGATGTGCACTTGGGATGCTCTAACCTGCAGGGCTACGGACCAAGAGCTGGGAAGTGGGATTAGGCTGGATAGCCCTTTGTTGGCCGGCATGGACACTATGGGTCGAAATGGCCTCCTTCCGTGGTGTAACTTTCTATGATTCTATGATTTATCTGTTCCGCTTCAATGACCTTCCCTGGTGACTTGATTACAAGTCTTGGGCCTAGAAATTGAGTTTGCGCTGCGCCAGGGCTTTAGCGCCGGAAGTTAGCGCCGTGCCAGGGCTTTAGCGCCGGAAGTTAGCGCCGGCGCTAAAGCCCTTTGCGCGCGCCAAAAATTCAGTAGCGCCGCGCCCAAACGGCTGCCAGCGCTACTGAAGGGTTTTAGCGCCTGAAAACTGGCGCAACGCGCCGCATTGCGGCGCTATTCCGGCGCTGCGGCGCCCGCTGCGGTGCGGCAAGCTCGGGAAGTGCAGGCCTCCTCCTTCCGTTAAGGAGGAGCTGCCTGCACCCGGCCGCGGCCCGCGCAAATCTCATCAAAAATGAGCCCGGCACCTCGGACAAGTGCCGGGCTTGCATCTGTTCCGGGGGGGGGGGGGGGGAGAGAAGTCCGGGGAGGGAGCTGCGGGCAGGCAGCCGGCGGGAAAGCGGCCGGCCGCCGCGCCTCCTTAAAGCGCCGGCGCAGACTCCGGCAACACTCGTTTGCCGGAGTCTTAGTTGCGGCTGCCACTGGCGAGGCGGCCGCAACTGAATTTCGGCTTGGGGCCGGGTTACCACGGCAACCGGGACGCTGCGCACACCGATGACGTCATCGGTGCCGGCGCAGCGCTACCGGTCTACCGCCGCGGAAGGGCGCCAGGCAATTTAGGAACCGGCGCCAATTGCAGCGCTCGGCCCTCTAGCGCCGCAAAATCGGTGCTAAGGGCACTGAATTTCTAGGCCTTGACCTTTAAAGAAGTATAATTTTCCAACGGATGACAAAAACTAGAAAATACTCAGCCAGTCATGTCAGCATCTGAGACCTGGCTGTACCCCTGCAAAGGTGCACCCCAACAGAATGAGTGAGTCACTTGACCTCAAGGAAGATCAGTGGCTGAGCAGGCAGCGGCCAAGGCCCCACCAAAATAACAACAGCTTGCAACTTATGTAGTATAGGTTTATCATAGCAAAACGCACCAAGGCACTTTGTAAATACATGGCCAGACAATGAGCAGGAGTTTGAGAAGGGAGTTGCGGAGGACACTGAAGAAATAGTTGAAGAGGTAGGTTTTGAAGTCTTTTGGTAGCGACGAGAGATATCATAGAGTCATACAGCACACAAGGAGCCCATTCGGCGAATCATGCCCGTGCCGGCTCTTTGAAAAAACTATTCAATTAGTACCACTTCCCTGCAGCCCTGCAAATTTTTCCTGTTCAAGTATAGATATTTATGGAAGGGTCCCATCCCTGAACGACATTAACAACTCACTTGGGCTTTTACAACACTCTAGTAGCTTTCATAATCACCCCCCTCCCCCCATCCGCACCCCCCACCCCTTGCCCGCCCCCAACCAGGGTTGGAGATTACAACCTCTGTTTTACTAGCCCAGTATCATAACCACTACACTGCCTAACTGCTAGATATAGCAAGGCGGAGGATGTTAGGAAGGGAGTTTTAGAGTGTGGGAGCACAGGGAGGAGGGAATGGACAAAAGAACAGAGGGTGTGTGCTGGAACATGGGGCAGGAGAAGATTGCAAAGACTGGGTGTGGCAAGAAATTTATAGAAAAGGGCAAAGTTTTTCAAATCACTGCACTGGGGGGCTGGGAAACTACTGGAGGTCAGTGAGGTCAAGGGTGATAGCGTGATCTAGAATTCGGGCAGGATAAGGTGAGGGCAGCGGAGTTCTGGATGAGTTGGAATTTTGTAAATGGAGCTTGGGAGGCCGGTAAGGAGAGTGTCAGAGAAGTTGAATCAGGAAGGATGGATGGAGGTTTCAGCAGTGGTCGGGATGAGGTAGGGGTGAAGGCAGACAATATTGTGGAGGTGGAAAAGCTGCCTGATCTGCATTCTCTGTTTGTATTTCAGATTTCTAACCTCTGCACCTTTTCCTGGTATCTCCTTTATAATTGGCAACCTGAGTTTAGTCAAAATAGACAATTTGAATCAGGCCCTTGTTATATTTGCAATTGCTGATTTTTTTAAATTACCCAATAGTATCTGCCATGGCGCTAGTCTGTCAGCTCACTGCAGACTTTGGAGCAAGGCTGTTTTTGAAGAATGTAAATCATCTGATATTTCTAGATGTCAATTAAGGGGCCGTGGCAATATCATTTTACAGATTTTACTCATCCCTGTCCAGCCAAAGGCTTTTTCAGAGCGTAACATCTCATGAATGACGAGATGACGTCAATCACTCAAGCAGATGAATGAACGAATGCTGCTCCTGACCCAGAACTGCCTGTAGCTACAGGTTGACTCATCAGTGAGATTGAAATTTTCCAGCTTTGGGAATAGTTAATAAATAGGACATTTTAACACATTCAATCGGTCCAATCTACACCTTTGTGAATGCAGCTGCTCTTGGCAGAGTCACTTGGTCGAAGTCCTGCAACTTGCTAGTCAGGCAGCTGAGTTTATCCTGGGATTAGCATTCACTGAACTGATGACGCATTGCTAAATGTCGGTGCGCGAATAATTATTGTTTAAACAGCACACCATCAGGGAAAGGTTAGGAGTGAGACTGATGATTAAAGAGTGATAGAATACAAATTTATTAAAATATATATATATATGTGAGGCTGTGCTTATTTTTAGGACTAAGATACACGAAAATAGGTTGAACATTTTCTATCCATTGACATTCTTCATCCTTAAAATATAGGTTCAAGCTGAACTGAAAAAGAAATGGCGGAGCCTGGTTTCAGGCTGTCACCTAAACTCCGATTACAATATGCACAGAACATCGATTTCAGGGAACGGTTCTGCTCGCAGAAATACCCGAGCTCAGTCCTTCCTGCAGACGGAAACCTCTCTGGTATAAATGCGGTTCCGTGGGCTGCGCTGAATCCTGCAGCCTTGTACATACCATGTGTTCAGGGGTGGGGCGGGAATCAAGCCACCCGCCTGTGTTCTGTGATGAAGACATAGGAGAAACTGATGGGAACATCTGGCACAGGTGTTTTCTTTCCAAACTCTACTTTCAAAACTTGCATTTTGAGATGTGTACATTTAAAAATTTTCAACAATATGGACAGATAGTCAAGACATCTTTGGCTGGAATGCCTTTTTAAGAATTTTTTGAAAATCAATTATATATACAGTATTGTGAACATAATAAGTGACTGCTTGAACGTTCATTTATCGAGCCCTGTGACGTTTAAGGACATTTTTCACTTCGAAAATGGTCCCTATTTCATACTTAACCCTTTGCAACATGAACAAGGCACATCACCAGTTCCTCGGCTGCTGTGAGTTCCTGATGACTGAGATCCCAGAGGATTTATGGGCACTCATAAGTTTGAATATGACTTTCATTGAACTCCATCAACAGTATTCATTGGCATTCTGCCATGTCACAGCTTGGGCTGTCTCGTCGCAAGATTTAAATATGTGAGGTCCTGCTTTATTTTTCAAACATTCCAGGATTTCAAATCAGATAAAGTTGTGTTCTAATGGTTTGGTAACTTGTTGTTTCTGAGGGCGATTTCATCCCCAAAGTATATATGGAGGAATTATTATGGGGCTGTGTTGTGAATAAATATGTGGTAGTGAGAAACTAGTACTGGTGATCAGTGGGCGTTTAGTGCTCGGCAAGAAATTACAGCCTAGAAATTACTGTAACCAATGTTGAAACGTTTGACAGGTCCAGATGACATTCCTCTCTCCGCTATTTTCATAGAATCATAGAATGGCGCAGCTCAGAAGGAGGCCATTTAATCCATCGTGCCTGTGCCGGCTCTTTGAAAGAGCTTTCCAATTAGTCCCACTCCCCTGCTCTTTCCCCCACAGCCCTGCAATTTTTGCCACTTCAAGTATTTATCCAGTTCCCTTTTGAAAGTTACTATTGAATCTGTTTCCATCACCCTTTCAGTCCGGATCATAACAACTCACTGCGTAAAAAAATTCTCCTCATCTCATCTCCTGTTCTTTTGCCAAATTACCTGTGTCCTCTGGTTACCGACCCTTCTGCTGTGGGAAACAGTTTCTCCTTATTTACTCTATCAAAGCCCTTCATTATTTTGAATGTCTCTATTAAATCTCTCCTTAACCTTTTCTGCTCTAAGGGCAACAACCCCAGCTTCTCTAGTCTCTCCACGTAACTAAAGTCCCTCATCCCTGGTACCATTTTAGTAAATCTCCTCTGCACCCTCTCGAAGGCCTTGACAAAGGATGAACCCGGTTACTTTGAATGGGTCGAAGCCCCACTAAGACAGCAAACAGTAATTTCTAGGTGTACCGCTCCATTCAAATAATATCAACAGAAGTCGTATAAGATATAACAGTTGTATATAGAATCCGTCCCTCTACTGAAGAATATGAAGCACTTTTTTTTGGTCAACTTAGAATGATCCAGTTGGTAAAAGTATAATCTATGCATTTCCATCCCATTATATGTATTATTAACTACTGTTCTAACAAAATAAATATGTTGACAAATGCCAACTATTCTTGAGTTGGCACCTAATAACACAAATTTCTCAGCCGCCAATATGTGAAGTATAAAATTAACAGTGACGTTGATCTACTCACCTTCTGTAAAGTCACTTAATTCAAAATAGCTGATAATTCCATTTGTTTAGCGCTAAACTCCCACTTTGCTTTTTCATTTATATTGCTTATGTCAAATAATTGAATGGTTCGTTAAAAAAAATTATTGCAAAATTCCAGGAGTAGACTGTATTTCAGTAAAATGGTCAGTATGATTCTTATTTCGGTGAAAGAGTCACTGAGAATATGAGCATCTGGAAGCCTCGAATCGGCTCTGACGTTTCGATGAATACCTGTAACGTACAAACAGCAACAGAATCTTTGTGTCGACTAATTCTGTACCAAGTCAGATGCCGAATTTTCCTGCTATGTTACTTAAAGTTAAGAATTTAGATTCTGCTATCGCTTTTCTAAATTTAAATGTTAAAGTGCAAAAAGAGCAGATTTATCGAAAGGTACAGCTTCACATAAGTCGATCCAAATGGGGTAATTTTAAACCCCCAGGACAGGTGGGAGAGAGGCGGGGGAGGAGGTTCAAATTTTCAAAATGGGAAGCCTGACCCCAGCCCGTCTCTAACGGAGGCGTGTTGTGGGGCGAGCGACTAACCTGCTCTCCGGAGGTTATGTGGGCTGCGTACCTCCAATTTTAGCTGTGTTTCAGATTTAACGGCTGCAGGCCGAGTTTCCCAGGGCTCGGAAAACCCGACACCTGAAGGGACCTTGGTGTGCATGTACATAGATCCCCGAAGGCAGTAGGACAGGTAGATAAGGTGGTTAAAAAGGCATATGGGATACTTGCCTTCATTAGGCAAGGCATAGAATATAACAGCAGGGAAGTTATGATGGAGCTGTACAAAACGCTAGTTAGGCCACAGCTGCAATCCTGTGTGCAGTTCTGGTCGCCACACTATAGGAAGGATGTGATTGCATTGGAGAGGGTGCAGAGGAGATTCACCAGGATGTTACCTGGGCTGGAGCGCTTCAGCTGTGAGGAGAGACTGGACAGGCTGGGGTTGTTTTCCTTAGAGCAGAGAAGGCTGAGGGGGGGACCTGATTGAGGTGTACAATATTATGAGGGGCATAGATAGGGTAGATAGAAAAGAACTTTTCCCCTCAGTAGAGGGGTCAATAACCAGGGGGCATAGTTTCAGGGTAAGGGGCAGGAGGTTTAGAGGGGATTTGAGGAAAAACTTTTTCACCCAGAGGGTGGTTGGAATCTGGAACTCACTGTCTGAAAGGGTGATAGAGGCAGGAACCCTCACAACCTTCAAGGAGCATTTAGATGAGCACTTGAAATGCCATAGCATACAAGGCTACGGACCAAGTGCTGGAAAATGGGATTAGAATAGATAGGGCTTGATGGCCGGCACGGACATGATGGGCCGAAGGGCCTCTTTCTGTGCTGTATAATTCTATGACTCTATAAGGACGGCCGGATCCAATAGGTAAGTGTTTTTCCAGTACTGCTTGAATGCCAGGAGGAGCAGGAGTTCTTCCCACCGGCTTCCTAAGCAAACCTGTTAACCTCCCTGCAATCTCTCCAACCCTGATCCACCTCTCCGGCCCCCAACTGAACTCTCCTACCCCTGATCCATCTTTCCAGCCCCCGACCGATCTCTCCAACCCACAATCCAACTCTGGGCCCCGATTCACCTCTCTGGCCCCCGACAGATCTCTCCCGGCCTCACCCCCACCCCCAACCCGACAGAGGATTTGAGTATAAGAGTAAAGACGTCTTACTGCAATTATATAGCGTCCTGGTGAAACCACACCTGGAGTATTGTGAAATAACAGAAAATGCTGGAATCACTCAGCAGGTCAGGCAGCATCGAGGAGAGAGAAACAGGGTCAAATTTCGGGTCGACGACTCTTCATCAGAACTGGAAAAGGTTAGAGAAGCGAGATTTTTAAGCAGGGGCAGGGAGGAGGGGAGGAAAGAACAAAGGGAAGGTCTGTGAGAGGATGGAAGGCAGGAGAGATTGACTGACAAAAGGGATGATGGTGCAAGGCATAAAGAGAGGTAATGGGACAAGTTAAGAAACAAAAGATGACTCTAGATGATGTGTGAATGGCGATGGCAGAATAACCAACAGCTGGAGTATTGTGTACAGTTTTGGTCTCCTTACATAAGGAAGGATATACTTGCCATAGAAGGAGTGCAACAAAGGTTGACCAGACAGGTTCCTGGGATGGGGGGATTGTCCTATGAGGAGAGATTGAGTAGACTAGGCTTATATTCTCCAGAGTTTAGAAGAACGAGAGGTGATCTCATTAAAACATACAAAATTCTTACAGGACTTGACAGGGTAGATGCAGGGAGGATGTTTCCCCTGGCTGGGGAGTCTAGAACCAGGGGTCACAGTCTTGGAATAAGGGGTCGGCCATTCAGGACTGAGATGAGGAGAAATTTCTTCACTCAGAGGGTGGTGGATCTTTGGAATTCTCTACCACAGAGGGCTGTG
Organism: Somniosus microcephalus; assembly: GCF_052327205.1. Taxonomy (NCBI): domain Eukaryota; kingdom Metazoa; phylum Chordata; class Chondrichthyes; order Squaliformes; family Somniosidae; genus Somniosus; species Somniosus microcephalus. The sequence goes on along the minus strand of NC_140991.1, from coordinate 42,164,577 downwards.
GAGGCTCAGTCGTTGAGTATATTCAAGACAGAGATCAATAGATTTTTGGATATTAAGAGAATCAAGGGATATGGGGATAGTGCAGGAAAGTGGAGTTAAGGTAGGAGATCAGCCATGATCTTATTGAATGGCGGAGCAGGCTCGAAAGGCCAAATGGCCTACCCCTGCTCCTATTTCTTATGTTCTTTTGTCTCCTGGCACCCCCTCCCCCGATGTCGCACCCGACTGAACTCTCCAGGCCCCCACCTGACCCACGATGGTTTAGAAGATAGATATAGATGAAGAAAGCATTCAGCCCATTGTAGCTCATCCACCCAGAAAGAAGACCAAGAACTGGCATTTATACAGCACCTTTAATGTAATAAAATGTCCCAAGGTGCTTCACAGGCACATACTCAAACAAAATTTGACTCCAAACCACATACTTAGGACAGGTGACCAAGAGCTTGTTCAAAGAGGTTTTAAGGAGCGTCTTAAATGATGAGAGAGGTGGAGAGGTTTAGGCAGGGAATTCCAGAGCTTAGCGCCTAGGCAGCTGAAGGTACAGCCTCCAATGGTGGAGCAAAAAATCGGGGATGCGCAAGAGGTCAGAAATAGAGGTGCACAGAGATCTCACAGGGCTGGAGGCGATTACAGAGATAGGGAGGGGCGAGACCATGGAGCATGGAGGGATTTGAAGACAAGATGGGAATTTTAAAATTGAGGTGTTGCTGGACAAGGCGCTAATGTAGGTCAGTGAGCACAGGGCTGATGGGTGAACGGGACTTGGTGCAAGTTAGGATACGGGCAGCAGAGTTTTGGATGAGCTCAAGTTTACGGAGGGTGCAAGGTGGGAGGCCGGCCTGGAATAGTCGAGTCTAGAGGTAACATAGGCATGAATGAGGGTTTCAGCAGCAGATGAGCTGAGGCAGGGTGGAGACCGCCGATGTTAAAGAGGTGGAAGTAGGCAGTCTTGGTGATGGGAGAGGTTATGGGATTAGTAGCTCATCCACCCAGAAAGAACCAAGGAAGAGCCCGCAGTGCCCCTGTTTACATGTGGTGCTTCAATTACTGCCTCCACATCTATACCTGGAAGCTCATCCATGCATAGATCTCTCTTTGGGTGAAAAAGAACTTCCTATCACTTTAAGTGCAGCTTTCACCTTCCAGGTTAGAATTTGAGCTCTCAAGATTTAGAAGTGGAACTGCTCCAGAGTATATATTGGAAAGCCTCCAGTTGCTTGTACTGTGGCTTGATCTTCCCAGCATGTAATTTTTTTATTTTTAAAAACGGTCTTCCAACATTTCCAGGAATATTATAGGCCATGAGTTACACTTTCCGGCAAACTCTCCAAACCACACTGGTCTGATGCCCTGTTTGGAGGAGTGCAGTCGGGAGGCACATTTCATTCTCCAGCGAGACTGTGGAACAATGTTTATTTCATCTGTGGATGAGAGAGCAGTTTTACAGACTCAAGACTAGAGGTTACTGTTTGCAATATTAGCATAAGATGCCTAACGCACTAACCCAAAACAAGCTAATGCGTCTGTGTTAAAATAACAGACAAGGAAATGTCATTAAGCCAACGTCATAAACAGTCATCTCTTGTTTCAGATCAAGTCCTTTTCTTAGACAGTGTCCCTGTCCAAAATCATGCTGGCGATTACAGTATCGAGCGAGAATATAATCAATCCCTGGAGTACATAGCAGGTGTGGCAGCATCTGTGGAGTGGGAAACAGAGCTTACGTGTCAGGTCAATGACCTTTTATCAGAACCTTTCTGTTTTTGTTTCAGATTTCCAGCCTCCGCAGTATTTTGCTTTTGTACTAGACTGTAAACCCTGGTCGCAGAAATGTTTCATGGCAATGCAGGTGGACGTTCCTTTGTGCAGAGCATTGCGATAAAATGCCAATCGCTACTTACATTAAGCAGAGTACACAGATATTTCCCACAAAAGTCAAGTTAGTGCAAACAAAGTAAAAAGTTACAAAGAGAAAAGCATAAACAATTCTTTCGATCTTAAAAACCACAGCAACATTTCAGCAAAGTGAAATTGTTGTTGAAGGTTTTCCTCAGTGCTGGTATTGCGGATGTTGAGTTGGCGCCCGCCCAGTTGTCCCGCTGCTTACCCCGGCACATCTCATAGGCTCGGCCTAATTTGAATTGTTTTTTTGGTTCCTTTTTGGTGTTCTTGCTGCACCAGAACTCAACCCCCCATTGGGCAGCTGCAGCAGCTTAAAGAGGGCATTCTGGCAAACTGCAGATAGATCTATTGGGGCTTCCCAGGAATGTGGCAAATCTGCTGCTGTGGAAGGCTTCATTGATGAATTTACCATGGCCTTCTGAAATTTGTATCCCCTTCTTCCAGTCCTAGCAATGCTGATTTCCACTATATTGCTGCCATGACTAGCGTCCAGCAATTGCTAAGGCAGAATGATGGATAATGTGACATATGATGCCACTCCATCATTGCCACCATATTTGGATATGCCCATCTGTATTTGGGTGGGTGTACCTGTTGTCTAACATCACTTCCGACGGAATATCTGAAGTGACCAGAATTGGCACAAAGTGGCATAATGGCTATCCTGCCTTCGGTACGACTGTCGGAAACTGGTAGGTATTTCCTGGGCAAATCCTGCCCTCTGATGATAATATGTCAAAAGGAAGCAGTTAATTTGTGTTCTATTATCCTTGGCTAGCTGGCAGAACTGAACTCCCTCGAGCTCTGGGTTCCACTATACCACTCAGAAAATAGGAGCAGTTATATTACTCTTCAAAAGAGGTGCCATGTATTCTCCCTTTTCATATTACAATAGCCATACTATCTTAAAAGTTAGTAATTACAAAGAAATCTAATCAAATTGTTGAATGTTTCATTTACAGCAAAAATGTATCAAATTAACTCAATGGTAATGCAATACGTTTACATTTTATAGTATAGTCGCATTATGAAGAATAATCAAGCAAAATTTCCCACTCTCTCCCAGATAGCAGGGTCGGCTATTGAACTTTACCAATGTCCTGGTGAGGATCCTGCAATGAATGTTGCACATTAACAGACAAATGGAGAAAAACCAAATCTGATCACAAATAATAGCTCAAAGCTTCACCATCTGGTAAATGTTTCACTCAGGATATCAAGTAATAACACTAGAATTTATGTGCTTTTACACTCTCAGCATACACCCAACAGGTCAGTTCTAACTACTCATTCAGCATCAATAAGAAGTGATTTAAGCCTCCCAGCAATGCAAAATATGTTGTATAACTGAAGCAAAACCAGACTCTGTATGAGATGTAATCTTGCAGAACACAGGCTTCATGTTAATTTGGTACCACGGTAAATGGTGCAGAGCAAATGTTTTAAATTACTTAAAATTCAGAGACCGCATTCATTTTTCCAAAATAAAAACCCAGCCTCTATACCATAGAACCCCAAACTCGACAACATTGAAACCCAAACTCTATACCATTGAAACCCAAACTCTACACCATTGAAACCCAGCCTCTACACCATAGAACCCCAAAGTCCACACCATTGAAACCCCAAACTCTACACCATTGAAACCCGGACCCTACACCATTCAAACCCAAACTCCATACCATTGAAATCCAGTCTCTACACCATTGAAACCCAAGCTCTACACCATTGAAACCCAAACTCTACACCATTGAAACCCGAACTCTACACCATTGAAACCCGAACTCTACACCATTGAAACCCGAACTCTACACCATTGAAACCCAAGCTCTACACCATTGAAACCCAAGCTCTACACCATTGAAATCCAGTCTCTACACCATTGAAACCCGAACTCTACACCATTGAAACCCGAACTCTACACCATTGAAACCCGAACTCTACACCATTGAAACCCGAACTCTACACCATTGAAACCCGAACTCTACACCATTGAAACCCGAACTCTACACCATTGAAACCTGAACTCTACAACATAGAACCCCAAACTCTACAACATAGAACCCCAAACTCTACAACATAGAACCCCAAACTCTACACCATTGAAACCCAAACTCTATACCATTGAAACCCAGCCTCTACACAATTGAAACCCAACCTCTACACAATTGAAACCCTGCCTCTACACCATTGAAACCCAAACTCTACACCATTGAAACCCAAACTCCAAACCATTGAAACCCAAACTCCGAACCATTGAAACCCAACCTCTATACCATTGAAACCCAGCCTTTTTTTTATTCGCTTATGCGATCTGGGCGTCGCTGGCAAGGCCAGCATTTTTTGCCCTTCCCTAGTTGCTCTTGAGAAGATGGTGGTGAGCCGCTTTCTTGAACCACTGCAGTCCGTGTGATGAACATACTCCCACAATGCTGTTAGGTAGGGAGTTCCAGGATTTTCACCCAGCGACGATGAAGGATCGGCAATATACTTCTAAGTCAGGATGGTGTGTGACTTGGAGGGGAACTTGGAGGTGGTGGTGTTCCCATGCACCTGATGCCCTTGCCCTTCTAGGTGGAAGAGGTCACATTTTTGGGAGGTGCTGCCGAAGAAGCCTTGGTGATTTGCTGCAGTGCATCTTGTAGATGGTACACACTACAGCCATGGGCTGCCGATGGTGGAGGGAGTGAATGTTTAAGGTGGTGGATGGTGTGCCAATCAAATGGGCTGCTTTGTCCTGGATGGTGTCAAGCTTCTTGAGTGTTGTTGGAACTGCACTCATCCAGGCAAGTGGAGAGTATTCCATCACACTCCTTACTTGTGCCTTGTCGATGGTGGAAAGGCTTTGGGGAGTCAGGAGGTGAGATAGTCACTGCAGAATGTGAACGAATAAGCCATATAACCTATTCAGAAAAATACACTACCTTATGAAAGAAATCTGGCCTTACTAAAACATGACAAACTGGGTTTGGAAATTTAGAAACCTAAATATGAAATAGCTATGAAAGCATTCTGGCTATTGAGATAAGACAGTTGTTGACCCTGAATAAATAACCTTATTGAAACAGAAGGTGGAGGGCTCCGACAAGCTGACCTTTTGGGAACGAAACAATGGTTCATCCTGGATAAGGTGTTCTAATTTACACTTCGTAAAGAAGCACATAAGATAAGGAACATCTGCCCTTGTAAAGATGACAAAGTAAGGAACACCTGCCGTCACACCATTTTTATATGGTAAACTTAAAACACCTAGGTCTAGAAATTCACGGGGTGCCAGTCTCGCCAGGGCGCTGGAAGTACCGCCCCAGAAGGAGTCGCGAACGCCTGCCGGAAATTCAGTTTCAGCGCCCCAGACGGAAGCGCAACGCTACTCGAGGCGCCCCGCATCCCTCTTGGGGCGCTGCAACTGAAAATCGCAGCGCAACGTGCCGCAGCGCCACGTGCTGCAGTACTGCAGGCCTTCCTCCCCTTCTTAAAGGGAAGGGGCCTGCTGCAGCACAATCGGCGATCGCGAGTGCCAGCAAAAGAGCCCGGCACCGAGGAGAAGTGCCGGGCTCTTGGGACACAGCTGGCAAAATGCGGTGGGGGCGGGGCTCAGGAGGCCGGGGACAGTGGCACGAAGGGGTGCTGGCAGGCGGCCAGCAAAAAAAATGGCCACCCTGCACCTCTGCGCCTCTACCGCTGCAGGTAGGCCCCCCTGAACCGGTCGCAAATTGCGACCGGCGTTAAAGCAGGGGGCGCTTCCAAATTTCATGATCGGGGTGGAAGCGGGGCACTGCGCACACCGATGACATCATCGGTAGTGGCGCAGCGCTAACGGCTAGCGCCGCCATTAGCGTCCCGCTAAATTTAGCGGGAGGCGTGGCCAGTGGCGTTAAACCCACTAAGTGCCTCTTTGGGCGCTAACAGGTGGCGCAGCCCACTGAATTTCTAGGCCCTAGAAATGAGACACGAGTCTGGCTGAGGTGGCGATAAGAGTTGCAGAAGTCGGCAGAAAAATGAATGGAGATAATTAGCTTGCATCAGCAGAAAACCTTGAAGGAAATACCACTGGAAAAAGGTTTAAATATTGAACTCTCAAATGGTACAACAGTCTCGCTTTAAATCGGGCAAAGCGATTCTCGGCTTCAGAGGCAGCTCTGCAGTCTCCAACTCTTTGTATCTCGGGGATCAAAGGTATTTGATATTTGTGGATATCCTGTAGAACACTCTAAGAACTGTAATACTGTAGTGAAGTTAAGATTTAAAAGTAAGATTCTCTGTTAATAATAAGATGCATTTTTTCTCTTTTTAAAATTGTTAATGTTGCGATTGACTGATTCACCAACTGTAAATTGCATGTCAGTTCTTTAATAAATCTATATATTTTTAGAATTGTCTCACATAAGACTTCTGTATCAAAAACTCATGAACTCAATCTCTGTACACTCTTTGGTGAGGAGTTGCAGAATTCTGAGGGAGTTTTCCGGACCCTCGTAATATCCAGGACGTTACAGTCTAGCTAAACTTATTAAAAGTGCTATCTGGAGGATGGTAACATTCTCGGGTTGTTCCTTTCCTTTAGGGAGAGATAGCCCAGACCTTTAGACCCAATTAAACATCTTTAGGATTCGGCTACCTCAAATTTTAATTGAAAGTGAACGTCTGAGAATTACGCCTGATCCGGGGTAGCCCTAAAGGGGCTAGGACTAGTAGTTATCCCTCCAGTTGGCCCCCAACGTATGTGTTAATGAGTTGATACAGAACCCCATACTTATATCTATATCCATCTTGTAGATTGTTACATACAGAAGGAGTGTTTTACTGACAGTGGTACTAAGACCCTGTTTAAGTCTCTAGAGATGACAAGTCACTGATCAGGCCTTGTAGAACGTAAATCAGAACTCCCTCAATATACCATTGAGCTCTAGAAATTTCTTATAAATTCATATTAAATCCTAACCGAGGTTAGGTCCTGATGAAATGGCAAACCCTGTCGGAATTGGCCAAGTCTTTTTATTAGGAAATTCAAACGATTGCTTTATTAGGGGAAATAACCTTATCCCTATACCTCCACAAGACCAAGTAATAATTTTTGATGGATCGTCAAAGACGATTAAAAAAGGGACATCCCAACAATCCTCAGCTGGGATGGGGATAGTAGGAGGGACTTTGAGATTCCTATTCTTTTTATCCAGAAGAATTACTGTCCCTACCCCTTAGCCATAAGACAGCGCAATATACTGAAGCTGCAGCACTAAGTTATGCTTTAGAAAAGGCAGACCCTATTAAACCCACATTAATCTGTACGGATAGTGACTATTGTAAAAGAGGATATAACCAAGATCTAGTTTTCTGGGAACAAACAAACTGTTCCAATCATAAGGGTAAACCCATACAACATAAGTCATTGTGGGAAGACATTCTCCATTCGAGAATGGAGAAACAGAATTGTCAGGTGATTCATATAAATGGGCATACCACTGGGACAGTACACTCAAAAGGAAACAGCCTTGCAGACGAACAAGCGAAATATTCGGTCTGCATGACACCCCCTCGAGAGGGGCCTGCCAATATTAGTGTTATCACTAGGGAAGAACGGGAAGCTAATCAGGATGAGGAACTGATTCAGCTATTAGACCCAACAATAGAGAATCCACCAGGATATCCATCAAAGTACTTTTACTCAGAAACCCCTACGGGTATTGTGCTAGTTAAGTTGCCCAAGGGAAACCGAAAGGTACCCCTGAGACACAAACAAGAACAGCTTGTAAAAGAAGCTCACGAGGGCATAGATCAACCATATTGCGGTGCCAGAACAACATTCTGCACATTGACTCACTTATGTCGGTGGCCAGGCATGCTTAAGACCTGTAAAACATACGTGGCAAATTGTGAGCCATGCAATTTAACCAATAAGACTTCACTAATTAAGCCACTACCATTGGCTCCTGTGAAAGCTGATGAACCAATGGGAAAATTCTTTATTGACTTCATTGGACCACTTCCCCAGCCTTTGGGATACGGACATGTTCTTGTTTGTGTAGATGGATGCACTTCCTTCTGCTGGCTGGTCCCCACAAAAACTGTTTCAGAAAATGCACTTGCCAATGCTATTACTGACATAATTACTGTAACTGTTGCACCCAAAATCTTGCACTCCGTTAAAGGCGGAGTCTTTGTCTCCAAGGTCTTCAAAGACAACTGCGAACAAAGGGGGATTGCAACCCGACCTTTAAACCGATGAAAGGCAATTTCTACACCATTGAAACCCAGCCCCTACACCACTGAAACCCAGCCTCTACACCACCAAAACCCAGCCTCTACACCACTGAAATCCAGCCTCTACACCATTGAAACCCAGCCTCTACACCATTTAAGCCCAGCCTCTACACCATTGAAACCAAACGCTACACCATTGAAACCCAGCCTCTACAGCACTGAACCCCAAACTCTACAGCATTGAAACCCAAACTCTACAATATTGAAACCCAGCCTCTACACCATTCAAACCCAAACTCTACAACATTGAAACCCAACCCCTACACAATTGAAACCCACCATCTACAGCATTGAAGCCCTTCCTCTACACTATTGAAACCAAACGCTACACCATTGAAACCCAGCCTCTACACCATTAAACCCCAAACTCTACACCATTGAAACCCAGTCTCTACACTATTGAAACCCCAACTCTACAATATTGAAACCCAGCCTCTGCAGCATTCAAACCCAAAGTCTACACCATTAAAACCCAAATCTACACCATTCAAATCCAACCTGCACACCATCGAACCCCAAACTCTAAACCATTGAAACCCAGCCTCTACACCATTGAAACCCAGCCTCTACACCATTGAAACCCAGCCTCTACACCATTGAAACCCAAACTATAAACCATTGAAACCCAACCTCTACATCATTCAAACCCAATCCCTACACCATTGAAATCCAAACTCTACACCACTGAAACCCAATCTCTACATCATTGAAAGCAAACCTCTACACCATTGAAACCCACACTCTACACCATTGAAACCCAACCTCTGTGAAGGAATAAGCAATATACCTATTCAGAAAAATACACCATTCTATAAAATAATTCTGACTTTATTAAAACATGACAAACTGGGCTTGAGAACCTAAAAACCTAACAATGGAGAAGCTGTAAACAGCATACAGACTATTGAGATAAGATAAATTGTTGACACTGAATCAATAACCTTATTGAAACAGGAAGTTGGAGGTTTCTGATAGTCTGAAGCCTGGGAAAGATCACAATAGTATACCCTGTTAAGGTGTCTTAAACGAACACTTCGGAAAGAAACAGAAAATTAAAGAAACATATGCCTTCGTAAAAATAACATCAAATGAAACACGGGAGACACAAGCCTGTGTTGCAACCAATTGAGGTAACTAAGAAGACAATGGTGCACCCGGTTGAGGTGTTTTTAATTTACACGTCGTAAAAAGACACAAATAGAAGACTTTGGTAAAAATGATATCAAATAGATGCACCTGCTCCACACCGGTTTTTATGATAAGCTTCGAACACCTAAGGGTAGAGACATAATTCTTAATGCTACAAGCTGATCTAACTGTAAAGATAGCAGGGGTCAAAATGACTAGAGATAATTAGCTTACACCAGCAGGAAACTTCAAAGGAAATACCACTGAGAAAGGGTATAAAAATTGAACTTTCAAATGGGATGATAGGTTCGCTTGAAGGGCAAAGCAATTCTCGGCTTCAGAGGCAAGCTCTGTAAGCCTTCAACTCTTTGTATCTCGGGGATCAAGGTACTGTATTTGATTTTGGTGGATATCCTGGAATAAACTAAGTACTGTAAAACTAGCGAAGTTAAGATTTAAGAATAAGGATCTCTGATAATAGAATTGTAAGCTTTTTGTATTTGGAACAGTTAATGTTGCGATTGAATCACCTACTGTAATTACATGTTGGTTCTTTAATAAATCTATATATTTTTAGAATTGTCTCACATAGTACTTCTGTATCAAACTCGTGAAATCAATCTCTGTACACTCTTTGGTGAGGAGTTGCAGTATTCTGGGGGAGTTTTCCGGACCCTCATAATATCCGGAACGTTACAGTCTAGCTAAACTTATTAAAAGTGCTTTCTGGAGCATGGTAACATTTCAGGTTGTTCCTTTCCTTTAGGGAGAGATAGTATGGACCTTTAGACCCAATTAAGCGTCTTTAGGATTTGGCTGCCTCTACCTTTAGTTGAAAGTGAATGTCTGGGGAATACGCTTGATCCGGAGCAGCCTAAAGGGGCTAGCACTAGTAATAATCCCTTCACCTCTGCACAATTGAAACCCAAACCTCTACAACATTTAAACTCAACCTCTCACCATTAAAACCCCGCCTCTACACCATTGAAAACCAAACCCTACACCATTGAAACCCAGCCTCTACACCACTGAAACCCAACTTCAACACCATTCAAACCAAACCTCTGCACCATTGAAACCCAAACTCTGCACCATTCAAACCCAACCTCAACACCATTCAAACCAAACCTCTGCACCATTGAAACCCAACCTCAACACCATTCAAACCAAACCTCTACACAATCGAAACCCAACCTCTACACCATTGAAAACCAAACCCTACACCATTGAAACCCAGCCTCTACACCACTGAAACCCAACCTCAACACCATTCAAACCAAACCTCTGCACCATTGAAACCCAAACCTTACACCATTGAAACCCAGCCTCTACACCATTGAAACCCGACCTTTACACCATTGAAACCCAAATTCTACACAATTTAAACCCAACCACTAAACGATTGTATCCCAGCCTCTACATCATTGAAACCCAGCCTCTGCACCAATGAACCCCAAATTCTGCAGCATTGAACCCCAAACTCTGCACCATTGAAAACCAACATCTACACCATCGAACCCCAAACTCTACACCATTGAAACACAAACTACATAATTGAAGCCCATCCTCTACACCATTGATGTCAAACTCTACACCATTGAAATCCAAACTCTATACCATTCAAACCCAGTGTGGCGGAACCACCAGAGGATTACGGACAATTGTATATAATTCCTTTTACAGCAATGTAGTACAGCTGGGGGCTGCACCTTTAATGTATCTGTTAACTGTACTAGGGCTTCTTTCCTGTACTCCGCGTGATGACGTCATGCCATCCGTCACGTGATCTCTCAACGGTGGGAAGAACGTGATGATGTCATGACATCAGAGCTCGGAACCTTCTAGCAGTAGAGCTCGGAACCTTCTAGCAGTTGAGCTCGGAACCTGCTAGCAGTTGAGCTTGGAACCTTCTAGCAGTTTCCAGAGAGGCTTTCAAGCAGACCAGACCTATTTGCATTGTATCCTACAGTTTCCTGTATAGCTTCGATTGTTCATTAAATTTTATTGTTTTTGATTTTCTGAGTCGATCTCAATTCTTCGGCTAGGAACCCTAGTTCCTACATTGGTGACCCCGATTTCTTCGAACAATTTTCGTTGAAGTTACATCATGGGCACGAACGCCGTCACCCTCAAACTGCTGCAATTTTGGGAGCAACAACCGGCCGCGTGGTTTTTCCAGCCGGAAGCCCAATTTGCAATCCGGGGAGTAGCAGCGGATTCGACCCGTTATTATTACGTGGTCTCCGCCCTCGACAGCGCCACGGCCTCGCGGGTCGTCAGCCTCCTCGAGAGTCCACCGAACGATGGCAAGTACGAAGCTTTAAAAGCACGCTTACTGCAGATTTTCGGTCTGTCCAAGTCAGAGCGTGCTCGCAGACTTATCTCCATGCCCGGCCTCGGGGACTCAAAACCCTCAGCGCTCGTGAGCCAAATGCTCACGCTTTTGGGCTCGGAATCGCAATGTTTTCTGTTCCGCGAGCTGTTTCTCTGTGAACTACCAGAGCCAATACAGACGGCCTTGGCCAATTCCGCGATCACGGATTGTGCTGAATGCGCTGCGGAAGTGGATAAAATATTCACCGTCTCACAACAATCTTGTGCAGCCACGAGGCGCCCATCCCCCACAAGAGCGAATCCGACTCCTCCTCCTGCAGGCTGGTGTGCATACCACGCTCGTTTCGGCACGAAGACCAGAAATTGCCGCCCGCCCTGCAGTTTCTCACCAAAAAAAAAACCTACCTCAAATCAGCGGTTTCTGAGAAGATCAATAAGGCCTAAGGGACGCGCCAGAGTTGCGATGGCCGTCGGGTCCGCAGGGAAACTCCTATACATTACAAACTCCCTGTCAGGGCGACGTTTTCTCTGTGATACTGGCTCCCAGTGCAGTATCCTACCAGCGTCGAAGCTAGATCTTCAATCCGGCGGTCAAGGTCCCCCCCTCGAGGCAGCCAATGGTGCGGCCATTCGCACGTTCAGAAAGCGTAGGGTCCAGTTGAGTTTTGGCGGCCAACGTTTTGTTTGGGAGTTCATCACGGCGAAAGTCTCACAGGCCATCCTGGGGGCAGATTTCTTCTGCGCAAACGGGTTTCTCGTCGACGTCCGACACTGCCGGCTAATCAGTGCCTCCACTTTTCACTCGGTCCCCTGCCACCGAAGCACTGCGATGTCTTGATCAGTTGCCTGTGCAGTCCCATCTCCAAATGAGTTGTCTCGTCTTCTCAGTGAGTTCCCTGAGCTCACCAGGCCCACATTTTCTTCTTCAGTCGTGAGGCATGGTGTGGCGCACCACATTACCATGACAGGATCCCCCGTTTATGCGAGAGCTCGAAGGCTGGAACCCGGTAAACTTGTGGCTGGCAAGGCGGAGTTCCATACAATGGAATGCCTTGGTATTATTCGACGTTCGAATAGTCCTTGGTCCTCGCCATTACACATTGTTCCTAAGCCGGGCGGCGGATGGCGACCATGCGGCCACTACAGATGCCTGAATGAGGCTACCACACCGGATCGGTACCCAATTCCTCACATTCAGGACTTTTCAGCCCATCTGGCAGGGAATTCCATCTTTTCTAAAGTAGACCTCATCCGAGGCTATCATCAAGTGCCTGTGCATCCTCAGGATGTCCCCAAAACTGCCATCATCACACCTTTCGGGCTCTTTGTATGCTGTTTGGGCTGAAGAATGCAGCACAAGCCTTCCAACATCTCATGGATTCCGTGTTGCGCGATCAGCCATTCATATTCGTCTACCTAGACGACATCCTTATTGCCAGTAACAGCACGAAAGAACACATTCCGCACTTGCGTACCCTTTTTTCTCGTCTCAGCCAACATGGCCTTATCATCAACCCGGCCAAGTGCCAGTTTGGGTTGCACAGCATTGATTTCCTGGGACACAGAATCACCTCCGAAGGCGCCGTCCCACTGGCCATGAAGGTGGAAGCAGTCACCTCGTTCCCTCTTCCTCAGACCGTCAGGGCCCTCCAGGAATTTCTGGGGATGGTCAATTTTTATCATCGGTTCATCCACAAGGCGGCATTGTGGATGCAACCTTTGCACGAGGCCCTCAGAGGTAAATCGGGCAAAGACCCAATCGATTGGACACCCCAGATGGACCAGGCTTTCCTTGACACTAAGAACGCTTTGGCTACTGCGACCATGTTGGCACACCCCCTTCCGGGCGCAACCATTGCCCTTACCACCGACGCATCTGATTATGCCATCGGGGCAGTACAGGAGCAGTGGGTCAATGGCACATGGCAACCACTGGCTTGCTTCAGCCGGCAATTGCGGAAGAACGAACGCAAGTATAGTACTTTTGATAGGGAGTTGTTGGCATTGTTTCTGGCCATCCGCCATTTTCACTTCCTACTGGAAGGACGCCCATTCACGGCTTTTGTAGACCACAAGCCACTTACTTTTGCGATGGCCAAGACAGTGGAACCATGGTCGGCACGGCAACAACGTCATCTTACGTACATATCTGAATTTACAACGGACATACAACATGTCTCGGGCAAAGACAACCTGGTGGCGGATTGTCTCTCCCACGCCCAGCTCCACGCAGTACACCTGCGAGTCGACTATGTTGGTTTGGCAAAAGAACAGAAGGCAGACCCTGAAGTGCAGGCATACCGGACGCCGCACCTTCCAGCTTACAAGTGGCTGATGTCAGTTTCCAGGCCGCAGGGACCACACTCCTGTGTGACATCTCGATGGGCGTCCCACGTCCAATCGTTCCAGTCGAATGGCGCAGGAGAATTTTCGACACTATCCACGGGTTGTCACACCCTGGCATGAGAGCGTCACAACGACTCATGGCAAAGAAATTCGTCTGGAAGGGCATGCATCTCGACGTCCATGACTGGACCAATACCTGCGTGAGTTGCCAGAAGTCCAAGATACAACGCCATGTTAAGGCCCCAGTCGCCACTTTTCCGGTTCCGGAGCGTTGATTCGACCATGTGCACGTGGACCTGGTTGGTCCTCTCCCTTCCTCTCGCGGGTACACTCACCCCCTCATCATGGTAGACCGCACCACCAGGTGGCCAGAGGCAATTCCTTTGGTTGCCACCACAGCGGCAGACGTCTCCAGAGCCTTCATCTCGTCGTGGGCAGCTCGGTTCGGGGTACCAGCTGACATCTCCTCCAACCGGGGGCCTCAATTTACCTCTGAGCTTTGGAACGGCGTAGCTCAAGGTTTGGGCACCAAGCTTCATCGTACCACCGCCTACCATCCACAGGCGAACGGTCTGAGTGAAAGATTCCACAGGTCCCTTAAAGCCACACTGCGTGCTAGTCTCCGTGGGCCTAGTTGGGTGGACATGCTCCCTTGGGTGCTGCTAGGTCTTCGCACGGCGCCTAAGGACGACCTGCATTCTTCTTCAGCAGAGCTGGTTTACAGTCAACCACTCAGAGTGCCTGGCGATTTTCTTCCTCCTCACATGGAACCCTGGCCCCCAGCTCAGCAGCTTGTCAGCCACCAGGAAGCGGCTAGGAATTTCATCCCAGTGCCTACGTCACATCATGACCTGCAGCGCTCCCATGTCCCGGTGGATCATAAGAGCACAGAATACGTGTTCATTCGGCAGGATGCTCGCAAAAACCCGCTCAAACCGCCTTACACAGGTCCGTTCCGCGTCATCTCGTCAGGTGACAAGTCCTTCACAGTCGACGTCGGCGGTAAGCCTGACCACATCTCCATCGATCGGTTGAAACCGGCGCATCTGGATCTGAGCGAACCAGTTGTCACCGCTCAGCTGCCTCGTCGTGGTCGTCCACCATCGACTGCCGGTCCAGTACAGACACAGTCATCCACCGAGTCGTCAGTGCCCGCCTCATCGGGTCGACTACAGCCAGCCTCTTCTTCTCCTCCACCTGCGGCATCATCCCAACCACAGCCAACGGCCAGTTTGTCTTCTAGCGCTCCGTTCCAGCTGCCGGGGTATCGCAGTCGGTTGGACAGACTCGTCAGACCCCCTTCTCGCCTTACCTTCTCTGTTAAAAGCAATTCTGGGGGGGCGCATGTGGCGGAACCACCAGAGGATTACGGACAATTGTATATAATTCCTTTACAGCAATGTAGTACAGCTGGGGGCTGCACCTTTAATGTATCTGTTAACTGTACTAGGGCTTCTTTCCTGTACTCCGCGTGATGACGTCATGCCGTCCGTCACGTGATCTCGCAACGGCGGGAAAAACGTGATGACATCATGACGTCAGAGCTCGGAACCTTCTAGCAGTAGAGCTCGGAACCTTCTAGCAGTTGAGCTCGGAACCTTCTAGCAGTTTCCAGAGAGGCTTTCAAGCAGACCAGACCTTTTTCCATTGTATCCTATAGTTTACTGTACAGCTTCGTTTGTTCATTAAATTTTATTGTTTTTGATTTTCTGAGTCGAGCTCAATTCTTCAGCTAGGAACCCTAGTTCCTACACCAGCCTCTATACCAATGAAAACCAAACTCTACACCATTGGAACACAAACTCTACACCATTGGAACACAAACTCTACACCATTGAACCCAAACTCTACACCATTGGAACACAAACTCTACACCATTGAAACCCAAACTCTACACCATTAGAACACAAACTCTACACCATTGAAACCCAAACTCTACACCATTGGAACACAAACTCTACACCATTGAACCCAAACTCTACACCATTGGAACACAAAATCTACACCATTGAAACCCAAACTCTACACCATTGGAACACAAACTCTACACCATTGAAACCCAAACTCTACACCATTGGAACACAAACTCTACACCATTGAAACCCAAACTCTACACCATTGGAACACAAACTATACACCATTGAAACCCAAACTCTACACCATTGGAACACAAACTCTACACCATTGAACCCAAACTCTACACCATTGGAACACAAACTCTACACCATTGAAACCCAAACTCTACACCATTGAAACCCAAACTCTACACCATTGGAAAACAAACTCTACACCATTGGAACACAAACTCTACACCATTGGAACACAAACTCTACACCATTGAAACTCAAACTCTACACCATTGAAACTCAAACTCTACACCATTGAACCCAAACTCTACACCATTGGAACACAACCTCTACACCATTGAAACTCAAACTCTACACCATTGAAACCCAAACTCTACACCATTGGAAAACAAACTCTACACCATTGAAATCCAAACTCTACACCATTGGAACACAAACTCTACAACATTGGAACACAAACACTATACTATTGGAACACAAACTCTACACGACTGAAACACAAACTCTACACCATTGAAACACAAACACTACACCATTGGAACACAAACTCTACACCATTGAAACACAAACTCTACACCATTGAAACACAAACTCTACACCATTGAAACCCAAACTCTACACCATTGAAACACAAACTCTACAACATTGGAACACAAACTCTACACCATTGAAACACAAACTCTACACCATTGAAACACAAACACTACACCATTGGAACACAAAATCTACACCATTGAAACACAAACTCTACAACATTGGAACACAAACTCTACACCATTGAAACACAAACTCTACAACATTGGAACACAAACTCTACACCATTGGAACACAAACTCTACAACATTGAAACGCAAACTCTACACCATTGAAACACAAACTCTACACCATTGAAACACAAACGCTACACCATTGAACCCCAAACTCTACACCATTGAAACACAAACTCTACACCATTGAAACACAAACTCTACGCTATTGGAACACAAACTCTACACCACTGAAACACAAACTCTACACCATTGAAACACAAACACTACACCATTGGAACACAAACTCTACACCATTGAAACACAAACTCTACACCATTGAAACACAAACACTACAACATTGGAACACAAACACTACACCATTGAAACAAACTCTACACCATTGAAACACAAACACTACACCATTGAAACACAAACTCTACACCATTGGAACACAAACTCTACAACATTCAAACACAAACTCTACACCATTGAAACACAAACTCTACAACATTGGAATGCAAACTCTACACCATTGAAACACAAGCTCTACACCATTGAAACACAAACTCTACACCATTGAAACCCAAACTCTACACCATTGAAACACAAACTCTACAACATTGGAACACAAACTCTACACCATTGAAACACAAATTCTACACCATTGAAACACAAACACTACACCATTGGAACACAAACTCTACACCATTGAAACACAAACTCTACAACATTGGAACACAAACTCTACACCATTGAAACACAAACTCTACAACATTGGAACACAAACTCTACACCATTGGAACACAAACTCTACAACATTGAAACCCAAACTCTACACCATTGAAACACAAACTCTACACCATTGAAACACAAACTCTACTCCATTGAAACACAAACTCTACACCATTGAACCCCAAACTCTATACCATTGAAACACAAACTCTACACAATTGAAACACAAACTCTACACCATTGGAACCCAAACGTTACACCATTGAAACACAAACTCTACACCATTGAAACCCAAACTCTACACCATTGAAACCCAAACTCTACACCATTGAAACCCAAACTCTACACCATTGAAACCCAAACTCTACACCATTAAAACACAAACTCTACACAATTGAAACACAAACTCTACACCATTGGAACCCAAACTTTACACCATTGAAACACAAACTCTACACCATTGAAACACAAACTCTACACCATTGGAACACAAACTCTACACCATTGAAACCCAAACTCTACACCATTGAAACCCAAACTCTACACCATTGAAACACAAACTCTACACCATTGGAACACAAATTCTATACCATTGAAACCCAAACTCTACACCATTGAAACACAAGCTCTACACCATTGAACCACAAACTCTACACCATTGAAACACAAACTCTACACCATTGAAACACAAACTCTACACCATTGGAACACAAATTCAATGCCATTGAAACCCAAACTCAACACCATTGAAATCCAAACTCTACACCATTGAAACCCAAACTCTACACCATGAAACCCAAACTCTGCACCATTGAAATACAAACTCTACACCATTGAAACCCAGCCTCTACACCATTGAAACACAAACTCTGCACCATTGAAACACAAACTCTACACCATTGAAACACAAACTCTACAGCATTGGAACACCAATTCTATACCATTGAAATCCAAACTCTACACCATTGAAATCCAAACTCTACACCATTGAAACCCAAACTCTACACCATTGAAACCCAAACTCTGCACCATTGAAACACAAACTCTACACCATCTAACCCCAAACTCTGCACCATTGAAACCCAAACTCTGCACCATTGAAACACAAACTCTACACCATTGAAACCCAAACTCTGCACCATTGAAACCCAAACTCTCCACCATTGAAACCCAAACTCTACACCATTGAAACACAAACTCTACACCATTGGAACCCAAACTCTACACCATTGAAACACAAACTCTACACCATTGAAACACAAACTCTACACTATTGAACCCCAAACTCTACTCCATTGAAACACAAACTCTACACCATTGAAACACAAACTCTACACCATTGGAACACAAACTCTACACCACTGAAACACAAACTCTACACCATTGAAACACAAACACTACACCATTGGAACACAAACTCTACACCATTGAAGAACAAACTCTACACCATTGAAACACAAACACTACAACATTGGAACAGAAACACTAAACCATTGAAACACAAACTCTACACCATTGAAACACAAACACTACACCATTGAAACACAAACTCTACACCATTGGAACACAAACTCTACAACATTGAAACACAAACTCTACACCATTGAAACACAAACTCTACAACAATGGAATACAAACTCTACACCATTGAAACACAAACTCTACACCATTGAAACACAAACTCTACACCATTGAAACCCAAACTCTACACCATTGAAACACAAACTCTACAACATTGGAACACAAACTCTACACCATTGAAACACAAACTCGACACCATTGAAACACAAACACTACACCATTGGAACACAAACTCTACACCATTGAAACACAAACTCTACAACATTGGAACACAAACTCTACACCATTGAAACACAAACTCTACAATATTGGAACACAAACTCTATACCATTGGAACACAAACTCTACAACATTGAAACCCAAACTCTACACCATTGAAACACAAACTCTACACCATTGAAACACAAACTCTACACCATTGAAACACAAACTCTACACCATTGAACCCCAAACTCTATACCATTGAAACACAAACTCTACACCATTGAAACACAAACTCTACACCATTGGAACCCAAACTTTACACCATTGAAACACAAACTCTACACCATTGAAACACAAACTCTACACCATTGAAACCCAAACTCTACACCATTGAAACACAAACTCTACACCATTGAAACACAAACTCTACACCATTGGAACACAAACTCTACACCATTGGAACACAAACTCGACACCATTGAAACACAAACTCTACACCATTGAACCCCAAACTCTACACCATTGAAACACAAACTCTACACCATTGGAACACAAACTCTACAACATTGAAACCCAAACTCTACACCATTGAAACACAAACTCTACACCATTGGAACACAAACTCTACACCATTGAAACCCAAACTCTACACCATTGAAGCCCAAACTCTACACCATTGAAACACAAACTCTACACCATTGGAACACAAATTCTATGCCATTGAAACCCAAACTCTACACCATTGAAACACAAACTCTACACCATTTGAACACAAATTCTATACCATTGAAACCCAAACTCTACACCATTGAAACACAAGCTCTACACCATTGAACCCCAAACTCTACACCATTGAAACACAAACTCTACACCATTGGAACACAAATTCTATGCCATTGAAACCCAAACTCTACACCATTGAAATCCAAACTCTACACCATTGAAACCCAAACTCTACACCATGAAACCCAAACTCTGCACCATTGAAACACAAACTCTACACCATTGAAACCCAGCCTCTACACCATTGAAACACAAACTCTGCACCATTGAAACACAAACTCTACACCATTGAAACACAAACTCTACAGTATTGGAACACAAATTCTATACCATTGAAATCCAAACTCTACACCATTGAAATCCAAACTCTACACCATTGAAACCCAAACTCTACACCATTGAAACCCAAACTCTGCACCATTGAAACACAAACTCTACACCATCGAACCCCAAACTCTGCACCATTGAAACCCAAACTCTGCACCATTGAAACACAAACTCTACACCATTGAAACCCAAACTCTGCACCATTGAAACCCAAACTCTCCACCATTGAAACCCAAACTCTATACCATTGAAACCCAAACTCTACACCATTGGAACCCAAACTCTACACCATTGAAACACAAACTCTACACCATTGAAACCCAAACTCTACACCATTGAACCCCAAACTCTACACCATTGAAACACAAACTCTACACTATTGGAACACAAACTCTACACCACTGAAACACAAACTCTACACCATTGAAACACAAACACTTCACCATTGGAAGACAAACTCTACACCATTGAAACACAAACTCTACACCATTGAAACACAAACACTACAACATTGGAACACAAACACTACACCATTGAAACACAAACTCTACACCATTGAAACACAAACACTACACCATTGAAACACAAACTCTACACCATTGGAACACAAACTCTACAACATTGAAACACAAACTCTACACCATTGAAACACAAACTCTACAACAATGGAATACAAACTCTACACCATTGAAACACAAACTCTACACCATTGAAACACAAACTCTACACCATTGAAACCCAAACTCTACACCATTGAAACACAAACTCTGCAACATTGGAACACAAACTCTACACCATTGAAACACAAACTCTACACCATTGAAACACAAACACTACACCATTGGAACACAAACTCTACACCATTGAAACACAAACTCTACAACATTGGAACACAAACTCTACACCATTGAAACACAAACTCTACAACAGTGGAACACAAACTCTACACCATTGGAACACAAACTCTACAACATTGAAACCCAAACTCTACACCATTGAAACACAAACTCCACACCATTGAAACACAAACTCTACACCATTGAAACACAAACTCTACACCATTGAACCCCAAACTCTACACCATTGAAACACAAACTCTACACCATTGAAACCCAAACTCTACACCATTGAAACCCAAACTCTACACAATTGAAACACAAACTCTACACCATTGAAACACAAACTCTACACCATTGGAACACAAACTCTACACCATTGGAACACAAACTCTACACCATTGAAACACAAACTATACACCATTGAACCCCAAACTCTACACCATTGAAACACAAACTCTACACCATTGGAACACAAACTCTACCACATTGAAACCCAAACTCTACACCATTGAAACACAAACTCTACACCATTGGAACACAAACTCTACACCATTGAAACCCAAACTCTACACCATTGAAACCCAAACTCTACACCATTGAAACACAAACTCTACACCATTGGAACACAAACTCTACACCATTGGAACACAAACTCTACACCATTGAAACACAAACTATACACCATTGAACCCCAAACTCTACACCATTGAAACACAAACTCTACACCATTGGAACACAAACTCTACCACATTGAAACCCAAACTCTACACCATTGAAACACAAACTCTACACCATTGGAACACAAACTCTACACCATTGAAACCCAAACTCTACACCATTGAAACCCAAACTCTACACCATTGAAACACAAACTCTACACCATTGGAACACAAATTCTATACCATTGAAACCCAAACTCTACGCCATTGAAACACAAGCTCTACACCATTGAACCCCAAACTCTACACCATTGAAACACAAACTCTACACCATTGGAACACAAATTCTATGCCATTGAAACCCAAACTCTACACCATTGAAATCCAAACTCTACACCATTGAAACCCAAACTCTACACCATGAAACCCAAACTCTGCACCATTGAAACACAAACTCTACACCATTGAAACCCAGCCTCTACACCATTGAAACACAAACTCTGCACCATTGAAACACAAACTCTACACCATTGAAACACAAACTCTACAGCATTGGAACACCAATTCTATACCATTGAAATCCAAACTCTACACCATTGAAATCCAAACTCTACACCATTGAAACCCAAACTCTACACCATTGAAACCCAAACTCTGCACCATTGAAACACAAACTCTACACCATCGAACCCCAAACTCTGCACCATTGAAACCCAGACTCTGCACCATTGAAACACAAACTCTACACCATTGAAACACAAACTCTGCACCATTGAAAACCAAACTCTCCACCATTGAAACACAAACTCTACACTATTCAAACCCAACCCCTACACCATCGAACCCCAAACTCTGCACCATTGAAACCCAAACTCTGCAGCATTGAAACCCAAACTCTGCACCATTGAAACACAAACTCTACACCATTGAAACCCAAACTCCATACCATTGAAATTCAGCCTTTACACCATTGAAACCCAAACTCTCCACCATTGAAACCCAACCTTTACACCATTGAAACTGAAATTCTACACCATTGAAACCCAGCCTCTATGCCATTGAACCCCAAACTCTACACCACTTAAACTCAACCTCTACACCATTGTAACCCAACCCCTACACCATTGAAACCCAGTCTCTACACCATTGAAACCCACCCTCTACACTATTGAAACCAAACAATACACCATTGTTTCCAATTTCCACCCTTCGCTCACCTTCACATGGTCCATCTCCGAATCTTTCCTTCCCTACCTCGACTTCTCTGTCTCCATTTCTGGGGATAGGTTATTGACAAACATTCACTACAAGCCCACTGACTCCCACAACTACCTGGACTACACTTCCTCCCACCCCACCTCCTGTAAGGATTCTATTCCATTCTCCCAGTTTCTCCATCTCCGCCGCATCTGCTCTGACGATGCCACTTTCCATACCAGTGCTTCAGACATGTCTTCCTTTTTCCTCAACTGAGGAACCCCCTCTACAGTGCTTGACACAGCCCTTGACCGTGTCTGTTCTATCTCCCTCACTTCTGCCCTCACCCCTGCCCCTCCCTCCCAGAACCACGACAGTGTTCCCCTTGTCCTCACCTTTCACCCAGCAGCCTCCACATTCAACGGATCATCGTCCGCCATTTCCGCCCCCTCCAGCCTGATCCCACCACCAAACGCATCTTCCCCTCACCTCCCCTTTCAGCATTCCGTAGGGACCGCTCCTTCCGCGACACCCTAGTCCACTCCTCTATCACCCCAACACCCCTTCCCCTTCACCCGGCACCTTCCCATGCAAGCGCAGGAGATGTATCACCTGCCCTTATATCTCCCCCCTTTCCACTGTCCAGGGCCCCAAACACCCCTTCCAGGTGAATCAGCGATTTACTTGTACTTCTTGCAATTTAGTATACTGTATTCGCTGCTCATGATGTGGTCTCCTCTACATTGGGAAGACCAAACGCAGATTGGGTGACCGCTTTGCAGAACACCTCCATTCTGTCCGTAAGGGGGATCCCGAGCTTCCGGTCGCCTGTCACTTTAATTCACCGCAACACTCCCACTCAGACCTCACTGTCCTCGGCCTCTTGCATTGTTCCATGGAAGCTCAGCATAAGCTCGAGGAACAGCACCTCATCTTTCGTTTAGGCACTTTACAGCCTTCTGGACTCAACATAGAGTTCAACAATTTCAGATCATAACCTTGGCCCCTATCATATATATATATATTTTATCCACACTTTTTGTTTGTGCCTTCTGTTCTTCTCTCCCACATGGCAGCTGTCTTTCATTCTGCCAGCACAATTTACACTTCATCTAGAGCCATCCTTTGTTTCTTAACCTGTCCCATTACCATCTCCTTTTGCCTTGAATATCTCCTAATGTCTCTTAACCTCTTCTGCCTTCTATCCTATCACAGACCTTCCCTTTTGTTCTTTCATCCGCTCCCCCATTTCCCACCTCTACACTTGCTTAAAAATCTGTTCCATTTCCTGCTTTTTTCCAGTTCCGACGAAAGGTCATTGACCTGAAACGTTAACTCTGTTCCTCTCTTCACAGATGCTGCCTGACCTGCTGAGAATCTCCAGCATTTTCTGCATTTATTTCAGATTTCCAGCATGAGCAGTATTTCCTTTTTGTGATACACCTTTGTAACCCAAACTCTACACCATTGAAACGCAAACTCTACATGATTGAAACCCTAACTCCACACCATTGGAACACAAACTCCACACCATTGGAACACAAACTCTACACCATTGAAACCCAGCCTCTACACCACTGAAACCCAAACTCTACACCATTGAAACCCAAACTCTACACCATTGAAACCCAAACTTTACACCATTGAAACCCAAATTCTACACCATTGAACCAAAACTCTACACCATTGAAACTCAAACTCTACACCATTGAATCCCAAACTCTACACCATTGAACCCAAACTCTACACCATTGAATCCCAAACTCTACACCATTGAAACACAAACTCTACACCATTGAATCCCAAACTCTACACCATTGAAACCCAAACTCTACACCATTGAAACCCAAACTCTACACCATTGAATCCCAAACTGTACACCATTGAAACCCAAACTCTACACCATTGAAACCCAAACTCTACACCATTGAATCCCAAACTGTACACCATTGAAACCCAAACTCTACACCATTGAATCCCAAACTGTACACCATTGAAACCCAAACTCGACACCATTGAATCCCAAACTCTACACCATTGAACCCAAACTCTACACCATTGAAACCCAAACTCTACACAATTGAATCCCAAACTGTACACCATTGAAACCCAAACTCTACACCATTGAATCCCAAACCCTACACCATTGAAACTCAAACTCTACACCATTGAATCCCAAACTCTACACCATTGAAACACAAACTCTACACCTTGAAACACAAACTCTACACCATTGGAACACAAACTCTACACCATTGGAACACAAACTCTACACCATTGAAACCCAAACTCTACACCATTGAAACCCAAATTCTACACCATTGAAACCCAAACTCTACACCATTGAAACCCAAACCCTACATCACACAAACCCAAACTCTAAACCATTGAAACCCAAATACTACGCCATTGAACACAAACTCTACACCATTGAAACCCAAACTCTACAGCATTGAAACCCAAACTCTGCACCATTGAAACCCAAACTCTACACCATTGAAACCCAAACTCTACACCATTGAAACCCAAACTCTACACCATTGAAATCCAAACTCTATACCATTGAAACACAAACGCTGCACCATTGAAACCCAAACTCTGCACCATTGAATCCCAAACTCTACACCATTGAATCCCAAACTCTACACCATTGAAACACAAACTCTACACCATTGAATCCCAAACTCTACACCATTGAAACACAAACTCTACACCACTGAAACCCAAACTCTACACCATTGAAACCCAAACTCTACACCATTGAAACCCAAATTCTACACCATTGAAACCCAAATTCTACACCATTGAAACCCAAACTCTACACCATTGAACACAAACTCTACACCATTGAAACCCAAACTCTACAGCATTGAAACCCAAACTCTACACCATTGAACCCAAACTCTACACCATTGAAACCCAAACTCTACACCATTGAAACCCAAACTCTACACCATTGAACCCAAACTCTACACCATTGAAACCCAAACTCTACACCATTGAAACCCAAACTCTACAGCATTGAAACCCAAACTCTACACCATTGAAACCCAAATTCTACACCATTGAAACCCAAATTCTACACCATTGAAACCCAAACTCTACACCATTGAACACAAACTCTACACCATTGAAACCCAAACTCTACAGCATTGAAACCCAAACTCTACACCATTGAACCCAAACTCTACACCATTGAAACCCAAACTCTACACCATTGAAACCCAAACTCTACACCATTGAACCAAAACTCTACACCATTGAAACCCAAACTCTACACCATTGAAACCCAAACTCTACAGCATTGAAACCCAAACTCTACACCATTGAAACCCAAACTCTACACCATTGAACCCAAACTCTACACCATTGAAACCCAAACTCTACACCATTGAAATCCAAACTCTACACCATTGAAACCCAAATTCTACACCATTGAAACCCAAACTCTACACCATTGAAACCCAAACTCTACACCATTGAACCCAAATTCTACACCATTGAAACCCAAACTCTACACCATTGAACCCAAACTCTACACCATTGAAACCCAAATTCTACACCATTGAAACCCAAACTCTACACCATTGAACACAAACTCTACACCATTGAAACCCAAACTCTACAGCATTGAAACCCAAACTCTACACCATTGAACCCAAACTCTACACCATTGAAACCCAAACTCTACATCATTGAAACCCAAACTCTACACCATTGAACCCAAACTCTACACCATTGAAACCCAAACTCTACACCATTGAAACCCAAACTCTACAGCATTGAAACCCAAACTCTACACCATTGAAACCCAAAGTCTACAGCATTGAACTCCAAACTCTACACCATTGAAACTCAAACTCTACACCATTGAAACCCAAACTCTACACCATTGAAATCCAAACTCTACAGCATTGAAACCCAAACTCTACACCATTGAACCCAAACTCTACACCATTGAAACCCAAACTCTACACCATTGAAACACAAACTCTACAGCATTGAAACCCAAACTCTACACCATTGAAACCCAAACTCTACAGCATTGAAACCCAAACTCTACACCATTGAAACCCAAACTCTACACCATTGAAATCCAAACTCTACACCATTGAAACACAAACTCTACAGCATTGAAACCCAAACTCTACACCATTGAAACCCAAACTCTACAGCATTGAAACCCAAACTCTACACCATTGAAACCCAAACTCTACACCATTGAAACCCAAACTCTACACCATTGAAATCCAAACTCTACACCATTGAAACCCAAATTCTACACCATTGAGCCTAAACTGTACACCATTGAAACCCAAACTCTGCACCATTGAAACCCAATCTCTACACCATTGAAACCCAAACTCTACACCATTGAAACCCAGCCTCTACACCACTGAAACCCAAACTCTACACCACTGAAACCCAAACTCTACACCATTGAACCCAAACTCTACACCATTGAAACCCAAACTCTACACCATTGAAACCCAAACTTTACACCATTGAAACCCAAATTCTACACCATTGAACCAAAACTCTACACCATTGAAACACAAACTCTACACCATTGAAACCCAAACTCTACACCATTGAAACCCAAACTCTACACCATTGAAACCCAAACTTTACACCATTGAAACCCAAATTCTACACCATTGAACCAAAACTCTACACCATTGGAACACAAACTCTACACCATTGAACCCAAACTCTACACCATTGAAACCCAAACTCTACACCATTGAAACCCAAACTTTACACCATTGAAACCCAAATTCTACACCATTGAACCAAAACTCTACACCATTGAAACCCAAACTCTACACCATTGAATCCCAAACTCTACACCATTGAACCAAAACTCTACACCATTGAAACTCAAACTCTACACCATTGAATCCCAAACTGTACACCATTGAAACCCAAACTCTACACCATTGAAACCCAAACTCTACACCATTGAAACCCAAACTCTACACCATTGAATCCCAAACTGTACACCATTGAATCCCAAACTCTACACCATTGAAACCCAAACTCTACACC
Organism: Somniosus microcephalus; assembly: GCF_052327205.1. Classification (NCBI taxonomy): domain Eukaryota; kingdom Metazoa; phylum Chordata; class Chondrichthyes; order Squaliformes; family Somniosidae; genus Somniosus; species Somniosus microcephalus. The sequence goes on along the minus strand of NC_140991.1, from coordinate 42,136,396 downwards.
ATTGAACCCAAACTCTACACCATTGAAACCCAAACTCTACACCATTGAATCCCAAACTGTACACCATTGAAACACAAACTCTACACCATTGAAACCCAAACTCTACACCATTGAATCCCAAACCCTACACCATTGAAACTCAAACTCTACACCATTGAATCCCAAACTCTACACCATTGAAACCCAAACTCTACACCTTGAAACACAAACTCTACACCTTGAAACACAAACTCTACACCACTGAAACCCAAATTCTACACCATTGATCCCAAACTCTACACCATTGAAACCCAAATTCTACACCATTGAAACCCAAACCCTACATCACACAAACCCAAACTCTAAACCATTGAAACCCAAATACTACGCCATTGAACACAAACTCTACACCATTGAAACCCAAACTCTACACCATTGAAACTCAAACTCTACACCATTGAAACCCAAACTCTACACCATTGAAACTCAAACTCTACACCATTGAATCCCAAACTCTACACCATTGAAACCCAAACTCTACACCATTGAAACACAAACTCTACACCATTGAAACTCAAACTCTACACCATTGAATCCCAAACTCTACACCATTGAAACACAAACTCTACACCATTGAAACCCAAACTCTACACCATTGAATCCCAAACTCTACACCATTGAAACCCAAACTCTACACCATTGAAACACAAACTCTACACCATTGGAACCCAAATACTACACCATTGAAACTCAAACTCTACACCATTGAAACCCAAACTCTACACCATTGAAACCCAAACTCTACACCATTGAAACCCAAACTCTACACCATTGAAACCCAAACTCTACACCATTGAAACCCAAACTCTACACCATTGAAACCCAAACTCTACACCATTGAAACCCAAACTCTACACCATTGAAACACAAACTCTACACCATTGGAACCCAAATACTACACCATTGAAACTCAAACTCTACACCATTGAAACCCAAACTCTACACCATTGAAACCCAAACTCTACAACATTGAAACCCAAACTCTGCACCATTGAAACCCAAACTCTACACCATTGAACCCTAAACTCTACACCATTGAAATGCATTGTAAGAAATAGCTGTTAGATTCAAAGATGGGTTTATTTCTTAGAACAGAGACTGACTACATGCAACCGGGAACAGAAAGCAAGGTCGAATAGCAAACATCAAAAGACAAATAGAAGTGATAAGGGAATCATAAAATGCAAGGAAACAGGGAGGATAGCACCTGCTAGATAACAAGGAGCCATGAAGCCATAAAATGCCCTTGAAGAAACTTGACAAAACATTCCGCAGAAAGATAAGAGGGAGGCCTTGTCAGTCATGCAGAAAGGGACAGTGAGGGATGCCTTCCTGCTTCACAATTGGACAATAGGATAGGGTTCAAATGATTGACATCAGGTGATTACCAGCCCACTGAAATAACTATAAATATAGACGACTGAGAGAGGAAATCAAGCAGTCAGGGATGAAGGCTTTCCCAAGGTGGCTACGGCCTAACACCTTGGTCAAGTTTAGCCTCTGAGGTGGCTGATGGCCTCACACCTCCAACAGCTTGAGGGATGTCCCAACGGAAGTGACCACTGCAGCAGACTGCAGGAATCCACCCAATCCGAGACCACTGTACTGCTTTCCCGTCCATCCGTTCGTGGCAGTCCGATTCGGGAGTCGTACATCACTCCTACTGTCACGGGTTGTATGTCTATTATACTCAGCTTAAACTATATGTAATACCTGATTACGCTTTAAAACTGTAGCTCTTTAATGAAAGCCTTACAACTTCTAAAACCCTTTCAGGTAATCTGTGTGTAGCCTGTGATCCGAATCTTACAGCGGCGTCAGAAGTGGGATCACAGAGTTTGGAGTTGGGATGACCGGAGGGACCAGTCGAACGCACGTGACCATTGCTTAGACTGTGTATAGTGGGTTTTTTCTCTCTGAAAGAAGGGAGTGGTCCGGTCAAATGCACATGATCGTTGCTTAGACTGTGTATAGTGGGTTTTTTTCTCTCTGAAAGAAGGGAGCGGTAAAGAGCTTGTTGAAAGGTAAAACCAGAAATACAATGGCATTGGCATATCACTGGGAACAGTTGATAGATAGCCTGAAGGAGGTAAAGCATAAAGTGCAGGAGAGAGAGGGGGGAGATAGGGAAGGAAAAAGATCTAATTTGCAGGCTAACCAATCTGAAAACTCAGCAAAGGAAGGGAAAAAACAGGGATTTGGAAAGCCAGGAAAAGCTGCTGAGACACCGATTTAAAAAGGGGAAAAAAAGATAAATTTAAAGTTTTACCGACATGGAAGTTATTAACATCTGTGCCGAGACAAATAAAACACAAGATTTGCTGAGTGAAAGGAACCTTAAAAAATGCTGGAATTTCAGTTTGTATGAAAATGTGTGTTAAAGTGTGAGTGTTTTCCTGACTATGAATGTTTAAGAAGTTACAGTATTTCTTTTGTCTGAAAGTCTGTCTTTAAAAGAAAGATTCTGTTGTAGGAACGGAGGTTCCTATCAAAAAGACTGAGTTTGACTCAGGTAATTAAATTAATGAACTTTAATGAAAACAAACGAGTTTAAACTGGAAACTGCTAAGACACATCAATAACAGGTCTATTCGCCTTGAGGGCTCCACGAAGACTGATCCCCTGATCAGGAGAGTGACGTCATGACGTCATCACGTTCTTCCCGCCATTGGGGCATCACGTGACTAACGGCATGACGTCATCACGTGCTGTAAAGGTAACTGGCATTGTACAGTCAAACAGTGAAATTAAAGGTACAGGCACAGACAGTAACTACATTGCTGTTAAAGGAAATATGTACAACCACTCTGAGTCCTTTGGTGGCTCCGCCACATGCGCCCCCCCCAGAATTGTCTTTAACAGAAAAGGTGAGGCGAGGAGGCGGCCTGATGAGCCTGTCCGATCAACTTCGATACCCTGGTAGAGGAAGTTGATGACCGGTGGACGCGTTGGCAGTCGGTGGCGGCTGAGCAGGCGCGGCAAGTGCAGATGTGTTGTCAGGCGGCTTTGGTTGATCAGGTGCGGCGGCCATGGGCAGTCGGCCACGTTTGGGTGGTTGAGCGACTACGACAGGGTGGTCCAGGTCCAGGTGAGCCGGCTTCAAGCGGTCCACCGAGATGTGATCCGGTTTCCCTCCGACGTCGACCAAAAAGGATTTGTCACCCGGTTCGATGACGCGGAAAGGACCAGTATAAGGAGGCTTGAGCGGATCCCGGTGAGCGTCGTGTCGGATGAAGACATACTCCGCATTCTTCAGTCCCGATGGCACGTAGGAGGTCTGCAAACCGTGATTGGACATAGGTATCAGGGCAAAGCATCTGGCTGCTTCTTGGTGGCGAACGAGTTGCCGGGAGGTGGACCATGGCTCTGTGGGAGAAGGGAGGAAATCTCCTGGTACACGGGGCAGCTGGCCATAGACGAGTTCAGCCAAAGACGATTGCAGATCATCTTTGGGCACCGTACGGAGACCCAACAGGACCCATGGCAGTCTGTCCACCCATCCTGCGCCTTGAAGACTGGCCCGAAGAAAGGCTTTAAGCGACCTGTGGAATCGCTTGCAAAGGCTGTTTGCCTGCGGATGATAGGCGGTGGTGCGATGAAGTTTGGTACCGAGCCCCTGAGCCACAGCGTTCCAAAGATCCGAGGAAAATTGTGGCCCGCGGTCAGAGGAGATGTCCGCCGGTACTCCGAAACAGGCAACCCAACAGGAGATGAAAGCTCTAGCGACATCTGCTGACGTGGTGGAAACCAAAGGAATTGCCTCTGGCCACCTAGTGGTGCGGCCCACTATGGTAAGGAGATGAGTATAACCCTGAGAAGGCGGAAGCAGCCCCACGAGGTCCACATGCACGTGGTCAAAACGAAGCTCCAGAACAGTAAAGGCAGCCACTGGAGCCTTGACATGACACCGGACTTTGGCTTTCTGGCATACAATGCAGGTATTAGCCCAGTCACGGACATCGATGTACATACCTTTCCAGACGAACTTGGCTGACATAAGCCATTGCAAAGCCTTCATCCCTGGGTGCAACAACCCGTGTATGGCATCAAAAACCCTCCGGCGCCATGCGACTGGCACTATGGGATGAGGAACTCCCATGGAAACGTCGCAAAGGAGCGTGGCACCTGCATCCTGGAAGACGACGTCGGTCACTTGGAAGCTGGAGGGAACGGTTCAATATGATTGGACCTCCGAATCCGAAACCTGATCTGCCGCCATGAGGGCGTAGTCGCTCCCCAGGTGCACCGCGTGGACCGTCGCACGGGAGAGGCAATCTGCCACCAGGTTGTCCTTACCAGACACATGTTGAATGTCCGTGGTAAATTCGGAAATGAACGTCAAGTGACGTTGTTGACGAGCGGACCACGGTTCGGTGGTCTTGGCCATGGCGAACGTAAGGGGTTTGTGGTCGACAAAAGCCGTGAAGGGGCGCCCCCCCAGTAAAAACCGGAAATGGCGAATGGCGAGGAAAAGGGCCAGTAGTTCCCTATCGAAGGTGCTGTACTTTTTTTCATTTGTTCGCAATTGACGGCTGAAAAACACCAGTGGTTGCCACGTGCCATTGACCCATTGTTCTTGCACCGCACCGATGGCGTAGTCTGACGCGTCAGTGGTAAGGGCGATAGTAGCACCTGGAAGTGGGTGTGCCAGCATGGTTGCATTGGCCAAAGCGTTCTTGGTGGCGCCGAATGCCTGGATCATTTCAGCTGTCCAGCTGATTGGGTCTTTACCGGACTTGCCCTTGTGGGCCCCGAACAAGGGTTGCATGAGTTGAGCTGCCTTGGGGACGAAACGGTGGTAGAAGTTGACCATCCCCAGGAACTCCTGCAAGGCCTTGACTGTCGACGGCCGCGGGAAAGAAGTAACCGCCTCAACCTTCATTGCCAAAGGGACAGCGCCGTCCGATGTTATGCGGTGTCCCAGGAAGTCGATTTGTTGCAGGCCGAACTGGCACTTGGCCGGGTTGATGATTAAACCATGTTGGCTGAGGCGCGTAAAGAGGGAACGCAAATGGGAGATGTGCTCCTCCTTGCTGGCACTGGCGATGAGTATGTTGTCAAGGTAGACGAAAAGGAAACGCAGGTCCTGAAGAACAGAGTCCATTAAACGCTGGAATGCCTGTGCTGCGCTCTTTAAGCCAAACGGCATCCGCAGGAACTCAAAGAGGCCAAAAGGGGTGATGACAGCGGTTTTCGGGATGTCTTGTGGGTGCACTGGAACCTGGTGATATCCACGGACGAGGTCGACTTTAGAGAAGATAGTATTTCCCGCCAAGTGGGCCGAGAAGTCCTGAATATGCGGGATCGGGTACCGATCCAGAGTGGTGGCATCGTTGAGGCGTCGGTAGTCACCGCATGGCCGCCAGCCGTTGCCTGGTTTCGGCACGATGTGGAGAGGCGAAGACCAGGGACTGTTCGATCGCCTAATGATGCCGAGCCGCTCCATTGTGGCAAACTCCGCCTTCGCAGCTGCAAGCTTGCTGGGTTCGAGCCTTCTAGCCCGCGCATAAACCGGGGAGCCAGTAGTGGTGATGTGATGTTCAACACCATGTTTCGTCACTGAAGAGGAGAAGGTGGGTCTTGTCAGCTCCGGAAACTCCCCGAGGAGCCGCGTGAAGTCATCTGGAGGAGGGAAAGCACAGGCAATGGAACGCGCCACGGAGGTACCGGGGAAGCATGGGATCGAGTGGAAGGTGGCCGCGTTGATCAGCCGGCGGTGTCGGACATCGACCAGCAGGCTGTTGGCACACAGAAAATCTGCCCCTAGGATAGGCTGTGAGACTGCAGCCGTGACGAAATCCCAAAAGAAGCGCTGACCGCCGAAACAGACTTCGACCCGCCGCTTTCGGAACGTTCGAATAGCTGCGCCATTAGTCGCTACGAGGGAAAAACTGAGGTTCCCAGTCTGCGTGTCGAGCTTCGACGCAGGTAGAATGCTACACTGTGCCCCAGGGTCACAAAGGAAACGGCGGCCCGAGAGAGAATTGGTGATATAGAGGAGTTTCCCCGTAGAACCAACGGCCATCGCCACCGCAGAACGCCCGTTAGACTTGGTCATCTGTCGCCAGGGACGCCGCCTGCGCCTTCTTGTTTTTTTTTTGGCGAAAAACTGCAGGGGGAACGGCAGCATCGTGCTTTCGCGCCAAAATGGGTGTGGTAGGAGCACCAGCCCGCTGTAGGAGAAACCGGGACCGTGTCTGTGGGGGGTGGGCGCCTCGTGGCCGCGCAGCACTGCTGGGTAACCGTGAAAATCTTATCGGCTTTGGCCGCAAGCTTGGCGCAGCCAGTAATGTCGGAGCTGGCCAGGGCAGCCTCAACCTGTTCAGGCAGTTGATAGAGGAAAAGCTCCCGGAAGATGAAACATTCCGGTTCAGCACCCAAGAGCGTGAGCATTTGGCTCATGAGCTCAGACGGTTTGGAGTCCCCGAGGCCGGGCAGCGTGATGAGCCGGCGAGCACGCTCCGACTTTGATAGCCCGAAAACCTGAAGCAACCGTGCCTTAATTGCATCATACTTGCTGTCAGTAGGAGGACTACCGATGAGACTGATGATCCGGGATGCAGTTGCACTGTCGCGGGCGGAGACCACGTAATAATAATGGGTCTGATCCACGTTGATGTTCCGAATGGCGAACTGGGCTTCAGCCTGGATGAACCAGGCGTCTGGTTGTTGCTCCCAGAACTGTGGCAGTTTCAGCGTGACGGCGTTCGTGTCCATGTCGAATCTTCCACGGAAATCGTTCGTAGAAGTCGGGGTCACCAATGTAGGAACGGAGGTTCCTATCAAAAAGATTGAGTTCGACTCAGGTAATTAAATTAATGAACTTTAATGAAAACAAACGAGTTTAAACTGGAAACTGCTAAGACACATCAATAACAGGTCTATTCGCCTTGAGGGCTCCATGAGGACTGATCCCCTGATCAGGAGAGTGACGTCATGACGTCATCACGTTCTTCCCGCCATTGGGGCATCACGTGACTAACGGCATGACATCATCACGTGCTGTAAAGGTAACTGGCATTGTACAGTCAAACAGTGTAATTAAAGGTACAGGCACAGACAGTAACTACATTGCTGTTAAAGGAATTATGTACAACCGCTCTGAGTCCTTTGGTGGCTCCGCCACACTGTTATGTTTGTTTTAGCTCCACCCACTTCTCTGTGTTAAAAGCATTTAAAACTTTTGTCTTATCTTGGATTTTGGAAGTTTTAAGAATGTGCGAATAAGATTGTGCCCCAAGAATTGGGAAAAAAAACTTTGAACTAATTTAACTTAAGCTGGTGTGTAAAAACTGAGAAGAACAAAAAGTTTGTTTAACAAAAGATTAAGTTTCAGTCTAAGATTTAACCTTGGAGTCGTGGTTGCTATGGTGAAATCTTCTAAAGCAATTTGATTTGATTTGTTTAAATGTGAAAAATAATTTTTCTCCAGTTATATTCAATGTTTTTACAGTATTTTGGAAAGACATCTGAAGAAAGGACAATAAGAAATATGACATAATTTACTGTTTTCTGCAAGAATGTGCTTTTTGTTTTGTTTTATCTGTTCTGTTCATGTTTAGTTAAAGTGTGAAAACACAACTGTCTTTTCGATCGGGAAAGTTTTTTTAAATTTACGTGAAGTCACGCAATTGCGTGCGCCTGATAATGTTTCGCTCCACCTTCTTAAAAACCTGCAAAGGAGTTAACCCTTTCCACTGACAGCTGTTTAAATTCACCAAGCAACAACTTTAGTATGAAATTTAAAGATATTGGACATTATTAAATTTAAGTTTCTTAATTTTAAGTTAATGATTTGACAACTTAACCCCTTGGGCTCTAAGTAGAGTCACAATGGAGTCTCTTCTTTCTTTTGTTATATGGAAGTTATCTTGTAAACTAATTGCAGCACTTCTGTCTCTAATGTTAAAACACTGTGTAAGCCACCTAGTCTGAGAATCACTTGTTTCTGAAATTGGAAATGGAAGATAAATTGATAGAAATGAAATTAAACATTGACAAAACCTGTCAGTTCAACTGTACTGCTGTTTGGATTTTGGGATAATTTTGTAATAACAAAATGGACTCAGGCACTATATATTGGGTTACTTTTGGGAAAATAAAATATCCTCTAAAATAATGATAAATAAAAATGTGTTAATAACTTGGATCAAGTGAGAACGTTTGATCTATGTTTTCTATTTTAAATATTGTACTGGACAGTAAAGTTTCTCCAGGACTCATGAATGAGATATGTATGGTAATTGAAGGAAAGTGATTGAGGGTGTAAGATTGAAACAGGAGAATTACACTACTAAATGGGAATTTTAAAATTTTCGAATGAAAGTCAGGAAAGTGTAGTTAAGAATTGTAAATTGATAGCTTTCTCTTGGAGACATTTGTGTCCCTGCCTTTAATGAACTTTTAAGAAAACTGAATTTGATAGTCTGGCCACTACCCAAGACATCGGGACCATGCAGAGGAAGATGAGCAAAGATCTCCAGACGACTACAATCTTTTGATAAGATACCTGAAAGCCCGAGAAAGGCTTGTATCGGATGGTACGATATGGAGATACCAGTATGAGTGTGCAAATGTGATTCATTACGTATGAAGCAATTACCATCCAGGAATGTATGTTGAGTTTGCACTGAAGAACAGGCCTCAGACATGCTCAGTTACTTGACAACAGCAAGACATGAAATGGTTAATGTGCTCAGGAGAGCGAGACAACTTTTAAAGCATTGACACATACTCCATTGAGAAACTATCTAATTAATGAAACAATCAGAATAGAGCTAAAGACACTGGTACCTGTTAGAGGGATTGAAATTGAAGTTGAAGTGGAGAGTTACATGGAATCTGGATTGGTACAATCGAGGGCTAAGGAGAAATCATGTTTAGTAAGAATTATCCACAAGATGGATACGAGCAAAAGAGAGATCTGGAGAATCTTTTAAGTCCATGATTTGTTGATTAGATGTGAAACTGTAATGTCGCTTGAAATGATTGTAAGACTGAATTTAACTGTGACTGTAATAATTATGTTTTGTAGGTAACAGAGCGTGGGAAAAACCAGTGCGAATCCAGTATGAGGTGATTTGTGGTCCCTCCTGTGTCACTACTACCTCAACTACCATGCTTTACGGATCTAACAGGACCTGTCCCATCAACCAACACGTTTTTAAGTATGAGCTACACAATTGTGTGGCACAATTCGGATACTCGGATACAACATTCCCCTGTTGTTTGAGGGTTTCAGTGAGCTCATGATGTGACTGAATTCCTCCCTAAAGCATTTTTACATTTTGGAGCAAGACAACTTGAGAATAGATATTGAAATTGACAGCATAGGGGACAACTCACACCGGTGGGATATTGGGCTTAATACATCAGCACACCCTTACGTTTGTATTATTTCACACGCTCTGGTAGTTCTTCAGCTTATAATGAGAGTGTATTTGGTATATGTAAGGTGTGTAGTAAGACTTTGATACATAAGCCAATTGGGTACTCATGCCCATGACTAACCAGCACTAACAAGTTAATTGAGCACACCGAAAGAGACGATCCAAAGCAACGTAGAGGAGACCCCAGGCGGGGTAAGATCAGGAAAGGTAGAAGAAACAGAGGATTTCCCAGGCGGGGCAGAATTGGAACACCGGAACAGTGAATTGAATTTGAGTAGGGCATCAGAGGTTGCTCCTTCTCCTCAAAGGAATGGACTGTAAGGAAGGGGAAAATCTTCAAGACTCCCTATTAACTAACGCCCAAGTTGACAGAGCAATAAGAGCTAGCTACATTAGTCAAGAGCCAATTGTGAGAAGTCAATAAGGATATTTCCTTCTCAAAGAAGCAAATTGTAAGAAATAGCTGTTAGATTCAAAGATGGGTTTTAATTCTTAGAACAGAGACTGAAAGCATGGAACCGGGAACAGATAGCATAAATGCCAGCAAGGTTGAATATCAAGCATCAAAAGACAAATAGAAGTGATAAAGGAATCGTAAAATGCAAGGAAGCAGGGAGGATAGCAGCTGCTAGATAACAAGGAGCCACGAAGCCATAAAATGCCCTTGAAGAAACTTGACAAAACATTCCTCAGAAAGATAAGAGGGAGGCCTTGTCAGTTATGCAGAAAGGGACAGCCAGGGGCTTTCCCGTCCGTCCGTTCGTGGCATTCCGATTCGGGAGTCGTACATCGCTCCTACTGTCATGGGTTGTATGTCTATTATACTCAGCTTAAACTATATGTAATACCTGATTATGCTTTAAAACTGTAGCCCTTTAATGAAAGCCTTACAACTTCTAAAACACTTTCAGGTAATCTGTGTGTAGCCTGTGATCCGAATCTTACAGCAACTTCTGCACCATTGAAACCCAATCTCTACACCATTGAAACCCAAACTCAACACCATTGAAACCCAATCTCTACACCATTGAAACCCAAACTCAACACCATTGAAACCCAATCTCTACACCATTGAAACCCAATCTCTACACCATTGAAACCCAATCTCTACACCATTGAAACCCAATCTCTACACCATTGAAACCCAAACTCTACACCATTGAAGCCCAATCTCTACACCATTGAAACCCAACCTCTACACCATTGAAACCCAAATTCTACACCATTGAAACCCAACCGCTGCACCAATGAAACCCAACTTCTACACCACATAAATTCAACCTCTACACCATTGAAATACAAACTCTACACCATTGAAACCCAATCTCTACACCATTGAAACACAAACTCTACACCATTGAAACACAAACTCTACACCATTGAACCCCAAACTCTACACCAATGAAACACAAACTCTACACCATTGAAACACAAACTCTACACCATTGAAACACAAACTCTACACCATTGAACCCCAAACTCTACACCATTGAAACCCAGACTCTACACCATTGAAACCCAGATTCTACACCACTGAAACCCAGACTCTACACCATTAAAATCCAGCCGTCACATCATTGAAATCCAGCCTCTACACCATTGAAACCCAACTTGTATTTCAACTTAGGTGATCTGATTGTAAATGTCAAGTGTTGGTCGGTAATATTGGAATTAAATTGCTTATAGCTTCCAAAAAGGTTATGCTCGCTAAATAACTACAAGCAGCAGATTAGAACTTTTACAGGTGCTCTATTGGTTGTGATAAGCCCAGGTTGCACAGTCAATATTTCACATAGAAACATACATAGAAACATAGAAAATAGGAGCAGGTGTAGGCCATTCGGCCCCTCGAGCCTGCTCCTCCATTCAATGAGATCATGGCTGATCATCCAAATTCAGTACCCTGTCCCTGCCTTCTCCCCATATCCCTGGATCCCTTTAGCCTTAAGAAATATATCTAACTCCTTCTTGAATATATTTAATGAATTGGCCTCAACTGCCTTCTGTGGTAGAGAATTCCACAGGTTCACCACTCTCTGGGTGAAGAAATTCCTCCTCATCTCTGTCCTAAATGGCTTACCCCTTATCCTTAGACTGTGACCCCTGGTTCTGGACTCCTCCGCCATCGGAAACATTCTTCCTGTATCTAGTCTGTCTAGTCCTGTTAGAATTTTTTAAGTTTCAATGCGATCCCCTCTCATTCTTCTAAACTCCAGCGAGTATAAGCCCATTCGACCCAATCTCTCCTCATACGTCATTCCTGCCATCCCAGGTATCAGTCTGGTGAATCTTCGCTGCACTCCCTCCATGGCAAGAACATCCTTCCTCAGATAAGGCGACCAAAACTGCACACAATACTCAAGGTGTGGTCTCACCAAGGCCCTGTACAACTGCAGCAAGACATCCTTGTTCCTGTACTCAAACCCTCTCGCTACGAAGGCCAACATACCATTTGCTTACTTAACCGCCTGCAGCACCTGCATGCTTACCTTCAGCAACTAGTGCACAAGGACACCCAGGTCTCGTTGCACTTCCCTTTCTCCCAATCTATTGCCGTTCAGATAATAATCTGCCTTCCTGTTTTTGCCACCAAAGTGGATAACCTCGCATTTATCCACATTATACTGCATCTGCCATGCATCTGCCCAATCACCCAACCTGTCCAAATCATACTGGAGTGTCTCGGCATCCTCCTCACAGCACACACGCCCACCCAGCTTTGTGTCATCTGCAAACTTGGAGATATTACATCTAGTTCTCTTGTCTAGATCATTAATATATATTGTGAATAGCTGGGGTCCTAGGACCGATCCCTGCAGTACCCCACTAGTCACTGCCTGCCACTCAGAAAAAGACCCGTTTATTCCAACTCTTTGCTTCCTGTCTGCCAACCAGTTCTTTATCCAAGTCAGTACCTTGCCCCCAATCCCATGTGCCTTAACTTTACATGCTAATCTCTTATGCGGGACCTTATCAAAAGCCTTCTGAAAGTCCAAATACACCACATCCACTGGTTCTCCCTTATCTATTCTACCAGTTACATCCTCAAAAAATTCCAGTAGATTAGTCAAGCACGATTTACCTTTTGTAAATCCATGCTGACTTTGTCCGATCCTGTCACTGTTTTCCATGTGCTCTGCTATTACATCTTTAATAATGGACTCTAGCATTTTTCCCACTACTGATGTCAGGCTTACCGGTCTATAATTCCCCGTTTTCTCTCTACTACCTTTTTTGAATAGTGGGGTAACATTAGCTACCCTCCAATCCATGGGAACTGTTCCAGAATGTATAGAATTTTGGAAGATGACCAGCAATGCATCTACTATTTCTAGGGCCACTTCCTTAAGTACCCTAGGATGTAGATTATCAGGCCCTGGAGATTTAACAGCCTTCAATCCCATCAATTTCCCTAACACCATTTCCCTACAAATACTGATTTCTTTCAGTTCCTCCCTCTCATTAGACCCTATGTTCCCCGACATCCCTGGGAGATTATTTGTGTCCTCCTTTGTGAAGACAGAACCAAAGTATGTATTTAATTGGTCTGCCATTTCTTTGTTCCCCTGATTCTGACTGCAAGGGACCTACGCTTGACTTCACCAATCTTTTTCTGCTGTAACTTTACAAAATTCATTACAAGTACTCACAATAATGGGTAAGCAAACTGCCACAGAGCAACTTTAGTGTGAGATAATTAAGTCAAAGGAATCAATTCATATTAATTACAGCTATCTATAAAGAATAGGTCAATCTCATAGTCAGCAATGATCTGGCTCCCATAGTATCTGGCAATGCTTTCTAATGACTGCAAACAAATAGCAGTACCAAACATTTTAAAGCCAAAATTATACTAGTTCAGAGTCAAAAAAGGATTTGGTGAGGGTCTTTGATACGTTTTAGCTGTGACCATTCATAAACTTTACATGTAACAAATTATATTCTTAGGTACGTGGATTTGGAAACTAGACACTATCAAGTCCCAGTTTCAAACAAAACATAACCACTTGTGTCTATTCCATGAAAACAGTAGGGGAAGAATTCTCATACATTCTCCCGAGCTCCCGTCATAGCTTCCATGGAATATTGGCGGACACCTTGGAGAATCATCATAAGCGGCTGTTTTTATCCATCTATGCCCTTTCTCTGGGGCTTCTGCCGATCTTCCGCTGAAGTTATAGCGACAGACCTGGAGAACCTTCACAGAAATTCCAGGTTCAGGTATCAGTGAGGTGAGATGTGGGCATCATTGAAGGATGAAAACATAATCCATCCCTGTCCCTGTATATCAGTGAGAAGATTCAACTTTCCCCCATCTTGAATATTCATGAGATCATTCAGCTTTGGCCCCGCCTTGTGTATCAATGTGATAATTCAGCACATAATAAACCAGCTTTCCTCAGCTCTTAGCTGATCATCAATAATTTAATTGATTTTTTTTATCCAATCTGTTATGAGAATTACATTATTACCAATGAGTGGAAGACAGTAATGGCATGATTATCAGATCAGGAGAGGATCAGTTTCAGTGAGTTTGGTTAAATTAGGACAAAATTGTACTGTCACCACTGTTCCATTACCCAACGGCCACTGCATTAAATTGTCCCTGTACCAAACCACCACTGTGTCACACGTATTGTACTAAACCACCACTGTGTCACACGTATTGTACTAAACCACCACTGTGTCACACGTATTGTACTAAACCACCACTGTGTCACACGTATTGTACCAAACCATCACTGTGTCACACGTATTGTACTAAACCACCACTGTGTCACACGTATTGTACTAAACCACCACTGTGTCACACGTATTGTACCAAACCACCACTGTGTCACACGTATTGTACCAAACCACCACTGTGTCACACGTATTGTACTAAACCACCACTGTGTCACACGTATTGTACCAAACCACCACTGTGTCACACGTATTGTACTAAACCACCACTGTGTCACACGTATTGTACTAAACCACCACTGTGTCACACGTATTGTACTAAACCACCACTGTGTCACACGTATTGTACTAAACCACCACTGTGTCACACGTATTGTACCAAACCACCACTGTGTCACGCGTATTGTACTAAACCACCACTGTGTCACACGTATTGTACTAAACCACCACTGTGTCACACGTATTGTACCAAACCACCACTGTGTCACACGTATTGTACCAAACCACTACTGTGTCACACGTATTGTACCAAACCACCACTGTGTCACACGTATTGTACTAAACCACCACTGTGTCACACGTATTGTACCAAACCACCACTGTGTCACACGTATTGTACTAAACCACCACTGTGTCACACGTATTGTACTAAACCACCACTGTGTCACACGTATTGTACCAAACCATCACTGTGTCACACGTATTGTACTAAACCATCACTGTGTCACACGTATTGTACCAAACCACCACTGTGTCACACGTATTGTACCAAACCATCACTGTGTCACACGTATTGTACTAAACCATCACTGTGTCACACGTATTGTACCAAACCACCACTGTGTCACACGTATTGTACCAAACCATCACTGTGTCACACGTATTGTACTAAACCACCACTGTGTCACACGTATTGTACCAAACCATCACTGTGTCACACGTATTGTACTAAACCATCATTGTATCACACGTATTGTACTAAACCATCATTGTATCACACGTATTGTACTAAACCATCATTGTATCACACGTATTGTACTAAACCATCACTGTGTCACACGTATTGTACTAAACCACCACTGTGTCACACGTATTGTACTAAACCATCACTGTGTCACACGTATTGTACCAAACCACCACTGTGTCACACGTATTGTACTAAACCACCACTGTGTCACACGTATTGTACTAAACCACCACTGTGTCACACGTATTGTACCAAACCACCACTGTGTCACACGTATTGTACTAAACCACCACTGTGTCACACGTATTGTACTAAACCACCACTGTGTCACACGTATTGTACCAAACCATCACTGTGTCACACGTATTGTACTAAACCACCACTGTGTCACACGTATTGTACTAAACCATCACTGCGTCACACGTATTGTACTAAACCATCATTGTATCACACGTATTGTACTAAACCACCACTGTGTCACACGTATTGTACTAAACCACCACTGTGTCACACGTATTGTACTAAACCATCATTGTATCACACGTATTGTACTAAACCATCACTGTGTCACACGTATTGTACCAAACCACCACTGTGTCACACGTATTGTACCAAACCACCACTGTGTCACACGTATTGTACCAAACCACCACTGTGTCACACGTATTGTACTAAACCACCACTGTGTCACACGTATTGTACTAAACCACCACTGTGTCACACGTATTGTACCAAACCACCACTGTGTCACACGTATTGTACCAAACCACCACTGTGTCACACGTATTGTACTAAACCACCACTGTGTCACACGTATTGTACTAAACCACCACTGTGTCACACGTATTGTACTAAACCACCACTGTGTCACACGTATGTACTAAACCACCACTGTGTCACACGTATTGTACTAAACCACCACTGTGTCACACGTATTGTACCAAACCACCACTGTGTCACACGTATTGTACCAAACCATCACTGTGTCACACGTATTGTACTAAACCATCATTGTATCACACGTATTGTACTAAACCACCACTGTGTCACACGTATTGTACCAAACCATCATTGTATCACACGTATTGCACTAAACCACCACTGTGTCACACGTATTGTACTAAACCACCACTGTGTCACACGTATTGTACTAAACCACCACTGTGTCACATGTATTGTACTAAACCACCACTGTGTCACACGTATTGTACTAAACCATCACTGTTTCACA
The DNA here is from genome assembly GCF_052327205.1 of Somniosus microcephalus. Lineage (NCBI taxonomy): Eukaryota > Metazoa > Chordata > Chondrichthyes > Squaliformes > Somniosidae > Somniosus > Somniosus microcephalus. Next base: position 42,120,087 of record NC_140991.1, on the reverse strand, counting down.
CGTATTGTACTAAACCACCACTGTATCACACGTATTGTACTAAACCACCACTGTATCACACGTATTGTACTAAACCATCATTGTATCAAACTGTCTCTATGCCAAACTCTTATTGTGTCAGACTATCACTGAACCAAGCCACCACTATACTAAACCACCAGTGTACCAAACCACATTGTTCCAAATTGTCTTTGTATCAAGCTCTCATTGTACCTAACTGCTTCTGTACCAAATCGCCACTATAACAAATTCCCAATATAGCAACTTGCCACTGTCTGATGGAACATTGTACCAAACTCTGTTTATACCAAACTGTCTCCGTATCCAAATTGCCACTGCACCAAAATGTCATTATACCGAACTATGCCTATGCCAAACCACCACTGTATCAAAACAGCATAATACTAATTGTCTCTCTGCCAATCTATCATAAAAGCATAAGAAATAGGAGCAGGAGTAGGCCATATGGCCCCTCGAGCCTGCTCCACCATTCAATAAGATCAGGTCTGATCTTCTACCTCAACTCCACTTTCCTGCACTACCCCCATATCTCTTGATTCCCTTCGTGTCCAAAAATATATCTATCTCAGCCTTGAATATACTCAATGATTCAGCATTCACAGCCCTCTGGGGCAGAGAGTTCCAAAGATTCACAGCCCTCTGAGTGAAGAAATGTCTCCTCATTTCAGTCCTAAATGACTGATCCCTTACCTTGAGACTGTGACCCCTAGTTCTGGACTCTCCAGCCAAGGGAAATATCCTCCCAGCATCTACCCCATCAAGCCCTCACTGTACCAGTGCACCACATCACCACTGTACCAATCTGTGAATGCTTTATGGCTTTTTTCTGAAACATAATTACCATCTATGCCCTACATAAGCACTAAACAGTGATCTATGAAGTGCTTTCCTTTATGCAATTGTATTTTTTCCTCATATATGAATGAGGCATTGTCTGAAATGGCTAACCCTGCCATTCCATTCCAAGGATATGCCAGCAATGGAATTTGAAATGATGGAACTGTTTTAATTAGAAGTTCTTGCTCTCCTTGAAACATTTCCAGTCAGCCCATCTATTCCTAAAAAGGGGGACTAGAATGCAATGGCCTAGAATTTGCGGTCAGCGATGAAGGGACGGTGCTGGCCGCTGTCCTCGAAGAAAGCCACCCACAAGGATTTAGCGGGCTCTGTGGTGTCGATTTCTCCTATTCCGACATCAATTTCATTCTGGCGCCATCTAAAGGGGATCTCCAGTGTCCAGGAACAGAGAAGTCATCAAGCAGGCTGAGCAGCCAATCAGATTGAAGAATTCTCACAGACAGCAAACCAGGAAGTAAAAAGCACTCATTATCATTCACTTTTTAATCATTTTGCAGAGAGCGAAATAAAGATTAGGGCATACACATGGGATTAAGGTAGAAACTGAAATATCATAAGCAAACTTTTAAAATGTTTTTAAAAAATCATTTTTATTATTTCAAAAATCTATGGAATTTTTATCATGGAATGGAGGGAATGACACTCCAAACTTATAAAATTAGTTTTCCAGGGCCAGGGAGGTTGTTCAGCAGTAATTATGACTTAGTTAAAAACCCAGTTACACATCATTCATCAAGTCTTAACTTTTTTAATGCTTCTTACAGTGAGAATAGTGCATAAAAAGTTGAAGTTCATATCACATGATTGCATCTGCAAAGACTGCAACAGTGCATCCCGTGGCAGAGCAGGGCATCACTGACAGCAACGTCCGAATTGCGCATGTGCAGATGCCAGAGGTTGCTGTCAGTTTTACACAGTAATGATGGCGAGCGCTGACAGTTTTGCTGTCATTACAGCCGCAAATTCCGGGCCACTGAAGCTGTTTCCTGGAAGACTATTTTTTGAGAGATTATTCATGTGCAAGGAGCCTTTTAGTGAATGGAATTGTGGAACATGTAATTAGAACTCATGAAAATGGAACCACAATGCATCTCAGATACAATTCCTTGTAAATAAGGAGTTTTGTTCAAAGTAAAATAATTTGATGCTGGACCTTCATTTTTACTGAGGCAGGAAAAACACAATTGGCAAAGGAACCTGTGTGTTTTTTGTACATTGGACAGAGATTGCTAACCTCTGCGACCTTGGTTGCCTTGCTGATACTCCAATGTTCTTGGAACAAAATGGAGTGCAGGTGTCATATGGGCAGTAAATTTCAACGTATTGTATCCATAGCTTTTATCAGACGCTGTAAATTATTATTATTATTGTTAGCAACAAAATGTACAGACAATGGTGTAAAGAGTTTTGTTTATAAATGGAAACTGCATTTTATTTTGCTGTGTTGTCCATTTACGTTTCCAAGCTGTGTTTTATTGTTTTCACATTTGCGGCTTTTTAATTGTTTGTCAAGTCAATGGCGACCTCAGTGTTCTTAATAATTAATAAAAGTGCTGGGATCCACATCTTTTCCGTCTGTTGGCTATAAGGCTCCTCACAGGAAATGAGTTAGGAAAGTCTCAACCTAGTTTCTGGTGGGCACAAGTCCACAACACAAAACTGCTCCAGATTTGGCACTGGTCAGCACTTCTCAGCCCCTCCCCATCTCCGCAATCTCCTCCAGCCCTACAACCATCCGAGATCTCTGCGCTCCTCCAATTCTGGCCTCTTGCGTATCCCCAATTTTCATCGCTCCGCCATTACAGCCGCACCTTCAGCTTTCCAGGTTCTAAGCTCTGGAATTCCTTCCCTAAATCCCTCCGCCTCTCTTTCCTCTTTTAAGATGCTCCTTAAAACCTACCTCTTTGACAACATTTTTGGTCACCTATCCCAATACCTCCTTATGTGGCTCAGTGTCTAATTTTGTTTGATAATGCTCCTGCGAAGTGCCTTGGAATGTTTTACTACGTTAAAGGTGCTATATAAATGCAAGTTGTTGTTGTTATTTGGTCGTTCCCGGTCATGTACTTTGTTACCATGTACTTCTTGTTTTAGTATACTTCATAAATAGAAATTACATTAGAAAAAGAAATATAACAAGATGAGATTTTTTTTGCAACAGGAAGAGATAATTAGGCCCGAAGGAGCCTATCCATTTTTTTTAGGAACAGGAGTAGGTAATAAAGACCCTTGAGCCTGTTTCGCTATTCAATTAGAACATGGCTGATCTGTACCTCAACTCCCGCCTTTGTTCCCTTTCCTTTGATACCAGCTCTCGCGCAGCCGGCTCACCAGCTTTTAAATGCACAGTATTTCGAATGGGCCGCGCAGCCCCTTAAAGGGGCCGCACACCCGGAAAAAAAAAATTAACGGGAACATTGCTTGATACCCTTATCTAACAAAAAACTAGCGATCCCAGTATTGAGAGTTTCAATTGACCCAGCATCCATAGCCACTTGGGAGAGAGAGCTCCAGATTTTCACCAACCTTTGTGTGAAGAAGTGCTTCCTGCTTTCACTCCTAAATGGTCTCACTCTAATGTTAAGATTATGCCCTCTTGTTCTGGTTTCCCCCATCAGAGGAAATAATTGTTCTGTAACTACTCTATCGAGTCCCTTAATCATTTTAATCGCCTTGATTAGATCACCCCTCAATCTTCTAAACTCAAGAGAATACAAACCAAGGTTCTGCAACCTGTCCTCATAACTTAACCCATTTAGCCCTGGTACCATTCTGGTGAATCTGCTCTGTACACCCTCCAATTCCACTAACCTGCCTACCCACCATTTCCTTCAATCCTCTCTCTTGTCGGACATGCACCCAATCGCACTATGCAAAAGCCCACTGATTGCTGGTAGTAAATACTGGGCCACGAGAGTCAGGGTTCTCTGTAAATCGTAGCTGCGTATCTCACTGGACCAACGTTCATAGGTTTGTGGCCATTTAAATTGTGCCCACTGCCAGACAATTAGAGCAGAAGTTGATGGTTTATCGGGAGAGGTGAAGGATCAGAGTTTATGAACCTTTCAGTTGGAGTAAGTGTGTTTTGGGGGCGCTCCGTGAGGGGGCAGGATGCAAAAAAAATGTTAAAGATATTGTTCAAGTGGACTTGCTCCAAAGACTGGTAAAATAGATGTGATTTTTTTGTTCTTCTGATTCAGATTTAGAAATGGCATCGGAGAGTTAATATTTCAACTTGGCACTGCTGGTGAGGAGTCTCACCCAGCGGGCGTGCGTTTTGGAAATTCGGGCACACGCTGCGCATGGCTTTCTGATCACTTAAATTTATGGCCATGCATTCTGTTCATACTGACCCCGATATTTACCGGGGTGGGACTTCCAAGCTGGGGGGTGGGGGTGGGGTAATCCTGGTCAGGACCAGAAAGTCCCGGTTTCCCCAAACACGTGGAGTTTTGACTCCACAGCGTGCGTGCTTTCGGGATGGTCAGTGAACACGGGGGGAGTCCAATTGTGGTGGGGGGGAGGGTTGGTGAACGGGGGGGGGCGGGTTAAGTGATATCGTTGGGGGTAGTCGGATTACAGGGGGAGTTCAATCACGGTGCAGGGAACAGAAGATCCCGGAGGAGGAAGCAGGTTGGCTTGGGGGGGCTGGGGGGAAGCACTCCTGCTTCTCCTGGCCCACAGTCTGTGCTGAAAGTCCACTTACCTCTTCCGCGCAGCAGTCCTCGCCTCCCGTTAGCTGCCGGGTTAAATTTAAAATGAAGATAAAGTATGAGGCTGCAGCCTCATTAAAATATTTAAATGAGGAAGCTGCTTCTTGAGAGCGGGTTGGTCGCCCGCCCCCATCCTGCCTCCGTTAAAACCGGAAGTGGGCAGGTTCGAAGCATGTTGGGTTCAGGTTTGATATTTAAAAATGTTTTACATTTCTCCCGACCAAAACCCACCTATTTTTGGGGGTGAAAATTCCCCTCACTGTTTCTGATGTGGTTGAGGATCCCCACCAGCAGCACCATCAGAAAATTACTCCTCTGCGTGAGTCCCTAGTGGTTTAGAAGAGCTGCTCGGGTGAGCACATGGGGATTCCCACCGTATCATAAAATCTCGGCCAAAATATCATGGAATGAGGAAATGCCATTCACCACTCAATCCTATCCCTTCCCAGAACTTGTACAATCTAGAAACATAGAAACATAGACAAGTAGGAGCCTGCTCCGCCATTCAATATGATCATGGCTGATCCTCTATCGCAGAGCATCGGACCTGCGAGGGAGCAGTGAGGCGAGGTATAAAACTGGCTGATTCAGCGAGGCTCAACCAGAGCATCGGACCTGCAAGGGAGCAGTGAGGCGAGGTATAAAACAGGCTGATTCAGCGAGGCCCAACCAGAGCATCGGACCTGCGAGGGAGCGGTGAGGCGTACCAATTCAGCAGCAGGGCAGAGACGTAAAAAGTAATCCAAGCGTGACATCACCAGGAAGCAGGTAAGTGATTGGTTGGTGAGTATTTCTTTCTCCTTTTCATTACAAGCTTAAATTCTGCAGTTTATATTTTCTTGGGTCTCTGTGGTGTAGTGGGGACAGTTGGTAAATAAGCGCCCTAGAGTATATCTTTAACTGGTGGTATTGAATTAATTTAAATTAATTAAAGGGGTAAGTCATGCCAGGAAAGCCCAACCCCATGTTATGCTCCTCTTGCTCTATGTGGGAATTCAGGGACGCTGCCAGTGTTCCTGACCACCGCGTGTGCCAGAAATGCATCCAGCTGCAGCTACTAACGAGCCGTATTGAGGCGCTGGAGCTGCGGATGGATGGGTTGTGGAGCATTCACGATGCTGAGCGGGTCGTGGATTACACGTTTGATGAGTTGGTCACGCCGCAGGGTAGGGCTGCACAGGCAGAAGGGAAATGGGTGACCACCAGGCGGAGCAATAGAAGCAGGCAGGTAGTGCAGGGGACCCCTGTGGTCATCCCCCTTTCAAACAGGTATACCAATTTGGATACTGTTGAGGGGGATGACTCACCAGAGGAAGGCAGCAGCAGCCAACTTCCTGGCACCAGGGGTGCTTCTGCTGCTCAGGAAGGGAGGAAAAAGAGTGGAACAGCAATAGTGGTAGGGGATTCTATCGTAAGGGGAACAGATAGGCGTTTCTGTGGCCATAGACGTGACTCCAGGATGGTTTGTTGCCTCCCTGGTGCCAGGGTCAAGGATGTCACTGAACAGCTGCAGGGCATTCTGAAGGGGGAGGGTGAACAGGCAGAGGTTGTGGTTCACATTGGGACCAACGACATAGGTAGGAAGAGGGATGAGGTCCTGCAGCAAGAATTTAGGGAGCTAGGTAGCAGATTAAAGAGTAGGACCTCAAAGGTTGTAATCTCTGGATTACTCCCGGTGCCACGTGCTAGTGAGTATAGGAATAGGAGGATAGAGCAGATGAATGCGTGGCTAAAGAGTTGGTGCAGGAGGGAGGGCTTTAGTTTCCTGGATCACTGGGCCTGCTTCTGGGGAAGGTGGGACTTGTACAAGTCGGACGGGTTGCACCTGAACCAAAGCGGGACAAATATCCTTGCGGGGAGGTTTGCTAGCACTGTTTGGGGGGGTTTAAACTAAAATGGCAGGGGGTTGGGAACCTGAGCAGGGAGACAGAGGAAAGGAAAACAGGGATAAAAGCAAAAGATAGGAAGGAGAAAAACAAAAGTGGCAGTCAGAGAAATCAACGGTTTAAATCAAACGTGGCCACTGTAAATAATAATTCTAATAGGTCTAAGAGCGTTAAAAAAACAAGCCTGAAGGCTTTGTGTCTTAATGCGAGGAGTATTTGTAATAAGGTGGATGAATTGGCTGCGCAAATAGAGGTAAATGAATATGATTTGGTTGGGATTACGGAAACGTGGCTCAAGGATGGCCAAGACTGGAAACTCAACATCCAGGGGTATTCGATATTCAGGAAAGATAGGCAAAAAGGAAAGGGAGGTGGGGTAGCATTACTGGTTAAAGAAGGGATTAATACAATTGTAATGAAGGATATTAGCTCTGATGATGTGGAATCTGTATGGGTAGAATTGAGAAATACTAAGGGGAAAAAAACATTAGTGGGAGTGGTATATCGGCCTCCAAACAGTAAGGTGGAGGTTGGGGATGGCATTAAAAGGGAAATTAAAGAAGCGTGCAATAAGGGCACAGCAGACATCATGGGTGACTTTAATCTATATATAGATTGGGCCAACCAAATTAGTAACAATACTGTGGAGGAGGAATTCCTGGAGCGTTTACGGGATGGTCTCCTGGGCCAATATGTCGAGGAACCAACCAGAGATCAGGCCATCTTAGGCTGGGTATTATGTAATGAGAAAGGATTAATTAGCAATCTTGTTGTACGAGGCCCCTTGGGTCGGAGCGATCATAATATGATCGAATTCTTCATTAAGATGGAGAGTGAAGTAGTTGACTCAGAGACAAGGGTCCTCAATTTAAATAAAGGAAACTACGATGGTCTGAGGAGCGAGTTGGGTAGGATTGATTGGGGAATGGCACTCAAAGGGTTGACGGTGGATAGGCAATGGCAAACATTCAAAGACCGAATGCATGAGCTACAGAATTTGTTCATCCCAGTTTGGCATAAAAATAAAACAAAATAGGTGACTCAACCGTGGCTAACAAGGGAAATTAGGGATAGCATAAGATCCAAGGAGAGGACATATAAATTGGCTAGAAAAAGCAATAATCCTGAGGATTGGGAGCAGTTTAGGAGTCAGCAAAGGAGGACAAAGGGATTAATTAAGAAAGGGAAAATAGAATATGAGAGTAAGCTTTCAGGGAACATAAAAACTGACTGTAAAAGCTTTTATAGATACGTGAAGAGAAAAAGATTGGTGAAGTCAAGCGTAGGTCCCTTACAGTCAGAATCAGGGGAATTTATAATGGGAAACAAGGAAATGGCAGACCAACTAAATACATACTTTGGTTCTGTCTCCACAAAGGAGGACACAAATAACCTCCCAGAGATGCCGGGGAACATAGGGTCTGATGAAAGGGAGGAACTAAAAGAAATCAGTATTTGTAGGGAAATGGTGTTAGGAAAATTGATGGGACTGAAGGCTGATAAATCCCCAGGGCCTGATCGTCTACATCTCAGGGTACTTAAGGAAGTGGCCCTAGAGATAGTAGATGCATTGCTGGTCATCTTCCACAACTCGATAGACTCTGGAACGGTACCCATGGATTGGAGAGTAGCTAATGTTACCCCACTATTCAAAAAAGGTGGTAGAGAAAAAGTGGGGAATTATAGACCGGTAAGCCTGACATCGGTAGTGGGGAAAATGCTAGAGTCCATTATAAAAGATGTAATAGCAGAGCACTTGGAAAGCAGTGGCAGGATCGGACAAAGTCAACATGGATTTACAAAAGGTAAATCATGCTTGACTAATCTACTGGAATTTTTTGAGGATGTAACTGGTAAAATAGATAAGGGAGAACCAGTGGATGTGGTGTATTTGGACTTTCAGAAGGCTTTCGATAAGGTCGCACATAAGAGATTAGCGTGCAAAATTAAGGCACATGGGATTAGGGGCAAGGTATTTACTTGAATAGAGAACTGGTTGGTCAACAGAAAGCAAAGAGTTGGAATAAACGGGTCATTTTCCGAGTGGCAGGCAGTGACTAGTGGGGTACCACAAGGATCGGTCCTAGGGCCCCAGCTATTCACAATATATATTAATGATCTGGACGAGGGAATTGGATGTAATATCTCCAAATTTGCAGATGACACAAAGCTGGGTGGGAGGGTAAGCTGTGAGGAGGATGTCGTGAAACTCCAGTACGATTTGGACAGGTTGGGTGATTGGGCAGAAACATGGCAAATGCACTATAATGTGGATAAATGTGAGGTTATCCACTTTGGTGGCAAAAACAGGAAGGCAGATTATTATTTGAATGGCAATAGATTGGGAGAGGGGGAAGTGCAAAGAGACCTGGGTGTCCTTGTGCACCAGTCGCTGAAGGTAAGCATGCAGGTGCAGCAGGCGGTTAAGAAGGCAAATGGTATGTTGGCCTTCGTAGCAAGAGGGTTCGAGTACAGGAACAAGGATGTCTTGCTACAGTTGTACAGGGCCTTGGTGAGACCACACCTTGAGTATTGTGTGCAGTTTTGGTCACCTTACCTGAGGAAGGACGTTCTTGCCATGGAGGGAGTGCAGCGAAGGTTCACCAGGCTGACACCTGGGATGAGAGGAATAACGTATGAGGAGAGGTTGTGTCGATTGGGCTTATACTCACTGGAGTTTAGAAGATTGAGAGGGGATCTCATGGAAACCTATAAAATTCTGTCAGGTCTGGACAGACTAGATGCAGAAAGGATGTTTCTGATGGCCGGGGAGTCCAGAACCAGGGGTCATAGTCTAAGGATAAAGGGTAAGCCATTTAGGACTGAAATGAGGGGGAATTTCTTCACCCAGAGAGTGGTGAACCTGTGGAATTCTCTGCCACAGGGGGCGGTGGAGGCCAGTTCATTAAATATATTCAAGAAAGTGTTGGATATATTTCTTGAGGCTAAAGGGATCAAAGGATATGGGGAGAAGGCAGGGACAGGGTACTGAATTTGGATGATCAGCCATGACCTCATTGAATGGTGGAGCAGGCTCGAAGGGCCGAATGACCTACTCCTGCTCCTATCTTCTATGTTTCTATCTATGTAATACCATATTTCCGCTCTCTCCCCATACCCCTTGATGCCTTTTGTGTCCAGAAATCTATCGGTCTCCTTCTTAAATATATTCAGTGACTTGGCCTCCACAGCCTTCTGTGGTAGAGAATTCCACAGGTTCACCACCCTCTGAGTGAAGAAATTTCTCCTCATCTCAGTCCTAAATGTTCGACCCTGTATCCAGACTCACCGGCGGCAGCAGCGAGAGCGGCCCTGGGTGGAGACTGAGCGCAGAGAGCGAGGGTTTAAGGAGCTGGGAGAGAGAGAGAGCGGCCCAGACTCACCAGCGGCAGCAGCGAGAGCGGCCCTGGGTGGAGACTGAGCGCAGAGAGCGAGGATTTAAGGAACAGGGAGAGAGAGAGAGCGGCCCAGACTCACCGGCGGCAGCAGCGAGAGCGGCCCTGGGTGGAGACTGAGCGCAGAGACCGAGGATTTAAGGAACAGGGAGAGAGAGAGAGAGAGCGGCCCAGACTCACCGGCGGCAGCAGCGAGAGCGGCCCTGGGTGGAGACTGAGCGCGGAGACTGAGGATTTAAGGAACAGGGAGAGAGAGAGAGCGGCCCAGACTCACCAGCGGCAGCAGCGAGAGCGGCCCTAGGTGGAGACTGAGCGCAGAGAGCGAGGATTTAAGGAACTGGGAGAGAGAGAGAGAGAGAGCGGCCCAGACTCACCGGCGGCAGCAGCGAGAGCGGCCCTGGGTGGAGACTGAGCGCAGAGAGCGAGGGTTTAAGGAACGGGGAGAGAGAGAGAGCGGCCCAGACTCACCGGCGGCAGCAGCGAGAGCGGCCCTGGGTGGAGACTGAGCGCGGAGAGCGAGGATTTAAGGAACTGGGAGAGAGAGAAGTAAAAAGTAATCAAAGTGTGACATCACCAGAAAGCAGGTAAGTGATTGGTTGGTGAGTATTTCTTTCTTTCTCGCTTTTTTCTAAACTTAATTTTTGTGGTTTATAGGTTCAAGGGTCTCTGTTGTGTAGCGGGGAGTGCTAGTAAACAAGTATATCATTTAATTGTAGTGTAAGTAGTGGTATTGATTTGATTTAATTTAATTTAATTTGAATTAATTAAACGGTAAGTCATGGCAGCAATGTGATCAATATTGGATATCCCAGGACCTCAAATACTTGGAGCTCTTACAGTCTTTCCTTTCTCCTATAAAACCCAAGCTGGGCATCACCTAACCGCTACAACTCACTTTAGCGTCTTTTCTGTCCCACTCGTTTTCAACCTCGGTATTATCCTACACTATGGACCTTAGCCATTTTATTTTACAAGTGAAAAGACTGGCTGACGAAATGTTTCCTTTCCATGGCTCCCGGCACAGTTATTGTTGTGCTGTCGCTGGGAAACATGCCGGAAGGAGAATGTAATATTTTCCCTCTTGCACTTCAGAATCTCGTTTAAGTAGTTACTTCCTCTACTGCAGCAGGACGAGTTTTTCCACTTCCTACACCAGGCGCCCTTATGGTTTTATGAGTGACATTGCCAATTTGTGCTGAATTATGGCTATTTCTGTCCCATGGGCCCACATCCAGTAAAACATGGGTTGCCGTTATCAACTCATTTGACTTAACAGATAGAGGAGATTATCATCTTCTAGCACAGGCTGGATTCAAACCCAGGTTTCAGAGATGAAAGGACTGTATACAAATCCATTGTGCCAACCACACTCTCTGGGGGCCTGAGCATCACTCGTTTCAGAGCTTGGTTTGGTTTGATAGAAAACCTAATAACAATGTTAATGTGTTAATGGGGGGAAAAAACTTCAGTAGCTGAAAAGTGGTTTCACAAACCTCCAGCTAATTTAACTGGAATGCACTGCCTGAAAAGGTGGTGGATGCAGGTTTAATAGTAACTTTCAAAAAGGGAGCATCTCACCTCCTGACTCCCCAAAGCCTTTCCACCATCTATAAGGCACGAGTCAAGTGATGGAATACTCTCCACTTGCCTAGATGAGTGCAGCTCCAACAACACTCAAGAAGCTCGACACCATCCAGGACAAAGCAGCCCGCTTGATTGGCACCCCTTACGCCACCTTAAACATTCACTCCCTCCACCACCGGCGTACCGTGGCTGCAGTGTGTACCATCTACAAGATGCACTGCAGCAACTCGCCAAGGCTTCTTCGGCAGCACCTCCCAAACCCACGAACTCTTCCGCCTAGAAGGACAAGGGCAGCAGGTGCATGTGAACACCACCACCTGCAAGTTCCCCTCCAAGTCACACACCATCCTGACTTGGGAGTATATCGCCGATCCTTCATCGTCGCTGGGTCAAAATCCTGGAACTCCCTCCATAACAGCACTGTGGGAGTACCATCACCACACGGACTGCAGCGGTTCAAGATGGCGGCTCACCACCACCTTCTTGAGGGCAATTAGGGATGGGCAATAAATGTTGGTTTTGCCAGCGACGTCCATATCCATGGAGGAATATAAAAAAAAATTGGATAAATATTTGAAGGGGGTAAATGTGCAGGGGCCTAATTGGTAGATCTTTCAAAGAGCCAGCACAGGCATGATGGGCCAAATAGCCTGCTTCGGTGCTATGTGATTCTATGATTCTATAAGTTCTCTGACGGATAATTGTCTTTACTTTTTTAATTTACAAATTGCTTAGTTGAACTATTAAGATTACTTCGTCAGATCATAACCTCTGCCCCCATTTACACTGCCTCTAGACCCATCTTTTGTTTCTTAACTTGTCCCATTACCATCTCCTTTTGCCTTGCACCATCATCCCTTTTGTCTTTTAATCTCTCCTGCCTTCCACCCTATCACAGACCTTCCCTTTTGTGCTTTCCTCCTCCCTCCCCTTTCCCTGCCCCTGCACTTGCTTAAAACCTGTTACATCTTTAACTTTACAAAAGCAAAATACTGCGGATGCTGGAAATCTGAAATAAAAACAGGAAATGCTGGAAACACTCAGCAGGTCAGGCAGCATCTGTGGAGAGAGAAACAGAGTTAACGTTTCAGGTCAATGACATTTCATCAGAGGTTAGAGTTTTTAATGAAACGCTCATGGTGTAAATATAACAGATGCACGTGATACATCAGGTTTTACAATAGCTAACTTTCTTCAACATAAATACAAGTTTCTTCCTTTGTTTTTACATCTCATTCTCCTTTTTTTCTTTGGTCTTTTTCTGATTTCTTGTCTCTTTACTTTTTCTGTTTTTGTAGGCTTTTTAAAATCTGCTTTTCCAGTGTACCATTTGCATACCTTTCAACTCAATTCATCCTTGATCTGGCTCATGCTGTTTTGCCTTTAACTCTTCCTGTACGCCTTCATACTCTGTTGCTACCTTTGACACTTATCTCTGCAGTAGTCCCTCTGGTGTGTATACCCCGGGTCGGGTTAGGTACGGCCTTCTCCCACAAGAAGATAAAGTAACATATGTTGGAATAAGTTGTAATGGAGAAGATGTGTGTCACCCAAGTGCCCAGCCCAACAGCCATCGTATGTGAACATGTAGTATGCAGCTGCCTTGCATTGGCAGCAATCTTAGTGTTTGTTGCTAACCATATTTCATGGTCCATAGGGAAAACACATTGTTATGACAGCAATTTGAAGTGCCTTGATGAAACATGAGCATGTTTTGAATTGTACATTTGCAAAGTCATGAATGGTTGTCAGGTAATGTGCCTTGTTCCCCTGTCATGCTCCATCAAGCTTACAGTGAAATACTGTTAACATTCATTGCAAGGAAACAAAAGAAACAAAATGTGACCAGCATGCACCTTATCTTCCTCTGCAGATTTCACTGGAGATAAGAGTAGCATCCAAATAATTGGCCTTTGAGTTGTCGAAAACTAGCTACAGCAGCCATTTAAGACTGAGATGAGCAGGAATTTCTTTACTCGGAGGGTTGTGAATCTTTGGAATTCTCTGCCCCAGAGGGCTGTGAATGCTGAGTCTTTGAGTATATTCAAGGCAGAGATAGATAGATTTTTGGACTCTAGGGGAATCAAGGGATATGGAGATCTGGCAGGAAAGTGGAGTTGAGGTCGATGATCCACCATGATCTTATTAAATGGCGGAGCAGGCTCGAGGGGCCGTATGGCCTACTCCTGCTCTTACTTCTTAGGTTCTTATGTTCTTATAGCACTCTAACTTGTATCTTGAAAAAGGTTGAAATAAAATGGAATAAGCAGAGGTGCACTACTTCAATCTTTGCAACCGTACAAGTTAGTGTCAGCGATAGCTCCCTTAGATTGGAAGATAGGTCATGTAGTTTCAACTTTCAAAAAAGGGGACAAATCAGAGCCAGAGACTTATGGGCCCATCAGCCTGACATCCATCATTGGGAAGATGCTTGAAGTGATCCTAAGTGATGCCCTTTATGATCACTGTGAAAGAGAAGGGGCAATTAGAGATAGTCAACGTGGCTTCAGGAAAAGAAGGTTGTGTCTTGCAAACCTGATTGAGGTTTTTGAAGAAGTTACTAGGCTAGTGGGTGAGAGTAATCCGGTTGACATTGTCTACCTGGACTTTCAGAAAGCCTTTGATAAGGTGCCTCATACTAGGTTGCTTCACAAGATAGAGTCTTATGGCATCAGTGGAAGTTTGATACGCTGGATTAGAAATTGGCTCCAATCCTGCAACCAAAGCATTGTAGTCAACAGTTGTGATCAGCCTGGAGGCAGGCTACTATGGAGTCCCCCAGAGATCAAGGATCGGCCTGCTACTACTGTTCACTGTTTTTATTAATGACCTGGACAGTGGTGTTAGGGGGGTATGGTAAATAAGTTTGGCGAATGCAACAAGATTTAGATACAATGGGGGAATGGGCCAAGCAATGGCGAATTGCATTTAACCTCGATAAACGCAGTGTGATGCATGTAGGCAGGACCAACACTGATCATTTACAGGGAACGATACCGAAAGCAGCTGCGAGTGAAAAGGATCTAGGTGTTACTGTGTACAGATCATTGAAAATTCATGACCAATGCAGAGAATCTGTAGCTAAAGCAAACAGATATTAATAGAACCATTCAGTACAAGTCAAAGCACAACATACTGTTGTTATACAGGCCATTGGTTAGACCGGATCTGGAGCAACATTGCTGCTAAACTGCGCGGCCGTGCAGCGGACTGGAGGTCTTGTGCAGGCCGCTCGTCTGCTTTTATATTGAAGAAACCGTGCATGTGCAAAAATTTGAATGGGCCGTGCAGCCAGTTAAAGGGACCGCGCACCTAAAATAAAAATTAGAGGGAACATTGATCTGGAGTCCTGCACCCAGTTTTGGTCCCCTCACATGGTGAGTGATATAGTGGCCTTGCAAAAAGTTCAGACGAGAGTTACAAGAATGATTCCTAGCTTAAAGAACCTTAGTTACTTAGATAGGCTTAAAGAGCTGGATCTATTTACTTTAAAGTAGCGTAGACTTAGAGATGATCAGTGGAAATAGTTTTTCTCTCTCTACCCTCTATTTACCCTTTCTGATCCCCTTTTAATATCCTGAAAACTTTGATCAGATCAGCCCTTAACCGTCTAAATTCCAGGGAATACAACCCTAGTTTGCGTAATCTCTCCTCGTAACTTAACCCTTGGAGTCCGGGTATCATTCTAGTATAGAAACATAGAAGATAGGAGCAGGAGTAGGCCATTCAGCCCCTCGAGCCTGCACCGCCATTCAATGAGATCATGGCTGATCATCCAAATTCAGTACCCTGTCCCTGCTTTCTCCCCATACCCCTTGATCCCTTTAGCCTTAAGAAATATATCCAACTCCTTCTTGAATATATTTAATGTATTGGCCTCTACTGCTTTCTGTGGTAGAGAATTCCACAGGTTCACCACTCTCTGGGTGAAGAAATTCCTCCTCATTTCTGTCCTAAATGGCCTACCCCTTATCCTTAGACTGTGACCCCTGGTTCTGGACTCCTCGACCATCGGGAACATCCTTCCTGCATCTAGACTGTCCAGTCCTGTCAGAATTTTAAAAGTTTCGATGAGATCCCCTCTCATTCTTCTAAACTCCAGCGAGTACAAAAGAGAAACAACAGGTATATGAAAGATCAAGATGGCGTCCGTGGCGGTCGCAGGGTATGCGCTCTCCCTGAGTCGGTCGGCCCACTCCCGCTACAGACGCTGTGCATCGGCACTGATGAGTTCGGCGAGTCGGCATGGAGGCAGCAGGATCAGCGATGGAGGCCACGACGACCCGCTGTAGCACGGCGGCCGGCAGCTCCTCGGCGGGAGGCTCGGAGGTCGAACCGGTAGGAGGGTGGCAGCCAGCGGACCGAGGGCGGGAAAAGCAGGCCCTGGAAGGTCGGACACCACGGGAGGCTCAGAGGTCAGACCGGGTGGAAGGAGAGCCAGGGAGAAGCAGCCCCCGGGATGACGCTACCACGGCGGCTGAAGATTGTCGGGCAGGAGCGCGGGAAAGGCGGAGCGAGGCGAGAGCGGACCCTATTGTGATGGCGCCGATGAAGATGGCTGCCATACTTGCGGGCTCCGTACGTACCAGGCAGCTAAGTGTCCTTTGCTGCTTGGTGAGCTCGGCTCGTTAAGAAAAAAGCATTTCACTGACTGGATTTCACTTGTTGTATTTGGTTATGTGACAAATAAAATTGAAATTGAAATTGAAATTGAATTGATCTGATAGAGGTATATAAAACAATGAAAGGGCTGGATAGCGTGCCTATTGATAGTGTAGGGGGTGGTGTGGGGTGGCACGTACGCCCAGTCAGTTATGCCTCTGACTGTCTCTGAGCGGTTCGAATCACTCCCACGCCCCTGTGTTCTAGACACCGGACTTAGGTACAGGCGGTGATACAGAAAAGACTCGAGTAGGCAGGTGGTTTGTGGTGAATCCGTGATTCTTAAAGTATGGTGTTATCCAATAACTAGACGGAGGCTGTGAATTAACAATCAACAGGTGTTTACTGGAGGAGAGTAGTCTAAAGACTAACAGTACAGATGCCTGCTCAAGGCTTATATACAGGTGTGGTCACTGCCGGTACTACAGTATACAGGAGCTGTAAAAGTAGTTCTCTCTTAAAGGTACATACACTACAATTCCTCCCCTTTTAGATTAACAGTACCCATAACATTCAAATAACAGTTAACACTTTAACATACACATTTAACTGAAATAGTCCATTTATAGATTCAGTCTTTGGGGCGGCTTCCTGATCCTTTCTGGACAGCGCCTTTCCTGAGTGTCTTGTTGTTCTTGTTGCGGAGGCGATTCTAGCCCCCTTTCGTCGGTTAGTTCATCAGTTTCCACTGCTACTGTTTCTGGGGTAGATGCTACCAGTATGTCGGGTTCATCCCCAGGTACGCGAGACATGGGGTTGACTCGTTCCTGTGACGCTAGGATCTGGTCGACGTGGCGTCTCACGATGATCTCCCCGACATCCACTGTGTATATTAGTTGCCCCTGCCGTGTGCATATCGTTCCGGGTTGCCATTTCTCTGTTTGGTAGTCGCAGGCCAAGACTGGTTGTCCTACATTGAAGCTCCTTGTTGGCTTCTCATTGATGTGCTGGAATTGCTTATCCTCAACATTTCTTCGCAGATTTGGTCTGAGCAAATCCAGACGAGATCTCAACCTTCGGTTAAAGAACATCATGGCCGGGGTCTGGTTGGTAACTGCATGTGTCGCATTTCTGTAGGCTAACAGGAAGTTGTCCACCTTATGCTGCAGTGGAATGTCATCATCGCACATGGCCCTTATTGCCTTTTTAAAGGTTTGTATGAACCTCTCAGCCAATCAATTTGTGGCTGGATGATACGGGGCGGATGTGTAATGCCTTACCCCATTGCTTCTCATAAATTTCCGAAACTCTTCGGACACAAACTGTGGTCCGTTATCAGAGCAAATCTGCTCTGGCAAGCCGTTCCTGGCAAATATGGTCCATAGGACTGCAATCGTTTTCTCTGTAGTGGTGGAGGACATTTTGATCACCTCAGGCCATTTTGAGTGCGCATCCACTGCTATTAGGAACATTGAGTCCATGCATGGACCAGCAAAATCAATATGCACCCGTTGCCATGGAGAAGAGGGCCACTCCCATGGGTGTAGAGGGGCATGTGGTGGTGCATTTTGGACCTTCTGGCATCCTGAGCAGCTCTTTGTTAGATCCTACGATTTGATCGATCGATCCCCAGCCACCACACATAAGCCCTAGCAAGGCTTTTCATTTTCACCCCTCCCAGATGGCCTTCGTGAAGCTCATTGAGCACTCTCTCCCTTAACTTGGGTGGAATTACCACTCGGGATCCACACATCACTGTCCCCTGGCATACTGACAGCTGTTCTCTTCTGGATGAGAATGCTGGCAACAGTGAGTCGCCATGTGTTGGCCATCCCTTCACCGTCAAATCATATACCCGAGACAGTGTCGGATCATTTCGGGTCTCCTTCTCTATATCCGCGTTAGTTACTGGCAAGCGTTCAATTATCGACGAATAAAATATTTCGATAGGGTCCACTGCTGGTGCTTCCTCCACAGTAGGCAGTGGCAGGCGTGATAGCCCATCAGCGTTTCCATGCTGTTTCATGCCCTTATACTCTATTTCATATTGGTTCGCCCCTAGAAAAAGGGACCATCTTTGCAGCCGTTGTGCAGTCATCACCGGAACGCCCTTCTTTGGATTAAAGATGGAGACAAGTGGTTGGTGGTCAGTCAGCAAGGTGAACTTCTGCCCATGCAGATAGTGGTTGAATTTTTTTACTCCCCATACTAGGCTGAGGGCCTCCCTGTCAATCTGGGCGTAGTTGCGCTCGGCTGAGATTAGTGACCGAGACGCAAAGGCTACTGGCCTCTCCAACCCGTCTGAGAATTTGTGCGACAGCACCGCTCCAATACCATAGGGTGATGCATCACACGCCAACCGAATTGGTAGTGCTGGGTTGAAATGGGCCAACACCTCTTTTGATGTGATCAATTATTTGCACTTCTGGAAAGCTCGTTTACATTCGTCATTCCACTTCCATGATACCCCCGTTTGCGGTAGGGTGTTCAGTGGGTGTAATACTGTAGACAAATTTGGTAAGAACATATGGTAGTAGTTCACCAGCCCGAGGAACGACCTCAGTCGTGACACATTTTCCGGTGCTGGAGCCTTGACTACTGCCTCAATCTTTTCAGGGGACTTATGTAACCCCTCTTCATCAATAACATGGCCACAATACGAGATCTGTTTCTGAAAAAACTCGCACTTGTGGCGATTAGCTCGTAGCCCATATTCCTTTAATCTAGTGAGCACCTTCTCCAGGTTGGCGAGGTGATCACTGTCATTTTCGCCCGTGACCAGGATGTCGTCCAAATAACACTGGGTCCCTGGAATCCCTTGCAGGACTTGATCCATTGCCCTTTGCCAAATAGCCGGAGCCGATGCTACCCAGAACACCAGCCGGTTGTATTGGTAGAGACCTTTATGAGTGTTGATCGTAAGGTATTGTTTCGAGGCTTCTTCTACCTCCATTTGCAGGTACGCCTGGGCCAAATATATCTTAGTGAAGCGTTTCCTTCCAGATAGCGAGGCGAAAATATCTTCAATCCGTGGAAGCGGATATTGTACCGTGTGAAGGACTGGGTTCACTGTCACCTTAAAATCCCCACAGATGCGGACCTTCTTTGGTTCCCCAGGCATATTACTCAACGACCTCTTCATTACAGGAACGATGGGTGTAGCCCACTCGCTCCAGTCCACTTTGGACAGTACTCCTGAATGTTCCAAACCTTCCAGCTCTGCTTCGACGGCTGGTCGGATCGCATAAGGCACCGGTCTGGCCTTAAAAAACTTTGGGCTTGCATTTTCCTCTATTTTAATCATTGCTGTTATGCCTTTTAGTGTTCCGAGTCCCTCCTGGAACACTTCTTGTGCGTCATTTAGCATTTTTGACAGTTGTCCAGGTGTGACGTCATCATCCTTTTTGGCCTCAACCTTCAGTGCCTGTATGGAATGCCAATCTAATTGTATCTTCCGGATCCATTCACGTCCTAGTAGTGGTGGTCCTCCATCTGGCAATACATATAGGTCCATTTTTGGTATTTCCTGGCCTTTGTATATCACGTTCACCCTTATTTTTCCTTTGGGTTAGACTTTTTGCCCCGTGTACGTCTTCAAGACAATCTCTGTAGCTTTCAAGGGTATATGTGAGAATAGCCGCTTGTAGTCCCTTCGGTTTATAACTGTTAGGGCTGATCCTGTGTCCAATTCCATTTTCACTTGGACTCCGTCTATCTTGAGCGTGACCCAGATAGTCTGGTGATCCTCCATTTTGATTACCTTATGTAGTTTCAGACAACCCAGCTCCTTGCTTCCGGAGTCTTTATCACTTTTCTGTTCGTCTGAACTACTGTCCATCACCTTATGTACCTTTTTGTACTTCTCCTGTGGAGATTTCTTGCTGCTGGTTTTCTTCCCTGACCTGCAGACTCTTGCTATGTGTCCTGCTTTTCCACACTGTCTGCACACTTGGTCCTTGAATCAACAATCCCTCTGGTCGTGTGTTGTTCTGCCACAGCGATAACACTTCCCTGCTCCATATGACATTTCATTGGTGCCATATTCTTGCGGTCTCCGTTGTACCTCTGCAGCGCCCCTTGCGGCTGCTTCGTGTGATACTGCCATGCTGAAAGCCTTGTCCAGCGTAAGATCCTTTTCTGATAGAAGCCGTTTCTGGGTTCCTTCACTTTGAAGCCCACACACATACTTGTCCCTTAACGTATCTGCTAGTCCCAGTCCAAACTGGCAGTGTTTCGATAGCTTGCGCAGTTCCGTTAAATACTCAGCATTACTTTCGTCTTTATGCTGGTTCCTTTTGTGGAACTTAAATCTTTCTGCTATCAGCAGCAGTGTGGGGTTTATGTTGTCCTGTAGGATTTCCACTATGCTTTCGAAATCCTTATCCACTGGCTTCTCTGGGGTTATTAGGTTTCGCAGTAAACCATAAGTTTTTGCACCCATGGAATTTAACAAAACCAGTGCTTTCCTAGCATCTGGCACTTCATTCACCTTGCAGTACACCTCAATGCGTTCCACATATGTCGCCCAATCTTCGACTTCATTGTCAAACGCAGTGACACTGCCACTCTTCGGCATCCCTGGGTGTGGTTAACTGTCTAAAATGGCGTCTCCCATGCTCTCCCTTCTTCTCCGCTGGCTCAAAATGGCATCTCCCGCGCGTTCCTTTCTTCCCGCGCTCGCCCTTCTTCTCCACTGCGGCTTCTAAAATGGCATCTCCCGCGCTCTCCCGTGCTCTCCCTTCGTCTCCGCGGCTCAAATGGCATCTCCCGCGCTTCCTTTCTTCCCCCGCGGACGCTGCTCAGCCCTTGAGCCCTAGCTGCGCTCTGCGCATTCTCCTGTGCGTTTCTCTCGTTGCCGCCGCTCGGTCCTGAACCCCGGCTGTGCTTTACCCTCTCTCTCTTTTTGTTTTCCATCGACGCCGCTCGGTCTTCAACCCCCGGCTGCGCCCTGTGCGCTTTACCCTCTCTCTTACCCCGTCGACGCTGCTCGGCCTTTTCTGTGCCGTCGGTCGGCTCCAGCCGCCGCTGTCCGGGAAGGGTCTGCGCTGTACCTGTTGCCAGTCTGTTGCTGGATCGTCGTGGCTGGAGAACCAAGCCCAGCTCTCAACAGCCTCCCCTGCGATATTCACTCTCTGCCGGATGACTGGCAGTTGCTCGTGGTCGACGCCCGTGCTTCTGGCCTCGACTTTCTTCCACCGTCCTCCCGGAGCGAATCCTTGAAAGGAAATGCAGAGTTGCAGGTAGATTCGAATCGACCTCGTCGCCACTGTTGAATCCGTGATTCTTAAAGTATGGTGTTTTTCAATAACTAGACGGAGGCTGTGAATTAACAATCAACAGGTGTTTACTGGAGGAGAGTAGTCTAAAGACTAACAGTACAGATGCCTGCTCAAGGCTTATATACAGGTGTGGTCACTGCCGGTACTACAGTATACAGGAGCTGTAAAAGTAGTTCTCTCTTAAAGGTACATACACTACAATTCCTCCCCTTTTAGATTAACAGTACCCATAACATTCAAATAACAGTTAACACTTTAACATACACATTTAACTGAAATAGTCCATTTATAGATTCAGTCTTTGGGGCGGCTTCCTGATCCTTTCTGGACAGCGCCTTTCCTGAGTGTCTTGTTCTTGGTGCGGAGGCGATTCTAGCCCCCTTTCGTCGGTTAGTTCATCAGTTTCCACTGCTACTGTTTCTGGGGTAGATGCTACCGGTATGTCGGGTTCATCCCCAGGTACGCGAGACATGGGGTTGACTCGTTCCTGTGACGCTAGGATCTGGTCGACGTGGCGTCTCACGATGATCTCCCCGACATCCACTGTGTACATTAGTTGCCCCTGCCGTGTGCATATCGTTCCGGGTTGCCATTTCTCTGTTTGGTAGTCGCAGGCCAAGACTGGTTGTCCTACATTGAAGCTCCTTGTTGGCTTCTCATTGATGTGCTGGAATTGCTTATCCTCAACATTTCTTCGCACATTTGGTCTGAGCAAATCCAGACGAGATCTCAACCTTTGGTTAAAGAACATCATGGCCGGGGTCTGGTTGGTAACTGCATGTGTCGCATTTCTGTAGGCTAACAGGAAGTTGTCCACCTTATGCTGCAGTGGAATGTCATCATCGCACATGGCCCTTACGGCCTTTTTAAAGGTTTGTACGAACCTCTCAGCCAATCAATTTGTGGCTGGATGATACGGGGCGGATGTGTAATGCCTTACCCCATTGCTTCTCATAAATTTCCGAAACTCTTCGGACACAAACTGTGGTCCGTTATCAGAGCAAATCTGCTCTGGCAAGCCATTCCTGGCAAATATGGTCCATAAGACTGCAATCGTTTTCTCTGTAGTGGTGGAGGACATTTTGATCACCTCAGGCCATTTCGAGTGCGCATCCACTGCTATTAGGAACATTGAGTCCATGCATGGACCAGCAAAATCAATATGCACCCGTTGCCATGGAGAAGAGGGCCACTCCCATGGGTGTAGAGGGGCATGTGGTGGTGCATTTTGGACCTTCTGGCATCCTGAGCAGCTCTTTGTTAGATCCTACGATTTGATCGATCGATCCCCGGCCACCACACATAAGCCCTAGCAAGGCTTTTCATTTTCACCCCTCCCAGATGGCCTTCGTGAAGCTCATTGAGCACTCTCTCCCTTAACTTGGGTGGAATTACCACTCGGGATCCACACATCACTGTCCCCTGGCATACTGACAGCTGTTCTCTTCTGGATGAGAATGCTGGCAACAGTGAGTCGCCATGTGTTGGCCATCTCTTCACCGTCAAATCATATACCCGAGACAGTGTCGGATCATTTCGGGTCTCCTTCTCTATATCCGCGTTAGTTACTGGCAAGCGTTCAATTATCGACGAATAAAATATTTCGATAGGGTCCACTGCTGGTGCTTCCTCCACAGTAGGCAGTGGCAGGCGTGATAGCCCATCAGCGTTTCCATGCTGTTTCGTGCCCTTATACTCTATTTCATATTGGTTCGCCCCTAGAAAAAGGGACCATCTTTGCAGCCGTTGTGCAGTCATCACCGGAACGCCCTTCTTTGGATTAAAGATGGAGACAAGTGGTTGGTGGTCAGTCAGCAAGGTGAACTTCTGCCCATGCAGATAGTGGTTGAATTTTTTTACTCCCCATACTAGGCTGAGGGCCTCCCTGTCAATCTGGGCGTAGTTGCGCTCGGCTGAGATTAGTGACCGAGACGCAAAGGCTACTGGCCTCTCCAACCCGTCTGAGAATTTGTGCGACAGCACCGCTCCAATACCATAGGGTGATGCATCACACGCCAACCGAATTGGTAGTGCTGGGTTGAAATGGGCCAACACCTCTTTTGATGTGATCAATTATTTGCACTTCTGGAAAGCTCGTTTACATTCGTCATTCCACTTCCATGATACCCCCGTTTGCAGTAGGGTGTTCAGTGGGTGTAATACTGTAGACAAATTTGGTAAGAACATATGGTAGTAGTTCACCAGCCCGAGGAACGACCTCAGTCGTGACACATTTTCCGGTGCTGGAGCCTTGACTACTGCCTCAATCTTTTCAGGGGACTTATGTAACCCCTCTTCATCAATAACATGGCCACAATACGAGATCTGTTTCTGAAAAAACTCGCACTTGTGGCGATTAGCTCGTAGCCCATATTCCTTTAATCTAATGAGCACCTTCTCCAGGTTGGCGAGGTGATCACTGTCATTTTCGCCCGTGACCAGGATGTCGTCCAAATAACACTGGGTCCCTGGAATCCCTTGCAGGACTTGATCCATTGCCCTTTGCCAAATAGCCGGAGCCGATGCTACCCAGAACACCAGCCGGTTGTATTGGTAGAGACCTTTATGAGTGTTGATCGTAAGGTATTGTTTCGAGGCTTCTTCTACCTCCATTTGCAGGTACGCCTGGGCCAAATATATCTTAGTGAAGCGTTTCCTTCCAGATAGCGAGGCGAAAATATCTTCAATCCGTGGAAACGGATATTGTACCGTGTGAAGGACTGGGTTCACTGTCACCTTAAAATCCCCACAGATGCGGACCTTCTTTGGTTCCCCAGGCATATTACTCAACGACCTCTTCATTACAGGAACGATGGGTGTAGCCCACTCGCTCCAGTCCACTTTGGACAGTACTCCTGAATGTTCCAAACCTTCCAGCTCTGCTTCGACGGCTGGTCGGATCGCATAAGGCACCGGTCTGGCCTTAAAAAACTTTGGGCTTGCATTTTCCTCTATTTTAATCATTGCTGTTATGCCTTTTAGTGTTCCGAGTCCCTCCTGGAACACTTCTTGTGCGTCATTTAGCATTTTTGACAGTTGTCCAGGTGTGACGTCATCATCCTTTTTGGCCTCAACCTTCAGTGCCTGTATGGAATGCCAATCTAATTGTATCTTCCGGATCCATTCACGTCCTAGTAGTGGTGGTCCTCCATCTGGCAATACATATAGGTCCATTTTTGGTATTTCCTGGCCTTTGTATATCACGTTCACCCTTATTTTTCCTTTGGGTTAGACTTTTTGTCCCGTGTACGTCTTCAAGACAATCTCTGTAGCTTTCAAGGGTATATGTGAGAATAGCCGCTTGTAGTCCCTTCGGTTTATAACTGTTAGGGCTGATCCTGTGTCCAATTCCATTTTCACTTGGACTCCGTCTATCTTGAGCGTGACCCAGATAGTCTGGTGATCCTCCATTTTGATTACCTTATGTAGTTTCAGACAACCCAGCTCCTTGCTTCCGGAGTCTTTATCACTTTTCTGTTCGTCTGAACTACTGTCCATCACCTTATGTACCTTTTTGTACTTCTCCTGTGGAGATTTCTTGCTGCTGGTTTTCTTCCCTGACCTGCAGACTCTTGCTATGTGTCCTGCTTTTCCACACTGTCTGCACACTTGGTCCTTGAATCAACAATCCCTCTGGTCGTGTGTTGTTCTGCCACAGCGATAACACTTCCCTGCTCCATATGACATTTCATTGGTGCCATATTCTTGCGGTCTCCGTTGTACCTCTGCAGCGCCCCTTGCGGCTGCTTCGTGTGATACTGCCATGCTGAAAGCCTTGTCCAGCGTAAGATCCTTTTCTGATAGAAGCCGTTTCTGGGTTCCTTCACTTTGAAGCCCACACACATACTTGTCCCTTAACGTATCTGCTAGTCCCAGTCCAAACTAGCAGTGTTTCGATAGCTTGCGCAGTTCCGTTAAATACTCAGCATTACTTTCGTCTTTATGCTGGTTCCTTTTGTGGAACTTAAATCTTTCTGCTATCAGCAGCGGTGTGGGGTTTATGTTGTCCTGTAGGATTTCCACTATGCTTTCGAAATCCTTATCCACTGGCTTCTCTGGGGTTATTAGGTTTCGCAGTAAACCATAAGTTTTTGCACCCATGGAATTTAACAAAACCAGTGCTTTCCTAGCATCTGGCACTTCATTCGCCTTGCAGTACACCTCAATGCGTTCCACATATGTCGCCCAATCTTCGACTTCATTGTCAAACGCAGTGACACTGCCACTCTTCGGCATCCCTGGGTGTGGTTAACTGTCTAAAATGGCGTCTCCCATGCTCTCCCTTCTTCTCCGCTGGCTCAAAATGGCATCTCCCGCGCTTTCCTTTCTTCCCGCGCTCGCCCTTCTTCTCCACTGCGGCTTCTAAAATGGCATCTCCCGCGCTCTCCCGTGCTCTCCCTTCTTCTCCGCGGCTCAAATGGCATCTCCCGCGCTTCCTTTCTTCCCCCGCGGACGCTGCTCAGCCCTTGAGCCCTAGCTGCGCTTTGCGTGTTCTCCTGTGCGTCTCTCTCGTTGCCGCCGCTCGGTCCTGAACCCCGGCTGTGCTTTACCCTCTCTCTCTTTTTGTTTTCCATCGACGCCGCTCGGTCTTCAACCCCCGGCTGCGCCCTGTGCGCTTTACCCTCTCTCTTACCCCGTCGACGCTGCTCGGCCTTTTCTGTGCCGTCGGTCGGCTCCAGCCGCCGCTGTCCGGGAAGGGTCTGCGCTATACCTGTTGCCAGTCTGTTGCTGGATCGTCGTGGCTGGAGAACCAAGCCCAGCTCTCAACAGCCTCCCCTGCGATGTTCACTCTCTGCCGGATGACTGGGCGGTTGCTCGTGGTCGACGCCCGTGCTTCTGGCCTCGACTTTCTTCCACCGTCCTCCCGGAGCGAATCCTTGAAAGGAAATGCAGAGTTGCAGGTAGATTCGAATCGACCTCGTCGCCACTGTTGAATCCGTGATTCTTAAAGTATGGTGTTTTTCAATAACTAGACGGAGGCTGTGAATTAACAATCAACAGGTGTTTACTGGAGGAGAGTAGTCTAAAGACTAACAGTACAGATGCCTGCTCAAGGCTTATATACAGGTGTGGTCACTGCCGGTACTACAGTATACAGGAGCTGTAAAAGTAGTTCTCTCTTAAAGGTACATACACTACAGTTTGGATGTAAGCAAAACCAAGATTTTTATTGAAAAGGAAATTACACAATCTTATGAAACGTTACTAGTATAAAATTTACAGGCAAATACAAAATAACTATACTTATACAGGGAATGGGGAACACACGGCACATCGAGGGAAAACAACTATCTTAACAATCCCCTTATCCTTATCCCACCCCTTATACCTAACTAGATTAAGCTATGAGGGGCCAGAATTCATGCTCACCAATCAAAAGATCTGCTGAATTCAAAACAGCGGTGGGGTTTGGGGTTCGCTCTTTGTGCTCTCTGGAGCCTGCCGTCGTCACGTGGTCTCGGGGTGCTGCAAGGGCGTTGTCCAGGTACAAGTACCCCAAAGTTAAAGTCTCTGCTTGGGTACTTTACCTCGCAGGGATGATGGTTCCTCTTCCTCGGCCGGCAGTTGGAGTTTGCATGAAGATAGTCGCAGGTCAGCTGGACTAAAGGCCCGATTATTCGAAGCTTTTCTTCAATCGTCTTTCCATTCGTCTTCCTCACCACCTTGCCTCGTCGCGTCCCGCCTCGCCTGGCCTGGTCTGTCCGTGTCCACCTGGTGCAATGCCGGGCGTCCCTGGTGGAATGGGGAAAGGCACGGGCAGTGGCCGTGCAGTAAGCGCGGAATGGGGGAAGAGCAGTAGCCACGAAGGCGAGGGGCCAGAGCAGGAGCCGGGAGCAAGGGCAGAGAGCAGAGACAGAAGGTTGCCAGTGGGCCTACAATTATACTCCTTTGGATGGCCCTTATCTGCGTGCCAAATCAGGTTAGTTCTTTGTCCCAATCTTGGTGGGCTAGTTTAAATAATTTTAGCAATTTAAACGAACTGTTTTTAGATGGCCGGTAATCGCACCGACTGGCCCGATTCCTGATTTGCTTTTGTTATTAATACATCTTAATCGGCCTGCCCAGCTTCGATGGCTTCCCTAAGCTGTTTCCGATTATTTATGCAAACAACTTGATGGCCTTAAGTATAGGCCTCACTGGTTTTGCTCTGTCTCCGATTTGACTTAATGCATAATTCAAAGTCCTGTCTGCTTTCAAAACACAAAAGTCTCTCTTCACAGAAACTGCAGCCTGGGTTTCGATTTCCCAAGAAGCTGCTTGTGCCACAGGGTCCAAGCCTTTTAAATCTTGCAGGCTTTTGGCCACGAGGTGCGGACGCCATCTTGGGTACCCCTTTTCATTAAAATGTCCATGCAGGATCCCTTTTCTTATTAATAACTTTTGGGGAAATGTAGAAATTTTGTGAATCTTACAATAGATTATTTCAGTTTGTCAGATTTGGGGGACATGCATTTAAACTACACAAAGGTAGGAATAGGCTAGATGTTAGACCTATAGGGCAGGATTTTCATTGGGCCGAGGAGTCGAGATTGGAGGCGTGGGGGGGGGGTTAAAATCCAAAATCAGGGGTCCCAACCCCCTCCCGCACCCAAACCTGCCTCCATGCCAGTTTCAAAGGAGGCGGGTACCCGCCCCGCACTGGGACCCACCTACCCGAGGCGGGAAGGGATTAGTGCCAATTAACTGCCTGTTAACAGGTAGTTAACAGGTAGTTTTTAGCCTAATCCCAATTTTTAAGGTTGAAATGTGGGATTCCCGACGGCTCCAAACCACGCCAAGTTAGAGGAGGTGGGCCGTCAGGTTGAAGGACTTGGAGGGGTCGAGATGTCCGTGTTCAGGTGAGTGATGTGTGCATGAGTGCAAAGGTAAGTGTGTTTCATGTGTCTAAAGTGATTAAAGAAGTTTAAATGACCTTTTCTTACCTTTTCAGCCTTCCTTCCTTTAGGTCCCGGGAGTCCCTCATCTCACCGGCACAGGAAGCAGAATGGCTGTGAAATATCTAAAGTGACAGCCTTCAGCTTACTGTGCAGGAGAGATTTCTAACTGAGTCTGTGGAGAAGGACTCAGGTTAGAAGTAAGACTGTCAGTGTTTGACTGCATCAAACAGCTGTGAAACACTGATATTTCATCTGTCAAAACCTCTTGACAGATGAAATTTCAGTCTGTGATGTCACCTGTTGTCGGGTGGCCCTTAATTGGCCTGCTGAGCCCGCTGGGTGGGCTCAACAAGGTCAATCAAGTTAAAATCGTGTGGATTGGCTGCATCTTGATGGAGGCGGGACTACAACCCCAAAAGTTGTAGTCCCGCCTCCTACCCGACTCCTGAGTTAAAATCCTGCCCAAATTCTCTAGAGTTTAGAAGAATGAGAGACGATCTCATTGAAACATACAAGATTCTTACAGGGCTTGACAGGGTAGATGCAGGGAGGATGTTTCCCCTGGCTAGGGAGTCTAGAACCAGGGGTCACAGTCTCAGAATAAGGGGTCGGCCATTTAGGACTGAGATGAGAAATTTCTTCACTCAGAGGGTGGTGAATCTTTGGAATTCTCTACCCCAGAGGGCTGTGGAGGCTCAGTCTTTGAGTATATTCAAGACAGAGATCGATAGATTTTGGGATATTAAGGGAATCAAAGGGATATGGGGATAGTGCAGGAAAGTGGAGTTGAGGTAGAAGATCAGCCATGATCTTATTGAATGGCAGAGCAGGCTCGAGGGGCCAAATGGCCTACTCCTGCTCCTATTTCTTATGTTCTTATGTCAGGCAGTTTTTGAAATCAAAAAGTTCAAACTGCAATTCAAGCTTTAAAAAATGTCTGCATCATCAACTTGTGCAGTTTGTATTAAAAATATTGAAATTAATTTCTTGCTTTAATTATGGTCTTTGTACTTGTAATGATTTACTGAAACAATCAAACATTGAGATCTACAATTTCTACATGAGGGAGAACGCAATATCTTGTGGCTTTTAAACGGTGTGCTTAAAGCGCCTGTGGACAGGTTGCTGCTTGGCCGATTAAAGTGCCAATGTATGCAGAGCAGTAGACTGTTTAAAGGGACAATGGTAATTGGTAGGGTGGGAGCTTATTCTCTGGTGGAGCCTATGTACTTCTCTTTCTCCTACCAATGGTAACGCTTAACCAGTTAGCGTAACAATTGCTGCAAAATCCGTGTTGAAGAGATACTCTGCCAAAGATGTTAGCTGCACCATTGTTGAATTAACTTTGGTTTGGCTGGTGAGCTCATTCCTACCTGGTTGTGTTAATGTCCCCCAGTGGAATACTGCCCCGCATTTCTCTGAAAGCTCATTGACTAGGCTTTAACAAGCAACCACAGATTTTTGTTAAATGTCATAGTAATTTTGCTGCTCTGCTTTAAGTGGACAAAATAGGGAGTAACATAGATAAGAAAAGAATTTGGAGGTTTCACCTTATCTCCAGGTTTTCAAACCCACTATTCAAGAAAGGTGCTGACACTGAATGAGACATCTGTTCATGTGAAATCTGTGTCTGGGATTATTTCTGTAACTTGATGCAATGATTGCAAGCAATAGTAGAGATATTAATGAAATGGTATATCCAACGTTGTTGCATTTGTAATGGAATATGGTAGTTTCATCGGTCTGACTAAAGCTGATGAATGTTACACCACAATGCAACATCTCATAAGATTGCTTATTCTGTGAATACATTGCTGTAGAAAATGTATTCCTGAAACCCCCAGATTCCGCATGGTGGTGCAAAATGTTTCCAGAACTCTCGGTGGAAAGCTGATTTGGATAGTGGTGCCCGGATTCTCCTGCGTGGTCACATGGCTGCAACTGGATCAAAGGTGAGAACTTTATCATGGATGCCCTTGAGAGGAATCCTGATGATGAGGAATCCATGTTCTCTATCATGTTGCCCAACATCATAACCTTGAAATGTTCAGTTTGAGGTCTGGGCCAGAGAAGTGATGGAAACTCAATTGCTCAATGTGCTTTATTGATAAGGTTAATCTTGATAGGGTTAGATGAAGTAGGGTGGGAGGAGTCTCATGTAGAGCATAAACAGCGGCACAGACTAGCAGGGCCCACTGGCTTGTTTCTGTGCTGTAAATTCTATGTGAGGCCATTAGTCATGAGCAATGGTTATATGTGCTAACATCCTCAACCTGCTACAATGATCACTCCATCATAGAAACATAAGGATCCCCTCAAAGGGCTGATCTGTCTATTTCCACCTACTACAGGTGTGGATTTCTGTGTAGCTGGGCTTCGAGACCTTCAAACATGGCGATGGGTTTCTGCATATGTAAGACATCCAACTGACCAACTGTACAACATACCTTTTGTCTTAGGAAGTGGTATAAACTCCTTCAACACCTCCTAATATACTTAATGCAGCTTTTTTAAGTGTAGGGGCAACTGTAATGTAAGAAATAGTCCAGAGTGTATGGGCCTGTAGAATCTGAACTTTAAACCCTCTAACATCAATTGTAACCATTTGAGCTTCACTAACCTAGCATATTGGAAAATAATCTGGCATGTGGTACACTTGGTGTATTATGGTGTCCCAGACAGAGCTGTCTCAGTCTTTAATTAAAATGTGCTTTTAGTTTACCAACCACGACATTGCCCTACACAGGAAAAGCATACGCTGTGTTTGCAATGGGTGCATACTAAAGGTCTTAATACTGTGTACGTTAGAGCTATAAACAAACCCGACCACCCATAATCCAGTTAGTTTAACAAAATTATCAACGAGTTTCACAAGTTATTTGCAGTGTAAACTTTTGAAAAGAATTGGAAAAAACCCCACTATTTTAGCACAGTCTCAATTACCAGCCAATGAACTGAGTAACGTTGAGTTAATACATTAAGGGGAGAAAAATCTCTCAGAAACCTTGTTGAATGACAGGAAGCCCGCACAGATAGTAACACTTCATTCTCCTACGATTTTTCTTGCCAGTCAGTAATCCATCGAAGAACAATTTGTTTGTAAAACCCCAAAGGACTTTTCAGCCAAAACTGTCGGCCTAGCCAGACTATTTATAAAAGCACTACATTATATACAACTGGATACAAAGACAAATCATTGCATACAGAAATGTTAGACCAGTTTGTGTTTCTGCTGTTAGCAAGTTCTTCGATGTCTGCCAGCTGTAAAATTAAGTTGCAGACTCTATCATGAATGAAGTGGCCATTTTTATGGTGAAACTTTTAATGACAAAGGCTGGGTTCAAATTTCACAGCAATCTGGTACCCATTCTGGTCACTTCATGGTACCAAATATTCATTGAGTTCCTGAATTAAAAAATTAAATGCCCAGTTACCTACCTGTGCAGATGAAAGGCTTTGGAGGGGGTACGGCGCAGAATGACACCAGGGCTTAAAGGTTTAAATTATGAGGACAGGTTACATAAACTTGTCTTGTATGCCCTCATTTAGAAGGTTCAGGGGTGATCTAATCGAGGTATTTAAAATGATAAAGGGACATGATAGGGCAGATTTTCTCTGGTGGGGGAATGCAGAACAAGATGGCATAATCTTAACATTAGAGCTGGGCCATTTAGCAGTAAGATCAGCAAGCACTTTTTCACACAAAGTGGAAATCTGGAACTCGCTCTTGCAAAAGGCTGTGGACCAACATTTGCGATGGGAGGCTTCCCGCGGGCGGACGCCTCCGACCTGCAAAAAATCTACGAATGTACCTGGTGGCCCAGGAGGAATGGCGGTTTGCGCTCCTGGGCCTCTCCGGGTCCGCGCGGGCCCCACGTATCCCAGGGGCGCAGGCGGTTCGTAAGCATCCCTGGGATCACGTGGGCCAGCCCAACCAATGGAAGAAGGGAATCCCCATTCATACTTATTGGAGTTCCGTACGTACAGAACTGTCTTAAGTATGAATGGGGATCACTTAAAAAATACACCAACACATGAAATACATTTTTTTAAGTTACATAATTAAAATTAATTAAAATGACATTTAATTAAATATTTTTAAACAAAAATTTAATTTTTTGAAAAAAATTATGTTTTTACGGGGCTAAAAATAAACTTACCTTATTGAAGAGTATTTTTAATTTATAAATGAGTGATAATATTTTATGTTTCTATTTTTTTAAACTCTTAGGCCTAGAAATTCGGTGGGCTGCGCCACCAGTTAGCGCCTAAAGAGGGGACTCAGTGGCTTTAGCGCCACTGGCCACACCTCCCGCGATATTGAGCTGGGGCGCTAATGGCAGCGTTAGCCTGTTGCGCTGCGCCGCCACCGATGACGTCATTGGTGTGCACAGCGCCCCGCTACCACCCCGATCGCGATATTTGGCAGCGACCGCCTCTGTAGCGCCGCTCGCTAATCGCGCCCGGTTCACGGGGCCTACCTGTGGCGGCAGTGGCGCAACTTAAGGTGGAGGTGCAGGGTGTCCGTTTTTTTCAGCGGCCGCCTGCCAGCACCTCCATCCCCGGCCTCCTGTTCTCCCCCCGCGGCATTGCCGGCTGTTTTCCGAGAGCCCAGCACTTCTCCTCGGTGCCGGGTTCTTTTGCCAGCACTCACGATCGCTCATCGCGCTGGTGCAGGCCCCTCCCCTTTAAGAATGGGAGGAAGGCCTGCAGTACTGCAGCGCGCCGTGCTGCAGCGTGTGGCGCTGCAGCACGTTGCGCTGTGATATTCAGTTTCAACGCCCTAAGAGGGACGCGGAGCGCCTCGACCCTCGCCCCGTGTCCCTCTTGGGGCGCTCAAGATGAATTTGCGGCGATCGCTGCTCTGCTCCGATCGCAGCGCAAGATCTGGCGCCCAGGCGAGCTTGGCGCCCGTTTGCCGCTCCACCCAATTTCTCCCCCTTATACTGGTAAAAACAGGCCTTATGCCTGCTTTTACCAGGCATAAGAATTTGACAGGCATTCAGCGGGCGGAAGTTGTGCAAATAGCCCAACTCTCCACCCGCAGAGGCCCATCTCCCGGGGATGCAGAGGATCTGTCAAGAGGATTCTTGACAGATCGTAAGTGCTGGGTTTTAGCGCGTGCTAAACCCGGAACTTGTGCAGCCCCTACGGGCGCGTACACACCTCGTAGGCACCCGTAGTTGTCGCAAAATAAGGCCTTGTGGCTCAATCAACATTCTTGAAACTGAGGTGGGTACATTTTTGTTAGGTAAGGGATTTTGGAACTAAGAACATAAGGCAGATAAATGGATTTGAGGTACAGATCAGCCACGATCTAATTGAATGGCGGAACGGGCTTGACAGAATGGCCTCCTCCTGTTCCTATGTTCCGAATGTAGTGATTCAGGCTTTCTTCAGTATATAAAGAAAGAACTTGCATTTATAAAGCACATTTCACATCCTCAGGCACTTATTTTTTATTCATTCACAGGATGTGGACTTTGCCAGCATTTATTGCTCAGCCCTAATTGCCCTCAAGAAGGTAATAGTGAGCACCTTGCTAGGCCATTTCAGAGGGCAGTTAAGAGTCAACCACAGGTAAGGATGGCAGATTTCTTTCCCTAAAGGACATAAGTCCTAATTTTGTGAACCTGACAGCGTTTTATGACAATCCAGTAGTTTCTGATACTAGTTTTTTTATTCCCGATTTATTACATTGAATTTACATTGCCCAGCTGGGATTTGAACTCATGCTTCATGGGATCGTTAGTCCGAGCCGCTGGATGAGCTAGCCCAGTAACATAACCACTATGCTACTGTACCTGGCTTCGCAACCAAAAAATTGTCGTCACTGTTGTAATGTAAGGAAACGTGGAAGCCAATTTGCACACATCAAGGTCCCGCAAACAGCAAATTAACTAAATAACCAGATAACCAGTTTGTCTGTTTCTTTACCTGTCCTATTACTATCTCGTCTCACCTTGAATATCTCTTAATGTCTCTTCTTTCATCCCCTCCCCCATTTCCCAGCCCCCAAACTGCCTTTTGTTTCATTTCCTGCCTTTTCTCTCAGTTCTGTAGAAGGGTTTCGACCCGAAACGTTGACTCTATTTCTCTCTCCACGGATGTTGCCTGGCCTGCTGAGTTTTTCCAGCATTTTCTGTTGTTATTTCGGATTTCCAGCATCCACAGTATTTTGCTATCGTAATCTGTTTTAGTTGTGTTGGTTGAGGGATAACTGTTGGCCAGCACCCTGGGAGAACTCCCCTGTTACGGAGGACACAGATGATCCTGGATTGAAAATGTAATTCTGCCAAGCATCTAAGAAATAAAAACTACCCTTCATATCTCCTAACCTTGAGGCCGTAACTTCAGTTTAGCTTAGCTCTTAGGGTAGATTTTCCTCATCCTATGCCTGGGCATAGTGGGTCACTTGGGTGCAGTGGACAGGGGAAAATTGTTGAGCAGGGGCAGAATGCACACCCATAAAGGAGCCCGTATGATTTGCCTGAGCTTGGTGCACCCAGGCAATCCTTTACACCCAGGCGCCAGGACCCGAAGATACTACCCACTTGTCAGAAGGTTTTAGGTTCCAGTCTCACTTGAGGACTTGAAGCACATAATCTAAGATGATGCTCCACTGCTGTACTGAGGCACTGCTGCAGTGTCGGAGATGTTGGCTCTGAACTTCCGCGAGATTCTCCTAATCTCCTGTTGTACAGAACCTGAGAGGTGAATGGTTGTTTCTTTTTAGCAGTTTAAGCTGGGTTTCTGCCGATGTCCTGCTGGAGAAGCCCCACAGAGATTCCAGGCGGATGTCTTTTGGATGAGATGTTAAAGCAAGGCTTCTTCAGGTGGATGTGAAATACCCTTTTGTACTATTTGAAGAACAGCAGGAAGTTCTCCTGATGTCCTTGCCAACATCCAACTAACACCCCCAAAATGGATTATGTTCATTCATCTCATTGCTGTTGGTGGGATTTTACTTTGTACAAACCAATTGCACTTCAAAAGTAATTTGTCCAAAATGTTTTCAGGCATATCTCAGATGAGGTGAAGTGCTATCCCAATACAAATCTTTCTGTAACCAGCTATGCACATAGTGGATTGGGTGGGGCAAAAAAAAAAATCAGCTCTTCTAAGAGATAACTGGTGAAAGTGAAACTGCAGTCATCATCAATGACGATCAGGAATGAATGAAGTGTTAAAAAATTATTCACATCATTCATGACGAATGAATGCTATAGCAAAAACTGGAGCCAGTCATTTTGGGGGGAAAATTCAGTACCTTAGCACCTCCCATTAGCGACAGTAGATGGCGCTAATGGGGCGCTAGAGCATTATCGCTGGGGCGGGGCAAATCCAGCAACGCCACCAAATCTTGCCCCCCCCCCCCCGCAGCACCACCGCTAACAGTTATTGCTGGGAGCCTCAATGCCAGGTGGATTGTGACATTAGTGAGTGTGCAACGCTCACTGACCACCCAATCTGCAAAATTGATTGTCGCCACCTACCTTAGCGCCTGGCGTAAACAGCAGGAAGGCGGCTCCAGGGACGTTATTTAAAGGGATCATCAGAGTCGCAGCTGTAGGTTAGTGGAGTTTCAGTTCTTCCTTGTCAGTTTCGCATAGTGCAACAGTCCAATTCTGTAATTTCAAGGTTATTTAGTATCAGGAGTGTTGTGGCAACTAAAAAGTAGTTACATTTATTCTTAAAAAAATCAAATTAGCACACTTGGTTACATTAATGGGAGCTGTACTGGCAGTCAAACTTGCCCTCCAGGATCTAAGACAGAGGGGGTGGAGGCAGTGAGAAAGACTGGAACATGTGGCCAGAAAGAGGAGGAGGGCCATCAGGGCTCTCAACAGGCGGCCTTACTCTCCGAGGGTATTTCAAGAGCACTTCTCCTACCTCCAATTAAGCGAGGAGCAGTGAATTAGAAGGCTCTGCTTCACCAAGGAGGTCATCACAGAAATCTGCTACCTCCTGCAACCAAACCTCGAGCCTCAGATCAGGGCGACCACGGTGCTCTCAGTGGCAGTCAAGGTCACCGTCGCCCTCAATTTCTTTGCCAGCAGATCCTTCCAGTCTGCAACAAGAGACATAGCTAACATCTCACAGTTTGCCATCCATCGCTGCATCCGGGAGGTCAGAGGCTTTCTACAGTAGGAGAAGGGAATACATTTCCTTCCCCATCACCAGAGAGTGTGCATGTGTCTTTGCCAGGATAGCGGGATTCCACATGGTGTAGGGCACCATTGACTGCACCCACGTGGCTTTGCGGGCACCGCATAACAATCCTGAGATCTTCCCTAACCGCAAAGGCTACCACTCACTTAATGTGCAGTTGGTGTGCGACCACAGACAGCGAATCCTCAATGTCAATGCCCGCTATCTTGGCAGCAGCCACAATGCCTTTATCCTGTGCCAGTACTCTTCCAGCTACTATGTCAAGCTCGCGGCTGGCTGGTCGGAGACAAGGGCTATTCGCTCTCCACCTGGCTCATGACTCCCTTCCGCAACCCCAACACCCCTGCCCAGCATTCATATAATGAGTGCCATGCTGCCACCAGGAACATCATCGAGCAGGCCATTGGGTTGCTCAAGCAATGGTTCCGCTGCCTTGACCACTCAGGAGGAGCCCTCCAGTACGCGGCTGAGCGGGTGTCCCATTTCATGGTGGTCTGCTGCATGCTCCACAACTTGGCTATCATGAGGGCCCAGCCCTTGCCACCAGGGATTGTGGGACCACCTCAGGAGGAGGAAGAGGGAAAGGAAGAGGAGGAGGAGGACAAGGAGAAAGAGGAAGATGAGGAGGATGAGGAACAGGAGCGAGGGAGGAGGTAACCACTCAATTGGCTTTCTGGAAGTGTGGTCCATGACCACCTCATCAGACTGGTTCGAATTAATTAAACCCCAGATCCCCGTTGCTCACCACATCCCCATCATTCCATCCCTGTCGCACGCCATCTCACAGCGCAAAACTGAAATGAGACACAACACAAAAATAATCCAAACTGAATTAATAAATTTATCAAAAATCAGTGAAGGCATATTTACAACAAAAATATTAACTATTCACCCTTGTGTAATCCCTTAGTGCCCTTCGTTACTGTGCCTTTGCCTACTCTAGTGCTCCTACAAAGTGTTGGCCCAGTGGCTGCAGCACGGCTGGTGGA
Organism: Somniosus microcephalus; assembly: GCF_052327205.1. NCBI lineage: Eukaryota > Metazoa > Chordata > Chondrichthyes > Squaliformes > Somniosidae > Somniosus > Somniosus microcephalus. The sequence continues at coordinate 42,082,710 of NC_140991.1, read as the reverse complement.
AGGCTGCTGAATGTCCATGCAGGAGACTTCAGATGGACTTGCAGGATGCCCTTGACCAGCTCTGGGCCTGGAAGGCTCGGCTGTAGACTGCACTACCTCGGCATGGGCGGCAGCAGTCTGGGCTGACTGGATGACAGGCAGTGACAAGGGCAATGGCAGAGTGGCAGTGGTGGGAGCAGGAATGCTGTCATCCTGAGAGAGGACAGCAGGTTCCTGCTCCACTGACCCACTGCCACTCCACCGGAGCAGCACCTCAGCATCCCTAGCAACTGTTGGAGCACAGATTGCTGGCCTGTGGCGACACCGTGAAAGTCCCGATTGACAGTGGTAGACCCAGCCACGATGGCAGTAGTCAAAGCTTGCGTGGCATCAAGCTGAGACTGCACCAGAGCAGACTAAGATTGGATGCCACCAAGCATAGACTACATTGCAAGGCATTGCGTGGCTTCCGCCTGTGCTGCAATGGAAGCTGCCAGATCGCCCATCACACGCGGCATCAGGTCTGGGTTGCCACGGTCTCTCTTGGAGCCTACCTTCCTTTGCAGACTGCAAATGATGGGCTCCGTGGTGTGTGCAGAGCATTGTGCAATGTTGGAGGCGGACTCCACCACGCTGCTTATAATTGCCAAGAGGCTCTTGGGCACCCTTGCCATTGCACCTATCATCTCTGTGGGCATGCCCATCACCCTTCTTCTAAACACCTCCCCATCGAGGTCCTCATCTGAGTCCTGTGCAGCACGTGAATCACCCTCCGGGGAGCTGGCCCCCGAGCTACCCTTTCCCCTGGCTTTGCTGCAGGTCACTCATCCTCAGGTGCATGCTAATTATCTGTAAGCATAAAGGCACAAGAGTCAGGTTAAGGTGAGGGGAGGGGGGCAGGAAGGGAGAAATGCATGGAGACAGCATGATTAGCTGGAAAGTGCGAAACGCTTGTGGGGTGAGGGGGAAGTGGGATGTGAGAAGGAGTAGGGATGAACATATCATTGTCCCCAAGGGGGGGGTCAGCTTCGCCGGCGCCCACCACCTGGTGCCCAATGATCTCCAGTACTCTATTTTCCAGTGCAGACAGTGGTTGGGTATCGGCTTGTCCCCAGCCTGTGCGCTCCTGCTCCCTCCTGTTGAGACCCACCTTGGCCTGCAAGAGAAAGGAAAGTGTGAGTGAGTGTGGAGCAATGTGTTTGAGTGATGTGCCTGCCATAGTTGCATAGCTGTCATTGTGTGCAAGGTGTGAGATGTGGGTGTGAGTGATGTTGGTAGGTAGAGATTATTGGTGGGTGAGTGCTGGGGGTGTGGTGCTTTGGGCAGTGTGTGAAGACTGTGGTGCAGATGGTGGTATGTAGCATTTATTGAAGCATTCACTCACCTTGACCACCCGAGTGAGGTTGTTAAATTCCTTCCTGCACTGTGTGTGGGTCCTGGGGCCCACAGTGCTGCCTGAGACGTGCTGCGCTACCTCCCTCCACATGGTGCGGAAGACTTGCGGCGAGGGCCTCCTGCCACTTATCGGTAGAGCACCGCCCTCCATCTCTCCACAGCGAACACCAATGCTTCCAAAGCTTGACCACAGAATCTGCGGGCTCTCTCCCTGGGGAATGGAATTGCCAATGAGTACAGCTGCTTGAGTGGTCCGGCTCCTTGGGCTTGTCTTGCTTCTGCTTGCTGAGACAGCTGCACAGTCAGTAATGCTGAGAATGAGGTTCTGCAGCATCAAAGAACCTCCCCTTTAAGAACTGGAAAAAGCCTATGGCAGTCATGACTTGCGATTAGACTACACTTGATATTGGCCCACCCTTTGAGTGTAATGCCAATGAACTTGGGCTTAAAGACTTGAATTAGTGCTCCAATCATTTCTTTGAGCATTGAGCATGAATTTTGCGTACAGTCTAAAGCATTAGCGCCTGGTGCTAATTCTCCAACTTTTCTAATTTTACTGCCTATTCCTGGGCTATAATGAATTTCTAGCCCTTTAACTCAATAATCTCTAACCTTTATAAGACCTCAATAAAGCATCGAAATTCAAGAATTCAGTGTATTCAGAGTACCTGGGCCAGATGACACCCATCCATCCCATACTTAAGATAGTGCAAGAAGTGAGGTGAGTCACTGCTTAACACTTTTAGGAGCTCTATGAATGTAGGAGCTGTAACTGGGGATGCAAGATAGCAAATATTATCCTGATAGCCTCATATTCCTCAGTGAAAGAATGATTTTCATACCATTAGGTAAAATATGTCTTGACTTGTCTTTATTACCACGACTGCATTAGTACAAAAGGGTTTTGGATGCACATTGACTCTAAAGCATTAGTTTAACTCAGGAGTCAGGTTGCCAATCTGACTCCTACCTGTGTATCAAGACATGTGGGACCACCTCTAGTGGTAGCCTCATGCTGCTTGGGCTTCACGCTGTGTATCGTGTACTCAGTAGCATATCCAAGTCTACGCAGTATACTCAAGCACATAGACCTTTCAGACACCAGGGAGAGGAATACGGGTGCTGCTCTTGACGATGACTTAATTCTACTGTTGCTCCAAGGGATGTAATTGTGCTGCGGCAGGAATACTCACGATAATTTTGTACGAGCAGGAATTCCCTCTCGTAGCAGAATTCCATCTCCAAAGTAGCAGCAGCAGGTATGAGCCGTGAATGGCGGAGAGTTTGGGGACCAAAGTGCCAGCAGAGATTGAAGGGGTTGCAGAAAGGAAAGTGCCAGCATAAACCGAAGTGAGGGAGACAAGAGTGTCAGCATGAACTCTGGGAAGAGAACGAAAGAAAGAAGAAAGAATTTGCATTTATATAGCGCCTTTCACAACCTCAGGACATCCCAAAGCCCTTTACAGCCAATCAAGTACTTTTGAAGTGTAGTCACTGCTGTAATGTAGGAAATGTGGCAGCCAATTTGCGCACAGCAAGCTCCCACAAACAGCAATGTGATAATGACCAGATAATCTGTTTTTTGGTGATGTTGGTTGAAGGATAAACGATGGCCCGGACGCCGGGGAGAACTTCCCTGCTCTTCTTCGAAACAGTGCCACGAGATTTTTTACGTCCGCCTGAGAGAGCAGACGGGGCCTCGGTTTAACGTCTCATCCAAAAGATGGCACCTCTGACAGTGCAGCACTCCCTCAGCACTGCATTGGAGTGTCAACCTAGATTTTGTGCTTTAGAGTGGGGCTTGAAACCCACAACCTTCTGACCCAGAGGCAAGCACACTGCCAACTGAGCCATGGCTGACACCATAGGAGTACAGTGCCTTTATGTAGAGAGGAATTGTTACTGTTGAGGTAGCCTTTAGTGAAATGATGGTCTGGTTAGTCTGTTGATTATGGGTTAACTCAAATGTCACTTATTTTTCCAAAATGTTTTAGATTAAAAATCAATTATGAAGTAAAAAGTCTTTTAAACTAACCACAATGTGCCATTTTTAATATAAAAATTCACAATTTGCCAAGGAAGCGTGTGCCAATGTAAGGATGGGACGTCTATTAGCTAGGGATAGTATTAGAGCCAACATCAGCCAATTCAGATGGTGTAAGGCAACTAGCACAGTCGGAGTTGATTTCCTTAAAAAAAACTGAACCGGTTTAATTTACAATTACCACACAGGTATTTCCTTCCCTAACCTACAGTCTGCTGCAGACAAGAATCATTTCACACATTCACTGCATGCTTGAGGCTAGGGAGGGAAAGAAACTTCTATCAGCAGACCCAGTTAGCAGGCTGTCTCACAGACTCGCTTCTGTGAGAAAGATCGGCAGGCTTTCCGTCCTTAAGGCTTTAGCGGGGCTCACATCCTGCGCAGACTGGGTGTCCCACATCACTAGCAACTGGACTACCGAAAGGAACTTGAATCCAAATCCAGGGAGTTCCCCAATGTAGCTGGCAAAAAGGGTTAAAATAAGTGACTGTGAGAGCTGATTAAGTATTATTGTGATATTCATACTACCCAAGTACAGGAGCTTTGATTAATACATTTTTGTAGGCTAAAAAAGATTTTTTTTTTAACCTAGAATTTACATCACAGAAGCAGGCCATTGCGACCAACTATTCTATGCCAGCGTTTATGCTCCACATGAGCCTCCTCCCACCCTACTTCATCTCACTCTATCAGCATAACCTTCTAGGGAGTCCAGAACCAGGGGTCGCAGTCTAAGGGTAAGGGGTAAGCCATTTAGGACAGAGATGAGGAGGAATTTCTTCACCCAGAGAGTGGTGAACCTGTGGAATTCTCTACCACAGAAGGCAGTTGAGGCCAACTTATTAAATACTAGCTGAAGTGCCCGGCGGTGCCGAGGGTCTTTTGAGGGCATGTTGTTGGTGGAAGAGAGAGCGACTGGGGGGAAGAGAGAGAGCGACTGGGGGGAAGAGAGAGAGCGACTAGGGGGAAGAGAGAGAGCGACTGGGGGGAAGAGAGAGAGCGACTGGGGGGAAGAGAGAGAGCGACTGGGGGGAAGAGAGAGAGCGACTGGGGGGAAGAGAGAGAGCGACTGGGGGAAGAGAGAGAGCGACGGGGGGAAGAGAGAGAGCGACTGGGGGGAAGAGAGAGAGCGACTGGGGGGAAGAGAGAGAGCGACTGGGGGGAAGAGAGAGAGCGACTGGGGGAAGAGAGAGAGCGACTGGGGGGGGAAGAGAGAGAGCGGCTGGGGGGGGAAGAGAGAGAGCGACTGGGGGGAAGAGAGAGAGCGACTGGGGGGAAGAGAGAGAGCGACTGGGGGGAAGAGAGAGAGCGACTGGGGGGGAAGAGAGAGAGCGACTGGGGGGGAAGAGAGAGAGCGACTGGGGGGGAAGAGAAAGAGCGACTGGGGGGGAAGAGAGAGAGCGACTGGGGGGGAAGAGAGAGAGCGACTGGGGGGGAAGAGAGAGAGCGACTGGGGGGGAAGAGAGAGAGCGACTGGGGGGAAGAGAGAGAGCGACTGGGGGGGAAGAGAGAGAGCGACTGGGGGGAAAGAGAGAGCGACTGGGGGGGAAGAGAGAGAGCGATGGGGGAAGAGAGAGAGCGACTGGGGGGGAAGAGAGAGAGCGACGGGGGGGAAGAGAGAGAGCGACGGGGGGAGAGAGAGCGACGGGGGAAGAGAGAGAGCAATGGGGGGAAGAGAGAGAGCGATGGGGGAAGAGAGAGAGCGACGGGGAGAAGAGAGAGACGGGGGAGAAGAGAGAGAGAGAGAGGACAGGAGAGAGGGAAGGAAAGAGAGAGAGAGGGAAGGAGAGAGAGTGAAGGAGAGAGAGAGGGAAGGAGAGAGAGAGAGGGAAGGAGAGAGAGAGAGGGAAGGAGAGAGAGAGGGGGAAGGAGAGAGAGAGGGAAGGAGAGAGGGAGGGAAGGAGAGAGAGAGGGAAAGCAAAGGAGGGAGAGAGGGAATGAGAGTGAGAGAGAGGGAGACAGAGACAGAGGGAGGGAGAGAGAGAGACAGAGAGGGGAGGAGAGAAAGGGGAAAGAGGTGGGGGAGCAAGGGGTGGGGGAGCAAGGGGTGGGGGAGCAAGGGGTGGGGGAGAAATGGGTGGGTGGGGAGAAGGGTGGGGTGGGTGGGGGGGAGAAGATTGGGGTGGGTGGGGGGGAGAAGGGTGGGGTGAGTGGGGGGAGAAGGGTGGGGTGGGTTGGGGGGAGAAGGGTGGGGTGGGTGGGGGGGAGAAGGGTGGGGTGGGTGGGGGGGAGAAGGGTGGGGTGTGTGGGGGGGAGAAGGGTGGGGTGGGTGAGGGGGAGGAGGGTGGGGTGGGTGGGGGTAGAAGGGGGTGTGGGGGGGAAGGGGTGAAGGGGGGTGGGGGGGGAAGGGGGTGTGGGGGTGTGTGGGGGTGAAGTGGGGGGGAAGGGGGGAAGAGGGTGGGGGGAAGGGGGGGAAGGGGGGTGGGGGAAAGGGGGGGAAGGGGGGAAGGGGGGGTGGGGGGAGAAGGGTGGAAAGGGAGGGGGAAGGGGGGGTTGGGGCGGAAGGGGGTGTGGGAGAAGGAGGGGGGAAAGGGAGGGGGAAGGGAGGGGGAAGGGAGGGGGGAAGGGGGGAAAGGGAGAGGGGGGAAAAGGGAGGGGGAGGAAAGGGAGCGGGGGGAGCAAGGGGTGGGGAAACATGAAACTTAAAGTACTTATAAAACATTTTTGGTAAATCTTTCTATTACATACACTTTACAACCTCACCAATCTTTTTATTAAAAAAGAGGTCCTCACCTACAGTGTGTTGTATCACAAACAATGGCCGCCGCTTGCTTTTCAGTTGGAAAGATTAGGCCCCGCCCACACAGTCGATTGTCTGTCTCGGTCACCAGGACCCGATTTAGAGCACAAAAGCCCCACACACTCTATGTTCCTGTACTAAGATGGCCGCGCATGCACTTTGTTACACACTGAATCAAAATGGCGTCGCACTGAACCTTTTCGCCCTCCTTGACAAAGATGGCTGCCGTTAACCTGGGGCTGTCAGCAGAAGAAATTTCCTTAGCTGCAAACACAGGATCTTCAGATTATTATTCGGGGCTTGCGACCTACCCCAGTTGCTTATGAAGCCTCCCCACCTACTGACCCCGGGAATGGAGCTGAGGCATCACACCCTCTTCCCCTCTGCCAGTGTTTGTCTCTGTCTAGGCCGGGAACCTGGGACTAGAATTGCGCTGCTGGCAGTTGGAGAAGCCTAGGCCCCGGGCCTGGAAAAACGGTGAAAGGTAGGAGAATTATAGAGGTTAGAGAAAAGATTTACAAATTAATTAACTTTTTTTAAAAACAATTTGTGTTTTAAAAGCAACTTTTTTTTTGCTGGAAATGTAGATTTGAAAAGAAACACGCAGAAAGTGGGAAAAAGAAATGAAAAGTTTGGAATCAAGATGGCGGCGACTCACCTTGGTTCAGAATGATAAGGCCCGCCCACACACGCACCGATTGGTCAACCGTCAGGTCACTGAACTGTACGATTGGTCAATCATCACGTCATTCAACTGTAGGATGGCCCGCCCGCACACACAATGAACCTGCCCCCACTCGATGCAAATGAGCGGATAATGAGAGGAATTTTGAACATTTTTTGGATACCGTCGGCACAATTTTTGTCCGACCGTCGGCACAATTTTTGTCGGAGCAAAAAGTAAATACGCCTACAAGAGTCCCCTAATAACATATGTGTAGGTACGCTCTATAACTTTTGATTGTATAGCCGGCCAGAGAGACAGAAAGAGAAACAGACAGAGTGACAGACAGAGAGACAGACAGAGAGACAGACAGATAGACATATCCTTTTATATATATAGATATTCAAGAAGGAGTTAGATATATTTCTTAAGGCTAAAGGGATCAAGGGATATGGGGAGAAAGCAGGGACAGGGTACTGAGTTTGGATGATCGGTGGCATAGTGGTTAGCACTGTTGCCTCACAGCGCCAGGGACCCGGGTTCGAATCCGGCCTCGGGCGACTGTCTGTGTGGAGTTTGCACATTCTCCCCATGTTTGCGTGGGTTTACTCCGGGTGCTCCGGTTTCCTCCCACAGTCCAAAGATGTGCAGGTTAGGTTGATTGGCTATGATAAATTGACCCTTAGTGTTAGGGGGATTAAATACGGGGATAGGGTGGGATATGTGTTGGTGTAGGGGTTACAGGGATCGGGTGGGATATGTGTCGGTGCAGGCTCGATGGGCCGAAATCGCCTCTATCTGCACTGTGGGGTTTCTGTGATTCTGTGATTCTGTGATCAGCCATGATCTCATTAAACAGCGGAACAGGCTCGAGGGACCGAATGGCCTACTCCTGCTCCTATCTTCTATATTTCTATTCCTTTCTCCCTCATGTGTTTATCTAGCTTCCCCTTAAAGGCATCTATGCTATTCACTTCAACTACTCCATCTGGTAGCAAGTTCCACATTCTAACCACTCTCTGGGTAAAGGAGTTCCTCATTGAATTTATTAGTGTTTATGCTCCACCCCAGCAAGGGGTTTCTCCAGCTACCAGTAGCCCTTCCCCCAGTACCAATGGAACAAACCCACTGCCTGAACCGTGAAGCTGATTTCCCCTGGAACCAGGTTGCCCATACCTGGACACTAAGTGAATTAATAGATGTGGGGATAGGGCGGGAAAGTGAGCTGAGGTAGTTCAGCAGGATCTTATTGAATGGTGGAGTAGGGCTTGAGGGGCCGAATGGGCTACTCCTGCTCCTATTTCTTACGTTCTCATGTTTAGCTGCTCCCTTCCTGAGGGAGGTGGGGGGAGCAGTTAGTCTGCTGTACACAGCATACACGATTGCTGCAAGCCACAGGAGGGAACATCTGGTACCAGAACAAAGAGCTCGTACTTTAACATTAGTACTAATGTTAAACAAGAACATCCTAAGATAAACTAAATAGCCATTAATAAAGCAAGGGATGCCAGCCCTGCCTTGCACCATGATCTCCTTGGAAATCAACACACAAGTAGGCACAAGTGACAACATTTAAAGGCAACGTATACAATTCTAAATTCCTGCGTACAGCGCTGGGTGTGAGGGCACATTTAATAAATGCACAGCTGTTTCACTGGAACTTATTAAACTTGATTTTTAATGTTTTTAATTATAGGACAGAGTCCTTGCTCCCACCCATGTCCCATGTTCTCGAATGAGGCGTCAAGACACTGAAGCCGGGCTTGTACACATGGTCCAAGATCTTTTGTCACAGCACACAGTGCAACATGCAGCTAGCGGTCTAACTTGGATCTGCAGACTGTGTATCATACTCCAATAGGTACAAGTCTGAAACATGTTCCTGTTGTACAGGGATGCCCATGGGCCATTTATGGTGTTGATCCCAGTAATCTGACCCAAAAAGTCCAGGCAACTTTAGATCTTAATCATCGCTTCCATTTTCTCTTGGACATTCTGTAACCATTTACATCTCCTCTGAACCCATCTTTTTTTCCATATTTGTCCCATGTCACCTCCTTTTGCCTTGCACCATCATCCCTTTTGTCATTTAATCACTCCTGCTCTCCATCCTATCTCAGGCCTTTCCCTTTTGTTTTTTCCCTACCTTCTCTTCCCTGGCTCTGCACTTGCTTAAAAGCTGTTCATCTTTAGCATCTACCAGTTCTGATGAAAGGTCACCATTCTGAAACATTAACTGTGCTGCCTGACCTGCTGGGTTTTTCCAGCATTGTCTATTTTTATTTCAGTTCTATTTGTCCTTATCTTTCTTATTTGCTAGTTTGTCCTCTTTTAATTTTGTGGACCCAGAGATTTGGAAAGGGCTGTTCGTGACATTGTTGCCTCATTGGTGGATATATCTTACATTAGAACAGCAAGACCTATCAGTATCAGTAAGAACATAAGAACGTAAGAAATAGGAGCAGGAATAGCCCACTTGGCCTCTCGAGCCTGCTCCGCCATTCAATAAGATCATGGCTGATCTTGGGATCAAAGCCACTTCCCTGCCCGCTCCTCATAACTCTTCACTCCCTTATCTTGCAAAAATCTGTCTATCTCCACCTTAAATGTATATAATGACCCAGCCTCCACAGCTCTCTGCGGCAGAGAATTCCACAGATTTACGATCCTCTGAGAGAAGAAATTCCTCCTCAGCTCAGTTCTAAAAGGCGACCCTTTATTCTGAAACTATGCCCCCAAGTTCTAGATTTCCCCACGAGTGGAAACATCCTCCCTGCATCTACCTTGACGAGCCCTCTCAGTACCTTATATGTTTCAATAAGATCACCTCTCTTCTAAATTCCAATGAGTATAAGCCCAACCTGCTCAACCTTTCCTCATAAGTCAACCCCCTCATCTCTGGAATTAACCTAGTGAATCATCTCTGAACTGCCTCCTGAAAGGATTCGCAAATTTCATGTCTCCCCCAAAGATTTACTTTTGATTTATTAAAGAAACCCTGGTTGGACTGAGTTTAAAATCCAGGGCACAACAAGATGGCTGTGGTCAGCCTCATGGCCAAAGCCTGTAAGTTTCAGTTTGGACTGACAGCTTGTATTCTGATGACTGTGAGAAGGAACTTTCCAGAACTTGAATGCAGGCAGACCTTCTGCATTTATGCATTAGAAGCAAACCCAGTAGTATTCGAGCCTCTGATTAAAGCCATCAAGGTTGTTTGCACAAACAATCAACAGCAGCCAGAGCCTATTGATATGTAGTGGGACAAGCTCAGCTGCATTCAGACCTTCATTTAGAGAACATCATCACTGTTTACCTAAAAACTTCAAAACGATCAATGGGGCATTCAGACTGGAATGACCCCATCACGAAACCAGTTGGACAAAGGGGAACACTGATGAGACCAGTAAAACCGATTACCGGCCATCCAGGTCGATGGGCCCAGATCGGTACCTTTTGTATGAGTTTCAATACGTCCAGATTAGACAAAAGAAATGAGCTGATCTGGCGGGAGATAAGGGCGACCGGGAAGGGTATAACTAGTCCCTCGGGAAGCCATCTCTCTCTCTCTCTCTCCCGCCTTGGCTCCGGTGCCCTGCCTTACCATGAACCCAGCAAGAGGACCGTCGACGAAGAGCCCGTCCAGGGAAGTAGAATAACTGCAGTTACGTTTAAATTACTGGGGTATCTCTGATTTGGGCGGTGAAAACCTAAGACATCGGCAGGCAACAGGGCACGGAGCAGGTGTTTCAACATCCTAGACTGGTGAGCATCAATTTTCTGGCCCATCACAAGATAACCTAGATAGGTGTAAAGGGTGGGATTTAAGGGGGATTGCTAAAGTGTCATTTTAGTCATTTTCCCTCGATGTGTCCACTTCTCCTCCCCCGTTAAGTGTAATTGTGCTGCATCCATAGTGATTTTCTCTGTATAGTAATTGTTCTCTATTTTAATAAACATTGGTTTTCTTTGCACCGAACCACTGGTCTCGTTTGTCTATATCGCTACTTGTAAATAAGTCCGGTGGTCAGAACCAAAGGGGAAGCGATTCCGCACGGGGCTGGAGCAGCTCAGATACATGACTGACTGACCAGACACAAACCCCAAACCAAAACCCCCTACACTCCAATGAAAATATATTCTACAAGATGGCTCCTGTGCGGGCAGCTCCCTAGGGAGCTCCTTTGCCATCCTTGACAATCCATTGCCATCCTTTGCTCTCTTTCCCCCCAGTTTCCTCTCTTCTGCTGTTTAAGCTCCCCTGGCTCTAATAGTGGGTGCATTTTTATCCCTAACTGCAAGTTCAAGCTGCAAGGTTAAAGTTACCTAAGCCAACTGCCCATCCCCCGACCATGCCTGTTCTTTGTTCTCAGTGAGCACTGGCTCTTCACTTAAACTTAGCTCCCAAATCGAGAATATCAATGCTAATTTGATCCTGTGAGAGACAACATCATTCATGTCCGAGGCCGGGACCCAGGAGCGAGGGCGAGCCCAGCAGCGAGGTCAAGGTGCAGGAGTGGCACAGCGTGGACCAACAGCGGGGTCGGGGCCCAGGGAATGTGCGGCACGGGTCAACAGCGAGGTCGGGAGGACCACAATGCATCCTATGAAACCCAAGCAGAGAGGACCTGTGGGAGGGAGGGAGGAGGACAGTAGCAGTATGTTTGTGTATGTGTGCTAGGCCGTTGTAGCAGAGCCTGGTCTCCAATCATCTTGGATCCCCTTGCCATTGGACCAAGACCTTGCTCTGTCAAGCCCGTGTGGTAGCTGGTGTGCAATGGCCACCCCACGTTAAAAGAATTCACGCACAGGCATCTTCCACCCTTTAAAATGAAGTTTGGGACCTGGAGTGTCAGGACCCTCATGGACAACCCCAACGGTGACAGACCGGAACGCCGTACTGCTATCGTTGCCCGGGAGTTCAGACGCTTCGACATTGACATCGCCGCCCTAAGCGAGACCCGGCGGGCGGGGAAGGCCAGCTCAAGGAGCAAGGCGGTGGTTACACCTTCTTCTGGAAAGGCAAACCCGAAGAAGAACGCCGCCTCCATGGGGTAGGCTTCGCCATAAAAAATGAACTGGTCGGGCGTCTCAGAGACTCCCCTAGTGGTATAAATGAGCGCCTCGTGACTCTTCGACTCACCCTAGCCCGAAACCAGTGCGTTACGGTCATCAGTGCGTAGGCCCCAACACTGGAAGCCACAGACGAGACCAAAGAGGAATTCTACTCCAGCCTTGAACAAGCCCTGTCCCGAGTCCCAACGGGCGACAAGCTGATCCTCCTTGGCGACTTGAACGCCAGAGTTGGAAAGGACACAGACCTCTGGAGCGATGTGATCAGCAGAGAGGGGGTAGGGAAAGCCAACTCCAATGGTACCCTCCTCCTGTCGAAATGCTTAGAACATGACTTCGTCATAACCAACACCTTGTTCTGTCAGAGAGACAAGTACAAGGCTTCATGGCAGCACCCTCGTTCCAAGCACTGGCATCTGCTGGACTACATCATCATCCGAGTGAGGGACCGCAAGGACGTCCGCATCACCCGCGCCATGACAGGAGCTGATGACTGCTGGACAGACCACCACCTAATCCGCTCTGTCATCTCCATCAATGTAGCCCCAAAACAGCGGCGGCCACAGAAACAATGCCGCAGGAAAATTAACGCTGGAGCACTCAAAGACCCCGCTAAGAAAGCCCTATTCAGCCTGTGCCTCACAAACAACCTGACAACTCCCAGTGATGCATAGACACAGAGTGCCCACAGCATCTGGTCTGCACTCAAGGCCTCCATAATCAGCCCTGTGAAGAGACGCTCGGTCACTCAACCAGGAAACACCAAGACTGGTTCGACGAGAATGACCAGGAGATCCAGGAGTTAATAAGCCACAAGCGCAAGGCATTTCTGATCTGGAAACAGCAACAGACCTCGATAGCAAGAAAGCAGCTCTACAGAAGCCTGAAGGCCGAGGTCCAACAAAAAACTCGCGACCTAAAGAACAGATGGTGGGTGGAGAAAGCGCAGGAGATCCAGCAGCTAGCCAACAACCACGACGTGCGTGGATTCTTTAGCGCAGTCAAGACCATCTAGGGCCCAAGCACCCAAGGCCCTTCCCCACTGCAGACCAAGAACGGAGAGGTACTCATCAAGGACAGGGAAGCAGTCAGTGCCCGCTGGAAGGAGCACTTCGAAGATCTCCTTAACCACGACTCTGTCTTCGGCACGAGTGTCCTCAACTCCATCCCACAGCATGCTACCCTCCACCATCTCAGCACAACCCCAGCCCAGCATGAGGTTGAAAAGGCCATCTGACAACTGAAGAACAACAAAGCCTCAGGAGCAGATGGAATCCCCGCCGAGGCACTAAAGCATGGCGGAGAAGCACTACTGGCGTGAATTCATGAACTCATTTCTCTTATCTGGAAGGGGAGGAGCATGCCAGGGGATCTCAGAGATGCTGTAATTGTGATCATCTTCAAGAAAGGTGACAAGTCCGTTTGCGGTAATTACAGAGGAGTTTCCCTGCTATCTGCCACAGGGAAAGTCATTGCAAGAATCCTCCTCAATCGCCTTCTCCCAGTGGCCGAAGAGCTCCTCCCAGAGTCGCAATGCGGATTCTGCCCACTAAGAGGCACAATCGACATGATCTTCACCGCACGTCAATTACAAGAGAAATGCAGGGAACAGCAACAACCACTGTACATGACCTTCTTTGATCTCACAAAGGCCTTCGACACTGTCAACTGTGAGGGATTATGGAGTGTCCTCCTTAAACTCGGCTGCCCTCAAAAGTTTGTCACTATCCTCCGCCTGCTTCACGACAACATGCAAGCCGTGATCCTGACCAACGGTTCCACCACAGACCCAATTCACATATGAACCGGGGTCAAGCAAGGCTGTGTCATCGCACCAACGCTCTTCTCAATCTTCCTTGCAGCAATGCTCCATCTCACCCTCAATAAGCAACCCACTGGAGTGCAGCTAATTTACAGAACAAACGGGAAACTGTTCAACCTCCGTCGCCTCCAGTCCAGATCCAAGGTTGTCCCATCCTCTGTCATCGAATTACAGTATGCAGACGATGCTTGCATCTGCGCTCACTCGGAGGTCGAAATCCAAACTATCGTAAACACCTTCACTGAAGCATACGAGAGCATGGGCCTTACACTAAACATACGTAAGACAAAGGTCCTCTACCAACCTGCCCCCGCCACACAGTGCTGCCCCCCGATTATCAAAATCCATGACAAGGCCTTAGACAACGTGGACCACTTTCCATACCTCGGGAGCTTACTGTCAACAAGGGCAGACGTCGACGATGAAGTCCAACACCGCCTTCAGTGTGCCAGTGCAGCCTTCGGTCGCCTGAGGAAGAGAGTGTTTGAAGACCAGGACCTCAAACCCGGCACTAAGCTCATGGCCTACAGAGCAGCAGTGATACCTGCCATGCTTTATGCCTCAGAGGCATGGACCATGTACAGCAGGCACCTCAAAGCACTGGAGAGGTACCACCAACGCTGCCTCCGCAAGATCCTGCAAATCCATTGGCAGGATAGGCGCACCAATGTCAGTGTTCTTGCTCAGGGCAACATCCCCAGCATCGAAGCTCTGACCACGCTCAATCAGCTCCGATGGACGGGTCACATTGTCCGCATGTCCGATACGACACTCCCAAAACAAGCGCTCTACTCAGAGCTCCGGCACGGCAAGAGAGCCCCAGGTGGGCAGAGGAAACGCTTCAAGGACACCCTCAAAGCCTCCTTGAAAAAGTGTAACATCCCCACCGACACCTGGGAATCCCTGGCCCAAGACCGTACAAAGTGGAGGAGAAGCATCCAGGAAGGCATCGAACACCTCGAGTCTCTTCGCCGGGAGCAAGTGGAAGCCAAGCGCAAGCAGCGCAAGGAGCGCACGTCAACCCAAGCACCCCACCCACCCGCCCCTTCAACCACCATCTGCCCTACCTGTGACAGAGACTGTAGGTCCCGCATTGGACTAATCAGTCACCTGCGAGCTCATTTTTAATGTGGAAGCAAGTCATCCTCGGTTCTGAGGGACTGCCTAAGAGAAGAGAGTCTTCCTTAAATAAGGAGACCAAAACTGTACGCAGTACTCAAGGTGTGGTCTCACCAATACCCTATACAGTTGTAGCAGGACTTCCCTGCTCTTTTACTCCAACCCCTTTGAAATAAAGGCCAACATTCCATTTGCCTTTTTGATTACTTGCTGTACCTGCATGCTAACTTTTTGTGTTTCATGCACAAGGACCCCCAGGTCCCTCTGAGCTGTAGCATTTTGTAATCTCTTTCCATTTAAATAATAATTAGCTTTTTTATTTTTCCTGCCAAAGTGTATAACCTCACACTTTCCCACATTATACTCCATCTGCCAAATGTTTGCCCATTCACTTAGCCTGTCTATATCCCTTTGCAGATTCTTTGAGTCCTCTGCACAACTTGCTTTCCCACCCATCTTTGTATCATCCGCAAATTTGACTACATTACACTCGGTCCCTTCATCCAAGTCGTTAATGTAGATTGTAAATAGTTGAGGCTCCAGCAAATTAATGGGAACAGTTGTTTCAACTTTATATGTAGCCCCTGAGTTTCATGAAATGCACTTATGTGGCCACAGAGACACGGAGCTTGGACATACCTGCTGTAGTATAATGGCACCCTTGGTTTTAGTTTTTGGTTCTTTTGCTAATACTTAATATTTTGTCGCCATGTTCCTGTGATGTGGACCGTGTTAATGTTTTGTCGTCTATGGCAAATTGTCGCTAATTTCAAACATTTATTTCTAGCATCAGTATAAAATGCTTAAATTCATCCTATCACATTTTAACCTTTTTGTGTGTTTGTTTATTCATTCATAGGATGTGGGCGTCGCTGACAAGGCCAGCATTTATTGCCCATCCCTAATTGCCCTTGAGAAGGTGGCGGTGAGCTGCCTTATACAACTTGCTAGGTCATTTCAGAGGGCAGTTAAGAGTCACATAGGGGCCAGACCGGGTAAGGACAGCAGATTTCCTTCCCTAAAAGAACATTAATGAACCAGATGGGTTTTTATGACAATCCAGTAGTTTCATGGTCACCATTACTGATACTAGCTTTTTATTCCAGTTTATTTAATTAACTGAATTTAAATTCCCCAGCTGTCGTGGTGGGATTTGAGCTCATATCTCCATTATCATTAGTCCAGGACTCTAGATTACTAATCTAGTAACATAACCACTATAATACCGTATCCCTCCATGTTGGGGTAGTTACATTTCACTCTTGCTCAAATCTTTTCCACCACTAAATTTAGTTTGAATGAATCCCAAGTAGTTAATATATTTTTTTTAAATAGGAGACATGTTTGGAAAATTTATATCGATGTGAAGGATAAGAGAAATAAGGAAAGTAAGACTTTCCCACTTTGGGCACTCAATATCAGCATCAAATACTTCCAGGTCTGATACAGAACACACAGCTGCAGATAAAGGTGCCTCACCTCTATCACACCAATGTAGCTTAGTCCTCAACTTTGCAGGAGCACCTCCCTACTGCGCCAGTGGCATTTCCATTTCACACGCCAGATATCCCTGTAGCCTCCTACAATGAGATTTCTAAAAGCATGTAAGGATCTTGGGGGTGAATTTCCACAGGGATACTCCCACTTGTGTGCCATAACTTCAGCAGAAGAGCCACGGTAAACCCCGGGAAAATGGCTGTTTCTCTGAGATGTCCCCGGCAATTCTGTCGAAGTTAGAGCAGATGAGTGGGAGTGTCTGCCTTAGCTCAGATTGTTAAATAACATGGCAATTGCAACTAGCTTCAACAAAATATAAACTTACACCGGTTGAGTTACACAACCTTAAATAACCTTTGACTTCAGCTCAACTCTCTCTCGTTTTGTGCCAGTCCATTTCACTTCCCCATTTTCTCCCTGGATTATACTGCAGCACTGTCGGAGGTGCCATCTTTCAGATGAGACGTTAAACCGATGCCCCATCTGCCCTCTCAGGTGGAAGTAAATGATCCCATGACATTATTTCAAAGAAGAGCAGGGGAGTTCTCCCCAGTGTCCTGGCCAATATTTATCCCTCAACCAACATCACTAAAACAGATTATCTGCTCATTAACACAAGATCATAAGAAATAGGAGCAGGAGTAAGCCGTTCAGTCCCCTTACCTGCCTGAGTTACAGTCACACCCTCCTGTCCCTGACCACTAACCAGACCTGTACCACTACCTAACCTAAGGGGTGTGACTGCCTCCTGGATCAAAGTGTCCAGGTAACTCTCCCCATCCTTGATGCCCCGCAATGTCTGCACCTCAGATTCCAGCTCAAAAACTCTGACCTGAAGTTCCTCAAGATGCAGGCACTTACTGCAAACGTGGTTGTCCGGGATCACGATGCTCTCCACAAACTCCCACATGCTGCAGTTACGGCACACCACCTGCACTGCCTTCCCTATATGACCTTGTTCTATTTAATTAACTTTAATTCATTTACAGTTTAGTTTCTTGACTACTTAATTGATCTAGATTAAGTTATGGACAATGAAATTAAATATCTACCTGTAACACAAAGCACCACAGGTAGTGTAGGCAAAAAGCAGCAACTTCTTCCCCCTCTTCTCCGAATTCCCACTCATTCCAAATTCCCAAATAAAACACTCTGTTTACGTGGGCTCCATTTAATTCCGCCTTGTGCAGACGGCTTATCACATTGCTGTTTGTGGGAGCTTGCCGTGCTTAAATTGGGTGCTGCGTTTCCTACATTACAACAGTATTACTACATTAAAACACTTCAGAAGTATTTCATTGACTGTAAAGTGCATTGGAATGTCCTGAGGTCGTGAAAGGTGCTATATAAATGCAAGTTCTCTTTATTTTACTAATATAGAAAACTTAACACAGATCAAACAATTAAGATGTATAAACTGTCAGAAGGACTAGTGGAAACAACTCCAGAAAGTTTAATGTATATACTCCATCAACTTTGTAGCACAGTTGTGACAGAAGCAAGCCCGAGGCGTGGGTAGGCCTCAGAGCGGCGGCGGGAGCAGTCTGAGCGGCAGCGACCTATAAAAGGTAAGCACAAGGCGCGGGTAGGCCTCAGAGCGGCGGCGGGAGCAGTCCGAGCTGCAGCAACCTATAAAAGGTAAGCCCGAGGCGTGGGAAGGCTTACCAATCTCCAATCTCAGAGGGAGAGAAGCAAAAAGTAATCGAGGTGTGACGTCACCACGAAGCAGGTAAGTGATTCGTTGGGAGTATTTCTCTCTTTTTAAAAAACTTTAACTCTGTGGTTTATAGTTTTTAAGGTCTCTGTGGTGTAGCAGGACAGTTTGTAAACCAGGGCCCTTAAATATATCATTTAAAAATAATATTAATAAATTTAATTAATTACATAGAATGGGAGAACAGGTGATGTGTTTCTGCTGCAATATGTGGGAGCTGGTGGACACCATTGATGCTCACGGTGATCACATTTGCAGTAAATGTTGGCTGCTCGAGGAACTCCGGCTCCGTGTTGATGAGCTGGAGTCCGAGCTTCAAACACTGCGACATATCAGGGAGGGGGAGAGTTACCTGGACTCTGGGGAGAGTTACCTGGACTCTGTGTTCCAGGAGGTAGTCACACCAATTAGATTAACTAATTCAGATGTAGTCCGTGGTCAGGGACAGGAGGGTGTGACTATGAGTGAGGCAGGTACGGGGATCCAGGAGATAGTGTTGGAGGAGCCGCAGCCCTTGCTCTTGTCCAACAGGTTTGAGGCTCTTGCTCCCTGTGGGGATGGGAACGGGGACTGCAGGGAGGATGAGCATCCTGGCCACAGCACCGTGGAACAGGGGGCCATTCAAGTTGGGGGAGTAAAAAGAAATGTTGTAGTGGTAGGGGATAGTATCATTAGGGGGATAGATAGGGTTCTTTGCAGCCGAGAGCGAGAGTCCCGAAGGCTGTGTTGCTTACCCAGTGCCAGGGTTAAGGACATCTCTTCTGGGCTGGAGAGAAACTTGGCGTGGGAGGGGGAGGATCCAGTTGTCGTGGTCCATGTTGGTACCAACGACATAGATAGGACAAGGAAGGAGGTCCTGCTGAGGGAGTATGAGCAGCTAGGGGCCAAATTAAAAAGCAGAACCACAAGGGTAATAATCTCTGGATTATTACCGGAGCCACGAGCAAATTTGGCTAGGGTAAATAAAATCAGGGAGTTAAATGCGTGGCTCAAAGACTGGTGTGGGAGAAATGGGTTTTGCTTCTTGGGACACTGGCACCAGTACTGGGACAGGAGAGAGCTGTTCCGTTGGGACGGACTTCACTTGGCCAGTGCTGGGATTGGAATCCTGGCGAATCGAATAACTAGGGCTGTAGGGAGGGCTTTAAACTAATTAGTTGGGGGGAGGTTTCAAGAGAGCAGAAAATAAAAATGTCAGCGGAGAAGGCAATAGAGCAAGGTAGCAGTGGGGGAATTAAAAACCAGAGCCTGTCAGGAAGGGACAGAATATATAAAGATAAAGGTAAAGTAGTAAAAGGGGTAAAAGCAGGAATAAATTGTCACAAAACATATTTAAAAGTTCTTTATCTGAATGCACGCAGCATTTGTAACAAAATAGATGAGTTGACGGTACAAATAACTACACATGGGTATGATCTGGTGGCCATTACAGAAACATGGCTGCAAGGTGACCATGACTGGGAACTAAACATCCAGGGGTATTTGACAATTAGGAAGGACAGACAGAAAGGAAAGGGAGGTGGGGTGGCTATGTTAATAAAGGATGGAATCACTGCAATAGTGAGAAATGATATTGGGTCAAAGGATCAGGATAGTGAAACGGTTTGGGTGGAGATAAGGAATAATAAGGGGAAAAAGTCACTAGTGGGCATAGTCTATAGGCCTCCTAACAGTTGCAACTCTGTTGGTCAGAGTATAAATCAGGAAATAGTTGGGGCTTGTAATAAGGGAACAGCTATAATCATGGGGGATTTTAACTTTCATATTGACTGGACAAATCAAATTGGGCAGGGCAACCTTGAGGAAGAGTTCATAGAGTGCATTAGGGACGGGTTCCTTGAGCAGTATGTTACTGAACCAACCAGGGGGCAGGCAATCTTAGATCTGGTCCTGTGTAATGAGACAGGATTAATAAAAAATGTCCTAGTAAAGGATCCCCTTGGAATGAGTGACCATAACATGGCTGAATTCCAAATTCAGTTGGAGGGTGAGAGAGTTGGATCTCAAACCAGCGTACTAAGCTTAAATAAAGGAGACTATGAAGGTATGAGAGCAGTGTTGACTAAAGTGGACTGGGAAAATAGATTAAAGTGTAAGACGGTACATGAGCAATGGTATACATTCAAGGAGATATTTCAGAACTTTCAAGAAAAATATATTCCACTGAGGAAAAAGGGGCGTAAAAGAAAAGACAGCCATCCGTGGCTAAGTAAAGTAATAAAGGATAGTATCCGACTGAAAACAAGGGCATATAAAGTAGCCAAATCTAGTGGGAGGATAGAAGATTAGGAAGCATTTAAAAGCCAGCAAAGAATAACTAAAAGATTAATTAAGAAAGGGAAGATAGATTATGAAAGTAAACTAGCAAAAAATATAAAAACAGATAGCAAGAGTTTCTACAGTTATATAAAAAGAAAAAGGGTGGCTAAAGTGAATGTTGGTCCCTTAGAGGACGAGACTGGGAAATTAGTGGTGGGGAACATGGAGATGGCAAAAATGCTGAACAAATATTTTGTATCAGTCTTTACAGTAGAGGACATTACAAATATCCCAACACTGGACAAACAGGGGGCTATGGGGGGGGGAGGAGCTAAACACGATTAAAATCACTAAGGAGGTGGTACTCAGTAAGATAATGGGACTAAAGGCGGATAAATCCCCTGGACCTGATGGCTTACCTCCTAGGGTCTTGAGAGAAGTGGCGGTGGGGATTGCGGATGCATTAGTGGTAATTTTCCAGAACTCCCTGGATTCAGGTAAGGTCCCAGCAGATTGGAAAACTGCTAATGTAACGCCCTTATTTAAAAAGGGAAGTAGACAAAAGGCTGGAAACTATAGACCAGTTAGCCTAACATCTGTGGTTGGTAAAATGTTGGAGTCCATTATTAAGGAAGCAGTAACAGGACATTTGGATGAGCATAATTTAATCGGACAGAGTCAGCATGGTTTTATGAAGGGGAAGTCATGTTTGACAAATTTGCTCGAATTCTTTGAGGACGTAACAAACAGGGTGGATAAAGGGGAACCAGTGGATGTGGTGTATTTGGACTTCCAAAAGGCATTTGACAAGGTGCCACACAAAAGATTACTGCACAAGATAAAAAATCACGGGATTGGGGGTAATATACTGGCATGGGTGGAAGATTGGCTATCTAACAGAAAACAGAGAGTTGAGATAAATGGTTCATTCTCGGGTTGGAAATCTGTGACTAGTGGTGTTCCGCAGGGGTCAGTGCTGGGACCCCAGCTCTTTACAATCTATATTAACGATTTGGAGGAAGGGACCGAGTGCAACATATCCAAGTTTGGAGATGATACAAAGATGGGAGGGAAAGCAGTGAGTGAGGAGGACATAAAAAACCTGCAAAAGGACATAGACAAGTTAAGTGAGTGGGCAGAAATTTGTCAGATGGAATATAATGTTGGAACGTGTGAAGTTATGCACTTTGGCAGAAAAAATCAAAGAGCAAGTTATTATCTAAATGGAAAGAAACTGCAAAGTGCTACAATACAAAGGGATCTGGGGGTCCTGGTGCATGAAACACAGAAGGTTAGTATGCAGGTAAAGCAGGTGATCAGGAAGGCCAATGGAATCTTGGCTTTTATTGCGAAAGGGATGGCGTATAAAAGCAGGGAAGTCTTGCTTCAGTTATACAGGGTACTGGTGAGGCCACACCTGGAATACTGCATACAGTTTTGGTTTCCATATTTAAGAAAAGATATACTTGCTCTCGAGGCAGTTCAGAGAAGGTTCACTCGGTTGATTCCGGAGATGAGGGGGTTGACGTATGAGGAAAGGTTGAGTAGGTTGGACCTCTACTCATTGGAATTCAGAAGAATGAGAGGCGATCTTATCGAAACAGATAAGATTGTGAGGGGGCTTGATCGGGTGGATGCGGGGAGGATGTTTCCACTGATGGGTGAGACTAGAACTAGGGGGCATAATCTTAGAATAAGGGGCTGCCCTTTCAAAACTGAGATGAGGAAAAACTTCTTCACTCAGAGGGTAGTAAATGTATGGAATTTGCTACCTCAGAGAGCTGTGGAAACTGCGACATTAAATAAATTTAAAACGGAGATAGACAGTTTCCTAGCTGATAAGGGAATTAGGGGTTACGGGGAGCGGGCAGGGAAGTCGACGTGAGTCTAGGTTCGGATCAGCCATGATCCTATTGAATGGCGGAGCAGGCTCGAGGGGCCGTATGGCCTACTCCTGCTCCTACTTCTTATGTTCTTATGTTTCATCACGTGTTAATTAGGAAAAATGTCTATGCTTTTATATGACTTTAAACAGAGTAATCTATAATATATTCAAAATCTTACATCTATCAATGTTTCCATTATAATTCCATATTTATAATGGAAACTAACCTTCTAATCTTATCATGCTGTAATTCCTTTTTCATCCAGTGGAAGTGCTGCAGCAACACCACTGGCTGGAGGGTGTAATTACATCGTGACAAGTTTACATAGGCATTTTCCATTATAAATGTGAACGTCAGAATTTAAAATGGAAATATAACAATAAGAACAGAATGCATGATTTTAAAATGGGGACTGAATTGCATTTGCACACCCTGCAACATCTCGCCCAGGCTTCTTCGGCAGCACCTCCCAATTCTGTGACCTCCACTGCCTAGAAGGACAAGGGCAGCAGGCACATGGGAGCACCACCACCTCCAAGTTCCCCTCCCAAGTCACACACCATCCTGACTTCGGCATGTGAATGTATTGATATTTTCAGCACTATTGCTGTCAGATTTGGTCATGTTAAGTAGCAGTTGAAAAGGGAAGCTAGCGAAACACATGAGGTTATGCTGATAAGGTGAGCAAGCACTGAGTGCGAGTCAGCAGAGAGTGCTGTGAATTTGGGTAAGTGTGAGAGTTCTTTAATTGTTATTTCTCTTTAAATCATTCTTGATAAGATTACTTAAGCAGTTTAAGTAAAGGGGAAAAGTTAAATATTTGGGATTCTGTTGGTTTAAGAAGAGTAAAACAAGGTTACACTGCAGTAAGAGTAAATTGGCACAGCAGGCAGTGGAAACCAGTTTTCTAACCAATCAGCAGGGGTGACTCATTTGGCTGTAAACAAACAAACAGTATAAAAAGACCAGTGCTAGTGCGAGCAAGCACTGAATGCAAGTCAGCAGAGAGTGCTGTGAGTTTGGGTAAGTGTGAGTTAGGGTAAGTGGGGTGTTAGGTGCTCTTTTCAAACTTTAACTCTGTGGGTTGTAGTTAATAAGGCCTTTCTGGGGCAGAATGACTGTTGGTAAACCATTTAACTGGTGTAATTAGAGGGATTGATTTAATTTAAATCCAATTAATTAAAGGGGATACTAGCATCTAAAATCGGGCAGAGGGTGTCCATAACTAACAATAAAAAACTTAATTAATTACATAGAATGGAGCAGTTGATGTGTTACTGTTGCGAGATGTGGGAGCCGGTGGACCCCATTGAGGCTCACGGTGATTACGTCTGTGACAAGTGTCTGCTGCTACAGGAACTCCAACTCCATGTTGATGAGCTGGAGTCTGAGCTTCAGACACTGCGACACATCAGGGAGGGGGAAATGTAGCTGGACTCTGTGTATCAGGAGGTGGTCACACCTATGAAGTTAATTAATTCAGATGTAGCCCATGGTCAGGGACAGGACGGTGTGACTACGAGTGAGGCAGGTACGGGGATCCAGGAGGTAGAGCTGGAGCAGCTGCAGCCCTTGCTCTTGTCCAACAGGTTTGAAGTTCTTACTCCCTGTGGGGACAGGAGCAGGGACTGCAGGGAGGATGAGCAACCTGGCCACAGCACCATGGAATGGGGGGCCATTCAAGAGGGGGGAGTAAATAGAAATGTTGTAGTGGTAGGGGATAGGGTAGGGGATAGTATTATTAGGGGGATAGATAGAGTTCTCTGCAGCCGAGAGCGAGAGTCCTGAAGGCTGTGTTGCCTACCCGGTGCCAGGGTTAAGGACATCTCCTCTGGGCTGGAAAGAAACTTGCAGTGGGAGGGGGTGGATCCAGTTGTCGTGGTCCATGTTGGTACAAACGACGTACATAGGACTAGGAAGCCGGTTCTGTTAAAGGAGTATGAGCAGCTAGGGGTCAAATTAAAAAACAGAACCTCAAGGGTAATAATCTCTGGATTATTGCCTGAGCCACGAGCGAATTTGGCTAGGACAAATAAAATTAGAGAGTTAAATGCGTGGCTCAAAGACTGGTGTGAGAGAAATGGGTTTTGCTTCCTCGGACACTGGCACCAGTACTGGGGCAGGAGGGAGCTGTTCCATTGGGATGGGCTTCACTTGGCCAGTGCTGGGACTAGAGTCCTGGCGGACCATATAACTAGGGCTGTAGAGAGGGCTTTAAACTAACTAGTGGGGGGGAGGTTCCTAGAGAGCAACCCTAGAAACCCTTAGGTAGCAGAGGGGAAATTAAAAACCAGAGCGTGTCAGGAAGGGGCAGAAGGTATGGAGTAAAAGGTAAAGTAATAAAAAGGGCAAAAGCAGGAACTAAGTGTCACAAAACATATTTGAAAGTTCTCTATCTGAATGCACGTAGCATTCGTAACAAAATAGACGAGTTAATGGCATAAATAACTACATATGGGTATGATCTTGTGGCCATTACAGAAACATGGCTGCAGGGTGACAATGCCTGGGAATTAAACATACCAGGTTACTTAACGATCAGGAAGGACAGGCAGGAAGGAAGGGGAGGTGGGGTGGCTATGTTAATAAAGGAAGGAATCACTGTAATAGAGAAATGATATTGGGTCAAAAGATCAGGATAATGAAACAGTTTGGGTGGAGATAAGGAATAATAAGGGGGAAAAAACATTAGTGGGTGTAGTCTATTGGCCTCCGAACAGTTGCAACTCTGTTGGACGGAGTATCAATCAGGAAATAGTTGAGGCTTGTAATAAGGGAACATCTATAATTATGGGGGATTTTAACTATCATATTAATTGGACAAATCAAATTGGGCAGGGCTGCCTTGAGGATGAGTTCATTGAGTGTATTAGGGATAGGTTTCTTGAGCAGTATGTAACTGAACCGACCAGGGGGCAAGCAACCTTAGATCAGGTCCTGTGTAACGAAACAGGATTAATTAAAAATGTCCTGGTAAAGGATCCCCTTGGAATGAGTGACCATAACATGGTTGAATTCCATATTCAATTAGAGGGTGAGAAGGTTGGATCTCAAACAAGCGTGCTAAGCTTGAATAAAGGAGACTATGAAGGTATGAGAGCGGAATTGAGTAGAGTGGATTGGGAAAATAGATTAAAGGGTAAGACGATACATGATCAGTGGTGTACATTTAAGGAGTTATTTTACAACTTCCAAAAAATATATATTCCACTGAGAAGAAAAGGGTGTAAAAGAAAAGACAGCCATCCATGGCTAAGTAAAGAAATTAAGGATAGTATTCGACTAAAAACAAGGGCATATAAGGTAGCCAAATCTAGTGGGAGGATAGAGGATTGGGAAAACTTTAAAAGACAGCAAAAAATAACAAAAAGATTGATTAAGAAAGGGAAGATAGATTATGTAAGTAAATTAGCAAAAAATATAAAAACAGATAGTAAGAGTTTTTATAGTTATATAAAAAGAAAAAGGGTGGCTAAAGTAAATGTTGGTCCCTTAGAGGTTGAGACCGGGAAATTAATGGTGGGAAATATGGAGATGGCAAAAACACTGAATGAATATTTTGTATCAGTCTTTACAGTAGAGGACACTAAGAATATCCCAACACTGGACAAACAGGGGTCTATAGGGGGGGAGGAGCTAAACACGATCAAAATCACTAAGGAAGTGGTACTTGATAAAATAATGGGACTCAAGGCGGATAAATCACCTGGACCTGATGGCTTACATCCTAGGGTCTTGAGGGAAGTGGCGGTAGGGATTGTGGATGCATTAGTAATAATTTTCCAAAACTCCCTGGGCTCAGCAAAGGTCCCGGCAGACTGGAAAACTGTTAATGTAACACCCTTATTTAAAAAGGGCAGTGGACAGAAGGCTGGAAACTATAGACCGGTTAGCCTAACATCTGTGGTAGGTAAAATTTTGGAGTCCATTATTAAGGAAACAGTAACAGGACATTTGGATAATCATAATTTAATAGGACAAAGTCAGCATGGTTTTATGAAGGGGAAGTCATGTTTGACAAATTTGCTGGAGTTCTTTGAGGAAGTAACATATAGGGTGGATAAAGGGGAGCCAGTGGACGTTGTGTATTTAGACTTCCAAAAGGCATTTGACAAGGTGCCACACAAAAGATTATTGCTTAAGATAAAAAATCACGGGATTGGGGGTAATATTCTGGCATGGATAGAGGATTGGCTATCTAGGAAAAGGCAGAGAGTTGGGATAAATGGTTCATTCTCAGGCTGGCAATCAGTAACTAGTGGTGTTCCGCAGGGGTCAGTGCTGGGTCCCCAACTCTTTACAATCTATATTAACGATTTGGAGGAGGGGACCGAGTG
This sequence comes from Somniosus microcephalus, assembly GCF_052327205.1. Taxonomy (NCBI): domain Eukaryota; kingdom Metazoa; phylum Chordata; class Chondrichthyes; order Squaliformes; family Somniosidae; genus Somniosus; species Somniosus microcephalus. Next base: position 42,056,184 of record NC_140991.1, on the reverse strand, counting down.
TAACATATCAAAGTTTGCAGATGATACTAAGATGGGAGGGAAAGTAGTGAGTGAGGAGGACATAAAAAACCTGCAAAGGGACATAGACAGGCTAAGTAAGTGGGCAGAGATTTGGCAGATGAAATACAATACTGGAAAGTGTGAGGTTATGCACTTTGGCAGGAAAAATCGTAGAGCAAGTTATTCTCTTAATGGCAAGAAACTGGAAAGTACTGAAGTACAAAGGGATCTGGGGGTCCTGGTGCACGAAACTCAAAAAGTTAGTATGCAGGTGCAGCAAGTGATTAAGAAGGCCAATGGAATGTTGGCTTTCATTGCTAGGGGGATAGAATATAAAAATAGGGAGGTATTGCTTCAGTTGTACAAGGTATTGGTGAGACCGCACCTGGAATACTGCATACAGTTTTGGTGTCCATACTTAAGAAAGGACATACTTCCTCTCGAGTCAGTACAAAGAAGGTTCACTCGGTTAATCCCGGGGATGAGGGGATGGACATATGAGGAGAGGTTGAGTAGATTGGGACTCTACTCATTGGAGTTCAGAAGAATGAGAGGCGATCTTATTGAAACATATAAGATTGTGAAGGGGTTGGATCGGGTGGATGCGGGGAGGATGTTCCCGATGATGGGTGAAACTAGAACTAGGGGGCATAGTCTTAGAATAAGGGGCTGCTCTTTCAAAACTGAGATGAGGAGGAACTACTTCACTCAGAGGGTGGTAGGTCCATGGAATATGCTGCCCCAAAAAGCTGTAGAAGCTACATCATTACATAAATTTAAAACAGAAATAGACAGTTTCCTAGAAGTAAAGGGAATTAAGGGTTATGGGGAGCGGGCAGGAATTTGGACATGAGTCTAGGTTTGGATCGGACATGGCCCTGTGGGTAGCGGAGCGGGCCCAGGGGCCATGTAGCCTGATCCTGCTCCTATTTCGTGTGTCTAATTCTGTTAGATTCAGGAGATGGTTCTGTGATAGTAGATTGGCAGTTAGGATCAGATCAGCCATGATCTTATTGAATGGAGGAGCAGGCTCGAGGGGCCGATTGGCCTACTCCAGCTCCTAGTTCTTATGTTCTTATGTTAGATGAAGGAGGGTGGGAGGAGGCTCGTGTGGAGCATTAACACCGGTACGGACCTGTTGGGCCGAATGGCCTGTTTCTGTGCTGTAAATTCCGTGTAATTCTATAACATTCAGAGTTACCTGACCATTCATTAGATTACACTTCCCTTTCAATGAAGAAAGCAAAATTTGAAACCAAAAGCTATAAACCCTAAAAATTTACTTGCAGAGTAGAATCAGAGAAATTTCTGGCACAGAAAGAGGCAGTTCATCCATCATGCCTGTGCTGGTGCTAGCTTCATATCTGAGCTACCTACTCTAATCTCCAATGTCCTCACTTTCTTTCCCATAGTCATCATCATGAGGTATACATTGAGACTGAAAACCTGAAAAGAATTAAATTATCTGGAAACAGCGTGCACAGAAAATACGAGATGATCCAGAGAAGGAAGAATTCTAAAGCCCAATATAGAAAGGCAAATCCTAATAAAGAAAGACTTGCATTTATATAGCGCCTTTCACGAACAACCAGATATCTCAAAGTGCTTTACAGCCAATGAAGTACTTTTGGAGTGTAGTCACTGTTGTCATGCGGGAAATGCAGCAGCCAATTTGCGCACAGCAAGCTCCAACAAACAGCAATGTGATAGTGACCAGATAATCTGTTTTTAGTGATGTTGGTTGAGGGATAAATATTGGCCAGGATACCAGGGATAACCCCTCTGCTCTTCTTCGAAATAGTGCCACCTGAGAGAGCAGACGGGGCCTCGGTTTAACGTCTTATCCAAGAGACGGCACCTCCGACAGTGCAGCACTCCCTCAGCACTGCACTGGAGTGGAGTGACAGCTGAGATTTATATGCTCAAGTCCCTTGAGTGAGACTTGAACCCACAACCTCTCTGACTCAGAAGGCGAGTGTGCTACCAACTGAGCCACAGCTGACACTCCAATAGACATAAATCACAAGCCGCTTATTTGGCTAATTGTTAAATATGGAAATAAGACTTGACCAACAAAGAAGAGAGGGCAGAAAGAAACAGAAGCTTTCAAAAAGCTGCCACTTCTAAACCTATGGTACAAAGAATTCCAGAGATATCAAAGATAATCGATACTGCAGGAAGCAGGAGGCTGTAATTGTCAACCCTAAAATGAACAGAGTTTGCAATTTGCATACTCCTCCTGACAGATACATTTAATGGCATGGGGCAAATCCGTGCCTTAGATGTAGTGACATTTCCATCCTCTTCTTTATAAGCATGTTTAACATTTTGTTGGACTTAGTGCAAAAAGAAATCTTCCCCCTGACGAGCGGTCATCTTTAAAGGGAAATTGAGGGGAAAAATAGGTTGTGCACGGGTAAACACTGTCACTTAGAATTAATGTTCCTGACTATTGCTAGTTATAGTGATGCTTATTTCCGTACAAATCTATACATAGGATTACATAGGATATACAGCACTGAAACAGGCCATTCGGCCCAACCAGACTGTGATAAATCCATGTAGTGAAACAAGGAACTCGAAGAGGCGATATCTAGAACTAGTGCGAGTATTTTATTAAACAAACAGAGTAACAAACATCATGCCTGCATTCTGGCATTCCACCTTTGCTGACTTTAACAGGAAGCAAACCCTTGACCTTAACAGGAAGCAAGCTCCTGAGCTTAGCAGCAGCATTGGCTACAGCACCACCTGGTGGATAACCTTAATCATAACATCCCAGATTACTATATCCCTCCCCCCTTAAGATTTCAGTATGAATTTCTTAACAAACAACCATTCCTAAGGGTCACATAAGAAGTCTCCATTCACCATGTTCCTTACTTGACGAATCTAACAGGTCAGTATCAATCTCTCTGGTGGCTTGCGAGTCCTTTGTGAACGTCTGACAGTAAAGTCCCTGCTTGTTTGTGGTGAAGCCACCAGCTGCTCCTGAGCAGTGCTCGGAGTATCTGACTCTGCAACGATGGTTTCCTCTTGATGAATAGGTTCCTGTGGAATTGTCTCTGTCCCTGGTGGTGGCACCACAGATGCACTTGGATAACTGGGGGCAAACCTGTCCTCAGCCATTGCATCTGGAACCTTCCTTTCAATTTCCCCTTGTCTGGTAAGTATCTGATCTACATGTCTGCATACTACCCTACCATCAGCCAACATGACCTTATATGATATGGGACTGGTCATTGAGTCTATGAAGACAGGAATCCACTTGGGTCCATAACTGAAATTCCTGGTAAGGACCGCATCTCCTTCTCCAAAACTTCGGCTCTTTGTTCTTTTGTCATGGTTCTCTTTTTGTTTGTTTTGTCTGTTTTCCATTTTCCTTTTTAGGTCTGGGTGGACAAGGTCAAGAGTAGAGCGTAGTCTACGACCTAATAACATCTCAGCAGGAGAGAGTCCTGTGGTGGATTGAGGTGTTATTCTGTAGCTGAACAGAACCCGTGACACTTTGGCTGCTAAACTCCCTTCTGCACTTTTTTCATCATCTCTTTAAATGTTTGTACGGCTCTCTCTGCAAGTCCATTTGAGGACGGATGATATGGAGCCGAGGTCACCTGCACTGTGCCATTTTTTCTCAAGAACTCTTTTGTCTCTGTACTCACAAAACAAGTGGCATTGTCACTTACCACGATCTCCGGTAGCCCTTGATTACTGAAGCTCCGACGCAGGCAGTCTATAGTAGTAGTGGCGGAAGCAGAATTTACAGGATAAATATCCATCCATTTGCAATGTGCTTGAATGATTATGAGGGACATCTTCCCCATGAATGGACCCGCATAATCTAAGTGCAATCTTCTCCATGGTTTACCCGGCCACTCCCAGGGGTGGAGAGGAGCCGCTGTTGGTGCCTTCCGGTGTTCCTGACAAGTGCTGCATGTCTTGACTAGATTTTCTATCTCCTCATCTAGCTTTGGCCACCACAAGTAACTCCTAGCCAAGGCTTTCATACGCAAGACCCCAGGATGACACTGATGTAGTTGCCCTAGGATAGACTGTCGTGCTGGCTGTGGAATAATTACTCCTGCTCCCCACAACACGCAACCATCCTGCACACTCAGCTCTGTTTTCCTGACACTGTAGGGTGTGAAGTCAGCCCCTTCCGAATGCTGTGGCCATCCCCTCACCACATATTCTCGAACTCTAGACAGTACTGGATCTTTACCTGTCCATGTTCTTGCTTGCTCTGCAGTCACAAGTGCCGTGTCAGTGTCCTCCAACATCAAAACTCTGTCCTCTGGAGCTGCACAGATAGGTGTGCCTGGCAGTGGAAGATGGCTCAAGGCATCTGCGTTCCCATGGTACTTGCCCACCTTGTAGACGATGACATACTCATATGCCCTCAATGTCACGGCCCACCTCTGGATCCGGGGTGACACCATCTGTGGAACTGCTTTCATTTCATTGAAAAGAGAGATAAGAGGTTTATGATCAGTGCATATGGTGAACTTCCTGCCATATTTGTATTTGTGGAACCTCTGTAACCCAAACATTACTGCTAACCCCTCTTTGTCTAACTGGGAATAGTTTTTTTCCGCTGGTGTTAGAGTTCGGGACATAAAGCCTATTGGTCTTTCAGTTCCATCTTCCATGCAGTGTGAAAGAACTGCCCCCACCCCAAAAGGTGAAGCGTCACAAGAGAGAATGATGTCTTTCTCTTCATTGTAGTGAACCAGCACATCCGCCGACAGCATCAATTTCTTGGACTGTTCAAATGAAACCCCCTGCTCCTCTCCCCACTGCCACTGTCTCCTTGCACAGTAGTTTGTGAAGTGGTGCTAACACTGTTGACAAGTTTGGTAAAAACCTGTTATAATAGTTCAGCAGTCCCAGGTAAGCTTTTAACTCAGCCACATTGGTAGGAGCAGGGGCGTCCTGCAGTGCTTGTACCTTCTCCTTGAGTGGATGGAGCCCGGTGGTGTCCACTCCGTGTCCCAGGAACACTGCCTCATTCCCCAGGAAAGTGCACTTACTCCTCTTGAGCCGGAACCCTGCCCTCTCCAATCTCTGTAGTACCTCTCTCAGAGTGCTCAGATGCTCCTGGTCGGTTCTTCCCGTCACCAGAATGTCATCCAGATAGATGGGAACATGTGGAATCCCTTGCACTACACCTTCGATTGTCCTCTGGAAGATAGCTGGACTAGATGAGACACCAAACGGTAAGCGGTTATATGTAAACAAGCCCTTGTGTGTATTTATGGTGACATACTTCTTTGATTCGTCATCCAGTGTAATCTGCAAGTATGCATGACTCATATCCAACTTTGTGAATTTCTTTCCTCCAGCCAGGTTTGCAAAGAGATCCTCTGTTTTGGGAATAGGATACTGCTCTAGTTTGGACACCCGATTGACTGTCAATTTATAATCTCCACAGAGCCTTACCGAATTGTCCGGTTTCAAAACAGGTACTATGGGAGCTGCCCATTCTGAACATTTCACTGGCTCCAGTATGTTCTCTCTCAATAGATGGTCAAGCTCAGCCTCTACCTTTGGCTTCATGGCATGAGGCACAGGTCGTTGTTTAAAAAACCTTGGCGGTGCCTCGTCTACATAAATCTTAGCTGGGGGGGCCATTAAATGTGCCAAGTTCCTCCTTGAACACATTCTCATGTTCACTCAATACTTCTTGCAGAGTCAACTGTTTGCCCTCATCTATTTGATTTACTGCTCCCCAGTCTAATTTAAGTTCTTTTATCCAGCCTCGACCTAACAGGGTTGGTCCGGTACCCGATACTATAACTACAGGTAGCTGTTCCACTGTGTCCCTGTGCTGCACAGTCACATTAGCTGCACCTAATGTCGCTACTCATTCACCTGTATATGTTTTAAGATGCAGAGAGCAAGACTTTAACTCTGGAACTTTTGCACAGTTCCACAATTTTGAGTACTCTGCCTTGTTCATTATGGTTACACCGCACCCTGTATCGACTTCAAAGTTCACCTTAGCATCATTTACTGTCAGTTGCAATGTGATAGGAGCCACTTTTGGAATGTTCTCTAACATGCTATACATTATAAACATGTCTTCTTCTTCCTCTACTTCCCCGCTGATGTGGTATGCTCCCTGTTTTTTCACTTCTCTTCCTTGGCTTTGCTTTCCTCCCCCTTTTTGTTTGGATTCCTCCACAGGTCATTTTGCCCTGCATGCTCGTTTTATGTGTCCTTGTTTCCCACACTTGTGGCACTTTTCCTCTAGAAACCGGCATTCACTCACCAGGTGATCGCCCTTGCATCTATAACATGCCTTCCCATGCTCACATTGTGGTTTCTGACGCATGTTCAACTTGTGCATGACAACCTGACCTGCAACTTGCTTAGCATTAGCCCTGTCTGAACCCTGTATTTCTTTTACATCTCGGTTCTGTGAGGAATGGAACTTAGTTTGCCTTCCTGCAGTTGGGTTCACCGAGGCAGAGGTTAGGTTGCAAAAACAAAGATAGACTTTACTTGAAATAAACAAAATAACAACAGCACAGATACAGGCTAGCAGGCCAGCAAGAGGAATCACAAGGCAGTGAAACTCAAGACTGAGCAATGAACATAAACTAAGCACCACTTAAATAGTAGGCAAATAACCATGCACAGGTGAGTACAATTAGGAATAAAGAAGGACACAATTAAGAGTTCATGGTGCCCTCTGGTTGCGAGGCAAGGCAGAACCTGGGTCATTCCTGACAGGAACCCCCCCCCCCAGGAACGGCCCCTGACATTCCCCCAGAAGGTCCATGGCGACAACGAAGAAAGTTCTGCACTAAATCGCGATCCAGGATGTTCCGGTCCGGGACCCAGGAGCGTTCCTCCGGACCATATCCTTCCCAGTCCACCAGGAACTGGAGGCCCCCACGAACCCGGCGAGAGTCCATCAGGCGACGGACCGTGTAGGCAGGCTGGCCTTCGATGATGCGGGGAGCAGGAGGAGGCCTCGTGGTGGGCGCTAGGGAACTGATGGCCACTGGCTGGAGCTGGGAGACATGGAAGGTAGGATGAATCCGCATGGAGCGGGGCAGCTGGAAGACGGTAGGACACCGGGTTGACCTTCCTCAACACCGTGAAGGGATCGATGAAATGGGGCGCCAGCTTGCGGGACTCCACTCGCAGCGGGAGGTCCTGTGTAGAAAGCCAGACCCTCTGACCAGGACGGAATGAAGGAGCCGGTCTGCACCGCTTGTTGGCCTGGATCTGTCGTTGCTGAGAAGCTCATTGTAAGGCCAGCCGCGCTCTCCTCCAGGTCCGTCGACAGCGCTGGACAAACTTCTCCGCAGAGGGAACCCCCACCTCGAGCTCCTGCTCCTGGAACAGTGGAGGCTGAAAACCGAACTGGCACTCGAATGGCGACATTCCTGTGGGGGAGCAGCGCATGGTGTTGTGCGCGTACTCAGCCTAGACGATGTGACAACTCCAGGTCGCAGGGTTAGCGGACATGAGACACCTCAGGGTCGTCTCCAGGTCTTGGTTGATCTGTTCTGTTTGACCGTTAGACTGAGGGTGGAAACCCGAGGAAAGGCTGACAGTAGCTCCAATGAGCTTGTAGAAAGCTCTCCAAAACCGGGAGGTGAATTGTGGACCACGGTCAGAGACGATGTCAAGAGGCAAACCGAACAACCTGAAAACATGCTGGACCATGAGCTCGGCTGTCTCTTGGGCTGAGGGAAGCTTGGGCAAGGGCAGAAAGCGATAGGCTTTGGAGAAGCGATCTACGATGACCAGAATGACAGTGCTGCCTTGAGATGGTGGAAGGCCTGTGATGAAATCCACAGAGAGGTGTGACCAGGGGCGGGTGGGAATGGGGAGAGGATGCAGCAAACCCTGGGGCCGAGATCGAGGGTTCTTGTTTCGTGCACAAGTAGCACAAGCTGCCACAAATGCCTTTACGTCCTTCTCCATGGTGGGCCACCAGAACCTTCTGCGAAGGAACTCCAGTGTCCTGGATGTGCCTGGATGACCGGTGAGTCGCGACGAATGCACCCACTGCAGGACTTGTGAGCGTGCCATGTTGGGAACAAAAAGGCGACCTGGTGGGCCGTTGCCAGGGTCTGCCTCCATCTGTTGCGCCTTTCTGACCAGCGTCTCGATCCCCCAGCGAACCGGTGCTACAATTCAAGAAGTAGGAAGAATAGGTTCTGGTTGTCTCTCCCGCTCGGGTGGATCAAATTGCCTGGAGAGAGCATTAGGTTTGAGATTCTTGGATCCTGGACGATATGACAGGACAAAGTCGAAACGATTTAAAAACTGTGCCCAGCGAGCTTGACGAGAGTTAAGCCGTTTGGCCTCCTGCATATAGGTCAGATTCTTATGGTCTGTCCAGACAATGAACGGGTGGTTTAGACCCCTCCAACTGATGTCTCCACTCCTCCAGTGCCAACTTAACTGCTAGTAGTTCCCTGTTTCCAATATCGTAGTTTCGTTCTGCAGGAGTGAGTCGGCGAGAAAAGAAGGTGCAAGGGTGCAGTTTGTTGTCGTTAGACCGCTGGGACAAAACGGCACCCACTCCTATATCAGAGGCATCCACCTCGACAATGAAGGGGAGTGAGGGATCCGGAATCACGAGGACAGGAGCAGACATGAAGCGGCGCTTGAGATCCTCGAAAGCCTGCGCAGCCTCAGCGGACCAACTGAACCGGGTGGAAGCGGTTTTGGTGAGGGCGTTGAGAGGGGCAGCAATGGTGCCGAAGTTCCTGATGAATCTCCGATAGAAATGAGCAAACCCCAAGAAACGTTGCACCTGTTTGAGAGAGGTGGGTGGTGGCCAATCTCGGACAGCTTGGGTCTTGCCAGGGTCCATTTGGATGTTGCCGCTGGAGATGATGAAGCCCAGAAATGAAACCGTGGAAACGTGAAACTCACACTTCTCAGCCTTGACAAACAAGAGGTTGTTAAGCAGACGTTGCAGGACTTGCCTTACATGCTGGACATGATCGTGAAGAGTTTTGGAGAAAATGAGAATGTCATCCAGGTAGACAAAGACAAAACGATTCAGCATGTCTCAGAGGACGTCATTGATGAGCGCCTGGAACACAGCAGGGGCGTTGGTCAATCCAAAGGGCATGACCAGGTTCTCAGTGCCCAGTAGGTGTGTTGAATGCCGTCTTCCACTCGTCCCCTTCGCGGACGCGGATGAGGTTGTAGGCGTTGCGGAGATCCAATTTTGTGAAGGCTGTGGCTCCCTGTAGTAGCTCTAAGGCCGTCGACATGAGCGGAAGAGGATAACGGTTTTTTATAGTAATCCTGTTAAGGCCACGGTAGTCGATGCAGGGGCGGAGACCTCCATCTTTCTTACTCACGAAGAAAAAACCGGCACCAGCAGGAGAGGTGGACGGACGGATGGAACCAGCGGCAAGGGCGTCACGGATGTAATCCTCCATGACGGCGGTCTCTGGAGCAGAAAGGGAGAAGATCCTACCCCTAGGTGGGCATGTCCCAGGCAGGAGGTCAATGGCACAGTCATATGGCCTTTGAGGGGGAAGTGATGTGGCTCGAACCTTACTGAAGACCTCTTTTAAATCCTCATACTCGGGAGGCACTCGGGACAATTCAGAGTGCGATGGGGACTCCTGGGGCTGGGAAGGAGACTTGGAGCGAAGACAGGTGTTATGGCAGGCGAAGCCCCATTTCGTAAGCCGGCCGGCGGCCCAATCCATGCGAGGATTATGGCAGGCCAACCAAGGGTAACCCAGAACTAATGGAAACACGGGAGAGTGGATAAGGAAGAATTGGATAGTCTCGAAATGTTGTCCTTCCACGCCCAAACACAGGGGGGTAGTAAGATGGTGAATAGTTCCGGAGCCCAGGGGTCTTCCATCCAGGGCAACAACAGTGAGGGGGTGATCAGGATGGGTCAGGGGAATCTTGAGCTGTTTAGCTAAACCCAGATCCATGAAGTTACCATCGGACCCAGAATCCACCAGGGCCTTAAGATCATGTTGTTGATTGCCCCGGAAAAGGGAGGATGCCAGCAGGACCCTAGAAACAGTGGGGCCGGGAGGGATGGCTACGCTCATCTCAGGTCCCTCCGTCCTGGACGAGCCCTGGCTTTTCCCACCAACTTTGGGCAAGAAGAGCGAAAGTGGCCCGGTTCCCCACAATAGAGGCAAGATCCCTTTCTTATTCGGCGATCACGTTCAGGCTGCGAGAGATGAGTTACTCCCAACTGCATGGACTCCTCTGGATCAGTCAAAGATGGACTCGGGATGGCTCAGAAGCTCTCAGATGGCTTCGAAGCAGGGAAGGCTCTTGTCTCCGGAAGCGGGGTGAAAAAGGGGTGGCGTTCTCTTCGCCTCTCACGGAGACGATTATCCACTCGAATGGAGATATCAAAGAGAGACTCCAAATCACTCACCGGATCTCTGGAAGCCAGTTCGTCCTTGATTTCATCCGTGAGACCGTGGCGAAACGTGGCGATGAGCGCCTCCGAATTCCATTGGCTCTCTGCAGCGAGAGTGCGAAACTCAATAGCGTAGTCCGCAATGCTACGAGCCCCCTGGCGAAGTCGAAGCAGTTTGTTAGATGCCTCTCTCCCACTGACAGGATGATCAAAGACCCTTCTCATTTCCTCAGAGAAAAGTTGGTAGTTTGAACATGCCGGAGTTTGCTGTTCCCAGACTGCCGTAGCCCAGGTAAGTGCTTTGCCGGTGAGTAGCGAAATGATGTAGGCTACTCGGGAACGGTCACTGGGAAATAATGAACCTTGCCGTTGGAAAGCCAGGGAACACTGGGTTAGAAAGCCTCGACATCCTCCTGGGTTACCGTCGTAGCGCTCGGGTGCAGGTAATCGGGGTTCTTTCAGAGGGGAAGGCGAAACCGGAGGAGCGGGTAACGGTGCTGGAGTAGCTTGGGTCACCTGACTCTGGCTCTGATGGAAAGCAATGACGAGGGCCTCCAGCTGTTTCTGGCTTTGGGAGAATGACGTGGCGAGGCACCGCAGTTCGACCAAGGTCAGTTGTAGCTGTTCAAAGACTTGTCGTAGCCATTGGTCCTTCTCTGCTGGGTCCATGTTTTGGCTCAGTCTTGCTGTGAGGAATGGAACTTGGTGAACCCAACTGTAGGAAGGCATACTGAGGGAGAGGTTAGGTTGCAAAAACAAAGATAGACTTTACTTGAAATAAACAAAATAACAACAGCACAGATACAGGCTAGCAGGCCAGCAAGAGGAAGCACAAGGCAGTGAAACTCAAGACTGAGCAATGAACATAAACTAAGCACCACTTAAATAGTAGGCAAATAACCATGCACAGGTGAGTACAATTAGGAATAAAGAAAGACACAATTAAGAGTTCATGGTGCCCTCTGGTGGCGAGGCGCGGCAGAACCTGGGTCATTCCTGACAGGTTCGCTGTCTCTATGGCTAGAGCAAGTTCCAATGCGTTTTCATAAGTAAGCCCAGTCTCGGATAATAATCTCCGCTGCATTCGGTCATCCATAATTCCACAAACTAGCCTATCTCGCAGCATTTCCTTCAGGTTATTCCCATAATTGCAATCTTGTGCTAATTTACGCAACACCGCTACATAGTCCATTACGCTCTCTTCCTCTTTTCTGTTCCTTGAATTAAACTTGAACCGCTGTACAATCTCACTAGGCTTAGGGTTGAAATGTTCTTTTAGCAAGGCCACTAATTCAACAAATGATTTGTCTCCAGGCTTTTCAGGACTGAGCAGATTCTTCATCAAACTGTAGGTTTGGCTTCCCACTGAACTAAGCAGAATGGCTTTCCTTTTTCCGGCATCATTTATTTCATTTGCTTCGAAAAAATAACCCAACACTTCACAGAATTCCTCCCAGGTTTGTGCTTGAATATCAAAAGCGGAAACCGTTCCTACCATGGCAGCCATGCTCTCTTCCAACTGGTAGCTAATTTTAGCTTGTGATTTTGTTGTTTAAACGTCCTGGCAAACTTCTCTTCTTAATTCAGGGTCCTTTTTACCTCGTTGCCAAATGTGATAAATCCATGTAGTGACAAAGGAACTCGAAGAGGCGATATCTAGAACTAGTGCGAGTATTTTATTAAACAAACAGAGTAACAAACATCATGCCTGCATCCTGGCATTCCACCTTTGCTGACCTTAACAGGAAGCAAACCCCTGACCTTAACAGGAAGCAAACCCCTGACCTTAGCAGCAGCATTGGCTACAGCACCACCTGGTGGATAACCTTAATCATAACATCCCAGATTACTATACAGACCATGCCGGCGTTTATGCTCCACTCGACCCTCCTCCCGTCTTTCCTCATCTAAATCTATCAGCATAACATCAGCCTAAAACGTTAAGCAACCTTCAATCTTGCAAGCCATTGTTTGCAATACAGCTTTGGCTGGCATTTGCGTTTTTTGTTGCTTAGTGGTTTTGACACGTAGCCGCTTTCATGCTGATCATAAATATTTGCAACTTCAACAAAATAATTGGAAGTTTCATCTTGTGTTTATTCTGTGAAGTGAGTGCTATTGAACTTTAGTTTGTTTAGGTCCCACTGGGCTGAAAGCTTCGGGAATTTCTGTTGTGATCTCTTGCCAGCCTTTTCTATGTTTCATTGGACAATGAATAGGAGATTGTGGATTTATTGTGGAATCGCCATACCAGTGTTTGTTTTGACACGAGGGAAATGCAACTTTAATCTTTATGGGAATTCATTATTCCAATTAGATCATGGGTTTCTTGTAATGCAAATCTGTGTCTGGAAGATGGAAGCTTCACTCTGAGGGATTTGTTTTTTAAAATGCATAGTTCTTTTTTTAAGTTCCCTTTATCTCAATTGTTTAGAGCGATAAGAACATAAGTCCAACATTCCTGTAGAACGCCAGTAAATCTGATCAGACATCTCACAGTCTATTTTATTGACTGTGGAAGCGAACAGGTCATAATATTTACTAGGAATATAGATTTCCTAACAGTGTTTTAATGTTACATTTTTAAAATAAAGCAGCTGAATTATACAGAATATATGTTAAATTGGAAACAAGTAAAAATAAAGTTAAAATTAAAATAGACAGAGAATAAGGAAGACGGACAAAAAGGAAAGACAGGCAGGTATAGGTTAATGTTTGAAATCTAGAATTGTGTTTAGTATGTTTATTTTTGAAGTTAAAGGTCAATATTTCATTAAGAAAGCTACTCCTATGTTGGAAGCAAGGTTATTATCACAACAATAGCATTTGCTTCAGTTCAAACTAAAAATGAATGGTCCAGGGAGACTTCTATTTTCCAGAATCTGTTAACGGTGTCAAGGTTAAAATGAGAAGATGACCGTGGAGGCAGAACTAGAATGCAGCATGGTAGATAGAGACTCCTGGACAAGGAATAGCTGGAATATGCAGAGACAAGCTTAAATCTACGATGTAAACCAATTTATACTCCTTCGGAGCAAATGTTAAGCATTCTACTAAGTTGCTTGTTATAATGATTGACTTATATTAACATAGCAAAATGTGGTAAAATCAGGAGTAAGTGACAAATGTTTTAATGTAATGAAAGACAGAACTTGTATCTATCTTCTTCTTAGGCAGTCCCTCGGAACTGAGGATGACTTGCTTCCACACTAAAAATGAGTTCTCAGGTGACTGATGAGTCCAATGCGAGACCTATAGTCTCTGTCACAGGTGGGGCAGGCAGTGGTTGAAGGGGCAGGTGGGGTGCTTGGGTTGACGTGCGTGCGCTCCTTCTGCTGTTTGCACTTGGCTTCCACTTGCTCCCAGCGAAGAGGCTCGAGTTGTTCGGCGCCTTCCCGGCTGCTTCTCCTCCACTTTGTGCGGTCTTGGGCCAGGGATTCCCAGGTGTCAGTGGGGATGTTGCACTTTTTCAAGCAGGCTTTGAGGGTGTCCTTGAAGCATTTCGTCTGCCCACCTGGGGCTCTCTTGCTGTGTCGGAGCTCCGAGTAGAGCGCTTGTTTTGGGAGTCTTGTATCGGGCACCTTATGACATCCTCAAGATGTTCCAAAGCACTTTACAATCAATGGGTTACTTTTGAAGTACAGTCACTGCTGTCATGTTATACAACAGCCACGTTCCTGCAAACAGTAAATGAATGAATTTACCAGCTTATATAGGGAGAACTTCCTGGTCTTCTTCAAATGGTGCCATGGGATATTATACACCCACGTGAGCAGGCAGATGGGGCATTGGTTTAATGTCTCAAGCAAAGACAGCACCTCAGACAATGCGGCACTCCCTTAGAATTGCACTGAAGTATCAGTACTTGCCGTTAATAGGATTTGAACACACATGGCTGGATTTTCCAAGCCCCGAGGAGGTGGGCATGGAGGCGGAACAGCCGGTAAACGCGGAGAAAGTGGGGGCGGATGGCAAAGCCGCCCCCATCCCACCTCCATGCCCTTTTGCCAGGAGGCGGGAAGATGTGCAGCTTCAGGTCCCATTCTCCTGGAGGCGGGAAAGGCATTTAATCCTTTTACCTGCCTGTTAACAGGTAGTTAACAGGCAGAAAAAAGGATTAGTGCCATTTTACCTCGGAGAACCCCGCCGGGTGGGAGGAAATGTGGAGGAGATCTGCGGTGGTCGGAGGCACCTGGAAGTAAGGTGTAGAGGTGCAAGTGTGGAGTGGTAAGTATGCAAGGTGAGTGATAAGTTTAAAAAAGTGTTCACTTAGCTTGTTTTCTTTCTACAGCCTTTAGCCGCGGTGCATCGGGAGAGCCGACATCCTGCTTGTCAATTTCACAGACTGGCTATTGGAACCTCTGTTCCAAAAGCCATGTGAAATTTACAAATTTGAAAGGTTTGATGAGCCCTGAACACAAGGCCTCATCAAACTAAAGAGAATGTCAATGTTTGACAGCTTCATAGAGCTGTCAAACGCTGACATTTCTTCTTTGAAGAAGTCTTGACAGATAGCACATCTGATGTTGACGGGATCTGTCAGAGACTTCCCCCCTAATTGACCTGCTGAGCCCGCAGGGCGGGCTTAACAAGGTCAACCAGGGGGAAAGCCCTCTGGTTGGTCAGGCGAGGATGCAGGCGGTACATTGACATGACAAGCAGCAGTCCCGCCTCCATTCACAAAATCCAGCCCATAGCCTTCAGAGGCACTTCCAACTGAGTCAAACTGCTTCTGAGCCTTTTACTGAGCCAATGAGATTGGACTGCAATTCTACATATTATGGGGAGCTATGAGCAAAAGAGTCCTCTACAATGCTTTTGGCTTTTTTAATAATATGGGCATTACTTCAAGAATAACTGTGACAGTAAGACAAGGTGGCACAGATTCAAACTTTGTGTAAAGTTGAACTTCCTGGCATCAATCTTAAATTTGCTTTTCGCCAAAGAGTGATGAACACATGGAATGGACGTCCTGGAAGGGCAGTGGAGGCAAAAACCTTGGAATTGTTTAGGAAACTGTTTATAGATTTATACAGCACAGAAAGAGGCCCTTCGGCTCATCATGTCCGCGCCGGCCATCAAGCCCTGTCTATTCTAATCCCATTTTCCAGCACTTGGTCCATAGCCTTGTATGCTGTGGCATTTCAAGTGCTCATCTAAATGCTTCTTGAATACTGTGAGGGTTCCTGCCTCTACCACCCTTTCAGGCAGTGAGTTCCAGATTCCAACCACCCTCTGGGTGGGTGGAAAAGCTTTTCCTCAAATCCCCTCTTATCCTTCTCTAAACCTCCTGCCCCTTACCTTGAAACTATGCCCCCTGGTTATTGACCCCTCTACTAAGGAGAAAAGTTCCTTTCTATCTACCCTATCTATGCCCCTCATAATTTTGTACACCTCAATCAGGTCTCCCCTCAGCCTTCTCTGCTCTAAGGAAAACAACCCCAGCCTGTCCAGTCTCTGTTCATAGCTGAAGCACTCCAGCCCAGGTAACATCCTGGTGAATCTCCTCTGCACCCTCTCTAATGCAATCACATCCTTCCTATAGTGTGGTGACCAGAACTGCACACAGTATTCCAGCTGTGGCCTAACTAGCATTTTGTACAGCTCCATCATAACCTCCCTGCTCTTATATTCTATGGTGTGGAGATGCCGGAGTTGGACTGGGGTGGACAAATGTAAGAAGTCACACAACACCAGGTTATAGTCCAACAGCTTTATTTGAAATCACAAGCTTTCGGAGCGCTGCTCCTTCTTCAGGTGAAGTGGAGAAATGCATAAAGACACAGCTTATATAGTCAGAGAATCATGTCAGATGTTTACAGGTAACCTTTCCAACTGCCATTTATCGCACCTCGGCAGAAAGATAATCACAGCAGTCAAAGGTGTGAATGGTGTCCAAACAGCCAAGTTCCGCACTCATGAGGACGGCCTCAACCGAGATCTTGGGTTCATGTCACGCTACATGTAACCCCACCTGATGCAGGGTCATCCAGACTCGAGTCAACATTGGCTTGTTCTCTCTACACAGATGCGGCCGGACCTGCTGTGATTTCCAGCCAAAAAAAATGTTTTTTGTCTGTTTTTTTGTTTTTCATACAGACCCCAGCATCTGCAATATTTGACCCCTTGTGACCCCACCTCATTGTTCTTTGATGTAATGTTTCCCTGACTGACCTGTTTGGACACCATTCACACCTTTGACTGCTGTGATTATCTTTCTGCCGAGGTGCGATAAATGGCAGTTGGAAAGGTTACCTGTAAACATCTGACATGATTCTCTGACTATATAAGCTGTGTCTTTATGCATTTCTCCACTTCACCTGAAGAAGGAGCAGCGCTCCGAAAGCTTGTGATTTCAAATAAAGCTGTTGGACTATAACCTGGTGTTGTGTGACTTCTTACACTTATATTCTATGCCTCAGCTAATGAAGGCAAGTATCCCATATGCCTTTTTAACCACCTTATCTACCTGTCCTGCTGCCGTCAGGGATCTATGTACATGCACACCAAGGTCCCTCTGATCCTCTGTACTTCCTAGGGTCCTACCATTCATTGTGTATTCCCTTGCCTTGTTAGTCCTCCCAAAATGCATCACCTCACACTTTTCAGGGTTAAATTCCATTTGCCACTGTTCTGCCCATCTGACCATCTCGTCTATATCATCCTGTAGCCTGAGGCTTCCCTCCTCGCTATCTACCACTCCACCAATTTTCATGTCATCTGTGAACTTACTGATCATACCTCCTACATTCATATCTAAATCATTAATGTATACTACAAACAGCAAAGGACCCAGCACCGATCCCTGCGGTACACCACTGGACACAGGCTTCCCGTCACAAAAACATCCTTCGACCATTACCCTCTGCCTCCTGCCACTAAGCCAATTTTGGATCCAATATGCCAAATTGCCCTGGATCCCATGGGCTCTTACCTTCTTGACCAGTCTCCCATGTGGGACTTTGTTAAAAACCTTACTGAAGTCCATGTAGACTACATCAACTGCACTACCCTCATCCACACATCTAGTCACCCCCTCGAAAAATTCAATCAAATTGGTCAGACATGATCTCCACCTGACAAAGCCCTGCTGACTATCCCTGGTTAATCCCTGCCTCTCCAAGTGGAGACTAATTCTGTCTCTCAGAAATTTTTCCAATAATTTCTCTACCACTGATGTTAGGCTCACTGGCCTGTAATTCCCTGGTTTATCCCTACTACCCTTCTTGAACAATGGTACTACGTTAGCTGTTCTCCAGTCCTCTGGCACCTCCCCAGTAGCCAGAGAGGTTCCGAAAATTTGTGTCAGAGCTCCTGCAATCTCCTCCCTTGTCTCACACAGCAGCCTGGGATACATCACGTCAGGGCCTGGGGATTTATCCACTTTTAAGCCCGCTAAAACTGCTAGTACCTCCTCCCTCTCAATACTAATTTGTTCAAGTATATCACAATCCCCCTGCCTGATTTCTATGCCTACATCGTCCTTCTCCATAGTGAACACAGATGCAAAATATTCATTTAAAACCTCACCTACATCTTCTGGCTCTACACACAGATTGCCACTTTGGTCCCTAATGGGCCCTACTCTTTCCCTGGTTATACTCTTGCCCTTAATATACTTATAAAACACCTTGGGATTTTCCTTTATTTTGCCCGCCCGTGTTTTTTCATGCCCCCTCTTCGCTCTCCTAATTTCTTTTTTAAGTACCTCCCTGCACTTTCTATACTCCTCTAGAGCTGCCACTGTTTTTAGTCCTTTGTATCTGCCAAAAGCCCCCCTTTTGTTCCTAATCCATTCTTGTATATCCCTTGACATCCAGGGTTACCTGGGCTTGTTGGTCCCACCCTTGACCTTTACGGGAACATATTGGCGTTGCACTCTCTCTATTTCCTTTCTGAAAGACTCCCACTGCTTTGATGTGGATTTTCCTACAAGTAGCTGATTCATAAGAACATAAGAAATAGGAGCAGGAGTAGGCCAATCGGCCCCTCAAGCCTGCTCCGCCATTCAATAAGATCATGGCTGATCTGATCCTAACTGCCAATCCACTATCACAGAACCATCTCCTGAATCTAACAGAATTAGACACACGAAATAGGAGCAGGATCAGGCTACACGGCCCCTGGGCCCGCTCCGCTACCCACAGGGCCATGACCGATCCGAACCTAGACTCATGTCCAAATTCCTGCCCGCTCCCCGTAACCCTTAATTCCCTTTACTTCTAGGAAACTGTCTATTTCTGTTTTAAATTTATGTAATGATGTAGCTTCTACAGCTTTTTGGGGCAGCATATTCCATGGACCTACCACCCTCTGAGTGAAGTAGTTCCTCCTCATCTCAGTTTTGAAAGAGCAGCACCTTATTCTAAGACTATGCCCCCTAGTTCTAGTTTCACCCATCATCGGGAACATCTTCCCCGCATCCACCTGATCCAACCCCTTCACAATCTTATATGTTTCAATAAGATCGCCTCTCATTCTTCTGAACTCCAATGAGTAGAGTCCCAATCTACTCAACCTCTCCTCATATGTCCATCCCCTCATCCCCGGGATTAACCGAGTGAACCTTCTTTGTACTGACTCGAGAGCAAGTATGGCCTTTCTTAAGTATGGACACCAAAACTGTACGCAGTATTCCAGGTGCGGTCTCACCAATACCTTGTACAACTGAAGCAATACCTCCCTATTTTTATATTCTATCCCCCTAGCAATGAAAGCCAACATTCCATTGGCCTTCTTAATCACTTGCTGCACCTGCATACTAACCTTTTGACTTTCGTGCACCAGGACCCCCAGATCCCTTTGTACTTCAGTACTTTCCAGTTTCTTGCCATTAAGAGAATAACTTGCTCTACGATTTTTCCTGCCAAAGTGCATAACCTCACACTTTACAGTATTGTATTCCATCTGCCAAATCTCTGCTCACTTACTTAGCCTGTTGATGTCCCCTTGCAGGTTTTTTATGTCCTCCTCACTCACTACTTTCCCTCCCATCTTAGTATCATCTGCAAACTTTGATATGTTACACTCGGTCCCCTCCTCCAAATCGTTAATATAGATTGTAAAGAGTTGGGGACCCAGCACTGACCCCTGCAGAACACCACTAGTTACTGATTGCCAGTCTGAGAATGAACCATTTATCCCAACTCTCTGCCTTCTGTTAGATAGCCAATCCTCTATCCATGCCAGAATATTACCCCCAATCCCGTGATTTTTTATCTTAAGCAATAATCTTTTGTGTGGCACCTTGTCAAATGCCTTTTGGAAGTCTAAATACACTACGTCCACTGGTTCCCCTTTATCCACCCTATACGTTACTTCCTCAAAGAACTCCAGCAAATTTGTCAAACATGACTTCCCCTTCATAAAACCATGCTGACTTTGTCCTATTAAATTATGATTATCCAAATGTCCTGTTACTGTCTCCTTAATAATGGATTCCAAAATTTTACCTACCACAGATGTTAGGCTAACCGGTCTATAGTTTCCTGCCTTCTGTCTACTGCCCTTTTTAAATAAGGGTGTTACATTAGCAGTTTTCCAGTCTGCCGGGACCTTTGCCGAGTCCAGGGAGTTTTGGAAAATTATTACCAATGCATCCACAATCCCTACCGCCACTTCCCTCAAGACCCTAGGATGTAAACCATCAGGTCCAGGTGATTTATCCGCCTTGAGTCCCATTATTTTACCGAGTACCATTTCCTTAGTGATTTTGATCGTGTTTAGCTCCTCCCCCCCTTTAGCCCCCTGTTTGTCCAGTGTTGAGATATTCTTAGTGTCCTCTACTGTAAAGACTGATGTAAAATATTCATTCAGTGTTTTTGCCATCTCCATATTTCCCACCATTAATTTCCCGGTCTCATCCTCTAAGGGGCCAACATTTACTTTAGCCACCCTTTTTCTTTTTATATAACTATAAAAACTCTTACTATCTGTTTTTATATTTTTTGCTAATTTACTTTCATAATCTATCTTCCCTTTCTTAATCAATCTTTTTGTTATTTTTTGCTGTCTTTTAAAGTTTTCCCAATCCTCTATCCTCCCACTAGATTTGGCTACCTTATATGCCCTTGTTTTTAGTCGAATACTATCCTTAATTTCTTTACTTAGCCATGATGGCTGTCTTTTCTTTTACACCCTTTTCTGCTCAGTGGAATATATTTTTTTTGGAAGTTGTAAAATAACTCCTTAAATGTACACCACTGATCATGTATCGTCTTACCCTTTAATCTATTTTCCCAATCCACTCTACTCAATTCCGCTCTCATACCTTCATAGTCTCCTTTATTCAAGCTTAGCACGCTTGTTTGAGATCCAACCTTCTCACCCTCTAATTGAATATGGAATTCAACCATGTTATGGTCACTCATTCCAAGGGGATCCTTTACTCGGACATTTTTAATTAATCCCGTCTCGTTACACAGGACCAGATCTAAGGTTGCTTGCCCCCTGGTCGGTTCAGTTACATGCTGCTCAAGAAACCCATCCCTAATACACTCAATGAACTCATCCTCAAGGCAGCCCTGCCCAATTTGATTTGTCCAATTAATATGATAGTTAAAATCCTCCATAATTATAGATGTTCCCTTATTACAAGCCTCAACTATTTCCTGATTGATACTCCGTCCAACAGAGTTGCCACTGTTCGGAGGCCTATAGACTACGCCCACTAGGGTTTTTTTCCCCTTATTATTCCTTACCGCCAAACTGTTTCATTATCCTGATCTTTTGACCCAATATCATTTCTCTGTATTACACTGATTCCTTCCTTTATTAACATAGCCACCCCACCTCCCCTTCCTTCCTGCCTGTCCTTCCTGATCATTAAATAACCTGGTATGTTTAATTCCCAGGCATTGTCACCCTGCAGCCATGTTTCTGTAATGGCCACAAGATCATACCCATATGTAGTTATTTGTGCCATTAACTCATCTATTTTGTTACGAATGCTATGTGCATTCAGATAGAGAACTTTCAAAGATGTTTTGTGACACTTAGCTCCTGCTTTTGCCCTTTTTATTACTTTACCTTTTACTCCATACCTTCTGCCCCTTCCTGACACGCTCTGGTTTTTAATTTCCCCACTGCTACCTGAGTCTATGACCTTCTCTGTTGTCATTTTTATTATTTGCTCTCTAGGAACCTCCCCCCCACTAGTTAGTTTAAAGCCCTCTCTACAGCCCTAGTTATATGATCCGCCAGGACTCTAGTCCCAGCACTGGCCAAGTGAAGCCCGTCCCAACGGAACAGCTCCCTCCTGCCCCAGTACTGGTGCCAGTGTCCCAGGAAGCAAAACCCATTTCTCCCACACCAGTCTTTGAGCCACGCATTTAACTCTCTAATTTTATTTGTCCTAGCCAAATTCGCTCGTGGCTCAGGTAATAATCCATTATTACCCTTGTGGTTCTGCTTTTTAGTTTGGCCCCTAGCTGCTCAAACTCCCTCAGCAGAACCTCCTTCCTTGTCCTATCTATGTCGTTGGTACCAACATGGACCACGACAACTGGATCCTCCCCCTCCAAGTTTCTCTCCAGTCCAGAGGAGATGTCCTTAACCCTGGCACCGGGCAGGCAACACAGCCTTCGGGACTCTCGCTCTCGGCTGCAAAGAACTCTATCTATCCCCCTAACGATACTATCCCCTACCACTACAACATTTCTTTCAACTCCCCCCCACTTGAATGGCCCCCTGCTCCACGGTGTTGTGGCCAGGTTGCTCATCCTCCCTGCAGTCCCTGCTCCTGTCCCCACAAGAGTAAGAGCCTCGAACCTGTTGGACAAGTGCAAGGGCTGCGGCTCCTCCAACACTACCTCCTGGATCCCCGTACCTGCCTCACTTCTAGTCACACTATCCTGACCTTGGCCACGGACTACATCTGAATTAATTAATCTAATTGGTGTGACTACCTCGTGATACACAGAGTCCAGGTAACTCTCCCCCTCCCTGATGTGTCTCAGTGTTTGAAGCTCGGACTCCAGCTCTTCAACACGGAGCCGGAGTTCCTCGAGCAGCCAACACTTACTGCAAATGTAATCACCGTGAGCATCAATGGTGTTCACCAGCTCCCACATATTGCAGCAGCAACACATCACCTGATCTCCCATTCTATGTAATTAATTAAATTTATTAATATTATTCTTAAATATCCTCTGCCCCGATTCTAGATGGTGAATATCACACCTTAGAACTATAAACCAAAGAGATTTAAGCTTAAAAGGGAGAAATACTCACCAACCAATCACTTACCCGCTTTCTGGTGACGTCACACTTGGATTACTTTTTACCTCTCTCCTTCCAGACTGGAGACTGGTACACCTTACCTGGGTCTCTGGGACTTTTATACCCCGCTCTGCCGCTCAGGTTTCCCGCCGATGCTGTGATGCCTTACCTGGTCTCTGGGGACTTTTATACCCCGCTGTGCCGCTCAGGATTCCCGCCGACGCTGTGAGGCCTTACCTGGTCTCTGGGGACTTTTATAGCCCCGCTCTGCCGCTCAGGTTTCCCGCCGACGCTGTGAGGCCTTACCTGGTCTCTGGGACTTTTATAGCCCCGCTCTGCCGCTCGAGATTCCCGCCGATGCTGTGAGGCCTTACCTGGTCTCTGGGACTTTTATAGCCCCGCTCTGCCGCTCGAGATTCCCGCCGACGCTGTGAGGCCTTACCTGGTCTCTGGGGCCTTTTATAGCCCCGCTCTGCCGCTCAAGATTCCCGCCGACGCTGTGAGGCCTTACCTGGTCTCTGGGGCCTTTTATAGCCCCGCTCTGCCGCTCGAGATTCCCGCCGACGCTGTGAGGCCTTACCAGTCCACTTTGGCCAGATTCTGCCTTATCATATTAAAATTGGCCTTCCCCCAATTTAGAACCTTTATTTCCGGTCCATCTTTGTCCTTTTCCATGACTACCTTAAATCTCACCGAATTATGGTCACTGTCACCAAAATGCTCTCCTACTGACACTTCTACCAGTTGCCTGGCTACATTCCGTAGAATTAGGTCCAGTACTGCCCCCTCTCTTGTAGGACTTTCTACATGCTGGCTCAAAAAGCTCTCCTGGATGCACTTTAAGAATTCTGCACCCTCTAAGCCTTTCACACTCTGACTATCCCAGTTAATTTTGGGGAAGTTGAAATCCCTTACTATTATTATTTCTACACTTCTCTGAGATTTGCCTACATATCTGTTCCTCTATCCCCCCCTGACTGTTTGGGTGCCTTTCACTCCCAGCAAAGTGCTTGCCCGCTTTTTGTTTTTAAGTTCTACCCATATGGCCTCATTAGAGGAACCTGCTAAGATATCATCCCTCCTTACAGCAGTAATTGACTCCTTGATTAATATTGCGACACCCCCTCCTCTTTTACACACCCCTCTGTCTCGCCTGAAGATTATATACCCTGGAATATTGAGCTGCCAGTCCTGCCCCTCCCTCAACCATGTCTCTGTGATATCAACAATATCATACTCCCATGTGTTCATCAACACCTTCAATTCATCTGCCTTACTCGCAAGACTCCTTGCATTAAAATAAATGCCATCCAGCCTTGCCATACTCCCTTGTGCCGTTACATATGTGCTCTTGTTTCTTCCTCTATATTTGGCTGTGCATCACCCCCTACTATAGCTCCACTCTGTATCCCATCCCCCTGCCAAGTTAGTTTAAACCCTCCTACCCCGCTCAACAGTACTAGCAAACCTTCCCGCAAGGATGTTCATCCCGTTCTGGTTCAGGTGCAACCCGTCTGACTTGTACAGATCCCACCTTCCCCAGAAGCAGACCCACTGATCCAGGAAACTAAAGCACTCCCTCCTGCACCAACTCTTTAGCCACACATTCATCTGCTCTATCCTCCTATTCCTATACTCACTAGCACGTGGCACCAGGAGTAATCCAGAGATTACAAACTTTGAGGTCCTGCTTTTTAATCTGCTACCTAGCTCCCTAAATTCTTGTTGCAGGACCTCATCCCTCTTTTCACCCATGTCATTGGTACCAATGTGAACCACAACCTCTGACTGGTCGCCCTCCCCCTTCAGAATGCCCTGCAGCCATTCAGTGACATCCTTGACCCTGGCACCAGGGAGGCAACAAACCATCCTGGAGTCATGTCTGCGGCCGCAGAAACGGCTCTCTCTTCCCCTTACAATAGAATCCCCTCACTATTGCTCTCCCACTCTTTTTCCTCCCCTCCTGTGCAGCTGAGCCACTCGTAGTGCCATGGACTTGGCTCTTGCTGCATTCCCCTGAGAAACCATCTTCCCCATCAGTATCAAAAACGGAAAATCTGTTGGAGAGGAAGATGGACCTAGGGAACTCCTGCACTACCTTCCTAGTTCTTTTACTCTGTCTGGCAGTCACCCATTTCCTGTCTGCCTGTGCACTCTTTACCTGCGGTGTGACCACCTCGTTAAACATGCTATCCACGAAGATCTCAGCTTCGCGGATGCTCCACAGTGACTCCAGCCGCAGCTCCAGCTCCAAAACGCAGATTTTGAGTAGCTGCAGCCACTTCCTGCACATGTGTTCGCCCTGGACACCGAAAGTATCCCTGACTTCCCACAAAGCACAGGAGGTGCACTCCATGCAGCCGAGCTGCCCTGCCATGTCCTACCCTTAACTTACTCCCATTACTTCCTTTAATTTAAAGAATATTAAATACACTAGGGACTTTACTTCCCTTTAAACACTACTTACTCTAAACTAGAGACCTTACTTTGACTTTAGCGACTGATCTGTAAAAATACTCACCAGGTCCTACTTACCAAACAGCTCCTTCCCTGGTTGTGATGTCACTTTAGTGGTTTTACAGTTGTTGTTGTTTGACTGCGCCCGCTCTCGGACTCTTTCCCAACTTGCAGCACTCTGTTTAAACCGCACTCAGTGTCTTCGACTGTTCTCTACTGTGACGTCACTCTTTGTTGTTGTTTTTGAATCGGAGCCTCGCACTGCCGCTGCTTTTATTCAGGTCTGCTCTCGGGCCGCTCTTTATCCTCTCGCTGCTGCCTCTGCTTTAATTCAGGTCCACTCTCGGGCCGCTCTTTATCCTCTCGCTGCTGCCGCTGCTTTAATTCAGGTCCGCTCTCGGGCCGCTCTTTATCCGCTCGCCGCTGCCTCTGCTTTAATTCAGGTCCACTCTCGGACCGCTCTTTATCCTCTCGCGCTGCTGCTGCTTTAAATCAGGTCCGCTCTCGTGCTCTCTTTATTCCCTCGCCGCTGCCGCAGCTTTTATTCAGGTCCACTCTCAGGCCGTTCTTTATCCTCTCACGCTGCCACTGCTTTAATGCTGTTATGGGTACACTTTCGGTTTGTACTAGGTGGATGAGCTATGGTGGTCTCCTTATCTGTGTCTTTCTTGTGATCTTGGGTGCATGCTTTCTACACAGCAGATGTTGACTGAGGGAATGGAATCCCACAGTGTTGTAGTTTTCTTGGACAAGGAGGTGGAAAACAAAAACAAAATCGTGTTGTGATTGTTAGAACACACTTACAAACAATTGGAAGATAAAATAACCATGAAACAAAAGGTCCTGATTTTTGTTGGCTGTGTATATTTCCTAAAGCTGATCTCCTCTGACAGTATAAGTAAAAAGAAATCATTTGCATTTATATAGAGCCTTTTACTATCTCGGGACGTCCCAAAGCGTTTTACAGCCAATGAACTACATTTTTTGAAATGTAGTCGCTATTGTATTGTAGAAAGCAATGTAAGAAAGCAAAGAACTGAGATGAGGAGGAATTTCTTCTCTCAGAGGGTCATAAATCTGTGGAATTCTCTGCCCCAGGGAGCTGTGGAGGCTGGATCATTAAATACATTTAAGGTGGAGATAAACAGATTTTTGCAAGATAAGGGAGTGAAGGGTTATGGGGAGCGGGCGGGGAAGTGGCTTTGAGCCCAAGATCAGCCATGATCTTATTGAATGGCAGAGCAGGCTCGAGGGCCCAAGTGGCCTATTCCTGCTCCTATTTCTTATGTTCTTATGTTGTTCTTATGAAGCTGGGCAGTAACACATTTTCATTGCTCCACCACTGGCGGCTGTGCTTTCAGCTGTCCAGGCCCTAACTCTGAAATTCCCTCCGTCCCTCTACCTCTTTCTCTCTTCCTTTAAAATGCTCCTTAAAACCTACCTCTTTGACTAAGCTTTTGGTCACCTGTTCTAATATCGCATGTGGTTCGCCTCTGTGAAGTGCCTTGGGATGTTTCATTACAGTAAAGGTGCTATATAAATGCAAGCTGCTGTTGATGGCCTGATGCTGTGTACAGAGAAAGAGAAAGGAAACACCATGGCATGCTTGGCCTAGATATTACGATTACAATGCACACGTCTCTGCTGAGTTCTCCAAATGTTTTATCAGATTAGTAAAGGTAAGTCTATGTGAGTGTCAGTAACTCTACCCCTATTTTTTCCAGAGGGCAGCTGTTGATGATTCTGCTATTCCCACTTACACCTCCTCTAGACTCATCTTTTGTTTCTTTACTTGTCCCATTACCATCTCCCTTTGCTTTGTACACTCATCCCTTTTGTCATTTAATCTCTCCTGCCTTCCACCCTGTCACAGACCTTCCCTTTTGTTCTTTCCTCCCTTCCCCCCTTTCCCTGCCCCTGTACTTGCTTAAAATCTGTTACATCTCTAAATGTTTCCAGTTCTGACGAAAGGTCATCAACCTGAAACGTTAACTCTGTTTCTCTCTCCACAGATGCTGCCTGACCCGCTGAGTATTTCCAGCATTTCCTGTTTTTATTTCAGATTTCTACCATCCACAGTATTTTGCTTTTGTATCAGCAATTCTGTTGTTTGCTTAAGTTTTGAACAATGCCTTTTACCAGCTTTTCACATTTTAAGCAATTGTACAATAGCTGCAATTGTGCTTGATGCAGGCTTTAATCTAATTATTGATATTTGGTTTGTTTTATGCTGCGGAAGTATTCTATCTGGCTACTATTCATCTGCGGTGTCCAATTACTATTCCACAATGCCTCTTTCAAACTCAATGGAGTGTCCCAGAGACTAGGTCCTTGGAAATCTCCTCAAAACAGAAAAATACTGTGGACTATTAGCTCGGCTCAGCTTATATTGAACTCAGTAATCAGCCTCATTTAAGAGTTACACAAAATGAATCAGTGACCAAAATAACACAATATGGCAAGTGTCCATTCAACTTTCATCCCTTCCAGTTCATGACTCATGCCTGTAATGTAAAAGGCCACACATCTCATCTAACGTTAATAGACACCTTTTTCTTGTATTTTATTAGCGTAACCCCAGTTCTCATTCATTTACCATTTCCAGAGCCATAGAATAAACAGAGAGCTGTGGAGGCTGGGTCATTGAATATATTTAAGGTGGAGATAGACAGATTTTTGAAAGGTAAGGGAGTTGAGGGTTATGGGGAGCGGGCAGGGAAATGGAGCTGAGGCCAAGATCCTATCAGCCATGATCTTATTGAATGGCGGAGCGGGCTCGAGGGGCCAAATGACCGACTCCTGCTCCTACGTCTTATGTTCTTATATGCTCTTATGTATATGTAATAAGCTCTTTTTAGCAGCTATGTGGTTCAACCTGTTTTGTAAGGCCTGTAGCCACTCTCTGTGTAGTCCATATAATCTTACTAAATAGATTGAAACAAGCTTGTTTCTGGCAAGTGGTGAATTTTGCTTCCTGGAACACCCAAGGAATGTGACTGGGATTCGGTAGAATCAACGTCAAGCAACTTTTGATTCTCCATTTCACATTTAGTGTCAAGCAATTTTATTTCAAATTGATGTATCTGTATCATTTATATCGAACTGTAAATTCCTCAATGTGTTACATTTATCTGATGGACAAAGTCATAAGGGTCTAATTTATTCTTAGTGCCCTGAATTGATTATACAGTAATGGCCATTTAATCACTGTTTAATCCTCACAACCCCCACATAAGGGTTACTCCGGGAAACAAATGGCTTTTACGTGATTTTACGAAGGGCATCCAACAAATAAGGGAGCGGTCGAGTAGGCATAGGAATCAAGTGCCACCACCAGTGTCAATGTGGTTTTCTCACACCCGCCTTACACCAGAAGGTATCGAAGAAAATGTCCAACTTAGCATAAAGTACCAAAGTAAGAAGACAGGCTGCCGTTATCTTACACTACCATATATGGTCTCAGTCACAGTGCCCTTACTCAGCAGTAGCTAGGTCTGAAGGAGAATCACCATACCCAGCAATATATTGGTCACAATAGCAATTATATTGCACAGCTACATATGGATATTGCACCGTTTGTTTTACACTGATGGTAATCCAAGAAGATAGTAGGTGTCAGTCATGGTTTAATGGCCAGTTTCACTGAACAATATTATTAACCTGACTTTAGCCACTAACTAATGCAAGTACAACACACAGTTAATGAAGAAATTCCTCATGGAGAATATCTGACAGGAGTCTCTGATTCTCTAGCATCTGCTGCTAGTGAGGTATTTCACTTTGTACTCCCTGTACCGAGCTGTATGTGTCATCTTGCACCTACATGCAATAGTTGTAAGATAATTGACGGACAACCCTTATTCCTTACTTGGCACTTTTCTTTAAGTCGGACACCTTCACCTTTCTAGAAAATGTCATCTCGCGCAACTGTTCCCTGCAAAATAAAAGTGGCCATTCAACAGGTAAAAGTTTACACTAGCTGAAACACCAAGGGCGATAAATCCAGCTCTGTAACGCCCGATTTATCGGCACTATGGGTGCCATTTTGTGCCGAAAGTGGCGTCCACGTGCGCGCAGTTCTGGTTCCGTACTACGCCGGATGCCATCTTGGTGATGGCGGGCATTAAGAGCGTGCGCCAGAAGTATGCAGAGTACGTAAACCGTGACATCAGTCAGTGGGGAACGCTGATTTGATACCATTTTCACCATCAAAGCTGGAGCTAACGTCCTGTGGTAACCTCACACAACTGAACATGCGCTCGGCATCAGCAAGGACTCCCCACCAGCCATATTTAAAGGGATCAGCAACCACTCTAAGGTTAGTTGCTGATTGATTTCTACTGGCTCTGTGTAAGTTTGTGGAAATGTTTGGAGCTTTCAAAAGTTGTTTAAAGTTGGTGAGGTGACAGGGAGTGGTGCTGCAAGTGGAGAAGGCCTTGCTTCTGACTTCAGGGGTTCTGGTCAGACCACTTGCTCCCAGTCATGGGTGCTCTAGTTGTCATCACCCTTGGCCTGTAGCATGACAGGGAGATGGAGCACAGGCAGCGAAACATAGAAACATAGAAACATAGAGATAGGAACAGGAGTAGGCCATTCGGCCCTTCGAGCCTGCTCCGCCATTCAATGAGATCATGGCTGATCTTCGTCTGAGATCATAGCTGATCTTACCAGTTCAGTACCCCGTCCCCGCCTTTTCTCCGTAACCCTTAATCCCCTTAGCCTTCAGAAATATATCCAATTCTCTCTTGAAAATATTTATTGAATTAGCCTTCACAGCCCTCTGTGGCAGGGAATTCCACAGGCTCACCACTCTTTGAGTGAAGAAATTCTTCCTCATCTCTGTTTTAAATGATTTGCCCGCTATTTTTAGACTGTGGCCCCTGGTTCTGTGCTCCCCTGCCATTGGAAACATTCTCTCTGAATTCAGCCTGTCCAGGCCTGCCATAATTTTATATGTTTCGATGAGATCCCCTCTCAATCTTCTAAACTCCAGTGAGTACAAGCCCAAACTATTCAATCTCTCCTCGTAGGTCATTCCCGCCATTCCAGGTATCAGCCTGGTGAATCGCCGCTGCACTCTTTCCATGGCAAGAACATCCTTCCGCAGATGGGGCGACCAAAACTGTACACAATACTCCAGATGCGGTCTCACCAGCACCTTGTACAGCTGTAGTAAGGTATCCCTATTCCTATACTCGAACCCCCTTGATATGAAGGCCAACATACCATTTGCCTTCTTAATCGCCTGTTGCACCTGCATGCTCTCCTTCAGTGACTGGTGCACAAGAACACCCAGGTCCCTCTGCACTTCCCCATCTCCCAATCTATTGCCATTTAGATAATAATCCACCCTCCTGTTTTTACCCCCAAAGTGGATAACCTCGCATTTATCCACATTATAGTGCATCTGCCACGTATCCGCCCATTCCCCCAACCTGTCCAAATCGCACTGTAGCCTCCTGACATCCTCATCAGAGCCCACCCCTCCTCCTAGTTTAGTGTCGTCAGCGAATTTGGAAATATTGCATCCAATTCCCTGATCCAGATCATTTATATATATTGTGAACAGCTGGGGTCCCAGGACAGATCCTTGCGGCACCCCGCTGGTCACTGCCTGCCACTCCGAAAACGAGCCGTTTATTCCAACTCTCTGTTTTCTATCCGCCAGCCAGTTCTCTATCCACGTTAATACTTTGCCCCCAATCCCATGAGCCTTAATTTTGCATGATAATCTTTTGTGTGGAACCTTATCGAAGGCTTTCTGGAAGTCAAGGTACACCACATCCACTGGCTCTCCCCCATCTATTTTACCAGTTACTTCCTCAAAAAATTCCAGCAGATTAGTCAAACACGATTTACCCTTTGTAAATCCATGTTGACTCTGTCCGATCCTTTCCCCATTTGTCAAGTGCTCCGCTATTTTATCCTTAATAATGGACTCTAGCATTTTGCCCACAACCGATGTA
The DNA here is from genome assembly GCF_052327205.1 of Somniosus microcephalus. NCBI lineage: Eukaryota > Metazoa > Chordata > Chondrichthyes > Squaliformes > Somniosidae > Somniosus > Somniosus microcephalus. The sequence goes on along the minus strand of NC_140991.1, from coordinate 42,025,164 downwards.
AGGCTTACTGGTCTATAATTCCCTGCTTTCTCTCTACCCCCCTTTTTAAATATTGGGGTAACATTAGCTACCCTCCAATCCACGGGTACTGTTCCCGAGTCAATGGAGTTCCGGAAGATGATCCTTAGAGCATCTGCTATCTCCAGGGCCACCTCCTTAAGTACCCTAGGATGTAGTTTATCAGGCCCCGGGGATTTGTCGGCCTTCAGTCCCCTCAACTTACCCAACACCATATCCCTAGAGATACTAATTTCTGTCAGCTCCTCCCTCTCATTAGTCCCTATGTTTGTCGATATTCCTGGGAGGTTATTTGTGTCCTCCTTTGTGAATACAGAACCAAAGTATGAGTTTAATTGGTCTGCCATTTCCTTATTCTCCATTATATATTCTCCCGAATCGGACTGCAAGGGACCGACTTGGGATTTTACCAGTCTTTTCCTCCTGATATACCGATAAAAGCTTTTGCAGTCTGTCTTTATGTTTGCTGCAAGTTTACTTTCGTATTCTATTTTCCACTTCCTGATTAATCCCTTTGTCCTCTTTTGCTGTATCCTGTACTGCCCCCAATCTTCCGGTCTGGTGCTTTTTTTTGCCAGTTGATATGCCCTTTTTTTTGATTTTATGCTGTCCCTAATTTCCCTCGTTATCCACGGTTGAGTCACCTTTTTAGGTTTATTTTTATGCCAAACCGGTATAAACATGTTCTGGAATTCTTCCATTCTATCTTTGAATGCTTGCCATTGTCTATCCACTGTCAATCTCCCCAGAAACACCACCCAATCAATCTTACCCAATTCCCGTCTCATACCCTCGTAATTCCCTTTATTTAAGTTCTGGACCTTAGTCTCTGATTCAATTTCCTCACTCTCCATCTCGACTGAGAGCTCGATCATATTATGATCGCTCTGACCCAAGGGGCCTCGTACAAGAAGATTGCTGATAAGTCCCTTCTCATTGCACAATACCCAGTCTAAAATGGCCTGATCTCGAGTCGGCTCCTCGACATATTGGTCCAGATAACCGTCCCGAAAACATTCCAGGAATTCCTCCTCCTCAGAATTTTTACTAATTTGGGTAGTCCAATCAATATGTAAATTAAAGTCACCCATGATGACAGCTGTGCTCTTATCGCACGCTTCTCTAATTTCCCTTTTTATGCCTTCCCTCACCTCCATATTACTATTTGGAGGCCTATATATCACACCCACTAACGTTTTCCTCCCCTTGCTATTTCTCATTTCTACCCATACAGATTCCGTTTCATCCGAGTTAATATCCTTCCTTTCCATTGCATTAATCCCCTCCTTTACCAGCAATGCTACCCCACCTCCCCTACCTTTTTGCCGATCCTTCCTAAATATTGTATATCCCTGGATGTTAAGTTCCCAGCCTTGCCCACCCTGCAGCCACGTTTCTGTAATCCCAATCAAATCATACTTGTTTACCTCTATTTCCACAACTAATTCATCCACCTTGTTCCTAATGCTTCTAGCATTAAGATACAAAGCCTTCAGGCTTGCTTTTTTCACACTCTCATTATGAATTAGTTTGGCCCTTTGTGTTTCTCTCCTTTGCTTATTGCTTCTCACCTTTCTACCATCTATTTCTAACTTCATATGACTTCCCTCTTTTCCACTACCTAGGTTCCCATCCCCCTGCCAAATTAGTTTAAATCCTCCCGAACCGCCCTAGAAAATATTACCCCGAGGACATCGGCTCCCTCACAGTTCAGGTGTAGACCGTCCCCTTGGTACAGGTCACTCCTCCCCAAGAACTGGTTCCAATGCCTCAAGAATTTAAATCCCTCTCCCTTGCACCACTGCTCAAGCCACGTATTTAGCTTATCTATCTTACTCCCTCTAAACTTATTAGCTCGTGGCACTGGTAGCAATCCAGAGATTACTACCTTTGAGGACAAGCTGCTCACAGAGGGAGGAGGAGGAGGAGAAGGGTTCTCAGCAGAAGGCCTTACATACCTAGGGTCTTCAGCGAGCGATTCTCTTACCTCAGCCTGAGCTGGGAGCAGTGTGTGAGGCATCTGCACTTTACGAAGAAAGTGCTCACAGAACTCTGCCGCCTCTTGCAACCAGACCTGCAGCCTCTCTCCAGGGCAAGGACAGCACTGCCAGTGGCTGTGAAGGTGACCATGGCCCTGAATTTCTTCACTTTGGGATCCTTCCAGGCTGGAGCTTTCTGCTCGGGCTGCCCGTGATCAACTCATCTGACTGCAGTTCCAGTGATTGCAACCCCAATTCCACATTCACCAATGGTCCCTCACCATCCCTCTGATACAGACCATCACAGCGTCCTCTTGGCCACAATGCTGAAATGCAAGCCACCACAAAACAAACATTCCAATTTAACTTTATACATCAATCCATCCAGTATTACTTTAAAAAGTCAACTAATCACCCTTGTGCATTCCCTTAGTGTCTGTCTTCCACGTGCCTTTGCCTGTCCTAGTCCTCCGACGAAGTGCTGCCCCAGTGGCTGGTGGAAGGCTGCTGACTTTCAGTGGCAGAGACTGCAGATGGCCCTGCAGGATGACCTCAAGCAGCTGTAGGCCTAGATGACCCAGCTGTAGACTGTGCCACCTCAGCATGGGCGGCAGCAGCCTGGGCTGGCTGGCTGAAAGGCTGCAAGGGCACTGGCGGAGTAGCTGGTGAGAGCACGAATGCTGTCATCCTGAGAGAGGATAGCAGGCTGGTGCTCCAGGGAGCCACTGTCACTCCCCCGGGGTGGCACCTCAGCATTCCTAGTGATCTGTTGGAGGACAGATTGCTGGACTGCTTTGACACACTGGTAAATGAAGCCACAATGCCAGCAGTCTGAGCTTGTGTGGCAGCAAGCTGAGCCTGCATGCGAGCAGTCTGAGCTTGCATGACAGAAGTCTGAGCTTCCACTGCAGCACTCAGAGGTTGGGTGGTTTCTGCTTGTGCTACTTTGGAAGCTGAGACATCAGGCCCTGCATCATGATTGGTTCCACAACTACGCTATTGGAGTTCCTGGAAATGCTGGAAATCATGGGCTCCAACCTAGCTCTACACAAAGCCCTGTGCACAGTTGGAGCTGGACTCCTCCGTGCTCCTTGACATTGCACTCAGGTTTTCTGGCCGGTTTCCCAATGCACCAAGAGTTTTGTTGTGCATAGCCATCAGTGTTCTTCTAAAGGCTGCCCCATCTAAGTCCTCATCTGAGTCCTCTGCAGCAGAACTCGTGTTTAACCTCACCCTCCGGGGAGCTGGCACCTGCGCTAACCTTCCCCCTGCCCTGGTTGCAACCCACTCATGCCCGGTATCTCACCACGTGCAGATTCCACATATAACCTATCCTCTAAAGTACGCGGAGCGTCAGTATCTGAGCTGGTGGCTGGGAGGGTGAAATCGAGTAATGCTGTGTCTTCTGCATCACTGCCTTCCTCCCCCTCCACCAGTGCCTGGCCAGGTGGCAGTTCATGGCTATCTGAAAGGAGAAAGGCCCAAGGGTAAGTTTGTGGTGAGTGGGGGGTTGGGGGGTTGAAGCAAGAGGTGCATGCATACACCATCGGCAGCTTGTAAGTCAGAAGAGATTGTGGGATGAGGGGGAAGTGGGATGTGAGAAGGAGGATTAGGTATGAGGATACAGTCATCTTAGATTGCTTGAACCCTGCTGCTGGCCACGGGCTCAGCGATTGCCCTCCCAAGAATGACCAGCACCGTCTCCTCCGGCGGGGGTGAGATTATGCAGGAGTGCCTGTGACCCTTCGCGTAGCCCCTGCTGGCTTTGATTGTGAGCCATCTTGTTCTGCAAGAGAAAGAGAAGTGTGTCAGTGAGTGTGGTGCAATGTGTTTGGGTGAAGTGTGTCAGTGAGTGTGGTGCAATGTGTTTGGGTGAAGTGTGTCAGTGAGTGTGGTGCAATGTGTTTGGGTGAAGTGTGTCAGTGAGTGTGGTGCAATGTGTTTGGGTGAAGTGTGTCAGTGAGTGTGGTGCAATGTGTTTGGGTGAAGCGTGTCAGTGAGTGTGGTGCAATGTGTTTGGGTGAAGTGTGTCAGTGAGTGTGGTGCAATGTGTTTGGGTGAAGTGTGTCAGTGAGTGTGGTGCAATATTTATGGGTGAAGTGTGTCTGTGTCGTGCAATGTGCCTGTCATAGTCGAATAGCTGACAGTGTGTGCCAGCTGTGAGATGTGGGTGTGAGGCTTGAAGCAGTGGTAAGAGTGTGAGGGTGAGGTGAAGCTATGAATGTGAGGTATGATTCGTGTTTGATAGAGATTTTTGGTAGATGGGGGTGTGGTGCACTGAGCAGTGTGTGAGGCTAGTGGTGCAGATGGTGGGATACGGCATTTGAAAATGAATTCACTGACCTTAACCACGTGTGTGATGTCGTTAAACTTCTTCCTGCACTGCAGCCAGGTCTTCGGGGTGACACTGCTGGCATTGACAGCTATGGCTATCTGCTCCCGTTGGCATTTGCAATTTTGTCTGGCTGGCCTCCTGGTCCCCTGTGGAAATAGGACCTCTCTCCTCCTTTCCACCTCCTGTACCAAGGCCTCCAGTGCTGCATCCGAGACCCTTGGTACACGCTCTCTCCCCTGTTGTGACATTTGCACTGTCTCGCCCAGCCAGTTGCATGAGCTGCTGCAGCCAGAATGCACCTCCCCTCTAAAAGGTAAAGACTGCCTTTAAGAAGTGGAGGCCAGCTTTCATTGGTGCCAGCCTCGCAAGTACTTAGACCCCATCCCACTGAGTGTTCAGTTGCTCTGCAGCGTGTTCAGTGCTGGGCTGAGCTACAATCATAATTAGCAGGCAGCACGAGTGCCGGGTGCTGCCTACATTCCTTTCAGCGGGCGAGCGGTGATTGTGCATCATGATCTCGGCACCCGTTTTCTTGGCAATACAATTTTTAGCCCCAAATCTCTTACAAGGATGTCAATTATGGTGGTCCTCAGCTGGGACAATGCAGAAGTTTGTGCGGACCTTAACATTCAGGATTTGTACTGAAGGATTTGGGACTTTTAAAGCAAACTAAAAAAGTGGGCTAGAAACCCTAGATCGCTCAAAGAGCCAGATTTGTTTAAAAGTATTAACAACAAAGAACAGAACTGTTACTGTTTAGAAGGCATGCTGGGAAGATTGAGCAATTTTGAACGTTATTTCAGACTGTTTCGAAGGCTAACTGAGATGATGTACTTTCGCAGAAGTTAAAGATAAAACAGCTGCCAAGCTAGGCCATGAAAGTCTGTGAGAATCTGTCGTAAACATCAGATGCTGTTTCGGTAGATCCGCCTGTTTGAACCATGGGAAAGTGAGTCAGTGCACATCTTGGCTTTGCATCAACATTTTTAGTAACTCTCTCCACGGGACAGGCCGGAGGCGGTCCGTCCCGTGGACTGTCTCCGGCCGGTCCGTCCCGTGGACTGTCTCCGGCCGGTCCGTCCCGTGGACTGTCTCCGGCCGGTCCGTCCCGTGGACTGTCTCCGGCCGGTCCGTCCCGTGGACTGTCTCCGGCCGGTCCGTCCCGTGGACTGTCTCCGGCCGGTCCGTCCCGTGGACTGTCTCCGGCCGGTCCGTCCCGTGGACTGTCTCCGGCCGGTCCGTCCCGTGGACTGTCTCCGGCCGGTCCGTCCCGTGGACTGTCTCCGGCCGGTCCGTCCCGTGGACTGTCTCCGGCCGGTCCGTCCCGTGGACTGTCTCCGGCCGGTCCGTCCCGTGGACTGTCTCCGGCCTGTCCCGTGCATAGAGTTGCTAAAAATGTTGATGCAAAGCCTTCGACAGTCCAAGGGACAGACTGGAGAGAGTCCACGGGACAGACTGGAGAGAGTCCACGGGACAGACGGGCGACAGTCCATGGGACAGACTGGAGACAGTCCATGGGCCAGACGGGCAACAGACCACGGGCCAGACTGGAGAGAGTCCATGGGACAGACTGGAGAGAGTCCACGAGACAGACGGGCGACAGTCCACGGGACAGATGGGCGACAGTCCATGGGCCAGACGGGCGACAGTCCACGGGCCACAGTCCACGGGACAGACAGGAAGAACACTAAGAAGCATATCGATGGAGAATTAACCCCTCAGTCTCCCGTAGCAAAAGACTTCCACCATTCTGAGCTTCGAATTGTACTTCTAACTAAGGTTGTAAGCATCTCTATCTGTAAAACTGTTGAGTTTTAATGTTAATAAAACCAATTTTTGAAAAGTTTTAAAGCCTTGGTTGATCTTACCTCTGATTACTCTTACCTCTCATGCGAATATAGCATATACTGTTCACTGTAAAAACAAAATCCTACAACATCAACCTGGTCTTTCAGGCCACACCTTCCATCACAGCACATTATCACCCACATCACTTGAAGTCAGACACCAGCTGGGTGCCACATAGTTCAGAGGGTGATAGTGAATTTCAGGAGGACACAGAGTGAGTTGCTGATCATGGGTGAGAAGAGGTGGAGTTCTGAGCACCAGGGAGCAGGTCCTGTTCAGTGGAAATTAAATATAGCCTAATAATGCTGTCCTCACTGGGCCCCCGATAAAACATAGGTTGGCACATGAGCAAGATCTGAATAAACCTCTGGTTTCAGTGCATGAGAAGATACAAATTGGGAACAAAAGAGTATAACCCAGTTCACCACTTGGCTGCTCCACAGACAGCCATTGAGTAACATGCACCATCACTGGCTTCTGCAAAGGGGGACTCTGAACGCTTCTGCACACTATCACTTAAAGCAGAAACAACAGCAAGAGAGAGCCACGCTGATTTTCATCCACAGATCTGGACACAGTCCTGGAAATGATAGTGGCTGCGTGAACTGCTGACTGTCCACGTATATGCAAACACATCTGTAAGTGATGTGTAAGCACATGTGTATATGATGTGTAAGCACGTGTGTATGTGATGTGCTATTCACAATATATATTAATGATCTAGATGAGGGAACTAGATGTAATATTGTGAAGGAATAAGCCATATTTCAGAAAGATACACCATAATATGAACAGAATTCTGATATTTATTAATACATGATATACTGGGTTTAAAAATCTAAAGCCTCGGAGACACAAGCTGTAAACAGAAATACAGGCTTCTGAGATAAAGATCAGTTGTTTAACAAAGTTGTAAACATACAAGCTTTGAAATGGGAATTAGTTAAATATACTAAAACAATGACCCTATTGAAATGGCAGTTTGGCGATTCCAGAGGGTCTGGAGTTTGGGAAAAACACGATGAAATGCCCAGTTTAAAGTGTTAAAGAACTAACACGTGAAACGGAAACACAAATATTAAAAAACCATGTGCCTTTGAAAAGATGACGTCAAGTAAAAGAAACACCTGCTGGTCAAATCGTTTTTATGTTAAACTTGGAAGACAGGAAACAAGATTAAATATGCAACCGATTAAGATAGCTAGAAAACAAGTAAACACTCAGTCAAAGTGGTTTTAATTTACATACAGTAAATATGATACCTGCAGCACACTTTGAAGATATGACTTTAATAGATGCACCAAGCAATTACATTGTTTTTGTATTGAACTTGGAGCAGTTAGGAGACTCGAAGTCTGTTAAACCAACAAAAAGTGATATTAAGAATTGAATGGAAAATCTTCAATAATAATGTCATCAAACAGAAACCATTGCCGTCATATTGTTTTTATGATGGTTTTTGAAACACCTAAAGGTAGAGACATAATTATGCATGCAGCAGTTGAATTGACAGTAAGAATAAAAAGCATTCAACAGAGAGAATGAATAAGACAATTAGCTTACATCAGCAGAGAACTTCAAAGAATAAACCACTGCAAAAAGGGTATAAAAGATAGACCTTTTCGAACAGAAAGTCAGAAGTCACTGAACGGGCCAAGTGTTTCTCAACTTTACAGGCACCATCTGTAAGTTTTTAACTTTGAGTCTCGGGGATCAAACGGTACTATAATTTGATTTTGGTGGATGTTCTGGATTTAGAAATAAGAAATGTAGAAATGTAATGAAGTAAAGATTTGAGAATAAGGATCTCTGAAAAATAAGAAATGTAAGCTATTTGTATTTTGAATTGTTAATGTTGCGACTGACTCAGCAACTGTTAACTGAATGTCGGCTTTTAAATAAATCTATGTTTTTAGAATTGTCTCAAAGAGTATTTCTGTATAAACTCGCAAACCCAATTTCTGTATACACTTTTGTAAGGTGTTGCAGAATTCTGGGGGGTATTCCAGATCCTCATAATATCCGGAAGGTTACACTCCAGTTAAACTTATTAAAAGTGCTATCCGGAGGACGGAAACATCTTCAGTCATTCCTTTCCTTTAGGGAAAGATAGCCTGAACCTTTAGACCCATTTAAGCATCTTATAGAATTCGGCTATCTCTAACTTCAGTTGAAGGTGAATGTCTGGGGAATACGCCTGATCTGGGGTAGCCCGAGAAGGGCTAAGACTTGTAATTATCCCATCAATATCTCCAAGTTTGCAGACGACACAAAGTTGGGTGGGCGTGTGTGCTGTGAGGAGGATGCAGAGAAACTCCAGTATGATTTGGACAGGTTGGATGATTGGGCAGATGCATGGCAGATGCAGTATAATGTGGATAAATGTGAGGTTATCCACTTTGGTGGCAAAAACAGGAAGACAGATTATCTGAACGACAATAGATTGGGAAAAGGGGAAGTGCAACGAGACCTGGATGTCCTTGTGCACCAGTCGCTGAAGGTAAGCATGCAGGTGCAGCAGGCGGTTAAGAAGGCAAATGGTATGTTGGCCTTCATAGCGAGAGAATTCGTGCACAGGAGCAAGGATGTCTTGCTGCAGTTGTACAGGGCCTTGGTGAGACCACACCTTGAGTATTGTGTGCAGTTTGGGTCGCCTTATCTGAGGAAGGATGTTCTTGCCATGGAGGGAGTGCAGCGAAGATTCATCAGGCTGATACCTGGGATGGCAGGAATGATGTATGAAGAGAGATTGGGTCGATTGGGCTTATACTCGCTCGGGGGGGGGGGAAGAAACAGGGGGGGGGGAAGAAACGGGGGGGGGGGAAGAAACGGGGGGGGGAAGAAACAGGGGGGGGGAAGAAACAGGGGGGGGAAGAAACAGGGGGGGGGAAGGAAACAGGGGGGGGAAGAAACAGGGGGGGGGAAGAAACAGGGGGGGGAAGAAACAGGGGGGGGAAGAAACAGGGGGGGGAAGAAACAGGGGGGGAAGAAACAGGGGGGGGAAGAAACAGGGGGGGGGAAGAAACAGGGGGGGGGAAGAAACGGGGGGGAAGAAACAGGGGGGGGAAGAAACAGGGGGGGGGAAGAAACAGGGGGGGGAAGAAACGGGGGGGAAGAAACAGGGGGGAAGAAACAGGGGGGAAGAAACGGGGGGGGAAGAAACAGGGGGGGGGGAAGAAACAGGGGGGGGGGAAGAAACAGGGGGGGGGAAGAAACAGGGGGGGGGAAGAAACAGGGGGGGGGAAGAAACAGGGGGGGGGAAGAAACAGGGGGGGGGGAAGAAACAGGGGGGGGGAAGAAACAGGGGGGGGGAAGAAACAGGGGGGGGGAAGAAACAGGGGGGGGGAAGAAACAGGGGGGGGGAAGAAACAGGGGGGGGGAAGAAACAGGGGGGGAAGAAACAGGGGGGGGGAAGAAACGGGGGGGGGGGGAAGAAACAGGGGGGGGGAAGAAACAGGGGGGGGGAAGAAACAGCGGGGGGGAAGAAACAGGGGGGGGAAGAAACAGGGGGGGGAAGAAACAGGGGGGGGAAGAAACAGGGGGGGGAAGAAACAGGGGGGGGGAAGAAACGGGGGGGGGAAGAAACGGGGGGGGGGAAGAAACGGGGGGGAAGAAACAGGGGGGGGAAGAAACAGGGGGGAAGAAACAGGGGGGAAGAAACAGGGGGGGGAAGAAACGGGGGGGGAAGAAACGGGGGGGGGAAGAAACAGGGGGGGGAAGAAACGGGGGGGTGGAAGAAACTGGGGGGGAAGAAACAGCGGGGGGGAAGAAACAGGGGGGGGAAGAAACAGGGGGGGGAAGAAACGGGGGGGGGAAGAAACTGGGGGGGGAAGAAACAGCGGGGGGGGAAGAAACAGCGGGGGGGGAAGAAACAGGGGGGGGAAGAAACAGGGGGGGGAAGAAACAGGGGGGGGGGAGAAACAGGGGGGGAAGAAACGGGGGGGGAAGAAACAGGGGGGGGAAGAAACGGGGGGGGGAAGAAACGGGGGGGGGGAAGAAACGGGGGGGGGGAAGAAACAGGGGGGGGGAAGAAACAGGGGGGGGGAAGAAACAGGGGAGGGGGAAGAAACAGGGGAGGGGGAAGAAACAGGGGAGGGGGAAGAAACAGGGGGGGGAAGAAACAGGGGGGGAAGAAACAGGGGGGGGAAGAAGCGGGGGGGGAAGAAACAGGGGGGGGAAGAAACGGGGGGGGGGAAGAAACAGGGGGGGAAGAAACAGGGGGGGGAAGAAACGGGGGGGGAAGAAACGGGGGGGGGAAGAAACAGGGGGGGGAAGAAACAGGGGGGGGGAAGAAACAGGGGAGGGGGAAGAAACAGGGGAGGGGGAAGAAACAGGGGGGGGGAAGAAACAGGGGAGGAAGAAACAGGGGGGGGAAGAAGCAGGGGGGGGGAAGAAACAGGGGGGGGAAGAAACAGGGGGGGGAAGAAACAGGGGGGGGAAGAAACAGGGGGGGGGGAAGAAACAGGGGGGGGGAAGAAACAGGGGGGGGAAGAAACAGGGGGGGGAAGAAACAGGGGGGGGAAGAAACAGGGGGGGGAAGAAACGGGGGGGAAGAAACAGGGGGGAAGAAACAGGGGGGGGGAAGAAACAGGGGGGGGGAAGAAACAGGGGGGGGAAGAAACAGGGGGGGAAGAAACGGGGGGGGGAAGAAACGGGGGGGGAAGAAACAGGGGGGGGAAGAAACAGGGGGGGGAAGAAACAGGGGGGGGAAGAAACAGGGGGGGGGAAGAAACAGGGGAGGGGAAGAAACAGGGGAGGGGAAGAAACAGGGGAGGGGGAAGAAACAGGGGAGGGGGAAGAAACAGGGGAGGGGGAAGAAACAGGGGAGGGGGTAGAAACAGGGGAGGGGGTAGAAACAGGGGAGGGGGTAGAAACAGGTGAGGGGGAAGAAACAGGGGAGGGGGAAGAAACAGGGGGGGAAGAAACAGGGGGGGGAAGAAACAGGGGGGGGAAGAAACAGGGGGGGGAAGAAACAGGGGGGGGGGAAGAAACAGGGGGGGAAGAAACAGGGGGGGAAGAAACAGGGGGGGGAAGAAACAGGGGGGGGAAGAAACAGGGGGGGGAAGAAACAGGGGGGGGAAGAAACAGGGGGGGGAAGAAACAGGGGGGGGGGAAGAAACAGGGGGGGGGGAAGAAACAGGGGGGGGAAGAAACAGGGGGGGGAAGAATCAGGGGGGGGGGAAGAAACAGGGGGGGGGGAAGAAACAGGGGGGGGAAGAAACAGGGGGGGGAAGAATCAGGGGGGGGAAGAAACAGGGAGGGGGGGAAGAAACAGGGAGTGGGGGGAAGAAACAGGGAGGGGGGGGAAGAAACAGGGAGGGGGGGGAAGAAACAGGGGGGGGGAAGAAACGGGGGGGGGGAAGAAACGGGGGGGGAAGAAACAGGGGGGGGGAAGAAACAGGGGGGGAAGAAACAGGGGGGGGAAGAAACAGGGGGGGGGAAGAAACAGGGGGGGGGAAGAAACAGGGGGGGGAAGAAACAGGGGGGGGGAAGAAACAGGGGGGGGGAAGAAACAGTGGGGGGGGAAGAAACAGTGGGGGGGGAAGAAACAGGGGGGGAAGAAACAGGGGGGGGAAACAGCGGGGGGGGAAGAAACAGGGGGGGGGGAAGAAACAGGGGGGGGGGAAGAAACAGGGGGGGGGGAAGAAACAGGGGGGGAAGAAACAGGGGGGGGAAGAAACAGGGGGGGGAAGAAACAGGGGGGGGAAGAAACAGGGGGGGGGAAGAAACAGGGGGGGGAAGAAACAGGGGGGGAAGAAACAGGGGGGGGAAGAAACAGGGGGGGAAGAAACAGGGGGGAAGAAACAGGGGGGGGAAGAAACAGGGGGGGGGAAGAAACGGGGGGGGGGAAGAAACAGGGGGGGAAGAAACAGGGGGGGGAAGAAACAGGGGGGGGGAAGAAACAGGGAAGAAACAGGGGGGGGAAGAAACGGGGGGGGAAGAAACAGGGGGGGGGAAGAAACGGGGGGGGGGAAGAAACGGGGGGGGGGAAGAAACGGGGGGGGGGAACAGGGGGGGAAGAAACAGGGGGGGGAAGAAACGGGGGGGGAAGAAACGGGGGGGGAAGAAACGGGGGGGGAAGAAACGGGGGGGGGGAAGAAACGGGGGGGGGAAGAAACAGGGGGGGGGAAGAAACAGGGGGGGGGAAGAAACAGGGGGGAAGAAACAGGGGGGGGAAGAAACAGGGGGGGGGAAGAAACAGCGGGGGGGGGAAGAAACAGCGGGGGGGGGGAAGAAACAGCGGGGGGGGGAAGAAACAGCGGGGGGGGAAGAAACAGCGGGGGGGGGAAGAAACAGCGGGGGGGGGGAAGAAACAGCGGGGGGGGGGAAGAAACAGCGGGGGGGGAAGAAACAGCGGGGGGGGGGAAGAAACAGCGGGGGGGGGGAAGAAACAGCGGGGGGGGGAAGAAACAGCGGGGGGGGAAGAAACAGCGGGGGGGGGGGAAGAAACAGCGGGGGGGGGGAAGAAACAGCGGGGGGGGGGAAGAAACAGCGGGGGGGGGAAGAAACAGCGGGGGGGGGAAGAAACAGCGGGGGGGGGGAAGAAACAGCGGGGGGGGGAAGAAACAGCGGGGGGGGGAAGAAACAGCGGGGGGGGGAAGAAACAGCGGGGGGGGGAAGAAACAGCGGGGGGGGGAAGAAACAGCGGGGGGGGGAAGAAACAGCGGGGGGGGAAGAAACAGCGGGGGGGAAGAAACAGGGGGGGGAAAGAAACAGGGGGGGGAAAGAAACAGGGGGGGGAAAGAAACAGGGGGGGGAAAGAAACAGGGGGGGAAAGAAACAGGGGGGGGAAAGAAACAGGGGGGGAAAGAAACAGGGGGGGAAAGAAACAGGGGGGGGAAAGAAACAGGGGGGGAAAGAAACAGGGGGGGAAAGAAACAGGGGGGGAAAGAAACAGGGGGGGAAAGAAACAGGGGGGGGAAAGAAACAGGGGGGAAAGAAACAGGAGGGGGGGAAAGAAACAGGGGGGGGAAGAAACAGGGGGGGGAAGAAACAGGGGGGGGAAGAAACAGGGGGGGAAAGAAACAGGGGGGGGAAGAAACAGGGGGGGGAAAGAAACAGGGGGGGGAAAGAAACAGGGGGGGAAAGAAACAGGGGGGGAAAGAAACAGGGGGGGAAAGAAACAGGGGGGGAAAGAAACAGGGGGGGAAAGAAACAGGAGGGGGGGAAAGAAACAGGGGGGGGAAGAAACAGGGGGGGGAAGAAACAGGGGGCGGAAGAAACATGGGGGGGAAGAAACAGGGGGGGGAAGAAACAGGGGGGGGAAGAAACGGGGGGGGGAGAAACAGGGGGGGGAAGAAACGGGGGGGGGGAAGAAACAGGGGGGGGAAGAAACAGGGGGGGAAGAAACAGAGGGGGGGAAAGAAACAGGGGGGGGAAGAAACAGGGGGGGGAAGAAACAGGGGGGGAAGAAACAGAGGGGGGGAAAGAAACAGGGGGGGGAAGAAACAGGGAGGGGGAAGAAACAGGGAGGGGGAAGAAACGGGGGGGGGAAGAAACAGGGGGGGGGAAGAAACAGGGGGGGGAAGAAGGGAAGAAACAGGGGGGGGAAGAAACAGGGGGGAGGAAGAAACAGGGGGGGGAAGAAACAGGGGGGGGAAGAAACGGGGGGGGAAGAAACGGGGGGGAAGATACAGGGGGGGGGGGAAGAAACAGGGGGGGGGAAGAAACAGGGGGGGGGAAGAAACAGGGGGGGGGAAGAAACAGGGGGGGGGAAGAAACAGGGGGGGGGAAGAAACAGGGGGGGGGAAGAAACAGGGGGGGGAAGAAACAGGGGGGGGAAGAAACAGGGGGGGGAAGAAACAGGGGGGAAGAAACAGGGGGGGAAGAAACGGGGGGGGGGAAGAAACGGGGGGGGAAGAAACGGGGGGGGAAGAAACAGGGGGGGGGAAGAAACAGGGGGGGGAAGAAACAGGGGGGGGGAAGAAACAGGGGGGGGGAAGAAACAGGGGGGGGAAGAAACAGGGGGGGGAAGAAACAGGGGGGGGAAGAAACAGGGGGGGAAGAAACAGGGGGTGGAAGAAACAGGGGGGGGAAGAAACAGGGGGGGGAAGAAACAGGGGGGGGAAGAAACAGGGGGGGGGAAGAAACAGGGGGGGGAAGAAACAGGGGGGGAAAGAAACAGGGGGGGAAAGAAACAGGGGGGGGGAAGAAACAGGGGGGGGGAAGAAACAGGGGGGGGGAAGAAACAGGGGGGGGGAAGAAACAGGGGGGGGAGAAACAGGGGGGGGAGAAACAGGGGGGGGAAGAAACAGGGGGGGGAAGAAACAGGGGGGGGGAAGAAACAGGGGGGGGGAGAAACGGGGGGGGGAGAAACGGGGGGGGGAGAAACAGGGGGGGGGAAGAAACAGGGGGAGGGAAGAAACAGGGGGGGGGAGAAACAGGGGGGGGAAACGGGGGGGGGGGAAACAGGGGGGGGGAAACAGGGGGGGGGAAACAGGGGGGGGAGAAACAGGGGGGGGGAGAAACAGGGGGGGAGAAACAGGGGGGGAAGAAACAGGGGGGGGAGGGAAGAAACAGGGGGGGGAGGGAAGAAACAGGGGGGGGGAGGGAAGAAACAGGGGGGGAGGGAAGAAACAGGGGGGGGAGGGAAGAAACGGGGGGGGAGGGAAGAAACGGGGGGGGAGGGAAGAAACGGGGGGGAGGGAAGAAACGGGGGGGGAGGGAAGAAACAGGGGGGGAGGGAAGAAACAGGGGGGGGAGGGAAGAAACAGGGGGGGAGGGAAGAAACGGGGGGGGAGGGAAGAAACGGGGGGGGGAAGAAACAGGGGGGGGAGGGAAGAAGCAGGGGGGGGGAAGGGAAGAAACGGGGGGGGGGAAGAAACAGGGGGGGGAAGAAACAGGGGGGGAAGAAACAGGGGGGAAGAAACAGGGGGGGGAAGAAACAGGGGGGGGAAGAAACAGGGGGGGGAAGAAACAGGGGGGGGGAAGAAACAGGGGGGGGAAGAACAGGGGGGGAAGAAACAGGGGGGGAAGAAACAGGGGGGGAAGAAACAGGGGGGGGGAATAAACAGGTGGGGGTGGGAATAAACAGGTGGGGGTGGGAAGAAACGGGGGGGGAAGAAACAGGGGGGGAAGAAACAGGGGGGGAAAGAAACAGGGGGGGAAGAAACAGGGAGGGGGAAGAAACAGGGAGGGGGAAGAAACAGGGGGGGGAAGAAGGGAAGAAACAGGGGGGGGGAAGAAACAGGGGGGGAAGAAACAGGGGGGGGAAGAAACGGGGGGGGAAGAAACAGGGGGGGGAAGAAACAGGTGGGGGGAAGAAACGGGGGGGGGGAAAGAAACAGGGGGGGGAAGAAACAGGGGGGGGAAGAAACAGGGGGGGGAAGAAACAGGGGGGGGAAGAAACAGGGGGGGGGAAGAAACAGGGGGGGAAGAAACAGGGGGGGGGAAGAAACAGGGGGGGAAGAAACGGGGGGGGAAGAAACAGGGGGGGGAAGAAACAGGGGGGGGAAGAAACAGGGGGGGAAGAAACGGGGGGAAGAAACATGGGGGGGGAAGAAACAGGGGGGGAAGAAACGGGGGGGAAGAAACAGGGGGGGAGGGAAGAAACAGGGGGGGGGGAGGAAGAAACAGGGGGGGGGGAGGGAAGAAACAGGGGGGGGGAGGGAAGAAACAGGGGGGGGGGAGGGAAGAAACAGGGGGGGGGAGGGAAGAAACAGGGGGGGGAGGGAAGAAACAGGGGGGGAGGGAAGAAACAGGGGGGGGGAGGGAAGAAACAGGGGACAGGGGGGGGAGGGAAGAACAGGGGGAGAAACGGGGGGGGGGAAGAAACAGGGGGGGGAGAAACGGGGGGGGAAGAAACGGGGGGGGGGAGGGAAGAAACAGGGGGGGAGGGAAGAAACAGGGGGGGGAGGGAAGAAACAGTGGGGGGGGAAGAAACGGGGGGGGGAAGAAACGGGGGGGGAGGGAAGAAACAGGGGGGGGGAGGGAAGAAACAGGGGGGGGAGGGAAGAAACAGGGGGGGAGGGAAGAAACGGGGGGGAGGGAAGAAACGGGGGGGGAGGGAAGAAACAGGGGGGGGGGAGGGAAGAAACAGGGGGGGGAGGGAAGAAACAGGGGGGGGGAGGGAAGAAACAGCGGGGGGGAGGGAAGAAACAGGGGGGGGAGGGAAGAAACGGGGCGGGAGGGGAAGAAACAGCGGGGGGGGAGGGAAGAAACAGGGGGGGAGGGAAGAAACAGGGGGGGGAGGGAAGAAACAGTGGGGGGAGGGAAGAAACAGTGGGGGAGGGAAGAAACAGGGGGGGGAGGGAAGAAACAGGGGGGGGGGAGGGAAGAAACAGGGGGGGGAGGGAAGAAACAGGGGGGGGGAGGGAAGAAACAGGGGGGGGGGAGGGAAGAAACAGGGGGGGGAGGGAAGAAACAGGGGGGGGAGGGAAGAAACAGGGGGGGGGAGGGAAGAAACAGGGGGGGGAGGAAAGAAACAGGGGGGGGGAGGGAAGAAACAGGGGGGGAGGGAAGAAACAGGGGGGGAGGGAAGAAACAGGGGGGAGGGAGGGAAGAAACAGGGGGGAGGGAGGGAAGAAACAGGGGGGGGGAGGGAAGAAACAGGGGGGGAGGGAGGGAAGAAACAGGGGGGGGAGGGAAGAAACAGGGGGGGAGGGAGGGAAGAAACAGGGGGGGGAGGCAGGGAAGAAACAGGGGGGGGGAAGAAACAGGGGGGGGGAAGAAACAGGGGGGGGGAAGAAACAGGGGGGGGGAGGGAAGAAACAGGGGGGGGAGGAAGAAACAGGGGGGGAGGGAAGAAACAGGGGGGGGAGGGAAGAAACAGGGGGGAGGGAAGAAACAGGGGGGGAGGGAAGAAACAGGGGGGGAGGGAAGAAACAGGGGGGGGGAGGGAAGAAACGGGGGGGGAGGGAGGGAAGAGGGAAGAAACGGGGGGGGAGGGAGGGAAGAAACAGGGGGGGGAAGAAAGGGGGGGGAAGAAACGGGGGGGGAAGAAACGGGGGGGGTGGAAGAAACGGGGGGGGAAGAAACGGGGGGGGGAAAGAAACGGGGGGGGGAAGAAACGGGGGGGGGGAAGAAACGGGGGAAACGGGGGGGGGGAAGAAACGGGGAAACGGGGGGGGGAAAGAAACGGGGGGGGGAAGAAACACGGGGGGGAAAGAAACGGGGGGGGAAGAACGGGGGGGGGAAGAAACGGGGGGGGAAGTAAACGGGGGGGAAGAAACGGGGGGGGAAGAAACGGGGGGGGGAAGTAAACGGGGGGGTGGGGGGGAAGAAACGGGGGGGTGGGGGGGAAGAAACGGGGGGGGGGGAAGAAACAGGGGAGGGAGGGAAGAAACAGAGGGCGGGGGGAGTACCGGTGGCTGGAAGGGAAGATAACAGTGGTGATCGGGGGTGGGGGTAAACAGTACCAATCGGGTGGGGGAGCGACGGTGATTCGGGGAACGGAGATGATGAAGGGGGGAGCAGTGTCCTGTAGCGGCCCGCGTTCTTTGAGAGTGTACTTCGTAATCACGTTAAGTATATTTTAAAAACTTACCTTACTGATTGCGGCCTAACAGGCGATCCATCCCTTTATGATGCACCTTTTGCATTAACTGATGAAAGCAAGTCATTTCTGCTGCTTTTCTAACAGAATGCTTTGCTGCGAGATCTGTACAAGGAACATAGGAACAGGAGTAAGCCGTGCAGCCCCTCGAGCCTGTTCCGGGGTTCCTATTAGCTCATAGCTGATCTGTACCTCAATTCCATTTACCCACCTTTGCTCAATATTTCTTGATACCCTTGCCTAACAAAAATCTATCAATCTCAGTATTGAAAATTTCAATTGACCCAGCAGCCACAGTCTTTTAGGAATGCAAGATATACGAGATGCAAAATATATAAAATTCTACATACGCTGCCCCAGCAGCTCAGTTAGTAAGCAAGTCGATATTAGCTTTCTTGAAGTTTATTATTTTACTTTATAGAACAAGGATAGCCTAATTCCCCCACATTGCTCGCCCTATATGTAGTTTATGAGTTCAATTCAAGTACGGTGCAGCAGACCTTCTAAATCCTTTCTCCTCCCGTTAGCTCAGAACCATCTGGACCAGGAAGGCCCAGGTTAGATACTTGGTCTGTGTTGAGTATCAAGCTGGGGTGGCAGTACAGCTGAGCTAAGGATGGGGAAAATCAGCCTGGGCTCTATGGAAATGCAAATACCTACATCGGATGAGGATAAGATCTGCCCTGGTTATGATGCCCTCACGGTTACTAGCATGACATGATTACCGTCATGCCAGAATGAGCCTACTGCCGCATTCTGGCGTGATGCTTCAGGTGGCCAGTACTGGCAGAACCGTACCCTAGCAAGAGTTAATATCTTCAGAAATCACAGAAAGAAAATTGGAGGCAAAAGTCTATTCAAAATGTTTTGCAAAGTACATGACAAGCAATTGATAAGCACTGGTTAAAACGAATTGGCCTTACCTGGTCCAGAGGTTCAGTTCATGAACCTTTGAGAGTTTTGATTTTCTCATCCTTGTGACAGTAATATAGCCTGTGCTGGTAGCACATTTCCTTTCGTATCATTTATTTTCTACAAATATGAATTTATATCCAGCCGTCTGGAATGTGGAATGTTGAATGATGAGAATCCAAAAATGTCTTTTGATTCAAGCTGCACTTCCACAGATCCAAATTCAGATTCCTTCGCATTGTGACTATTTTACTAGTGTAACTTTGTTCTTGAGCTGCTCCAGCCGCTTTGAAACTGCTACAAGGAAGCTGCAGGATTTAGAAGCACCTTTAAGACCCTTCAGAAATAACACTGCTGTGAAGACTGTGGTGAAATCACACTCTACAGTCATCTCGGACTCACCTTATACAACTGGATAACGTTTCTAGAAAAACAGATACGGGCATCCCATTGTATATAAGGTTCAGAGAAATTGCGCAGAGGGGTTCTGAGAAAGTTATTTTCACAGAGAGCTATTGGGAGCATGGAGCTTTGCTACCGGGCGTGGTTGAGGCAGAGACCATTGCACCTTTTAAATGTTTGAGGCGAAGGAAGATACAGGGCTAAGGGGAGGCAGCATGGCAATGGGGAAGTTTGAGATAGCTGTAGCAAAGAGCCAACACAGGGTTCAATGGTCTTTTAACTGTCGTGTAAGTTTGATATCACACAGGTTTCTACATAATTAGAACTATATGGAAAAATAAATAAAGCTTGCATTTAAAGAGCACCTCATATCAAAATCATATCACACAAATGCAGAGACTGTTGCCGTGTCAGCAAAAGTGCCAATTATTCTGTCCAGCAAGATCCCACAAACAATAATGAGATGAATGACCAGTTAATCTGTTTTTAATGGTATTAATTGAGAGAGTAATGTTGGTCAAGACACCAGGAGAATCCGTTGCTTTTCTTTGAATAGTGCAATGGGTTCTTTAACATCCTCCCGAAACAATGGAACAAACAGATGGTTTCTCTGCTTAATATCAAATCATAAAGGGCAGCACTTCCGGCAATGAAGATCTTTCCCGCTTGCAGTCACCTTTTATTGAGGTTACTGAAACTGAAGGAGGTTAAAATATTGGGCTAGATTTTGCAGTAGAAGTAACAGTGAGGCTAACAGCGCTGACCGTTATTAATGTGCAAATCGGACAGCAAATTCTAGCAACCGCACATGCACAGTTAAATGCGTAAATCAGGGAGTTGCTGTCTGAATTGCCCTGCTTCTCTAGAGAGACTCGGCATTGAAATGCCGTGAAGTTGTTGTACTTACCTGAGCATACACACTAAATTCGCCAGAAAAAGTTAGGACTTGTCCATTCCAGAGTATGTACCCTTTTAACAGCATGATAAGTCTTAATTACTGCCAAACAACCTCTCTGGCACTGAAAATTAACTTTAACAAGGAGTCTCATTCCTTCAGATTGCAATTATAGTTTAAAATTTAAATAACATTTATTTTTACTATTTCTTTCTGTCTCTTTTATCTCTCTCAATTAATCCAATCTTTCTTTCCCCCTCTTTATTTCGCTTTCTGCATATGATTTGGCATTCAATGAAATGTTCTAACTGACACTTTCTGGTTCAGACTCTGCACTGGTCATTAGCAATTCTTCAATCTGATTGGTTAAGGACAGTTGTTTGTTCATACAGGTCCTAGATGCCCTGTAGAGGATGCTGCGCTGTTTCACAAGTTGACTGAGAGGAACTCCCAGTCCAAAAGCCCCGAGAAAGTCTATGGGCAAGTGCAATTGTAACGAACAGTTGGCGACGTTCGTTCACTGCTGACCGCAAAATACAGCCCATTATTTTCTGTTTTTACCCGCAACTAAGAGCATTTAGTGAATTTTCTAGGGTTTGAAGCTGTCAGATTTCGTCCCTACCCCAGTCCCAATTCTCTTGACTTTTATCTCTTTCCGCCATCTCCATTAGAAACATTTTGTTTAGTTTAAGAGTTATCACGCTTGATGATGGGAGTCTCAACATCACCCAACTCCTCCCTCCAGAGCCTAATTTATAAGTCACATACCAGGCCCAGAGGTTATTACTGACGAGATTGGCAGACAATTAAAATGTTCATCTGACTTTTCTCTGTCCAATATTTTAGTGGAGACAAGAACCCATTTAAAGTAAATGGTTTAAGACATTTATTAAAATATGGTCAAGAGCAATTCTTAGCAATTCTACCCTGACTGCTGTGAAAGAGGGGCATTCATTTATGTCTGAATTAAGAGTGCTCTGGCTTTGAAGTAATCCCTATGTCATTGACCCTTGAATCAGCAGCACAGATTCAGTCCAGTAATTACCAGCAGTACATTGTCATTATAGTCCACAGTGTTTTGAAGATCGTATATTTCAATCTGGAACAATTCAAAATGTAAACTAAATGAGAACAGCTGTCAATAATTACTTGTAAAACTAGCTGTTGTCAGCGTAAGTGTGGTGATTACCAGCCTGGGGTGCTAATTCACGGCTAGCAAGCTACCATTCATTGTGTGTTACGGTTTCTGCTTTAATGAGCACAGTTGTGACAGAAGCATTTTTCACCAGAGAGGAAACAATCGCAGCTTCCATTTATAAACAGTGTGGTAGATTTTCATCTTCTCCGCCTGGGTGGTCATCTGGAGAGACGGATCACACGCCCTTTATAGAACGAATTAGCCTGCCTTTCATTCCATTCATTTCAATGGCATGAAAATCAGGCAGATACTATAAAGGGCAGACAAAACACCAGGAGGCGAAGACGGAAACCTGCCCCACTGTCCACTTCCCACACTGATAACAGTTTCTATCTTTTTTCTATTCACGAGACGAATGAGATTATGAGGGGTTTTGATAGAGTGAATAGGGAGAAACCGTTTCCACTAGCAGGAGGACACAGATTTAAGGTCATTGACAAAAGAACCAGAGGGGACACGAGGAGAAATTATTTTACGCAGCGAGCTGTTATGATCTGGAATGCACAGCCTGAAAGGGTGGTGGAAGCAAATTCAATAGTAACTTTCAAAAGGGAATTGGATAAATACTTGAAGGGGAAAAAATGCAGGGCTACGGGGAAAGAGCAAGGGAGTGGGATTAATTAGATAGCTCTTTCAAAGAGCCAGCACAAGCACGATGGGCCAAATGGTGTATGATTCCATCATGCTATGAATTGAATGAAGGAGCCCCTTTAGCCCATTTTATCTCATCCTTCTAGAATATCATCCCTACTCTCTTCCCATTATCATATCCGGTTGCTTAAATTTTCATGTATCGACCATTCTTCCAGGCAACTGGTTTGTGCTGTTTTCCTTGAATTTTCCTATAACCTTTTGCTTATGCTGCCACCTCCATTTCCTAAAAAGACTAAATAATTAACTGAACTAAACTGAGATGTGGTCCAAGCTGTTTGCAGGCCATTACTCTATTGAAGGAGGAAGACTCTGGATTGCATAGTCCAAGTGCTGTCCCTCAGGCTGAGATCAGCCTGCTGACAAGTTTCCCGACGTGACAGATTTTCTAACTCAACTCAGAAAGACTAATGCTTCTCAGAGGGTATGGAACATGAATCGGCAAAGAGGGGTGATTATTCACTGGTCTAATTTAAAATGTGATCTATCGGTGAAAGACAACTTATTGAGCAGAACAGTGTCCGGGCCATGTTCAAAGGGCTGTGGTAATAGTATCACGCAGTTTCACACTTTAACTACATTGTAGTGTTTGAAGACCAGGACCTCAAACCCTAAGCTCATGGTCTACAGGGCAGCAGTGATACCTGCCCTGCTGTATGCCTCAGAGACATGGACCATGTACAGCAGGCACCTCAAAGCACTGGAGAGGTACCACCAATGCTGCCTCCGCAAGATCCTGCAAATCCATTGGCAGGATAGGCGCACCAACGTCAGTGTTCTTGCTCAGGCCAACATCCCCAGCATCGAAGCTCTGACCATGCTCAATCAGCTCCGATGGACGGGTCACATTGTCCGCATGCCCGATACGACACTCCCAAAACAAGCGCTCTATTCGGAGCTCCGGCGCGGCAAGAGAGCCCCAGGTGGACAGAGGAAATGCTTCAAGGACACCCTCAAAACCTCCTTGAAAAAGTGTAACATCCCCACCAACACCTGGGAATCCCTGGCCCAAGACCACACAAAGTGGAGGAGAAGCACCCGGGAAGGCACCGAACACCTCGAGTCTCTTCGCCGGGAGCAAGCGGAAGCCAAGCGCAGGCAGCACAAGGTGCGCACGTCAACCCAAGCACCCCATCCACCCGCCCCTTCAACCACCGTCTGCCCCACCTGTGGCAGAGACTGTAGGTCCCGCATTGGACTCATCAGTCACCTGAGAACTCATTTTTAGTGTGGAAGCAAGTCATCCTCGGTTCCGAGGGACTGCCTAAGAGAGAAGACATTGTCTACAGGAGCAGATTATTCCTATCCAAGACACCACCACCAACAGTATGTTAGAAAACAGTAGGAATATCAAGAAGTAGAGATACGTTTATGCCGAGCTTCAGGTTTAAAAGTCTGAATGTTGTAGGAGGACGAATTGAGGAAACAAGAGTGTGGAAGAGCGGGGAAGATAAGTTAAAGTTCAAGAGAGTGCCACCAAATAAACCTGGAGCTCTCACACTAAGAGACAGGTGTACAGCAGTGCAGACGGTTGGAATAGTTCCAACATTCTCTTGAAGAGACAAATCTCGGTCTCTGGGAGTTCAACTGCGCACAGAGGTCCTGAAATATCTGGCCCAACCTCCGATCATAACTCTGGCAAAAGATCGGTGGAAGCCCGGGGCAAATGGCGTAAACAGATGTTAACGCTGCTCCGCTGGGATTTCCGCCGATCGTCCACTGACGTTACCGTCGAAGATCGGGAGCATCCCCGCTAATTATTGGAGCACATCTCTATCTGTCAACTGCATACCTGAGCACCTATTGACCCAACCACTGACGTAACTTTATCTTGATTGATTTCTGAACAAAAGGCACTTGTTGTTTGCTGTCGATGGGCCATCTCCTATCTTCCATTTAGAAACTCAGCGAAAAGAGAGAAGACTGTAGTTAGAACCTCCGCTATGTTTCAAAGCCATACAAAATTAATTGGTTGTACGCCAATGTTCAAAGAGCTCATTTCAAGACATCTATCCCTACTGATATTAACTCAGCTACCTTACACTGTCAGTTTCCAGTAACCATTCCAAGCTTGTTTCTCTGATGGTATTATTAGCATTTATTGCTTTTAAGCGAAAGTATTTTTTTTAAACTACTAAAATAGAGTCAGGGAGAAACGCAAAATTATGCTAAAACGAATTCTAATTATTTTAGTTACTCTCCGAATAAAAATAGACGTGATAATTAAAAGTAGATGCATGATAAAATGGACTATAATGTGAATTAATAGAGTGGAAAATGTTTATGTCCCCGTGGACTTCATGATTCTTAACATATATTTTAGTGACAGCATCAAGCAATCCCAGGTAGCTATAGGATGGGATAGACGCAGAGTAAAAGCCCGATATTGCCCCAATAAGAACTGGGTGATAATCTCCTTTAAATAGCATCCTGGCAGTGACTATACAAACAGCAAAGTTACAACTTCCACTGATCAGCATCAAAATCTACAGCCGGCAGAAGTTAATTGCCTTTATTCAAATCTACTGGCTCAATGCTACTTTATTATGCTAATATATGCTAACAATATGTAATGGTATCGTACATTGCTGGGAGTAAATGAGTAAAATGGAGTCCAGAAACAGGCGAGAGAAACCACGTTTTTTGAATCAGTGTTAGATATTGTTATAAAACAGTGTTGCAAACACAATCCATTCTTGGAACATTCACAGCACGCGTGGATCTTGCCAGCTAAAAATGTTAATAACATTGCCAAACTTCATTGACCACCACAGGATTGTCAGAAAATAATTAACGATGTATAAAGAAACTGGATACCAGTGCGCCAGGTCAAAAAGGCATCACTGAGGTGGTGCACATCTGCGAAATAAAGTCTAACTCGGCCTCAGGGCAAGACTGCAAAGGTCATTAAAATCGCTGCACAGGTCAAAGTATCTCACCCGCTCCATCCAATCCCTGATCTGAACCGCTTTAATCAAGGGGGCACTGAGCCGGGGCCTCGGCATCTTACTAGAGGAGGGAGGGCAAAGTTAAACCGGGAGGGTGGCAGAAACAACAAAAACCCAAAGCAAACTCAATTGCTACTTGGCCCTAAACAGACAATACAACATAGCTGATTACCTGACCATGGTAAAGGATAACAAACTGAGAAGAACCTTGACAAGGTACAGACTTAGCGAACATAGCCTAGCGATCGAAAAAGGCAGACACAGGCAGACCAGGCTGCCAAGAGAAGACAGGATATGCTCTCACTGCAGTCAGGGAGTAGTTGAGACAGAGATGCACTTCCTCACAGCCTGTGGAAAATATCAGGGCATCAGAGAGAATTTCTATCAAAAATTCTCACAAATATGCCCTGAATTCAGAAATCTGACTGACAACCAAAAACTCCCATTCCTACTGGGGGAGGAGAGAAGCTGTGTAACACTGGCGGCACACTATGTTACAGCTTGCCATGAACAGAGGGACAACCAGTAAACTAAGACAAGAGTATATATAAACAAGGCGAAAATATATTTATAAACTCAGGGATATACCTGTTTATACACTGTATGAATGGAACCGCGTTTATGTGTTCAACCATAAATGTATTTTGATGCTTTGGCAACATAAGATGTACCTTATCATGCCAATAAAGCGATTTGTATTGTATTGTATTGTATTGGGTGGTCAAACCTGGCCGTCTCCAGTAATTCCTGCATAGAGGGACAATGTGGGAATAGGCTGGCCACCTCACCTGTTTAACAGCAAAGGTGCCACAGCCAGGCGGATCAACAATGAAGGACAATTTACCTCAATGGAAGCACAAATACTTTTCACCGTGACACGTGAATGCTAAAAGGTGCGCTGCAAACTCGACGCTGCCACCAGAAGCGATATGCGTCCCCCGATGGAATGCACTCAGGGAGAATGGGATGTAGAATTGGTCGCGTGGGTGGCGGTCTGCGTGCTACTTTAATTGGACGCGCACAGGTCGGGTAATAGCCCTGGGCATTTTTGGCCCAGTGTGCGCAGCAACAGAAATTAATGCATGGGGAAAAATACCATTTGTCCCCAGGAATTGCAGGTACTGTAGACTGTTGAGCTTGATTACCACCTCCCGTCAAGCACAGTGCATTGCTATCCTCTGGAGAAGTTGCAAACCTCCTTGCACCCACCTCGTACAGCAGCAAGTCTACTCTACCAGCACATAACCAGGGCATCAGGTGGCACTGCCACTCTACCATTCCCTGCCTCCACGATGGTTTGTCCATCATTTCAGCCTTGCCTATCATTTCTTCATCCATGTGACTTTTACAAAGGCTGTGAACTATGTTTGAGCCATTAAAAAGGCTCCCATATTTTTATTCTCATATATGCAGCTACTTACTTTAAACAACAACTTGTATTTATACAGCACCCTTAATGTAGAAAAAATGTTCCAAGAAGCTTCACAGGAGCATAAGGGAAATGAATGGTGAGCCAAAGAACAGATTAAGAGAGATGGCCAAAGTCTTGACCACAAGTGTTTATTTCAGGAGGTTCATAAAATCGGAGAGGGAGATGTCGAGATGGAGAATTTTAGGGAGGGAATTCCAAAGTGTGGGGCTTAGGCAACCATAGGCATTGCAGTCAATGCTGGGTTGAATGGAGGGGGCATGCACAAGAGTCTGAGCAACAGTGAACTTGGGGGCTGCACAGTAGAAGTGAGGTGTTGTCTGCTTGGCTGTATCAAAGGCTGCAGAAAAGTCAAGGAGGATGAGGAGGGATAATAGACCATAGCCACAGCCACAGAGAACGTCATTCATGACTTTGGTTAGGATCAATTCAGTGCTGTGGAAGGGGCAGAAACCCGGAGGAATTCAGACAGGGAGTTGTGGGAGATGTGGGCACAGATCTGGGAGGCGCATCGAGTTCAAGGACCTTGGAGTGAAAAGGGTGGTTGGGGGGTAGGATGGCAGTTAGCGAGGGATCAAGGGTGGGGTTTTTGCGGGGGTTGATGGCAGTTTTGAAAGGTTGAGGATCAGTTCTGAGGATCGGGAGCCATTTACCGTATGGGCTAAAATGGGGGCTGAGCAGAGAGTTCAGGTGATCAAGAGTTCAGGGTGATACCATTCCCTTTAATGTTGAGCAGCAACCCCTTTAAGGCAGACCATGCACATCAAAAATTCCAATCTACATAGCAGTCAGACAGCTCCCCTCCAAGAGCGTGAACTTTCAAGATTACTCCAAATATGTTAATACCATCAGGAAGTCTCGAAGTAAATGATAGGGTAGAATGTCCATAGCCTGTAGAATGAGTGGGATTGATTGGCCAAACAGCCTTTTCTCATCCCATGCTTTTGTACACACTTATCTGGAAGCCCTTAAATACTGCCAAGTTCAGGCCTAACATCAAGCTTTTCTGTCCTTGCGATGCTCACCCACTTGTGTGCAGACCAGAGACACCTAGAATTACACTGAACTGGTAGAATGAATCAACTGAGCTGAGCACCATTGGTGGAAGAACTTGGTAATCTTTTCACTTCGATGTGAAACCAGCAACATCCCCTCATTGAGCACCTCTTGCAAATTCTCCGTGAGCCTTCTCACATGGATTCTGGATCCACCATCCAGTTCTCCTGTGGGCAAGGTGGCCACTGTCCCAGAGTACCACTCTGTGGTGGATCCTTCCAATGCCAGGCCTTCCAACAGCTTAGCAGCCAATCTTCTTAGGCAGTCCCTCAGAACCGAGGATGACTTGCTTCCACACTAAAAATGAGTTCTCAGGTGACTGATGAGTCCAATGCAGGACCCACAGTCTCTATCACAGGTGGGGCAGACGGTGGTTGAAGGGGCGGGAGGGTGGGGTGCTTGGGTTGACGTGCGCTCCTTCCGCTGTTTGCACTTGGCTTCCGCTTGCTCCCGGCAAAGAGACTCGAGGTGTTCGGCGCCTTCCCGGATGCTTCTCCTCCACTTTGTGTGGTCTTGGGCCAGGGATTCCCAGGTGTCGGTGGGGATGTTGCACTTTTTCAAGGAGGCTTTGAGGGTGTCCTTGAAGCATTTCCTCTGCCCACCTGGGGCTCGCTTGATGTGTCGGAGCTCTGAGTAGAGTGCTTGTTTTGGGAGTCTCGTATCTCGCTCATAGGTGCATAGGATAGGTGCACCAATGTCAGTCTCCTCGCTCAGGCCAACAACCCCAGCATCGAAGCTTTGACCACGCTCGATCAGCTCCGATGAATGGGCCACATCATCCAGCAGCCAGTACATCTTAGTAGGATAATTGTTAACCCTCGGCAACGCCACTTAAAAGGCTCATTTCCCAGGGGTGAGGCCCAACTGAGAAGAGCCTTGCACGATTATTGAAAGAGAAATAGTGGTTATAAAGCCAATACACAGATTGCAGTGTTTGTTAATGTATGCAAAAGCTCTTTGATAATATTATTGATATACCAATCAATTTATCCAATGAAAAGCGACGAGTTAAGAAAGTAACTATAGGTTTTTATTGGCTAAATAACAGAGCCCACCCTCGTGGGTGATCGGATCCAACAAGGAGGAATACCAGCCAGTCGACCACCTTTATACCTGGGCAGGTAGGTGGAGCCGTGGGCGGAGTCAGCAGAGGTCAGCCCAGGTATAACAGCGTGACAAGAGGCGACCTCGTATAGTGATACAACAGTGTGAACAGTGATAACCATAGAGTAACAATATAACAGTGATAACTATAGTGTAACGATAGTGAACGATAAAAGTGGTTTACCACATTCACCCCTTGTTTAGATTTGAGTCCGGCGGGGTGAAGTGTACTACCAGTTCTGGTATGTCAGTCTGTCCGGAGGCCTCGTAAGCCTTTCTGATCGTCGCAGCGGCGGTGTTGCATTATCCGGTGTTAATGCTGGTGTCTGCGTGGTCGGCGAAGGCTCGTGGGGTTCCGGCATGCCGTCTACCTCGGGTGGCATTGGGGGGTTGGTGGGGGGGGGGTAACGGTGGTGTCTCAGGAGTGCCCGAGGGTGCGAGGTCTCGTAAGGAGACTGTGTCCTCCCGCCCGTCTGGGTATGCCACATAGGCGTACTGGGGGTTGGCGTGCAGGAGGTTCACCCTCTCGACCAGGGAGTCCGTTTTATGGGCCCTCACGTGCTTTCGCAGCAGGACGGGCCCCGGAGAGGTCAGCCAGGTTGGTAGCGTGGTTCCTGTAGTCGACTTCCTGGGGAAAACAAACATTCGTTCATGGGGGGTGGCGTTAATGGCAGTGCACAGTAGTGACCGGATGGAATGCAGCGCTGCCGGGAGGACTTCCTGCCAGCGGGAAGTTGGGAGGCCCTTAGACTTTAAGGCTAAGAGGACGGCCTTCCATACCGTCGCGTTCTCTCTTTCCGCCTGCCCGTTCCCTCGGGGGTTGTATCTGGTGGTCCTGCTTGCAGCAATACCTCTCGCTAGTAGGGACTGACAGAGTTCCTCGCTCATGAAGGAGGAGCCCCGGTCACTATGTATATAGTTTGGGAACCCGAACAAGGCGAAGAGGTCGTTCAGGCATTTAATGACCGTGGTACTGGTCATGTCTGGGCAGGGGAAGGCGAAGGGGAAACGGGAGTACTCATCAACAATGTTGAGGAAGTACACATTGCGGTCAGAGGACAGGAGGGGCCCCTTAAAGTCGATGCTCAGGCGCTCGAAGGGGCGGGTGGCCTTGATCAGGCTTGCTCTGTCCGGCCTAAAGAAGTGCGGTTTGCACTCGGCACAGGTCTGGCAGTTCCTGGTCATGGTCCTGACCTCCTCGATGGAGTAGGGCAGGTTGCGGGCCTTAATGAAGTGGTAAAGTCTGGTGACTCCGGGGTGGCAGAGGTCGTTGTGGAGGGTCTGAAGTCTATCAATTTGCGCGCTGGCGCATGTAATTCGTGAAAGAGCATCAGGGGGTTCGTTCAGCTTACCTGGCCGGTACAAGATATCATAATCATAGGTGGAGAGCTCGATTCTCCACCTCAAGATCTTGTCATTCTTGATTTTGCCCCTCAGCTTGTTATTAAACATAAAAGCGACCGAACGCTGGTCGGTGAGGAGGGTAAATCGTTTGCCTGCCAGGTAATGCCTCCAGCGTCGTACCGCCTCCACAATCGCCTGGGCCTCCTTCTCGACCGACGAGTATTGGATCTCAGGGCCCTGTAGGGTCCTTGAGAAGAAGGCCACCGGTCTCCCCTCCTGGTTAAGGGTAGCGGCTAGGGCGAAGTCGGATGCATCGCTCTCCACTTGGAAGGGGATGGACTCATCCACTGCGTGCATTGTGGCCTTGGCAATGTCTCCCTTAATGAGGGAGAAGGCTGCGCACGCTTCCTCCGTAAGGGGGAAGGATGTGGACTTCATGAGGGGTCTGGCTTTGTCCGCATAATTGGGCACCCATTGGGCATAGTAGGCGAAGAGCCCCAGGGTTCTCTTTAGTGCCTTTGGACAGTGGGGGAGGGGTAGCTCCATGAGGGGGCGCATTCTTTCGGGGTCGGGGCCGATGACTCCGTTCTCTACTACACAGCCGAGGATGGCAAGGCGCGAGGTGTTAAACACACATTTCTCCTTATTGTAGGTGAGGTTCAGCCGTTGGTCCGTACGGAGGAATCT
Organism: Somniosus microcephalus; assembly: GCF_052327205.1. Taxonomy (NCBI): domain Eukaryota; kingdom Metazoa; phylum Chordata; class Chondrichthyes; order Squaliformes; family Somniosidae; genus Somniosus; species Somniosus microcephalus. The sequence goes on along the minus strand of NC_140991.1, from coordinate 41,994,864 downwards.
CTCCAGATTAACATCATGGTCGTGCCGGTCGCGGCCGCAGATGGTGACATTATCTAGGTAGGGGAATGTGGCGTGCAGCCCGTTCTGGTCAACCATCCGGTCCATCTCCCTTTGGAAGCCCGAAACCCCGTTGGTGACGCCGAAGGGGACCCTAAGGAAGTGGTAGAGGCGGCCATTCACCTCGAAGGCGGTATACTGGCGGTCCTCAGGGCGGATAGGGAGTTGGTGGTAGGCCGACTTAAGGTCGATGGTCGAGAATACTCGGTATTGTGCGATCTGATTGACCATATCAGATATGCAGGGAAGGGGGTATGCATCCAGCTGGGTGTACCTGTTTAGGGTCTGGCTGTAGCCGATGACCAGGCGGTTTTTATTGCCGGTCTTAACGACCACGACCTGGGCACGCCAGGGGCTGGTGCTCCCCTCGATGATGCCCTCCTTCAGGAGGCGCTGCACCTCGGAGCTAATGAAAGCTCTGTCCCCGGCGCTGTACCGTCTGCTCTTGGTAGCGACGGGTTTGCAGTTGGGGGTGAGGTTAGCGAACAGGGAAGGTGGCGGGACCTTGAGGGTGGATAGGCCGCAGGTGTTACGCGGTGGGCGGTTTAAAATCTGTTGGTTGTCGACTGTGAGTGGGGGGAGGGGTCCGCCGTATGCTAGCGTGATGCTTTGGAGGTGCGATTGGAAGTCTAGACCTAGTAGGACGGCAGCGCATAGCTGGGGCAGGACGAGGAGTTTAAAATTTTTATACACCGTGTCCTTAACCGACAGGGTCACAACACAGTAGCCGCTGATGTCTGTGGCGTGGGACCTCGATGCCATCGAGATCCGGTTGCGCGTTGGCCGGACAGTGAGGGAGTAGTGGCTCACCGTGTCTGGGTGGATGAAACTCTCCGTGCTTCCGCTGTCGAACAGGCAGGTCGTGGCGTGGCCGTTTACTTTGATGTCCATCATGGACTTGGACAGGTGGTGCGGGCGGGCTTGGTCCAGTGTGACGGAGGCTAGTGTATAGCTGAGCGAGTTGCTGTCGTCTGCGGGTGAGGCGGTGGTCGGGTCTGGAGGCACGGTGGCGGTCGAGCGTGGTGGGTAAAATGGCGGCGCCCACGAGGTTGGACAAAATGGCGGAGAAGATGGCTGCCCCCACAACTCGCATGAGGCACTGCTGGTGTCGGTTGCCTGGATCAAAGATGGCCGCCCCATGACTCACATGTGGGGATGCTGGCCTCTGTGGCCTTGATGGAAGATGGCCGCCCCCACAGCTCGCATGAGGCACTGCTGGCCTCTGTTGATCTCCCTCTGCAGGCCTTTGCAAAGTGGCCTTTCTTCAGGCAGCTCGAGCAGGTCGCGTTTCTGGCTGGGCAGCGCGCCCTCGGGTGTTTCGCCTGGCCGCAGAAGAAGCAGCCGGTGGCCCGATCGCGGGGGTCCGATGTCGCAGCTGGTACCGGGGGTGGCGGTCCCGATCGGGTCCGGGACGCCGACGCTGAGGTAGGTCCCAGGGGGGGTGCTGCGGGGGGTATTGCGGTCGGGGTCGGTCCCGAGTCCCAGGGTCGCAAATTACAGTACCTGGAATATGCCTCGAGGTCCCGATGGGCCACTTCTAGGGAGCGAGCGAGGGCTGCAGCTTTGTCCAGGTCGAGGTCCTTTGCTTCAAGCAGTCTTTGCCGTGAGTAGTCGGACCGCAGGCCTTTCACGAAGGCATCGCGGACATTGTCTTCAGTATTTTCTGCCGCCGTTACCGCTTTAAAGTTACAGTCCCTGCCGAGTGCTTGTAGCGCCTGTAAAAATTCATCTACAGACTCTCCTGGCTGTTGCGGGCGGGATCTTAGGAGGTGTCTGGCATACATGGAATTTACCGGGCTCTGGTACTGTCATTTCAGCCGGTTGATGGCGTCCTCGTATGTTTTAAGGTCCCGGATGAGTGCGAATACTTTAGGGCTCACTTGGGCGGTCAGAACTCTTAGCTTGGATTTCTGAGGCACGCCGGATTCTCCCAGGTAGGACTCGAAACAGCTCAGCCAGTGTTCGAAGTCGAGGGCTGAGTTTGCTGCCTGTGGGTTTAGATCCAGGTACGGTGGTCGGAGGGCTCGCAGCCAAGCCGGCTGCTGTGGCTGTTGTAGCTGGGCGTCTAGCTGGTCGTTTGGCTGCTCGTCTGGCTGCTCGTTTGGCTGCTCAAGTAACGACATTTTAAAATTTAGCCAATAAAATTGATATACCTATCAATTTATCCAATGAAAAGCGACGAGTTAAGAAAGTAACTATAGGTTTTTATTGGCTAAATAACAGAGCCCACCCTCGTGGGTGATCGGATCCAACAAGGAGGAATACCAGCCAGTCGACCACCTTTATACCTGGGCAGGTAGGTGGAGCCGTGGGCGGAGTCAGCAGAGGTCAGCCCAGGTATAACAGCGTGACAAGAGGCGACCTCGTATAGTGATACAACAGTGTGAACAGTGATAACCATAGAGTAACGATATAACAGTGATAACTATAGTGTAACGATAGTGAACGATAAAAGTGGTTTACCACAATTATATTCAAACATAACACTAAAAGTCCGTGGACAGCTGTAAGCGTAATGAACAGTGATGTAATAAAGACTCACTACGCACTTGGTTGTACATAAAGCAAGGCTTTAATAGACTTGTAACAAAACATGGAGGTCTAGTTAGTAGTCACTAGCTTCATGTTTCCAGATTGTCTCTGGCCAAGTTGGGCCCACGCCCGAGTATTTATACTCCTCGGACGGTGCCCTCAGCTGGCCATCCAGTAGTACTTCCTGAGTTACTTCTTGTAGAAGTTGCGATTTATGACAAACGGCGAGCGCCATTCTTTCATCGCTGACCGCAAAATCCAGGCCAACGAGTTTGGTCCAGTGATTTGAACTAATGCCTGGTCTGAGTGCAAATCAGAACTCCAGTCGATTCCCTTAACTATTCAGAAGTCGCATGGTATCTGAAGTTAATTGGAGCTGCCACACCCCCTCTCCCTCCAGCCCTGGAAAAAAATGGCTACCTTGATCCATCAGCGGAACAGATCTCCCACCATGTTAAATCTATGTTGGAATTCACCCACTCAAATTTGACCTGAATGCCTAGGCGGCTGTTTTCTGTATGGCAGTAAAATCAAAGCATTATAAAATTAAGGACAAAATGTACGACTTTAAAATATAGAACAAAAGAACTTGTGCCTTTCACAACCTCAGGTTTTCCCAAAGTGCAATGAAGTACTTTTGAAGTGTAGTCACTGTTGTAATGTAGGAAATGCAGCAGCCAATTTGCCCACAGCTGGTTAAGAATTCAAACCACTTGTAACTTACTAAAAGACACCGCTGATAGAAACTGTTATTCAAACTAAGCATCTAACTTGACACTTTGTTCATCTGAGTCAATCAAAAAGCTGTTACATATATATTTACTGAAATTTGACAAGGGAGATGAAACACGGAAAAAAATACCAGATGCCGTTCACAACTTCGTCACTTTTCAGGAAATCTCGAATGTATTTCTCCCAGGTTCCAAGATAACTTTTTTTATTAAATCCTCGGATATTGGGTGGAAATTAATCTAGTGTATATCCCAAATTAATTAAAATAGAGATGAAATTTCATACAAACGCATTAAGGGTTTGTGCACCAATGCGGTAAATTTTTCATCTTTAGCACTCCAGGATCAGGGGAACATCTTGGGAGTTCATGATGCCCGCCCCCACATGTTTACGAATATTAAAGTTGGATGAAAAGTCACGGGGAGGTAGGGCATGTGAATGAATTCCCGGTAAGCACTCATGGTGCGTGTAGCTCTACACCAGGAGCGCTGACAATGAAACTACACCCCATGGTGTAACTTCAAGGCTTAAAAACTTAACAGTAGATGATAAAAAGAAAAGAAAACCTGCAAAGGCTGGAAATACTGGAGATAAATTTCAACATCTCAGAAGAGAAGTCAGGTTAATGTTGATGCGCCTCAATAACTTCAAGACTCAAAGTTAGCAGAATAAAACAAGGCTTTTATTAGCAAAGAAAAGATGCCGGTATCTGCACCTAGCTTCACCTGGCGTGCTGCTGTTCTACTGCCAGACAAGCCTGGACTTGTCTTAAGTAGGGCCAGGTATGGGTGGAGCCGACACACAAAGGGGGCGGTGCCCTATACACAATACAAGGTACAAACACCGGAGTAGGCAATACAATATATACAGTTAACTACAGAATCTGATGAATGGCATATTTCATCACATTCTCCCCTTCTACAGATTTAGTCTGTCCGGGGGTGTGATAGTCCTCTGTGACCGACGTAACGGTTGCGGTGCCGCGGGTGCCGGCTGGGTGTCCCGGGTGGTCTCCTGGGTCTCTGCCGGGGGCGCCACCGGGGTTGTTGAAGGAGTAGGTGGTGGGGGGGTAGGTGGTGGGGGTACCGTTGGCTGGTGTTCTTCCGGGAGTGATGAAAGAATAGTAGGTGGAGTGGGTGGGTAATAGTTGTTGTGGTTGTTGTTGTTGTTGTTGTAGTCATTGTCGTTGTTGCTGTTGTTACCGGCTGGGGCGAGGTCTTTTATGGACACAGTGTCCTCCCGTCCGTCGGTTTGCCGGACATACGCATATTGTGGGTTGGCGTGGAGCAGGTGCACTGGCTCCACGAGAGGGTCCGTCTTGTGACCCCTCACATGCTTTCGCAGAAGTACCGGACCTGGGGTGGAGAGCCATGATGGTATGGATACGCCTGAGGTGGATTTCCGGGGAAACACAAACATTAGCTCATGAGGCGTGGCATTAGTGGCGGTACACAATAGTGACCGTATTGAGTGGAGCACATCTGGGAGGACTTCCTGCCAGCGGGAGATAGGGAGGCCCTTGGTCCTTAGAGTTAGGGTGACTGCCCTCCATACTGTCCCGTTCTCTCGCTCCACCTGACCGTTACCCCGGGGGTTGTAGCTGGTGGTACGGCTCGTGGCAATCCCCTTAGACAGCATGTACTGGCGTAGCTCTTCACTCATGAAGGCCGCCCCCCTATCCGTGTGAATATAGCTTGGCATACCGAACAGGCAGAACAGGCTGTTGAGGCATTTAATGACCGTGGCGCTGGTCATGCCTGGGCAGGGGAAGGTGAATGGGAAACGGGAGTATTCGTCCACAATGTTCAGGAAGTAAACATTGCGGTCGACGGACGGGAGGGGGCCCTTGAAATCTAAGCTAAGCCGCTCAAAGGGCCGTGTAGCTTTGATTAGGTGGGCTCTATCAGGGCGGTAGAACCGAGGCTTGCACTCAGCGCAAGTGCGGCAGTTCCTGGTCAGGGACCGGACTTCCTCAATCGAGTAGGGTAAGTTGCGGGACTTTATGAAGTGGAACAGCCGTGTGACCCCTGGGTGGCAGAGGTCGTTGTGGAGGGTCTGTAGCCGATCCCCGGTGGCGTTGGCACACATCCCTCGTGAGAGGGCGTCGGGGGATTCGTTAAGGGCCCCCGGCCGGTATATGATGTCGTACTCGAAGGTGGAGAGCTCGATCCGCCACCTAAGAATCTTATCATTTTTAATCTTCCCCCTCTGTTTATTATTGAACATAAACGCTACCGACCGCTGGTCGGTAAGTAGGGTGAAGCGTTTGCCGGCTAGGTAGTGCCGCCAGTGGCGCACTGCCTCCACGATGGCTTGGGCCTCCTTTTCCACGGAGGAGTGTCTGATCTCAGGCCCCTGGAGGGTCCTCGAGAAGAAAGCTACGGGCCGCCCTGCCTGGTTGAGGGTGGCCGCCAAGGCAAAGTCAGATGCATCACTTTCCACTTGAAAGGGAGTGTTCTCGTCCACTGCCTGTAGCGTGGCCCGCTCAATATCCTGCTTAATGCTTTTGAAAGCAGCATGGGCCTCAGCAGAGAGCGGGAAAGAGGATGCTTTCAAGAGGGGACGGGCTTTATCGGAGTAGTTAGGGACCCATTGGGCATAATACGAGAATAACCCCAGGCACCTTTTCAGGGCTTTGGGAGTGTTGGGCAGGGGCAGCTCCCGTAGGGGGCGCAATCGGTCGGGGTCTGGTCCAATTTCCCCATTCTCCACCACGCTGCCTAGTATGCAGAGGCGCGTGGTGTTGAAAACGCACTTGTCCTCGTTGTAGGTGAGGTTGAGTTTTTGTGCGGTTTTCAGAAACCTCGCGAGGTTTGAGTCGTGGTCCTGTTGGTTGTGGCCGCAGATGGTGACATTGTCGAGATAGGGGAAGGTTGCCTGCAAGTGGTGGTCATCGACCATGCGGTCCATCTCCCTCTGAAAGACCGAGACCCCATTCGTCACCCCAAAGGGGACTCTGAGGAACTGGTAGAGGCGTCCGTTTGCCTCGAAGGCGGTGTACGAACGGTCCTCTGGTCCGATAGGGAGCTGGTGGTACGCTGACTTGAGGTCGATGGTGGAGAACACCCGGTATTGGGCGATTTGGTTCACCATCTCGGATATGCGGGGTAGCGGGTAGGCGTCTAGTTGGGTATAGATGTTGACTGTTTGACTATAGTCAATCACCATCCACTTCTTCTCGCTACCCCTCACCACCACCACTTGGGCCGCCACGGGCTGTTGCTGCATTCAATAATGCGCTCCTTCAGGAGCCTGTCTACCTCGGTCGCGATAAACCGTCTGTCCTCCCAGCTGTACCTCCTGCTTTTGGTCGCTATTGGCCGGCAGTTAGGGGTAAGGTTCGCGAATAGCGAAGGTGGCTTTACCTTCAGGGTAGCCAGACCGCACACTGTGACGGGCGACTGGGTCCCACCGAAATTGAGCGTGATGCTTTGGTGGTGGCACTGAAAATCCAGGCCCAAGATCACGCTCACACATAAATCTTTCATAATAAACAGTTTAAAATTATTATATACAGTGGCCTAGAAATTCAGTTGCGTTCGCCAGCCGTTAGCGCCATAAGAGGGGTAGATTTCGAGCGCTAGGCACTTAGCGCCCGGGCGCAGGCCGATCTGCGCCTACGCCCAACTTCAGTTGACATTTAGCGCCGGCGCAAAGTGTTTGCGCCCGCTCAGCTGCGCGCGCAGCTTATGACATCATTTCGTCGTGCAACGCTGTTTGTGCGCCCCAAACCGGAAATTCAGTGGCGCCCGCCCAATGTGGGCGTGGTGCTGTTAAGAACTGTGAAGTGGAACGCAGCAGAGGCCCTGCGGGCCTCGGGGAGTGATAATTAAAGGGCACTTAGACTGAACTATAAAGGCCAGCCATTTTGCTGCAATGACTTTAGTGCTTTGGATTTCTGGACAGAGACCAAGGAACAGACCTTACTGATTTGGGACAACATAGGAGAGGTATTTTTGGCTTCTGGCCAGAGCTTGGAAATTTGACTCATTGTGATTTCACTGTTTGCAAGTTTATTATGGGGGCTGCATGGGGTTCCAACCCTCAGTTCCAGCATTATGTGCGAAGGGCTCGCAGACGCTGTGTGAGAGGGCCAGCCATGCCTAGACGCAGAGGGGCCATCAGGCGTCAGCAACGTAGGCCTTACCTACTCAGGGAATACCGGCAGCAGGTGTCCTACCTCACCATGACTGCCGCGCATTGTGTTAAGAGGCTGCGCTTCAGAAGGGAGGTGGTTGCAGAGATCTGCCAGCTGCTTCACAGAGATCTGCATCCACAGCTGATGTGCAGGACGTCTCTGTCGGTGGAAGTGAAGGTCACGGTGGCTCTGAACTTTTATGCAAGCGGCTCCTTCCAAGCCGCTGCTGGGGACATAGCGAACATCTCCCAGTTCGCCGTGCATCGCTGCATCCGGCAGGTCACCGATGCCCTTTTTGCAAGGAGACACCAATTCATCTCCTTCCCCATGACCCTAGAGAGGCAGGAGCAGCGTGCAGTCGGATTTGCCAGGATCGCCGACTTCCCCATGGTGCAGGGCGCCATTGACTGCACGCATGTGGCTATGCGGGCACCTATCGACAATGCCGAGGATTACCGCAACCGGAAGGGCTACCATTCCCTCAATGTACAGCTGGTGTGTGACCACAGGCAGCGCATCCTAGCTGTCAATGCCCGCTTTCCAGGAAGCAGCCACGATGCATTTATCCTGCGCCAGACTACTGTGGCTGACATGTTCGAGGCACAGCCTCCACCAAGGGGATGGCTTATTGGGGACAAGGGCTACCCTTTGTGTACATGGCTCATGACCCCGCTCCGCGCGCCCAGGACCCCTGCTGAGGAGGCATACAACGAAAGCCATCAAGCCACAAGGAACATCATAGAGCAAACGATTGGCGTCCTCAAGCAATGGTTCCGTTGCCTGGATCGTTCCGGCGGATCTCTGCAGTATTTGCCGGATAGAGTCTCCCAGTTCGTCGTCGTTTGCTGCATGCTGCACAACCTGGCTATCCGCAGGACTCAGGCACTGCCACCTCACGTTGGACCACCACCTCAGGAGGATGAGCAGGAGGACCATGAGGAGGAGGAGGAGGAGGAGGAGTACCAGCCCAGGAGGGAGCCACAAGGTCCAAGGGCCGTCCGCCGGCGGCTTATTGAACGACACTTCTAGGCCCCCTGTCAGGGAATGGCTTGTGGCAATGAACGCACCTGAATGCAGCCGCTCCGCAAGCCCTCAGCCGGTTAACGCAACAACCACTTGAAACATGACACCTGGACAAGCTGAATAAATAAAAAGCTTTATTTAACAAACTCAGGGCCCTTCCCACATGAAACAGAAAAACAGACAAGACCCCCAAAAAACAGTCAAAAACATATCTCACTCCCAGAACCTGGGGAGGAATAACAAAACTTGTCCATCCAATTGGCCTTCATCCTCGGCCTAACCAAGACAAACCCCCCCATACAGAACACAAACACCCCCATATAAAAAAACAGTTGCCTTCATCTTCGGCCTTACCAAAATAAGCCCCCCCCATACAGAACACAAACACCCCCATATAAAAAAACAGTTGGCAACACACTCTACTTGGTGTGCCGAGAGGGCGAGTCCTTGTGCAGGCTTCTCCGGCCCCTGCCCGACCTGTTGCTCCGCCTCAACCTGGGCCCTGTGGGTGTTGCAAGGCTGGGGGAAGGCTCCTGAGGGGCACAATGCGTGACGGCAGATGCCCTTGGGGGTCGGCCTAGACGAGGTCCGGCCCTGGAGGGGCCGGTTGCTGACTGCTGCAGCTGTGGCTGGGCAGCATCAGTCTCTGCAGCAGCTCGTCGCAGCTTGGCTGGGGGAGTGGCAGTGGCGGCTGCAGCAATGGGGGCAAGCTGGCTGATGCCAGGCGCTCGCTGGTCGCCAGAGACACTGGCACTCAGCCGGGCTGGCACTGCAGCAAGCGCAGCAATCTGGTGAAGGCCAGACCGCTGTGCTGCAGCAGGGCGGCGGGTGCCCTGGCGATGCCTCCGTGACACAGCGAGTGTGGCAGAAGTGAGTGCCCGAACTGCCCTGGTCTGTGCCCGCATCAGACCAGCCAGTGTCTGCACGGCACCACTCAGGAACTCTCGACTCGCGTCCTGTGCTGCCGCGAGTTGGTCGACACCCGTGGCCTGTGAGTCCCCGAAATCAGCCACACTATGAGCCAGGGACTCAATGACCTGAGGCAACTGTCCCACAACCCCCATGAACTTGGTGTGGCGCCGCTCCGAGTCCGCGGACATTTCATCAAGGAGGCGCACCTCCTGGGCGAGGACCGTCTCCGGACTGGAGGCCAGACTCTCCCTCTGGGGAGAAGGCCGCCGAGCTGCCCGACCCTTCCCGCGTGCCTGGACGCCACTGGGCCCAGGAGCTACACCCCCCTGCAACACTTCCCCCTGGCTCTCCTCCAGGCAAGACGTCTCCCCTCCATTGCCATCCCCTGGCGCGGATGAGGGTTCCCCCGATGTGCCGCCTTCCTCTTGGTCCTCGTCGTCCTCCTCTTCCGAGGGACTGGCACTCTCAGCTTCAGGGACCTCCTCCTCACCAGCTGAAAGCAGGAAGGCACAAGAGTAGCTTTAGAGTGAGGACAGGGCGTCAGCGAGGGAGGCATGAGTGGTGGCATTATGCGCATTGGTGGGACAGTGGCAAAGGATGTAGATCTGAAGCGCAAGGGGAACGAGAGAGGTGCAAACGGTCATGTCCTTACCATTGGGGCCCAGCACAGGGTCGGCATCTCCAATAGCTACGGGGCCAACCACCCGGGCACGCATGAGTCGAGCCACGCGCTCCTCCAGATCACTGAGCTCCTGGAACTGGACACGGCCTCCCCCGGTGACAGTCCGGCTCTTCAGATTCTGCACCAGCTTGGCCTGCAAGAGAAATGACGGCCTCTAAGTACAGTGTGGTGCCCTGTTGTTGTGTGCACTGCCTCCCATGGTCGAATAGCTTGGCCAGTGTGGTGCCCTGTTGTTGTGTGCACTGCCTCCCATGGTCGAATAGCTTGGCCAGTGTGTAAAGTGCAGAAAGTGCTATTGATGATCATGCCAGTGCCATAGCTGCGGGAGGAGGGCTGGCCATTAGGCCTTTGAGGTCCCTTTGCCCATAATGTGAGGTGCACATGCAAGGATGAGGAGGACACTGGAAAGGGTACTCACCCTGACCAACCGAGTGAGGTCGTTGTACTTCTTGCGGCATTGGTCACCAGTCCTGGGGACATCGCTGTTGGCTGAGACCCTCTGGGCGATTTCCCTCCAGGCTCTCCTGTACTGCCTCCTGGGAGCCTTCTTGCCACTGTCCGGGCACAAGATCTCTCTTTTCTTTTCCAAACCCCTAAGCAGCATCCTCAAAGCATGCTCTGAGAAGCGCTGCGCTCGTTCACGGGCCTTCTGCATGGCTTCAGGCGCTATTTGGGTCCACCAGCAGTGTTCAGGCCTAGCTGCAGGGCTCCACTATCCAGGGCGTGGCAGCAGACAAAGTCGACCCTTCCCCCTTTAAGAGCTGGCCGGCGTCAGGGTGTCTGCTATCAATCAAAACATGACCGCACCTGCGCTGCACCCGGCCTCGGCGTTATCAGTCTGCACCGCCGGCTTAGCGCCTAAAGATAGGAGTGCAACGCCAGTTTCAGCGCTCGCCCAAACTCCTTGGCCAAAGCTACTGAATATCGGCGAAGTGGCCTCCACTTTCCGGCGGGCGCTAAATTTAGCGCCCGCCCGACTTTACCGCCCCAAAAGTGGCTATACTGAATTTCTAGGCCAGTGTCTTTAACGGACAATCGTACCGCGCAGTAACCCGCAATAGTCGATATCTGGGTTTTGTCGGCCATAGAGATCCTGCCCTGAGTAGGGACTATAGTTAGAGAGAGTCGTTGTACCAGATCAGGGTGAATGAAGCTCTCTGTGCTCCCGCTGTCAATTAAACATTTAACCTTGCACCCGTTTACCTCAATGTCCACCATCGATTTGGATAGTGGGTGCGGTCTGGACTGGTCCACTGTGATCGACGCCACTGTAGGGCCCTGATCAGGACAAGATGGTGGGCCACACGAGGCCGGGTAAGATGGCGTCCACGCTGTCTGCTCGCGAGATGGCGGACCCCACGAGGTCGGACAAGATGGCGTCCAAGATGGCCGCTCCCACGGCGCGCACGCGGCGGTGGCGGTTTTGCCTGCGGGGTTCCCTCTGCACACCTTCCCAAAGTGCCCCTTCTTACCGCACTTAAAGCAGGTGGTGCCTTTCGCCGGGCACAGGTTCCTGGTGTGCTTCGGCTGCCCACAGAAGTAGCATTTGGGGCCCCGATGCGTCGCGGCGGTCGTAGGGCTTCTGGGGGGAGAGCAGGGCCCCGACGGTGTTGGGCTACCGGGCGGGGAAGCAGAGGCGGCGTGGGCCGCGCGGCCTGCCGAGTAGGAGTCAGAGTTCTTCTGAGCCACATCCAACGATCGCGCTGTGTCCACAGCCTGTGTCAGATCTAGGCCCGTTTTCTCTAGCAGTCTCTGCCGGATGTAATTAGAGCTAAGGCCTGTGATAAAGGCATCCCGAATCAGCTCGTCTGTGTATACCGTGGCTTTCACGTCTTTGCATTTGCAGTCTTTGCCGAGCACTTTTAGGGTGACTAGAAAGTCCTCTAGCAACTCTCCAGGTCGCTGTGTGCAGGTAGCAAGCAGGTGCCTGGCGTACACCTCGTTGGTAGGCCGCTGATAGTGGGCCTTTAGAATGTTGCAGGCATCCAGGTAGGTGGCGGCGTCTTGTATGAGTGGAAAAACCTGGTGGCTTACCCGATTCTGCAGGATCCCGAGTTTCACATCTCCGGTGGCTTTAGAGGCTGTGACGGCTTCGGAGTTGGCCATAAAGAATTCCAAGCACTGGAACCAGTGTCCAAACCGTGCCGATGCATCCGAAGCATGCGGGTCCAAATCCAAGCGTTCCGGTTTCAAAAGTTGATCCATCGTTAAAAGTTTGCTAATAAAATTGATGCGCCTCAATAACTTCAAGACTCAAAGTTAGCAGAATAAAACAAGGCTTTTATTAGCAAAGAAAAGATGCCGGTGTCTGCACCTAGCTTCACCTGGCGTGCTGCTGTTCTACTGCCAGACAAGCCTGGACTTGTCTTAAGTAGGGCCAGGTATGGGTGGAGCCGACACACAAAGGGGGCGGTGCCCTATACACAATACAAGGTACAAACACCGGAGCAGGCAATACAATATATACAGTTAACTACAGAGTCTGATGAATGGCATATTTCATCACAAATGTTTGGGTTGTTCTGAGAATAAATCAACTCCCTAAGAAAAGTACCACGTGAACCTTTCTTTTCTCATGTTTGTGGCCTGCTGTGTTATTCCAGCACTTTCACTTTCTAGATGAAATTGAGTTTGAGGACTCTGGATGATTGGACCAGACCACGCAGATGCAATTCAGTCGATAGGTGCAGGATTTCAGATGTGACTCAGTGGGTAGCACACTTGCCTCTGAGTCACAAGGTTGTGGGTTTAAGTCCTGCTCCAGAGACTTGAGCACGTAATCCAGACTAACACTCCCAGCACAGTACTGAGGGAGCGCTGCACTGTCAGAGGTGCCATCTTTCAGATGAGATGTTAAACTGAGGCCCCGTCTGCCCTCTCAGGTGGATGTAAAAGATCCCACAGCACTATTTTGAAGGTGCGCAAGGGAGTTCTCCTCAGCGTCCTGGCCAATATTTATCCCTCAACTAACACCACTAAAACAGATTATCTGGTCATTATCACATTGACCTTGCTGAGGGCAAATTGACTGCTGCATTACAACAGTGACTACACTTCAAAAGTACTTCATTGCACTTTGGGAAAACCTGAGGTTGTGAAAGGCACAAGTTCTTTTGTTCTATATTTTAATGTCGACATTTTGTCCTTAATTTTATAATACTTTGAGTTCATATTATTGACTGAAATTCCACTGTAACAGGAGACCGTAGGAAGCCCCAGAGAAATGGCATAAAAGAATGAAGACAGTCATTTCCACTGTTTCACTGGGGGTTCCACTGATCTTCTGTCAGAGTTACAGCAGGAGACCGGTCGAGCCCTCACAGAATTTCAGGGTCTTTAGTTACAGTTAAATAGCAAAACCTAGGGCAATTTGGGAAGCAGGGAAGTGGAGCTGGTTGAAGCACAAGAGATGTTCTGCTGTTTAGGGCGAGGAGATGGAAGAGCAAAATTGGCCAACAGCGCCACTAGAGATTGGAGGTTGTAATTACAACTTGACACATAAATGTGGACAAAGGAATTTATAATGGAAAATGTTGACAATAACAAAAAATAACTTGCATTTATATAGCACCTTTAACATAGTAAAATGTTCCAAGGCGCTTCACGGTATAGCAGTCAGACAAAAATTGACACCAATCCAAAGAAGGAAACATTAGGACAAGTGAACAAAAGCTCGATCAAAGAGGTAGGTTGTCAGAAGTGTCTTAAAGGAGGTGAGAGAGGTGGAGAGATGGAGCTCACTGGATGGGGGAGGGCGGGTAATTGCTGCAGTGCCATGTCACAACATCAGAGTGCTGGAGGTGCTGGACAAAGGTAGGCTTGATGGTCGCAAAAGTGTCCAGTTTTCTTATATCAACAAAGATGATGGAAGTCAACCACAATTTGTTTTAATTATTATGGTTAAAATGGAGTTGAGTATTTGCAAATCTCTGTGAACACTCATGCAGAGGGATTGGGTGGTGCAGTGTGTCAGCATAATGTCATTTCACCTCTTGGACCTGTGTTTAGATTCAGCCCAGGCTACTGGGTTAAATGTCTCCTTTTACTTCTGACTGTACAGTTCGGAGTGAAATGGATTTCGACAGTCTCCCCCACCTCCGAGTGAGCATGAGCCCGCAGCACGAAACCACCGCTATTTTGCTACCAATTGGCAATCTGACTAAGAGAGACCACAAAAATGACTGGGTGTGCGGATTGGAAAAATTGTATCCTTAGTGCAGTAAGGGGTATTCTTTCAAATTGTTGTGGGACAGCAGAGAGAGCTTTATTCTGCAGTTAACTGTGCTACACCCAATTTGTGACATTGGGGGCCTGAAATAAAAGTTCTCCATTCCTTTCTTTGTTATTTACAGTGAAATCCTTGGCCCCCTCCTATTTCCCATCTACGTGTTGCCCCTTGGCAAGATCATCCGAAAACAGAGCATCAGTTTCCACATGTGCGCTGACGACACCCAGCTCTACCTCACTACCACGCCTCTCGACCCCTCCACGGTCTCTAAGTTGTCAGACTGCTTGTCCAACATCCAGTTCTGGATGAGCAGAAATTTTCTCCAATTAAATATTGGGAAAACCGAAGCTATTGTTTTTGGTCCCCGCCACAAACTCCGTTCCCTAGCCACTGACTCCATCCCTCTCTCTAACATCTGCCTGAGGCTGAACCACATTGCTCGCAACCTTGGTGTCATATTTGACCCTGAAATGAGCTTCCGACCACATATCCGCAGCATAACAAAGACCGCCTATTTTCACCTCCGTAACATAGCCCGTCTCCGCCCTTGCCTCAGCTCATCCGCTACTGAAACCCTCATCCATGCCTTTGTTACCTCTAGACTTGACTATTCCAACGCACTCTTGGCTGGCCTCCCACATTCCACCCTACATGAACTTGAGGTCATCCAAAACTCGGCTGCCCATGTCCTAACTCACACCAAGTCCCATTCACCCATCACCCCTGTGCTCGCTCACCTACATTGGCTCCCAGTTAAGCAGCGCCTCGATTTCAAAATTCTCATCCTTGTTTTCAAATCCCTCCATGGCCTCACCCGTCTCTGTAATCTCCTTCAGCCCCACAACCCCACAAGATATCTGCGCTCCTCTAATTCTGCCCTCTTGAGTATCATCCCTGATTATAATTGCTCAACCATTGGTGGCCGTGCCTTCTGTTGCCTAGGCCTTAAGCACTGGAATTCCCTGCCTAAACCTCTTCATCTCTCTACCTCTCTCTCCTCCTTTAAGATGCTGCTTAAAACCTACCTCTGTGGCGACACGCCACCACTGGACATAATCCGCTCACGGCGGCACGGACAGTTTAAGCAGACGCCCCCAGCCGGGGGCCCTTTCCTCCAGCAACTTGTTTCCCGCAGGGACAGGCTGCCGGGAGCACTTCCCGTCTGGGGAGTATTTAAGTGGATGCGCGGGCTTTTCCAGTTCCTCTTTGCCATGAGGTTGATTAAAGCAGTTGTGTTTTACTAACTCTGGTCTCGGCTCCCACGTTTGCCGTGGTATCTCAACACCTCTTTGACCAAGCTTTTGGTCATCTGCCCTAATTTCTCCTTATGTGGCTCGGTGTCAAATTTTTTGTTTTATAATACTCCTGTGAAGCGCCGTGAGACGTTTTACTACTTTAAATGCGCTATATAAATACAAGTTGATGTAATAAAACTCACTACGCACTTGGTTCGAGTATAAAGCAAGGCTTTAATCAACTTGTTTCAAAACATGGAGGCCTAGTTATCTTCTTTCACTAGTTCCTGTTTACACAATGTCCTGGGCAAACTGGGCCCACGCCCGAGTATTTATACTCCTTGGACGGCGCCACCAGCTGGCCGTCCAGTGTTATTTCATGAGTCTTCCTTCATGGATCATAAGATTCATAATACAAGTTATTGTTGTTGTTGTTGAAATAGTATACTTTACAAATCAGGGAAAAGTAGAACATCCTTTAGAGGGAAAGGAGATTATACATTTTTTCAATCTCAGTCATAGATATGATGTATTTAGCAATATGCAGAGCATGCCAACATCAAACTATTTAAGGAAGGGGCAGCTATATGGGAAGGGAGAAGCCCCTCATTCCTTCCGCAAGCATTGAACCAGCAATTTGTCTTTGAATGTATCGCCTCACGTTTATACTGTGAGATCCTTCCCACCCTCTGTGCGAATTAATCGGACATAATAAGTGTAATTTATTTCAGTCTGCAGAGTCAGCATCAGAATCATTACTTGTCAGTGTATGACAGAGCAGAGCAAATTACTGCACCACTGACATGTAATTTTTCTGTACATCAGCTGCAGAGTGGCAGCCAATGCGGCTACAGATGGTGCCAAGCGTCTTTCTAATCGCGCCCCCGCCCCCACCCCCACCAGTGCCCCAGTGTGAATTTTGACATTTCCGACAACAGCCTTTCCTCTTAAATGAATGATATGGCCAATTTGATGTTAATTTGTTCCCAATTATGGGCAGATTAATTCTGGGATGTGTGCCGAGACTGTCCAAAGTAAGATTCAGAGGAGAATGCTCTCTCATTCGTCCGGATTGATTCAAGCCCAGGTGTCAGGGTTGCTAGCCCACTGTGCTGAACCCACCTTTTGTCACTAACTCCCTGAACACCAATACAGTCTCCTCCTGATAAAGTGGAGCCGTTCTTTGCACTAAAATCTTTGACTTATCAGACAATGTGGATTAAGCACTTTTGGATGAAGAGTAGACAGTAAATATAAGAATCACTAGACTTTATGCTTCAGCAAAGCTTTAATTCCAGTCTCACCAAGTTGTGATTTTTGTTTATATTCAATTAGTTACATAGAATCATAGAATGGTTACAGCACAGAAGAAGGCCATTCAGCCCATCAAGCCCGTGCCGGCTCTCTGCAAGAGCACTTCAGCTAATCCAACTCCCCTGCCCTTTCCCTGTAGCCCTGCAAATTTATTTCCTTCAGGTGCTTTTGAAAGCCACAATTGAGTCTGCCTCCACCACCCTCTCAGGCAGTGCATTCCAGATCATAACCACTTGCTGCGTAAAAAAGTTTTTCCTCATGTCGCCTTTGGTTCTTCTGCCAATCACCTTAAATCGGTGTCCTCTGGTTCTCGACCCTTCCGCCAATGGGAACAGTTTCTCTCTATCTACTCTGTCTAGACCGCTCATGATTTTGAACACCTCTATCAAATCTCTTCTCAACTTTCTCTGCTCCAAGGAGAGCAACGCCAGCTTCTCCAGTCTATCCACGTAACTGAAGTCCCTCATCCCTGGAACCATTCTTGGAACCCCTTTCTGCACCCTCTCTAAGGCTTTCACATCCTTTCTAAAGTGCGGTGCCCAGAATTGGACGCAATACTCCAGTTGAGGCCGAACCAGTGTTTTATAAAGGTTCATCATAACTTCCTTGCTTTTGTACTCTATGGGGGAGAAATTCATTGCAGCCCTGTTTGGGGCACTAACTTTTAAAAGTTGAGAAAATAAGCGCCAGGCGTTAATGTTTCTCAACTTTTAAAAAATTTGGTTTTGTGCTCCAGGAAGGAAGTGGAGCACTAAATCAAGCAAAGGCACCCAATTTTTCCCTCTATGCCTCTATTTATGAAGCCCAGGATCCCATATGCGTTTTTAACCACTTTCTCAACCTGCCCTGCCACCTCCAACAATTTGTGCACATATACCCCCAGGTCTCTCTGTTCATGCATCCCTTTTAGAAATGTACTCTTCAGTTTATATTGCCTCTCCTCATTCTTCGCACCAAAATGTATTCACACTTTTCTGCGTTAAATTTCATCTGCCACGTGTCCGCCCATTCCACCAGCCTGTCTATGTCTTCTTGAAATCTATTACTATCCTCCTCACTGTTCACTATAGTTCCAAGTTTTGTGACATCTACAAATTTTGAATTTGTACCCTGTACACCCAAGTCTAAGTCATTAATATATATCAAGAAAAGCATTGGTCCTAGTACTGACCCCTGGGAAACACCACTGTATACCTTCCTCCAGTCTGAAAAACAACCATTCACCACTACTCTCTGTTTCCTGTCACTTTGCCAATTTCGTATCCATGCTGCCACTGTCCCTTCACGGACTTCAACTTTGCTGGCAAGCCTATTATGTGGCACTTTGTCGAACTACTTTTGGAAATCCATGTACACCACGTCAACCGCATTACCCTCATCAACCCTCTCTGTTACCTCATCAAAAAACTCAATCAAGTTTAGTTTAACACGATTTGGCTTTAACAAACCCATGCTGGCTTTCCTTAATTAATCCATACTTGTCTAAGTGACTGTTAATTTTGTCCCCGATTATCATTTCTAAAAGCTTCCCCACTACCGAGGTTAAACTGACTGGCCTGTATTTGCTGGGTTTATCCTTACACCCTTTCTTCAGCAAGAGTGTAACATTTGCAATTCCATCATTTCTAAAAGCTTCCCCATTACACTTCTAAATATGTAACAAGGGCAAATACAGAACTACATCATCTTGCACCTTTGAGCTTGACTCAGTCGGAAGACACTAAACATGACATTTTATCAATGTTTATATTCGTTCTTCATTTGTGAGCTAATCATAGGGCAATCCAAAAGTTTCAGAATTGGCTTGTTACATTATCAGCCATGAGATCAAAGCTCAAACCCCAGTCTAGACTGTACAACCTCTGAAGACAGCTTGGCTAGTCTGGGACAGAACAGGGGCAGGAACAAAAACTAGATAGAATGCATGGTTTACTGTGCTACTCAAGCACGTCTCTTGGCTGATAGACCAAACTATGGAATGAATGCTACGCAGGCACTTAAAGCTGATTCCGAGCTAAGCTTCCAATCCCATATCCTCTCCAACACAAAGACCACCTACTTGCATCTCCATGACATCGCTCACCTTGTTACATTATATGGCTGCTGAAACCCTCATCCATGCCTTTATCACCTCCAAACTCAATTATTCCAATGCTCTCCTGGCCAGCCTCCCATTCTCCATCCTCCATAAACTTTACCTCATCCAAAGCTCTGCCGCTCACTCATCGCCCCTTGTTCTGGTTGACCTACATTGGCTCACAATCATCCAATGCCTCTTATTAAAATGAAATCCCTCTATGGCCTCACTCTTCCATATCTCTGCAACCTTACAACCCTCCGAGAACTCTGTGTTTGTCAGACTCTGACTACTTGTGCATCTCTCTCTCCCTTCGCCCCACCGATAACAGCCGTGCCTTCAGCCATCTAGGCCCTAAGATTTCACTTCCTAAAGCTCTCCACATCCCTCTTCTTAAGTCCTACCTCTTTGACCAAGCTTTTGGTCACCACTCCTAATATCTCCTTCTCTGGCTTGGCATTTTTTTAATGTCTGATTATGAGCATTTTGGGACATTTTTCTACATTGACGGTTCTATATAAATGCAAGTTTCTGTTGTTGTGGTTGTACTTTGATCTCCAACTACCTATCTCCACCTGACAGTTATAAAGGATCAATTCTAATCCCTTACACCTGTGGGACAGTGATTCTAATGTCTAACAACTTATGAGGCAGAGGGAGACAGATAGACGGACAGAGGAAAGGCATACATAGAGAGAAAGGCCAACAGGTAGTTCCTTTCCTCATTCTAATTGGATTAATTTTTTAAAACAGACAAGTTAAATTGAGCAAACAAGCAATGTGTTCTTCGGTGGAAACAGATAAGAAGGAATGGTAGGAGAGGAAGGGGAGGGGGAATTTAGTTAATGGTGAGCGTGCCTTGTACCTCTAACACCCACCCTTGGGGGGTGTGATTGGAAGTGTGGGGGGCTGGATGGAGGAGTAAGTGCACAATGAATGACAGTTGAGCAAGGGGCAGGAGAGGTTACAGGAACTGAATGGATAATTCTAAGAGGTAATGATAGGGGTATGAGAGTGGTAGGAAGGAGCATGAGGAGTGGGTCAGGTGAGGGGGTATGATAGGCAATGAGAGTGAGGGAGTGGAGTCATGGATGAATGATTGGGAAGAGGATGGTACAGGAGCGGCTGAGTGGCACATTTTCCCACAGCCTCCACCCCAAATGCAGCCTCAGGCTGTTGGTGACTCCATTGCCTAACACACCATGTCACACGTGAAAGGAAAGGAGAAAAGAAAAATATAGAGAGAAGCAGGAGGAGCGAGAAAGAGAGAGAGCGAGAATCAAAAATAATTAAGAGAGAAGCAGCAGAGGAGGGAAAGAGAGAAACAACACCAAGACATCTAATAGAGAGACCATATTCTCCGCCTTACTGTGTGCAATGCCACAGGGAGTTAACTAGTATATTAAAGGTCCAGTGTGTCTGTCACACTTCAAAGTGACACACTTGAAAGTGTTACACATGCAAAGTATATGTCACACTTGCACCTGATTGGCTCAAACATTATATTCAAACAACATCAACAAGTGGGAGCTTGCTGTGCTCAAATTGGCTGCCGTGTTTCCTACATCACAGCAGTGGCTACACTTCAAAAGTCCTTCATTGGCTGTGAAGTTACCGTGGGACGAGCTGAGGATATGAAAGGTGCTACGGGGCTCATTTTGACTTTGTGCGACAGTGTAAAACGGGCGATAGCGAGTCGGCAGCCCGTTAAACATCTCTTCCAATTTTTATTTCCATTGACATCGATGGAACAAAAATCAGGAGAGATGTCAAACGGACTCCAACTCGCTGTCGGCCATTTTACACTAGCGCACAAAGTCAAGATGACCCCCCATGAGTGCTGCATGACCTCACATATATTACAATTCATATGGATATGTAAAACGTGGGTGAGCTACAGGGATCTTATTTGTACCCAGACATATAAACCTTAAAGGTGACAGTAAAATTCTACAACAATAAATCAATAAAACAATCATCTATTTACTAGAAAAAGATTATGTGCCAAATGCACATTACAGGCCATCAGATTTCTGTGTTCAATTGGCCTTCCTCGTGGATAGTTAACCATAAAGTACAAACTGATCGTTCTAAAATAGCAGAAGTCAAAACAGGAATATATTCCTCCCACTACTTTCTTGTTTTAGAGACAGCTCCGTGGATGTTATTCTGAATAGACGACTCATACCACAATAAAAAAACGAGGTCACATTTTATCTGCTGTGAAATAAACATACAGTTTAATTCTTTCCGCTCCTTTTGATATTTTTCCTTAATATTTAAATAGCAAAAGATAAATGTTCATCATTTATTAGCATGCTTAGTAGATTTAGTACATCTGAGGAGAAAAATGTGTTGTATACAACTCTCCCAGTTTTCTACCCTGTTTCCACCTCTTCTCATACAGATGATGGTTTATGTTGGATTACAAAGTAACAGCCCTCCAGGATATTACCCAAATGGTCATTATTGCTGTGTTAGTCTAGACAGTGAGTGTCGGCTGGTTACTAATCAGCAGGTGAGCATCGCGCCAGAGCCTAGAACCCAAGTCTGTTCTCACCCAACTTTACTTTAAGGTCTTCAAGATTATGAAAGGTGCATGAGCGGAACATTGGGCGGGCTCTGATACAACTGTGCGATGCTCCCCACCTCATTTTCCTCCCTGTGCTCCGTCCAGACGATCCATTGTACCCAGGCATAAAAGAGGAAAATCTGTCCCAATTATCTCTTGTAAATACCTACTCGCACATATTAACGAATTTTAATTGTGGAAAGTAACAAAAAAACAGTCCCCATTAAACTGAACTGAGAGATCTCAATCATGTAGCGAATCATTTTTCTTATATTACTTGGATATTTATAGGCTGGGAAATCTTAGGGGAAATTACAGATTTATTAAAATTAATATTAAAAAGAATTGAAAGCTCCTTAAATAATTGGTTATCCATGGACTTTTTCCTACTTTTCAAAATATTCTTAAAGCATTGACCATGTATATTACATAAATAATAGGGGCAGAAGAGAAAAACTACAGGTTGTGACTCATTTTGTCAGGATTCTACCACGATTCAGAAACTATTACAGTTTTGCTTTTGTGATTTTAATGTCAGCAAGTCCCCAATATTGAATTACTTCATCAAATCATCTTGCCAAACTATGCAATTCCTGTAGTCTCTCCTCCCCTTTACTACACCGTAAAATAGCTGATGGAAGACGACAGTATTTTTTGAACTCCAGTATTGTACTTACCTTGTTTATTACTTACTTTGTATATACTATGAGCAGTAGGCTTGAAACAGGAAAAATGTTAGTGATTTCAGGGATTTACGCTATACAAGTCATTTTACTGGTCTTCATTCTGGTAAAGGTCCCACAGTGATCTAACTAGTTATATAACAGGTTTAAATAGATGATTCAAATCAGTTAAACAAGAAGCATTGTTTACTAGGTAAGTTTTTTTTAAATTAGCATTTAAGGTCACGAGAAGTAAGCATAATAAAATCCCTTCAGAAATAACCTGAAATTGAATAACAATTAAGGAGTTTTTTTTCTCTGGTAGTGCACTGGTTAGCACATTCACAAAAACATCCTTTGTCAGCTACTTTGGTCCAGTTGTTAATTCAGTTATTTTAGAATCATGGAATAATAGAATCATATAATGGTTACTGCACAGAAAGAGGCCATTCAGCCCGTCGAGCCGTGCCAACTCTCTGCAAGAGCACCTCAGCTAGTCCCACTCCTTCACCCTTTCCCTGTAACCCTGCAAATTTTTTCCTTCAGGTACTTAACTAATTCCCTTTTGAAAGACACGATTGAGTCTGCCTCCACCACCCTCCCAGGCAGTGCATTCCAGGTCCTAACCACTCGCTGCGTAAAAATGTTTTTCCTCATGTCGCCTTTAGTTCTTCTGCCAATCACCTTAAATCTGTGTCCTCTGGTTCTCGACCCTTCCACCAATGGGAACAGTTTCCCTCTATCTACTCTGTCTAGACCCCTCATGATTTTTAACACCTCTATCAAATCTACTCTCAATCTTCTCTGCTCTAAGGAGCACAACCCCAGCTTCTCCAGTCTATCCACATAACTGAAGTCCCTCATCCCTGGAACCATTCTTGTAAATCCTTTCTGTACCCTCTCTAAGGCCTTCACATCCTTTCTAAAGTGCGTTGCCCAGAATTGGACACATTGGGCTGGATTTTGTCATGGGGGTGGGCTGGGGGCATGTCAGGTGGTCATCATGTCAGGATCCCTTCTCCGATGTGAAGTGGGACAAAAGTGCGATTTTGCCCTAATTGGGCACTTGATTTCCAGCATGTGGGAACCCCTGGCCCAATGAGCCTTTTCATACAGAAAGTCACCTCCGATGACATCATCAATGCTGCTGGATTTAAGGCCTGCAAGCAGCCTTGCTTCTTTTTCAGCCTTTAAACTTTATGCCTATTGTTCTGAGCGCTTAATCACCAATTATGTTCACCAGTAGAACAAAGTGTGCTTCAGGATTCGATGAGGCCTCCCTCCAAGCTCTGGTGGAGGGAGCAAGATCAAATAAGGAGGTGCTCGTCCCTTCCTCAGGGAGGAAAAAGCCTCCCCAGCAGACAAAAGCTGTGTGGCTGCAAGTGGCCCAAGAGGTAAACGCAATTTCTATGTGCAGCAGAACCTGGCTGCAGTGCAGGAAGAGGTTTCATGACCTTCTCCGCACAGGAAAAGTGAGTATGACATTCCCATCAGCCTCAATCTGATCCCCATCGCCTCTCATCACCAGCACTCTGCTTTGCCAACCTCTTCCTCCACATCCCACTTGGCAGTGACATCCCTGCACCCTTAACCATTCCCTCTCTCTCTATGGCCACATTCACTTAACTATTCGACCATGCAGCCCTCACACTCCCTATCACTGTGATGCAATGACAACAACTTACAACACACAGGGAGGGCGCTTTGTCTCCTTCTAAGCATCTATTCTATGGATTCTCTCCACTCACTCCTTCATTCTCATTCAAATTTCACTTGTGTCCCTCATTGCACACCACTTCGGAGGAGGTGGCCCTGGAGATCGCCAGAGTGCAGGATGATTTGCAAGTGGGGGACGGACAGACAGGCGCATCACAGCAAGCTGGTGACGGAATAGTTTAGCATCTCTCTCATTGACATCGTATGAGTGACTGATAATGATTCTGATGCGCTAACAGATTGACTTATCATCATCTGCACAATTTAATGTGCATGCAACCTTTACCTCACATCACTAACTCTTTCCTTTATTCCCCCACAGGACCATCGAGAGCCCCTGTACCACCGTGGAACTGCCTGAGCCTCAAGACTCCTCAGAGGAAGCTGCAACCCCTGAGGGCGCAGCGTCAGCAGAATTCAGCGCACCCAGCACCAGCGCAGACAATCACACCTCGGTGGGACCTTCGCGAGATAGAGTAGTGTCGTCACCTGGTGTATCACAGATCACAAGTGAGCATCAGCAGATGGTGGAGACAGGGACAGCAGTGGAGAGTCCTCGTCGGAGGGCACAGGACTCTGCCAGCTCGGCTCAGCTGCATGTCGACCCTGTGACACCGGGTCCATCCAGAAGGAGAGCGGTGCTGGAACTCCAGGAACAGGTGCAGGAGTCTCTGTCAGGTTTTGTCTCCAGGGTCGCTGCAAGTGTGGAGCGAATGGAGGAGTCTATCGCGAACATGAGCAGAGCCTTTGTGGAGGCATTGGCGTATGAACGCATCACCACGGAAAGGATGGCAACCTCCATGGAAAGGATGGCTACCTCTGTGGTAAGGCTGGCTACCATAGAGGAGAGGATGGCTACAGTAGAGGAGAGGATGGCCACAGCCATGGAGGAGCTAAGTCACCAGGGTATTGAAGACATGGTCATTGTTCAGAATAGACTGACATCTCTTGAGGAGCGATGGTCAGCTATTGAGCATAGAAACCAGACCTTCATGGATGTCCTCTGGAGTAGGACTTCCAGTGCAGAAACGGGTCCTCATGGCCCCCCTGAAGTGCAGCAAAGTGCTGTCAAGCCACTTGGTAGCTCTGAAGTGGGGCTGATCCATGAGAGGGATGTTGGTGGCAGACAACAAGGAAGTGGGGACTCCTCTCCAAGTGCTCACACAAACATGCCACTGCAAAGCCCTCGGTCAGAGCCCCACCAGAGTCCTCACCCAACTGAGATGGGCGTCTCAGCCCCTGCACTTCTGCAGGAGCAGCAGGCTGTTGCCGAGCCCTCACAGGTTCGCAACCCCAGAGGACGGCCGCCAAAGGTGTCGAGACAGGAGCAGCAAGAAAGTAAGCAAGGGGCCTCCACATCTGCTGAAGCCACAGGGGAAGCACCATGTAGGAACACGCGTAAGAGGAAGATAAAGCACAAGTAGTCACAAGGGTATTCACTTGGGTGTTCTGTTGTATTGATTTTTGACAAGCCATCCTTGAATTGTTATGATAAACAGATTTGATGGCAAACTGTTGAAGTTGTGGCCTGTGTCATTTCGCAAATGGGACTTCCACACTGAGGGTGTAAGATTCGAAATTTTCAGTAATTTAATCATGCAACAAAACAGGGTTAATAAAACAGTTTTATTGACCAAAAGAAGCTTGTGCAGAAAAACCTTTGATAAAAAGGGCATACAAAATGGCCACCGGACCTCGTGATCAGTTTCTGGGACCATTTGATTTCTGTTACTGCAAGCCAGACAGGCTTGTGGATTGAGGACAGTAAGCCGGCGAAAGCCAGTATCGGGAAAACGAAACTCAGGGAACTGAGCATACATACTAATTGGATTCTAAGTACAAGACAGTTTCAGGTAACAGGATGGGGCCCATCAAGAAATGGGCGGACTTTTGAATGAACACTTAAACCCATTTACTGTACAAAGGAAAAACCGTTTAACAGCCATCAAGGGCAATCTCCAGACCGATCAATATACGAACCGAGTTACGGTGACAAAGTAAAAGACATTATCGGCCAGGAAGGCCAGTTAAGCTATCACCGGCTCCCGTTACAAGACAAAGCGCCCCTGCAGAGATTTCTGCCCGCCAAAAATATTACAAAGACTGGACTATGATTTGGCGGGAGATAAGACTGTCCCAACAAGGTATAACTGTGGATTGAAAGGTCCATCAGGGCTGCACTTCGGTTTTCATTTCTTCAACGCTTGGGAGTACGCTTCGGCGCTTCGCTTCAGGTTCACGTTTCGGGACGGACTCTTCGGTTAAGGCAGCGTGGTCGGTGTTCGGCCAGGCAAGGCTCGGCCACAACGGGAAGACGACGAGGGTGGCCCGGGTACTTTTGTCGGGAGATCATCGACGACCCAGGCCGAAGGAGAAGACACCCTCAGGAAAACCGACGAGCCAGGCCGGAGAGAGAAATAAAAGGACACTCCGGGCCTAGCCCTCCAGGGCCTCAACATACCATTCGACTAGGAATTTTCCCTGTGCAGCTCTGCAACGTCGCATCGGTGACTTGAGTCTTCCATGGGCATCCAGTTCTTAAAGTCCCGCCGGTAATGGATTCAGTCATGACGAGCGCTCATCGAGACTGTATCTGCTGCTCCATCGCCTGAGAGAAAAACAAGCTGCGCCAGAAGTTTCCAAATCCATGTGACGACGGAAAGCTGTGCCAAAAGGCTGCGAACCCCTTTTTGCGAATCTGAAAGTGGTGAGCATGATCCCGAGTTCCTCAAGTCGAAACTTAGTTTAGGTCTAGGGGAGGGGGTTAAGGGTAATCGTAATGTGTTTCCCCTTTTACGATGTGCCATGTGTTCCCCATTTCCATAGAGTTAAGTTTATAGATATGTGCATGATTGTAGTTATTTTAATCTGTGCTTATGACATGTATTTTACAATGCTGCAAACTGTTTTATAATAAAAGCCTCCATTTCGTGCTATTCAACCTGGTCTATTGAGTTTTTCTCTGCATTACAGTTCCCCGCACCTAAGTCCAAGGTCTAGAACCGTAGGGAAGAGTGGGTCGAACCACTCAAGGGTAATTATTGCATGAAGCCTGGTTGGAGACCAGAACAAGCAAGAGAAACCCCCTACAAGGGCTTAGGGCGACTTGCAATTGTCTGTATGGTGGTCAGAGTGATAGGAATCCGCAGGTTCTTGTCCATTGTCGATGCTCTGGTAAGAAGGTGCGAGGCAAAAGTGTTTGATTGTGCAGGCTAAGCAAATCTGGCCAACATGAGTGCGTCCCTTGCATCCCGGGCAGCAATGTGGTCGCACGCTGGTGCCTTCTGGCCTGTGTAGCTTCAGGTGGGTGAGCAGCAGCTTGGCGATCCTGTTGTTGCTCCTGCTGTTGGTGGTGCTGTTGTTCAGGGTTCTGTTGCTGCCACGGCTGGTCTTCATCCGATTCTGATGTCCAGGAGGAAAGGAAATAAATGGTTCCCATGCTTCTGGTATATGCCTCAGTTGAAGAAGCGCTCAGTCAAGGTGGGGAGAGGGGTTTCCCAGGAGGTCACACTGGAGATGGGTGTCAGGCTCCAAACTTCCACAACAACGAGTAGGCCTGCTAAAACTCCCCCCAGACCTGAGACAACAAAGTTCTGCCACCTGCAAATGATCATTGGTGAAAACTCCTTTTTAATGGTGGAGCTGCAGCTGTTAGTAAGCAATCCACTTGTGAGGCTGCCAGGATTAACTGGCATGTTCCAGAGGAGGCGTGCAGGATGGGGAAAATGTGCTAAAATCAGAAAGGCCTCTCAAAATGGGATTATAGAGGCAATTAACTGGTAGTTAAGGGCCTTAAGTGTCTATCCCGCCTCTTGGAAGCGGGATGGAAACGGGATCTGAAACCACGAATGTGGGAAAATTGCTCGGAGGCGGGATGGAGGTGGGATTGGAGCCGCCCGCCATTTTTTGCAATTTTTACAACTCACACGCCTCCAATCCCGCCACCTCGGGCCTGGCAAAATCGAGCCCCATGCCTCTGTTTATGAAGCCCAGGATCCTGTATGCTTTTTTAATGGCTTTGGCAACCTGCCCTGCCACCTTCAATGATTTGTGCACATATACCCCAGGTCTCTCTGTTCGTGCACCCCCTTCAGAATTGTTTCCTTTAGTTTATATTGCCTCTCCTCATTCTTCCTACCAAAATGTATCACTTCGCACTTTTCTGCATTAAATTTCATCTGCCACGTGTCCGCCCGTTCCACCAGCCTGTCTATGTCTTCTTGAAGTCTATCACTATCCTCCTCACTGTTCACTTTACTATGAAGTTTTTTGTCATCTGCAAATTTTGAAATTGTGCACTGTACACCCAAGTCTAAGTCATTAATATATATCAAGAAAAGTAGTGTTTCTAGTACCAACCCCTTGGGAACACCACTGTGTACCTTCCTCCAGTCCGATAAACAACCGTTCACCACTACTCTCTGTTTCCTGTCACTTAGCCAATTCCGTATCCATGTTGCCACTGTCTCTTTTATGCCATGGGCTTCAACTTTGCTGGCGAGCCTATTATGTGGTACTTTATCAAATGCATTTTGGAAGTCCATGTACACCACATCGATTGCCCTCATGAACCCTCTCTGTTACCTCATCAAAATACTCAATCAAATTAGTTAAGTGCAGTGTATGTACTTTGCAGAAGGAACTATATTCTGCAGCCCCTGTATACTGCAGTACCAGTAGTGACCACCCTGTATATAAGCCTGTGTAGTAACTTTGCATAGTTAGTTCCAGTTTGTCTCCACTCAGTAAAGACCTGTTGTAACCAACTCCTGCAGTCCGTGTCTCAATTACACACGGACATAATACTGGCGACGAGCAGATCCGAACTTACCTACAGTTCTGCACCACCTCATGGGGATCCATCCCTGAAGCGAAGTTGTTAGAGGTCGAGGCCAGAAGGAAGAAAGAAAAAAAAACAAACAGAAGAAACGGGCGTCGACCGTAGGCAACCGCCTCTGATTCATCGGAGTTGAAGATTTGCAGGAGAGGCTGTCGAGAGCGGGGCTTGGTTATCCTGTCCATGGTGTTCCAGCTAATCGGGCTGGTGGCAGGCTAGAGCTCGATCGGGTGGCTTTTCAACGGGGCCGAGCAGCATTGTCGGGAAGAGGAGAGAGAGAGAGAGAGGGTGGAGCACACAGGGGGCAGCTGGTGTTACGAAGCCGGGCAGCGTACAGACCCGCGAAGAGGGAGGAAAGTGTCCAATAGGGTTGCTCTGACGACGGGAAAATAAAAGAAATTAGAAGCGCAGAAAGCCGCGAGGAGCTGCAGTTTGCCACGGGAACCGCGGAGAGCGGCGTTAGCCGCAGTGCGGGGGAGAAGTGCGCGAAGACCATAAGGCGTCGCCATCAAGGCATAAAAACGCCAGCAACAGCGCTAGCAGCAGCGGAGAAGACAGAAAGCTGAGGCGCCATTTTGTTAAATCGGGGAAGAAGGCAAAGCGCAGGAGGCGCCATCTTAGATTTCCAAGATGCCAAAGACTGGCAATATCACTGCCTTCGATAATGCAATAGAAGACTGGACCACGTATGTGGAAAGAGTCGAAATATATTGCAAGGCAAACGAGGTAGCCGATGAGAAAAAGGCATCGGTACTACTAAACTTAATGGGCGCAAGAACGTACGGCCTATTACGGAACCTGATCACTCCAGCCAAACCGATGGCAAAGAGTTTTAACGAAATTGTTGATATCCTACAGGAACACCTAAACCCTACACCATTGCTGATAGCAGAAAGATTTAAATTCCACAGGAGAAATCAGCATAAAGATGAGAGCAATGCTGATTACCTTACGGAACTACGCAAGCTATCAAAGCACTGCCAGTTCGGAGCAGGAATGACAGATACTCTACGGGACAAATTTGTCTGTGGACTCCTGAGTGAAAGAACCCAGAAGAGGTTACTCTCGGAGAAAGAGCTGACGCTAGATAAGGCTTTCAGCGTGGCAGTATCGTACGAAGCAGCAGCAAGCGGAGCTGCGGAAATACAGCAAAAGCCACAGGAATATGGCACCCACGAAATGACACGGGGATTTGAAAAATGTTACCGCTGCGGCAGAACAACCCATGACCAGAAGGACTGCTGCTCCAAGGACAAAATATGCAGGCAATGCGGAAAGATGGGACACATTGCACGAGTTTGCAGGTCTGGGAAGAAGACTAACGACAACAAAAAGGCTACTAAGGAACAGTACAGGAAAGTACAAATGATGACGGACAGTAGTTCCGAAGACCAGAAGAGCAATAGTGAATCCGGGAACAAGAGACTAAGCTGTCTCAAACTTCACAACGTAATCGCAAAAGAGGATCACCGAACCATTTGGGTCACCCTCACGATAGCAGGGTCCCAAGTCAAAATGGAATTGGATACAGGATCAGCCCTGACCGTCATGAATTGACGAGACTAGGAGCGGCTATTCTCACACATACCCTTGAAAGAGACATCCATTGTCTTGAAGACGTATACAGGACAGAAAGTATACCCCAGAGGGAAAATAAGGGTGCCTGTCGAATACAACGGCAAGGAAATACAGAAATTGTATCTGTACATACTGCAAGATGATGGACCACCGTTATTGGGACGTGAATGGATCAGAAAGATAAGTTTAGACTGGCACTCCATTCAGGCACTGACGGTGGCTGGTAAAAAGGATGACAACGTCACACCTGGGCGATTGTCAAAAATCTTAGCTAACGCCAAAGAGGTATTTCAACAAGAACTGGGAACTCTTAAAGGCGTAACCGCCTCGATAAAAATAGAAGAGAATGCAATTCCCAAGTTTTTCAAAGCAAGACCGGTACCGTATGCAATTCGCCCAGCCATCGAGGCAGAGCTGGAGAATCTGGAGAATGCAGGCATGTCATCTAAGGTAGACTGGAGCGAGTGGGCGACACCCATCGTTCCTGTCATGAAGAAAACATTAAACAATAAGTCTGAGGAGCCAAGGAAGGTTCGCATCTGTGGGGACTTCAAGGTGATGGTGAACCCAGTCCTTCACACAGTACAATATCCTCTCCCGAGGATAGAAGATATTTTCGCCTCACTATCTGGAGGGAAGCGTTTTACAAAAATTGACCTAGCACAAGCATATTTGCAGATGGAGGTTGAAGAATCCTCTAGGAAGTATCTCACGATAAACACTCACAAAGGTCTTTACCAGTATAATCGACTGGTATTCGGAGTAGCATCAGCTCCGGCGATATGGCAAAGAGCGATGGAACAAGTCCTGCAAGGGATTCCGGGGACTCAGTGTTACTTGGACGACATCCTAGTGACAGGTGAAGATGACAGTGAACACCTTGCCAACCTAGAGCAGGTGCTCACTAGACTAAGAGAACATGGGCTACGAGCCAATCGCCCCAAGTGCGAGTTTTTTAAGAAACAGATATCGTATTGTGGCCACGTGATTGATGAAGAGGGGTTACATAAGTCCCCTGACAAAATTGAAGCGGTGGTTAAGGCTCCAGCGCCTGAAAATGTGTCGCAACTGAGGTCATTCCTCGGATTGGTGAATTACTACCATAAGTTTTTGCCGAATTTGTCCACAATTCTGCACCCACTGAACGCCCTACTACAAACTGGAGTAGCATGGAAATGGAGCGATGAATGTAAGCGGGCCTTTCAGAAGAGTAAGGACCTAATCACTTCAAGAGAAGTATTGGCTCACTACAACCCATCACTACCGATAAGACTGGCGTGTGATGCGTCTCCCTATGGCATTGGAGCGGTACTGTCACATAAACTCCTTGATGGTTCAGAGAGGCCGATAGCTTTTGCGTCACGCTCGTTAACTTCAGCCGAGCGTAACTATGTCCAGATTGACAGAGAGGCCCTCAGCTTGGTGTGGGGGGTGAAGAAGTTCAATCACTACCTGCAGGGTCAGAAATTTACTCTACTAACTGATCATCAACCTCTTGTCTCCATTTTCAACCCTCAGAAGGGCGTCCCGATAATGACAGCACAACGGCTACAGAGGTGGTCCCTTTTCCTAGGGGCACACCAATATGACATCGAGTACAAAGGAACTAAACAGCATGGGAATGCTGATGGATTGTCGCGCCTACCGTTGCCGGCGGTGGAAGAAGCACCTGCAGTGGATCCTGTGGAGATATTCCACTCGACCATAGTCGAATGTCTACATGTGACGAATGCAAACATAGAAAAGGAAACACGAAATGACCCGACACTCTCCTGGGTCTATGATTTAACGGTGAAGGGATGGCCAGCACATGGCAAACCACTGTTGCCAGCATTCTCGCCGAGAAGAGAACAGCTGTCAGTGTGCAGAGGAACCTTGATGTGTGGATCCAGAGTAGTAATTCCACCCAAATTGAAGGATAGAGTGCTCAATGAGCTTCATGAGGGTCATCTGGGAGGGGTAAAAATGAAGAACTTAGCCAGAGCGTTTGTGTGGTGGCCGGGAATCGATAAAGAAATCGAAGAGATGACCAAGAGCTGTACAGGATGCCAGGAGGTCCAAAACGCCCCACCTCAAGCCCCTCTACATCCATGGGAGTGGCCCTCATCTCCATGGCAAAGGGTGCACATTGATTTTGCTGGTCCATTTATGGACTCGATGTTTTTAATTGCGGTGGATGCACATTCAAAGTGGCCAGAGGTAATAAAAATGTCCTCAACCACCACAGAAAAAACTATCACAGTCTTATGAACCATATTCACCAGAAATGGGCTGCCTGAACAGATTTGCTCCGACAATGGACCACAGTTTGTGTCTGAAGAGTTCCGGAGGTTCTGAAAGAACAATAGTGTTAAGCAGTACACATCCGCCCCATATCATCCAGCCACCAATGGATTGGCTGAGAGGTTCGTTCAAACATTCAAGAAGGCTATCAAGGCAATGTGTAATGAAGACATACCCCTACAACACAAGGTGGATAACTTCTTGTTTGCCTACCGGAATGCGACACATGCGGTTACCAACCAAACTCCAGCCATGATGTTCTTCAATCGAAGACTACGATGCCGCTTGGATTTGGTTAAGCCAAACATCAGAAGAGATGTGGAGAACAGGCAGTTTCAGAATATGAATGAAAGGCCGACCAGGAGTTTTAAGATAGGTCAACCAGTTTTGGCCCGGGATTACCGCACAGAGAAATGGCAGCCAGGAACGATCTGCACACGGCAAGGACCCCTAATGTATACCGTGGATGTTGGAGAGAGCATTGTAAGACACCATGCTGACCAGATTCTAGAGTCACTGGAAAACGTCAATTCCACACCACGATCCGATACACCTGGCGATGAAACCGAAGTACCAATTGCATATACCTCAGAATCGGTGATATTGGAGCAGATGAACCAAACAACGACGTTGATCCCGAATCAACTTTGCCAGAAGAACCTGATACCCCAAAGAGGCGCTATCCAGACAGAATCAGGAAGCCTCCTCAAAGACTGAACTTATAATTGCTTAACTTCAGCTAATGTATCTAGCAACTGTAATTGTAAATATGTTATTTAATTATTAATCGAATGTTATGTACTGTTTAGCTAAAAGGGGAGGAATTGTAGTGTATGTACTTTGCAGAAGGAACTATATTCTGCAGCCCCTGTATACTGCAGTACCAGTAGTGACCACCCCTGTATATAAGCCTGTGTAGTAACTTTGCATAGTTAGTTCCAGTTTGTCTCCACTCAGTAAAGACCTGTTGTAACCAACTCCTGCAGTCCGTGTCTCAATTACACACGGACATAATATTAAGCATGATTTGCCTTTAACAAATCCACGCTGGCTTTCCTTAATTAATCCACACTTGTCCAAGTGACTGTTAATTTTGTCCCCGATTATCATTTCTAAAAGCTTCCCCACTACCGAGGTTAAACTGACTGGCCTGTAGCTGCTGGGTTTATCCTTACACCCTTTCTTGAACAAGGGTGTAACATTTGCAATTCTCCAGTCCTCTGGCACCAACCCCGTATCCAAGGAGGATTGGAAGATTAAGCCAGTCCCTGCACAATTTCCACCTTTACTTCCCTCAGCATCCTAGGATGCATACTATCCGGTCCTGGTGACTTATCTACTTTAAGTACAGCCAGCCTTTCTAGTACCTCAGGGACGATTTTCTGACATCGGAGGAGGCGGGTTTGGAGGCGGGAAAGGCGGGAAAATTAGATTCAAAGAGGTCGGGTTCAGAACCCGCCGCCAACCCGCCTCCGTGGGATTTGGCTGGGGCCGGTTTTGGAGGTCGGGAAACGCTCCCGCCTCCAGCTGGCCATTGCGCTAATTAATTTCCTTAAATGCTTGTTAAGGGCCTCTTTATGCCTATTTTAAGAGGCCCTTGTGAATTTCCCAGCATTTCGGCGTGCTCCACGCACCTTCTGAACCACGCCAGGAAAATCCGGCAGGTTGACTCGTGGGTGGCCTCTTCACTGCTGCAGGTCTAACAAGACATCATTTACAGCAGCAAGGATTACTTGCAGGTGCCAGACCTTAGCTTTAAAAGGTCTCTGAGCACTTTTAGAAGGCCTTCCAAAGTCGGAGGTGCTGCAGCTTGACTCCATCAACTGTGGGACCTCCTCGGAAGACCCTCTTCCCACTTGCAATGAGCGCTTCCCCAAAGGAGGCATCTACAAGCAGCATGGGAACCATTCATTTTCTTTCACCATGGACCTCAGATGAGGATGAGGACCATCCAGGGCAGCAGCAGAACCAGGCAGCTCAGCAGCAACATCAGCAGGAGCCCCAACATCCTGCTCAGCCACCTGATGCTGCACAGGGCAGAAGGCACCAGCGCATCGAGGCACCTCGCCGCAGGAGATACCCCCCACAGAGGGTTTACAGACAAAAGATGAGCTACCTCAACATGAGTGAGCAGCAGTGCCAAAGGAGGTTGAGACTTTCACGAGAGGTTGTCCAAGAGATATGCGGCTTGCTGTAGCAAGACCTGGTGCCCAGAGGAACGGGTGGATACCCCTTACCAGTGGCTGTCAAAGTCACCACCGCACTCAACTTCTTTGCCTCAGGCTCCTTCCAGGGATCATCAGACATCAGCGGCATCTCCCAGTCAGCCGCCCACAGTTGCATCACCCAGGTTACCGATGCCCTTTTTGCTAAGGTCCACAATTACATCCAGTTCACAAGGGATCAAGCAAGTATAACCGCCCGTTCGGTTGGATTCACAAATATGGCAGGCATGCAATGGTGCACGGCGTCATAAACTGCACACATGTGGTCCTTAGGGCGCCCCATCACAACCCAGCTATCTTTGTCAACGGAAAGGGCTTCCACTCCCTCAATGTACAGCTGGTGTGTAACCACAAGAAGGAGTTCTTGCATGTTTGCGCCAAGTTCTGTGGAAGTTGCAGTGACTCTTTCATCCTGCGGCACTCTAGTGTTCTTCTGCTTTTCAATCCACCAAACCAACTTAATGGATGGCTCCTTGGTGACAAAGGCTATCCCCTGAAGAAGTGGCTAATGACGCCGATCAGGAGGCCAGCTAACAAGGCTCAAGAGCGCTACAATGCCAGCCACACTTTGACCAGGTCCATCATAGAGCAGACCATTGGGTTGTTGAAGATGCGCTTCCATTGCCTTGAACGATCAGGTCGAGTCCTGCAGTATACACCATACAGGGTCTCCAGAATGGTCGTGGTCTGCTGTACACTGCACAACATCACACAGCATCGTGGCTTGCAGCTTTCTGATGAGCAAGCGGCTCAGTTCCAGCCCTCCTCAGATGAAGATGAGGAGGAGGAGGCTGAGGAGGAGGAAGAGGATCTGGAGGAGGAGGCACATGTCCTTGGCTCCATCCTAGGACTTCATTGACAATGGACATGACTCTCTGGCCTCCTTTCACTCAGGCCACCAACCAGACAACGCAAATGTGGTGGTGCCTGCAATGTGGAGCTTCCTAAGGTGAAAGAACAGATGGCATAACGCCAACATTTTGGCTTCAAATCATTTTAATGCTTTCCAACAAGGATGGCATTTCATCAATACACAGAAACAGTCTCCCAATCTGCACACAGATTTGGAGGTTATATCCCTTGCCAGCTGTACCCTCACAGCCTTGGTTTCTTTGGCAGGCCTCTTCCTCCGAGATGAGTGGAAGAGCACCTCTATGCTAGCTCTCACCCCCTCAAACAACATTAGCTGCGCCTCATCTGAAAGCCTCGGGTAGGCCCTTGCCTTGGGATTGGACATAGTGGTTTCTCAAAAGATGATGGAGGTGGTGCAGGAGAAGCAGAAATGCTGTGGAGTGAGCCAAGGGAGCAAGAAGCCATAAAATCAGACTGGAAAAGTGCTGTCAACAGAGGCGAGTTTCAGTCCCAAAACACTAATTGAGCAAGGGCATCCCACACCTCTGAAATCAAGTGGCCAATAATGGGAAAATCGCAAAATTTTGAAACCTATCAGTGGAGGTGAGTTTCAAACCCACCCAAAATAAAACCCGCCTCCATCTCGCCTCCAGTGGGAAAATCGCCCCCCTGGGGGGAATTTTGCCAGTGCTCAGGGGATGGGTTTGGAGGCGGGATCGGTGGCAAAATTGCAAAGATTGACAGCAGGTCCCGAACCCGCTGTCAAGCCACCTCCAAACAATCTTCCCGGGTGTCGGGTCCCCGATTTGCGAATGGACCCGACACCTAGTGGCGGGAAGAGGATTATAGGCACTTAACTGCTTGTTAACAGGTTGTTAAGAGGTTGTTAAGAGGCTTTTTCCAATTTTGACAGGTCTACTGCAGGGTTCACAATGTCCAGACACCACGCCAGGGTAAATGTGGCATGCTGTGGATCTACTCTAATGTTTCTTCATTGATGACAGCTGCAGAAGTGGTATGAAGGATCCAGTGGTACACTGGTGAGTTTCAGAGGTAAGAAAATGTTGGGAAAATCATTTTTAATGTATTTAGACTTTTCTGTAGGTAACAAGTTTTGAAGTGTTTGTGAAGTCCCACCTCATTGGGAGAACCTCTCTCACCAGTGACAGATCGCTTCTGTAACCTCACCTGCAGCTGCCATCTGTTCTAGCCTAAGGAGGGAGTCAGTGGAGAGCCTGGGTTCAAGGGCTCACCTTTGTACAGTGAGTGTCAGTGTATGCAGCACCTCAATGCTGTCAAACACTGAAAAGTCACCTGTCAAAAAAACATTGTGTGTGGCCCCTTTAAGAAAATCAGCAGATCACACGTCATCAACTGACGTCATCAGTCATCAGCTTTCTCTATATGGTCAGCAAGCCCGCAGGCCAAAATAGCGTCTGTGCATTGGACTTCGTTGGGGGTGGGATCGGAACCCGGAAGGCAGTTGTCCCGCCCCCAAGCTGCAGCGAAAGGTCAAATCCAGCCCATTATCTCTTTCGTCATCCAGGGAGCTCTGGCTTTGGTTGCCCTACTTTTCCCCCTCATGGGAATGTACCTCGACTGTACCCGATCCAGCTGCAGCTACTGACAGACCGCATTGCGGCACTGGAGCTGCGATTGGATGCATACTGGAGTGTTCACAATGCTCAGGACAACGTGAATAGCACGTTTACGGAGTTGGACACACCGCAGGTAGAGGTTGGACAGGAAGAAAGGGAACGGGTGACCATTAGGCAGAGTACTTGGCGCAGGCAGGTAGTGCAGGGGTCCCCTGTGGCCATCCCCCTCTCCAACTGATACACCACTTTGGGTACTGTTGGAGGGGATGGCTTATCAGAGGAAGGCAGCAGCAGCCAACTTCCTGGCACCAGGGGTGGCTCTGCTGCACAGAATGGGAGGGAAAAGAGGGGTAGAGCTATAGTAATAGGGGATTCTATTGTAAGGGGAATAGATAGGCGTTTCTGCGGCCGTAAAAAGGACTCCAGAATGGTGTGTTGCCTCCCTGATGCAAGGGTCCAGGATGTCCCTGAGCGGCTGCAGAACATCTTGGAAGGGGAGGGTGAACAGCCAGTTGTCGTGGTGCATATAGGCACCAACGATATAGGTAAAAAGCGGGATGAGGTCCTAAAAGCGGAATATAGGGAGTTAGGAGATAAATTAAAAAACAGGACCTCAAAGGTAGTAATCTCAGGATTGCTACCAGTGCCACGTGCTAATCAGAGTAGAAATAGAAGGATACTTCAGATGAATACGTGGCTTGAGGAATGGTGCATGGGGGAGGGATTCAAGTTCCTGGGACATTGGAACCGGTTCTGGGGGAGGTGGGACCAGTTCAAACTGGACGGTTTGCACCTGGGCAGGGCTGGAATCGATGTCCTAGGGGGAGTGTTTGCTATTGCTGTGGGGGAGGGTTTAAACTAAAATGGCAAGGGGTTGGGAACCTGAGCAGGGAGACAGAGGAAAGGGAAACAAGGAAAAAAGCAAAAGATAGGAAGGAGAAAAACAAAAGTGGCAGTCAGAGAAATCAACGGTTTAAATCAAACATGGCCACAGTAAATAATAATTCTAATAGGTCTAAGAGTGTTAAAAAAACAAGCCTGAAGGCTTTGTGTCTTAATGCAAGGAGCATTTGTAATAAGGTGGATGAATTGGCTGCACAAATAGAGGTAAACGAATACGATTTGGTTGGGATTACGGAAACGTGGCTCAAGGATGGCCAAGACTGGGAACTCAACATCCAGGGGTATTCGATATTCAGGAAAGATAGGCAAAAAGGAAAGGGAGGTGGGGTAGCATTACTGGTTAAAGAAGGGATTAACACAATTGTAATGAAGGATATTAGCTCTGATGATGTGGAATCTGTATGGGTAGAATTGAGAAATACTAAGGGGAAAAAAACGTTAGTGGGAGTGGTATATAGACCTCCAAACAGTAAGGCGGAGGTTGGGGATGGCATTAAAAGGGAAATTAAAGAAGCATGCAATAAAGGCACAGCAGTCATCATGGGTGACTTTAATCTACATATAGATTGGGCCAACCAAATTAGTAACAATACTGTGGAGGAGGAATTCCTGGAGTGTTTACGGGATGGTTTCCTGGACCAATATGTCGAGGAACCAACCAGAGATCAGGCCATCTTAGACTGGGTATTATATAATGAGAAAGGATTAATTAGCAATCTTGTTGTATGAGGCCCCTTGGGTCGGAGCGATCATAATATGATCGAATTCTTCATTAAGATGGAGAATGAAGTAGTTGACTCAGAGACTAGGGTCCTCAATTTAAATAAAGGAAACTACGATGGTCTGAGGAGCGAGTTGGGTAGGATTGATTGGGGAATCGCACTCAAAGGGTTGATGGTGGATAGGCAATGGCAAACATTCAAAGACCGAATGGATGAGCTGCAGAATTTGTTCATCCCAGTTTGGCATAAAAATAAAACAAAAAAGGTGACTCAACCGTGGCTAACAAGGGAAATTAGAGATAGCATAAGATCCAAGGAGAGGACATATAAATTGGCCAGAAGAAGCAATAATCCTGAGGATTGGGAGCAGTTTAGGATTCAACAAAGGAGGACTAAGGGATTAATTAAGAAAGGGAAAATAGAATATGAGAGTAAGCTTTCAGGGAACGTAAAAACTGACTGTAAAAGCTTTTATAGATATGTGAAGGTAAAAAGATTGGTGAAGTCAAGCGTAGGTCCATTGCAGTCAGAATCAGGGGAATTTATAATGGGGAACAAAGAAATGGCAGTCCAACTAAATACATATTTTGGTTCTGTCTTCACAAAGGAGGACACAAATAACCTCCCAGAGATGCCGGGGAACATAGGGTCTGATGAAAGGGTGGAACTGAAAGAAATCAATATTTGTAGGGAAATGGTGTTAGAAAAATTGATGGGACTGAAGGCCGATAAATCCCCAGGGCCTGATAATCTACATCCCAGGGTACTTAAGGAAGTGGCCCTAGAAATAGTAGATGCATTGCTGGTCATCTTTCAGAACTCGATAGACTCTGGAACAGTACCCATGGATTGGAGGGCAGCTAATGTTACCCCACTATTCAAAAAAGGTGGTAGAGAAAAAGCGGGGAATTATAGACCGGTAAGCCTGACATCGGCAGTGGGGAAAATGCTAGAGTCCACTATAACAGATGTAATAGCAGAGCACTTGGAAAGCAGTGACAGGATCGGACAAAGTCAACATGGATTTACAAAAGGTAAATCATGCTTGACTAATCTACTGGAATTTTTTGAGGTTGTAACTGGTAAAATAGATAAGGGAGAACCAGTGGATGTGGTGTATTTGGACTTTCAGAAGGTCCCGCATAAGAGATTAGCATGCAAAATTAAGGCACATGGGATTGGGGGCAAGGTATTGACTTGGATAGAGAACTGGTTGGCGGACAGAAAGCAAAGAGTTGGAATAAACGGGTCGTTTTCCGAGTGTCAGGCAGTGACTAGTGGGCTGAAATGAGGAGGAATTTCTTCACCCAGAGAGTGGTGAACCTGTGGAATTCTCTGCCACAGAGGGCGGTGGAGGCCAGTTCATTAAATATATTCAAGAAGGAGTTGGATATATTTCTTAAGGCTAAAGGGATCAAGGGATATGGGGAGAAGGCAGGGACAGGGTACTGAATTTGGATGATCAGCCATGATCTCATTGAATGGCAGAGCAGGCTCGAAGGGCCGAATGGCCTACTCCTGCTCCTATCTTCTATGTTTCAATGTTTCTATGTTTTTAAAGGCAGCCCATTGTTTGATTACAGTTTTGCCTGCCAATCTTTGATCCCAATTGACCTGGGCCAGATCCATTCTCAACCCACTGAAATTGGCCTTCCTCCAATTAAATATTTTTACTTTAGATTGCTCCCTGTCCTTTTCCATAGCTAGTCTGAAACTTATGATACTGTGATCACTGTTCTCTAAATGTTCCCCTACTACTAACACTTGCTCTACTTGACCCACCTCATTCCCCAGAATCAGATCCAGCAATGCCTCCTTCCTCATTAGGCCGGAGACATACTGATCAAGAAAGTTCTCCTGAACACACTTCAAAAATTCTTCCCCCTCTCTGCCCTTTATACTCTTACTATCCCAGTCTATATTAGGATAGTTGAAGACCCCCATTATTACTACTTTATAGTTCTTGCAACTCTCTGTAATTTCTCTGCAAATTTGCTCCTCTATATCCTTCCCAATACTGTAGTTGGCGACCTA
Organism: Somniosus microcephalus; assembly: GCF_052327205.1. Lineage (NCBI taxonomy): Eukaryota > Metazoa > Chordata > Chondrichthyes > Squaliformes > Somniosidae > Somniosus > Somniosus microcephalus. Next base: position 41,953,952 of record NC_140991.1, on the reverse strand, counting down.
TAGAATACACCTAGTAACGTAATGGCACCTCTATTATTTCTTAACTCTAACTAAGTAGATTCTGTCCTTGACCCCTCCAGGACATCCTCTCTCTCCAGCACTGTAACATTCTCCTTAACCAATACTGCCACACCATTTCCTTTCGTTCCTTCCATATCTTTCCTGAACACCATATATCCAGGAATATTTAGTATCCAATCCTGTCCTTTTTTGAGCCAGTTCTCCGTTATCGCCATGACATCATATTCCCATGTGTCTATTTGTGCCTGCTGCTCACCAACCTTATTTACCACACTTCGTGTATTCACACACATGCCCTGTAAACCTATCTTAGACCTTCTTGTATTCTCTATTAGTCTGACCCCACCTAATACCGTACACGTCTTCTTGAAGTCCATTTTAAACAAGTTAACAATTTGTTAAAATAGCGCACTAAAGGAATTTTACACAAGCGTGCTAACCACTTCTTCTCTTCTTCTTACGCAGTCCCTCGGAACCGAGGCTGACTTGTTTCCACATTAAAAATGAGTTCTCAGGTGACTGATGAGTGCAATGCGGGACCTACAGTCTCTGTCACAGGTGGGACAGACGGTGGTTGAAGGGGCGGGTGGGTGGGGCGCTTGGGTTGACGTGCGCTCCTTGCGCTGCCTGCGCTCGGCTTCCGCTTGCTCCCGGTGAAGAGACTCGAGGTGTTCGGTGCCTTCCCGGATGCTTCTCCTCCACTTTGTGCGGTCTTGGGCCAGGGATTCCCAGGTGTCGGCGGGGATGTCGCACTTTTTCAAGGAGGCTTTGAGGGTGTCCTTGAAGCGTTTCCTCTGCCCACCTGGGGCTCTCGTGCCGTGTCGGAGCTCTGAGTAGAGCACTTGTTTTGGGAGTCTTGTATCTGGAAAAGCTAACCTACTGGAATTTTTTGAGGGTGTAACTGGTAAAATAGATAAGGGTGAACCAGTGGGTGTGGTGTATCTGGACTTTCAGAAGGCCTTCGATAAGGTCCCGCATAAGAGATTAGCGTGTAAAGTTAAGGCACATGGGATTGGGGGCAAGGTATTGACTTGGATAGAGAACTGGTTGGCAGACAGAAAGCAAAGAGTTGGAATAAGCGGGTCTTTTTCCGAGTGGCAGGCAGTTACTAGTGGGGTACCGCAGGGATCGGTCCTTGGACCCCAGCTATTCACAATATATATTAATGATCTAGACAAGGGAACTAGATGTAATATCTTCAAATTTGCAGATGACACAAAGCTGGGTGGGCGTGTGTGCTGTGAGGAGGATGTTGAGAAACTCCAGGATGATTTGGACATGTTGGGTGATTGGGCAGAAACATGGCAGATGCAATATAATGTGGATAAATGTGAGGTTATCCACTTTGGTGGCAAAAACAGGAAGGCAGATTATTATCTAAATGGCAATAGATTGGGAGAAGGGGAAGTGCAACGAGACCTGGGTGTCCTTGTGCACCAGTTGCTGAAGGTAAGCATGCAGGTGCAGCAGGCGGTTAAGAAGGCAAATGGTATGTTGGCCTTCGTAGCGAGAGGGTTTGAGTACAGGAACAAGGATGTCTTGCTGCAGTTGTACAGGGCCTTGGTGAGACCACATCTTGAGTATTGTGTGCAGTTTTGGTCGCCTTATCTGAGGAAGGATGTTCTTGCCATGGAGGGAGTTCAGCGAAGATTCACCAGGCTGATACCTGGGATGGCAGGAATGACGTATGAGGAGAGATTGGGTCGATTGGGCTTGTACTCGCTGGAGTTTAGAAGAATGAGAGGGGATCTCATTGAAACCTATAAAATTCTGACAGGACTGGACAGACTAGATGCAGGAAGGATGTTCCTGATGGTCGGGGAGTCCAGAACCAGGGGACACAGTCTAAGGATAAAGGGTAGGTCATTTAGGACAGAAATGAGGAGGAATTTCTTCACCCAGAGTGTGGTGAACCTGTGGAACTCTCTACCACAGAAGGCGGTGGAGGCCAGTTCATTAAATATATTCAAGAAGGAGTTGGATATATTTCTTAAGGCTAAAGGGATCAAGGGGTATGGGGAGAAAGCAGGGACAGGGTACTGAATTTGGATGATCAGCCATGATCTCATTGAATGGCAGAGCAGGCTCGAGGGGCCGAATGGCCTGCTCCTGCTCCTATCTTCTATGTTTCTATGTAACCACTGCACTCCCAGTGAAAATTAGTTCCCCAAATTTTTTACCCCTCGCACGTTTTTTTAATGTGACTGCAGCAGGATATGTCTACGTGTTCAGCGGTTGCAATAGTGGGAGCAAAGGGCCCCGATTGTTCTTCAAAATTGGGCAATACTGTAACAATCCTTTCACATTGTCAATCTAGCAGAGAATCTTTGAACTGGTTTTAACTACTTCAAGCTATGGACACATGCTGAGGATTTTAATACTGTTGTATGATCTACAGTAAACTGTTGTACATATTTTGCAGAACTGCTTGTAATATCTCTTTCATTGTGCGGGACTATGGTTAATAAATCACAGCTGCACATATTATGGCTGATGTGGTGTCCAAATATTTACCTGATAGATTAAAATTCATAAACGTCTCTAAACCCATGTTGAACGCTTTCTTTGCTAGACTATTTTGACTTTTGGCTGAGCTGACCATGTAGGGGTTTGTGGTGGCAATTTTTTCTCCCATTGCTTGAAAACAATCTGCGCACTGCTCATACTGAACTGTGGAGCACGAGGCTTTACTGATCTCTGTGTATGAGAAAGTGTTGGAACAGAACAAAAGTCATTGGTCGGGCTTTTTGCTTATGTGTCCATCCGTCCAGTTCAATGGGCAGGAAATGACGGCTAGCAAACACAAAGGCAGAAAGCCCCGGCCATTGAGACGATCAAGTGTGTCCCTTTCAACAGACCTTGGCTTATATGCACTCTCCCATTGGTAGCCCTGTGTACCAATCTGGACAATGATATAGTAGAGAGGGTTCAGTAAAGTCCAACGAGGATGTTTCTGTGACCCAAGCTTCTTTCATGTGAAGGGAGGCTTACTGGAGCAAAGAAAATTGATCTAGATATATTTTTCAAATGTTGAAAAGCATAAGTAATGCAGAATTAAGCAAGTAACCTGGTAGACATGGAAGGGAAGATGATTATATTTGTAAATGGGTGGAGCTAATTTTCTGCAAAACTTACTACTGTATTTAATACAGGTAGATCATTAGTTGGAAAGCGAAACAAGAAAACAAGAGTTATATCTGGTGCACGCCAAAAATTGCAACATGTAAGCTAATGTTTAACAAAGGACTCTTCATCAGATCTGATCCCGTTCGGCAGGAGAGCCCCAGCCTAAACATTAACCCAGCTTTCTTATTCGGATTCCAGCTGCTGAGGATGTCTCGCATTTTCTGCTTTCGTTTCAGATTCCCAGTTTTCATGGCTTTTCTTTTCATCACCTTGTAACAAAACGTGCACATTACCCAATATAAATGACTACAGCAAAATCAATCAGTAACACTAGAGAATACCTCTGTGTGACAATGCTAACCTTCACAAGTGAGGCTACTATATAACTCAATGAAGGTCACTGAGCTAGTCAGTCTCATTACTGGAAGTTAATTCATAACTTCACTTCCCTCCATGAGATATTCTATTTACAATAATTGTGTTATCTTTTTCCCTTAAGAAAAATTTGCTTGTTCAAGCTGAGAGATGGATGTAAACCATCTGGTGACATGGCAGCTTTGTTATAATGGCACCAGTATGAAGTTTTCTCTTCACAGTTCTGGAATAATGTAATTTTTTTTCTAAAGGTTATTCTATTAATCACACAGTGATCATTCCTCTGTTGAATCTCTTAAGTACCTGTGCACTTCAGCTAACAAAGATGGTGTGCACTTAAATGTTAGGACATTTTCTGCCAACACATGAAAATCAGTTTTAAAAGATTTTTTTAAAATATTTTTAAACTCCATATTTATTATAACCGTTTGCTCAAGGGGCATGCACGAGTGAGGAAGATTAAACAAAAGTTATAATTTAAAGAAGAGAGAAGTACATTTTTCATTTAACTTTTCTTTCATGAAGATGGGCCATTGAGGGGAACAAGTCACTTTACAGGATTCTCAGGCTTCGTATGTTCTGTAAACTATCAGCCTCATGTTTTTCCAATTGAGGATATCTTTATTAAACATTCTTACCCTCAGTCACTGCACACAACAGCAGGCACTAGGATCAGCGGGTGTTTTTTAGTTAGTAGAAAACACCATTGATATGTTTTCCATTTCCTTCCCACCTCATCACACAATACGGTCGCAGAACGAATAAGAAATCTGTTTCTGAATAATTTGGAAATTTATACTCTGGTGACCATCTGCAACAGGACTAGGATCATACGAGATGTTTCTCATTCATTTAATTTATCTGCCTATCTGCCTTTCTACTTAATCTGTCTGTCTATCCTATTTTTCCCACAAATATCTTCATTTGCAAAACCTAAATGGTTTTCACTTATAGTGACTGTTTTCAACTCAATATTTTATGTTATGTTGGATTGCTTGTCATAGTTGCTAGTAAACGATTTCATTGCTGAGGATTTCATTCAGTAAAGACCTAAATTTAATTAATTAAAACATAACTTTATCTTGATGAAACCAGTGTAAAAATATGCGTATTGAGATTGTACTGATTCTGGCTGGGAACTCCACTCTAATAATCAATACCATCTGCAGGTGTACTAATAGAAGTTACAGGCACAAAATAATAATGCAACCCCTATGTCCTGAATGATATCATGAGTTATTCATAATCAATAGAATGGTGTGAAATAGGTTATACCAAATGTTGGTGTTATTTCCTCTTGAACAGTTCTACGCTTTCACTTAATAAATACAATTTCACTGAGCTAATACTCGGAACATTTCCTGAGCAACGAATTTACAGTAAATTAATTGTAACAGTAGACATAATGGGCAGGCTGCTGGAAATAGCAATTTATTAAACTTCTGAGGGCCTATATTCAGACGCAAATTCAGGTTGAACAGTTATCTGGCCGTATTCTAGATATAGTGACTCTCCAGACAGGCAAGCTGCATATTGCAAACCTCGCATCGTAATTTAACTGGGGGTCAGCTTGACTCAAGAGTGTCATCGTGGCTTTGAGCTTGGCTCAGCACTTGCTGCACTGGATCAGACAATAAACCTCCAACCAGGACTTGAGCACGTAAGTTGGGCTAACACTCCAGTTCAGTGCTGCATTGCCAGAGGTGTTAAACCGAGGCCATGTCTCGCTGGCCAGGTGCACATTAAAACTGGAATGGGAAGACTGCACAGTTGGTGCTCTGGAAGAATCAGACTAAATGGGTTGAAACAATTTTGTGTTACTTGAAACTATTTTAAGTTGACTGCCTCAATGAGTGGGAAGAGGGACTGGACCTGGACCTATGATACTGAATGTGACATTGTACTGGTGATGGCATACAGCAGTACACTAGATATTTTTCACCCTTTACTATCACCGATATACAACAATGGGGTATAGGGAGGTTATGCTTCAGTTATACAGGGCATTGGTGAGACCACATCTAGAGTACTGTGTACAGTATTGGTCTCCTTATTTAAGGAAGGATGTAAATGTGTTGGAAGCAGTTCAGAGAAGGTTTACTAGACTAATACCTGGAATGGGCTTATGAGGAAAGGTTGGACAGGCTGGGCTTGTATCCACTGGAGTTTACAAGAGTAAGAGGTGACTTGATTGAAACATATAAGATCCTGAGGGTTCTTGACAGGGTGGATGTGGAGAGGATGTTTCCTCTTGCGGGAGAATCTAGAACTAGGGGTCACTGTTTAAAAATAAAGGGGTTGCCCATTTAAGACAGAGATGAGGAGAAATGTTTTCTCACAGAGAGTCGTGAGTCTTTGGAACTCTCTTCCTCAGAGGGCGGTGGAAGCAGAGTCTTTGAATATTTTTAAGGCAGAGGTAGATAGATTCTTGATAAGCAAGGGGGTGAAAGGTTATCGGGGGTAGACGGGAATGTGGAGTAATCGGATCAGCCATGATCTTATTGAATGCCGGAGCAGGCTGGAGGGGCCGAGTGGCCTTCTCCTGCCCCTAATCCGTATGTTCGTATGACCTCCAGGTAGCACATCAAATACACATTCGGCATCGCTGTAGGGATAGTGTGACCAGTGATGCTTGCGTGGCCTCCAGAACCGTTGCCCAGATGGGCTGTGCATGTATCCATGACCGGTATGTATTTAGTGATGTGCCCGATCGGCTGCAGGCTCTCGTGCGCTCATCAAACTGGGTGGGTGGAATTTGTAGGGTGCGGTAGTTTCACACATAAACCTGAGTAGAGCCTCTCTGAATCTCCATTGGCTCCAAGCAGGAAGGCAGCATAAGCCTCAGAAACTAGCAGCAGGAGGCACAACACTACTCGAAACAGGACCACACCTGAAAAACATTGGCTATGGATAGAGGTTAACACTACACTAACAACCAAGTCCTTCGCAGACCACCAAAAAAGACCAATCAGGGCCCAGAAACACCCAAAAATATCACCGACACCAGCAGTCTGAAGAGGTCAGCATTTTATTGATATCCATCTACCTGACGCAGTCCTCATCCTGGAGATATAACATGCAAGAAGATTCAAGGATGGCACGAGGGCAGTATGCTATATAATAACAAAATCAGCTGCTAGTCAATGTGTTCCACATTAGAAAAAGTGATTCTCACATTGCCTCCATGTCACCTTTAAGGACTTTTCACCATTTTTCCCACAGAAGGGATTTAGAAATGAGTTATATTTAAGTGCGGTGTTTTAAATGAAAATGGGTTCATGCCAATTTAAAATTCTCATCACAGCCACGTGTTGTAGCCACTAAAACAAAGAGGGAATTATTTGTTAATGGGCCAGGCATTGAAGATGTGTATTAAAGCCAGATGAAACAGCTTATGCAATGTCACAAATAAAAAAAGAAAATGTTGGAAAAGTATTTTGCTTTTGTTTATGAAGTGCCACAGCCTACAATTTACGTCAAATGGAGACAATAAAAGTCAAACGACTCATCCAGACTTTATTTAGTCAGAATGGTCCTCATTCTTGGGTCCCACTTCAGGGAAGAGGTAGCCAGTTTCATTGACAGTGCTACTGGTGATTTATTGAAGTTAGAGGGACAGGAAGAAAATGGACAAAGAGATACATATAAAGGCAGTCAATCCAACTCTGTCTGGGAAGGGAACCTGACCCAATGAGGGGAAACAAAAGCAAACTACTGCGGATGCTGGAAATCTGAAATAAAAACAGAAAATGCTGGAAATACTCAGCAGGTCAGGCAGCATCTGTGGAGAGAGAAATGGAGTTAACGTTTCAGGTCAATGACCTTTCATCAAAACTGGAAGAAGTTAGTGATGTAACAGTTTTTAAGTAAGTACATGAGGGGAAACTTTAGTGAGCCCCACTAATAGGAATAGAATGGTGTATTTTAATTATTTCTTCTTGAAGTTAATTGGATTATAACTGTTACTTTGTACGTTTACTTATGCCCCGATTTTCTGCCAGCCGTCGGGCGGCTTTTCATGCGGGTAGGGGCCGAAAATCGCCGAAATAGGGGGTTGTGACCCCACCCCCCGCCTGATTCCCCGCCCCATCCGACTTTCGGACTGCCGTTTCTCCGCGACCCGAATCAGTCCCGCCCGCCGCTGGCGGAACTGGCCGTCGGGACCCTGATCACCAATTATTGGCATGTTTAATGCCATTTTAAGGTGCCCTTGCGATTTTCATGGGTTCCCCACGATAAACACGTCTGCGGGGAACCCCGCTGATGAAACCTGGCGTGAAGCTTGCCGGCTTGCTTGCTCTCAGCTGCAGGTCATTCGGGAAAGCTGCGATTTAAAGGGACAGCATTTGTATGTTGAAGGACCTTGCTGTTGAAGGCTTGGGGCTACTTCTTCAAGGCTTAGGCACAGCTGTGGAAGGTTGGAGCCTCACACACTTCTCCAATGTGATCTCCTGGGAAGCCCCTCTCGCCACCCTCACTCAGCGCTTCCTCAGCGGAGGCATCTACCAGAAGCATGGGACGCCTTTTCTTCCTTCCCTTCTTGCCATTAGAGGATCTCCAGCAGCAGAGGCGGCAGCAGCAGAACCAGGAACAGCAGGATGAGCACCAGGAGCACCAGGCTGCTGCTCACTCACCTGAAGCTGCACAGACCAGAAGGGGCCAGCGCTTGGAAGTGGCTTGAGAGCACCTTGCTGCGCTTGAGGGGGCCATGGGGACCCGTATCTGTACTGGCAGTCCTACTCAGAAGGACTTCCATGAAGGTCTGGTTTCTCTGTTCAATAGATGGCCAACGCTCCTCAAGAGATGTCATTCTCTTATGAGCACTCACCATGTTTTCCGTACCCTGGCGAGTTATCTCCTCCATGGAGGTTGCCAACCTTTCCATGGTGATGCGTTCCTGCGCCAATTACTCCACAAAGGCTCTGCTCATGGTCGCTATGGACTCCTCCAGTCGCTCCGCACTCGCAGCGACCCTGGAGACAAAACCTGCCAGAGACTCCTGCATCTGTGCATGGAGATCCATCACCTCTTCTCTTGCGGATGGACCCAGAGGCAGAGGGCCGACATGCAACGCAGCTGAGCTGAGGTGGCAGAGTCCTGCGCCCTCCGACGAGGACTCTCCACTGCTGTCCCTGTCTCCAGAATCTGCTGAGGCTCACTTGTGAGCTGTGAAACACCAGGTGACAACACTATTCTATGTCCCGAAGGTCCCCCCGAAGTGTGAGTGTCTGCGCTGGTGCTGGGTGCGCTTACATCTGCTGACGCTGCACCCTCAGAGGTTGGAGCTTCCTCTGAGGAGTCTGGCTGCACAGCCTCTTCCTCCTCCACAGTGGGGACGGAGGCTCTGGATGGCCCTGTGGGGGAGTAGAGGAAGGAGTTAGAGATGTGATGCCAAGGTTACATGCACATTCGAGTTGACATCTGCTGACACCTGCATCCATGCAGCCTTGGTCTCAGTGGGAGGCCTCTTCCTGCCTGACCTAGGGAAGAGGACCTCCCTGTGGGCCCTAACCCCATCCAATAATGCCTGCAGTGAAGCTTTGTCGAATTTGGAGGCAGCTCGGGGTCTGGCACTGGCCACAGCTGCTGCAGGCTCCTCTGCCATCCTGCATGGTTTGTTTGGAAGCCAACAGAGGAAGCAATGCTTGCTGTGGACCTTGAAAGCACCATGAATGATGACATCATACTGTGGGGCTTCCTGACTGGAAATGGACAATTAGCAAGGCTGCCCACATGCTGGAAATTAATTGGCCACTTGAGGGAAAATTGCGTGCAGCTGGCTGACCCATGTTTTTGTGTGTCAGAACCCCACATTCAGGGGAATCCGACCACAGTGTTGTTAGGGAGGGAGTTCCAGGATTTTGATGAAGGAACGGCGACATATTTCCAAGTCAGGATAGTGTGTGACTTGGAGGAGAACTTCGAGCTGATGGTGTTCCCATGCGCCTGCTGCCCTTGTCCTTCTAGTTGGTAGAGGTTGCGGGTTTGGGAGGTGCTGGTATCCATATTGTGATATGGTAGCATGGTGTTCAGCTGTTGTCATGGGTCATGATGGCTATACGTGCAATTTGCCAGAAACACAGGTCTCTCCTGCTCAGTGTGTGTCGACCTGTATGCTGCTCGTTCCACTTTGAGCTGTAGCTATATCCAACAGCTAACCTTTTATCCTTTTCATCCTGGATAAGATGTGCCCTCTACTGGTTCAATGTGGCATACAAGACTGAAAGAAGAAGAGAAAATGCTGAAAATGCACAGCAGGTCTGTTAAACTCTCAAAAGAGAAAATACAGGTTTACGTTTTGCATTGCAGACCCTCAGAGAACAGTAAGACTGCTGCACTTCCGCATCTGAAATTATCAATAGGCGAGTGTCACATTAAGAGGTGAAAAGAGTCACATAAAATGGTGAGAAAGGGATACAACAAGCATCGGACACAGTAAAGATACTGCACAGAAATATTTGGTCAACGTCTACAATAGGAACCTTAGTCTGTTAAGCAGAAGAAGTCTATAATTGTGTGTACTGTTCCCCCCGCTGATCCCCGCCCGGTCTGGATGACTCAGCTAGGCTCTGGAAACATTCCTCAGTCTTCCTGGTGGAGATGCCGGATCTAGTAAAGGAAATTCAGCCAGGGAAAACGCCACTCTGAGGCGGGTTTCAACATGCAATTATTTAATGCAGCTGTTCTACTGGCAAGTTGCTGCTGAATTCACCTCAGTTTCAGTGTAAGTCAGCAACAACAACTTGTATTTATATAAAGCGCCTCTAACGTAGTAAAACGTCCCAAGTGTTATCAAACAAACTTTGACACCGAGCCGCACAAGTCTGCCACCAATCGCGAGGGTAACAGTCACATGTTCCAATTCCCACCGGATCCTATAAGCATGCAAAATCAAAGGGACTGCGACGGGTTCAACTATTGAACTGGAGTCGACAATACGTGACTGTGATCTGGACAGCCCCCCGTTACTGCCTAAGCCTGACCGCCCCATGGCGTTAATAAGGCTGACGGGAGTGCAGCTGGTAAGGTAGGACACACACAGAGCCCTTCAGTTATTTCTAAAACTCAGGTGACTGCTGCACATGTGCAGGTATCAGTGTCTGTGCACATTCTGTGGCACTGTGAGTTCTGGACAAAGTGCGCCAAGTACATTGGATGAGTCAGCATTGGGAACTGCTCTCAAACAATAACAACTGTAGAAGCTGCATACTTTTCATGATCTCGTGATTACCCTCATGGCCAAAAAAGGAAAAGATCCACAATAATGTACTACTTTTGTCCCGTTATAATCTCAAAGTAGCACGCTCGCCTTTGAGTCAGAAGGTTGTGGGTTCAGGGACTTGAGCATATAAAGCTAGGCTGACCCTCCAGTGCAGTGCTGAGGGAGTGCTGCACTGTCGGAGGTCCCGTCTTTCAGATGAGACATTAAAACGAGGTCCCGTCTGTCCTCTCAGGTGGACATAAAAGATCCCATGGCACTATTTCGAAAAAGAGCAGCGGAGTTATCCTTGGTGTCCTGGCCAATATTTATCCCTCAATCAACATCACAAAAACAGATTATCTGGTCATTATCACATTGCTGTTTGTGGGCGCTTGCTGTGTGCAAATTGGCTGCCGCGTTTCCCACATTACAACAGTGACTACACTCCAAAAGTACTTCATTGGCTATAAAGCGCTTTGAAACGTCTGGTGGTCATGAAAGGCGCTATATAAATGTAACTCTTTCTTTCTTTCAAAGTGTGGCCGTAAAATCACATCCAAAATCTTGCCCTTTTTAGTTAAGTTGGTCCACTCAGACCAATTAGGCTTCATCCAAGACAGCTTTTGTAAGCAGTGTGTGACCTCCATGTCCACAAATTATTTTCTAATACTGAGAAGACTTTTAATTGCAGAGACTGGTGTCTTTCATTGTACCACCCATCAGTAGATATCTGCTCAGGCTAGGGTGAATATGTTGACTCCATTCCCTTTACATTTTGGAGGGGCACAGAACAGTGAAGCCCTGCTTAAAGGTTCACTAAAGTGGCTAAAAGTGTAATACAAAAATGAAGGCTTCGCTCTACAGGAGCCTGAGGGGCTCAGCCTAAAATTGCTCAAAACTTAAAATTACAGTGCAAGTAAATAATGGCCCATCCACAAACTGTGCTCCACTCAATACAATTTTGTTTTTCCTCAACTCTTTTTCTATACTTAAGGGGTAGATGCACTTAAGGGGCAATTAGATAAGTACATGAGGGGAAAAGAAATAGAAGGATATGCTGATAGGGTTAGATGAAGTAGGGTGGGTGTGGAACATAAACACCAGCATGGATCAGTTGGGCTGAATGTTCTGTTTCTGTGTTGTAAATTCTATGTAATACTTATGATTCGTTTCTTATTTTTTTTTTAAATTCTGAGGGTATAACCCTTCCCTCCTTATTTCACATGCTATTATCTCGCCTTCTCCCTGCTCTTCCCAAGCCTGCATCAGCTATGGTAAAGCATACTGGTGGGTTCCAGAGCTGCTGTGAAGCAGGCACTATAGACAGGCCACCAAAAGTGGTCCAGCTACGACTCTCCCTCATGTTTCCCTTGCCGCTGGTGCAGAGTGTGTGAGTTCTGCCCAGCATTACCCCACAACAGTGTGGCAAAAATTGGGAACCCAACAGATGAGAGGTTCTATGCATGTTATGTCCATTAAACAATGTGCAGTAATGTAATGGCTGCTTTATTTGGTTCATTCTGGAACATTCTGGAATATTAGCAAGAAATATAAGAACAGATTGTAAGAGCTTCTACAAGTATGTAAAAAGGAAGAGAGTAGCAAAAGCAAGCCTTGGCCCCTTAGAGGTATGAGACAGGTGAAATTATAGTGGGGAACAAGGAAGTGGCAGAGACTTTAAACAAATATTGTGTATCTGTTTTCATAGTAGAAGACACAAAATGTATACCAAAAATAGTGGGGAACCAAGAGGCTAATGAGAGTGAGGAACTTAAAGTAATTAATATCAGTAGAGAAAAAGTATTTTGGAAACTAATGGGACTAAAAGCCGACAAATCCCCTGGACCTGATGGACTACATCCTAGGGTTCTAAAAGAGGTGGCTGCAGAGATAGTGGATGCATTGGTTGTGATTTTCCAAAGTTCTCTAGATTCTAGAATGGTTCCCATGGATTGGAAGGTAGCAAATATAACCCCACTACTCAAGAAAGGAGGGAGAGAGAACACAGGGAACTACAGGCCAGTTAGCCTGACATCAGTCATCAGGAAATTGCTGGAATCCATTGTTAAGGAAGTGGTAACAGGGCACTTAGAAAATCATAATATGATTCGGCAGAGTCAACATGGTTTTATAAAAGGGAAATCGTGTTTGACAAATTTGTTAGAGTTTTTTGAGGATGCAACTAGCAGGATAGATAAAGGGGAACCAGTGGATGTAATATATTTGGATTTCCAAGAGGCATTCGATAAGGTGCCACATAAAAGGTTGTTACACAAGATAAAGGCTCATGGGATTGGCATTGATAGAGGATTGGTTAACGGACAGAAAGCAGAGAGTTGGATAAACGGGTCATTTTCAGATTGGCAGGCTGTAACTAGTGGGGTGCCGCAAGGATCAGTGCTGGGGCCTCAGCTATTTACAATCTATATCAATGACTTAGATGAAGGGACCGAGTGCAATGTATCCAAGTTTGCTGATGATACAAAGCTAGGTGGGACAGTAAGCTGTGAGGACACAAACAGCCTGCAAAGGGATATAGACAGTTTAAGTGAGTGGGCAATAAGGTGGCAGATGGAGTATAATGTGGGGAAATGTGAGGTTATTCGCTTTGGTAGGAAGAATAGAAAAGCAGAATATTTTTTAAATGATGAGAAACTATTAAATGTTGGTGTTCAGAGAGATTTAGGTGTCCTCGTACAGGAGACACAGAGGGCTGGATTTTGTCAATGGGGACGTGATGGAGGCGGGACTCCCAAGTTTTGGGTTGTAGTCCCGCCTCTATCGATTTGTGGCCAACCCACGGTCAGCAGGCCAATTAAGGGACACCCGGTTACAGGTGACATCAGGGAGTGACATTTCATCTGTCAAGAGCTTTTGACAGATGAAATATCAGCGTCTGACAGCTCTGTGAAGCTGTCAAACACTGACAATCTGACTTCTAACTTGAGTCCTTCTCCACAGACTCAGTTAGAAATCTCTCCAGAACAGAAAGCTGAATGCTGCAACTTTTGACAGCTTGCGGCCATTCTGCTTTCTGTGCCGGTGAGATGAGGGACTCCCGAGACCTGAAGGAAGGAAGCCTGCATTAGTAAGTAAAGGTAAGTAAATCTTATTTAAACACTTTACACACACCAAACATACTTACCTCTGCACTCATGCACCCATCACTCACCTGAACACCAGACATCTCGAACCCTCCAAGCCCTTCAGCCCGGCTGTCCGCCTCGCTAACTTGGCATGGTTTGGAGCCGTCGGGAAGCCCACACTTCAGGGATAAAAATAGGGATTAGGCCAAAAACTGCCTGTTAACTACCTGTTAACAGGCAGTTAATTGGCACTAATCCCCCTCCCGCCTCAGGGAGGTGGCTCCCAGCACAGGTCGGGTACCCGCCTCCTGGGAAACGGGCATGGAGGTGGGTTGGGGGCAGGAAGGGTTCGTGCCCCCCGATTCTGCAATTTTAACACCCCACATGCCTCCATTCCCGCCTCCATGGCCCTGGGAAATTCGAGCCCAGAGAGTTAGCATGCAGGTACAGCAAGTAATTAGGAAAATAAATGGCATGTTGGCCTTTATTACTAGGGGGTTAGTGTACAAGAGTAAGGAAGTCTTGCTACAATTCTACATTGCTTTGGTGAGACCACACCTGGAGCACTATGTACAATTTTGGTCTCCTTATCTATGGATATCCTTAGAGGCGGTTCAACAAAGGTTCACTAGGCTAATCCCTGGGGTGAGCGGGTTGTCCTATGAGGAGAGATTGAGTAGATTGGGCCTATACCCTTTGGAATTTAGAAGAATGAGAGGAGATCTCATTGAAACATATAAGATTCTGAGGAGGATTTACAGGATAGATGCTGAGAGATTGTTTCCCATGGCTGGAGTCCAGAACTAGGGGCCATAGTCTCAGGATAAGGGGTCGGCCTTTTAAGACTGAGGCAAGGAGGAACTTCTTCACTCAGAGGGTTGTGAATCTTTGGAATTCTCTACCCAAAGGGCTGTGGATGCTCAGTCGTTGAGCATATTCAAGGTTGAGATAGATAGATTTTTGGACTCTGGGGGAATCAAGGCGTATGGAGATAGGGCGGGAAAGTGGAGTTGAGGTCGTAGATCAGTCGGGATCATATTGAATGGCGGAGCAGGCTTGAGGGGCCGTATGGTCTACTCCTGCTCCTAATTCTTATGTTCTTATATTCCTCTCTGGATATATTCACCAGTATCAAGAGGAGGCCCTGGGTTTTTTTTTCCAGTATGCTTGCTCCCATCAGGGGCTCCTCTAGTATTCAATCAATGACGCCCAAGCACAATACGTATCAGCGTAAAATAAAAACAGACAATGCTGGAAATACTCAGCAGGTCAGGCAGCATCTGTAGAGCGAGAAACCAAGATAACATTTCAGGTCGATGACCCTTCGTCAGAACACATCAGTGTGAACCTTTCTCCCACGACTCTCTGATGCACACATTGGTGCTCCACCACACTGCAGCATTGGGTGGTGTCTTAACCCGCCAGGGAATGGATTGCTTCGGCTGAAATTGAGGGCGCACGCACCATGCCAAATAGGTCATTAACATTCAACTGCAGAAATCCTATTTCCCTGATGTTGCAATCTCACCTCTTAGTAAGATTCATCTGCACCATTTTGGATGATATTCAAAACATTTGGTTTGGGTTCAAGCCCAACTCCAGGACTTGAGCGCACATCAGTGCAAAGGGATTTCTGCACTGTTGCGTCTGCTGTCTTTCTGATGAGATGTTAAACCAAGGGTATTAAGGGTTACGGAACCAAGGTGGGTAGATGGGGTTAAGATACAGATCAGCCATTATCTAATTAAATGGTGGAACAGGCTCGAGGGGATGAATGGTCTACTCCTATTCATATGCCCCTAAGATCCAAGAGCAGGGAGTTGTTTTGGTTTCCCAGCCAACATTCATCTTTCAACCAACATCTTCAGAACAGATTAACTGGTCATCTTATTCATTGCTATCCTTAAATGTAGCCCTTAACCACCTGGACAGAAGGGAAGCCAACCACTACTGCAAATCCCAGGCCCTTTAATTTTTGAGTGCTGGTGTCCCTGGGAAAAGTGATATATTGGTTGGCCCTGGCAAGTAGGGCTTTGGTGACCTGTTTGATGCAGAGGCTCATTTCAGACTGGGAGATGCAGGTGATGTCCCCTGTAATATTTTGGAAGGAACCTGAAGCAAAAAAGTTCATGGTGGTGAGGACTTTGACAGCCCCTGGCAAAGCATGGCCACCTGTTGCAGGAGGCTGCATAGACCAGTGACAGCCTGCCTGGTGAAACGCAGTCTCCTGATGTGGTGCTCCTCAGAGATACCCAGGGAAGTGACTGTCAGTCGATAGGCCCTGTGGGCTGGGTAAGGCCTTCTACGAGCGGAGCCCCCCCCTCACCTGCTGTCTTCTAGCAGGCCCACCTGTTGCTTACCCTGGCTGTTGAGGCTGCTGGCGCTGCAGTTCCTCTTCCTCCAACTCATCCTCCATTCAAAATGACAAAAATGGCACCCATGGTAAGCTCTGAGTACTTAAATGAGAGTGAGTAAGACAAATTACAAAAAAACCAGAAAGAAGCAAACTCCAAGCTGAAAAATGTCTAAAAGCGTCCACTAAGCACAACAGCACACATACCTGTCTTGTTTTGCACACTTTGTACAAAAATAATAAATAGCAGGACAACGGAGTATTACAGTTTAAACTCTTTTATGAAGCATCAGGTCTGTGATCTCAATCATACAGCACAGTGGGGACAAGATGGAGTTAGGACCCCTTACAGATGCCTACAGGCCAATGACAACTCAGCATGTGATCACGTGAATATAATAGGTATTCGTTACAGATGCCTGCGGGCCAATGATAATTCAATAGGCAAATGTTACATCCCCTTTCTTTTAAATGAAAAATGTTATGGATTACTTTTAAACCTTTCTTCTACATAATGTACTCGGTAGCATAAACATATAAGTAAACTCAGCATTTAACTAGCACTGAAAACATCTCAACGTTTCAATAACGATGTACAGTTTTTTTTTTAAGGGCAGCGATCCGCTTTGACAGTTTACAAGTCAAGGATAACTCTAGGCTTGACCTCTCGTCCCGACCTTGTGTGGTATGGAACTGAGCATGCTCCTGAATCGGTCAATCAATCAGGTTCAGGTTTAGGTTCAGGTAGGTATGATGTGGTTTGTGTATTGCTCTGTTCATCACACTCTGTTGAACTGATCCTCTCATCAGAATGACGGTGTTGTTCCTTGGTGTTCAGGAGGTGCCTGCGATTGCGGCGGTACACCTGTCCTTCTGGGGTGCGGACATGATACGATCGCTCAGTGTCAGCTGGCTGGATGACGACTGCTGGCTTCCAATAGTCATGCTCCTGGATTCTGACGGATTCTCCATTGTGCAACGGCGGCAGTAGTCTAGCTGACCTGTGATAGTATCTCTTTTGGTGTTGCTGCCTCTGTACACATTTTGCATGCACTTGCTTGCAGCTGATGACCTCTGGCTGCAGCTGCTGGTTGGTGCTTGGAAGGATTGAGCGAAGTCTGCGGCTCATCAACAGCTGTGCTGGTGACTTGAAGTTGTCAACCGGAGTGTTGCGGTACTCAAGGAGACTGATGTAGGGGTCTCTTTTGTCCGCTTTGGCTTTGTCCATGAGTGTTTTTGCAATCTGGACAGTTTTTTCAGCAAGGCCATTACTTTGAGGGTAATGTGGGCTTGATGTGACATGTGTGAAATCCCATGCCTTGGCAAACGACTTGAACTCTTTTGATTTGTATTGGGGGCCATTGTCTGAGACTAAAGTCTCTACCATGCCATGCCTGGCAAAGGCTGCCTTTAGCTTGTGGATCACAGCTGCAGATGTGGTGCTGTGAAGCTTGTCCAGTTCAAAAAATCTGCTGTAGTAATCAAGTCACTATAGAGTCATAGAGTCATAGAGTTATACAGCACAGAAAGAGGCCCTTCGGCCCATCGTGTCTGCGCCGTCCATCAAGCCCTGTCCAATCTAATCCCATTTTCCAGCATTTGGTCCATAGCCTTGTATGCAATGGCATTTCAAGTGCTCATCCAAATGCTTCTTGAATGTTGTGAGGGTTCCTGCCTCTACCACCCTTTCAGGCAGTGAGTTCCAGACTCCAACCACCCTCTGGGTGAAAAAGTTCCTCCTCAAATCCCCTCTAAACCTCCTGCCCCTTACCTTGAATCTATGCCCCCTTGTTATTGACCCCCCTACTAAGGGGAAAAGTTCCTCTTTATCTACCCTATCTGCTCCTCATCATTTTGTACACCTCAATCAGGTCCCCCCTCAGCCTTCTTTGCTCCAAGGAAAACAACCCCAGCCTGTTTAGTCTTTCTTCATAGCTGAGGCGCTCCATCCCAGGTAACATCCTGGTGAATCTTCTCTGCACCCTCTCCAAAGCAATCACATCCTTCCTATAGTGAGGCGACCAGAACTGCACACAGTACTCCAGCTGTGGCCTTACCAGCGTTATGTACAGCTCCATCATAACCTCCCTGCTCTTATATTCTATGCCTCGGCTAATGAAGGCAAGTATCCCATATGCCTTTTTAACCACCTTATCTACCTGTTCAGCTGCCTTCAGGGATCTATGTACATGTACACCAAGGTCCCTCTGACCCTCTGTACTTCCTAGGGTCCTACCACTCATTGTGTATTCCCTTGCCTTATTTGTCCGTCCAAAATGCATCACCTCGCACTTTTCAGGGTTAAATTCCATTTGCCACTTTTCCGCCCATCTGACCAACCCGTTTATATCGTCCTGTAGCCTGAGGCTTTCCTCCTCGCAATTTACCACCCCACCAATTTTCGTGTCATCTGCGAACTTACTGATCATACCTTTTACATTCTCATCCAAATCATTTATGTAGATCACAAACAGCAAGGGACCCAGCACCGATCCCTGAGGTACCCCACTGGACACAGGCTTCCAGTCACAAAAGCAACCCTCGACCATCACCCTCTGCCTCCTGCCACTCAACCAGTTTAGGATCCAACGTGCCAAGGCACCCTGGATCCCATGGGCTCTTACCTTCTTGACCAGTCTCCTATGCGGGACTTTGTCAAAAGCCTTACTGAAGTCCATGTATGCCACATCCACAGCATTTCCCTCATCCACACACCTAGTCACCCCCTCGAAAAATTCAATCAGATTGGTCAGACATGATTTACCCTTGATAAAGCCATGCTGACTATCCCCGATTAATCCTTGCCTCTCCAAGTGGAGACTAATTTTGTCCCTCAGAATTTTTTCCAATAATTTCCCTACCACAGATATTAGGCTCACTGGCCTGTAATTCCCTGGTTTATCCCTGCTACCCTTCTTGAATAATGGTACTACGTTAGCTGTTCTCCAGTCCTCTGGTACATCCCCTGTGGCCAGAGAGGTTCTGAAAATTTGTGTCAGAGCCCCTGCAATCTCCTCCTTTGCCTCACACAGCAGCCTGGGATACATCTCGTCCGGGCCTGGGGATTTATCCACTTTTTGGCCTGCTAAAACCGCTAGTACCTCCTCCCTCTCGATGCTAATATGTTCAAGTATATCACAGTCCCCTTGCCCGATTTCTATGTCTACATCGTCTTTCTCCATAGTGAACACAGATGCAAAAAATTCATTTAAAACCCCGCCTACATCATCTGGCTCTACACACAGATTGCCACTTTGGTCCCTAATGGGCCCTACCCTTTCCCTGGTTATCCTCTTGCCCTTAATATACTTATAAAACATCTTAGGATTTTCCTTTATTTTGCTCGCCAGTGTTATTTCATGGCCCCTCCTCGCTCTCCTAATTTCTTTTTTAAGTATGCCCCTGCACTTTTTATACTCCTCTAGGGCTTCCTCCGTCTTTAGTCTTTTGTAACTGCCAAAAGCCCCCCTTTTTTTTCCTAATGCATTTTTGTATATCCCTTGTCATCCAAGGTTCCCTTTGCTTGTTGGCCCCACCCTTGACCTTTACGGGAACATGTTGGTGTTGTACTCTCTCTATTTCCCTTCTGAAAGTCTCCCACTGCTTTGATGTGGATTTTCCTATAAGTAGCTGCTCCCAGTCCACTTTGGCCAGATCCTGCCTTATCATATTAAAATCGGCCTTCCCCCAATTTAGAACCCTTATTTCCGGGCCGTCTTTGTCTTTTTCCATGACCACCTTAAATCTCACTGAATTATGGTCACTGTCGCCAAAATGCTCTCCTACTGACACTTCCACCACTTGCCCGGCTACATTCCCTAGAATTAGGTCCAGTACCGCCCCCTCTCTTGTAGGACTTTCTACATGTTGGCTCAAAAAGCTCTCCTGGATGCACTTTAAGAATTCTGCACCCTCTAAGCCTTTCCCACTCTGACTATCCCAATTAATATTGGGGAAGTTGAAATCCCCCACTATTATTACCCTATTATTTTCACACTTCTCTGAGATTTGCCTACATATCTGTTCCTCTATCTCCCCCTGACTGTTTGGGGGCCTATAGTACACTCCCAGCAAAGTGCTTGCCCCCTTTTTGTTGTTAAGTTCTACCCATATGGCCTCATTAGAGGAACCCGCTAATATATCATCCCTCCTTACAGCAGTAATTGACTCCTTAATTAATATTGCAACAACCCCTCCCCTTTTACACCCCCCTCTGTCTCGCCTGAAGATTCTATACCCCGGAATATTGAGCTGCCAGTCCTGACCCTCCCTCAACCATGTCTCCGTGATAGCAACAATATCGTACTCCCATGTGTTCAACAACAACTTCAGTTCATCCACCTTATTTGCAAGACTCCTTGCTTTAAAATAAATGCCTTCCAGCCTTGCCATATTCCCTTTTGCCTTCACATATTTGCTCTGCCTTCCCAGCTGACTTGTTTTTTCCTCCGTATTTGGCTGTAAATCACCCCCTACTATAGCTCCACTCTGTATCCCATCCCCCTGCCAAGTTAGTTTAAACACCCCCCAACGGTGCTAGCAAACCTCCCCACAAGGATATTGGTCCCCCTCTGGTTCAGGTGTAAACCGTCCGACTTGTACAAGTCCCACCTTTCCCAGAAGCAGACCCAGTGATATGTAGTCCTCATTGTTCCATGTGAACAGATCCGTTGCCGTGACCTGCCAGGGCCTGTCTGGGATACGGTGAGGTATCATGGGCCCTTTGACATTTGATGGGCGGCGCTCTAGACAAATGGAACATTTTCCGACAATGTCCTCAATGTGTTTGCACATTCCGGGCCAAAACACAATGTCACGTGCTCTTTGTTTGCATTTTTCCATGCCCATATGTCCAGCATGAATTTTTGTCAACATCTCTTCTCTGAGACTGGTAGGAATGATGATTTTTTCCCCTTTGAAGACGATTCCATTGATTTGTGACAGTTCGTCTCTGTGGTTCCAGAATTCAGATATGCTCTGAGGGCATTTCCTCCTTTCCTCAGGCCATCCTTCATGTATGACTTTGCTCAGCAGTGTGAGTTGTGCATCTTTCTCTGTTCCTGCTCGGATCTCCTTCAGTTTTGAGTCACTCACAGGTAAGTTGCTGTACACCATCCATGCCTTCACTGAGGCTGCTGTCCTGGTAGCTAAGAGACTTTCTGGAGAGCGTGTCTGCGACAGGAATGTCTTTGCCTGGACGGTGAATGATTGTGAAGTTGTACTTCTGTAGCTGAAGGATCATTCTCTGTAGCCTTGGTGGGGCTGCGGCTAGTGGTTTCCTCATGATTAACTCGAGGGGCTTGTGGTCGGATTCCACAATGACTTGTCGGCCATAGAGGTACTGGTGGAAACGCTTACATCCAAACAGAATTGCATATAGCTCTTTCTTGATTTGAGCATAGTTGATTTCACTGTCTGAGAGAGATCTGGAAGAGTAGCCGATGGGCTTTCCTTCTTGCAGTAATACTGCACCTAGTCCGTACTTTGACGCGTCCACTTGTAGTCTGAGCTCTTTGTTGGGGTCGAAGTAGGCAAGAACTGGTCCTGGTTCTCTGGTGATTAGGTCTTTCATTTTCTGAAATGCTGTGTCATGTTGTTTGTCCCACAAGAACTCATTGGATTGCTTGAGCAACTGACGCATGGGTGCGTTGATTTCGGAGAGGCTCGGGGCAAACTTGGCTAAGTAGTTAACCATGCCTAGTACTGTCTCTAGCTCTGCGCGGTTCTTCAGCGGTTCCATCTTCTTGATGGCGGAGATTTTCTCTGGATCCGGCTTAATGCCATCAGTTGAGAGGCGATGCCCGAAATAACTGATCTCGGAGGATCCGATTATGCTTTTCTCGGGGTTGAGCTGGATACCTTTCTCCCGTGATCTTTGTAGCATCGCACGGAGGTTCCTGTCATGTTCCTCTCTATTCCTGCCATAGATGAGGATGTCGTCTACGATTGCGACTACTCTGTCGAGGCCTTCATAGGTTTCATCGATCTTCCGCTGGAATTCATCCTGAGCTGAGATAAGACCAAATGGTAAATGTAGAAATCGGTAGCGTCCAAATGGTGTGTTGAACGTTGTTAGCTTAGATGACTCTTCCGTGAGCTTGACAGTCCAGTATCCTGATCGTGCGTCCATTACACTGAAGTAACGTGCTCCCACTAGCTTGGGTGTGATGTCATCTAGCGTTGGTAGAGGGTAGTGAGGGCGTTTGATAGTCTTGTTCAAATCTCTGGGGTCGAGACAGACTCTGAGCTTGCCTGTACGTGGTTTCCCAACAACTACTGACGCGTTGACCCACTCTGTCGGTTGTTTCCCGGATGATGATTTCTGTATTCTCCATGCTCTGCAGCTCCTCCTTCAGGCGACTACGTAGAGCAAGGGGTATCCTTCTCGGTGGGCAAACCACAGGGGTTGCTGCTGGGTCAAGGTGAATAGTGCATTCACCTGGGAATAGTCCGATTCCTTTGAAAACATCAGCAAACTCCTCCATGACTGTCTGCTTCTCAACTGGTGCTGTCAATTATAGCACTAGCTTGACGAGGTCCATGTCTAAACATGCCTTTAGACCTAGCACTGGCGGTGCTCGAGTGTCAATAATGTAAAAGTCCAACATCATGTCACTTTCTTTGTACTTGCATTTCATCACGCATGTGCCTTTTACATTGAGCTGCTCACCCCCATAGCCGGTCAGTCTGTATGAGGTTGGCTGTAGCTCACACTCATCCTTCAAGCTGTGATACTCACTCAGAGGAATTACATTAACCTGAGCTCCAGTGTCTAGTTTAAACCTAAGCTCTGTGCCCTGTTTCCCTATCTCAATATCGGCATAGGCTTGCTCAGTCTCTGAAATCTGTTTTTTCTGTCACACAGAATCAATAAACAGTTCCTCTGCATTTGGCTCTCTGTCTGGCATTTGGCTGTCACTCACTGTGTGTACTGCTGCTCCGAAAACAGTCCTGCAAACTTTAGCAAAGTGGTTCCGTTTACCACATTTAGCACATTGCCTTCCTTTGGCAGGGCATTGCACCTTTTCCCTGTGCATCTTGTTTCCACAATATCCACAGTTTTTGAAGCGTTTTATGTCTGCGTCGCCCATTTTTAGAACTCTCTCTGTTCTTTCTGTTCTGAAACACGCTCTCTGGGCAGTGTTCTTTGGTGTGTGTCTATTAACTGCGTGCACTGTCTGTTCACTCGAGCTGCTCGTGGCACCAGGTATGGTTTTCAACTGTGCTTGGGCTATCTCATGCGATCTAGCTATGTCCGTAGCTTTGTCCAGCGTTAGCCCGGACCCAACATTCAAAAGTTTCTCTCTCACTTTAGCTGAATGTATTCCAAACACGATGCGGTCTCTGACCATCTCATCTTTATCTGAATATTCACAGTCTTTTACCAGCAGTTTTAACTCAGTCACGAACTGTTCAAACGACTCACTAGCTCCTTGTACTTTCTCCTGAAACTTGTACCTAGCGAATATCGTATTTGTCTTGGGCATCACATATGCTTCAAAACGGTCAAAATACCTTTTCAGTACCTTTGCTTCATCCGCGGTGAGCGACCATGTGTTAAAAATGTCTCTCCCTTTTTCTCCGATCCACAGGAGTAGGTAGCTGCATCTTTCTTCCTCCCCTTTGCTTTTCAACGGACCCGAGAACATTAACTGCACGTGTTGCTTGAACTTGCACCATTCTCTATGTAAGTTCAAAGATTCCCAATCCATTCGAGGTAAGGGAGCTCCAACGATGTCCATTTTCAATCCCTGTTCTGACACCATGTCTTGTTTTGCACACTTTGTACAAAAATAATAAATTGCAGGACAATGGAGTATTACAGCTTAACTCTTTTATGAAGCATCAGGTCTGTGATCTCAATCTTACAGCACAGTGGGGACAAGATGGAGTTAGGACCCCTTATAGATGCCTACAGGCCAATGACAACTCAGCATGTGATCACGTGAATATAATAGGTATTCCTTACAGATGCCTGTGGGCCAATGATAATTCAATATGCAAATATTACAATACCCCTCTGACCTGAGTGCCTGTATCTGAGCCCCCTTTAAATAGTGCTTCCAGTCAGTGAGTCAGACAGTGCCTTAAGCCAATCCCGCAATGTTTTATTCAGTGGGTTGGATGCTGGGCGGGACTTCTGACCCACCCAGTTAAAATCACGTCAGGGTCTTGACATCATAAGACCCTGATTTGTATGCATTTACAAAGCACCTGCCTGTTTCCAGTGGGCGCTACAGCCACCTAAATAAATGAAGCTTCAAGTTAAAATGGTGGCCATTGCAATTAAGCAAGAACAGGGCCTTAAGTGAAATCAATCGATTTTAACAGCACCCCCGTCCCTTTCCTGCTGGGTAGGATGGGTTAAAATCGATCCCTCTATTTTATCAATACAATTCCAAAGCTCTGAAGACACTGTTTCCCGTACCTCCTCCCTGTACCTCACAGCATGAATATCAAGATTAACTGCCACCCTCTCCTAGTTTAACTCATTCTTTTCCAGAACCTCAGAGGTAGCACTCTGAGTCGGAAGGTTATCGGTTCAAGTCCCACTCCAGCACACAATCTAGGCTGACACTCCAGTGCAGTACGGAGGGAGTGCTGCAGTGTTGGCAGTGTCATCTTTCAGATGAGATGTTAAACCAAGGCCCCGTCTGCCCTCTCAGGTGGATGCAAAAGATCCGATGGCACTATTTCAAAGAAGAGCCAAGGAGTTATCCCCGGTGTCCTGGCCAATATGTATCCCTCAATCAACATCACTAAAATTATCTGGTCATTATCACATTGCTGTTTGTGGGAGCTTGCTGTGAGCAAATTGGTGTTTCCTACATTACAACAGTGACTACACTTCAAAAAAAGAAATTGATTGGCTGAAAAGCGCTTTGGGATGTCCTGTGGTTGTGAAAGGCGCTATATAAATGCAATTCTTTCTTCTTCCCCATCCCTTCTTTTAAAATCCAAACTTGTCTTCAGTCCTACTTTTTCCAACCTTGGTGGTATCCTACACTGTGGACTATAAGCTCTTCACCTGGGTTTCTGAATTTTAAAAACACTTACAGGTCCCATACTAATGTCCCTGCACCACTGCACTTCAGGACTATTTGTTCTTATTGGTGACCCCAGATGGAATATGAAGAGAAGATTGAATTCTCCAGGTACTTTGGTTGCAATCATTGTGAAGAACCTGTTAGTAACCTGTCAGATACACCCGTGTTGAACTTGCTGCTAAATATATGCTTTAAATTCTTAACTTCCAACCAGAGAACCTGGGCCAATCCAGGAAGCTTTTATTACTCTCTAGAGACTAGATACCACTCCTCAATCATCACCTAGTTTGAATGCATTTCAATATCACTGCAATATTTTTATGGATAGATATCCTTCAATGAGCCTCATCCAAACCTATCAGGAACATGAAAGCAGATTCACTTTGAGTTCGCTGTGATTTTTATTGGAACGCGTGGTTGCCATTAGTGAGCTTCCTTTGGGTCTTTCAAATTGCAATTCAGTAACTTCAGGGCATTAGAACTGTGCTGGAAGGACCGACTATTTCAATCCTTACAACTCCTGGGTACCGCCCGGCTCTCGTGTTGTATTATTTTAGCTTTAGCATCGCTCGTCCTTTTTTATTTTGCCTTTTTGGCTATCTAATGTTGATGTAACTTTCCCAGATGTTTTGCAGCTATTTTCTTATTCCTGCTGTTACAGGATTGTCATGGATTTCATGATAAATGGAAAGAAGAAATGCAAAAAAATACTTTCATTTGATGAATGGTTTTAGGCAACAAGAAAAAAAATTCCTTCTTTGGTTTATGCTTCAAGTGGAAATTATTTTTAGGATCCACGACATTACATGTGGTGATCGCAGATGGAGAAAAGATGCAATCCACAAAAAATTCATTTTTACTAAAACTGCCAAAATGGCAGCTGGGTGCAAATAGTATTCAAACAGAATCCGCCTTTCAAACTAGTGTAATGTAATTGCCCTTTGGCTGCTAAAAAAAAATCTATCTTGAAGATTTGAACCTTGATATTCAAACATAATTATTCGGAAAGGAATATAGGACCAGGAGTAGGCCATTCAGCCCCTCGAGCCAGTTCCGCCTGGGAGTTCAATTTAGAGCCAAGGTCGTTCAATTGAGCACCCGGTTAATTCGGTTTTTAGCTGGAGTAGCGAGGCATAGAGGGCAGGTAGTTCAATTTGAAGCTTGGCTAGCTCATTTTAGAGTCTGGATAGTTCAGCTTAGAGCACAAATTGCTCAATTTAAAGTCTGAGCAGCTCAGTTTAAAGCCTAAGTAGTTTAGTCAGCAGAGCATCAGACTTTTAGTGTGTCAGCTTGACTCAGTTGGTGGCACCCTTGGCCCTGGACTGGAAGGCTCTGGGTTCAAGCGCAACTCTAAGACTTTCACCTGAGGAACAAAGGTACTATCCTTTTTTAATAAATACAAGTTGTTGTTGTTTAAAACTGTTCTCAGAATGTGGGCAATGCTGCCAAGGGTACATTCGTTGTCCATCCCCAGATATTCTGAAAAGGTGGTGGTGGACCTTCTCCATGAACCGCTGCAGTCCTTGTGGTGATTGTGATGGCGCTCCTACAATGGGAATTCCAGCATTTTGACCCAGTACCGGTGAAGGAAAGGTGAAATATGTCCAAGTCAGCATGGTGCATGACTTAGAAGGATAGTTAGAGGTGATGGTATTCCCATGACATTGCTGCCCTTCTTCTCTATGATAGAGGTCACAGAGAAGGGCTTGTTCTTGAAGCTCCCTGCCCTACACATTCAGTATTTTTTAGAAGGGCAACTTTTCACTCAGCTAAGAAACAGGTTGAGATAATCATACAATCATACAGCACAGAAGGGGTTCATTCGGCCCATCATGCCTGTGCCGGCTCTTTGAAAGAGCTGTCCAATTAGTCCCACTCCCCTGCTCTTTCCCCATAGCCCTGCAATTTTTTCCTTTTCAAGTATATATCCAATTCCTTTTTGAAAGTTACTATTGAATCTGCTTCCACCACCCTTTCAGACAGTGTTTCCAGATCATAACAGCTCGCTGCTTGAAAAAATTTCATCTCATTTCCCTCCTGGCTGTTTTACCACTAATCATGCTCACTCAGTGGGTCTTAAGGTAGTATTGCAATGCATCACTTATCTTTAATGAATCGACTCTCACAATAATTCAGATTGATTGAACATAATTTAACATATTACAACATTCCTTCCATAAGAGTTTTTCTGTTTTTAGCCATTTATAAATTTAAAGCTGCCTTCAGTTTATTATTATTATTAGGTATGGATGCAGCACTTTATCCATCATGTGAGTAAATATTTAAAACAAACTTATAAAGCATCGATTAACGGCAAACACGCAGGGGAATTTGAACTAAGGCAGCCAAAGTGAACCAGGAAACATTTCTTTATGCAAAGAGTTGTGGAGCACGATTGAAGTGTTTAAAAGAGAGCTAGGTAATTACTTAGGTAGTAAAGGTATGAGCGGAATATGCAGATAAAGGTATGAGCGGAATATGCAGAAAGTTCAGGTATTAAAATGACGCATGCCATGACTAACAAAATAACAGAGCAGGCTTAATGGACCAAGTAGGCCTATTACTGTTGCTATGTTCCTAAATTAGGTTTAAGATAAGGATGTAATTATCATTAAAGATGATTGGGCAAATTGAAAATACAAATTTTAAATGGTAGGACAGAACTTTTAAAGACGGCTAGAGTGAAGGTAGCTATATCGAAGCTGGACTAAAATAATGAAAAAAAGACTTGCATTTATATAATGTCTTCCATGACCACCTCAAAGCACTTTACAGCCAATGAAGTACTTTTTGAAGTGTAGTCACTGTTGTAATGTAGGAAATGCAGCAGCCAATTTGCACACAGCAAACTCCCACAAACAGCAATGTGATAATGACCAGATAATCTGTTTTTGTTATGTTGGTTGAGGGATAAATAATGGCCAGGACACCAGGGATAACTCCCCTGCTCTTCTTCGAAATAGTGCCATGGGATCTTTTACATCCGCCTGAGAGAGCAGACAGGGCCTCGGTTTAACATCTCATCCAAAAGACGGCACCTCCAACAATGCAGCACTCCCCTGGAGTGTCAGCCTAGCTTTATGTGCTCAAGTCCCTGGAGTGGGATGGTGGAACCCACAACCTTCTGACTCAGAGGCGAGAGTGCTACCAACTGAGCCACAGCTGACACTGATTAACACTGATACATAGCAGATATATTCAGCTACATCTCTACAAGTGAAGCTCACCAAATAAATTGTTATGAGGGCGATCTTTACCACGTGTCATGGTAGACTGAACTATTCTGTTTCGAACACTTGTGTGAGAGTTTTGGCCTGGAACTAAGTATTTGCAACCAGTAATTGGGTATTTCTGTCACCTAAGAGGGTTAGTCGTGGCTGTGATTTTGATATTGTGCAGTACACTAGTAGAAGTGACTCTGAAACAATGCAAAATACATGTCTATAAGTGGGAACAACTTACTCAAGATAAGAAAGCATGGTGAAAAACCATCCATGAAAGTGCGGCCTACTATGAGGCCCATCACATTGCTGATGCTGAATGTAAATGCCAACTGAGGCAGTCTCATTTGAAAAATCAAGATTCCCAACCTGGTGTATCCGGGATCCACTGTTCAATTTGCAGACTCTCATTCTGAGCAAAAATAGGTCTCATCAGTCATCAAAGAACTCACTGCAAAAAGTGAGAATATATTCTGACTGTTATGAGAGGTTTTGACAGAGTAAATGGGGAGCAATTGTTTCCACTGACAGGAGGATTGGTAACCAGAGGACACAGATTTAAGATAACCTGTAAAATAAAAAGCCAGGAGGGAGATGAAATTTTTTTTTATCAGCGAGCTGTTATGATCTGGAATGCACTGCCTGAAAGGGTGGTGGAAGCAGATTCAATAGTAACTTTCAAAAGGGAGTTGGATATATATTTAAAAAGGAAAGATTTGCAGGGCTATGGGGAAAGAGCAGGGGAGTGGGACTAATTGGTAATTTTTTCAGAGGTATCAAAGGACGAACGACGATGAATGGAAGTATGATATTTATTTTCACATGACTATTTATCAGTACAGATATTCTGAATAGCATTGCTGGTCACCAAAAATAGATCACAAAGTGTATGGAAATTTTGTGGTTACTATATTGACTTGACTTGGTATTTTCAGAATAAAGGTCGTGTGTGGAGACCTAGGTGAAGGGCCATGGTGCACAGTGTAGACCATCACCAAGGCTGAACAGAGTGGGATCAAGAAGTAATGATTACACAGTGCCCAACTTGGGTTTTAAAAGCCTATGGACTGTAGGAGACTGGAAGACAATGAGGTAAAGAGTTTCTCTGATGATAATGGCCGTAAGGAAGTTGTGAGGATGGGCATTGAGAGGTGATTCAGCAATGCGGCTGTGTGACTTTGATTTCCTATTATGGCCTTCCTGCAAATGCCATTCTCTGCTGGGATCACAGAATCACCCTTGTCACCTTAAGCTAGGATAAAAAATCTGCAGGTTAAAGCGAGTGGCAGCTCTCTCTGCCCTAGTCTGTCACAGTCATTTTTTTCTTGTTCTTGGGTTGTGGGCAACAGTGGCATGGCAGAATTTAGTGCCCAATCACGATTGCCCTAAGGGCATTAAGAGTCAACCACATACTGTGGGGCTGGAGTCACATGTAGGCCCAGACCAGGTAGCAGTGGCACGTTCCCTTCCTTGAAGGTCATTAATGAACCACTATTGTTTTTATGACAATCCAGCAGCTTCCAATGTCATTTTCTACCACCAGACTACAAATTATCAAATATATCTAACTCAATTTCATAATTTACCATGGAGGAATTTCAACTCATTGGCCCAGAAATTCGGGTCGGGGGCTTCCCGCGGGTGCAAGCTCCCGACCTGCACTTACCTACCGCGCCGGCCGTTGAACTGTGGGCCCCCATGGAATTGCGATCCTGGGCCTCCTCCAACTGCTGGCGCGCAGTGCTTGCGTGTCCCAGGGGCGCAGTTAGTTCGATGCGTCCCCTGGGATCACGTGGGCCATGGAGAGCCAATGGTAGCAGGGAATGCTTCATTCATAAGTTTGACAGGAAGATCTGTCAAACCTATAAATACTACAAGCCCCAAAACATCACTAAATCTTCAAATAATTTTTTTTTTAAATCACATTTTTAAAATAAACTATAAATTACATGAAATAACTATTATAAATAATAATTTAAATTTTTGAAAAAATTAATTACTTTTTCTAACGGGGCTAAAAATAAACTTACCTTTCTTTAAAGTATTTAAAAATAATAAACTTGTGGAAAAAATGTTTTAATTTTAATTAATTCACCACTTACCTTGTAAAAAGCAGGCCTTGCGACTGCTTTTTAAATGTGTAACTTCTGGAGACTTACCCTCCCGGGAAAACCTGCAAAAAAAACGTAAGTTCGATGCGCACGCGCAGCCTCTCCTGCGCACGCGTTCGACTTCTGAACCCCTTTCAGGGGAACGGAAGTGCCGGTTTCCCGCGCATGCGCAGTGCATGCAGGAAACCGGCACTTCCACTGGGCTTACGGGTGAGTATCCCATGCGTACTCACCCGTGGAGACCCGAATTTCTGGGCCATGATCTTTAGGTTATTAGGCCAGTACCACAGCAACTAGACTACCATACCCAATCATTTAAGTGGCCAAATTGGCTACATTTTAAGACTTATTGCAGGGACTAACATTATCAAAGGATTTACATTACCAGGCTGAATTGAAATGAGCATGGGAATGGCCTCAACTGCAAGCTTCCCTCTAAGTCATACACCATCCCGACTTGGACATATCTCACCGTTCCTTCATCATCGCTGGGTCAAAATCCTGGAACTCCCTGCCCAACAGCACTGTGGGAGCACCTTCACCACACGGACTGCAGCGGTTCAAGAAGGCAGCTCACCACCACCTTCCCCAAGGCAATTAGGGATGGGCAATAAATGCTGGCCTTGCCAGCGACACTCACATCCCAAGAATGTCTATTAAAAAACATTTACATACTGCTGATTTAAGATAGCTGTTCAGGCACTTATATAAATATAAAAAAGAGAATATATTAGAAAAATGAAAAGACCAAAGGAATATTTAGATTTTGAAATATAATCCACTGGCCACAATTAAATCCTAACAGGTTGTTGGAAGCCAACCTTTACCCTAGTGGGCCAGAACATTCAGAATTAAATTCTTATACCTTACATATATTATATCATTTTTATTTAAACTGTGTCAAAAATTACATCAAACATGAATGATCTACTGTAAGTGAAATAATTATAAATGTTTGTGTGATAAAATGTGAATGTAAACAGATTAATTAATCAAATATAAATGAGTACTGAATTTTCAAAATATATACATTGGATTAGGCTTTCCATTGACTGGGGGAGCATCTTCAGGAGGGGCATCCTCCCACCATGGAGATGCTCCCTGACCCCAACTGATTTTACGGCCTTGGGGTCTTTTAAATACAAGAGGTTGGCTCCCTGGTCACTGAGGCCTGCTGTACCGTGGAGACACTAGCATCCTTATGCTGTCTACCAAAACTAATTTTTTTTTAAAATGGGGCCTCCTTTTGAACCTGTATAAAGACACGCTCTCTGAGTGTTTGTACAGGCCCAGATTTCAACAAGAAAAAATTCTGGGAGCCCACACCACTGTCAGGGAAACACTGTGCCTGGACCTAACGGGTAGCACCTGTATCCAATGTACAAAGGATGCAAATCATAGCAACACGCCAGGGGACAAAGTCCCCCAATTTGCATGTCATTAGCATGCATGCAAGCAAGCATAGCCTCTTCCGAGGGGTCTGGTTATTGAGAAATGGGGCAAGATGCAAGGATGGGGAGGCATGGCACAGCTTGTTCCTGAGCATTTTTCCTCTCTCGTTAACCCCCCAAAAATCGGTGGGATGGAGCAATTTCCTTTTTATATAATGCTTCAAAAATCCAGCTCTGTGAATTACTAATTCTGATCATTATCACGTATCATTAGAAATTGTTAACATAGTTATAGAATTTATGAGTATCTATAAAACCACTATAAGTCAAATGCCATTGCACATAAATTATTTCTTCAGTCCAAAAAAACATCATGAACTAAGAAAAAATTGCATCACTATATTCTGGTAACATTTGGTGAACATTTTTGAAGGGACCGTGGATTTTTAACTGTCGGGGAATGATTACTGAGAAGGTTGTTTCTTGTAAAATACTGGAGCCATTTATCTACAACTACACTGTAAGGGGTCACATGGCAATTTATATGAACTGCTGGCATATGTAAAAAAAAATATATATACAAACTTTCATTGGGTTTGATCATAACATCCAGACTAACTCCTCAGTGCAGGACGAGGAAGAATTGTCTTGTTGAACGAGGAGCCCTTCATGTTGTATCCATCTGTTAATGAAGACACGGAATGCAGGAGTTGGTTTACAGGTGTTTACTGAACAAAGTCTGGAGGTGAACTAACAGATACAAGACACTATACAGGCTTATATAGCCCGAGTGGCCATTACCGGCATTACAGTACACAGGGGCTCTTAAAGGCACATACACCACAATTCCGCCCCTTTTAGACAACCAATACATAACAATTTAAGTAATCATTAATTAACATGTTACAAGAACAAGAATCTACACATTTGCGGCAGTTAATCACGTATAAGTCAGTCTCTCTGGAGGCTTCCTGACTCGGTCTGGATAACGCCTCGGTGGTGTAGTAGTTTTTGGTGGTGTAGTGGGTTCTTTTGGCAAGGTCGATTCGGCTTGAATGCCAGTGTCGGGTTCATCGGGTTCCAGTATCACCGGATCGGAGGTAGATACTATGGGTATCTCTGCTTCATCATTAGGCGTATAGAGTTGTGGTGCAGGGTGTCCCTTTTTGGATGACTCTATGATCTGGTCAGCATGGCACCTTATTATGCTTTCTCCAATGTCCACGGTATACATCAGCGGTCCTAGTCGTGTGCAAATAGTTCCAGGCTGCCATTTCTTGGTACGGTAGTCCCGGACCAAAACTTGTTGACCTATCTGGAAGGTTCTAGTTGGCCTTTCATTCATGCCTTGAAATTGCCGGTTCTCCACGTCCCTTCTGATGTTTGGCTTGATCAAATCCAGCCAGCATCTTAGGCTTCTATTGAAGAACATCATGGCGGGAGTTTGGTTTGTAACCACATGTGTTGCATTCCTGTATGCAAACAAGAAGTTATCGACCTTATGCTGTAGATTTATGTCTTCATTACCCATGGCCTTTATGGCCTTCTTGACGGTCTGGACAAACCTTTCAGCCAATCCATTGGTGGCGGGATGGTATGGGGCGGACGTGTAGTGCTTAACCCCATTGTTTTTTAAGAACTTCCTGAATTCTTCGGACACAAATTGTGGTCCATTATCAGAACAGATCTGTTCAGGCAGCCCATTCCTGGCAAATATGGTCCTTAATACTGTGATGGTTTTTTCCGTGGTGGTGGAGGACATCTTTATTACCTCCGGCCACTTGGAGTGTGCATCAACCGCGATTAAGAACATCGAGTCCATAAATGGACCAGCAAAGTCGATGTGTACCCTTTGCCATGGAGATGAGGGCCACTCCCATGGATGTAGAGGGGCTTGTGGTGGGGCATTTTGGACCTTCTGGCATCCTAGGCAGTTCTTGGTCATTTCTTTGATGTCTCCATCGATACCTGGCCACCACACAAACGCTCTAGCTAGGTTCTTCATTTTCACTCCACCCAGATGCCGCTCGTGAAGCTCCTTTAGCACTTTATCCTGGAGTTTGGGTGGAATCACCACTCTGGATCCACACATCAAGGTTCCTCGGCACACTGGCAGCTGTTCTCTTCTTTGCGAGAATGCTGGCAACAGTGGTTCGCCATGTGCTGGCCATTCCTTTACCATTAAATCGTAGACTCATGAGAGAGTCGGGTCATTTCTCGTTTCCTTTTCAATGGCAGAATTTGTTACTGGTAGACATTCCACTATGGTTGAGTGGAACATCTCCACTGGGTCTACTGTAGGTGCCTCTTCTACCGTTGGCAACGGTAGGCGCGATAAACCATCAGCATTCCCATGCTGTTTTGATCTTTTGTATTCTATGTCATATTGGTGTGCCCCTAGGAAAAGGGACCACCTCTGTAGCCTTTGCGCTGTCATAATGGGAACACCCTTTTTAGGGTTGAATATGGAGATGAGGGGTTGATGGTCAGTCAACAAGGTAAATTTTTGTCCGTGTAGGTAATGGTTGAATTTCTTCACTCCCCATACCAGGCTGAGTGCTTCCCTGTCGATCTGGGCATAGTTACGCTCAGCTGAGTTCAATGAGCGTGACACAAAAGCTATCGGCTATTCTGAGCCATCAGGGAATCTATGTGATAATACCGCTCCTACGCCGTAAGGGGATGCATCGCACGCCAGTCTGATTGGCAGTGATGGGTTGTAATGAGCCAAAACTTCCTTGGACGTGATCAAGCCTTTACATTTATGGAAGGCACGTTTACAGTCCTCGCTCCATTCCCAAATTACTCCCGTTTGTAGCAGTTCATTAAGAGGGTGCAGAACAGTTGACAAGTTCGGTAAAAATTTATGGTAGTAATTTATCAATCCCAGGAACGACCTTAATTGTGAGACATTTTCAGGTGCTGGGGCTTTTATGACCGCTTCAATTTTCTCAGGGGACTTATGCAACCCTTCTTCATTAATTATGTGGCCACAATATGATATTTGTTTCTGGAAAAATTCGCACTGTTACAAGGATGTCGTCTAGGTAGCATTGAGTCCCAGGAAACCCTTGCAGGACTTGTTCCATAGCTCTTTGCCAGATAGCTGGAGCTGATGCTATTCCGAAAACCAGTCGATTGTACTGGTACAGGCCTTTGTGTGTGTTTATTGTGAGATACTTTTTAGAGGCCTCCTCAACCTCCATCTGTAGATATGCCTGTGCCAAGTCAATTTTTGTGAAACGCTTCCCTCCGGATAGTGAGGCGAAAATATCTTCTATCCTCGGAAGAGGATACTGTACCGTGTGAAGGACTGGGTTTACAGTCACCTTGAAGTCCCCACAGATGCGAATTTTTCTCTGTTCTTCAGATTTATCATTATTTAACGTTTTCTTCATGACCGGGACGATGGGTGTTGCCCACTCGCTCCAATATATCTTGGATAACACGCCTGTCTTTTCCAAATTCTCCAGCTCTGCCTCGACTGCTGGACGAATTGTGTATGGCACCGGCCTTGCCTTAAAAAACTTGGGAATTGCCGCATCTTCCACCTTTATTGAGGTGGTGATGCCTTTCAATGTTCCTCGTTCCTGTTGGAACACTTCTTTGGCGTTGGCCAAGATGTCCTTTAATCGTTCAGGTATGATGTCATCAGCATTTTTTTTCTTACTGGTCACCGTCAGTGCCTGAATGGAGTGCCAGTCCAAACGTATCTTCCTGATCCATTCACGTCCCAACAGCGGTGGACCACCATCTTGCAGAACGTATAAATACAACTTCTGTATTTCCTTGCCGTTGTATACAACAGGCACCTTTATTTTCCCTTTGGGGTATACTTTCTGCCCCGTATATGTTTTCAAGATAATGGATGTGTCTTTCAAAGGTATATGCGGAAATAGCCGCTCGTAATCCCGTCGACTTATGACGGTCAGAGCTGATCCTGTATCTAGCTCCATTTTAACTGGGGACCCCGCTATCGTGAGGGTAACCCAAATGGTCTGGTAATCTTCTTGGGCAATTACATTATGTAATTTGAGAGAGCTTAGTCTCTTGTTTCCGGAGTCGCTATCGCTCTTCTGGTCTTCGGAGCTACTGTCCGTCATCATTTGTACCTTTCTGTACTTTTCCTTATTGATTTTTTTTCTGTCAGTGGATTTTTTGTTTCCAGATCGGCATACACGTGTAATGTGTCCCATCTTTCCGCATTGCCTGCATGCTTTGTCCTTGAACCAGCAGTCCCTCTGGTCATGGGTGGATCTGCCGCAGCGGTAACATCTCTCGAAACCCCGTGTCATTTCATGGGTACCGAAGTCCTGTGGCTTTTGCTGTATCTCTGCAGCTCCTCTTGCACTGAAAGCCTTGTCCAGTGTCAAATCTTTCTCAGAAAGTAGCCTTTTTTGTGTTCCTTCACTTAGGAGACCGCAGACGAATTTGTCTCGTAGAGAATGTGCCAGTCCTGCCCCGAATTGGCAGTGTAGGGTATCAACAATCTCCTTAAAATTCTTGTCCATCGGTTTGGCTGGAGTGATTAAGTTTCGTAACAGCCTGTATGTCCTTGCGCCCATTAGATTTAGAAGTACCGATGCCTTTTTATCATCCTTTATTTCATTCGCTGTGCAATACACTTCCACTCTTTCCACATATGCGGCCCAATCCTCTACATCACTATCGAAAGTAGTAATGTTGCCAGTCTTAGGCATCCTAAAAAAAAGATGGCGCCTCCCGCGCTTTTCTTTCTTCATTGCTGAAAAAAAAAAATGGCGCCTCCCGCGCTTTCCCGCCGCTGACAACGCTGTTCTCTGCGGTTTTTATTTATACAAATATTTTTAATAGTCAGAGACTTGTTCCCGCCGGACTCTCTGGGACTTTCCCCGCCCTCTGCGTGGTCCGAACGCCGACCTGCTTTGCAGAGCTGGCCGTCTCCCGAGTGCTCCACCCTTCGTATTTGTTTGCCTGCGCCTTCACTGCTTGGCCCCGCTGTAGAGCCAGCCGATCGAGCCCCAGCCCGCCGCCCAGGAAGGATTATTGCAGTACCTGTCACCAGCCTGGCTAGCTGGTGAAACCACAGTTTTTTTTCTTTTTTTCTTCTTCCTTCGTCTGAGGAATCGATCTCCTTGAGGTGCTGCAAAATTGCAGGTAAGTCCGTTTACAATTCGTCGCCACTGTTGTATCCGTGTGTTAATGAAGACACAGAATGCAGGAGTTGGTTTACAGGTTTTTACTGGACAAAGTCTGGAGGTGAACTAACAGATACAAGACAATATACAGGCTTATATAGCCCGAGTGGCCACTACCGGCACTACAGTACACAGGGGGCTCTTAAAGGCACATACACCACACACGTCCCTTCTGATGTTTGGCTTGATCAAATCCAGCCGACATCTTAGGCTTCTATTGAAGAACATCATGGCGGGAGTTTGGTTTGTAACCACATGTGTTGCATTCCTGTATGCAAACAAGAAG
The DNA here is from genome assembly GCF_052327205.1 of Somniosus microcephalus. NCBI lineage: Eukaryota > Metazoa > Chordata > Chondrichthyes > Squaliformes > Somniosidae > Somniosus > Somniosus microcephalus. The sequence continues at coordinate 41,916,557 of NC_140991.1, read as the reverse complement.
TTATCTACCTTATGTTGTAGATTTATGTCTTCATTACCCATGGCCTTCTTGAAGGTCTGGACAAACCTCTCAGCCAATCCATTGGTGGCGGGATGGTATGGGGCGGACGTGTAGTGCTTAACCCCATTGTTTTTTAAGAACTTCCTGAATTCTTCGGACAGAAATTGCGGTCCATTATCAGAACAGATCTGTTCAGGCAGCCCATTCCTGGCAAATATGGTCCTTAATACTGTGATGGTTTTTTCCGTGGTGGTGGAGGATATCTTTATTACCTCCGGCCACTTGGAGTGTGCATCAACCGCGATTAAGAACATTGAGTCCATAAATGGACCAGCAAAGTCGATGTGCACCCTTTGCCATGGAGATGAGGGCCACTCCCATGGATGTAGAGGGGCTTGTGGTGGGGCGTTTTGGACCTTCTGGCATCCTAGGCAGCTCTTGGTCATTTCTTCGATGTCTCCATCGATACCTGGCCACCACACAAACGTTCTAGCTAGGTTCTTCATTTTCACTCCACCCAGATGCCCCTCATGAAGCTCCTTTAGCACTTTATCCTGGAGTTTGGGTGGAATCACCACTCTGGATCCACACATCAAGGTTCCTCGGCACACTGACAGCTGTTCTCTTCCTTGCGAGAATGCTGGCAACAGTGGTTCGCCATGTGCTGGCCATCCCTTCACAGTTAAATCGTAGACTCATGAGAGAGTCGGGTCATTTCTCGTTTCCTTTTCAATGGCAGAATTTGTTACTGGTAGACATTCCACTATGGTTGAGTGGAACATCTCCACTGGGTCCACTGTAGGTGCCTCTTCTACCGTTGGCAACGGTAGACGCGATAACCCGTCAGCATTCCCATGCTGTTTTGATCTTTTGTATTCTATGTCATATTGGTGTGCCCCTAGGAAAAGGGACCACCTCTGTAGCCTTTGCGCTGTCATAATGGGAACACCCTTTTTAGGGTTGAATATGGAGATGAGGGGTTGATGGTCAGTCAACAAGGGAAATTTTTGTCCGTGTAGGTAATGGTTGAATTTCTTCACTCCCCATACCAGGCTGAGTGCTTCCCTGTCGATCTGGGCATAGTTACGCTCAGCTGAGTTCAATGAGCGTGACGCAAAAGCTATCGGCCGCTCCGAGCCATCAGGGAATCTATGCGATAATACCGCTCCTACGCCATAAGGGGATGCATCGCACGCCAGTCTGATTGGCAGTGATGGGTTGTAATGAGCCAAAACTTCCTTGGACGTGATCAAGCTTTTGCATTTATGGAAGGCACGTTTACAGTCTTCGCTCCATTTCCAAATTACTCCTGTTTGTAGCAGTTCATTAAGAGGGTGCAGAACAGTTGACAAGTTCGGTAAAAATTTATGATAGTAATTTATCAATCCCAGGAACGACCTTAATTGTGAGACATTTTCAGGTGCAGGGGCTTTTATGACCGCTTCAATATTTTCAGGTGACTTATGCAACCCTTCCTCGTTAATTATGTGGCCACAATATGATATTTGTTTCTGGAAAAATTCGCACTTGGGGCGGTTTGCTCGTGTAATGTGTCCCATCTTTCTGCATTGCCTGCATGCTTTGTCCTTGAACCAGCAGTCCCTCTGGTCATGGGTGGAACTGCCGCAGCGATAACATTTCTCGAAACCCCGTGTCATTTCATGGGTGCTGAAGTCCTGTGGCTTTTGCTGTATCTCTGCAGCTCCTCTTGCTGCTGCTTCGTATGATACAGTCACACTGAAAGCCTTGTCCAGTGTCAAATCTTTCTCAGAAAGTAGCTTTTTTTGTGTTCCTTCACTTAGGAGACCGCAGACGAATTTGTCTCGTAGAGAATCTGCCAGTCCTGTCCTGAATTGGCAGTGTAGGGTATCAACAATCTCCTTAAAATTTTTGTCCATCGGTTTGGCTGGAGTGATTAAGTTTCGTAACAGCCCGTATGTCCTTGCGCCCATTAGATTTAGAAGTACCGATGCCTTTTTATCATCTTTTATTTCATTCGCTGTGCAATATTTCTCCACTCTTTCCACATATGTGGTCCAATTCTCTACATTACTATCGAAAGCAGTAATGTTGCCAGTCTTAGGCATCCTGAAAAAAAAATGGTGCCTCCCGCGCTTTCCTTTCTTACCCGCAGAAAAAAAAATGCGCCTCCCGCGCTTTCCCGCTGCTGACAACGCTGTTCTCCGCGTTTTTTTTTTTTACACAGGTATTTTAATAGATGGAGACTTGTTCCCGCCGGACTCTCTGGGACTTTTCCCTCCCTCTGCTTGGTCCGAATGCCGACCTGCTTTGGAGCGCCGGCCGTCTCCCGAGTGCTCCACCCTCTGTCTCTGTTTGCCTCCGCCTTCGCTGCTCGGCCCCGCTGCAGAGCCAGCCGATCGAGCCCCAGCCCGCCGCCCAGGAAGGATTATTGCAGTACCTGCCACCAGCTCGGCTAGCTGGTGAAACCACAGCTTTTCCCTTTCTTTCTTGTTTTTCTTCGACTTTCGTCTGAGGAATCGATCTCCTTGAGGTGCTGCCGAATTGCAGGTAAGTCCGTTTCCAATTCGTCGCCACTGTTGTATCCGTGTGTTAATGAAGACACGGAATGCAGGAGTTGGTTTACAGGTGTTTACTGAACAAAGTCTGGAGGTGAACTAACAGATACAAGACACTACACAGGCTTATATAGCCCGAGTGGCCATTACCGGCATTACAGTACACAGGGGCTCTTAAAGGCACATACACCACACTTCAGATGAGACATTGAACCAAGGTTGTGTCTGCCTCGTCAAGTGCAAATTAAAAACCCTGTGGCTCTATTCAAGAAAGAGCAGGGAGATCTCCCGTTGTCCTGGCCAACACTCATCAACACCACCATAAAAGGAGATTAACTGGACATTAATCTATTAACACAGTTTGTGGCATCTTACAGTGCACAAAGCACTAGGAATATTTCAAAGCGTAGAAATATTTCATTTAAGAAGTCCACTCTTTGGTTGGGATAGCCAGACCCCCTCACCCTCCCAGACCCCTCACCATCCCCCCATCCCAAAAGCAGCAAGGTTCCACTCCGATCGTCCTGGTCTCCCATGGGCCGGATGTCCAGGAAGCACCATAAATAGTAGGGGTGTCCGCCCCCTTTTGTTAATGAGGCTGTTCCCAGAATAGGGCAAGGGGGGTCAACACAACACTTCCATCGTTGGAGCAGGGCTTCAGGAATGTCGTTACTTTAACAGAAAAATCCATTGTTATATTTTCAGTCAGACGCCAAACATTCCATTAAATCAGCTTTCAATCCCGACATGAGTTACCAAGAGATAAATGATGTTGAAAATCCAATGTTCTTAAATACTTGGCAGCTGATGCACATTAATTCATACTGAAATAAATCACCTTTCTTTTTATTCTCTTCTTGCATTATATTGTATAGAAGATTTATAACAGGCCGTTGTCTGCGCTAATGTATTGTATGATGTATCAATAGTTTTTGTAATGTTTAGACACTGGAAATGAGGGACTGAAATATAACTCATTAACCAATCAGTGTTAATTATGCACCTGTAAGTGTAATGAGCTGCAAAATAAAATTATATTGTTGTGTCTATAGTAGATATTTTTCTTTAATGCAAGGATAATTTTAAGCACATTTTATAAGCTAAGACAGAGGACTGAATAACTCCCGCATATACTTTTGTCTTCTCATTGACCTGGCTCCCTGTTCAAGTCATGGCGAGGGTCAATATTTTAAGCTAGAAGTCTTTGTAAGATAGGTTTATCGGTTTGATCGTTCTAATTTTTAACAAAATGCTGTTCTATAATATCTTCAAAGTTCAAATCCAATCAGGAGGTTAAATCGTGGAATGTTTTAATGGGATAACTTCCTGGGTTCAAGCTGTCGATGGGGAGCTTTGACCTCCAACGGCGCTGATTAGGAAGTAGCGGGCACACTGCACGTGACTTTTTGTTAATTTGTTTCAATACGTTTCTCGACATTGGTGCTCGATATGTGAGACCCCCAACGGGCGAGACCCCCAACGGGCGAGGCTCCCAACGTGCGAGGCTCCCAACGGGCGAGACCCCCAACGGGCGAGACTCCCAACGGGCGAGACCCCCAACGGGCGAGACCCCCAATGGGCGAGACCCCCAACGTGGAGGCTCCCAACGGGCGAGACCCCCAACGGGCGAGACTCCCAACGGGCGAGACCCCCAACGGGCGTGACCCCCAACGGGCGAGACTCCCAACGGGCGAGACTCCCAACGGGCGTGACCCCCAACGGGCGAGACCCCCAACGGGCGAGACCCCCAACGGGCGAGACCCCCAACGGGCGAGACCCCCAACGGGCGAGACTCCCAACGGGCGAGACACTCAACGGGCGAGACTCCCAACGGGCGAGACCCCCAACGGGCGAGACTCCCAACGGGCGAGACTCCCAACGGGCGTGACCCCCAACGTGGAGGCTCCCAACGGGCGAGACCCCCAATGGGCGAGACACCCAACGGGCGAGACACCCAACGGGCGAGACACCCAACGGGCGAGACCCCGAACGGGCGAGACCCCCAACGGGCGAGACCCCCAACGGGCGAGACCCCCAACGGGCGAGGTTCTTTTTGCATCTCACAGTTTAAATGAATGACACAATAAATTGAGGTGATTTTGAATTAATTAATAAAGGACTGAATTAAGCACAGCTGCAGCAATGGCTTCACCAGCAGACAAAGAAAAGTAACAGAAAAAACACTTCCACCTGAAAATAGTAACAGAAATAGAGACAACGAAAGGAGAAAAATACAAATGGAGAGCACCATGGGAAGCTGATGTTATCTATAGAATGCAGTGCCCTCTATACATGGTTTTTGTTGTATTTACTGGGTGATAATGTATATTGTAGCTAAATAAGGGTGAATTAAGTGGGAATTCAGATGGTGTGCCAGTCAAGCTGGCTGCTTTGTCCTGGATGGAGTTGAGCATACCAAAAATAGTGGGGAACCAGGAGGCTAATAAGAGGGAGGAACTTAAAGTAATTAATATCAGTAGAGAAAAAGTACTTGAGAAACTAATAGGACTAAAAGCTGACAAATCCCCTGGACCTGATGGCCTACATCCTAGGTTTCTAAAAGAGGTGGCTGCAGAGATAGTGGATGCATTGGTTGTGATTTTCCAAAATTCCCTAGAATCTAGAATGGTCCCAGCGGATTGGAAGGTAGCAAATATAACCCCACTATTCAAGACAGGAGGGAGAGAGGAAATGGGACTACAGGCCAGTTAGCCTGATATCAGTCGTCGGGAAAATGCTGGAATCCATTATTAAGGAAATGGTATCAGGGCACGTGGAAAATCATAACATGATTAGGCAGAGTCAACGTGGTTTTATAATAGGGAAATCATGTTTGACAAATTTGTTAGAGTTTTTTGAGGATGTAACTAGCAGGGTAGATAAAGGGGAACCAGTGGATGTAGTATATTTGGATTTCCAAGAGGCATTCGATAAGGTGCCACATAAAAGGTTGTTACACAAGATAAAGGCTCATGGGGTTGGGGTAATATGTTAGCATGGATAGAGGATTGGTTAATGGACAGAAAACAGAGCTGGGATAAACGGGTCATTTTCAGATTGGCAGGCAGTAACTAGTGGGGTGCCACAAGGATCAGTGCTTGGGTCTCAGCTATTTACAATCTATATTAATGACCTAGATGAAAGAACCGAGTGCAATGTATCCAAGTTTGCTGATGATACAAAGCTAGGTGGGGCAGTAAGTTGTGAGGAGAACACAGAGCCGGCAAAGGGATACAGGCAGGTTAAATGAGTGGGCAGTAAGGTTGCAGATGGAGTATAATGTGAGGAAATGAGAGGTTATTCACTTTGGTAGGAAGAATAGAAAAACAAATTATTTTTAAAATGGTGAGAAACAATTAAATGTTGGTGTTCAGAGAGATTTAGATGTCCTAGTACAAAAAACATGGAGTTAGCATGCAGGTACAACAAGCAATTAGGAAGACAAATGGCATGTTGGCCTTTATTGCAAGAGGGTTGGAGTATAAGAGTAAGGAAGTCTTACTACAAATGTACAGGGCTTTGATGAGACCACACCTGGAGTACTGTGCACAGTTTTGGTCCCCTTATCTGAGAAAGGACATACATTCCTTAGAGGCGGTGCAACAAAGGTTCACTAGATTGATCCCTGGGATGAGAGGGCTGTCCTATGATGAGAGATTGTGTAGAATGGGCCTATAGTCTCTGGAGTTTAGAAGAATGAGAGGTGATCTCATTGAAACATACAAGATAGACAGGGTAGATGCTGAGAGGTTGTTTCCCCTGGCTGGAGTGTCTAGAACTAGGGGGCATAGTCTCAGGATAAGGGGTCGGCCATTTAAGACTGAGATGAGGAGGAATTTCTTCACTCAGAGGGTTGGGAATCTTTGGAATTCTCTACCCAAAGGGCTGTGGATGCTGAGTCGTTGAGCGTATTCAAGGCTGAGATCGATAGATTTTGGACTCTAGGGAAATCAAGGGATATGGAGATCAGGCGGGAAAGTGGAGTTGAGGTTGAAGATCAGCCATGAGGCACGGTGGCATAGTGGTTAGCACTGTTGCCTCACAGCGCCAGGGACCCGGGTTCAAATCTGGCCTCGGGCGACTGTCTGTGTGGAGTTTGCACATTCTCCCTGTGTCTGCGTGGGTTTCCTCCGGGTGCTCCGGTTTCCTCCCACAGTCCAAAGATGTGCAGGTTAGGTTGATTTGGCTATGATAAATTGACCCTTAGTGTTAGGGGATTAAATACGTGGGGTTACGGGGATAGGGTGGGATATGTGTCGGTGCAGGCTCGATGGGCCGAAATGGCCTCTATCTGCACTGTAGATTCTGTGATTCTGTGATGATCATTGAATGGCAGAGCAGGCTTGAAGGGCCTTTTGGCCTACTCCTGCTCCTAATTCTTATGTTTTTCTGTTCTTGAGTGTTGTTGGAGCTGCAGTCATCCAGGCAAGTGGAGAGTATTCCATCACACTCCTTACTTGTGCCTTGTAGATGGTGGAAAGGCTTTGGGGAGTCAGGAGGTGAGACACTCGCCGCAGAATACCCAGCCTCTGACCTGCTCTTGTAGCCACCATATTTATGTGGCAGGTCCAATTAAGTTTCTGGTCAATGGTGATCCCGCAGGATGTTGATGGTGGGGGATTCGGCAATGGTAATGCCATTGAACGTCACGGGGCGGTGGTTAGACTCTCACTTGTTGGAGTTAGTCATTGCCCAGCACTTGTGTGGCGCAAATGTTACTTGCCACTTATCAGCCCAAGCCTGAACGTCGTCCAGGTCTTGCTGCATGCGGACATGAACTGCTTCATTATCTGAGGAGTTGTGAATGGCACTGAACATTGTGCAGTCATCAGTGAACATCCCCACTTCTGACCTTACGATGGAGGAAAGGTCATTGATGAAGCAGCTGAAGATGGTTGGGCCTAGGACGCTGCCCTGATGAACCCCTGCAGCGATGTCCTGGGGCTGAGGTGATTGACCTCCAACAACCACAACCATCTTCCTTTATACTAGGTATGACTCCAGCCAGTGGAGAGTTTTCCCCCTGATTCCCATTGACTTCAATTTTACTAGGGCTCCTTGATGCCACACTTGGTCAAATGCTGCCTTGATGTCAAGGGCAGTCACTCTCACCTCACCTCTGGAATTCAGCTCTTATGTCCATGTTTGGACCAAGGCTGTAATGAGGTCTGGAACTGAGTGGGCCTGGTGGAACCCAAACTGAGCATTGGTGAGCAGGCTATTGGTGAGTAGGCTATTGGTGAGTAACTGCCTCTTGATAGCACTGTCGATGACACCTTCCATCACTTTGCTGATGATTGAGAGTAGATTGATGGGGCGGTAATTAGCTGGATTGGATTTGTCCTGCTTTTTGTGGACAGGACATACCTGGACAGTTTTCCACATTGTCGGATAGATGCCAGTGTTATAGCTGTACTGGAACAGCTTGGCTAGAGGCGCGGTTAGTTTTGGAGCACAAGTCTTCAGCACGACAGCCAGGATGTTGTTGGGGCCCATAGCCTTTTTTGTATCCAGTGCGCTCAGCCGTTTCTTGATATCACGTGGAGAGAATCAAATTGGCTGAAGACTGGCTTCTGCAATTGTGGGGACCTCGGGAGGAGGCCGATAAGAATCATCCACTCGGCACTTCTGGCTGAAGATGGTTGCAAATGCTCAGCCTTGTCTTTTGCACTCTCGTGCTGGGCTCTGCCATCATTGAAGATGGGGAACCTCCTCCCCTCGTTATTTTTTTAATTGTCCACCACCATTCACGACTGGATGTGGCAGTACTGCAGAGCTTTGATCTGATCCATTGATTGTGGGATCGCTTAGCTCCTTCCGCTGTTTAGCATGCATGTAGTCCTGTGTTGCAGCTTCCCCAGGTTGGTACCTTATTTTTAGGTACATCTGGTGCTGCTCTTGGTATGCTCTTCTACACTCCTTATTGAACCAGGGTTGGTCCCCTGGCTTGATGGTAATGGTAGAGTGAAGGATATGCCAGGCCATGAGGTTACACATTGTGTTGAAATACAATTCTGCTGTTGCTGATGGCCCACAGCACCTCATGGATGCCCAGTTTTGAGCTGCTAGATCTGTGCTGAATCTATCCCATTTAGCACAGTGGTAGTGCCACACAGCACGATGGAGGGTGTCCTCAGTGTGAAGACAGGACTTTTTCTCCACAAGGACTGTGCGGTGGTCATTACTACCAATCCTGTCATGGACAGATGCATCTGCGATAGGTAGATTGGTGAGGACGAGGTCAAGTAGGTTTTTCCTTCATGTTGGTTCTCTCACCACCTGTCGCAGACCCAGACTGGCAGTTATGTCCCTCAGGACTCGGCCAGCTCGGTCAGTAGTGGTGCTACTGAGCCACTCTTGGTGATGGACATTGAAGTCCCCCACCCAGAGTACATTCTGTGCCCTTGCTACTCTCAGTGCTTCTTCCACTGCAACATTGTAGCTCCAATTTTCAAACCCGCACTTCCGTCCAGCATGGTTCCCCATTAGGAGTGCTAAATTTACCCAATAAACATTTCACGGGTTCTATACTATGCCACTTGTTTGCTTAGGAAAATCAATTTAATAAAGAGAGGAAGTGATAAGAGGGCTAATCCTTAATTGTGCGCTCCTGGCAAGGAATCGCGTTCATAGGGAGCACAGCTCGGAGAATTGGGGCTGTGCCATTATAACACTAGGGTAGAAATTCGTTCCGACCCATTTTCAGGTGCATAACTGACAGTGAGCTTCCCGCACACTTGCGACCCGGGAGGCCTGAGTCTTGTCAGAAATTGGGCCTTGGGCCTCATTGTAACAATAGGGTCCTGTCACGCCTCTAGAGACAGAGCGTCCAATTTGGGCCACCTGCCTCGCCAGCAGCGACGCACAGCTAAGTCCCGGGAGGGGGTGGAAGGAGAACAGGATGGGTGGGGTGGCGGTGGTGGGAGGGGGTGGGGGGGCGGTGATCGTGGGCCGGCAGCGGTGGCCCTCAGAAGTCCGGTGGAACCGGGTGGGGGGGGGGGGTGGGGGAGCACTCTTGCTTCACCCAGCTCCACAGGAAGGTTTTGAAAAATAAACTTACCTTTTTGGTGGTGTCTAATGCTTAGGCTGCAGAAACCCATGGGGGAAACCCGAGTGGCTCGGCGCTGCAAAATTTCCTGCAGGCGTCCTGAAACAAGGCATTAGGCAAGGACCGAAGGCTTGTTTCAGGCAGTCACCATGGGCGCCTGGGCAGCTACCTTTGCCAACATGACAGCGCAGATTGGGTATGGGGCGTGCGCACCTTTTAATCATTGCACTTTTGTAGACGTAACAAAGTATTTTAATGATTTTTTTTTTACAAATGACTGTAATCTCATCTGGTGGCCCAAAAAGACATTGGTCTTGTTGTGCCCATTTTTTGCCTGTAAAACGAGCATAATGAAGACCAATTTCCAACCCCCGCCCCCTCAATCTCTGATCTGCACTCCTTCTGAGTCAACTTCCACTCCCACCCCCAACCTTGGAGCACAAGAGTGCAGAATTAATCCTATTGGCCCAGATATTCCGATCGCAGGCCTCCCGCGGGCGGAGGACTGGGATCTGGAAAAATCTGCGCCCTTACCCGAGAGCTCCCGTGACGCACACACTTCTGATGCTGGGCCTCTCCAAACTCCAAGTGCACAGGGCCCACGTATCCCAGGGGCACAGGCAGTTTGCAGCATCCCTGGGATCACGTGGGCCACGGGGAGACAATCACAGAAGGGAATCTCCCTTCATACACTTGACAGGAAGACCTATCAAATATATGAATGGAGATCATCCCCAAAACATAGTAAAACTTTAAATATATTTTATTTTAATCACATTTTTAAAATGACTTGAAATTACAATAAATTAACTATTTTAAACAAAAACTTAAATTTTTGGAAAAAATAATTAAAGTTTTTTTATGGGGCTAAAAATAAACTTACCTTTTTTTAAAGTATTTTTAAATGATAAATCAGTGAAAATTTTTTTTTTTTTTTTTTTACTTTTTTCATCTCTTATCCTAGTAAAAGCAGGTGTAAGGACTTACAAAATAACAACAGAAAATGCTGGAAAAACTCAGCAAGTCAGGCAACATCCGTGGAGAGAAATTTGAGTTGACGTTTCGGGTTTGACCCTTCTTCAAAACTGGAGAGAAAAGGAACTAGATCGAAGGCAGGGCTGCGATCGGACAAAAGAATAAAAGAACCAAAAGAAGTAAAAGAGATTAGAAGCTAGACGAGATGGTAATAGGCTGTGATTAGGTGTAAAGTGTACTGGCAGGGCAAAAGATAGCTGCCAGGTGTGAGAGAGAAACAAAAGGAAAGGGGGGGGGGGGGGAAAGGAAAGGGTCAAACCCGAAACGTCAACTCAAATTTCTCTCCACGGATGTTGCCTGACTTGCTGAGTTTTTCCAGCATTTTCTGTTGTTATTTCGGATTTCCAACATCTGCAGTATTTTGCTATCGTAAGGACTTACACCTGCTTTTACCAGGCGCAAGAATTGTAAGTGTTTTCTGCGGGCGGAGGGTCTCCAAAAAGCGGAACTATCCGCCCGCAGAGGCCCTTCTCCAGGGCAGCCGAAAGATCTGTCAAGAGCTTTCTTGACAGATCGGAAATGCTGGTTTTCAGCACATGCACTGTGCATGCCTGAAACCGGCATTTCTGATGTCCCTACGGGTGAGTACACAGCGCGTACACACCCCTAGGGATCGGAATATCCGGCCCATTGTCTTCCAGAATGGTCTGGCCATGATTCTCGGAATGTGCATTAAGAACTCTTCCTGAGCTCTGATGAAGGGAACACGTTGACCCATCTTCAAATCCTGACTCATCTGCTGTGCTTTAGCAGGCATTCGCTCTTTTTATTTGAAAGCAATTTATGGCTATGCTCCGAGCCAACAGCTCAAACACGAAACATGCGCTGAAATGCCACTCCAGTTAGGATGTGGAGCTGGGAAGAGAAACAGACTGAAGTGCGCAGGGACAGTCAGATGGTCACACATTATTAACTGGTGTGAAAAATACCAGTTTGGTTAAGTGCAACAAGCTTGTTTCCCACTCCACAGTAGCTTAAGCAAATTTGACACTTTATTGGGAAGCCATTGCAGTGTGGTCAGGTGTTGAATTTCCATTATCATTATCTTTTAACAAGAAGAAGAATAAATCTACAAACATTTGCCATGATTCTGTTCACACTGAAAAATAAATAATTTCCCTTCTCAATCAGGTGTTCTGGAAATATTTTTAAAGAACTTTTTACCCCTTTTATGTCCCCACAGCTTCTGACAGCTTAGGCTATCTTTTACTAATCAGTTTGAAAGAAGCCTTGCAAATCGTGAAATATTAATGAAGGCACAGGATCTTGCAACGTGCAAGCCCAGTGAAAATACATTTATTTACAGTAAAAAGAGAACTATCCGCTGAGGCGAGTGCTACCACTGAGCCATGGCTGACACCAGTGGCTATGATACCAGGGACTGGACTCTCAACCAGGTAGGTCTGAGTTCAAAGTCAGGATCTGACTGACACTTGCACAGGGGTGGGAAGAAACAAAATCCAGCTGGGGAGGATTCCCCTCAGTTACGCGTGGCCGCAACTCTAAAAGGTACCGCCGACCGTGTTTAGCCAGCTTTGTGTGCCTGGCTGTTGCGTTCTCTGACCACGGAGGGCTAGCTGGAAAGAGTTGCAGGCACACGCGCGGGCACAATTCATCTTCGTAAAGGCTTTGCGCCTGTAGCTATTAGCAACGGATATAAGTTTATTTTGACCCAGATATATGCGTGAACACACTGGACCGACCGACCAGATGTATGTCATTATGTATCAGGGATTATAAGGGCAGCCAAACTCCTCGGAGCCTTCGCTCTGTTACTGGAGCCATGTCTTAGATCCGAGCAGTGTGTTGAAACAATAAAAAAAAGACTCACAGCAGGGGCCAGGACAAAGTGAACAGATGTATATTGAGTGCGTGCTGATGACTGAGGCCTGGAATGCTCCAGTTATTGCTCAAGCTCCTAAGAAAATCTGAGGGGAGAGTTGATGCCAGGATAGAGTGTTAGTTGTTTGTTAAGCTCTCACGAGGAGAGATTCTACTGATTTGCACTCCTGGTGCAGACCATCGCTCACCAGGACTGCGTATTGGGAATTGGGGCACAGAGAGCAGCAGCTCCCATAGGATTATCCATCCCATTCATTTTAATGATTGCCAAGGCCTGTGGGTCCTGCTCACCTCTGTGCGCAAATTTCTGACAGGCCTTTCCATGCTCTGTGCCAGGAGCGCATATTGATAGGATTATACCATCGTATCTCCTAGCTTGGAAATTATTCTGCAAATGCTTACGGCCTTTGTGTCGGTTTCCTTTGTCTGCTATTTTAACGCAGACATTAATTAATAGGTAAAAACTTCCATTAAAATGGCAGACAAATCAACTTGACATGAACACACTAAGGGTGCGAAATTTGGTTACTGCCCGCTTGGGGGCAGTAACCAAGTTAAGGCCGGACATTTAGTGCCCGGCGCGGAACGACCACTAAATTCGCGGAGGGTCCACGGAGCACTGCCTCATTTCAATGCCCCTCCCCTTTAGTTAAAGGGGAGGGCCGTATGTGCACTCTGCAGGGCCACGATGGGCCACACTAGGCCACCAGGGTGGCGTGGTGCCGTGGCCGCAGCCCAGCACCGAGACACGGTGCCGGGCAGCACGATGACAGCCAGAACCACGCCATGGCCCACCACGGAAGGCCGACCTGGAGGTCGGCCAAAAGTAAAGCTGGCAGCGTAAGTCACGACCACACCTCCCCTTTAAATACCACACCATAAGAAATAGGAGCAGGAGTAGGCCATACGGCCCCTCGAACCTGCTCCGCCATTCAATAAGATCATGGCTGATCTTCTACCTCATCTCCACCTTCCCGCACTATCCCCATATCCCTTGGTTCCCTTAATATCCAAAAATCTATCGATCTTTGTCTTGAATATACTCAATGACTGAGCCTCCACAGCCCTCTGGGGTAGAGAATTCCAAAGATTCATCACCCTCTGAGTGAAGAAATTTATCTTCATCTCAGTCCTAAATGGCCGACCCCTTATTCTGAGACTGTGAGCCCTGGTTCTAGACTCCCCAGCCAGGGGAAACATTCTCCCTGCATCTACCCTGTCAAGCCCTGTAAGAATTTTGTATGTTCCAATGAGATCACCTCTCATTCTTCTGAGAAGATTCATCATATGCATTAAATATGTTTTGCATTAAATATGTTTTTAATTATGGTGCATTTAATATTTAATGTGTGCAATATATGTGATTAATGTAGATTTTCTATCCAGCTGCAGTCCAGCTGGTTGCTATCAGCACGGTACGTAGTGCAGAATGTAGCTTATTGCATGCTATAAGGGGAGAAGGAAGGAAAGGGAGAGAGGGATAGGTGATTCCCAAATTAAAATGAACACTTCATGGACACCAGGGGCAGGATTTTCATTGGGCCGTGAAGGCGGGATTGGAGGCGTGTGGGCGGTTAAAATATCGAAATCGGGGGGCACGAACCCATTCCGCCCCCAACCCGCCTCCATGCCAGTTTCAAAGGAGGCGGATATCCGACCCGAGGTGGGAAGGGGATTAGTGCCAATTAACTGCCTGTTAGCCTAATCCCTATTTTTATTGCTGAAGTGTGGGATTCCCGATGGCTCCAAACCACGCCAAGTTAGCGAGGTGGACCATCGGGCTGAAGGGCTTGGAAGGTTCGAGATGTCCGGTGTTCAGGTGAGTGATGTGTGCATGAGTGCAAAGGTAAGTGTGTTTGGTGTGTGTAAAGTGTTTAAAGAAGTTTTACTTACCTTTACAGCCTTCCTTCCTTCAGGTCTCGGGAGTCCCTCATCTTACCGGCACAGAAAGCAGAATGGCCGCAAGCTGTCAAAAGTTGCAGCATTCAGCTTTCTGTTCTGGAGAGATCTCTAAATCAGCCTGAAAGGAAGGAATTAACTTGGAGTACAGATTGTCAGTGTTTGACAGCTTCAAAGAGCTGTCAAACGTTGATATTTCATCTGTCAAAAGCTCTTGACAGATGAAATGTCAATCTGTGATGTCACCTGTTGCCGGGTGGCCCTTAATTGGCCTGCTGAGCCTGCTGGGCGGGCTCAACAAGGTCAATCAAGTAAAAATCGCGTGGGTTGGCCACAACTCGATGGAGGTGGGACTACAACCCCGAAAGTTGTAGTCCCGTCTCCATCACACCTCCAGTATCAAAATCGAGCCCCATCAGTCTGTGTCAATGTGAATGGACAGAATTGCTGTCGATCATCAGCCTGACTGAAAAAAAAACAGATTTTTGGACTCTAGGGGAATCAAGGGATATGGAGATCAGGCGGGAAAGTGGAGTTGAGGTCAAAGATCAGCCATGATCTTATTGAATGGCGGAGCAGGCTCAAGGGCCCATATGGCCTACTCCTGCTCCTATTTCTTACGTTCTTATGAAAGAATTACGGTAATGACCTGAAATGTTAATTAATCAGTGGTGAGTGATAAAAGTAGTAAAAGCTCAAATATAGAAAATACTCATTAGCTGATGAGATGAGTAAGAGAAATATATAATCCAGTGAGCCCTTGCCCTATGTTAGTTAAATTACAATTCATTGTATTTTACACATTTGGCTCTTTAACCACTTCCACAACCGAGAAAGGCAAAAGCAGTTTAGATGCAGTAGCAGAATATTAAGCGATACGATTGTCTCATCAGTCTGCATACGGTAGAACAACATTTAAATCAAATACAGTAACTGAAGTATGATAAATACTGAGTTCCCAATGGGACAACAAGAAAAACTGCAAAAAAAAATGTTATTCATTCACGGGACGTGGGCGTCACTGGCGTTTATTGCCCATCCCTAATTGCCCTTAAGAAGAAGGAGGTGGAAATCTTAAATAAAAAATGGAAATGCTGGAAATACATTGCAGATCTATCAGTGTTTGAAAAGAGAAAAGGCAGGTTAACGTTTTGAGTGGAGACCCTTTGTCAGAATTCAAATACTAAATTACATATATGGCGAGATTTTCTAGAATCAAACATACATTCTTTGGCCAGAATTTTGCCTACCAGGGCGGGTCCGGTGCGAGCGGTGGCCATGGTGGGTCGCAACACCGCTGCTGACTCCATCCTGCTGCTGAAAATTACTTTCCCTTAATAGGGCCTATTAAGCTCGCCCTGCGCGTTACCCGGCCCACTTAAATGATGCGGGTCTGGTGACGTCATCGGTGACACATATTCAGCCGGGATCTTTAAAGGGGCCATGGCTATATTGGATTTAAATGTCAATGTAACATAGTGCTGTCAGTGTACTACAGCATTGGAGTGCTGCAAACACTGACAATGACCGCAAAGAGGCAGAGGGCTGCACCCAGGTTCTCTGAAGACTTTTTCCATAAGCTTATGGAAGGAGTCAGAGCATGCAGGGAGGTCCTCTTCCCTTCCAATGGGCGGAAGAGACCGCCCTAGGACACCAAAACAGCCTGGTTGGAGGGTGCAGAGGAGGTCACCAGCAGGAATATCGTCAGGAGGACCTGGGTGCGGTGCCGCAAAAGTTTCAATGATTTCATTAGATCATGAAACATGAGTACAAAGCCACACTCACCTTCATCCTGCTGTGCCTCTCATCACATCCCCATCACTCTGCCTTCCCAACCCTACCCCTGCACGTCCTTACTCGCACCAACATAACTTGCATGTCCACCCATCCCTCTCTCTCTATCTACATTATCACATCCCCATCTCACTAGCCACACCTCACACTCACCCTCATCCTAGTGCAATCATACCAACTAACACACTAGGAGGCTACTTGGGTGTTTTATCCAATGGTTATGTAAAGTTTCCGGGAATGTGCTGTCAAACATAAAAATCTTTATTTTCAACACTTTCCGGTCATGGACACATTTGTGTGCACCTTTGGAAGTGGCTTAGTGAGTTGTAGTGAATGGTGAGACATAACGGTACCCCCCACAATGGTGGTGAGTGTGAAAGGAATAGCTTGGTCATTGAAGTGATGCTTTATGATGTTGGTGTGGGGTGGTGCCAACCTGGCGCATCATGTGGCCGCCATATGGGTGTACAGCATCAAGTGAAGTAAATTTGGCCATGATGAGGCCATCCCTGGCCTCCCAGGCAGCAATGTGGTTGGGTGCTGATGCCCTCTGTCCTGAGCAGCATCAGGTGATTGCGGCGAAGGTTGGTAGTGTTATTGTTGGTGCTGCTGGTGTTGGGGCTCATCATGGTCAGATTCTGAGGACCAAGGTGAGACAGTATAAATGGCATCCATGCTGATGGAATAGATGGCAGGTGAAGTACAGATGACAGAAGCAATCTGTCAATGGTGAGAGAGGTTCTTCCAATGAGGTGACACTGGATGGAGACTTTGCTGGAAAGACTGCAGCCTGCAGAATCTGTGCTAGGAATGCAGTGAGAAACAGCTTCTGCTGAGGAGAGTGATCATCTGTCAGGTGGGAGCGTTTATAGTACATTTGATGCTGCCAATTAATCAGCTGGAGCAATGGCCACTGAACTCCCACCTCATGTTGATAGACGTGGTTTCCCATGGCCATGCAGTTAAATTTAAAAGGTAAGGTGAAAACCATTCTTAAGGGTCGGACAACTAGCCATTAATAATTTAAATTGGGTCGCCCGCCTCTGCCAGTCAGATCAGGTCCGCGCTGAGTGACGCGCCAGGGGGAAAGGAGTGTGGGAGCAGGATGACAGCGGGTTCCCGACCCACTCCCAAAAATAACAACTTTACCACCCGACCCACCTCCAATCACGCCCACTACCCCCCCAGATAATTCCGGCCTTTGTTTCTTATTCAGTAGCCCTTTCAAACCAGAATATACCTTTGAGAGAATCCTCAAAATGTTGGTGCCTGTTTTACACTCCACCCAATTTTCTTTTGCACATGTTCAGCTACCACCAAAGTCGAATTTCAACCTGATTGTGTGCAAGTAGTGAGCAGTGCCAATAGTGAGCAGTGCAAGTAGTGAGCAGTGCAAATAGTGAGCAGTGCAAATAGTGAGCCGTGCAAATAGTGAGCAGTGCAAATAGTGAGCAGTGCAAATAGTGAGCAATAGAAGTAGTCAGTCGTGAGCAGCAAACACTAGGTTAGATGCTCATCCCCGCAGGGCTTCACCATTGCTCACTGGTACTCTTATCTGAGGAAGATTGTGAGGCATTCTGTAGGGGGTTTTGGTTTGGGGTTTGTGTCTGGTCAGTCAGTCGTGTGTCTGAGCTGCTCCAGCCCCGTGCGGTTCGAATCACTTCCCCTTTGGTTCTGACCACCGGACTTATTTACAAGTAGCGATATAGACAAACGAGACCAGTGGTTCGGTGCAAAGAAAACCAATGTTCATTAAAATAGAGAACAATTACTATACAGAGAAAATCACTATGGATGCAGCACAATTACACTTAACGGGGGAGGAGAAACGGACACATCGAGGGAAAATGACTAAAATGACACTTTAGCAATTCCCCTTAACTCCCACCCTTTACACCTATCTAGGTTATCTTGTGATGGGCCAGAAAATTGATGCTCACCAGTCTAGGATGTTGAAACGCCTGCTCCGTGCCCGGTTGCCTGCTGATGTCTTAGGTTTTCACCGCCCAAAGCAGAGATACCCCAGTAATTTAAACATAACTGCAGGTATTCTACTTCCCTGGACGGGCTCTTCGTCGACGATCCTCTTGCTGGGTTGATGGTAAGGCAGGGCACCGGAGGTGAGGCGGGAGAGGGAGAGAGAAATGGCCTCCAGAGGGACTAGTTATAGCCTTCCCGGTAGCCCTTATCTCCCGCCAGATCAGCTCATTTCTTTTGTCTAATCTGGACGTATTGAAACTCATACAAAAGGTACCAATCTGGGCCCATCGACCTGGATGGCCGGTAATCGGTTTTACTGGTCTCATCAGCGTTCCCCTTTGTCCAACTGGTTTCGTGATGGGGCCATTCCAGTCTGAATGCCCCGTTGATCGTTTTGACGTACTTAGGTAAACAATGTTGACGTTCTATAAACAAAGGCCTGAATGCAGCTGAGCTTGTCCCACTACATATTCAATAGGCCCTGTCTGCTCTTGATTGTTTGTGCAAACAACCTTGATGGCTTTTAATCAGCGGCCCGCATGCCACTGGGTTTGCTTCTAATGCATAAATGCAGAAGGTCTGTCTGCATTCAAGTTCTGGAAAGTTCCTTCTCACAGTCATCAGAATACAAGCTGTCAGTCCAAACTGAAACTTACAGGCTTTGGCCATGAGGCTGACCGCAGCCATCTTGTTGTGCCCTGGATTTTAAACTCAGTCCAACCAGGGTTTCTTTAATAAACCAAAAGTAAATCCTCGGGGGAGACATGAAATTTGCGAATCCTTTCAATTCTTTGGAGCAAGAAAAGATTAAAATTCCGCTTTTGCATTGTTGGAACACACCAAGAATGCATATTGTGAAATCCCTTACTCCAAGTCCCCAATTTTCCATCCATTGAATTAATGGCCTATGATGCACGATTTTACAAAATCCAGTCCCAATGTGGGCCAAAACTGCAGAAGCTGAATTCTTACCCCATTACATCTTATCACACCGTCAAAACATCTCAAAGCACTTCATAGCATGAATTAGATTTGGGGCAGCGACTGTTGTTTGCAGGCACAGTGTATCGTATCCATTGTCTGGTAGGTTCATAGATTGACTAAGAAAGATAGATCAGGGTATTTTCTTAATGGTGAGAAGCTAGGAGCTGTGGATGAGCAGAGAGATTTAGGAGTCCGAGTACAAAGCTAGTGGACGGGTACAAAAAAATGAAAATGTTAATGGAATGAAGCCCTTTATCTCAAGGGGGGCTGGAAGACAAAGGGGTGGAAGTTATGTTACAGTTATATAAAACTCTGGTTAGACTCCATTTAGAGTACCGCGTTCAGTTCTGGGCACCACACCTCAGGAAGGATATATTGGCCTTGGAGAGGGTGCAGTGCAGAGTCACCAGAATGATACCGGGGCTAAAAGGTTTAAATTATGATGACTGGATGCATAGACTAGGCTTGTATTCCCTTGAGTATAGAAGATTAAGGGGTGATCTAATTGAGATGTTTAATATGATTAAAGGATTTGATAGGGTAGAGAGAGAAACTATTTCCTCTGGTAGTGGAGTCCAGAAAAAGGGGGCATAACCTTAAAATTAGAGCTAGGCCATTCAGGGGTGATGTCAGGAAGCACCCCTTCACACAAAGAGTAGTGGAAATCTGGAACTCTTTCCCACAAAAAGCTGTTAAGGCTAAATCAATTGAAAATGTCAAAACTGAGATTAATAGATTTTTGTTCGGCAAGGGTATTAAAGGTTACAGAACCAAGGCGGGTAGATGGAGTTAAGATACAGATCAGCCATGATCTAATTGAATGGCGTAACAGGCTCGAGGGGCTGAATGGACTATGTTCCGAGACAAATGTATATCTGTTTAGCAACCATGGTGTGGAGATGCCGGAGTTGGACTGGGGTGGACAAATGTAAGAAATCACACAACACCAGGTTATAGTCCAACAGCTTTATTTGAAATCACAAGCTTTCGGAGCGCTGCTCCTTCTTCAGGTGAAGTGGAGAAATACATAAAGACACAGCTTATATAGTCAGAGAATCATGTCAGATGTTTACAGGTAACCTTTCCAACTGCCATTTATCACACCCCGGCAGAGAGATAATCACAGCAGTCAAAGGTGTGAATGGTGTCCAAACAGGTCAGTCAGGGAACCCCACTATTCAAAAAAGGTGCTCGAGAGAAAGCGGGGAATTTCAGACCAGTAAGCCTGACATCGGTAGTGGGGAAAATGCTAGAGTCCATTATAAAAGATGTAATAGCAGAGCACTTGGAAAACAGTGACAGGATCGGACAAGGTCAACATGGATTTACAAAAGGTAAATCGTGCTTGACTAATCTACTGGAATTTTTTGAGGATGTAACTGGTAAAATAGATAAGGGAGAACCAGTGGATGTGGTGTATTTGGACTTTCAAAAGGCTTTCAATAAGGTCCCGCGTAAGAGATTAGCGTGTACAGTTAAGGCACATGGGATTGGGGGCAAGGTATTGACTTGGATAGAGAACTGTTTGGCAGACAGAAAGCAGAGAGTTGGAATAAACGGGTCTTTTTCCGAGTGGCTGGCAGTGACTAGTAGGGTATCGCAGGGATCGGTCCTTGGACCCCAGCTATTCACAATGGCCCAGAAATTCGGGTCGGAGGTTTCCTGCGGGTGCAAGCCCCCGACCTGCACTTACCTTGCGCGCCGACCATTGAGCTGGGGGCCCACGTGGAATTCCGATCCGGGGCCTGCTCCAGCTGCCGGCGCGCAGTGCTTGCGTATCCCAGGGGCGCAGTTAGTTCGATGCGTCCCCTGGGATCATGTGGGCCATGGAGAGCCAATCGGAGCAGGGAATGCTCCATTCATAAGATTGACAGGAAGAGCTGTCAAAACTTATAAATACTATGGCCCCAAAATAGCACTAAATCTTCAAATACATTTTTTTTTAAATCACATTTTTTAAATAAACTATAAATTACATGAAATAACTATTTTAAACAATAATTTAAATTTTTGAAAAAAATAATTTTATTTTCTAACGGGGCTAAAAATAAACTTACCTTGCTTTAAAGTATTTAAAAATAATAAATCTGTGGAAAAAATGTTTTAATTTTAATTAATTCAACACTTACCTTGTAAAAAGCAGGCCTTACGCCTGCTTTTTACATGTCTAACTTCTGCAGATTTACCCTCGCGGGAAAACCTGTAAAAAAAAAAAGTTCGATGCGCATGCGCAGCCTCTCCCGCGCATGCGTTCGACCTCTGAACCCCTTCGTTCAGGGGAACGGAAGTGCCGGTTTCCCGCGCATGCGCAGTGCATGCAGGAAACCGGCACTTCCATTGGGCCTACGGGTGAGTACCCCATGCGTACTCACCCGTGGAGGCCCGAATTTCTGGGCCATTTAATATATATTAATGATCTAGACAAGGGAACTACATGTAATATCTCCAAGTTTGCAGATGACACACAGCTGGGTGGGCATGTGTGCTGTGAGAAGGATGCTGAGAAACTCCAGGATGATTTGGACAGGTTGGGTGATTGGGCAGAAGCATGGCAGATGCAATATAACGTGGATAAATGCGAGGTTATCCACTTTGGTGTCAAAAACAGAAAGGCAGATTATTATCTGAATGGCAATAGATTGGCATGCCTGAAACCGGCATTTCCGATGCCCCTACAGATGTGTAAACAGCTCGTACACACCCGTAGGCATTGGGACTTGATTTTGTAAATTTGTGCATCGTAGGCCATTAATTCAATGGATGGAAAATCAGGGACTTGGAGTAAGGGATTTCACAATATGCATTCTTGGTATTTCTGATTTTCTTGATAAAGATTGGGACTGAGGGGGTGTGCATATGATGAGCTGACAAGAGTGGTGAGGGAAAGTCTGATGTAAAACCAGAAAAGAGAGCACGACAGAGACAGAACTGAACTCTCCGTATCTCTGGAAGATTTTGCAGTGAGTATTTGCAGTTGGTTCCAAACTGTGAAAGGCTTAGCGCAAGACCCTGGTGCAGCTGTTGGATCCCACACCGCACAGCTGCAAGTTGCACACTCTGCTTAACTGAAAGAGCCATCTTTGGGATCTCATCTCACACTACTGTGCTTTCCTTTTCAAAGTAAATAACGCAGAAAAATTGGGAAATATGCTAGTGGATTGCTGTCAACCAAAGAACATGGCTGCTGATAATCAGTGACAGCAGAAAAAGTAAACTAAGGTCAATACATATGGTAAGAAGTATAACGAGGAAAGAAGCAGTAACATAAGAAATAGGAGCAGGAGTAGGCCATTCGGCCCTTTGAGCCTGCTCCGCCATTCAATAACATCATGGCTGATCTTCTACCTCAACTCCACTTTCCCGCCCGATCCCCATATCCCTTGATTCCCTTAATATCCAAAAATCTATCGATCTCTGTCTTGAATGTACTCAATGACTGAGCCTCCACGGCCCCCTGGGTTAGAGAATTCCAAAGATTCACCACCCTCTGAGTAACGAGAGGGGGCAGTGAAGCTCAAGACTAAAACACCCTCACCCACGACGACAATATCCTGCCTCTCCCCCATGAACACATTTTAAAAGCCCTACCCTTGTCATCTCTCAAATGACATTTTTACACTCTTAGTTGTGTGAGATTTATAATAGCTTTGAATTGTTCAGCCTTTTCTTGCTTATGCCATGTCTTGATGGTTATTATAAGATTGATATAAAACAAAGAAACCAGCTCTGTGTATTTCAATGAAAAATTGCATTATAACTGTCACTCGTTCACTTGGATTGAACTAGACAGGCCCGGGCTGCCTATGTGTCTCTCAGCTCCTTGTGTCATTGTGTGTAAGTATTTCAGTTTCAAGTTTATTAGTGATAACACAGGTCGCCTACACATGGAACGTATTAAAAAAGAGCTGGTGGACACATATGATGGGGGTAGGGGTGAAATTGCTGTCAGTGATACTTGTACACTTTACAGTCTTAATATGAAATTCCTCTGTGTGCTTTCAAATGTATTTATTTCAAAAGAGTTAATGAATGTACTAAACTGCCACTAAACTGGCTCAGACGATTAAACGTCTAGAATGCTAGTCCTGGCCTGCAACCTTTGAGTTCTCGAATGCATACATGAAGGAAATGGGTGCGTGTAATGTAGTGGTTATGTTACAACGCTGCCTCCGCAAGATCCTGCAAATCTATTGGCAGGATAGGCGCACCAACGTCAGTGTTCTTGCTCAGGCCAACATCCCCAGCATCGAAGCTTTGACCATGCTCGATCAGCTCCGATGGACGGGTCACATCGTCCACATGCCCGATACGAGACTCCCAAAACAAGCACTCTACTCGGAGCTCCAGCACGGCAAGAGAGCCCCAGGTGGGCAGAGAAAACGCTTCAAGGACACCCTCAAAGCCTCCTTGAAAAAGTGCAACATCCCCACTGACACCTGGGAATCCCTGGCTCAAGACCGCTCAAAGTGGAGGAGAAGCATCCGAGAAGGCGCCGAACACCTTAAGTCTCTTCGCTGGGAGCAAGCGGAAGCCAAGCACAGGCAGCGCAGACAGCGCACGTCAACCCAAGCACCCCACCCACCCGCCCCTTCAACCACCGTCTGCCCCACCTGTGACAGAGACTGGAGGTCCCGCATTGGACTCATCAGTCACCTGAGAACTCATTTTTAATGTGGAGGCAAGTCATCCTCGGTTCCGAGGGACTGCCTAAGAAGAAGAAGAAGAAAGTTATGTTACAGGACTAGTAATACAGAGGCTTCTGGTGATAATCCAGAAAACTTAAAGTTCAAATCCCACCATGGCAGTTTGAGAATTTAAATTTAGTTTTTAGAAAAAATAATTTGGAAATAAAAAGTTGGTCTCAGTAAAAGTGACCATGAAGCTGTCGGATTCTCGTAAAATCCCAAGTGGTTCGGTAACGTCCTTTAGGGAAGGAAAGCTGCTGTCCTTACCCGGTCTGGCCTATATGTGACTCCAGTCCCACACCAACATGGTTGACTTTTAAGTGGCCTAGCATGCCACCCGGTTCATCGTAATCAGGGCAACTCGGGATGGGCAATAAATGTCGGGCATGGCAGCGCACCCACATCCCGAGAATGAATAATAATGAAAACAAATGCTCTCACTCGAAATTTCATGTGTGGGCCTAGCACAGCATAGTGAATAAACACAAATCGTGAGCAAAGAACAATCCTTGGGTTTCTGTTGTCTTCCTCCAGAATCAAAACTCTGAGAAATTTGACGTTACCTTTAAATGTACTTTTTTCTCACTTTCTAGGGGTGTCGTGCACCACTTCAGATAATCTGAGCTGTGTTACTGGGGGAAGTTTTAAATGGACATTTTTTGGGTACGATTTCGCAGGGTAGCCAGCCACCAGGAGGCATCAGGGACCACTCGAAGTGACTGACTGATTTCCTCCTTCTCTTCCCATTGACATGGCTCAGGCTGTGAAAATAGGAGAGTAGGACTGAAAACGTGATAGGCCAAGAAGATGGCCTGAAGCAGCCATCCTATTCGCTGCTTGGATCCTCATTTCCCCTTGGTTGTTAATATAACTAATCACCCCCAACCGCCTCATCCATGGCACTTCAACATCCAGTAATAACAGGCACAGTTCAGCTGGGATTTGATGGGTTTAACCCAATTTTTTTTCTCTTCTTTTCAGAGCAACTGGCTTATCACCCTGCTCCCCCGCTCCATCTAATGGCCTGGCAGGGAACCTGGAAAAACTCACTGAGCTACACATGTTTCAGTAACAGGCAAGCCCCGCCCAAGGGTTGAACTTGTGACCATCAGCTTGTGCGGCAAGTGCTCAGCTATTTAAATTCCTGCACCAGACTGCGCTTGGAGCTCAGGGGAAGGAGTATCTTCATTCCTAATTCTCAGTTCATTAAATTTCACATCTGTGGATGAGCTGAGACAACTGAGCAAAAAATACTTTGCAGCTGCTCACTGTCCGCCGCCGATACTTCGCCAGATGTGCGGCAGAAACCACGTTTACGCACACACTTCTGGAATACCTCCGGCAAAGTAACGTCGGCGGAGCGGCCGTAGCTCCCAGGAGATTCCCGTCCCTGGTATCCAGCTCTCCACCCCACCCCCAACACTCTCCAGTGGCTTAAGCTGCTCACTACCTAAGCCCTCCCACCAACCAAGAAAGTACATTGTTTGAACCTCGAGCCAGGGGCCACTGCAATTGATCCCTAGGTTTCCATTACTGATCGTTATCCAGTGACCCCTGGCTTGTGTGGATGGCAGGTGAAGACAGGATAAGGCATAGGAACACAGGAACCGGAGGAGGGCATTGAACCCCTCGAGCCTGTTCCACCATTCAATGAGATCATGGCTGATCTGCGACCTAACTCCATATACCCGCCTTTGGCCCACCTCCCTTAATACCTTTGGTTAACAAAAATCTGTCAATCTCAGATTTAAAATTAACAATTGATCTAGCATCAATTGCCGTTTGCGGAAGAAAGTTCCAAACTTCTACCATCCTTTGTGCATAAGAATATAAGAAATAGGAGCAGGAGTAAGCCATTTGGTCCTTCAAGCCTGCTCCGCCATTCAATAAGATCATTACATAGGATTACATAGGGTATACGGCACAGAAACAGACCATTGTTTCTGTGCCGTATCTGGGCAGCACGGTGGCATAGTGGTTAGCACTGTTGCCTCACAGCACCAGGGACCCGGGTTCAAATCCGGCCTCGGGTGGCTGTCTGTGTGGAGTTTGCACATTCTCCCCGTGTTTGCGTGGGTTTCCTCCGGGTGCTCCAGTTTCCTCCCACAGTCCAAAGATGTGCGGGTTAGGTTGATTGGCCATGATAAAAATTGACCCTTAGTGTTAGGGGGGATTAAATACGTGGGGTTACGGGGATAGGGCTTGGGTGGGATGGCTGTCGGTGTAGGGACCGGGTGCTAGGGTTTGGATGATCAGCCATGATCTCGTTGAATGGCAGAGCAGGCTCGAAGGGCCGAATGGCCTACTCCTGCTCCTATCTTCTATGTTTCTATTCAGCCCAACCAGTCCATGCCGGTGTTTATGCTCCACATGAGCCTCCTCCCGTCTTTCCTCATCTAAATCCCTTTTCCCTCATATGCTTGTCTAGCCTCCCCTTAAATGCATCTATACTATTCGCTTCAACCACTCCCTGTGGCAGCGAGTTCCACATTCTCACCACTCTCTGGGTAAAGAAGTTTCTTCTGAATTCCCTATTGGATTTCTTGGTGACTATCTTATATTTATTTTACATTATTATTAAACCAACCCGCGATATTATTATTATACATTATTATTAAACCAACCCAGAGCTGCACAGATTTATGCGATATTACGATATTATTATACATTAATAATTAAACCACCACAGATTTATGCACAGAAGGTAGCTTCCAGTTCGCTTGCAGCAGTCACTCTGTTTAAATGTCTCCACTTCACCCATGGTTTTAAAGCCCTTTATCCGGGGAGAAACTGAGCCACACAGACTAGGATAAATTTTCTGGCCTGTGCTGAGTTAGTGAATCTCGAGTTCTGCAGTAACGCCCCCCATGGTGAAGTAGCCTGCCGACACTCGCCGTCAAGGCCAACGTATGACTAATAGACACTTGGACAAGGCGAGAGGTCAGCCTCTGCCCAAGGAAGCACAGCCACAGCTAAAAGTCACCGTCTTCAGGAGAGGGATGGAGAGAAAATTGGTAACAGAAGAAAAAGCTTCCACTAGATTTGAGCGAAATGGAGGGGCCCCTCCCGACATCAAGCACTGGGTTCCTTTAGAAAAATGGCACGGCCGTTTGCCCTTGTGACCACAATGGGTCCATCACCTCAGTAAGTCTTTCCTTAAACGCTGGATCACTTCCATGAGAAAAAAAAAACAAGCGGGCAGAGAACCTTGCGCCCATCCTGTTGGCACGTGCTTGTGAGGAGAGACGCCCCAGAGTAACCTCGAAAATGTTTAACCAAGTTCTGACCATGAGCATTCTTCCCTCATTCAAAAATGTAACCCTGTCATTTAAAAAAGGAAGTTCTGCTAACAGTAGTTTATTTTTTGCTTTGGAACATTCAATACTGATTTTAATGACCACAGAAGCAGCGTTGGGCGAACTTGTCATTGCATGCTCGGAAGTGTGATTTCCTTTTAAAACAAAATTGGACCCTTTTTGCTTTACAGTATAATTTGCATATTTGTACTTTCTTGGAATGATTTATCCAAACTTGTCGATCAATGCCTTTGGGGGTGGGGACCTCCGTGTGGGCGGTGGTGCTTGATCAAAGAGCCACTGACCCCTTGCGGGAGTGTACTTTCACGGCCACCTGTTCACCTTGTGGTTAAGATACGTGCAAGCCTCGACATGGAATGTGGGCAGGCTATTCGGCTGTGACGTTGCACCCAGATGGTCAAAAACTATTTGGAATAAAAATCGCAGAAAATTAGGCAGCGAGTCTGTCCCAGAAATATCACAGGTAGAGACTAATCGTCGGGGCGGACCAAAACAAAGGAAGGAGGGGGACAACAACAGGGAAAGGTTACCAATCAAATCTGCTAAATACTGGTGCAAAGGGAAGCTGCCGATGGGGTTTACTCATCGGAGAATGGATTTTTTTTTTAAACTGGCAAGAGGAAAACAAAAAAAGTGCTGGATGATGCACAGTCCAATTCTAACAACAGGCATCAGAGAAAGAAAAATGGCAAACACAGCAGCTATAGAATGAAAGGGAGTGGAATGTGCAGGGGAGAAACAGGTATTTGTTATAATGAAGTTTGAAACTGCAATGTCACTGAAAACAGTAATGTTCACTGGCTTACAAAGAGGAATGGGGAAAACCAACAAGCACACTTCACTGAAATGTACCTTTCGAAAGGCTGATCTTCTACCTCATCTCCACTTCCCTGCACTATCCACATATCCCTTGATCCCATTAATATTCAAAAATCTATCGATCTCTGTCTTGAATATACTCAACGACTGAGTCTCCACAGCCCTCTGGGGTAGAGAATTCCAAAGATTCACCACCCTCTGAGTGAAGAAATTTCTCCCCATCTCAGTCCTAAATGGCCGACCCCTTATTCTGAAACTATGACCCCTGGTTCTAAACTCCCCAGACAGGGGAAACATCCTCCCTGCATCTACCCTGTCAAGCCCTGTAAGAATTTTGTATGTTTCAATGGGATCACCTCTCATTCTTCTAAACTCTAGAGAACATAGGCCTAGTCTACTCAATCTCTCCTCATCGGACAATCCCCCCATCCCAGGAACCAGTCTGGTGAACCTTTGTTGCACTTCCTCTATGGCAAGTATATCCTTCCTTATGTAAGGAGACCAAAACTGTACACAGTACTCCAGGTGCGGTCTCACCAGGGCCCTATATAATTGCAGTAAGATGTCTTTACTCTTATACTCAAATCCTCTTGTAATAAAGGCCAACATACCATTTGCTTTCCTAATTGCTTGCTGTACCTGCATGTTAACTTTCAGTGCTTCGTGTACAAGGACACCCAGGTGCCTCTGAACACCAACATTTCCCAATCTCTCACCATTTAAAAAATACTCTGCTTTTATATTTTTCCTACCAAAGTGGATAACTTCACATTTCTCCACATTATATTCCATTTGCCATGTTCTTGCCCACTCACTTAGCCTGTCTATATCCCCTTGAAGCCTCCTTGCATCCTCCTCACAACTTACATTCCCACTCAGCTTTATATCATCAGCAAACTTGGATATATTACATTTGGTCGCCTCATCCAAATCATTGATATAGATTGTGAATAGCTGAGGCCCAAGCACTGATCCTTGCGGTACCCCACTAGTTACAGCTTGCCAACCCGAAAGTGACCCGTTTATTCCTACTCTCTGTTTTCTGTCCGTTAACCAATCCTCAATCCATGCTAGTATATTACTCCCAATCCCATGAGCCCTAATTTTGTTTAATAACCTCTTATGTGGCACCTTATCGAATGCCTTCTGAAAATCCAAATAACCACATCCACTGGTTCCCCCTTATCTATTCTGCTAGTTACAACCTCAAAAAAACTCTAACAGATTTGTCAAACACAATTTCTCTTTCATAAATCCGTGTTGACTCTGCCTAATCCTATTATTATTTTCTAAGTGCCCTGTTACCACATCCTTAATAATAGATTCTAGCATTTTCCCTACTACTGATGTCAGGCTAACTGGTCTGTAGTTCCCCATTTTCTCTCTCCTTCCTTTCTTAAATAGTGGGGTCACATTTGCTACCTTCCAATCCGTGGGAATCCTTCTAGAATCTATGGAAAATGACTA
The DNA here is from genome assembly GCF_052327205.1 of Somniosus microcephalus. Lineage (NCBI taxonomy): Eukaryota > Metazoa > Chordata > Chondrichthyes > Squaliformes > Somniosidae > Somniosus > Somniosus microcephalus. Next base: position 41,887,150 of record NC_140991.1, on the reverse strand, counting down.
CCAATGCATCCACTATCTCTATAGCCACCACTTTCAAAACCCTAGGATGTAGGCCATCAGGTCCAGGGGATGTATTGGCTTTCAGTTCCAATCATTTCTCCAGTACTATTTTTTTACTAATACTAATTTCTTTTAGTTCCTCATTCTCGCTAGAGCCTTGGTTGTCCACTATTTCCGGGAAGTTTTTTGTGTCTTCTTTCGTGAAGACAAACACAAAGGCCGCGATTTTGCCGGCGGGACTGCTGTCAAAATCGCAAAGATCGCAAAGTAGGAAACCCGCTGTCAACCCGCCTCCAATCAATCTTCCCAAGTGTCGGGTCCCCGATTTGCACATGGCCCCGACACCTAGTGGCGGGAAGAGGATTATAGCCACTTACCTGGCTGTTAACAGGTATTTAATACTTGTTAACAGGAACTTTTTGAATTTTGTCACTTCTGGCTTGGGTTCCACAACGTCCGGACACCACGCCAGGTAAGTGTGACATGCTGTGAGTCTGCTGTAATGTTTCTGCATTAGTGACAGCTGCAGAAGTGGTGCGAAGGATCCAATGGAGCACTGGTGAGTTTCAGAGGTAAGAGAATGTTGGGAAAATCATTTTTAATGCATTTACACTTTTCTGTAGGTAACAGGTTTTGAATTGGCTGTCTAGTCCCACCTCATTGGGAGAACCTCTCTCACCAGTGACAGATCGCTTCTGTAACCTCACCTGCAGCTGCTATCTGGTCTAGCCTAAGGAGAGAGTCACTGGAGAACCTGGGTGCAAGAGCTCACCTGTGAACAGTCATTGTCAGTATTTGCAGCACCTCAATGCTGTCAAACACTGAGAAATGAGCTGTCAAAGAAACATTGTGCATGGTCCCTTTAAGAAAACCGGTGGATGACGCGTCATCAAATGACATCATCTGGCTGACTTCCTCTTAATTGGCCAGCAAGCCCGCAGGGTGGACTTAACAAGGCCAATCAACGTAAAATCACGTCCGTTGCCGGATTCAGTTGGGGCCGAGACCCGGAAACCAGCTGACCCGCCCCCCAAGCCGCATCCATTGGAAAAATCATGGCCAAAGTATTTGTTTAATTTCTCTGCCATTTCCTTATTCCCCATTATAAATCTTCCTGTCTCAGCCTGTAAGGGACTCACATTTACTTTCACTAATCTTTTCCTTTTTACATACCTATAGAAGCTTTTACAATCTGTTTTTATTTCTCTCGCTAGCTTACTCATATTCTATTTTCCCTTTCTTTATCAATTTCTTGGTGTGTAGAGTGTTTCCTAATTTCTGCAAGGTCTGGCTCTAATTTTTAGACTATGCCTCCTAGTTCTAGACTCCCCAATCAGTGGAAATAGTTTATCTCTATCTACCCTATCTGTTCCCTTTAATATCTTGAAAACTTCTATCAAATCACCCCTTAACCTTCTAAATTCTAGGGAATACAACCTTAATTTGTGTAATCTCTCCTTGTAATTTAACACTTGGAGTTCGGGTATCATTCTGCTAAACCTATGCTGCACTCCCTCAAATATATCCTTCCTAAGGTGTAGTGCCCAGAACTGCTCCCAGTACTCCAGGTGTGGTCTAACCAGGGCTTTGTATAGCTACAGCATAACTTATACTCCTTTGTATTCTAGTCCTCCAGATATAAAGGCTAGCATTCTATTAGCCTTTTTGATTATTTTCTGTACCTGTTCATGACATTTCAATGGTCTATGTACCTGGACCCCCAAGTCTCTTTGGGCCTCCACTGCTTTTAGCTTTTCACCATTTAGAAAGTATCCTGTTCTATCCTTTTTAGGTCCAAAGTGGATGACCTCACATTTGCCTACATTGAAACCCATTTGCCACAGTTTTGCCTATTCACTTAATCCATCAATATCCCTTTGTAATTTTATGCTTTTATCTACACTGCCTACAATGCCGCCTACCTTTGTGTCATCAGCAAATTTGGATACGTGGCTTTCTATGCCATCGTCTAAGTCGTTAATAAATACCATGATGACTCCCCCTTGTGTTCAGAGAGCCAACCAACACTGACTGTACAAGCTCACACATAATGGCCATTTTGGACAAGGGAACAGAGAGCACCCACTTTCTGTGGAACCATAGCCCACCAGGGAGGCTTCAGGAGGGGAGGAAATTAGCAGAAAAAGCTGGAAGGAAAAAATAAACAGTGGTCATCAATCTTAGTTACATAAACTTACAACAGGAGCTTCACGGTCATGAATTATTTCAAGAGTCTTGGAAGAAAGAATTTGCATTTTTGTAGCACCTGCCATGTCCTCAGGACTTCCAAAACACTTCACAGCCATTGAAGTCATTTAAGTATAGTCATGTGGGCAAACACGACAGCCAATATGCACAAAGCAAGGACCCACAAACAGCAATGAGATAAATAACCAGCTAATAATGGAGTTCTTCTGAGGTTGGTTGAGGGATAAAATATTGGCCAGAAGACCTCACCTGCTCTTCTTCAAATAGTGGCAGGGAATCTTCTACCTCCACCGAAGAGAGCAGGCAGGGTCTTGCTTTAATATCTCACCTCCAACTGTACAGCTCTGAAGTGTCAGCCTGGATTACATGCGCAAACCTGTGGAAACCCTCTGACTCGGAGGTGAGAGTGCTACTACTGAGCTGAGGCTGACACCTATAAAAAAATAAAGGACGCATGAGGTAGATGCAGGGAGGACGTTTCCCCCTGGCTGGGGAGTCTAGTACCAGGGGTCACAGTCTCAGAATAAGGGGTCGGCCATTTAGGTCTGAGATGAGGAGAAATTTCTTCACTCAGAGGGAGGTGAACCTTTGGAATTCTCTACCCCAGAGAGCTGTGGAGGCTCAGTCGTTGAGTATATTCAAGACAGAGATCGATAGATTTTTGGATATTAAGGAAATCAAGGGATATGGGGATAGTGCAGGAAAGAGGAGATGAGGTAGAAGATCAGCCATGATCTTATTGAATGGCAGAGCAGGCTTATGTTCTTATGTTCTGCAATGGACATCTACTTTTCAACCCACAGCCCTTTAGATGTATTATTCTATTAAATATTGCTGGTCCACATTCCATGGGGATGATGACAAAATTAATGGCACAAGTTGTTAGTAAGAGAGGATTACTTGTCTAAATGTTAAGAGGCACACGAGAAGCTAATTCATGTGGCGGTCAAAGTGAAGAGCGGGAATAGTTTACCCTGATCATTGAAAACTTGCACTATAAAATACAGAATACATCCATCTCCTCTTTCGTTCTTATGTGGATACCAATAGAGCCAACTCTAGTCATAAAAGGAAAAGCACTTGTCCAATTTTCCAAGAATCTCACACTTGGCAGCCATCAGCAGTGAATTTCACCATAAATTAACATACTAGAAATAGTACTGGGATTTTGTAAAAGAACATTCCCTTCCTAGAACAAGTTTATTTAAAAGTACAAACACCACATTAAATCAGTTAAGGAATCAGGCCACCGTGTCTCTCCTCCTAGTTACACTTAGGTAAAGAAAGAAAGAACTTGCATTTCTATAGCACCTTTCACCACCTCAGGATGTCCCAAAGCGCTTTACAGCCAATGAAGTACCTTTGAAGTGTAGTCACTGTTGTAATGTAGGAAACACGGCAACCAATTTGCGCACAGCAAGCTCCCACAAACAGCAATGTGACAATGACCAGATAATATGTTTTAGTGACGTTGTAGCAATAACAAGTATTAACAATAACTCCCCCAACTGCCTTGTAGGTAAGGGCAGTGCTTGGTGTAGCACACCAGAGCAGAAGGCCCCAAGTTTATTTCCTGATCTGTGTTGAGTTAGCTGATCTTTTTCTGAGCAGCTGCTGTTAATGATTCTATTGTTCTCATTTACAGCTCCGCTAGACCCGTCTTTTGTTTCTTTACTTGGCCCATTACCATCTCCTTTTGCCTTGCACCATCATCCCTTTTGTCATTTAATCTCTCCTGCCTTCCACACTATCACAGATCTTCCCTTCTGTACTTGCTTAAAACCTGTTACATCTCTAACTTTTTCCAGTTCTGATGAAAGGGCATCAACCTGAAACGTTAGCCGGAATTTCCCGGGAGGCCGGGTTTCCCGCAGGCCCTGCCGACTTTAACGGCAGGGACTGATTTGATTGTGAGGCCTCAGATTCCCGCCCGCAGCCAGCCAGATTGAGAGGCTGGCTGGCTGCGGGCGGGTAGGCCTCAGAAGCGAGGGGCCGGTCCAGGGGAGGGATCGGAGAGGAGGATCGGCAATCGGGATGGGGTCGGGGATCGGGGGTGGGAGGTCGGCCGGTGATTGGGGGGGGGGGTGCGATCGGGGATCGGTGGGTGGGGGGGGGGGGGAAGAGAGGATTGTGGCCGGCCTCATCATCTACATTGGGGGGGGTGGTGGGGGAGGCCTGGAAGTGGGGGGAGGCCTTGGCGGGGGGGGGGTGGTGGGGAGGCCTGGGAAGGCGATCGGAGGCCTCGTGAGGGGGTCTCCAATCTTGGGTGTGGGTATGGTCGAGACCCTGGATCCAGGAGATAGATATAAAGCCACTCAACTCCTGGATGCAGCAGTCCTCGCCTCTGTTTAACTGCTGGGTTTCATGAATTGTGTGAAACCCATCCACAGCAGCTAAACACAAAATGGAGGGGAAAAAGAGACTTCCAGCCTCATTACAATATTTAAATTGAGGTAACGCCCCCTGGGAGCGGGTTGGTTGCCCCCCCCCACAACCCGTCCCGCCTCTGGTAAAACCAGAAGTGGGCAGGTTGGAGGTGGGATCAGGTCGGGAATCCCATTTTTAACACCTTAACTACCCCCACGCTCCAAACCCACCCATTTTTTTAAGGGGGAAATTCCAGCCGTTAACTCTGTTTCTCTCCCCACAGATGATGGACTTCAGTTATGAGGAGAGGTTGGAAAACCGAATAGACGTTTTCAAGATGATGAGAGGTTTTGCAAGAGTAAATAGGCAAAATCTATTCCCTCGGGCTAGTGGATCAATAACCAGAGGCCATAGATTCAAAATCATTGGAAAAAGATCTAGAGGGGAGTGGAGGAGAAATGTTTTCACTCGGAGAGTTGTTGGGATCTGGAACGCTCTACTTGAATAGGTGGTGGAAGCTAATTCCATAAATAATGTTAAAAGGGAGTTGGACAGGTTCTTGAGGATGGGGAATTTACTGGGTAACGGTAAAAAGCGGGGGTGTGGGACTGAGCACCACTGCTCTTTCAAAGAGCCAGCACAGGCACAATGGGCCAAATGGCCTCCTGTGCTGTATGTTTCTATGAGATGCTGCCTGACCTGCTGAGTATTCCCAGCATTTTCTGTTTTTATTTCGGATTTCCAGTTTCCGCAGTATTTTGCTTTTTTGTATTAGCTGGATTGCTGCAATTGGCCTCGGCTGAGAGAGGGAAAAATCAGCAAGGGTTCCTGATCCTGATTGCTCTCCAGTGAGTTCTTCTGGAATGTACAGGTGAGTGGACAGGTGAAGACAGGGTTACACTTACCTCTGATTCCCTCCACTGCTGAACTCAAGGAGTGGTTTTTGCAATGGCGGCAACGGCTGGCTGTTGGTGCAGCTTTCTGGGGCCAGCTCATTTGAATAATAAGGCTCAGCTTGTCTCAGTGGTAGCACTTCTGCCTCTGAGTTAGAAGGTTGTGGGTTCAAGCTCCACCCACGGCCTTAGGCACATAACCTGAGGTAACACTTCCGTGCAGCGCTGAGGGAATGCTGCACTGTTGGAAGCGCTGTTCTTCAGATGAGATGTTAAACTGAGGCCCTATCTGCTTGTTCAGGTGGACACGAAACATCCCACGGCACTATAGAACAGTGACGGCACTTCAAAAGCAACTGACTGGCAATCAAGTGCTTTGGGATATCCCTAGGATGTGAAAGGCACTATATCAACGCAGTTCTTTGTTTCCTAGTATGAGCTCCCAGCACAGCTTGGAGCTTGTGTCGGGAGTTAGCCTAATGGAAGAAGTGGAAAATCGGGCTAGCAGCTCAATCTTGAAAGGATGTGTTCACTAAAAAAGGTAAAGTGGCTGCATATAGGGAGGGGTCAATATTGTTTCAAATTTTATGAAGGCTTAAAATGAATTTGAAATATTTTTCAGCCTTTCACAAGGCTGGGAAGGGGGGAGCGGTAAATGCCAGCCAAAAATGAAGTGAAATGAAGCCCAATGCAGAGACATTCCAGAATACTAAAATGCATTAGTTCTTGTCACAAACATAAAGGTATGTCTTAAGCTGTCAAAATTATCTGGTGCAACGCTGTTAATCTTGTAGACATATTCTCACTGTAGAAGCGGATAGCTCTGGCATGTAATAAGCCACCCTTGCCAAATCTACTGGTCTACATGACTCACGCCACACTATCCAGGGGCAAGGGGTAAGCTTGCTATTCTAGAAAAGCATGAATACAGCTTTTGTTAAACATTGGATTTGCCCATGTTGATAAGAAGGGTTCAACATATATTGAGAATTTGCAATCTCCTACCAACATCACCAGCCATCGTCACCATTTGTTTGCTCCAGCATATAGATCAGCTCAGTAGGTCCATCCATTATGCTGAAAGCCAATGAAGGAACCCTGATATTTAGAATGACAGCTGCTGGAAAGTGGATATTATTATGTCCGTGTGTAATTGAAACACAGACTGCAGGAGTTGGTTATAACAGGTCTTTACTGAGTGGAGACAAACTGGAACTAACTATGCAAAGTTACTGCACAGGCTTATATACAGGGGTGGTCACTACTGGTACTGCAGTATACAGGGGCTGCAGAATATAGTTCCTTCTGCAAAGTACATACACTACAATTCCTCCCCTTTTAGCTAAACAGTACATAACATTCGATTAATAATTAAATAACATATTTACAATTACAGTTGTCATATACATTAGCTGAAGTTAAGCAATTATAAGTTCAGTCTTTGAGGAGGCTTCCTGATTCTGTCTGGATAACGCCTCTTTGGGGTATCAGGTTCTTCTGGCAGAGTTGATTCGGAATCAACGTCGTTGTTGGGTTCGTCTGCTTCCAATATTCCCGATTCTGAGGTAGATGCAATTGGTACTTCGGTTTCATCACCAGGTGTATCGGATCGTGGTGTGGAATTGACGTTTTCCAGTGACTCTAGAATCTGGTCCGCATGGCGTCTTACAATGCTCTCTCCAACGTCCACGGTATACATTAGAGGTCCTTGCCGTGTACAGATCGTTCCTGGCTGCCATTTCTCTGTGCGGTAGTCCCGGGCCAAAACTGGTTGACCAATCTTAAAACTCCTGGTCGGCCTTTCATTCATATTCTGAAACTGCCTGTTCTCCACATCTCTTCTGATGTTTGGCTTAACCAAATCCAAGCGGCATCGTAGTCTTCGATTGAAGAACATCATGGCTGGAGTTTGGTTGGTAACCGCATGTGTTGCATTCCAGTAGGCAAACAAGAAGTTATCCACCTTGTGTTGTAGGGGTATGTCTTCATTACACATTGCCTTGATAGCCTTCTTGAATGTTTGAACGAACCTCTCAGCCAATCCATTGGTGGCTGGATGATATGGGGCGGATGTGTAATGCTTAACACCATTGTTCTTTAAGAACCTCCAGAACTCTTCAGACACAAACTGTGGTCCATTGTCGGAGCAAATCTGTTCAGGCAGCCCATTTCTGGTGAATATGGTTCGTAAGACTGTGATAGTTTTTCTGTGGTGGTTGAGGACATTTTTATTACCTCTGGCCACTTTGAATGTGCATCCATCGCAATTAAAAACATCGAGTCCATAAATGGACCAGCAAAATCAATGTGCACCCTTTGCCATGGAGATGAGGGCCACTCCCATGGATGTAGAGGGGCTTGTGGTGGGGCGTTTTGGACCTTCTGGCATCCTGTACAGCCTCTTGGTCATCTCTTCGATTTCTCTATCGATTCCCGGCCACCACACAAACACTCTGGCTAAGTTCTTCATTTTTACCCCTCCCAGATGACCCTCATGAAGCTCATTGAGCACTCTATCCTTCAATTTGGGTGGAACTACTACTCTGGATCCACACATCAAGATTCCTCTGAACACTGACAGCTGTTCTCTTCTCGGCGAGAATGCTGGCAACAGTGGTTCGCCATGTGCTGGCCATCCCTTCACCGTTAAATCATAGACCCAGGAGAGTGTCAGGTCATTTCGTGTTTCCTTTTCTATGTTTGCATTTGTCACAGGGAGACATTCGACTATGGTCGAGTGGAATATCTCCACTGGATCCACTGCAGGTGCTTCTTCCACCATCGGCAACGGTAGGCGCGACAATCCATCAGCATTCCCATGCTGTTTAGTTCCTTTGTACTCGATGTCATATTGGTGTGCCCCTAGGAAAAGGGACCACCTCTGTAGCCGTTGTGCTGTCATTATCGGGACGCCCTTCTGAGGGTTGAAAATGGAGACAAGAGGTTGATGATCAGTTAGTAGAGTAAATTTCTGACCGTGCAGGTAGTGATTGAACTTCTTCACCCCCCACACCAGGCTGAGGGCCTCTCTGTCAATCTGGGCGTAGTTACGCTCGGCTGAAGTTAACGAGCGTGACGCAAAAGCTATTGGCCTCTCTGAACCATCAAGGAATTTATGTGACAGTACCGCGCCAACGCCGTAGGGAGATGCATCACACGCCAGTCTTATCGGTAGTGATGGGTTGTAGTGAGCCAATACTTCTCTTGAAGTGATTAGGTCTTTACTCTTCTGAAAGGCCCGCTTACATTCATCGCTCCATTTCCATGCTACTCCAGTTTGTAGTAGGGCGTTCAGTGGGTGCAGAATTGTGGACAAATTCGGCAAAAACTTATGGTAGTAATTCACCAATCCGAGGAATGACCTCAGTTGCGACACATTTTCAGGCGCTGGAGCCTTAACTACCGCTTCAATTTTGTCAGGGGACTTATGTAACCCCTCTTCATCAATCACGTGGCCACAATACGATATCTGTTTCTTAAAAAACTCGCACTTGGGGCGATTGGCTCGTAGCCCATGTTCTCTTAGTCTAGTGAGCACCTGCTCTAGGTTGGCAAGGTGTTCACTGTCATCTTCACCTGTCACTAGGATGTCGTCCAAGTAACACTGAGTCCCCGGAATCCCTTGCAGGACTAGTTCCATCGCTCTTTGCCATATCGCCGGAGCTGATGCTACTCCGAATACCAGTCGATTATACTGGTAAAGACGTTTGTGAGTGTTTATCATGAGATACTTCCCAGAGGATTCTTCAACCTCCATCTGCAAATATGCTTGTGCTAGGTCAATTTTTGTAAAACGCTTCCCTCCAGATAGTGAGGCGAAAATATCTTCTATCCTCGGGAGAGGATATTGTACTGTGTGAAGGACTGGGTTCACCGTCACCTTGAAGTCCCCACAGATGCGAACCTTCCTTGGCTCCTCAGACTTATTGTTTAACGTTTTCTTCATGACAGGAATGATGGGTGTCGCCCACTCGCTCCAGTCTACCTTAGATAACACGCCTGCATTCTCCAGCTCTGCCTCGACGGCTGGGCGAATTGCATATGGTACCGGTCTTGCTTTGAAAAACTTGGGAATTGCATTCTCTTCTATTTTTATCGAGGCGGTTACGCCTTTAAGAGTTCCCAGTTCTTGTTGAAATACCTCTTTGGCGTTAGCTAAGATTTTTGACAATCGTCCAGGTGTGACGTCATCATCCTTTTTACCAGCCACCGTCAGTGCCTGAATGGAGTGCCAGTCTAAACTTATCTTTCTGATCCATTCACGTCCCAATAACGGTGGTCCACCATCTTGCAGTATGTACAGATACAATTTCTGTATTTCCTTGCCGTTGTATTCGACAGGCACCCTTATTTTCCCTCTGGGGTATACTTTTTGCCCCGTATACGTCTTCAAGACAATGGATGTCTCTTTCAAGGGTATGTGTGAGAATAGCCGCTCGTAGTCTCATCGATTCATGATGGTCAGGGCTGATCCTGTATCCAATTCCATTTTGACTTGGGACCCTGCTATCGTGAGGGTGACCCAAATGGTTCGGTGATCCTCTTTTGCGATTATGTTGTGAAGTTTGAGACAGCTTAGTCTCTTGTTCCCGGATTCACTATCGCTCATCTGGTCTTCGGAACTACTGTCCGTCATCTTTTGTACTTTCCTGTACTGTTCCTTAGTAGCCTTCTTGTTGTCGTTAGTCTTCTTCCCAGACCTGCAAACTCATGCAATGTGTCCCATCTTTCCGCATTGCCTGCATATTTTGTCCTTGGAGCAGCAGTCCTTCTGGTCATGGGTTGTTCTGCCGCAGCGATAACATTTTTCAAATCCCCGTGTCATTTCGTGGGTGCCGTATTCCTGTGGCTTTTGCTGTATTTCCGCAGCTCCCCTTGCTGCTGCTTCGTACGATACTGCCACGCTGAAAGCCTTATCTAGCGTCAGCTCTTTCTCTGAGAGTAACCTCTTCTGGGTTCCTTCACTCAGGAGTCCACATACAAATTTGTCCCGTAGGGTATCTGCCAGTCCTGCTCCAAACTGGCAGTGCTTTGATAGCTTGCGTAGTTCCGTAAGGTAATCAGCATTGCTCTCATCTTTATGCTGATTTCTCCTGTGGAATTTAAATCTTTCTGCTATCAGCAGCGGTGTAGGATTTAGGTGTTCCTGTAGGATATCAACAATTTCGTTAAAACTCTTCACCATCGGTTTGGCTGGAGTAATCAGGTTCCGCAATAGGCCGTACGTTCTTGCGCCCATTAAGTTTAGTAGTACCGATGCCTTTTTCTCATCGGCTACTTCGTTTGCCTCGCAATACACTTCGACTCTTTCCACATACGTGGTCCAGTCTTCTATTGCATTATCGAAGGCAGTGATATTGCCAGTCTTCGGCATCTTGGAAATCTAAGATGGCGCCTACCGCGCTTTGCCTTCTTCCCCGATTTAACAAAATGGCGCCTCCTGCAACTTCCGTCTTCTCCGCTGCTGCTAGCGCTGTTGCTGGCGTTTTATGCCTTGATGGCGACGCCCTATGGTCTTCGCGCACTTCCCCCCCGCGCTGCTGCTAACGCCGTTCTCCGCGGTTCCCGTGGCAAACTGCAGCTCCTCGCGGCTTTCTGCGCTTCTAACTTCTTTTATTTCCCCGTCGTCGGAGCAACCCTGCGGGACACTTTCCTCCCTCTTCTCGGGTCTGTACGCTGCCCGGCTTTGTAGCACTGGCCGCGCCCTGTGTGCTCCACTCTCTCTCTCTCTCTCCTCTTCCCGACAACGCTGCTCGGCCCCGTTGAAAAGCCACCCGATCGAGCTCTAGCCCGCCGCAGCCCAGGAAGGATCAGTGTACTACCTGCCACCAGCCCGATTAGCTGGAACACCATCGACAGGATAACCAAGCCCCGCTCTCGACAGCCTCTCCTGCAAATCTTCAACTCCGATGAATCAGAGGCGGTTGCCCACGGTCGACGCCCGTTTCTTCTGTTTGTTTTCTTTTTTTCTTTTTTTTCTTTCTTCCTTCTGGCCTCGACCTCTGACAACTTCGCTTCAGGGATGGATCCCCATGAGGTGGTGCAGACTGTAGGTAAGTTCGGATCTGCTCGTCGCCAGTATTATGTCCGTGTGTAATTGAGACACGGACTGCAGGAGTTGGTTATAACAGGTCTTTACTGAGTGGAGACAAACTGGAACTAACTATGCAAAGTTACTACACAGGCTGATATACAGGGGTGGTCACTACTGGTACTGCAGTATACAGGGGCTGCAGAATATAGTTCCTTCTGCAAAGTACATACACTACAGATATGAGAACATGCACTAATATATCTAGGGCTCAATGCCTAGCATGATTGGGTTACACCATTCTGTTAGCCATGGCAGCTTTATCTCTTTAATTCGATGGGATCTTCATAACTCCCTCATCGCACCAACCTAAGTTGTATCCAAAGCCAGGTGCCAGAACTGAAAGGAAGCCGTTGTCCATCCACACTGCTAGTCAGTTCCTTGATGTTGTTTTACATTTAACTGCCAAACATCAGGAGTAAGTTCTGACTTTTGTAAAACTAGGTAGTGAAATATCTTATAACAACATTAGGATCAATGTATTTCTTCTGTCAAAATAGAATACATTGTAAACTGTTGAGTACAAATACCTTTTTATTCGGAATGCTCTAATACAGAATTGATTCTTCCATTCTAAATTTTTTTTAAATGTGATAAACTAATAAGCTGACTTTCTGAAGCTATATTAAGCTAATGTGTAATTTCTAAATGCTCTGTAACCTTCAGCTTTTAGAATTCACAACCTTTTTTTAATGAAGATATACATTTATAATCCTCCATTAACAGAATTGTAGCCAATACCAAAAACACACATTCACTTTAAAGAACCCATCTATTATGCGATTACTTTACAACTTCACATGACCTTGGAAATATGTTTCCATGTTAATAGCTGCTAGTCATTGCTCAAATGTAAATACCTTTGAATTAAAATCTAGGCATGGATCCCAAGTCATGCCCGAATCAACAAGGGCATCTGAAAAATGAAATAAAGGTCAAATGACAATAGTCTGGACAATGAAGAGTAATGAGAGTTTCTCCACTATCGTAGCATTTGTTGTACAGTTTTGTCAGGCATGGGAACCACATTAATCTGGTTTCTGCTTCTGTTATATATCAGACATACAACCCATCTATACGTTTCGGGCATGGTCAGTCCCAGTCAATGCTTTGAAAGGAAGGACACTCATGTAGTTTGTGTCACGTAAAATTTTATAAAATCATTAATTAGGCCATAGGTCGAAGTAGTGAAAATGGGACATAGTAGTTGAGGGATGCACCATCTCTCTGAAAAACAAGAATGAATAAAGAGCTCTGATTATTCCGTGGATATTAATGTTTAGGAAACTGAACAAATCATAAAAGAATGGACACCTGACTGAATGACAAACTGAACCTAAATTTCCATGGGAATAGATGTCTACATATCCAATCCAATAAGAATGGATATCTGATGAGTCACAACATAAATAAAATCAGCAACATAGGATTACATAGGATATACGACACAGAAACAGACCATTCGGCTCAACCAGTCCATGCCAGCGTTTATGCTCCACTCGAGCCTCCTCCCATCTTTCCTCATCTAAATCTATCAGTATAACCCTCTATTCCCTTCTCCCTCATATGCTTATCTAGCCTCCCCTTAAATGCATCTATACTATTCACTTCAACCACTCCCTGTGATAGCGAGTTCCACATTCTCACCACTCTTTGGGTAAAGAAGTTTCTTTTGAATTACCTATTGGATTTCTTGGTGACTATCTTATATTGATGGCCTCTAGTTATGCTCTTCCCCACAAGTGGAAACATTCTCTCTGTATCCACTCTATCAAAACCTTTCATAATTTTAAAGACCTCTATTAAATCACCCCTCAGCCTTCTCTTTTCAAGAGAAAAGAGACCCAACCTGTTCATCCTCTCCTGATATGTATACCCTTGCATTTCTGGTATCATCCTTGTAAATCTTCTCTGCACCCTCTCCAGTGCCTCTATATCCTTTTTATAATATGGCGACCAGAATTGAATGCAGTACTCCAGTGGATATTGAATGAGTCACAGTATGAACAAACCCAACCTAACAATGATGGGTATTTGAAACAAAAACAGAAAATGCAGCAAACCCTTGCCTAACAAAAATCTATCAATCTCAGTTTTGAAATTTTAATTAACCTAACCTCAACAGCTTTCTGGGGGAGAGAATTCCAGATTTCCACCACCTTTTGTGTGAAGTGTTTCCTGACATCACACCTGAACAGCCTAGCTCTAACTTTAAGATTATGCCCTTATGTTGTGGACTCTCCCGGCCGAGGAAATACTTTCTCTCTTGTTTGTTCTGTTGTTTCTTAAATGCTGTTTATCTGTAATATTCTGCAGTTTTGATGAAGGGTTCACACTTGAAATGTTAACTGCTCTGTTCTCTCCACAAATGCTACCTGGCTTGTTGCAGCAGTTTCTGATTTTCTTTTTTCATCATCTGTAATTTTTTTGCCTTTTGTTTAATGATTGATATCTAATGAGTCACAGCATGAACAAAGCCAGCCTAACAATGATGGATATTTAATTAGTCACAAGACAAACAAAGCCAAGCAAAGTGGCCATCTTATGAACTGCAACACGAGGAAACCCAATCTCTGCAACATTGGATGTCTAATGAATCGTAACATGATCAAGAGCAAGAGAATGAGAAGGAAGAATGTGGCCCATTAAGGACAGATGCAGGTGATACTATAATCAATAATAACGAATTAATACTTTTACCTGTTTTCACAGTGGAGAAAAAGCACAAAATACCTACAGTACAAGAGAACCTAAAAGTAAGTTACGGTGATGAATTTAGTGGATTTAATACAGAGTTTTTAAATGGTAATGGAGAAAATAATGGGACTTAAGGTGGACAAATCACCAGGACCTGATGGTTTCAACCCTAGGATATTAAAGAAATAGACGAGGAAGTTGCAGATGTGTTAGTTATAATTTTCCAAAGCTCTCTAGATTCAGAAATTGTGTCTTTGGATTGGAAAATTGCAAATGTAGATTGTGTAGATGGGAGCAGGAAGTTACAAAAGGACAAAGACAGACTAACTGAGTAGGCAAAGCTATGGCAGATGGAATTCAATGTGGGGAAGTGTGAGGTCATCCACTTTGGATCCAAGAAAAACAAATTGTAATATTGTAGGAGTCTACCTACTTCTAGCAAAAAATACTGAACTCGGAGAGGTTCAACAGAAAAGGTTTAATTGTTGAGACTACATGTTGAACACAAAATGGCATCAGAGACTACACCAAGTCTGACTGCTTTTAATCAGTCCACAGCTTCGACTGCTCCTCCCCCGCTCTGGGCTTAACTATGTTGCAGATCGAGTTTCTTAAAGGTGTGATCCTTCTTAAAGGCATGATGCCTGATTTATAGTCTACGGACCGAAAAGCGGATTGTGTCCTTTCTGTGATCGGTACGCCACACAGCTCCCCCCAGAATCCGCTAGTAGGGAGTGTACGAACCGGCATGGTGGCTTGATGGCACAGCCGGAACGGCTCTTGGCGCCGGGAGCGGGGCGGTCGGACGCATCGGGCTCTTAGGCGGTCTGCCCTGTGGTGGGGGTGGCCCACTTTAACGGGTTCGTCGGGCTCTAGGTGCGCCAGTTTGAGCCGGTCGACCGACACCTTGTCAGTTCTGCCACCCACTTCGAGGAGGAAGAACTTGTTCCCCATCTGGAGTACCTTGTAGGGTCCGTCATATGGGGGCCGTAGGGGTCCTCGGTGGGCGTCATGGCGCACAAAAACAAATTTGGCCATGTGCAGGCTAGGTGGTACGCGGGTTGCTGGTTCGCCGTGCTGGCCGGTGGGTACCGGAGCGAACTGTTGTGCTCGGTTGGCGAAAGCGCGGCGTTGCTGGTCAGCCGACCAGGGGGTCGTGGCGGTGGGCAGGAACTCTCCGGGTATGTGCAGCGGCTGGCCGTACACGAGTTCCGCCGCCGAGGCTTGCAGATCTTCCTTGACCGCGGAGCATAGGTCAAGTAGCACCCACGGGAGGTGGTCGATCCAAGCCTCGTCCTCGAGGCTGGCGCGGAGGGACGCCTTCATGGACCTGTGGAATCGCTCGGACAGTCCGTTGGCTTGGGGGTGGTAAGCTGTGGTGCGGTGAATGACCACCCCGAGGTTTCGGGCGATGGCGGCCCACAGATCAGAGGTGAACTGCGGGCCTCTATCCGACGTCATGTCGGAGGGGACGCCGAACCGAGTGACCCAGGTACTGATGAACGCCCTCGCGATGTCGGCAGTGGTGGTGGACGTCAGTGGAATGGCCTCGGGCCAGCAGGTGGTACGGTCCACGATTGTCAGCAGGTGCATGTGACCTTGTGATGGCGGCAGGGGGCCGACGAGGTCGATGTGGACGTGGTCAAACCTTCTTTCTGGCACGGTGAACTCCTCGAGTGGGGCTTTGACGTGCTGGTGGATTTTGGCACGCTGGCAAGCTACGCAGGATCTGGACCAGACGCGCACATCTTTGCGCAGGCCGCGCCAGACAAATCGGTTGGCCACCAGTCTAATGGACGCGCGGGTGCTGGGGTGTGAGAGGCCGTGGACGATGTCGAACACCCGTTTTCGGCAGGACGCCGGGGCGGGGTTGCGCCAAGGAGGTGTCGCATTTGACTGTGACGGCGGACGGGCCGCAGGCGACGTCGGTCAGTCGCAGCCCTGGGAGGGTTGTGGGCGCAGAGAGCAGATCGGGGTCGGTGCGTTGCTCCGCTGCCAGTTGAGCATAGTCCACTGCCAGGTGGGCGCCGTGGACGGCGGGGCGGGATAGGCAGTCGGCCACCACGTTGTCTCGACCGGAGATGTGCCGGATGTCCGTGGTGAATTCGGCCACCGCGGCGAGCTGGCGTTGTTGCCTGGCTGACCATGGGTCCGCAGATTTCGCCATCGCGAATGTCAGGGGTTTGTTGTCGACAAACGCGGTGAAGGGGCGGCCCTCCAGAAGAAATCTAAAATGACGGACTGCCAGGTACAGTGCGAGAAGCTCGCGGTCAAAGGCGCTGTATTTGGCCTCCGGGGGGCGCAGTTGGCGGCTGAAAAAGGCCAGCGGTTGCCAGGCCCCATCGACCCACTGTTCGTACACGGCGCCGACCGTGTGGTCGGAGGCGTCCGTGGTGAGGGCCACCCTGGCATTGGGCTGTGGGTGGGCGAGCATGGTGGCATCGGCGAGCGCCTTTTTGGTCGAGTCGAAAGCGGTCAACATGTCCGCCGACCACTCGATCGCCATTCTGTCTTTCTTACCCCGGAGGGCTTTGTATAGGGGCCACATGAGGGAGGCCGCTCCGGGAATGAAGCGGTTGTAAAAGTTGATCATCCCCAAGAACTCCTGGAGGCCTTTGATGGTGGTAGGCCGGGGGAACTGCTGGACGGCTTGCACCTTGGCGGGCAGGGGAATGGCTCCATCCTGCGTGATGTGGTGGCCGAGGAATTCAATCCTGCTGAGGCCGAATTGGCACTTGGCTGGGCTGATGATGAGCCCGTGCTCACTGAGCCGCTGGAACAGGGTGCGGAGGTGCTCGATGTGTTCCTGCTTGGAGGAACTAGCTACCAGGATGTCATCCAGGTAGACAAAGAGGAACTTCAGGTCCCGGAGGACCGAGTCCATGAGCCGCTGGAAGGCCTGGGCCGCGTTTTTGAGGCCGAAGGGCATTCGGAGGAACTCGAATAGTCCAAAAGGGGTGATTATGGTTGTCTTGGGAACGTCCGTGGGGTGGACTGGCACCTGATGGTAACCGCGCAGCAGGTCGACTTTGGAGAAGACTGAGCGGCCGGCCAATCTAGCCGAGAAGTCTTGAATGTGCGGTATGGGGTACTGATCCGGCGTGGTGGCGCCGGTAGTCCCCGCAGGGGTGCCATCCCCCGTTGGGTTTGGTGACGATGTGGAGTGGGGAGGCCCAGCGGCTGTTGGAGCGGCGGATGATGCCGAGCTGTTCCATTGTGGCGAACTCGGCCCGCGCGATCTCCAGCTTGGCCGGGTCCAGCCTGCGGGCGTGGGCATACACCGGTGGGCCTGTGGTGGGGATGAAGTGTTCTACCCCGTGCTTAGCAACCTTCGCGGAGAAGGTCGGGTTGGTGAGGGCAGGGAACTCAGCCAGGAGTGCTGAGTAGTAGTCCGTTGAGCGGGCGCGGCACTGCCACGCCATTTCGGTGGGTTGGGGGTGGCCATGGCGCCCGGGATAGGTGACATGGTGTTCATGTCCACGAGGCGGTGCCGAGGCCTGTCGACCAACAGGCCATGGGCGCACAGGAAATCGGCACCGAGGAGCGGGGAGAGCACCTTGGCGGTGATAAACTCCCAGTGGTAGCGGCGGCCTGCGAGGTCGATGGTGACGGTGCGGGTGCCGTACGTCCGGATGTCGGTGCCGTTGGCGGCAGCCAGCGCAGGGCCGCGGCCGCCTCGCTGGATCTCGAGGGCGGACGCGGGGATGATGCTGCGCTGCGCGCCTGTGTTGCATAGGAAACGGCGTCCGGAGGCGCTGTCCATAACATACAGCAGCGCGCCTGCTTGCCCTACGGCCATCATGTAGGCCGGTTGGAAACGTGCAGGGATGGCTGCAGCAGCGTGCCCATGCGCCGAACTGGGTATGGAAGTAGCAGTAGCCCTGGGTCGGAGGGCTTGGGGGACGTGGGGGCCTGGGGGGCCTCGTGGCCGAGCTGTGTGGCCGTGCGATAGAGGGTGGAGCGCGCGCCGACGCTGCGGAGGCCAGGTCGGGGGTGACGGCGTGGTTGGAGCCGGCGGACAGGAGCTTATCGGCTTCGTCAGCCAGGACCTCGAGGTCCGTGAGGCTGGACGCCACGATCGCCGGGCGGATGCTGGGAGGTAGTTGGCGGATAAAGAGCGTGCGGAAGAGGGAGCCGGGCGGTTTCTCGTCGGTCAGAGCAAGCATGTGTGAGAGCAAGTCTGACGGCGTGGAGTCACCGAGGCCCGGGAGGTCGAGGAGGTGGCAGTTGCGCAAAAATTGGGAGGCTGTGAATTTTTTAAGGAGCGCGGCCTTGAGATGTGCGTACTTGCCTTCCTCCAGAGGGTCTTGTAGTGTTGTCCAGACTTTCGTGATTGTGGAGCTGCCCAGGGAGGCGAGGAGGTAGTCGTACATCGTTGCGTCGGCGGTGATGCCGCGGAGTCGGAATTGCGATTCGGCTTGAAGGAACCAGGCGGTGGCTAGGTTCTCCCAGAACTGCGGCAGCTTCACAGAAACTGCGTTTGTGTCAGCCATGGTTACGCTTAGGAGTCGTCCTGAGCATCGGGGTCACCAATGTAGGAGTCTACGTACTCCTTGCAAAAAATACTGAACTCGGAGAGGTTCAACAGAAAAGGTTTAATTGTTGAGACTACATGTTGAACACAAAATGGCGTCAGAGACTACACCAAGTCTGACTGCTTTTAATCAGTCCACAGCTTCGACTGCTCCTCCCCCGCTCTGGGCTTAACTGTGTTGCAGATCGAGTTTCTTAAAGGTGTGATCCTTCTTAAAGGCATGACGCCTGATTTATAGTCTATGGACCGAAAAGTGGATTGTGTCCTTTCTGTGATCGGTACGCCACAATATATTCTTAACGATGAGAGACTAGAAACTGTGGAGGAGCAAAGGGATTTAGATGTCCAGGTACACAAATTACTAAAAGGTAGTGCACAGGTACAAAAAGTAATCCAAAAGACCAGTTGGCCTTTATCTTAAACGGGTTGTAATACCAAGGGGAGGACGTTATGCTTCAGTTGTGCAGATCCTTGATCAGACACCATCTGGAGTACTGCAGCCAGTTTTGGGCAACACAACTCAGGAAGGATATATTGGCCTTGCACAGCACAGATTGACCAGAATGATACCAGGGCATGACGGGTATCTTGAAGCTTCAACATTCTGAATAAACACAACCACACAATAAAGGAAAGGTCATCGACCTGAAACATTTGTTTTTCTCTCTCTGCACAGATACTGCGTGGCCTCTTGCATGCTTTCCAGCATTTTCTACATTTTTTCACACAATAATGGATAGTTCATGAGTCATATCGTGAAGACCATCAGCCCACAAGAATGGATCAAGCATATTGTGAACAGACTCAACCAGATAAGATTCAATGTCCAGTGAGTCACATTGTAAACAAACTTAACCCACACAAGAATGGATATTTAATGTGTCACACT
The DNA here is from genome assembly GCF_052327205.1 of Somniosus microcephalus. NCBI lineage: Eukaryota > Metazoa > Chordata > Chondrichthyes > Squaliformes > Somniosidae > Somniosus > Somniosus microcephalus. The sequence goes on along the minus strand of NC_140991.1, from coordinate 41,867,471 downwards.
GTGAACAACTCAACCAGAGAGGAATGGATATCAAACAAGTCAAGGTACAGTTTCTGCTTTGGGCGGGATTGATGATCTGGGCACAAATTGCACTCAAAATTGTACTAGTTTTGAGAAGTGTTTTTTTTCCCTCAAGTTTACGCTCAAACTCATTTGCCAAACATAAAATCTTCCATGACCCAATGCAATCGGGCAGCGTTTTAGAAGGTAATTTTTTTTTTTAATGTACTTTAAAAAATATTCCTTGATATATTTAAGAGTGGTACCTCGGTACAGTTTGATTAATACAGCTGAAAATGGTTTTATCACAAAGAATAAACATTTTTATCACAAAGAATAAACATTTTTAATCAGAGTGTCTAGTCCACCACCTGTGGGTAGTGATTTTTAATAACTGAATATGACTAATAAATCTATACAGTACCATTTGCTAGTTATATTGGTGTACAGTAATCAGTTTCTAAGTCATTTAAAAAAAAATTATATCCAATAGCTTTTAAAATGTGCCTATTAGTGTCCTTGCGCCCAAAAGAACCAACTTAATTTTAAGAGCCTCCTCGAAGGCCTGCAAACGAGCGCAATTAGCGGAAACTCGTCATGATGATTAATTCAATCTGGGGGCGTGGCCAGTTTTGTGGGCGGGGCCAGCTTCCAGCGCAATGTTTTTTTAAACCAGCGCAAAAGATCGCAGAAACTCGATTCGCGCTGAACAGAATTTGCACTTGAAATTCTGTGATTTTTTTTTGCGCTGGTTCAACTGGTTTCGGGTGAATTGCGCTGAAGAAAACAGCGCTACCTAGTGGAAACACCAGGCCATCATATCTTGAACAAACTGAAACAGACAAGAATGGATATCTAATGAGTGGCAATGTGAACAACTCAATTACACAAGAATGTTTATCTAAAGAAATTATTTAAACAGAGATGTAACCAGAATAGATCCGAGAGTAGATAACGAATCAATGAAAATGGTAACAAACCAAACAAGAATGAACATCTACTGAGCCTGCAAGTAAGCAGGTCTCAATAAGAATGGTAGCTGAAAATGAATAAACCACACATGCAATAATACAATATTTCGAAAGAAAGAAATTGACTGCCTCTACAGGTAAACTGTCATTTAGAAAGAACGTGTTAAAACATGATGCGAGAAAAGAAAATTCAGCCCATCAAGTCTGCTCCTTCAATAGACCCTATCAGGGATTATAGCCCAAAAAGGTATCTGCTGACAACAAATTCTGCATTAAGACTTCTTGATCCCCAAAGAATACAAACTAAGGCCGTGATTTCGCCTACCGAGGCAGAACCGATGCGGCCGGGGTCGGTGGCAGGGTGCGATCCAACTGCGTTCTTGGACAGATTTGTGTGCACCTTTGGAAGTGGCTTAGTGAGTTGCAGTGAATGGTGAGACATAACGGTACCCCCCGCAATGGTGATGAGTGTGAAAGAAATGGCTTGGACATTGTAGGGATGTTTTATGGTGTTGTTGTGGGGCGGTGCCAACCTGGCGCATCATGTAGCAGCCAGGGTGTATAGCGTCAAGTGAAGTAAATCTGGCCATGGTGAGGCCATCCCTGGCATCCTGGGCAACAGTGTGGTTGGGTGCTGATGCCCTGTATCCTGTGCGGCACCAGCTGGTGTTGTTGGTGCTGCTGGTGCGACTGGTGCTGCTGGTGTTGGGGCTGATCGTGGTGGGATTCTGAGGACCAAGGTGAGATTTTTTCAAGGGCGACAATGCTGATGGAATAGATGGCAGGTGAGATTGAGATGACAGAAGCGATCTGTCAATGGTGAGAGAGCTTGCTCCAATGAGGTGACACTGGACAGAGAGTTTGCTCCAAACACTTGCAACCTGCATAAAGCTCAATCTGTCTTCCAAATGCAGTAAGCAACAGCTTCTAACCTTGGAAAGTGAACAGCTATGAAATGGGAGCTTTTATCGACCATTTGCAGTTGTCAAGTAAAGAAATCATCCCATGCTGACACAACATCCGACCTCCTTACCTGACATGATTCCCGAGCAGCGGGGAAGCCATTGGCGAACTCTAAAAATCTAAAGGTAAGCATAAAATAATACTTAATTGCCTCTTAAGAATCTCTCTAATGATGTAAATTGCCTCCCATGCCGCTTGGTATCAGGTCTGTTCTACAATGGCAGACCCGACATCTGGGAGATTAGCGTGGAGCCAGGTTGACAGTGGGTTCCAGCTGGAGATGGGAGACGGAGAGAGAGGGATATCACAGCAACCTGGTGACAGAATTATATCTCATACAGCTACATGGCATTGTCAGTCACTCATATGGGGACTGATGTCAGTAGCCAATGAATGTTCATCATGTGCATAATGGTATCTGTACCCATTCTTCATATGACATATCTAACTGATCTCTTTATTCTCCCACAGGTCCATCAAGAGGCCCCCCATTGTCCAGGAGGAAGAGGAAGATGATTCCTCAGAGGAGCCTCCAGCCTCTGTGGGCCCACCGTCACCAGACATAAGCGCAGCCATCACCAGCGCAGATACGCACACCTCGGTGGGTCCCTCGCGAGATAGAGTAGTGTTGTCACTTGGTGTGTCACAACTCACAAGTGAGCAAGAGCGGATGGTGAAGTCAGGGACCGCAGTGGAGAGTCCTCGCCGGAGGGCACAGGAAGCTCCCATCTCTGCTCAGCTGCATGCAGACACCGAGCCTCAGGGGTCATCCAGAAAGAGGGCGATCTGGAGCTGCAGGAAGAAGTGCAGGGGGCTCTGACAAGTTTTGCGAGCGCGATGTCTGCAAATGTTCAGAGAATGGAGGAGTCCATCTTCAACATGAGCACCACCGTGTCACAGGCAATGGCGACTGTAGGCTCCTCCATGGATAGGTTGGCCAACTGCACGGAGCAGCTAATGCGCCACTCACAGGAGCACATGGTCTCTATGGAGGATAGATGGCTATGTATGGAGAATAGATAGCAGAGGCTTATACACCTCCTCTCTAGGAGAGATGTCAGCGTAGACGTGGGTCCTCATGGCCCCACTGATGTACAGCAAGGTGCTCGCCAGCTCCTTGGCAGCAGGGAAGTGAGCAGGCTGCCTCTACCTCTGCTGATGCCACAGGGCTAGCACCTGGTAGAAGCACGCAGAAGAGAAAGATGACACACGAGTAGATTCACAAGTGTAGTCACTTCGGTGTTTTATCCAATGTTTATGTAAAGTTTTCGTTAATGTGCTGTCAAACATAAAAATCTTTATTTTCAACCCTTGGACAGATTTGTGTGCACCTTTGGAAGTGGCTTAATGAGTTGCAGTGAATGGTGAGACATAATGGTGCCTCCAGCAATGGTGGGGGAGTGTGAAAGGAATGGCTTGGCCATTGCAGGAATGCTTTATGCTGTTGGTGTGAGGTGATGCCAACCTGGTGTATCATGTGGCAGCCAGGGTGTACAGCGTCAAGTTAAGTAAATCTGGCCATGGTGAAGCCATCCCTGGCAGCAATGTGCACGGGTGCTGATGCCCTCTGTCCTGTGCAGCATCAGGTGATTGCGGAGAAGGCTGGTGTTGTTGTTGGTGCTGCTGGTGTGCCTGGTGCTGCTGGTGTTGGGGCTCATCGTGGTCATATTCTGAGGACCAAGGTAAGACAGTATAAACGGCATCCATGTTGATGCAATAGATCACAGGTCATAGAGTCATAGAGTTATACAGCACGGATAGAGGCCCTTCGGCCCATCGTGTCCGTGCCGGCCATCAAGCCCTGTCTAATCTAATCCCATATTCCAGCATTTGGTCCGTAGCCTTGTATGTTATGGCATTTCAAGTGCTCATCCAAATGCTTCTTCAATGTTGTGAGGGTTCCTGCCTCCACAACCCTTTCAGGCAGTGAGTTCCAGACTCCAACCACCCTCTGGGTGAAAAAGTTCTTTCTCAAATCCCCTCTAAACCTCCCACCCTTTACCTTGAATCTATGCCCCCTAGTTATTGACCCTTCTACTAAGGGAAAAAGCTCCTCAGTATCCATCCTATCTATGCCCCTCATAATTTTGTACACCTCAATCATGTCCCCCCTCAGCCTCCTCTGCTCCAAGGAAAACAAACCCAATCTGCCCAGTCTTTCTTCATAGCTGAAGCGCTCCAGCCCTGGTAACATCCTGGTGAATCTCCTCTGCACCCTCTCCAAAGCGATCACATCCTTCCTGTAGTGTGGCGACCAGAACTGCACACAGTATTCCAGCTGTGGCCTAACCAGTATTTTATACAGCTCCATCATAACCTCCTTGCTCTTATATTCTATGCCTCGGCTAATGAAGGCAAGTATCCCATATGCCTTTTTTACCACCTTATCCACCTGTTCCGCCGCCTTCAGGGATCTGTGTACTTGCACACCCAGATCCCTCTGCCCCTCCGTCTTGCCTAGGGTCTTACCATTCATTGTGTATTCCCTTGCCTTGTTAGTCCCCCCAAAGTGCATCACCTCGCACTTTTCCGGGTTAAATTCCATTTGCCACTGTTCCGCCCATCTGACCAACCCATCTATATCGTCCTGCAGACTGAGGCTATCCTCCTCGCTATTTACCACCCTACCAATTTTTGTATCATCCGCGAACTTACTGATCATACCTTTTACATTCATATCCAAGTCATTAATGTAGACCACAAACAGCAAGGGACCCAGCACCGATCCCTGTGGCATCCCACTGGCCACAGGCTTCCAGTCACAAAAACAACCTTCGACCATTACCCTCTGCCTTCTGCCACTAAGCCAGTTTTGTATCCAATGTGCCAAGGCACCCTGGATTCCATGGGTTCTTACCTTCTTGACCAGTCTCCTGTGCGGGACTTTATCGAAGGCCTTACTGAAATCCATGTATACCACATCCACTGCGTTACCCTCATCCACACACCTAGTCACCCCCTCAAAAAATTCAATCAAATTAGTCAGACATGATCTTCCCTTGACAAAGCCATGTTGACTATCCCTGATTAATCCTTGTCTCTCCAAGTGGAGACTAATTTTGTCCCTCAGAATTTTTTCCAATAATTTTCCTACCACTGATGTTAGGCTCACTGGCCTGTAGTTCCCCGGTTTTTCCCTACTTCCCTTCTTGAATAATGGTACTACATTAGCGGTTCTCCAGTCCTCTGGCACATCCCCTGTGGCCAGAGAGGTCCTGAATATATGTGTTAGAGCCCCCGCAATCTCTTCCTTTGCCTCACACAGCAGCCTGGGATACATTTCATCCGGGCCTGGGGATTTACCCATTTTTAGGCCTGCTAAAACCGCCAATACCTCCTCCCTCTCGATGTTAATGTGTTCGAGCATATCACAGTCCCCCCGCCCTATTTCTATGTCTACATCGTCCTCCTCCATAGTGAAAACAGATGCAAAAAATTCATTTAGAACCCCTCCTACATCTTCCGGCTCCACACACAGATTGCCACTTTTGTCCCTAATGGGCCCTATTTTTCCCTAGTTATCCTCTTACCCTTAATATACTTATAAAACATCTTAGGATTTTCCTTTATTTTGCTCGCCAGTGTTATTTCATGGCCCCTCCTTGATCTCCTAATTTCTTTTTTAAGTATCCCCCTGCACTTTTTGTACTCCTCTAGGGCTTCCTCCGTCTTTAGCCTTTTGTATCTGCCAAAAGCCCTCCTTTTTTTCCCTAATCCATTCTCGTATATCCCCTGACATCCAAGGTTCCCTGTGGTTTTTGGAACCACCCTTGACCTTTACGGGAACATGTTGCCATTGTATGATCTCAATCTCCCTTCTGAAAGCCTCCCATTGCTCCGATGCGGATTTTCCTACAAGTAGCTGATCCCAGTCCATTTTGGCCAGATCCTGCCTTATCCTATTAAAATCGGCCTTCCCCCAATTTAGAACCTTTATTTCCGGCCCATCCCTGTCCTTTTCCATGACCACCTTAAATCTCACCATATTATGGTCACTGTCACCAAAGTGCTCACCTACTAGCACTTTTTCCACTTGGCCGGCCACATTCCCTAGAATTAGGTCCAGTACTGCCCCCTCTCTTGTAGGACTTTCTACATGCTGGCTCAAAAAGCTCTCCTGGATGCACTTTAAGAATTCTACACCCTCTGAGCCTTTCACACTTTGACTATCCCAGTTAATATTGGGGAAGTTGAAATCCCCCATTATTATTACCCTATTATTTGCACATTTCTCTGAGATTTGCCTACATATCTGTTCCTCTATCTCCCCCTGACTGTTTGGAGGCCTATAGTACACTCCCAGCAAAGTGCTTGCCCCCTTTTTGTTTTTAAGCTCCACCCATATGGCCTCATTAGAGGAACCTGCTAATATATCATCCCTCCTTACTGCAGTAATTGACTCCTTAATTAATACTGCGACACCCCCTCCTCTTTTACCTCCCCCTCTGTCTCGCCTGAAGATTCTGTACCCCGGAATATTGAGCTGCCAGTCTTGCCCCTCCCTCAACCATGTCTCCGTGATAGCAACAATATCATACTCCCATGTGTTTATCAATACCTTCAGTTCATCCACCTTATTTGCAAGACTCCTTGCATTAAAATAGATGCCATCCAGCCTTGCCCTTATATATTTGCCCTGTCTACCAAGCTGACTTGTTTTTTTCTCTATAATTGGCAGCACATCACCCATTTCAGCTCCCCTCTGTATCCCATCCCCCTGCCAAGTTAGTTTAAACCCCCCCCCCCCCCAACAGTGCTAGCAAACCTCCCCGCAAGGATATTTGTCCCGCTCTGGTTCAGGTGCAACCCGTCCGACTTGTACAAGTCCCACCTTTCCCAGAAGCAGGCCCAGTGATCCAGGAAACTAAAACCCTCCCTCCTACACCAACTCTTTAGCCACGCATTCATCTGCACTGTCCTCCTATTCCTATACTCACTAGCACATGGCACTGGGAGTAATCCAGAGATTACAACCTTTGAGGTCCTGCCCTTTAATCTGTTACCTAGTGAAGTAGAGATGACAGAAGCGATCTGTCAATGGTGAGAGAGTTCTTCCAATGAGGTGACATTGGATGGAAACTTTGCTGGAAAGACTTGCAGCCTGCAGAATCTGTGCTGGGAATGCAGTGAGCGATATCTTCTGCCTGAGGAAAGTGATGATCTGTCAGCTACTTGTAGGGAAATCCACATCAGAGCAGTGGGAGTCTTTCAGAAAGGAAATAGAGAGAGTACAATGCCAACATGTTCCCGTAAAGTTCAAGGGTGGGACCAACAAACCCAGGGAACCCTGGATGTCAAGGGATATACTACAATGGATTAGGAGAAAAAAAGGGAGACTTTTGGCAGATACAAAGGACTGAAAATAGTGGAAGCCCTAGGGGAGTATAGAAAGTGCAGGGGGTACTTAAAAAAGAAATGAGAGCAAAGAGGGGGCATGAAAAAACACTGGCGGGCAAAATAAAGGAAAATCCCAAGGTGTTTTATAAGTATATTAAGGGCAAGAGGATAACCAGGGAAAGAGTAGGGCCCATTAGGGACCAAAGTGGCAATCTGTGTGTAGAGCCGGAAGATGTAGGTGAGGTTTTAAATGAATATTTTGCATTTGTGTTCACTGTGCAGAAGGACGATGTAGGCATAGAAATCAGGCAGGGGGATGGTGATATACTTGAACAAATTAGTATTGAGAGGGAGGAGGTACTAGCGGTATTAACGGGCATAAAAGTGGATAAATCCCCAGGCCCGAATGGGATGTATCCCAGGCTGCTGTGTGAGGCAAGGGAGGAAAATTTTCAGAACCTCTCTGGCCACAGGGGAGGTGCCAGAGGACTGGAGAACAGCTAACATAGTACCATTGTCCTAGAAGGGTAGTAGGGATAAACCAGGGAATTACAGGCCAGTGAGCCTAACATCAGTAGTAGGGAAATTATTGGAAACATTTCTGAGGGACAGAGTTAGTCTCCACTTGGAGAGGCAGGGATTAATCAGGGATAGTCATCATGGCTTTGTCAGAGGGAGATCATGTCTGACCAACTTGATTGAATTTTTTCGAGGGGGTGACTAAGTGTGTGGATGAGGGTAGTGCAGTTGATGTAGTCTACATGGACTTCAGTAAGGCTTTTGACAAAGTCCCACATGGGAGACTGGTCAAGAAGGTGAGAGCCCATGGGATCCAGGGCAATTTGGCACATTGGATCCAAAATTGGCTTAGTGGCAGGAGGCAGAGGGCGATGGTCAAAAGTTGTTTTTGTGACGGGAAGCCTGTGTCCAGTGGTGTACCGCAGGGATCGGTGCTGGGTCCTTTGCAGTTTGTAGTGTACATTAATGATTTAGATATGAATGTAGGAGGTATGATCAGTAAGTTTGCAGATGACACGAAAATTGGTGGAGTAGTAAATAGCGAGGAGGGAAGCCTCAGGCTACAGGACGATATAGACGGGATGGTCAGATGGGCAGAACAGTGGCAAATGGAATTTAACCCTGAAAAGTGTGAGGTGATGCATTTTAGTCATAGAGAGTCATAGAGTAATACAACACGGATAGAGGCCCTTCGGCCCATCGTGTCCGCGCCGGCCATCAAGCCCTGTCTAATCTAATCCCATATTCCAGCATTTGGCCCGTAGCCTTGTATGCTATGGCATTTCAAGTGCTCATCCAAATGCTTCTTCAATGTTGTGAGGGTTCCTGCCTCCACAACCCTTTCAGGCAGTGAGTTCCAGACTCCAACCACCCTCTGGGTGAAAAAGTTCTTTCTCAAATCCCCTCTAAACCTCCCGCCCTTTACCTTGAATCTATGCCCCCTAGTTATTGACCCCTCTACTAAGGGAAAAAGCTCCTCAGCATCCATCCTATCTATGCCCCTCATAATTTTGTACACCTCAATCAAGTGCCCCCTCAGCCTCCTCTGCTCCAAGGAAAACAAACCCAATCTGCCCAGTCTCTCTTCATAGCTGAAGCGCTCCAGCCCTGGTAACATCCTGGTGAACCTCCTCTGCACCCTCTCTAACGCGATCACATCCTTCCTGTAGTGTGGCGACCAGAACTGCACACAGTATTCCAGCTGTGGCCTAACCAGTGTTTTATACTGCTCCATCATAACCTCCTTGCTCTTATATTCAATGCCTCGGCTAATGAAAGCAAGTATCCCATATGCCTTTTTTACCACCTTATCCACCTGTTCCGCCGCCTTCAGGGATCTGTGTACTTGCACACCCAGATCCCTCTGACCCTCCGTCTTGCCTAGGGTCTTTCCATTCATTGTGTATTCCCTTGCCTTGTTAGTCCCCCCAAAGTGCATCACCTCGCACTTTTCCGGGTTAAATTCCATTTACCACTGTTCCGCCCATCTGACCAACCCATCTATATCGTCCTGCAGACTGAGGCTACCCTCCTCGCTATTTACCACCCTACCAATTTTTGTATCATCCGCGAACTTACTGATCATACCCTTTACATTCGTATCCAAGTCATTAATGTCATTTTGGGAGGAGAAACAAGGCAAGGGAATACACAATGAATGGTAGGACCCTAGGAAGGACAGAGGTTCAGAAGGACCTTGGTGTGCATGTACATAGATCACTGAAGGCAGCAGGACAGGTGGATAAGGTGGTTAAAAAGGCATATGGGCTACTTGCCTTCATTAGCCGAGGCATAGAATATAAGAGCAGGGAGGTTATGATGGAGCTGTACAAAATGCTAGTTAGGCCACAGCTGGAATACTGTGTGCAGTTCTGGTCGCCACACTAAAGGAGTGATGTGATTGCATTGGAGAGGGTGCAGAGGAGATTCACAAGGATGTTACCTGGGCTGGAGCGCTTCAGCTATGAAGAGAGACTGGACAGGCTGGGGTTGTTTTCCTTGGAGCAGAGAAGGCTGAGGGGGGACCTGATTGAGGTGTACAAAATTATGAGGGGCATAGAAAGGGTAGATAGAAAGGAACTTTGCCCCTTAAGAGAGGGGTCAATAACCAGGGGGCATAGTTTCAATGTAAGGGGCAGGAGGTTTAGAGGGGATTTGAGGAAAAACTTTTTCACCCAGAGGGTGGTTAGAATCTGGAACTTACTGCCTAAAAGGGTGGTAGAGGCAGGAACCCTCACAACATTCAAGAAGCATTTAGATGAGCACTTGAAACGCCATAGCATACAAGGCTACAGACCAAGTGCTGGAAAATTGGATTAGAATAGACAGGGCTTGATGGCCGGCGCAGACACGATGGGCCAAAGGGCCTCTTTCTGTGCTGTATAACTCTATGACTCGAGGTTTTATAGTACATTTCATGCTGTCAACTAATCAGCTGGAGCAATGGCCACTGAACTCCCGTCTCAGGCTGACAGACGTGGTTCCTGAGCAGTGTGTTTCCCGAGCAGCGTGGTTCCCGTAGCCATCCAGGTAAATTTAAAAGGTAAGGTTAAAAAGACTCTTAAGGGTCTGACAACAAGCTAATAATCCTTTAAATTGAGTCACCCGCCTCCGCCAGTCAGGTCGCTGCCACGCTGACAGACATGCCTGAGGGGAAGGCACGTGGGGGCGGGATGACAGGGGGTTCCCGACCCACTCCCAAAAATATCAACTTTCCCACCCAACTCGCCTTCGATCGCATCCACAATGACCCCGGAAAATCCCGGCCAAAGCGATAAATTGATCAGTATAAAATAACTGTATCCTTAGATAACTAAACTGAATCTGAACAAAATACATAAGTATCTTAAGAAATAGGAGCAGGTGTAGGCCATTCGGCCCATCGAGCCTGCCCCGCCATTCAAGAACATCATGGCTGATCTGATCTTGGCCTCAACTCCACTTCCCTGCCCTTTCCCATAAGTGCAGATACACAAGGCATGACAGTTGTGTGGGACAAGCTGGATGGACCAGAGGGTCTTTCCCTGTCCGTCATTGTTCGTATGTTCGTCAGGCAGCATCTGTGAAAGACCATTCCTTTTTAATTGTCTTGCCCCCCTTTTAAGTGGCTTCCTCCTTCAGAGGTTTAAAATGAATCTGACCTACATTCGTCTGCAAGAAGTGGTTTTTTTGTGTGTTATTTTTGCTCTTAGTGCCAATGTGTAAATACCACTGCTAATTAGGGTTGCCGACCCATCCCGGATTGCCCTGGAGTCATCCCGGAATGGAAACCTCATCTCCTGGGCACAGCTGCGAGCAACCCGATAAGAAAGTACCTCCCATTCAGGCTTCAGGCCTGCGTGCCGACGTACTTCTCACGCTAGAGCTGCTGAGGTGAAGGAGTCTCGGCTCTGACTCCGGGTTGGGTTTAATAATGCAGAGCGGGCGGAGGAGGTCCCGGGGATCGAGCAGCTCAGCGGCAGTTGCTGTTCATTAAAGCAACAGCTCCTTCCCATGATTTGATTGGCGAAAACAAGCGGTGAAGCTGGCGAGGTGCGGCCGGGCGTCATTGAACGAAGTGGCGAGTGGTAACCATACCAGCTGCGGCTGTGCGCTGGAGGAAGAGGGGTCGAAGACAGAGTTGCCAATACTCCAGGATTGTCCTGGAGTCTCCAGGAATCATGAAAGATTAATCTGCAACCCAAGAGAAAAATCAGAGGAATTTTAAAAAAATAATTGCGTTTTTTTTTTCATTTTCTTTGAACACACGTTTATAGTTAGTTATTAGTTCTAAAAAATATTGAAGGTGGGGAAAAAGATTGTTTGACTGGGTGGGGCGGTTGAAGGCGGTGATGCAGCCTCCAAGAATATGTCCAGCCAGTGTTGGGAACCCTAGACATGGAGTGCCGGCCAGCAGCGACCACAATAAAATCACCGGCAACGACAATCAGAGGCGGAGCAGTGCAGGGCTGGCTGCTCGGGTAAGATCCAACCATCTGCAACCAAAGATCTCGTCCCAACTACCAGCAGGCAGCAGCAGCACAGGTACTTGGCCCAAAAAGAACAGGCCATGTATATAAATGAGATCTGTCTGTCCGTGGTAAAGAGTAAGTATGACTTTTAAAAATCTGGCCAGAAGACTGCCTTAACTTGAATGACAAATGCATTTGTCGTAAAAGTCACTGTTTTAGAAACTCCAACATAATCATTTATATCCGGCTTCCTGTTATGTAGTTTTGGTACCTGAATAAATCACTGGTAAATCAGAAACTACTTTTACACACAAAGGTTGTGGACATCTGGAATAACAACAGAAAATGCTGGAAAAACTCAGCAAGTCAGGCAACATCCGTGGAGAGAAATTTGAGTTGACGTTTCGGGTTTGACCCTTCTTCAAAACTGGAGAGAAAAGGAACTAGATCGAAGGCAGGGCTGCGATCGGACAAAAGAATAAAAGAACCAAAAGAAGTAAAAGAGATTAGAAGCTAGACGAGATGGTAATAGGCTGTGATTAGGTGTAAAGTGTACTGGCAGGGCAAAAGATAGCTGCCAGGTGTGAGAGAGAAACAAAAGGAAAGGGGGGGGGGAAAGGAAAGGAGTGGAAAAATATAAGTGAAAATGAAATAGGGGCCGAGGTTATGATCTGAAATTGTTGAACTCGATATTGAGACCGGAAGGCTGCAGAGTGCCTAATCGGAAGATGAGGTGCTGTTCCTCGAGTTTACGTTGAGCTTCCGTGGAACAGTACAAGAGGCCAAGGACGGTGAGGTCCGAGTGGGAATGGAGCGGTGAATTGAAATGACAGGCGACCGGAAGCTCGGGGTCACCCTTACGGATGAGGGCACTCCGCTTCTTCCTTGAACAGAGGCTCGTCCAGTCCCCATCCACCACCACCCTCCTCCGCCTGGCTGAACTTGTTCTCACATTGAGCAACTTCTCCTTTAACTCCACTCATTTCCTCCAAATCAAAGGTGTTGCCATGGGTACCCGCATGGGTCCTAGCTATGCCTGCCTTTTCGTGGGCTATGTGGAACAATCTTTGTTCCAGTCCTACTCGGGTCCCCTCCCTCACCTCTTTTTCCGATTCATTGATGACTGTATCGGTGCCGTTTCCTGCTCTCGCCCCGAACTTGACAATTTCATTCACTTTGCCTCCAATTTCCACCCTTCCCTCACCTTCACATGGTCCATCTCTGACTCTTCCCTTCCCTTCCTCGACTTCTCCGTCTCCATCTCTGGGGATAGGTTATCGACCAATATTTACTACAAGCCCACTGACTCCCACAGCTACCTGGACTACACTTCCTCCCACCCCGCTTCCTGTAAGGACTCTATTCCATTCTCCCAGTTTCTCCGCCTCCGCCGTATCTGCTCCGACGATGCCACCTTCCACACCAGTGCTTCAGACATGTCTTCCTTTTTCCGCAACCGAGGATTCCCCTCTACCGTGGTTGACACCGCCCTCGACCGTGTCAGTTCTATCTCCCGCACCTCTGCCCTCACCCCTGCCCCTCCCTCCCGGAACCACGATAGGGTTCCCCTTGTCCTCACCTTTCACCCCACCAGCCTCCACATTCAACGGATCATCCTCCGGCATTTCCGCTACCTCCAAAGTGATCCCACCACCAAACGTATCTTCCCCTCCCCTCCCCTTTCAGCATTCCGCAGGGACCGCTCTCTCCGAGACACCCTAGTCCACTCCTCTATCACCCCAAACAGCCCTTCCCCTTCGCCTGGCACCTTCCCGTGCAAGCGGAGGAGATGTAACACCTGCCCCTATACCTCCCCCCTCCCCACTGTCCAGGGCCCCAAACACCCCTTCCAGGTGAAACAGCGATTTACTTGTACTTCTCGCAATCTAGTATACTGTATTCGCTGCTCACGATGCGGTCTCCTCTACATTGGGGAGACCAAACGCAGATTGGGTGACCGCTTTGCGGAACACCTCCGTTCAGTCCGTAAGGGTGACCCCGAGCTTCCGGTCGCCTGTCATTTCAATTCACCGCTCCATTCCCACTCGGACCTCACCGTCCTTGGCCTCTTGTACTGTTCCACGGAAGCTCAACGTAAACTCGAGGAACAGCACCTCATCTTCCGATTAGGCACTCTGCAGCCTTCCGGTCTCAATATCGAGTTCAACAATTTCAGATCATAACCTCGGCCCCTATTTCATTTTCACTTATATTTTTCCACTCCTTTCCTTTCCCCCCCCCCCTTTCCTTTTGTTTCTCTCTCACACCTGGCAGCTATCTTTTGCCCTGCCAGTACACTTTACACCTAATCACAGCCTATTACCATCTCGTCTAGCTTCTAATCTCTTTTACTTCTTTTGGTTCTTTTATTCTTTTGTCCGATCGCAGCCCTGCCTTCGATCTAGTTCCTTTTCTCTCCAGTTTTGAAGAAGGGTCAAACCCGAAACGTCAACTCAAATTTCTCTCCACGGATGTTGCCTGACTTGCTGAGTTTTTCCAGCATTTTCTGTTGTTATTTCGGATTTCCAACATCTGCAGTATTTTGCTATCGTACTTGTGGACATCTGGAACTCGCTCCCCCAAAAGACTGTGGATGCTGAATCAATGAAAGTTTCAAGATTGAAATCGTTAGGTTTTTGTTAGGTAAGGGTATCAAGGGATCTGGAGCACCAGCGGGTAAATGGGTTTGATATACAGATCAACCATGAGCTAACTGACTGGTAGAGCAGGCTCGATGGGCACAATGGCCTACTCCTGTTCCTATGTTCCTAACCCTTCCTGCATCCAGCCACCACCATCATACCCGTCTTCCTGGCAATGGAGGCTCTGCAGATACAGCTGACTGTCGTCCGTTGACAGGCTCCCAGTGTAGTGTATGTACCTTTAGGAGCCCCCTGTGTACTGGAATGCCGGTAATGGCCACTCGGGCTATATAAGCCTGTATATTGTGTTGTATCAGTTAGTTCACCTCCAGACGTTGTTCAGTAAACACCTGTGAAACTAACTCCTGCCTTCAGTGTCTCTATTAACACACGGATACAACAGTGGTGACGAATTGGAAACGGACTTACCTGCAATTCGGCAGCACCTCAAGGACATCGATTCCTCAGACGTCCAAAGTCGAAGAAAAGAAAGAAAAAAAAAAAACTGTGGTTTCACCAGCTAGCCGAGCTGGTGGCAGGTACTGCAATAATCCTTCCTGGGCGGCGGGCTGGGGCTCCATCGGCTGGCTCTGCAGCGAGGCCAAGCAGCGAAGGCGGAGGCAAGCAGAAACAGACGGGGGGGGAGCACTCGGGAGGCGGCCGGCGCTGCAAAGCAGGTCGGCGTTCGGACCTAGCAGAGGGGGGGAAAAGTCCCAGAGAGTCCGGCGGGAACGAGTCTCCACCTGCAAATAAAAAATTTTAAAAACCACGGAAAACAGCGTTGTCAGCAGCAGCAGCGGTGGGAAAGCACGGGGAGCACCATATTTTTTCTGCAGGAAAGAAAAAAAAGCGCGGGAAGCGCCATTTTTTTCCAGGATGCCTAAGGCTGGCAATATTGATGCTTTTGATAATGATATAGAGGATTGGACCACATATGTGGAAAGAGTGGAGGTATATTGCACAGCAAATGGAATAGAAAATGATAAAAAGGCGTCAGTACTTCTAAATCTAATGGGCGCAAAGACATACGGGCTGTTACGAAACTTAATCACTCCAGCCAAACCAAAGGACAAGAATTTTAAGGAAATTGTTGATACCCTACAGGAGCACTTAAACCCAACACCGCTGCGGATAGCGGAACGATTCAAATTCTTCAAGAGGAATCAGCACAAGAATGAAAGTAACGCTGATTACCTCACCGAATTAAGAAAGCTATCAAAGCACTGCCAATTCGGGGCAGGACTGGCAGATTCTCTTCGAGACAAATTCGTGTGCGGTCTCCTAAGTGAAGGAACACAGAAAAGGCTGCTTTCTGAGAAAGATTTGACACTGGACAAGGCTTTCAGTATGGCTGTATCATACAAAGCAGCTGCAAGAGGAGCTGCAGAGGTACAGCAAAAGACACAGGACTTCGGCACCCATGAAATAATACAGGGTTTCGAGAGATGTTATCGCTGCAGCAGATCCACCCATGACCAGAGGGACTGCTGGTTCAAGGACAAAGCATGCAGGCAATGCGGAAAGATTGGACACATTGCACGGGTATGCCGATCTGGACAAAAAAAATTCACGGACAGGAAAAAAAAAAATCAATAAAGAAAAGTACAGAAAGGTACAAATGATGACGGACAGTAGCTCCGAAGACCAGAAGAGCGATAGCGACTCCGGAAACAAGAGACTAAGCTGTCTCAAATTACATAATGTAATTGCCAAAGAAGATTACCAGACCATTTAGGTTACCCTCACAATAGTAGGGTCCCCAGTTAAAATGGAGCTAGATACAAGATCAGCTCTGACCGTCATAAATCGACGGGATTACGAGCGGCTTTTTCCGCATATACCTTTAAAAGACACATCCGTTATCTTGAAAACATATACGGGGCAGAAAGTATACCCCAAAGGAAAAATAAGGGTGCCTGTTGCATACAACGGCAAGGAAATACAGAAGTTGTATTTATACGTTCTACAAGATGGTGGTCCACCGGACATATGAGGAGAGGTTGAGTAGATTGGGACTCTACTCATTGGAGTTCAGAAGAATGAGAGGCGATCTTATTGAAACATATAAGATTGTGAAGGGGTTGGATCGGGTGGATGCGGGGAGGATGTTCCCAATGCTGGGCATAGTCTTAGAATAAGGGGCTGCTCTTTCAAAACTGAGATGAGGAGGAACTACTTCACTCAGAGGGTGGTAGGTCCATGGAATATGCTGCCCCAAAAAGCTGTAGAAGCTACATCATTACATAAATTTAAAACAGAAATAGACAGTTTCCTAGAAGTAAAGGGAATTAAGGGTTATGGGGAGCAGCCAGGAATTTGGACATGTGTCTAGGTTCGGATCGGACATGGCCCTGTGGGTAGCAGAGCGGGCCCAGGGGCTGTGTAGCCTGATCCTGCTCCTATTTAGTGTGTCTAATTCTGTTAGATTCAGGAGATGGTTCTGTGATAGTGGATTGGCGGTTAGGATCAGATCAGCCATGATCTTATTGAATGGCGGAGCAGGCTCGAGGGGCCGATTGGCCTACTCCTGCTCCTATTTCTTATGTCCTTATGTTGGAACTTGAATGGATCAGGAAGATACGTTTAGACTGGCACTCCATTCAGGCACTGACGGTGACCAGTAAGAAAAAAAATGATGATGACGTCATACCTGAACGATTAAAAGACATCTTGGCCAACGCCAAGGAAGTGTTTCAAGAGAAACTAGGAACCTTGAAAGGCATCACCGCCTCAATAAAAGTGGAAGATGCGGCAATTCCCAAGTTTTTTAAGGCAAGGCCGGTGCCATACGCAATTCGTCCAGCAGTCGAGGCAGAGCTGGAGAATTTGGAAAAGGCAGGCGTATTATCCAAGATAGATTGGAGCGAGTGGGCAACACCCATCGTCCCGGTCATGAAGAAAACGTTGAATAATGATAAATCTGAAGAACAGAGAAAAATTTGCATCTGTGGAGACTTCAATGTGACTGTAAACCCGGTCCTTCACATGGTACAGTATCCTCTTCCGAGGATAGAAGATATTTTCGCCTCACTATCCGGAGGGAAACGTTTCACCAAAATTGACTTGGCACAGGCATATCTACAGATGGAGGTTGAAGAGGCCTCTAAAAAGTATCTCACGATAAATACACACAAAGGCCTGTACCAGTACAATCGACTGGTTTTCGGAGTAGCATCAGCTCCAGCTATCTGGCAAAGAGCTATGGAGCAAGTCCTCCAAGGGATTCCGGGGACTCAATGCTACCTAGAAGACATCCTTGTAACAGGAGAAAACGACAACGAGCTCCTTGCCAATTTGAAGCAGGTGCTCACTAGGCTGAGAGAACGGGGCCTACGAGCAAATCGCCCCAAGTGCGAATTTTTCCAGAAACAAATATCATATTGTGGCCACATAATTAATAAGAAAGGGTTGCATAAGTCACCTGAAAAAATTGAAGCGGTCATAAAAGCCCCAGCACCTGAAAATGTTTCACAATTAAGGTCGTTCCTGGGATTGATAAATTACTATCATAAATTTTTACCGAACTTATCAACTCTTCTGCACCCTCTTAATGAACTGCTACAAACAGGAGTAATTTGGAAATGGAGCGAAGACTGTAAACGTGCCTTCCATAAATGCAAAGACTTAATCACGTCCAAGGAAGTTTTGGCTCATTACAACCCATCACTGCCAATCAGAGTGGCGTGCGATGCATCCCCTTACAACGTAGGAGCGGTATTATCGCATAGATTCCCTGATGGCTCGGAACGGCCGATAGCTTTTGCATCACGCTCATTGAACTCAGCTGAGCGTAACTATGCCCAAATCGACAGGGAAGCACTCAGCCTGGTATGGGGAGTGAAAAAATTCAACCATTACCTACACGGACAAAAATTTACCTTGTTGACAGACCATCAACCCCTCATCTCCATATTCAACCCTAAAAAGGGTGTTCCCATTATGACAGCGCTAAGGCTACAGAGGTGGTCCCTTTTTCTAGGGGCACACCAATATGACATAGAATACAAAGGATCAAAACAGCATGGGAATGCTGACGGTTTATCGCGCCTACCGTTGCCAACGGTAGAAGAGGCACCTACAGTGGACCCAGTGGAGATGTTCCACTCTACCATAGTGGAATGTCTACCAGTAACAAATTCTGCCATTGAAAGGGAAACGAGAAATGACCCGACTCTCTCACGAGTCTACGATTTAACAGTGAAGGGATGGCCAGCACATGGTGAACCACTGTTGCCAGCATTCTCGCAAAGAAGAGAACAACTGTCAGTGTGCCGAGGAACCTTGATGTGTGGATCCAGAGTGGCGATTCCACCCAAACTCCAGGATAAAGTGCTAAAGGAGCTTCACGAAGGGCATCTGGGTGGAGTGAAAATGAAGAACCTAGCCAGGACGTTTGTATGGTGGCCAGGTATCGATGGAGACATCGAAGAAATGACCAAGAGCTGCCTAGGATGCCAGAAGGTTCAAAACGCCCCACCACAAGCCCCTCTACATCCATGGGAGTGGCCCTCATCTCCATGGCAAAGGGTACACATCGACTTTGCTGGTCCATTTATGGACTCAATGTTCTTAATCGCGGTTGATGCACACTCCAAGTGGCCGGAGGTAATAAAGATGTCCTCCACCACCACGAAAAAAACCATCACAGTATTAAGGACCATATTTGCCAGGAATGGGCTGCCTGAACAGATCTGTTCTGATAATGGACCGCAATTTGTGTCCGAAGAATTCAGGAAGTCCTTAAAAAACAATGTGGTTAAGCACTACACGTCCGCCCCATACCATCCCGCCACCAATGGATTGGCTGAAAGGTTTGTCCAGACCTTCAAGAAGGCCATAAAGGCCATGGGTAATGAAGACATAAAACTTCAGCATAAGGTAGATAACTTCTTGTTTGCATACAGGAATGCAACACATATGGTTACAAACCAAACTCCCGCCATGATGTTCTTCAATAGAAGCCTAAGATGCCGGCTGGATTTGATGAAGCCAAACATCAGAAGGGACGTGGAGAAGCGGCAATTTCAAGGCATGAATGAAAGGCCAACTAGAACCTTCCAGATAGGTCAACAAGTTTTGGCCCGGGACTACCGTACCGAGAAATGGCAGCCTGGAACTATTTGCACACGACTAGGAGCACTGATGTATACCGTGGATATTGGAGAAAGCATAATAAGGCGCCATGCTGACCAAATCATAGAGTCATCCGAAAAGGGACAACCTACACCACAACTCTATACGCCTAATGATGAAGTAGAGATACCCATAGTATCTACCTCCGATCCGGTGATACTGGAACCAGATGAACCCGACACTGGCATTCAAGCCGAATCAGCCTTGCCAAAAGAACCTACTACACCACCAGAAACTACTACACCACCGAGGCGTTATCCGGACCGAGTCAGGAAGCCTCCAGAGAGACTGACTTACAATTGATTAACTGCAGTAATGTGTAGATTATTGTTCTTGTAACATGTAATTAATGATTACTTAAAATATTATGTACTGGTTGGCTAAAAGGAGAGGAATTGTAGTGTATGTGCCTTTAAGAGCCCCCTGTGTACTGTAATGCCGGTAATGGCCACTCGGGCTATATAAGCCTGTATATTGTGTTGTATCAGTTAGTTCACCTCCAGACTTTGTTCAGTAAACACCTGTGAAACTAACTCCTGCCTTCAGTGTCTCTATTAACACACGGATACAACACCCAGCTATTCACTTCCCCCCATTTCAAGAAACAGCCTAGAATTTCCTCATAGCTGGTCCCACCGTAACTTCACCGGAAGTGCAGTTTAGGGACCAGTCACGACGACGAAATTCCAGGCCTGCACTTGCAAGAATTTCAACGAGTGCAGGCTGCAATGTTTGCAATTGGTAAGTGAAGTTATTATTCTGACTGCATAAATGCGAGTGAAAGGGCCTTTCCTCGTGCAATCTGATCAGACTATTGCTGTGCGTGCCAAAAACCCCAGTTCCAAATTGGAAACTGTGTCGAGCAAACGTACCTGCGGAATATGGACCCAATTGGTGAGTCAGCTCTAAATGTCCATTTGTGTTTTCTGCTCTGCTCACTATAAAAATTTAAAAGGAAAGAAATTAATTCTCAGACAAGCAAAAGTTGCCTCCGTGGAGTTGCCCTGATTGGAGAAAGCGTTTCTAAACATTCCGGCAATAGTACCGAAGACTTGTGCTCCAGAACTAGCTGCGCCCCTAGCCAAGCTGTTCCAGTACAGCTATAACACTGGCATCTACCCGGCAATGTGGAAAATTGCCCAAGTATGTCCTGTCTACAAAAAGCAGGACAAATCCGACCTGGCCAATTACCATCCCATCAGTCTACTCTCAATGACCTTCCCTCCATCATAAAGTCAGAAGTGGGGATGTTCGCTGATGATTGCACACTGTTCAGCACCATTTGAGACTCGTCGGATACTGACGCAGTCTGTGTCCATATGCAGCAAGACCTGGACAACATTCAGACTTGGGCTGACAAGTGGCAAGTAACATTCGCACCACACAAGTGCCAGGCAATGACCATCTCCAACAAGCGAGACTCTAACCATCTACCCTTGACATTCAATGGCATTACCATCGCTGAATCCCCCACTATCAACATCCTGGGGGTTACCATTGATCAGAAACTGAACTGGACCAGCTATATAAATACTGTGGCTATAAGAGCAGGCCAGAGGCTGGGAATTCTGCGGCGAGTGTCTCACCTCCTGACTCCCCAAAGCCTTTCCACCATCTACAAGGCACAAGTCAGGAGTGTGATGGAATACTCTCCACTTGCCTGGATGAGTGCAGCTCCAACAACACTCAAGAAGCTCAACACCATTCAGGATAAAGCAGCCCGCTTGATTGGCACTCCATCCACCACCTTCAACATTCACTCCCTCCACCACCGGCGCACTGTGGCTGCAGTGTGTACCATCTACAAGATGCACTGCAGCAACTCGCCAAAGCTCCTTCAACAGCACCTTCCAAACCCGCGACCTCTACCACTTAGAAGGACAAGGGCAGCAGACGCATGGGAATATCACCACCTACAAGTTCCCCTCCAAGCCACACACCATCCTGACTTGAACCTGTATCGCCGTTCCTTCACTGTCGCTGGGCCAAAATCCTGGAACTCCCTTCCTAACAGCATTGTGGGTGTACCTACACCATAGGATGTTCTTGCCATGGAGGGGGTGCAGCGGCGATTCACCAGGCTGATACCAGGAATGGCGGGAATGACCTATGAGGAGAGACTATGTAGTTTAGGGATGTACACACTGGAGTTTAGAAGATTGAGAGGGGACCTCATAGAAGTGTATAAAATTCTGACAGGTCTAGACAGACTGGATGCAGAAGGAATGTTTCCCTTGGCGGGTGAGAACAGAACTAGAGGACATAATTTAAGGATAAGGGCTAAACCATTTAGGACAGAGATGAGGGGGAATTTCTTCACTCAGAGAGTGGTGAACCTGTGGAACTCATTGCCACAGAGGGCAGTGTACGCCAGCTCATTAAATATATTTAAGAGGGAATTAGATATATTTCTACGGGCAAAAGGGGTTAAGGGTTACGGAGAGAAGGCGGGGACGGGATACTGAATTAAAGGATCAGCCATGATCTCATCGAATGGCGGAGCAGGCACGAAGGGCCGAATGGCCTACTCCTGCTCCTATCTTCTATGTATCTATGTATCTATGTATATGGACTACAGCGGTTCAAGAAGGCGGCTCACCACCATCTTCTCAAGGGCAATTACGGATGGGCACTAAATGCAGGCCTAGCCAGCGACGCCCACATCCCATCAATGAATTAAAAAAAATTTTTTTTTAATGGTGCCGCTCCCCTCAATCAGCCGACATAGATTCATTCTAAAAGAAAAAGACCCTCTCTCTAAACCTCTCCACCTCTCTTTCCTCCTTTAAGACGCTCCTTAAACCAACCTCTTTGCCCTAATATCTCCTTATGTGACTCGATGTCAAATTTTGTTGGATCACGCGCCTGTGCAGCGCCTTGGGACGTTTTACCACATTAAAGGCGCTATATAAATGCAAGTTGTCATTGTTGTAACATTTTTACATTCTAAAACTAGTTTATTTTATAGCATATGACACTGTAAACCAGCCATTTACAACAAAGTCTTATTGCAATTGCACAGGGCTTTGGTGAGACCACACCTGAAGTACTGAGTACAGTTTTGGTCTCCTTCTCTGAGGAAGGATATACTTGCCTTGGAGGCCGTGCAACAAAGGTTCACCAGACTGATTCCTGGGATGAGAGGGCTGTCCTATGATGAGAGATTGTGTAGAATGGGCCTATACTCTCTGGAGTTTAGAAGAATGAGAGGTGAAACATACAAGATTAGGGGGATAGATAGGGTTCTCTGCAGTCAAGAGCGGGAGTCCCAAAGGCTTTGTTGCCTGAGTGGGAGGGGGAAGATCCAGTTGTCGTGGTCCATGTTGGTACAAACGACGTAGATAGGACAAGGAAGACGGTTCTGTTAAAGGAGTATGAGCAGCTAGGGGTCATATTAAAAAACAGAACCTCAAGGGTAATAATCTCTGGGTTATTACCTGAGCCATGAGCGAATTTGGCTAGGATAAATAAAATTAAAGAGTTAAATGCATGGCTCAAAGACTGGTGTGGGAGAAATGGGTTTTGCTTCTTGGGACACTGGCACCAGTACTGGGACAGGAGGGAGCTGTTCCATTGGGACGGACTCCACTTGGCCAGTGCTGGGACTAGAGTCCTGGTGAATCATATAACTAGGGCTGTAGAGAGGGCTTTAAACTAATTAGTGGGGGGGAGGTTTCGAGAGAGCAAATAATAGAAATGACAATGGAGAAGGTCATAGACTTAGGTAGCAGTGGTGGAATTAAAAAACAGAACATGTCAGGAAGGGACAGAAGGTATGGAGTAAAAGGTAAAGTACTAAAAGGGGAAAAAACAGGAACTAAGTGTCACAAAACATATTTGAAAGTTCTTTATCTGAATGAATGTTGCATTCGTAACAAAATGATTGAGTTAACGGCACAAATAACTACATATGGGTATGATCTTGTGGCCATTACAGAAACATGGCTGCAGGGTGACTGGGAATTAAACATACCAGGTTATTTAACAATCAGGAAGGACAGGCAGGAAGGGAGGGGAGGTGGGGTGGCTATGTTAATAAAGGAAGGAATCACTATAATACAGAGAAATGATATTGGGCGAAAGGAGCAGGATAGTGAAACAGTTTGGGTGGAGATAAGGAATAATAAGGGGAAAAAACACGAGTGGGCGTAGTTTATAGGCCTCCGAACAGTTGCAACTCTGTTGGACGGAGTATTAATCAGGAAATAGTTGAGGCTTGTAATAAAGGGAACAGCTATAATTATGGGGGATTTTAACTATCATATTAACTGGGCAAATCAAATTGGGCAGAGCAGCCTTGAGGATGAGTTCATTGAGTGTATTAGGGATGGGTTTCTTGAGCAGTATGTAACTGAACCGACCAGGGGGCAAGCAACCTTAGATTTGGTCCTGTGTAATGAGACAGGATTAATTAAAAATGTCCAAGTAAAGAATCCCCTTGGAATGAGTGACCATAACATGGTTGAATTCCATATTCAATTAGAGGGTGAGAAGGTTGGATCTCAAACAAGCGTGCTGAGCTTGAATAAAGGAGACTATGAAGGTATGAGAGCGGAATTGATTAGAGAGGACTGGGAAAATAGATTAAAGGGTAAGACGGTGCATGATCAGTGGTGTACATTTCAGGAGTTATTTTACAACTTCCAAAAAATATATATTCCACTGAGGGAAAAAGGGCGTAAAAGAAAAGATAGCCATCCGTGGCTAAGTAAAGTAATTAAGGATAGTATCCGACTAAAAACAAGGGCATATAAGGTAGCCAAATCTAGTGGGAGGATAGAAGATTGGGAAGTCTTTAAAAGACAGCAAAAAATAACTAAAAGATTGATTAAGAAAGGGAAGATAGATTATGAAAGTAAATTAGCAAAAAATATAAAAACAGATAGCAAAAGTTTCTATAGTTATATAAAAAGAAAAAGGGTGGCTAAAGTAAATGTTGGTCCCGTAGAGGATGAGACCGGGAAATTAATGGTGGGAAACATAGAGATGGCAAAAACGCTGAACAAATATTTTGTATCAGTCTTTACGGTAGAGGACACTAAGAATATCCCAACACTGGACAAACAGGGGGCTCTGGGGGGGAGGAGCTAAATACGATTAAAATCACTAAGGAAGTGGTACTTGGTAAAATAATAGGACTCAAGGCGGATAAATCCCCTGGACCTGATGGCTTACATCCTAGGGTCTTGAGGGAAGTGGCGTTAGGGATTGTGGATGCATTGGTAATAATTTTCCAAAATTCCCTGGACTCAGCAAAGGTCCCGGCAGATTGGAAAACTGCTAATGTAACACCCTTATTTAAAAAGGGTAGTAGGCAGAAGGCTGGAAACTATAGACCTGTTAGCCTAACATCTGTGGTTGGTAAAATGTTAGAGTCCATTATTAAGGAGACAGTAGCGGGACATTTGGATAAACATAATTTAATAGGACAAACTCAGCATGGTTTCATGAAGGGGAAGTCATGTTTGACAAATTTGCTGGAGTTCTTTGAGGAAGTAACATACAGGGTGGATAAAGGGGAACCAGTGGACGTAGTGTATTTAGACTTCCAAAAGGCATTTGACAAGGTGCCACACAAAAGATTATTGCTCAAGATAAAAAATCACGGGATTGGGGGTAATATTCTGGCGTGGGTGGAGGATTGGCTCTCTAACAGAAAGCAGAGAGTTGGGATAAATGGTTCGTTCTCAGACTGGCAATCAGTAACTAGTGGTGTTCCACAGGGGTCAGTGCTGGGTCCCCAACTCTTTACAATCTATATTAGCGATTTGGAGGAGGGGACCCAGTGTAACATATCAAAGTTTGCAGATGATACAAAGATGGGAGGGAAAGTAGTGAGTGAGGAGGACATAAAAAACCTGCAAAGGGACATAGACAGGCTAAGTAAGTGGGCAGAGATTTGGCAGATGGAATACAATACTGGAAAGTGTGAGGTTATGTACTTTGGCAGGAAAAATCTTAATGGCAAGAAACTGGAAAGTACGGTAGTACAAAGGGATCTGGGGGTCCTGGTGCACGAAACTCAAAAAGTTAGTATGCAGGTGCAGCAAGTGATCAAGAAGGCCAATGGAATGTTGGCTTTTATTGCTAGGGGGATAGAATATAAAAACAGGGAGGTATTGCAGCAGTTGTACAAGGTATTGGTGAGACCGCACCTGGAATACTGCATACAGTGTTGGTGTCCATACTTAAGAAAAGCCATACTTGCTCTCGAGTCAGTACAAAGAAGGTTCACTCGGTTAATCCCGGGGATGAGGGGGTGGTCATATGAGGAGAGATTGAGTAGATTGGGACTCTACTCATTGGAGTTCAGAAGAATGAGAGGCGATCTTATTGAAACATATAAGATTGTGAAGGGGCTTGATCGGGTGGATGCGGTGAGGATGTTCCCAATGATGGGTGAAACTAGAACTAGGGGGCATAATCTTAGAATAAGGGGCTGCTCTTTCAAAACTGAGATGAGGAGAAACTTCTTCACTCAGAGGGTGGTAGGTTTGTGGAATTTGCTGCCCCAGAAAGCTGTGGAAGCTACATCATTAAATAAATTTAAAACAGAAATAGATAGTTTCCTAGAAGTAAAGGGTTACAGGGAGCGGGCAGAAAATTGGACATGAGTCTAGGTTCGGAATGGTCATGGCCCTGTGGGTAGTGGAGTGGGCCCAGGGGCCGTGTAGCCTGGTTCTGCTCCTACTTCTTGTGTTCTAATTCTTTGTTGGATTTCAGGAGTTGGTTTTATTCCTGTTCCTGGCTGGGGTGGAGATTGCCTTTACAGAAGGTAAGTACTGTAGAAAATATAGGGACAGAGTGATCTCCTGGACGAGTTTCGATCGCCTAGATGGGTCGGAGAGGAATTTCCCAGATTTTTTTCACCCAAATTGGCCATTGGGTT
The DNA here is from genome assembly GCF_052327205.1 of Somniosus microcephalus. Lineage (NCBI taxonomy): Eukaryota > Metazoa > Chordata > Chondrichthyes > Squaliformes > Somniosidae > Somniosus > Somniosus microcephalus. The sequence continues at coordinate 41,841,067 of NC_140991.1, read as the reverse complement.
TTTTATCTGGTTTTTCGCCTCTCCCGGGAGATCACATGGGTTCGGGTGGATGGAGGGTGATAGAAGATTTGAGGTTAGGATCAGATCAGCCATGATCTTATTGAATGGTGGAGCAGGCTTGAGGGGCCGATTGGCCTACTCCTATTTCTTATGTTCTTATGTTCTAAGATTCTGAAGGGGATTGACAAGGTAGATGCAGAGAGGTTTTCCCCTGGCTGGAGTGTCTAGAACTAGGAGGCATAGTCTCAGGATAAGGGGCAGGCCATTTAAGACTGAGATGAGGAGGAATTTCTTCATTCTGAGGGTTGTGAATCTTTGGAATTCTCTACCTCAAAGGGCTGTAGATGCTAAGTCATCGAGTATATTCCAGACTGAGAGCGATAGAGTTTTGGACTCTAGGGGAATCAAGGGATACGAGGATCGGGCAGGAAAGTGGAGTTGAGGTCAAAGATCAGCCATGATCTTATTGAATGGCGGAGAAGGCTCGAGGAGCCGCATGGCCTACTCCTGCTCCTATTTGTTAAGTTCCTATGTAAAATAATTCTCTGTAATCTATACAAAGTTGCTAATGTATACGGATATTTTGCCAAGCAAATAAAATCAGAAACATTTTCACTTTTATTTGCTGGCATTTCATTTGGTACTCTTCAACTTATCAATTGATTTTGATCTCCATCAGGTACAGGCTGATAAAAGATAATGGGCGCAAAATTCGTCTCCTTAGCAACCGTGTTTTCGGCGCTAAAATGCCGTTTTGGTTCGTAATGGCACCCGCAGCATGCATGCGCGCACACTTGTGGGGCGAATCGTGCCAGACACCATGTTGGTAAGGGCGTTAGTGCGCGTGCAATGACCATCCGCCGGAAGTATGCAGAGTAAGCAGATCATGACGTCAATCAGTGTGCCATTTTGGAGCTCAACGCTCCAGCAAACGCCCTCTCTTCAGCTCACACAGCGTTCAGCAGCAGGAAGGACCACCCACCAGCGCTATTTAAAGGGATTATCACCAACTAACAGGTTAGTTGCTGATTGATTTTTCTGGCTGTTGCTACATTTCTACAAGTGTTTGGTGCTTTCTAGAGTTGTTTAAAGTTGCGAAAGTCTGCAGGGAGTGCTGTTGCAGGTGCTGAAGGACTTTTTTCTGATTTCACGGCTTCTGCACAAACCACTTGCTGCCACATATGGGTGCACTCGTAGGCATTCCCTTGGAATACAGCATGACTTGGAGAATGAACACGCAGAGCAGAACAAGCTGCTGCAGAGGGAGGAGGAGGACGGGGAGAAGGGCTCTCAGCAAGAGGCCATATCCACCCAGGGTGTTCAGGGAGCGATTCTCCGACCTGAACCTCAGCGAGGAACAATGTTTGAGATGTCTGCGTTTCAGTAAGGACATCCTCACTGAAATCTGCCACCTGCTGCAGCCACAACTGCAACCTCAGAGCAGGGCGAAGACTGCACTGCCCGTGGCTGTGAAGGTGGCTGTGGTGGTGAAATTTTATGTGCCTGGCTCCTCCCAGGCTGGAGATGGAGATATTTGCAACATCTCAGTTTGCTGTCCACTGTTGTATAAGGGAGGTCACTGAGGCTCTCTGTTCAAAGAGCAGCAGGCTGAGTGAGCACACGGCTTTGCGCGGATTGCAGGCTTCCCCATGGTACAGGGTGCTATTGACTGCGCGCACAGCGCTTTGCGGGCGCCGCATGTCAACTCTGCCATATACCGGAACCGAAAGGGCTTCCATTCCCTCAACGTCCAGCTGGTGAGCGACCATAGGCAGTGAATCATGCAGGTCAATGCCCGGTATCCTGGCAGCAGTCATGATGCCTTCATTCTGCGGCAGTCCGCTGTGCCAGCTACATTACAGCCACCACGACAAACCAAAGGGAGGCTACTGGGCAACGAGGGCTATCCGCTGACGACATGGCTCATAACCCCGGTGCACAACCCACACACAGGTGTGCAGCATGCATACAATGACAGCCATGCTGCCACACAACATGTGATAGAGCGGACCATTGGCGTGCTGAAACAAAGCCTCCGCTGCCTGGACCATTCTGGAGAAGCCCTGCAGTACTCGGCAGAGCGGGTGTCAAGATTGGTGGTGGTCTGCTGAGTTTACTTAAGAGAGTCTGTATCAAATACAGCAAGATGGCATGTTTGAAATGATTTATTCACATATATAATAATGACTCTTTAGAACCGTGTGACATGGGCTGCATATAGTTCAAGGTTATGATAACAGGTGTATTGGCATATATCCATTAAAGGACCTTATTTAGCTGTTCATGAAATTTGCCAGAATATAGTTTTGACAAAGCTCAAACAGTAATATCTAAGGATGAGCGAGGCAGACGTAAACTTTGCTCGAACATCATGTGTAATTTGTATTTCTCTAAAACAAACCGAGCTTGCCACGTTTTGATGTAAAGTCTCAGAGGGTGTGAAATTTCTCTATTTTCTCCCCAATTGTTTTTAGTTTCGCTGGGCAACCAACTCACTGATTGTAGCTAAGAGGGCAGACAGGAGATTTCCTTTAAGACCTTTGCTGTTGCTGCTTTGGAATGACTGCTGGGAGATGTATGAGAGCAGCCTGAGGATAAGTCTTGCTCTTCACTACCCCTGTGAGAAGGTGCCTGGCCTGTGCCCATTGCTTCCCGCAACAGCGTGCCTGAGATTAAGAACTCAGCAGAATGAAGGTGGGGGTAGGAACTCAATCTTTGTGACACTGGGTTTTGGTACCACTATGTTATTCTCCTACCTCACTGACACTTTTATAAGTATGTTAAATATCATCTTTACGCACAGAGATATCTATGAGTTATAGAACTGATCGTATTCTGGAAGCTTTTATTGATCTACTCTCCCTTGCTATTTGTAAATTGTACATATAAATCTGGTGCAGGAATAAAGTGAAACAAATGGTTTTAAACAGTTGTGTTTGTGCAGAGCCACAGAGAACAGAACATTCACACAAGCTCTATGATGCCTTAGAATACTTGAGACCTGTGAATTTGATTCTTCATTATTACTATTGGGATTTTTAAGTTGCTTTATCTAATAGGGAGTTGCACAGATACTTCTGCACATGAAAAAAATCCTCACTAACTCCTCCTGTACTGCAGATGATTATTTAGTCACGGTGCAATTGACCAGGTAAATCATCCTTGCGCTCGGTGTAATAAAATCATAAGCCAGTTCTTTATAAACGGGTTTATGATTCACTGCGCAGCACACAAGGGAAATCTCCCCCTCTGCCTGTGGTAGAGTGTTGCTATTTGATGCCAGGAAATTGTATTAAAAGTGGGCCGAGCCCTAATTCTGACGTTAAAATGTCATTCTTTACAATTCTGTGCATTGATTGCTCAATAACAAGGTGATTTTCAACCGAAGACCAACATTTATGATGTGACTCCCTCTTCCAAATGGATGTGGAACTGGATAAAGGGTCAGTAAGGTGGTTAACACTTATTAGAAATGTGGTATAAAATATATTAGGTTACATTAAATAGAAGTAGAATAAAAAGTAAGGTTAAAATAATAAAGAGGCAGAACAGAAGGATTTTCATTCTATAAATCTGAGCTAGATTAAAACTGGGTCCAAGGGGTAAAAAGACATATTTCCAACTAAATTCATCACACAATTCTCCACCGTTCCACATGGAATTTGCTCAGTTTAATCAGACAAGGAAAGCAGGAAAAGGCCATTCAGCCCAGCTAGCTCACTGCTTCCAAAGACCAGGTACAATCCGTTCTGCCGTGGACTCTACCCAACCCATTTAATGTCCTGTGGAAACGTTCTACAAAATAGTCTAGATCTTCTGATCGCCAGTATTTCAATACCAGCAGTGACTTATTTATCTTAAATGGGTAACTGCTGACATTTACATAACACCAGTCAGAAAATCCAGGCGAGGGTCTCCCTGCCCCACCTCACCCCCCTCCCCGCCACCTCCCCCCCCCCCCCAAACCAGGGTAAATCAAATGGAACTATAAAATATCTACTTCATTGTATATCCTACATTATTCATCTTCATCAATTCCCTTCCATGGCCTGACACTTCCGCAGTGAAAGGACCATCACGTTCCACGTACCATTCAATCAGCTTTATCTGAAGCGTTAACTGTTTCTCTCTCCACAGATGCTGCTTGGCCTGCCGAGTGTTTCCAGCATTTTCTGTTTTTTTTCAGATTTCCAACATTCGCAGTATTTTGCTTTTTTTCTTTATCTGAACTTAGCCATGTTACTAACTAGATATTCATCCAGCTCTTTTTCAAAAGGTTATTAATTGACTCAGTGCTAACTGCTTTAGTTTGGGCGAGGACGGGAGGACCACAATGCATCCTACGAAACCCAGGCAGAGAGGACCTGCGGGAAGGAGGGAGGAGGACAGTAGGAGTATGTTTGTGTGTGTGTGCTAGGCCATTGTAGCAGAGCCTGGTCTCCAATCATCTTGGATCCCCTTGCCATTGGACCAAGACCTTGCTCTGTCAAGCTCGTGTGGTAGCTGGTGCGCAACAGCCATCCCACGATAAAAGAATTCACGCACAGGCATCTTCCACCCTTTAGAATGAAGTTCGGGACCTGGAACGTCAGGACCCTCATGGACACAAGTCACCTGCGAACTCATTTTTAATGTGGAAGCAAGTCATCCTCGGTTCCGAGGGACTGCCTAAGAAGGAGAAGAGTTTGGGAGTCTCTTTCATGCGCCCATTACTCGGTGGGTCACGGATATTCAGATGAGCTGACTGTCAGTTTATTGCCCAACATTGCCAGTGAAGGTTAAAATTGGCCAGGTTTAAAATGACAGGAATGCTTTCGGCTTTGAAACCTGGATTGGCACAAAAAAATTGGATAAATTCTTCATCCCCCTGTGAAGCCTCTGGCACTTAGATACTTGAAGGAAATAGCAGGAGTGCTTGGTGAGGCTGCTGGAGTGGACAGCGGGTGGTCTTGTGTCTGAAAAGACAGATGGCAGCCTGTACTTCGTAGACGTAGGAGATGAAAAGGAAGATCTGCTCCATAATAAAGGAACATTGAAGCCTCTGCAGATCGACCTAATTCTACATTAGATACTTGAAGGAAATAGCAGGAGTACTTAGTGATGTAAGGCACTGGTACTGGCAGTAAGACAGTGGAACATTGATCAAGTTTATAGCAAAGCAAAAACAGTCCAAAGCTCACTCATCAATGGGCTTAACATCAACTGTCACCTCTCAACACGTTTTTCTAACTAGAACTTCTTTACAATTCTTTCTTTTTACGGCACGGAAATGCTGACAAAAATGGTTCTGTTTTCAATTAAAACCGTATGAATCACTGCACTCCGAGGAATCAGTCCAATCAGCACATTGTGATTTTGAAATGAATTTCAGCGAATGAGAAATTAACTCGGATTTGGAATAAATTTAGGAATCTTCTGCGTGACTCTTTCATGGAGATTATTTTCAGCACACAATATTCTGAACATAAATTGGTTGTCAATGTTCCTTTTCCACGTAAATCAGGGTTTTTTTTTTGCTGCAGTGTTTTAACTTTTTGAGCGTACAACAAATAAAGCAAAAATGAGTTAGGAGGATATATTGGCCTTGGAGGGGTTACAGCGCAGATTTACCAGGGCTTGGAGGGTTAAATTAAGGCACAGGTTGCATAACCTTTGTTTGTAGTCACTTGTGTTTAGAAGGTTCAGGGGTGATCTAATTGTGTCATAGAGGCAAAGAGTTATACAGCACAGAAAGAGGCCCTTCGGCCCATCGTGTCCGCGCCGGCCATCAAGCCCTCTCTATTCTAATCCCATTTTCCAGCACTTGGTCCGTAGCCTTGTATGCTATGGCATTTCAAGTGCTCATCTAAATGCTTCTTGAATGTTGTGAGGGTTCTTGCCTCTACCACCCTTTCAGGCAGTGAGTTCCAGATTCCAACCACCCTCTGGGTGAAAAAGTTTTTCCTCAAATCCCCTCCAAACCTCCTGCCCCTTACCTTGAAACTATGCCTCCTGGTTATTGACCCCTCTACTAAGGGGAAAAGTTCCTTTCTATCTACCCTTTCTATGCCCCTCATAATTTTGTACACCTCAATCAGGTCCCCCCTCAGCCTTCTCTGCTCTAAGGAAAACAACGCCAGCCTGTGCAGTCTCTCTCCATAGCTGAAGCGCTCCAGCCCGGGTAACATCCTGGTGAATCTCCTCTGCACCCTCTCCAATGCAATCACATCCTTCCTATAGTGTGGCGACCAGAACTGCACACAGTATTCCAGCTGTGGCCTAACTAGTGTTTTGTACAGCTCCAACATAACCTCCCTGCTCTTCTATTCTATGCGTCGGCTAATGAAGGCAAGTATCCATATGCCTTTTCAACCACCTTATCCACCTGTCCTGCTGCCTTCAGGGATCTATGTACATGCACACCAAGGTCCTTCCTAGGGTCCTACCATTCATTGTCATAGAGTCATAGAGTCATAGAGTTTTACAGCACAGAAAGAGGCCCTTCGGCCCATCGTGTCTGCGCTGCCCATCCATCCCTGTCCAGTCTAATCCCATTTTCCAGCATTTGGTCCATAGCCTTGTATGCAATGGCATTTCAAGTGCTCATCCAAATGCTTCTTGAATGTTGTGAGGGTTCCTGCCTCCACCACCCTTTCAGGCATTGAGTTCCACATTCCAACCACCCTCTGGGTGAAAAAGTTCCTCCTCAAATCCCCTCTAAATCTCCTGCCCCTTACCCTGAATCTATGCCCCCTTGTTACTGACCCCCCCACTAAGGGGAAAAGTTCCTCTTTATCTACCCTATCTATGCCCCTCATTATTTTGTACACCTCAATCAGGTCCCCCCTCAGCCTTCTCTGCTCCAAGGAAAACAACTCCAGCCTGTCCAGCCTCTCTTCATAGCTGAGGCGCTCCATCCCAGGTAACATCCTGGTGAATCTTCTCTGCACCCTCTCCAAAGCAATCACATCCTTCCTATAGTGAGGCGACCAGAACTGCACACAGTACTCCAGCTGTGGCCTCACCAGCGTTTTGTACAGCTCCATCATAACCTCCCTGCTCTTATATTCTATGCCTCGGCTAATGAAGGCAAGTATCCCATATGCCTTTTTAACCACCTTATCTACCTGCTCCGCTGCCTTCATGGATCTATGTACATGTACACCAAGGTCCCTCTGACCCTCTGTACTTCCTAGGGTCCTACCACTCATTGTGTATTCCCTTGCCTTATTTGTCCGTCCAAAATGCATCACCTCGCACTTTTCAGGGTTAAATTCCATTTGCCACTTTTCCGCCCATCTGACCAACCCGTTTATATCGTCCTGTAGCCGAAGGCTTTCCTCCTCGCAATTTACCACCCCACCAATTTTCGTGTCATCTGCGAACTTACTGATCATACCTTTTACATTCTCATCCAAATCATTTATGTAGATCACAAACAATAAGGGACCCAGCACCGATCCCTGAGGTACCCCACTGGACACAGGCTTCCAGTCACAAAAGCAACCTTCGACCATCACCCTCTGCCTCCTGCCACTCAGCCAGTTTAGGATCCAACGCGCCAAGGCACCCTGGATCCCATGGGCTCTTACCTTCTTGACCAGTCTCCTATGCGGGACTTTGTCAAAAGCTTTACTGAAGTCCATGTAAACCACATCCACAGCGTTTCCCTCATCCACCCAACTAGTCACCCCCTCGAAAAATTCGATCAGATTTGTTAGACATGATTTACCCTTGACAAAGCCATGCTGACTATCCCCGATTAATCCTTGCCTCTCCAAGTGGAGATTAATTTTGTCCCTCAGAATTTTTTCCAATAATTTCCCCACCACAGATGTTAGACTCACTGGCCTGTAATTCCCTGGTTTATCCCTGCTACCCTTCTTGAATAATGGTAGTACGTTAGCTGTTCTCCAGTCCTCTGGTACATCCCCTGTGGCCAGAGAGGTTCTGAAAATTAGTGTCAGAGCCCCTGCAATCTCCTCCCTTGCCTCCCACAGCAGCCTGGGATACATCTCGTCCGGGCCTGGGGATTTATCCACTTTTTGGCCCGCTAAAACCGCTAGCACCTCCTCCCTCTCGATGCTAATATGTTCAAGTATGTCACAGTCCCCTTGCCCGATTTCTATGTCTGCATCGTCTTTCTCCATAGTGAACACAGATGCAAAAAATTCATTTAAAACCCCGCCTACATCCTCTGGCTCTACACACAGATTGCCACTTTGGTCCCTAATGGGCCCTACCCTTTCCCTGGTTATCCTCTTGCCCTTAATATACTTATAAAACATCTTAGGATTTTCCTTTATTTTGCTCGCCAGTGTTATTTCATGGCCCCTCCTCGCCCTCCTAATTTCTTTTTTAAGTATGCCCCTGCACTTTTTATACTCCTCTAGGGCTTCTTCCGTCTTTAGTCTTTTGTAACTGCCAAAAGCCCCCCTTTTATTTCTAATGCATTTTTGTATATCCCTTGTCATCCAAGGTTCCCTTTGCTTGTTGGTCCCACCCTTGACCTTTACAGGAACATGTTGGCGTTGTACTCTCTCTATTTCCCTTCTGAAAGTCTCCCACTGTTTTGATGTGGATTTTCCTATAAGCAGCTGCTCCCAGTCCACTTTGGCCAGATCCTGCCTTATCATATTAAAATCGGCCTTCCCCCAATTTAGAACCCTTATTTCCGGGCCGTCTTTGTCTTTTTCCATGACCACCTTAAATCTCACCGAATTATGGTCACTGTCGCCAAAATGCTCTCCTACTGACACTTCCACCACTTGCCCGGCTACATTCCCCAGAATTAGGTCCAGTACCGCCCCCTCTCTTGTAGGACTTTCTACATGTTGGCTCAAAAAGCTCTCCTGGATGCACTTTAAGAATTCTGCACCCTCTAAGCCTTTCACACTCTGACTGTCCCAATTTATATTGGGGAAGTTGAAATCCCCCACTATTATTACCCTATTATTTTTGCACTTCTCGGAGATTTGCCTACATATCTGTTCCTCTATCTCCCCCTGACTGTTTGGGGGCCTATAGTACACTCCCAGCAAAGTGCTTGCCCCCTTTTTGTTTTTAAGTTCTACCCATATGGCCTCATTAGAGGAACCCGCTAATATATCATCCCTCCTTACAGCAGTAATTGACTCCTTAATTAATATTGCAACACCCCCTCCCCTTTTACACCCCCCTCTGTCTCGCCTGAAGATTCTATACCCCGGAATATTGAGCTGCCAGTCCTGACCCTCCCTCAACCATGTCTCCGTGATAGCAACAATATCGTACTCCCATGTGTTCAACAACAACTTCAGTTCATCCACCTTATTTGCAAGACTCCTTGCATTAAAATAAATGCCTTCCAGCCCTGCCATATTCTCTTTTGCCTTCACATATTTGCTCTGCCTTCCCAGCTGACTTGTTTTTCCCTCTGTATTTGGCTGTAAATCACCCCCTACTATAGCTCCACTCTGTACCCCAACCCCCTGCCAAGTTAGTTTAAACCCTCCCCAGCAGTGCTAGCAAACCTCCCCGCAAGGATATTGGTTCCCCCCTGGTTCAGGTGTAAACCGTCCGACTTGTACAAGTCCCACCTTTCCCAGAAGCAGACCCAGTGATCCAGGAAACTAAAGCCCTCCCCCCTGCACCATCCCTTTAGCCACGCATTCATCTGTTCTATCTTCCTATTCCTATACTTACTAGCACGTGGCACCGGGAGTAATCCAGAGATTACAACCTTTGAGGTCCTGCTCCTTAATCCTTCACCTAGCTCCCTAAATTCTTGCTGCAGGACCTCATCCCTCTTTTTACCTATGTCGTTGGTACCAATGTGGACCACGACCACTGGCTGTTCTCCCTCCCCCTCCAGAATGCCCTGCAGCCGCTCAGTGACATCCTTGACCCTGGCACCAGGGAGGCAACAAACCATCCTGGATTCACGTCTACGGCCACAGAAACGCCTATCTGTTCCCCTTACTATAGAATCCCCTACCACTATTGCTCTCCCACTCTTTTTCCCCCCTTCCTGGGCAGCAGGAGCACCCCCAGTGCCAGGAAGTTGGCCGCTGCTGCCTTCCCCTGGTGAGTCATCCCCCTCAACAGTATCCAAAGCGGTATACTTGTTTGAAAGGGGGATGTCCGCAGGGGTTCCCTGCACTACCTGCCTGCCTTTGTTGCTCCGCCTGATGGTCACCCCCTGTGCTGCCCTACCCTGAGGCGTGCACAACTCGCTAAACGTGTTATCCACGAGCCTTTCAGCATCGCGCATGCTCCAAAATTCATCCACCCGCAGCTCGAGCGCCGCAATGCGGTCTACAAGTAGCTGCAGCTGGATGCATTTCCCGCACACATGGTCATCAGGGACACTGGCAGCATCCCTGACTTCCCACATAGAGCAGGAGGAGCAGAGCACGGGTCTGAACTCTCCTGCCATGACTTACCCCTTTAATTACTTTAAAAATTTATTCAATACCCCAGTTACAGGTATGCTCTAGGGCGCTTTATTTACCAACTATCCCCACTACACCACAGAAATTTAACACCACAGAATTCAAGCTTGTATTGAAAAAAGAGAAATACTCACCAACCAATCACCTACCTGCTCCCTGGTGACGTCACACACTGATTACTTTTTACCTCTCTCCCCGCTGCTGAGTTGGTAAGCCTCGCCTCTCTCCGGTTTTTATACCGGTCTCACCACACTGCTCCCGACTGGTCTCGGGCCTCGCTGGTCACCGGGTTTTCTCCCGAGCTCCTCCTCGCTGCTCCCGCTGGTCCCGACTGGTCTCGGGCCTCGCCTCTCTCCGGTTTTTATACCGGTCTCACCACACTGCTCCCGACTGGTCTCGGGCCTCGCTGGTCGCCGGGTTTTCTCCCGAGCTCCTCCTCGCTGCTCCCGCTGGTCTCGGGCCTCGCCTCTCTCCGGTTTTTATACCGGTCTCACCACACTGCTCCCGACTGGTCTCGGGCCTCGCTGGTCGCCGGGTTTTCTCCCGAGCTCCTCCTTGCTGCTCCCGCTGGTCCCGACTGTATTCCCTTGCCTTGTTAGTCCTCCCAAAGTGCATCACCTGAGGTGTATGCAATGATAAAGAGATTTGATACAGATAAACTACTTCCTCTGATTGAGGAATCCAGAAAAAAATTGTCCATTGTCTTTAAATTAGAGCACATCCAATTAGGAGTGAAATCAGGAAGCAATTTTTCAGTCAAAGACTAGTGAAAATCTAGAAAACGAGGATGTGGATGTCAATTGAAATTTTCAAAACTGAGATCAATAGATTTTTGTTAGTTGAGGGTATCAAGAGATGTGGAACAAAGGTGGGTAAATGGAATTGAGGTACAGGTCAGCCATGATCTATTGGAATGGCAGAGTTCCCTAGATTCTAGAACGGTCCCCGTGGATTGGAGGGGAGCAAACATAACCCTGCTATTCAAGAAAGGAGGGAGAAAGAAAACAGGGAATTATAGGCCAGTTAGCCTGACATCAGTAGTAGGGAAGATACTTGAATCTATTATTAGGGGCATGATAAGAGGGCACTTAGAAAATCATAATATGATTGGGCAGAGTCAGCACGGATTTAAGAAAGGGAAATCGTGTTTGGCAAATCTATTAGAGTTTTTTGAGGTTGTAACTAAAAGGAAGGATAAGGGGGAACCAGTGGATGTAGTGAATTTGGATTTTTAGAAGGCTTTCGATAAGGTGCCACACAAGAGGTTATTACACAAAATTAGGGCTCATGGGATTGGGGGTAATATACTAGCATGGATTGAGGATTGGTTAACAGTCAGAAAACAGAGAGTAGGAATAAATGGGTCAATTTTGTTTTGGCAGGCAGTAACTAGTGGGGTACCACAAGGATCAGTGCTTGGGCCTCAGCTATTTACAATCTATATCAATGTCTTAAATGAGGGACCGAGTGTAATGTATCCAAGTTTGCTGATGATACAAAGTTAGGTGGGAAAGGAAGCTGTGAGGAGGAGACAAGGAGGCTGCAAAAGGATTTAGATAGGTTAAGTGATTGGGCAAGAATGTGGCAGATGGAATATAATGTGGAGAAGTGAAGTTATCCACTTTGGTAGGAAAAATAGAAAAACAATATTTTTTAAATGTGAGAGACTGGGAAATGTTGGTATTCCGAGGAACCTGGGTGTCCTCTTACACGAATCTCAGAAAGTTAACATGCAGGTACAGCAAGCAATTAGGAAAGCAAATGGCATGTTAGCCTTTATTACAAAGAGTAAAGAAGACTTGCTGCAATTATATACGACCTTGGTGAGACCACACCTGGAGTACTGTGTACAGTTTTGGTCTCCTTATCTAAGGAAGGATATACTTGTATAGAGGGAGTGCAACGAAGGTTCACCAGACTGGTTCCTGGGATGAAGTATTATCCTGTGAGGAGAGATTGAGTAGACTAGGCCTATATTCTCTAGAGTTTAGAAGAATGAGGGGTGATCTCATTGAAACATATAAAATTCTTAAAGGGCTCAACAGAATAGATACTGGGAGGCTGTTTCCCCTGGCTGGGGAGTGTAGAACTAGGGGTCAAAGTCTCAGGGTAAGGGGTCGGCCATTTAGGACTGAGATGAAGAGAAATTTTTTCACTCAAAGTGTTGTGAATGTTTGGAATTCTCTGCCCCAGAGAGCTGTGGATGTTCGGTTGTTGAGTATATTCAAGGCAGAGATCGATAGATTTTTGGACTCTAAGGGAATCAAAGGATAGGGGGCTAGTGCAGGAAAGTGGAGTTGAGATAGAAGTTTGTAGTGTATGTGCCTTTAAGAGCCCCCTGTGTACTGTAATGCCGGTAATGGCCACTCGGGCTATATAAGCCTGTATATTGTGTTGTATCAGTTAGTTACCCTCCAGACTTTATTCAGTAAACACCTGTGAAACCAACTCCTGCCTTCAGTGTCTCTATTAACACATGGACACAACAGTGGCGACGAATTGGAAACGGACTTACCTGCAATTCGGCAGCACCTCAAGGACATCGATTCCTCAGACGTCCAAAGTCGAAGAAAAGCAAGAAAAAGAAAAAGCTGTGGTTTCACCAGCTAGCCGAGCTGGTGGCAGGTACTGCAATAATCCTTCCTGGGCGGCGGGCTGGGGCTCCATCGGCTGGCTCTGCAGCGAGGCCAAGCAGCGACGGTGGAGGCAAGCAGTAACAGACGGGGAGGGAGCACTCGGGAGATGGCCGGCGCTGCAAGCAGGTCGGCGTTCAGACCGAGCAGAGAGAGTCCGGCGGGAACGAGTCTCCACCTGTAAATAAAAAATTAAAAAATAATAAAAACCGCGGAAAACAGCGTCGTCATCGGCAGCAGCGGCGGGGAAGCGCGGGAAGCACCATATCTTTTCTGCAGGAAAGAAAGAAAAGCGCGGGAAGCACCACTTTTTTTCCAGGATGCCTAAGGCTGGCAATATTGATGCTTTTGATAACGATATAGAGGATTGGACCATATATGTGGAAAGAGTGGAGGTATATTGCACCGCAAATGGAATAGAAAATGATAAAAAAGCGTCAGTACTTCTATATCTAATGGGCGCAAAGACATACGGGCTGTTACGAAACTTAATCACTCCAGCCAAACCAAAGGACAAGAATTTTAAGGAAATTGTTGATACCCTATAGGAGCACTTAAACCCAACACCGCTGCTGATAGCGGAACGATTCAAATTCTTCAAGAGGAATCAACGCAAGAATGAAAGTAACGCTGATTACCTCCGAAATAAGAAAGCTATCAAAGCACTGCCAATTCGGGGCAGGACTGGCAGATTCTCTTCGAGACAAATTCGTCTGCGGTCTCCTAAGTGAAGGAACACAGAAAAGGCTGCTTTCTGAGAAAGATTTGACACTGGACAAGACTTTCAGTATGGCTGTATCATACGAAGCAGCCGCAAGAGGAGCTGCAGAGATACAGCAAAAGACACAGGACTTCGGCACCCATGAAATGACACAGGGTTTCGAGAGATGTTATCGCTGCGGCAGATCAACCCATGACCAGAGGGACTGCTGGTTCAAGGACAAAGCATGCAGGCAATGCGGAACGATTGGACACATTGCACGGGTATGCCGATCTGGACAAAAAAAAATCTACGGACAGGAAAAAAAAAATCAAGAAAGAAAAGTACAGAAAGGTACAAATGATGACGGACAGTAGCTCCGAAGACCAGAAGAGCAATAGCGACTCCGGAAACAAGAGACTAAGCTGTCTCAAATTACATAATGTAATTGCCAAAGAAGATTACCAGACCATTTGGGTTACCCTCACGATAGCAGGGTCCCCAGTTAAAATGGAGCTAGATACAGGATCAGCTCTGACCGTCATAAATCGACGGGATTACGAGCGGCTATTTCCGCATATACGTTTAAAAGACACATCCATTATCTTGAAAACATATACAGGGCAGAAAGTATACCCCAAAGGAAAAATAAGGGTGCCTGTTGTATACAACGGCAAGGAAATACAGAAGTTGTATTTATACGTTCTACAAGATGGTGGTCCACCGCTGTTGGGACGTGAATGGATCAGGAAAATACATTTAGACTGGCACTCCATTCAGGCACTGACGGTGACCAGTAAGGAAAAAAATGACGATGATGTCATACCTGAACGATTAAAAGACATCTTGGCCAACGCCAAAGAAGTGTTTCAAGAGAAACTAGGAACCTTGAAAGGCATCACCGCCTCAATAAAAGTGGAAGATGCGGCAATTCCCAAGTTTTTTAAGGCAAGGCCGGTGCGATACACAATTCGTCCAGCAGTCAAGGCAGAGCTGGAGAATTTGGAAAAGGCAGGCGTATTATCCAAAATAGATTGAAGCGAGTGGGCAACATCCATTGTCCCGGTCATGAAGAAAACGTTGAATAATGATAAATCTGAAGAACAGAGAAAAATTCGCATCTGTGGAGACTTCAAGGTGACTGTAAACCCGGTCCTTCACACGGTACAGTATCCTCTTCCGAGGATAGAAGATATTTTCGCCTCACTATCCGGAGGGAAACGTTTCACCAAAATTGACTTGGCACAGGCATATCTACAGGTGGAGGTTGAAGAGGCCTCTAAAAAGTATCTCACGATAAATACACACAAAAGCCTGTACCAGTACAATCGACTGGTTTTCGGAGTAGCATCCGCTCCAGCTATCTGGCAAAGAGCTATGGAGCAAGTCCTCCAAGGGATTCCGGGGACTCAATGCTACCTAGATGACATCCTTGTAACAGGAGAAAACGACAACGAGCACCTTGCCAATTTGGAGCAGGTGCTCACTAGGCTGAGAGAACGGGGCCTACGAGCAAATCGCCCCAAGTGCGAATTTTTCCAGAATCAAATATCATATTGTGGCCACATAATTAATAACGAAGGGTTGCATAAGTCACCTGAAAAAATTGAAGCGGTCATAAAAGGCCCAGCACCTGAAAATGTTTCACAATTAAGGTCGTTCCTGCGATTAATAAATTACTATCATAAATTTTTACCGAACTTATCAACTCTAATGCACCCTCTTAATGAACTGCTACAAACAGGAGTAATTTGGAAATGGAGCGAAGACTGTAAATGTGCCTTCCATAAATGCAAAGACTTAATCACGTCCAAGGAAGTTTTGGCTCATTACAACCCATCACTGCCAATCAGACTGGCGTGCGATGCATCCCCTTACGGCGTAGGAGCGGTATTATCGCATAGATTCCCTGATGGCTCGGAACGGCCGATAGCTTTTGCATCACGCTCATTGAACTCAGCTGAGCGTAACTATGCCCAAATCGACAGGGAAGCACTCAGCCTGGTATGGGGAGTGAAGAAATTCAACCATTACCTACACAGACAAAAATTTACCTTGTTGACAGACCATCAACCCCTCATCTCCATATTCAACCCTAAAAAGGGTGTTCCCATTATGACAGCGCAAAGGCTACAGAGGTGGTCCCTTTTTCTAGGGGCACACCAATATGACATAGAATACAAAGGATCAAAATAGCATGGGAATGCTGACGGTTTATCGCGCCTACCGTTGCCAACGGTAGAAGAGGCACCTACCGTAGACCCAGTGGAGATTTTCCACTCTACCATAGTAGAATGTCTACCAGTAACAAATTCTGCCATTGAAAGGGAAACTAGAAATGACCCGACTCTCTCACGAGTCTACGATTTAACAGTGAAGGGATGGCCAGCACATGGCGAACCACTGTTGCCGGCATTCTCGCAAAGAAGAGAACAGCTGTCAGTGTGCCGAGGAACCTTGATGTGTGGATCCAGAGTGGTGATTCCACCCAAACTCCAGGATAAAGTTCTAAAGGAGCTTCACGAGGGGCATCTGGGTGGAGTGAAAATGAAGAACCTAGCCAGGGCGTTTGTATGGTGGCCAGGTATCGATGGAGACATCGAAGAAATGACCAAGAGCTGCCTAGGGTGCCAGAAGGTCCAAAACGCTCCACCACAAGCCCCTCTACATCCATGGGAGTGGCCCTCATCTCAATGGCAAAGGGTACACATCGACTTTGCTGGTCCATTTATGGACTCAATGTTCTTAATCGCGGTTGATGCACACTCCAAGTGGCTGGAGGTAATAAAGATGTCCTCCACCACCACGGAAAAAACCATCACAGTATTAAGGACCATATTTGCCAGGAATGGGCTGCCTGAACAGATCTGTTCTGATAATGGACCGCAATTTGTGTCCGAAGAATTCAGGAAGTTCTTAAAAATGAATGGGGTTAAGCACTACACGTCTGCCCCATACCATCCCGCCAACAATGGATTGGCTGAAAGGTTTGTCCAGACCTTCAAGAAGGCCATAAAGGCCATGGGTAATGAAGACATAAAACTTCAGCATAAGGTAGATAACTTCTTGTTTGCATACAGGAATGCAACACATATGGTTACAAACCAAACTCCCGCCATGATGTTCTTCAATAGAAGCCTAAGATGCCGGCTGGATTTGATCAAGCCAAACATCAGAAGGGACGTGGAGAACTGGCAATTTCAAGGCATGAATGAAAGGCCAACTAGAACCTTCCAGATAGGTCAACATGTTTTGGCCCGGGACTACCGTACTGAGAAATGGCAGCCTGGAACTATCTGCACACGACTAGGACCGCTGATGTATACCATGGACATTGGAGAAAGCATAATAAGGTGCCATGCTGACCAAATCATAGAGTCATCCGAAAAGGGACAACCTACACCACAACTCTATACGCCTAATGATGAAGTAGAGACACCCATAGGATCTACCTCCGATCCGGTGATACTGGAACCCGATGAACCCGACACTGGCATTCAAGCCGAATCAACCTTGCCAAAATAACCTACTACACCACCAGAAACTACTACACCACCGAGGCGTTATCCGGACCGAGTCAGGAAGCCTCCAGAGAGACTGACTTATAATTGATTAACTGCAGCAATGTGTAGATTATTGTTCTTGTAACATGTAATTAATGATTACTTAAAATATTATGTACTGGTTGGCTAAAAGGGGAGGAATTGTAGTGTATGTGCCTTTAAGAGCCCCATGTGTACTGTAATGCCGGTAATGGCCACTCGGGCTATATAAGCCTGTATATTGTGTTGTATCAGTTAGTTCACCTCC
Source organism: Somniosus microcephalus (assembly GCF_052327205.1). Classification (NCBI taxonomy): domain Eukaryota; kingdom Metazoa; phylum Chordata; class Chondrichthyes; order Squaliformes; family Somniosidae; genus Somniosus; species Somniosus microcephalus. The sequence goes on along the minus strand of NC_140991.1, from coordinate 41,823,512 downwards.
AGACTTTGTTCAGTAAACACCTGTGAAACCAACTCCTGCCTTCAGTGTCTCTATCAACACATGGACACAACAAAGTTCCGCCCTGATCTCACTGAATGGCGGAGCAGACTCGAAGGGCTGTATGGCCTACTCCAGCTCCTATTTCTTATGTTCTTATGTTCTCAGCAAGCTCGAGGAGCTGAATAGCCTACTATATTTTTCTTTAAAATGGTCTCCATCCAAGTGATAGTGATGATAGCAGACCAATTGACTGTCTCCCCACACTATATAACAGCATGGTTTACTCTAACCGTGTTACTACCAGGCATTTACTTAAACGTGAACAACAGTAAACACCCAATGATGTAGTTCAGCTTTGATCCATGAAGGAGAACAGCCCATAGGCAGCATGCTGTAATATTTGAAGTTATGTGAGATATTTATGCAGCCCAGGTATATTTGATATTAGTATAGCACAGAGTTTGCTGACATAACAACAGTCATTGCACTCGAAAAGTGATTAATTGTGTGAAAGGCTTCAAGACATTTTGGCAATGTGATAAGATACTATGGAGGTAAAATTCAACTTTGCAAAAGGGGCAGTAGCTGATCAGCTGCCTGACCCCATTATACAAACCGCACCTCCTTGGATTTTCCTTTCTGTTGAAGTCAATCGATCCAGCTGATCAGCTACCACCCATTATACGACAGCCGAAGTTGAATTTTACCCCTTAAGGCCCCGAGAATCCACTGGTGTTGCACCAAGGAGATGGGACTTCCACCCGACGAGCCTCACCAGCACTGCACTGGCAGAGCACAAGTCTTGTGTAACCTAAGGAAGGATATACTTGCCATAGAGGGAGTGCAACAAAGGTTCATGAGATGGATTCCTGGGATAGCGGGACTGTCGCATGAGAAGAGATTGAGTAAACTGGGCCTGTATTCACTTGAATTCAGAAGAATAAGAGGGGATCTCATTGAAGCATACAAAATTATTACAGGGCTTGATAGGGTGGATGCTGGGAGAATGTTTCCCTTGGCTGGGGAGTCTAGAACCAGGGGCCACAGCCTCAGGTTAAAGGGTAGGCCATTCAGGACTGAGATGAGAAGAAATTTCTTCACATAGAGGGTGGTGAATCTTTGGGATTCTCTACCCCAGAGGGCTGTGGAGGCTCAGTCAAACCAGAAGTCAATAGATTTCTGACTAGTAAGGGCATCAAAGGATATGGCGATAGGGCCGGTGAATGGAGTTGAGGCAGAAGATCAGCCATGATCTCATTGAATGGCAGAGCAGGCTCGAAGGGCCGAATAGCCTACTCCTGCTCCAATTTCTTATGTTCTTATGTAACATGAGAGCACTGCACTGGCAGGAATGGAGATTGCAGGTATAGGCCTTTAAAGACTCTGTCAGCTGAAGATTGCAGCAGCAGGCTAGGGAGGCAGCAGGTAAGCAGTGAATGTTTTGCTAGACTGACGTCACTGTCAGGGAGCTGCAATGGGTGGCTCATCTGAGCTTTTGTGGCATTTTTTTCAAAGAATGTTGCCAAATAGAGAACCTGGCAGAGGCACCCAGAGAAGAGTGCAGGGCATTGGAAGGAGGCAGGAAAGAGGTACATAACATTTTCTACTGAGGCCAGACCAGCAAATCATCCTGGATAAAATGCAACAAAGGAGAGGAAGACTGCTTGGTGTCCGTGAGAGGAAGCTATGAAAAAGTGTCTCCTGTGCCACGTGGAGGGAGGTGGCAGTGGAGCTTCTCTCACTCCCAGAACTGCAGATTAGTTCCCTATGGGGAGCAGGCCATAGAGCAGCTGGGATACAGCTCTCGCTGTAGGAAATGGCAAGAGCAGTGGGACAGTGCAGGAGCTGGGTTAGTGGGTTCACATTTCGACAATCACCCTGGCACACCTGTGAAGCAGCAGACAGCCAGAACTTCCACATCCTTCTCTGTCTCCTTAAACCCGAGGGTTCTGCTCACCCATCCCTAGGTTATGGCCTCCTTTCCTACAGGTCCACCATAACAACTGTCAGGGAGGGAGCAAAGCTGAGGAAGATTACGATGAGGAGGAGGAGGATGGTGAAATTTCTTCCTCGTCGACTGCGAGGATGCTGATGAGGCTGGGGGAATGGTCATATCTTGAAGCCCTCCTCAAATGTGTTCTGATGAAAGATCTACACCTGAAATGTTAACCTGTAATTTTGCTCCACAGATGCTGACTGTGCTGCTGAATGTTTTCAGGATTTCCTGTTGTTTTTTGTTTCTCAAATGCTGCCTCGTTCCCTTTTACTCCGTCCTGCACTGCTCCTCCGCCTCCTTCCCCTGTGCCTCCTCCTTTATTAATATTGCACACAAGGGAATGTCCATGGGGAGTCCCACATCTGGTTCTCAGAACCTCTTACTGCAGGTGGAGTCAAAAAAATCCCAGTGGTCTCACAGGCTGTCAGAGGTAACTCAAGTTCTACACAGGTAGAAGGCAAAAAACGTGCTTTCAATGCTCTTTTGTAACTTGAGCAATCTCTCAAAATGTTCTTCTGGCTACAGGCTACAGGCTCTAAAGTAAGTCACTTCTGCCAGTCTTAGCTGATGTGGGCAATAGGTGCACTACGGGCCAGATATTCCGATCCCTATGGGTGTGTACGTGCTATGTATACACCCGTAGGGACATCGGAAATGCCGGTTTCAGGCCTGTGACGCGCATGCGCTGCGTACAGTTCTCAAAATTCCCACATTCCCCAAAAGTTATGGATAAAGGGACCCTGTATGGACAAGTTATTAAAAAAGGGTACCCAAAATGGCTTCTGCAACCTCGTGACCAAAAGTACAGGATTTTAAAAGCAAGGACCTGCAAAAAGGCAGGCACTTTTCAAAACCTGAAACGAAACCTAAAATGCATGAATCTGTGAAAGACTTTGTGAAGCCAGACAGCTAGGTAAACACAGAATATGCATTCATTCACCTTAGAACAGATCAAGTCAGAATGGGCCTAATCGAGGCCATTAAGTTTCTGCATACATAATTGGTAACAGCTCACAGTAGCCATCAAGCCAGGATAAGGACAATTAAATTTCATAAATAAAAAACAGCCAGGATATCGAAGCCATTAAACCAGGAGACAACCGCCCCAAAAGCCGTTAAAGTAGATAACCGTAATCAGTTTGGACGAGCCCGCCAAAAGTTAGACAAAGGACTGACCTTATTTGGCGCGCAGATAAGGGATGAAGAACCGGGTATAATTGTAGGCCCACCGGTGGCCAAGATCTCTTGCTCTTGCTCTGGCCATTTGCTCTTCGCTCGTGCCCTGGCCTCATGGCAGGCTCTCTTCTCGCTCCCCGCGCCGCTCAACACCAAGGACGCTCATTACTACACCGAGACCCGATTCGAAAAGACACAGGACATACGGGGCCACAAACAGGCAGACGAGATGAAGAAAACGGTAAACCGGTAAAGGCAGAGAAGGGCAGCGGAAAGACGCGTTGGGGGACAAACGGCCTAGTTATAAGCTGGCGTTTGATGAATAAGTTGGCGTTTGAAGCATGGATAGCAGCGTCAATGAAGAATAAGTTGGTGTTCAAAGCATGGGTAGTAAAAGCATATTGACAATATAAACTGCCAACCGAGCCCCAACCATTATAAAACCCGTCGGCGACCAAACCGCCCGAGGAAGAAGAAGACCCATCGCAACTCGACGAAGATGTTAACTGAGGAAAGGGAGGGTGCTTCGCACAAACAACTCCACTGCCGTGCCCTGTGACCACGTGGCGACAACACACCCCAAAGGACAGCAAGAGCGGACTCCAAAACTCACAACCGTTAAAAGGGTCAACAGGTTTTGAATTGGTGAGCATGAATCCCTGGCCCCTCATAGGTTAATCTAGTTAGGTATAGGGGGTGGGATAAGGATAAGGGGATTTTAATGTGTTTGTTCCCTTGATGTGCCATGCGTTCCCCATTCCCAAATAAGTGTATTGTTTTTATATGCCTGTAATTATCTTAGTAACTCTCAGTATTGTGATCTTGTTTTGCCTTTAATAAAAATTACGGTTATCTTGCACTGAACCACTTCTCTACTCGTTTTTCTGTGTCGCCGCCTGTACCTAACTCCGGTGTCTAGAACCCAGGGGGTGTGGAGCGATTCGAACCGCTCAGAGACAGTCAGGGGCAGAGCTGACTGGGCACATGCCAAACCCCCTTACCACTGAAAACCGGTATTTCCGATCTGTCAAGAATGCTCTTGACAAATCGGACGCCTGCCCTGGAGAAGGGTCTCTGCGGGCGGATAGTTCTGCTTTCTGGAGAACCTCCGCCCGCTGAAAACCCTTAGAAATCTTACGCCTGGTCAAAGCAGGCCTGCTTTTACCAGCATAAGATTTGAAAAAAGTAAAAAAAAAGTTTCTCATTTATCATTTTAAAATATTTTTTTTTAAAAGGTAAGCTTATTTCTAGCCCCGTAAAAAACTTGAATTATTTTTTTCAAAAATTTAAGTTTTTGTTTAAAATATTGAATTTATTGTAATTTCAACTAATTCTAAAAATGTGATTTAAAAAAAAAATCTATTTAATGTTTTAAAGTGTTTTTGGGGGTGATCTCCATTCATATATTTGACAATTCTATCTGTCAAGTGTATGAAGGGAGATTCCCTTCTGTTGTGTCCGTGTGTTAATAGAGACACTGAAGGCAGGAGTTGGTTTCACAGGTGTTTACTGAACAAAGTCTGGAGGTGAACTAACTGATACAACACAATATACAGGCTTATATAGCCCGAGTGGCCATTACCGGCATTACAGTACACAGGGGGCTCTTAAAGGCACATACACTACAATTCCTCCCCTTTTAGCCAACCAGTACATAATATTTTAAGTAATCATTAATTACATGTTACAAGAACAATAATCTACACATTGCTGCAGTTAATCAATTATAAGTCAGTCTCTCTGGAGGCTTCCTGACTCGGTCCGGATAACGCCTCGGTGGTGTAGTAGTTTCTGGTGGTGTAGTAGGTTCTATTGGCAAGGCTGATTCGGCTTGAATGCCAGTGTCGGGTTCATCTGGTTCCAGTATCACCGGATCGGAGGTAGATACTATGGGTATCTCTGCTTCATCATTAGGCGTATAGACTTGTGGTGTAGGTTGTCCCTTTCGGATGACTCTATGATCTGGTCAGCATGGCGCCTTATTATGCTTTCTCCAATGTCCACGGTATACATCAGCGGTCCTAGTCGTGTGCAAATAGTTCCAGGCTGCCATTTCTCAGTACGGTAGTCCCGGGCCAAAACTTGTTGACCTATCTGGAAGGATCTAGTTGGCCTTTCATTCATGCCTTGAAATTGCCGGTTCTCCACGTCCCTTCTGATGTTTGGCTTCATCAAATCCAGCCGGCATCTTAGGCTTCTATTGAAGAACATCATGGCGGGAGTTTGGTTTGTAACCATATGTGTTGCATTCCTGTATGCAAACAAGAAGTTATCTACCTTATGCTGAAGTTTTATGTCTTCATTACCCATGGCCTTTATGGCCTTCTTGAAGGTCTGGACAAACCTTTCAGCCAATCCATTGGTGGCGGGATGGTATGGGGCGGACGTGTAGTGCTTAACCCCATTCATTTTTAAGAACTTCCTGAATTCTTCGGACACAAATTGCGGTCCATTATCAGAACAGATCTGTTCAGGCAGCCCATTCCTGGCAAATATGGTCCTTAATACTGTGATGGTTTTTTCCGTGGTGGTGGAGGACATCTTTATTACCTCCAGCCACTTGGAGTGTGCATCAACCGCGATTAAGAACATTGAGTCCATAAATGGACCAGCAAAGTCGATGTGTACCCTTTGCCATGGAGATGAGGGCCACTCCCATGGATGTAGAGGGGCTTGTGGTGGAGCGTTTTGGACCTTCTGGCATCCTAGGCAGCTCTTGGTCATTTCTTCGATGTCTCCATCGATACCTGGCCACCATACAAACGCCCTGGCTAGGTTCTTCATTTTCACTCCACCCAGATGCCCCTCGTGAAGCTCCTTTAGAACTTTATCCTGGAGTTTGGGTGGAATCACCACTCTGGATCCACACATCAAGGTTCCTCGGCACACTGACAGCTGTTCTCTTCTTTGCGAGAATGCTGGCAACAGTAGTTCGCCATGTGCTGGCCATCCCTTCACTGTTAAATCGTAGACTCGTGAGAGAGTCGGGTCATTTCTCGTTTCCCTTTCAATGGCAGAATTTGTTACTGGTAGACATTCGACTATGTTAGAGTGGAACATCTCCACTGGGTCTACGGTAGGTGCCTCTTCTACCGTTGGCAACGGTAGGCGCGATAAACCGTCAGCATTCCCATGCTATTTTGATCCTTTGTATTCTAGGTCATATTGGTGTGCCCCTAGAAAAAGGGACCACCTCTGTAGCCTTTGCGCTGTCATAATGGGAACACCCTTTTTAGGGTTGAATATGGAGATGAGGTTGATGGTCAGTCAACAAGGTAAATATTTGTCCGTGTAGGTAATGGTTGAATTTCTTCACTCCCCATACCAGGCTGAGTGCTTCCCTGTCGATTTGGGCATAGTTACGCTCAGCTGAGTTCAATGAGCGTGACGCAAAAGCTATCGGCCGTTCCGAGCCATCAGGGAATCTATGCGATAATACCGCTCCTACGCCGTAAGGGGATGCATCGCACGCCAGTCTGATTGGCAGTGATGGGTTGTAATGAGCCAAAACTTCCTTGGACGTGATTAAGTCTTTGCATTTATGGAAGGCACGTTTACAGTCTTCGCTCCATTTCCAAATTACTCCTGTTTGTAGCAGTTCATTAAGAGGGTGCAGAAGAGTTGATAAGTTCAGTAAAACTTTATGATAGTAATTTATTAATCCCAGGAACGACCTTAATTGTGAAACATTTTCAGATGCTGGAGCTTTTATGACCGCTTCAATTTTTTCAGGTGGCTTATGCAACCCTTCCTTATTAATTATGTGGCCACAATATGATATTTGATTCTGGAAAAATTTGCATTTGGGGCGATTTGCTCGTAGGCCCCGTTCTCTCAGCCTAGTGAGCACCTGCTCCAAATTGGCAAAGTATTCGTTGTCATTTTCTCCTGTTACAAGGATGTCGTCTAGGTAGCATTGAGTCCCCGGAATCCCTTGGAGGACTTGCTCCATAGCTCTTTGCCAGATAGCTGGAGCTGATGCTACTCCGAAAACCAGTCAATTGTACTGGTACAGGCCTTTGTGTGTATTTATCGTGAGATACTTTTTAGAGGCCTCTTCAACCTCCATCTGTAGATATGCCTGTGCCAAGTCAATTTTGGTGAAACGTTTCCCTCCGGATAGTGAGGCGAAAATATCTTCTATCCTCGGAAGAGGATACTGTACCGTGTGAAGGACCGGGTTTACAGTCACCTTGAAGTCTCCACAGATGCAAATTTTTCTCGGTTCTTCAGATTTATCATTATTCAACGTTTTCTTCATGACCGGGACAATGGGTATTGCCCACTCGCTCCAATCTATCTTGGATAATACGCGTGCCTTTTCCAAATTCTCCAGCTCTGCCTCGACTGCTGGACGAATTGCGTATGGCACCGGCCTTGCCTTAAAAAACTTGGGCATTGCCACATCTTCCACTTTTATTGAGGCGGTGATGCCTTTCAAGGTTCCTAGTTTCTCTTGAAACACTTCTTTGGCGTTGGCCAAGATGTCTTTTAATCGTTCAGGTATGACGTCATCATTTTTTTCCTTACTGGTCACCGTCAGTGCCTGAATGGAGTGCCAGTCTAAATGTATTTTCCTGATCCATTCACATCCCAACAGCGGTGGACCACCATCTTGTAGAACGTATAAATACAACTTCTGTATTTCCTTGCCGTTGTATACAACAGGCACCCTTATTTTTCCTTTGGGGTATATTTTCTGCCCCGTATATGTTTTCAAGATAATGGATGTGTCTTTTAAAGGTATATGCGGAAATAGCCGCTCGTAATCCCGTCGATTTATGACGGTCAGAGCTGATCCTGTATCTAGCTCCATTTTAACTGGGGACCCTGCTATCGTGAGGGTAACCCAAATGGTCTGGTAATCTTCTTTGGCAATTACATTATGTAATTTGAGACAGCTTAGTCTCTTGTTTCCGGAGTCGCTATCGCTCTTCTAGTCTTCGGAGCTACTGTCCGTCATCATTTGTACCTTTCTCTACTTTTCTTTATTGATTTTTTTTTTCCTGTCCGTGGATTTTTTTTGTCCAGATCGGCATACCCGTGCAATGTGTCCAATCTTTCCGCATTGCCTGCATGCTTTGTCCTTGAACCAGCAGTCCCTCTGGTCATGGGTGGATCTGCCGCAGCGATAACATCTCTCGAAACCCTGTGTCATTTCATGGGTGCCGAAGTCCTGTGTCTTTTGCCGTATCTCTGCAGCTCCTCTTGCGGCTGCTTCGTATGATACAGCCATACTGAAAGCCTTGTCCAGTGTCAAATCTTTCTCAGAAAGCAGCCTTTTCTGTGTTCCTTCACTTAGGAGACCGCACACGAATTTGTCTCGAAGAGAATCTGCCAGTCCTGCCCCGAATTGGCAGTGCTTTGATAGCTTTCTTAATTCGGTGAGGTAATCAGCGTTACTTTCATTCTTGTGTTGATTCCTCTTGAAGAATTTGAATCGTTCCGCTATCAGCAGCGGTGTTGGGTTTAAGTGCTCCTATAGGGTATCAACAATTTCCTTAAAATTCTTGTCCTTTGGTTTGGCTGGAGTGATTAAGTTTCGTAGCAGCCCGTATGTCTTTGCGCCTATTAGATTTAGAAGTACTGACGCCTTTTTATCATTTTCTATTCCATTTGCTGTGCAATATACCTCCACTCTTTCCACATATGTGGTCCAATCCTCTATATCATTATCAAAAGCATCAATATTGCCAGCCTTAGGCATCCTGGAAAAAAAATGGTGCTTCTCGCGCTTTTCTTTCTTTCCTGCAGAAAAGATATGGCGCTTCCCATGCTTTCCCGCCGCTGCTGCTGCTGACAACGCTGTTTTCCGTGGTTTTTTTAAAAAAAAGTTATTTACAGGTGGAGACTCATTCCCGCCGGACTCTCTCTGCTAGGTCCGAACGCCGACCTGCTTTGCAGCGCCGGCCGTCTCCCGAGTGCTCCCCCCCCATTCGCCCCTGCCTGCCTCCGCCTTCGCAGCCTGGCCTCGCTGCAGAGCCAGCTGATGGAGCCCCAGCCCGCTGCCCAGGAAAGACCACTGCAGCACCTGCCGCCAGCTCGGCTAGCTGGTGAAACCACAGCTTTTTTTTTTCTTGCTTTTCTTCGACTTTGGACGTCTGAGGAATCGATATCCCCGAGGTGCTGCCGAACCACAGGTAAGTCCGTTTCCAATTCGTCGCCACTGTTGTGTCCGTGTGTTAATAGAGACACTGAAGGCAGGAATTGGTTTCACAGGTGTTTACTGAGCAAAGTCTGGAGGTGAACTAACTGATACAACACAATATACAGGCTTATATAGCCCGAGTGGCCATTACCGGCATTACAGTACACAGGGGGCTCTTAAAGGCACATACACTACACCTTCTTTGATTGGCTCCCCGTGGCCCACGAGATCCCAGGAACACTTGCAAACAGCATACGCCTCTGGGATACCTGGGCCCTGCGCATTTCAAGTTTGGAGAGGCCCAGGAGCGGAAGTGTCTGGACCTCAGGAGCCCTCGGGTAAGGGCATAGATTTTTTTCCAGATTGGAGGTCTCTGCATGCGGGAAGCCTCCAATCGGAAAATACAGCCCTACATTTATATCATTCTGAATTACCCTTGGTCTTTGGGGCGCAATGCCAACACCAGGAATCCGATCAAATGGTGATGAAAATGTTATGATATGGTAAAAAATAATAACATAAGTTAGGATATGACCTACCCAGGAGAACAAAAAAAAGTGTCATAGTCTTTTGAAAATCCTTTTGAAGCCACTGCCTTCAGGAAAGGCACAAATTGGAGGAGGAAAAAATTGCACATAACAAGCTTGCAAATAAACTGCAGAAAACATCATCAATCTATTGCAGAAGTCATTTCTAGAAAGCAATCTAAATAATAGGATCAATTGAATATATTCATTAATATTTAGATTGCCTCATTAAATTAGATTAAAGGGAATGAAATAAAGAAACAGAAATAAGTTGCCCTGAAATATTCTTGTCATTTTAATTTTATATGCATATTTATGCAATATTGTAAAGTCTATTATGATTATATATTAAGACAACTCAAAGTCTGTGATTCTTCAGATGATTGTATTGGGAACCATGGCAGTGTTAGTTGAGTAAAAATAATAAACTTGTGATCTTAATCATACTTTCATCAAAAGGTGAATGATGATAGCCCAGGTTTTACTGTAGTAGGGCATCTAACGGTATTGCTTTAAAATGGGGACTGAATATATCTGCATGTCCTGCTCCAGTTATTCCCCAGCTTTTAACTTCACTTCATCTGATGACTACATTTGGTCTTAACTCCCCATGTGCAATGCCACAGGAAATCAACTTGTCAAATACATACACACTAATCAAACTCCTGTGGCATTGCATATAAGTTGGAGAACATTGTCTCTCTTATCTGTTGCTGCTGTTTTTGTGTTGCTGTATTGCTCTGTCTCTTTCTTTCTCCATACCTCTTTATTCTGCTTCTCTCCTTCTGTCCTCTTTCTTTTATTCTTCTTTCCTTTTGGGCAGGAGGTGGTGTCATGATGTGGTGTATGGGGGAAAGCAGCCACCAATGCATTTGGACTGCATTTTGTGGGGGAAATATGGTCCTTTGTGGCTCCCTTTTCAGTCCCTCCCTCAATTACTTGTGCTCTCCCATCCCCTTCTCTCATTGTGGCCCCTGCTCCTTCACCTTCCCACTTACCCCCTCCCCTTTCTACCCTCACCCAACCTCTTCCTCTTTGAATTACCTGCTTAACCCCATATGCTCCTCTATCCTTGCTCCATTGTACTCACCTCATCGTTATCACTCAATTCATTACCTCTCACCCCCACTTACGCCCACCAAGGACATCTGGTGAGAAGCCAAAGAACCCCAAATCCTTAATCTCTTCCCTCCTTCTATTCTCCTCCTATCATTTCTTATCTTTTCCATCAAAGAGACTTTGGTGGCTTTAAAAATTCTGTTTTGTAAAATCAAATTAGAATGAAGACACGCTGTTTTCCTTTCCATCACTCTCTCTCGTTTACTATTTTAAATTGTCAACAATACAAAGAATGCCCCTGCTCTTCTTTGAATAGTGCCATGGGAACTTTTATGTCCACCTGAGGGAGCATTCAGGGCCTTGATTTATCATCTCCTCTGAAAGACAACACCCTTGGCAGTGCAGAGCTCCCTCAGTACTGCACTGAAGTGTCAGCCTAGATTATATGTTCAAGTATCTGGAGTGGGGCTTCAGACTCAGAGGGAAAAGTGCTACCATGGAGTCAAAAATGATATTTTGTCCAGTCTCCAGGTGAAGTAGGGTAAGGGACAATTGGACCAGGACATGCAGAGCCTCCAAAGGAAGGTGGGGGAGGGTGTAAATACAGCTTTACAAGTTTACATTGGTAGTGTATATATTCCATTATATATTTTGGAAATAGGAATTTATAATGGGAAAATGTTGACAGGAATTGTGTCCAGTCATATGTTATTATATATATTTATATCTATTATATATTAAGAATGGTGAGTGGTCTTGAGTCCAAAAGTACTCTGCTTGTAGGTGGCACAGTGAACATAACATGAGTTTAGGTATTGAGGAAGGAGAGGTTGATGGACACCTGTTGAACCATATCATGGTGTAAATCAGTGCCTGGAGTGGATAACAAGAGGGAAATCGTCAAAAGCAAGGAAAATATATAAATTTAACAGCTGGTCTGCTGTATATTTTGGCTGCTTTCTTCCTGGATTCTAGGAACAGCATATTTGAATTCTTCTTCTTTTCGAATTAACCACAGAATGACCTAATGACTTAATGTCATTGGGTTCTGAAAGCGTGACTCATCCAGCCCAGATGTAACCTATCCATGAGAGTTTAGGACACTTAAATCAAATTCCTTTAAAGGTGGTCTCCTCCCCGCCTCTGTACTTGCTTAAAAGCTGTTAAATCTCCAACTTCTTCCAATTCTGATGAAAGCTCGTTGACCTGAAATGTTAACTCTGTTTCTCTCTCCACAGATGCTGCCTGACTGGTGAGTATTTCCAGCATTTTCTGTTTTTTATTTCAGGTTTTCAGCATTCACAATATTTTGCTTTTATTACCCCAGAGCAAGTTCACATTAAATAGTCAGGTAGCTTGCATGTAGTACGATGTATCAGTAGTCATGTTCTGCCCTTTAAGAGTGAAGAGTTTCAGAAAACAGGGTGGAAAATGTCTTCCATATATTAAGAAATGAATAACATTCACTTAATAATCAAAAGACAGCCCCTTTTTGTTGGTGCATTGTGTGGTTTTGCTCGCTTATGCCCTGAAGAGGTACATCAGATGGTAGATGCAAGAACTTTCCATTCCAAAGTAGATGCACATCAAAAAGCTCAAATAAAACTATTACTAGGGAACTTTTGCTTACCCCACGGGCACAGGGGCAGCTCTCCCTTCAAACTTTCGCTTACTAGAGACAACTCGAAAATGAACAAGCCTAAAGCAAGACTAAAATTCTTCTCCCCTCCATGCCATCACAAACATGCAATAGATTCCCATTAAAAGCAAGGAATCCAGTCAATAAACTTTTAGAAAAGAGCTGGATGAATATCTGGTTAGAAATTAGATTAAAGATTAAGGATGTGTAGAGATAATCAAATCAGATGCTCTGGAACAAAATGTGCTTTTGGCAACATGGAAACGTCAGCTGGAAACATGTAATCAGATTCACAAAAGTGGAGAATATACAAAGTAAACTAGTCGCCACAGCAGTGGACTGCAATAAAAAAAGAACCACCCAAAAGCAAGTGTTTTGCCACCAGCACACATCACTGAAATGAAACGGCGCAGATTAACCCTGTTGAGTACTGAACGTCTTTCGGAACTTGCACGTTTGTTAGCTGCAAAAATTGATTTTTCTGACTAGAATCAAATAATGTAGGTTGTAACTTTGGACTAATATCCTGGTGATGTGCCAGGTTACTTTAGGTGGTCAGGGAGATATTTCAGAGTTTTATCCAGTGCAATTGTCCAGTGCTTGTCATATATTTTCAATATCTCCTGGTTGTTCAAAAAAAAAAGAGGATCACCCCCACACTCATTAGCATTATGATCACTGTGGGTAATCTCTGTCTTCTCTCTCTCATCTTCTTGGAGATTTCATCTGGGGTTATTCACCACCCTATAAATTGTGTTCCATAACACTACAAATTACAGTATCTTTTGGAAGGAATGGACCATTTCTCATTTCATCTTTTACTTTACAATGTATAGTTCAGCAAATATACACCAGATAGATCAAAGATGTTCAACTTGTTACTTTTTATTGCAGACTTGAGTTTTGTGAGCAAGATCTTAGGGCCAATTTTCCAAGTTTGCACTGCCAGCAGGAAGCCAGCCAGCCACTCGGAGCAGGAATTTTCAGGTACCCCCCTCAAATGAATGAATTGGAAATCGAGGGCAGAGAGCTTCACGACTCACAATTCCAGGCCAACATCACTAAAACAGAATATCTGGTTATGATCACATTGCTGTTTGTTGGATCTTGCTGTGTGCAAATGGGCAGCCGCGTCTCCTGCGCTCCAACAGCGACCACACTTCAAAAGTACTTCATTGGGTGCAAAGTGCTTTGGGACGTCCTGAGGTTGTGAAAGGCGCCATATAAATGCAAGTTATATCTATCTATAATTTCCCGCTGTGTGGCAGGTGGGCAAGGGTCCTTGCAGTAGCACAAGTTCTGAAAATTACCCCAATGACATATATGCTGTTTGCTAAAATGAACAATATCTCAGTGAACTAGGAAGCCACTGTATGTATGTTTAGGAGCTATAAAGGGGACCATAATAATAATAATCTTAAAACGTAATGTGCTATTATTCAAGCTACATTATTGTAGTCCCATCAGTCCTAATAAAAACATCTGCAGTAGTTTGCTGAGGACAGATGCTTGAAACCAAGACACAAGACTCCTTTAAGAAACAGCTAAATGCTATAGGAAGAGGAATAGTGTGGCGGAGCCACCAAAGGACTCAGAGCGGTTGTACATAATTCCTTTAACAGCAACGTAGTTACTGCCTGTGTCTGTACCTTTAATTACACTGTTTAACTGTACTATGTCTAGTTACCTTTACAGCGCGGTTTCAACGTGATGACGTCATGCCGTTAGTCACGTGATTCCCCAATGGCGGGAAGAACGTGATAACGTCAGCTTTCAGACCAGAGGATCAGTCCTCGTGGAGCCTTCAATGAGAGCAGACCTGTATTCGATGTATTCCAGCAGTTTCCAGTTAAAACCTGTTTTGTTCCATTAAAGTTTGTTATTTTGATTGCCTGAGTCGAACTCAGTCTTTTCGTTAGGAACCTCCGTTCCTACAATAGATCATTTAGCCCCTCAAGCCTCTTCCAGGGTTTGTATTCAGTTTTACACCAGGGGTGTTCAACCTAAAGCCCATGAGTCATTTCAAGCCGTTAGATCCTAGCAGTCTGGCCCACAAAGCCCAGGCAACTCACATTTTATTTGTACGTATATTTCTTGCTCTCCTGTCTGAACTTTATGGTCTTGTAGATTTAGAAAAGTCTGTTCTTTGAACCGTTGCCTCATTAATTAAGCAGATGAAAATCTGTCAGCATCTGTAGCTTCAGGTACACACCGATTAATGGGAATGTGGATTTGACTTTATATATGACCAGTGAGGCGCACACGGGCAACACGCTTGGACACTCCTGACAGAACACAGATCATATAAAAAGGCAGATATAAATAGAAAATCCAAAGGTTGTTCCCATTACCATAGATTTTCACTTAAGCCGATGTGGCACAATTTAAATTTTAGGAGCCTTTCAACTTGTGTCTCTTCATCTCCAAACACATGGAACATCCTGAAATGTACAAATATATGGAGGAGAAACATCATTTCTATTTCCATAATCATTTAGAATGGTTTCAGGTACCCAAGAGACATACTCCACTAACGCTTCTGATTTTAGAAGCATTTCTTGTGAAGAGGAAATCAGAACACCCTCTCATAACCAGCATGTGGGGTGAATGACCAAAAAAAAGGTCATTAACCAGTGACACGCGGTGGCTGCAATTTATATTAAAACTGTAAGGCTGATTAAACAGAATGCAAGTAAAACAGAAGGAACTATGAAATTAAACTGGTCACTCGTCAATAGCTAAAGTCATGTTAGCAAAAAGAAAACCCAAGGACAAACATTCTGGCTAGTTGAAAACCCCTGTTTGTTAATGAAAGCACTAAACAGTACCTCAAAAATAAGTTCAAACAAAAGCCAGCAGGGACAGTAGTGTAAGGAAACCAGAAACCATTTCCTCGAAGGGTCATCAACGCGAAACGTTTAACTCTGTTTCTCTCTCCACAGATGCTGCCTGACCTGTTGAGTATTTCCAGCATTTTCTGTTTTTATTTCAGATTCCCAGCATCCGCAGTATTTTGCTTTTGTTCCCTCAAAGGTTTTATTTGTTCAGCTCTTTTCTTGTATAGGCCATTATCCTGGCAACACTGGTGAAGGCTCCTAATACACAGAAGTGCTGGATGATTGGAATTGGATTCGCATTATTTCAAAATCTAGGTAATAATTGTCTTGTTTTGCACACTTTGTACAAAAATAATAAATTGCAGGACAACAGAGTATTACAGTTTAAACTCTTTTAATGAAGCATCAAGGTCTGTGATCTCAAACATACAGCACAGTGTGGACAAGATGGAGTCTGGACCCCTGGGTCTTCTAAACAATAGCAGTCCTTACAGATGCCTGCAGGCCAATGACAACTCAGCATGTGATCACGTGAATATAATAGGTATTCCTTACAGATGCCTGCGGGCCAATGATAAATCAATATGCAAATGTTACATCCCCTTTCTTTTAAAAGAAAAATGTTATGCATTACTTTTGAACCTTTCTTCTACATAATGTTCTCAGTAGCATCAACATATAAGTAAACTCAACATTTAACTAGCACTGAAAACATCTCAACGTTTCAATAATGATGTAGTTTTTTTTTTAGGGCAGCGATCCGCCTACACCCTTTGACAGTTCACAAGGCAAGGATAACTCTACGCTTGACCTCTCATCCCAACCTTGCGTGGTATGGAACTGATCCTCTCGTTGGAATGATGGTGTTGTTCCTTGGTGTTCAGGAGGTGCCTGCGATTGCGGCGGTACACCTGTCCTTCTGGGGTGCGGACGTGATACGATCGCTCAGTGTCAGCTGGCTGCATGACGACTGCTGGCTTCCAGTAGTCATGCTCCTGGATTCTGATGGATTCTCCATTGTGCAGCGGCAGCAGTAGTCTAGCTGACCTGTCATAGTACATCTTTCGGTTTGAATTGGGGCCCATTGTCTGAGGCTAAGGTCTCCACAATGCCATGCCTGGCAAAGGCTGCCTTTAGCTTGGGGATCACAGCTGCAGATGTGGTGCTGTGAAGCTTGTCCAATTCAAAAAATCTGCTGTAGTAATCAACAGTCACTATGTAGTCCTCGTTGTTCCATGTGAACAGGTCCGTTGCCGCGACCTGCCAGGGCCTGTCTGGGATACGGTGAGGTATCATGGGTTCTTTGACATTTGATGGGCGGCGTTCTAGACAAATGGAACATTTTCCGACAATGCCCTCAATGTGTTTGCACATTCCGGGCCAAAACACAATGTCACGTGCTCTTTGTTTGCATTTTTCCATGCCCATATGTCCAGCATGAATTTTTGTCAACATCTCTTCTCTGAGACTGGTAGGAATGATGATCTTCTCCCCTTTGAAGACGATTCCGTTGATTTGTGACAGTTCGTCTCTGTGGTTCCAGAATTCAGATATGCTCTGAGGGCATTTCCTCCTTTCCTCAGGCCATCCTTCATGTATGACTTTGCTCAGCAGTGTGAGTTGTGCATCTTTCTCTGTTTCTGCTCGGATCTCCTTCAGTTTTGAGTCACTCACAGGTAAGCTGTTGTACACCATGTGCACCTGCACATCCATGCCTTCACTGAGGCTGCTGTCCTGGTAGCTAAGAGACTTTCTGGAGAGCGTGTCTGCGACAGGAATGTCTTTGCCTGGACGGTGAATGATTGTGAAGTCATACTTCTGTAGCTGAAGGATCATTCTCTGTAGCCTTGGTGGGGCTGCGGCTAGTGGTTTCCTCATGATTGACTCGAGGGGCTTGTGGTCAGATTCCACAATGACTTGTCGGCCATAGACGTACTGGTGGAAACGCTTACATGCAAACAGAATTGCATATAGCTCTTTCTCGATTTGAGCATAGTTGATTTCACTGTCTGAGAGAGATCTGGAAGCGTAGCCGATGGGCTTTCCTTCTTGCAGTAATACTGCGCCTAGTCCGTACTTTGATGCATCCACTTGTAGTCAGGGCTCTTTGTTGGGGTCGAAGTAGGCAAGAACTGGTCCTGGTTCTCTGGTGATTAGGTCTTTCATTTTCTGAAATGCTGTCATGTTGTTTGTCCCACAGGAACTCATTGGATTGTTTGAGCAACTGACGCATGGGTGCGTTGATTTCGGAGAGGCTCGGGGCAAACTTAGCTAAGTAGTTACCCATGCCTAGTACTGTCTCTAGCTCTGCGGCTCCATCTTCTTGATGGTGGAGATTTTCTCTGGATCCGGCTTAATGCCATCAGTTGAGAGCCGATGCCCAAAATAACTGATCTCGGTGGATCCGATTATGCTTTTCTTGGGGTTGAGCCGGATACCTTTCTCCCGTGATCTTTGTAGCATCGCACGGAGGTTCTTGTCATGTTTCTCTCTATTCCTGCCATAGATGAGGATGTCGTCTACGATTGTGACTACTCCATCGAGGCCTTCATAGGTTTTGTCGATCTTCCGCTGGAATTCATCCTGAGCTGAGATAAGACCAAATGGTAAACGCAGAAATCGGTAGCGTCCAAATGGTGTGTTGAAGGTTGTTAGCTTAGATGACTCTTCCGTGAGCTTGATATTCCAGTATCCTGATTGTGCGTCCATTACACTGAAGTAACGTGCTCCCACTAGCTTGGGTGTGATGTCATCTAGCGTTGGTAGAGGGTAGTGAGGGCGTTTGATAGCCTTGTTCAAATCTCTGGGGTCGAGACAGACTCTGAGCTTGCCTGTAAGTGGTTTGTCAACCACTACTAATGCGTTGACCCACTCTGTCGGTTCTGTTTCCCGGACGATGATTTCTGTATTCTCCATGCTCTGCAGCTCCTCCTTCAGGCGACTACATAGAGCAAGGGGTATCCTTCTTGGTGGGCAAACCACAGGGGTTGCTGTTGGGTCAAGGTGAATAGTGCATTCACCTGGGAATAGTCCGATTCCTTTGAAAACGTCAGCAAACTCCTCCATGACTGTCTGCTTCTCAACTGGTGCTGCCAATGACAGCACTAGCTTGATGAGGTCCATGTCTAAACATGCCTTTAGACCTAGCACTGGAGGTGCTTGAGTGTCAACAATGTAAAAGTCCAGCATCATGTCGCTTTCTTTGTACTTGCATTTCATCACGCATGTGCCTTTTACAATGAGCTGCTCACCTCCATAGCCGGTCAGTCTGCGTGAGGTGGGCTGTAGCTCACACTCATCCTTCAAGCTGTGATACTCACTCAGAGGAATTACGTTAACCTGAGATCTAGTGTCTAGTTTAAACTTAAGCTCTTTGCCCTGTTTTCCTATCTCAATATCGGCATAGGCTTGCTCAGTCCCTGAAATCTGTTTTTTTCTGTGACACAGAATCAATAAACAGTTCCTCTACATTTGGCTCTCTATCTGGCATTTGGCTGTCACTCACTGTGTGTACCGTTTTTCTGAAAACAGTCCTGCAAACTTTAGCAAAGTGGTTCCGTTTACCACATTTAGTACATTGCCTTCCTTTGGCAGGGCAGTACTCCTTTTCTCCATGCCAGTTGTTTCCACAATATCCACAGTTTTTGAAGCGTTTTATGTCTGTGTCGCCCATTTTTAGAACTCTCTCTGTTCTGAAACACACTCTCTGGGCGGTGTTCTTTGGTGTGTGTCTATTAACTGCGTGCACTGTCTGTTCATTCGAGCTGCTCGTGGCGCCGGTTATGGTTTTCAACTGTGCTTGGGCTATCTCGTGCGATCTAGCTATGTCTATAGCTTTGTCTAGCGTTAGCCCGGACCCAACATTCAAAAGTTTCTCTCTCACTTTAGCTGAATATATTCCAAACACGATGCGGTCTCTGACCATCTCATCTTTATCTGCATATACACAGTCTTTTACCAGCAGTTTTAACTCAGTCACGAACTGTTCAAATGACTCACTAGCTCCTTGCACTTTCTCCTGAAACTTGTACCTAGCGAATATCGTATTTGTCTTGGGCATCACATATGCTTCAAAACGGTCAAAATAACTTTTCAGTACCTTTGCTTCATCCGCATTGAGAGACCATGTGTTAAAAATGTCTCTCCCTTTTTCTCCGATCCACAAGAGTAGATAGCTGCATTTTTCTTCCTCCCCTTTGCTTTTCAGTGGACCCGAAAACATCAACTCCACGTTTTCTTGAACTTGCTCCATTCTCTAGCTAAGTTCAAAGATTCCCAATTCATTCGGGGTAAGGGAGCTCCAACGATGTCCATTTCAAATCCCTGTTCTGACACCATGTCTTGTTTTACACACTTTGTACAAAAATAATAAATTGCAGGACAATTTACATACAGCACCATGTGGGCAAGATGGAGTCCGGCCCCCTGGGTCTTCTAAACAATAGCAGTCCTTACAGATGCCTGCAGGCCAATGACAACTCAGCATGTGATCACGTGAATATATTAGGTATTCCTTACAGATGCCTGCGGGCCAATGATAAATCAATATGCAAATGTTACAATAATAAAGACCAGAGTTGGTACTGATTATGAAAGGTGTATCACTCAAAATAAAAAGGGCAGTCTGCAGCATTAATACTGAAGCAAATATTAAATAGTTTAAGTGAATTCATCACAGTAAACTAAAACTAAAACTTTAGCTCAGAGTGCTAAACTGCAATACATCATGGGGCAAAGCTGCCCTCTGCTGGTAGCAATAGCTATAATTAAACAGCAGTCACAGACAAAGAAAAATCCTCCATAAAGTGTTTGAATAGTTTGGCACTAATCTGCACTCAAACTCAGAAACCGTACAGAACACGGATATGAAAAGTGGAAGTAATTCCCATAATGTTCATGATTAAAAATAGAGTATATAGGAAGGTATGGATTTTTTTTAGGAACGGGAACAAAAAGGCCATGAAGCTCAACCCTTTTTGATTTACCTCATCCCTACTTACCCAACTTCTTATTATATGTCTCAAACGGTTTCTCTTCAGAAACACATCTTGAACCCACATACTGTCTGCTTCAGTAGACTTCCCTGGTAACTTGTTTCACAAGTTGATTATGCTCTTTGCAAACAAGTTCCACCTGACTTCCCTTCAGCAGCCAGCTTGGTTCAATTTGTAGCACTCTCATTCCTAGGTAAGACCCTAGATATGAGCTATAGGCCAGGACTTAAGCACATAAACGAAGTTGACACTCCTTTGTAATAACGAGGGAGTTCTGTATGGTCAGAGATGCTATCGCTTGGATGCAATGGTAAATGGTCTATTCAGGTGAACGTTAAAACACTTCCTCGTACTATTCAAAAAGCAGCAAGATTCAGTGCCCTGGCCAACATTTCTCCCTCAGCTAATATCAGAAATAGATACCTAGTCATTCATCTCATTCCAAGTGAGTGGGATCTTGCTATGTGCAAAATGCTCCATTTGCATACCTAAGTTACACACTTCTAAAAGTAATTAATTGTATGTGAAGCACGTTGGAACATTTCTGAGAGACATGATAAAGCGGTAATATATGGAAGTTTCTCTTTGCTTCCAAATATCAGCTGTGGCTCAGTGGGTAGCACACTTGCTTCTGAGTCAGAAGGTTGTGGGTTCATAGTCCCACTCCAGGAACTTGAGCACATCTAGGCTGACACTCCAGTGCTGTGCTGAGGGAGTGCTGCACTGTGGGAGGTGCCGTCTTTCAGATGAGACGTTAAACCGAAGTCCCATCTGCTCTCTCAGGTGGACGTAAAAGATCCCATGGCACTATTTTGAAGAAGAGCAGGGGAGTTATCCTCGGTGTCCTGGCCAATATTTATCCCTCAATCAACAGAACGATAACAGATTATCTGGTCATTATCACATTGCCGTTTGTGGGAGCTTGCTGTGCGCAAATTGGCTGCCACGTTTCCCACATTACAACAGTGACTACACTCCAAAAAAGTGCTTCATTGGCTGTAAAGCGCTTTGAGACATCCGGTGGTCGTGAAAGGCGCTATATAAATGCAAGTTTTTTTTAAATATTTGACCTGTAGCCTCTGATATTGGAACCTTTGCCATGGTGAACCATTTGTCCAAATCAACTTTGTCAATTCCCTTCAGCTTGAAGTAGGTCACTCTGAAGTATACTGTTTTGCAAAAAAGAACAAGCTCAACTCCATTAACCTTTCCTCATAACTTAGATGCCATACATTGTCTTAGTCTTACCTCTGGGACCTCTCAAGGGCAATATTATCATTTGTTACAAAGATTAGGTGACCAGAAATGCAGACATACTGATGGAGTTTGTTGAGAAGCTGTAACAGCTTTCAGCATTCTGGTAATGCCATTAACTGTGACCTATGTTTGCAGCCTTAAATGCACTGTCAAACAGCTCTTCAACATTAAATGCAGTTTCACATTTGTGCTTTTGGAGCTTTCCTATGTAATACATGTGCAGATTTAAATCTCAGTTGCATTTCATCATTTGCATGACAAGGCAGAGAGGGTTTGGTGAAAAACGATGCCTGGGTGGGGTGTAGAACACGCCTGTAATTATGATGAAATAGTTGAACCACAAAGATTTAAGGATCAATTTGTGCCCATGCTCTACTGGGCTAGGAGAAAAGTTTCCACAAGTCTGTTAGACATAGCTCTGTTGGTTCAATTGCATCAAGAAATGTTTTTCTTTGACAACAACACCCCAGTTTTATATTTTTAAACAGCACAGCCCTCCTTCAGCTGGAAGTGTAATAGGTTTTGAGCTGCCGATTTCTCCACATTAACGACCAGTGCTGCTCCGCAACTATCCGATAGCAGCTATTTATCTGTCTCTTGCCCTCGGTGCTGGCGAAGCTTAACCATTGATTGGAATCATTTAAATGGCAGTACAAAAGGTGAAGTAAAAAGAAAGGTCACTAATGCCCAAAACCCAAAATAAAAACAGAAAATGTTGGAAATACACAACAGGTCATTAGAAAGAAGTGTTTTGGATGGACTCGACCAAAACTTTAACTGTCTTTCTCTCAGATACGAACCAACCTGCGATGAATTTGCATTCACAAAAGGAGATTCAAACTGACCCCTTTTGAACAGTCAGACGGTCTATTTCCGGACTTATCAGGAAGTACTTAAAGCTCTTGATAGGTTTTTAAATTGAAAACCATACCAATATGTATAAGAAGTCAAAAATATACATTGATCTTTGCAATATTATCCATGTACTTGAAAATGTAATTGAAATTATTCTAATTAAACATTTACAGTAGCGAGATAATTTAATGCTACACTCAACAGTAATGGAATCAAAACCACAATTAGGTTACAATAGACATAGTGTTATATTTATAATAAATACATGAATACTACAAAATATATAAAAGCAAAATGTACATAAGTAGGGTCATTTAAAACTGTCCTGGAGGGATTGTTCAGAAATACTGCAGGAAAGCCATAATTCAAAGAACAGCCTTGAATATCCAAGATGGATTGTGTTCCAGATTGAATTTTGCCCATTTATTTTGTAGCAATGCTTGGGATATCATCAGCTTCATTTGCTAAGTTATTCCAGTTAACATCTTTACTTTTTTTTAAAAAAACACTCACGGACATAGGCAAAAGAAAAGTAAGATCATTGTATTAACCTTACTAAGAAGGTGAGAGGAGCTGGGTGTTCATCGGTGTTCATTTCTAAATACACAAGGATCAACTGACTACTAAAGAAATTACCACAATGATATACTTAACGGTAATGCAAAATTATTTTATATTACACCATCAGGCAATTACGACACAAGGAGTGGATCGTCTGGTCAATTTAAGATCACAGACATATACTGGAATTTTTGCAGGGGTAAACCATAATGAGAGATTGTATCTCCTAACTGCAGCACTGCACGACACAACTGCATAATACAGCCAAAGACTGAGTGACAACCTATTAGATTTAGAAAGAAAAACTGGAAATCTGAAATAGAAACAGAAAATGCTGCAAATGCACAGCATGTTGATCAATAACTGAAAGAAAAAGATAGGCTAACACTTCGAGCATGACCCTTCAAAATTAAAAGATCACACTGAGAACATTGATCACTTTCTGCAGTGTGATGAGAAGTCGATTACAAGGTATGATAATATTGCAGCCGGAACTGGCCCCTCACACCATTGCTGTGAGTCTGCTGTATTCAGATGTTTTATGGCCTAACTAACACTATTAAGAGTCTCCTCGGTCGAACTAAAAGTCTGTTTCTACCCATGGTACAGCTAATGCTGAAATTGGCAACCCCTTCTGTATCCGTCTTTGTACCTGGAATCATGGTGACAGAGAGAATCACAATGGTTCCATTTTGATGACATTAAAACAATTTGAGGACCTGACCAGACTTAGCACATGCATCTCACAGGGTCCATTTGTTTGTTTATTTATGTCATGTTTACAGAAGGTAAACAATTTAAAGTTATAAAGGATTTATACAATTTAAAATGCTGTCATTGAGAAGGAACGTGACAACTGTACACAGTGACTGTGCAGTTTAAACAGACTTGCAAGATTGGAAATTTGGCTGTTGATCAATGATTTTGTTCGTGTTTTTTAATTTTTTTTCCAGCTTTAACATTTTTGAACTTTTAAATTTCAAGAAATTCTGAAGGTAGAAGAGTGACAGGAACTCATGTAGTGCACCTTGCAACTGTTGAAACAGTCTTGTGGAAAAATGGTATCACACTTGTGCCATCGCACAGTTTCTAAGCCCACACTCAGCCTACAACTAAACAATGACATGTGTTTCATAATTCAGTAGTAATAGTAACAGAATCTGTAGTTTGAATAGTACTATTTTCTCCCCACTAGGGGAAGGAATGGACAGCAATCAGTTGTACATGGAGAGGCAATAATCAGCTCATACAACACAGCTTTAAAGCATTCTTTAAAGAGCTAACAAAGAGTAGGTAAGAGTAATGTAATAGATGTAATATACTTGGATTTTCAAAAGGGCTTTGATAGTAGACTCACGGCTAAGGTCAGAGCATGTGGAGTCAGGGAACTGATTACTCCTGGTGCCACGCGTGAGTGAGTATAGAAATAGGAGGATAGAGCAGATGAATGCATGGTTGGAGAGATGCTGCAGGAGGGAGGGCTTCAGATTCCTGAGGCATTGGGGCCGGTTCTGGGGGGAGGTGGAACCTGTACAGGCCAGACAGGTTGCACCCCAACAGGGCCGGAACCAATATCCTCGCAGGGAAGTTTGCTAGTGCTGTTGGGGAGGGTTTAAATTAATTTGGCAGGGGGGTGGGCACCAGGATGTAACACTAGAAAGGGGAAATAAAGTTCTCAAAGGATTGGGAGAAGCAGAGAGCACTAAAGTAAGAAATGGTAAGGTATTAAGTGGGGTCAAACTAAGAGAGAATACAGGATGGTCTAAGATGGGTTTACAGTGTATGTATGTTGTGTATGTAACCTGTTCCACCTTAAGAGAGCTTAAGCCTGTTCCACCTTAAGAGATGTACTACTTTCTCAGGCTGCTGTAGACGTAATACCGGGGGTGAACACACCGGTATATAAGCACTGTGCAGTAATCTTGTATTCAGTGTAGTCCCTACCTCCAACCAGTAAAGACCTGTTTTATTGTTACTGATTAAGTCTGAGTATTAATTACTTGAACAACTCACAGACTTAACACTGGCGACGAGTCAGATTCTTACCCTGCGGCAGTTATTCCACGGCGGCTTCGTCCACAGACAGGACGTTGAAGAGAGGTTTCAAATCTCACCACCCCACTGGAAGCGACAGGCATTAGGACCCTGAAGCCTCCATCAGCGACTGAAAACTGGAGGACAGAAGACATCCTGCAGCTTCTTTTTCAACCTCGGTGGTGGGTAAGCCGAGCAGCGTTGGCTGCAAAGACAGGGCTGGGGGAAGTCGGAGGAACAAGGGCGATCGGAGATAAGGGCCATCGATCGCAATCCCTGATAAGGGCCGCACTCGGGCTGAAAGGCGCAGCGTCGGCAGACACTGAAGGCGCGAGAGCCGCGGTGAAAAGCGCGGGCCATCGATCGCGGCGGAGATAAGGGCCGCACTCGGGGCTGAAGGGAGACGGCGTCGGGGGACGGGTGAAGACCGCCAAGCGCGGGAAAACCGCCATTTTGTGGGCGGAGGACGACGGCAAGAGCGGGAAGCCGTCATCTTGGATAGCAGTAAAAAAAAAAAAATCTGAGAAATGCAAATCTGATAAAGTACTACAATGCCTAAACACAGGAATATTAGCAACTTTGATAGTGACATCGAAGATTGGGCCATATATGTTGAACGAGTTAAAAATTATTGTAAGGCCAATAAAATTCGTGAGGCTGATAAAGCACTAACATTATTAAATTTAATGGGTGCGAAGACATACGGACAATTGAAACACCTGTTATCACCAGATGAACCGGCGGATAAGACGTTCGATGAGATTGTTACTGTCTTGAAAGATCATCTAAACCCCACGCCGCTGATGCTAGCGGAACGATTTAAATTTTATGACAGAAGGCAGCTACAGCATGAAAGCAATGCTGAATATTTGCTGGAATTGCGTAAATTAGCGAAATATTGCCAGTTTGGAACGGGACTGACAGATGCACTACGAGACAAATTTGTGCGTGGTTTATTTAAACAGGATACACAAAAGCGACTGCTCGAGGAGAATGAGCTGATGCTTGAGAAGGCGGTCACTATGGCAGCAGCACACGAAGCCGCAGCGAGAGGCACGGCAGTAATGCAGCTACGGTCACCGGAGCTCAGTGCACACAAATTGGGTGTGAGTTCTGGCAAATGTTATCGTTGTGGAAAGACAACGCATGATCAGAACCAGTGTTGGTTTAAAAACCAAGAATGCAGAACATGTGGTAAGCTTGGACATATAGCTAGAGTATGCAGGTCAGGGAAGAAGACCAGCAACAAGAAGTCACCGCAAGGGAAATACGCAAAGGTACACAAGGTGGCCGAACAGGAGTCCGATCCAGACGCTAGCAGTAATGAACTGGCTGGCTTAAGCAGTATTGAACTGGCTAGCTTAAGGGTACTCAACGTTGGTAAGGGTGCAGACCTCCAGACAATTTGGGTTACTCTTCAGATAGAAGGAGTCCAAGTAAAAATGGAATTGGACACTGGATCGGCATTGTCGGTCATGAATAAGAAAGATTACAGAAGGTTATTCCAACATATTCCCCTACAGGATACGGAGATTATATTGACAACCTACACGGGGCAGAGAGTGTACCCCATCGGGACAATAAAGGTTGCAGTGGCCAACAAGGGCGAAGGAAGTCAAATAATGGACTTATATGTGCTACCGGAGGGAGGTCCACCACTACTAGGCCGGGAGTGGTTTAGAAACATAAATATGGACTGGCATTCGCTAAAAGCCATAAAGAGTGAGAACTCGGTGCAGATAATCAGCCCAGACTCTAGAACTGATGATGGTAAGACCAACCCATGTGCAAAAGACAAAGTTTCAGCACAGAATTCCACTGAGCAACAACAACATAGTTTAACAGAGAATTCTGAGTCTGTCAAGTCTACTGATATGCACATTTTTGAGGGACACTGGGCTCGAACTCAACTCCATTTCAAACTACAACAGCAATTAGAACAAATGATTCGCCGTTTTGAGCAAGAGATGAATGAAATAAAAAAGTTCTTTGTTACAGAGTGGGAGAATCTGGAAAGTCAACAGAAGCAACTGATGGAGAAAATGGAGCAGGAGCACACCAACCATCTGCGCGAGGAGGCCGAACGAATCAAAGCTGATTCAGGTTCTGAAGGTGCGTGCCATAATCTGGTGTCAGAAGAGTTAACGGTCAGCCAACTCCTTCATATGCTGAGGGACAAGACTCTGAAATGGGAAAAACTTGAACACGAGCTGCGATCTTCAAAGGAAAAGGGTTCGGAGCTCTCAAAAGTCATTGAGATGGCTGATGTGACGACACAGACTGAAACGACTGCAACAGAGCAGCCATTGGATGCCAAAAGTACGCTGACTCACGTCAATGTAGAACAACAGACCGCTGAAACAGCTGCTCCGGTAGAGGGATTGCATAGTCCGATCAATCTCCAAAGGAAGTTGAAGTATTAAAATCACAAATGAGGTCACTAGTAAACGACTTGCTGAAAGCCCAGAAAAAGCTGGATGCAGAGGTACACATGAAGAAGTCTCTTCAGGAAAGATGTCTGGATTTGGAACAAGAGCTGGCTAACGTCCAGCTGGGTATGGAGGAAATAGACGACCCTCTCACTGGTCTAGCTCAGGACGACACCGAATATTACCATGACCTGGTGGACGACACCGAATGTTACGATGTCCTGTCCTGCCCAGCTTGTAACTTCGACTCCCAAAGTGCAGAAATCATGGAGGAGCACCAAAAGTCTACGGAACATCGGGAGAAGCTGGCTCTACGACGGAAACAGGAGGAAGAGAAGGAGGAACTGCGCATGCAGCTGGCAGCTGTGGCAGCTGACAATGGAGCCCAGAGAGTCTCCAAGAAGCAGAAAAGGAAAAGTAAAAACAGAAGATGACCCATCTGAACCATTATCACCTCTACCAGATCACACACGTGGTCCCTCCGAACGGAGCCAAATCAGTTCGGAAGTTCAAGCTGTTAAATCCATGAAAGGACTATTGAATGAGTAACGTGAACCGACTACACCACAGAGATTGAATCTGTGAACTGTTTTCCGCAGAGACTGAATCTGTGATATGTTACGTTAAACATGAAGTTATATATGTATATATGTTATTACGTTATGTTAAATGGGGGGATGACTATAAAGCTAAGAAGGGAGGAGTGTTGTGTATGTAACCTGTTCCACCTTAAGAGAGCTTAAGCCTGTTCCACCTTAAGAGATGTACTACTTTCTCAGGCTGCTGTAGACGTAATACCGGGGGTGAACACACCGGTATATAAGCACTGTGCAGTAATCTTGTATTCAGTGTAGTCCCTACCTCCAACCAGTAAAGACCTGTTTTATTGTTACTGATTAAGTCTGAGTATTAATTACTTGAACAACTCACAGACTTAACATATGTGAACGCACAAAGCATAGTAAACAAGGTAAGTGAGCTGCAAGCACAAACAGCCACATGGGAATATGATGTTGAAGCAATAACTGAGACCTGGCTCAAAAAAGGGCATGATTGGGTATTAAATATTCCTGGTTATAAGGTGTGAAGGAAAGATAGGAGGTGGTGTAGCAGTATTGGTTAAGGAGAATGTTGTAGTGCTGGAGAGGGAGGATGTCCTCTATTAAGAAATAATAGAGGTGCCATTACACTACTAGGTGTATTCTATAGACCACCAAGTAGTGGGAAAGATATGGAGGAGTAAATTTGCAGAGAAATTACAGAGAGGTGCAAGAACGATAGAGTAGTAATACAAAAGCAAAATACTGCAGATGCTGGAAATCTGAAATAAAAACAGAAAATGCTGGAAATACTCGGCAGGTCAGGCAGCATCTGTGGAGAGAAACAGAGTTAACATTTCAGGTCGCTGACCCTTCGTCTCCAACTTTTTCCACTTCTGACGAAGGGTCATCAACCTGAAGCGTTGGGCTAGATTTTCCTGGAGCCATCAGGCGGGGTTTCAGGCGTGTTGGGGGGGGGGGGGAAATCCTGAATTTGGGGGTCCCGACACCATCCCGCCCAAAACCCCGCCCCACGCAAGTTTCAGGGGCAGCGGGTACCCGCCCCACACTGGGACCCGCCGAAACCAG
This sequence comes from Somniosus microcephalus, assembly GCF_052327205.1. Lineage (NCBI taxonomy): Eukaryota > Metazoa > Chordata > Chondrichthyes > Squaliformes > Somniosidae > Somniosus > Somniosus microcephalus. Next base: position 41,794,372 of record NC_140991.1, on the reverse strand, counting down.
GCAGGAAAGGATTAGTGCCAATTAACTGCCTGTTAACAGGTAGTTAACAGGCAGTTTTTAGCCTAATCCCTATTTTGAGGGGTGTCATGTGGGATTCCCGACGGCTCCAAACCACGCCAGGTTAGAGTTGGAGGGGTCGCGATGTCGGCGCTCAGGTGAGTGATGGGTGCATGAGTGTAAAGGTAAGTGTGTTTGGTGTGTCTAAAGTGTGTAAAGAACTTTTACTTACCTGTACTTACCTTAACAGCCTTTCTTCCTGTAGGCGTCGGGAGCCCATCACTCAGCCGGCACTTAAAGCTGAACGGCTACGATCTGTGAAAAGTGACAGCCTTCAGCTTTGAGTGCCAGTAAGAGTTCTAACTGAGTCTGTGCAGAAGGACTCATGTTAGAAGTCAGTGTTTCACAGCTTCAAACAGCTGTGAAACACTGATATTTCATCTGTCAAGAACTCTTGACAGATGAAATTGCAGTCTGTGACCTCACCTGTTGCCGGGTGGCCCTTAATTGGCCTGCTGAGCCTGCTGGGCGGGCTCAACAAGGTCAATCAAGGGGAAATCGCGTGGATTGGCCGGACGTCGATGTAGGCGGGTCAAAAACCTGAAAGTTGAAGTCCCGCCTTCTTCCCGACAGGTTCGGGAAAATCTACCACGTTAACTCTGTTTCTCTCTCCACAGATTTTGCCTGACCTGCTGAGTATTTCCAGTATTTTCTGTTTTTATTATAGAATAGTAATAATGGGGGACTTCAACTATCCTAACAGAGACTGGGATCGTAATAGTGTAAAGGGCAGAGAAAGGGAAGAATTTCTAAAGTGTGTTCAGGAGAACTTTCTTGATCAGTATGTTTCCGGCCCGACGAGGGAGGAGGCATTGCTGGGTCTGGTTCTGGGCTATGGGGTAAGTTAAGTGGAGCAAGTGTCAGTAGGTGAACATTTAGGGAACAGTGATCATAGTATCATAAGGTTTAGATTACCTATGGAAAAGGACAGGGAGCAATCTAGAGTAAAAATGTTTAACTGGGGGAAGGCCAATTTCAGTAGGGCGAGAACGGATCTGGCCCAGGTAAACTGGAAACAAAGATTGGCAGGCAAAACTGTAATGGAACAATGGGCAGTCTTTAAAGAGGAAACAGTTCAGGTACAGGTGAGGTATATTCCCAGTAGGGGGAAAGGTAGGGCAACTAAAGTCAGGGCTCCCTGGATGACGAAACAGAGAGCGAATATGAAGAGGCAGAAAAAGAGCACATATGACATATCAGGTTGCAAATACATGTGAAAATCAGGCTATATATAGAAAAGTCAGATGAAAAGTGAAAAAGAAAATAAGAGGGGCAAAGAGAGGGTATGGGAATAGAATGGCAACCAACATAAAAGGTAATCCAAAAGTCTTCTATAGGCATATAAATAGTAAAAGGGTAGCAAAAGGAGGGGTGGGGCTGATTAGGGACCAAAAAGGAGACCTATGCATGGAGGCAGATGGTATGGCTGAGGTACGAAACAAGTACTTTGCATCTGTCTTCACAAAGGAAGAGGATGCTGCCATAGACAGTGAAGGAGGAGGTAGTGGAGACACTTGATATGATAAAAATTGATAAAGAGGTATTAGAAAGGCTGGCTGTACTTAAAGTAGATAAATCACCAGGAACGAATGAGATACATCCTAGGATGCTGAGGGAATTGAGGGCGGAAATCGTGGAGGTACTGGCCATAATATTCAAATCCTCCATAGATACGGGGCTGGTGCCAGAGGACTGGAGAATTGCAAATGTTACATCATTGTTCAAAAAAGGGTGTAAAGATAAACCCAGCAACTACAGGTGAGTCAGTTTAACCTCAGTAGTGGGGAAGCTTTTAGAAGCAGTAATCATGGACAAAATTAAGTCACTTGGACAAGTGTGGATTAATTAAGGAAAGTCAGCACAGATTTGTTAAAGGCAAATCGTGTTTAACCAACTTGATCGAGTTTTTTGATGAGGTAACAGAGAGGGTTGATGGGGGTAATACGGTTGACGTAGTGTACATGGATTTCCAAAAGGCGTTCGACAAAGTGCCACATAATAGACTTGCCAGCAAAGTTGAAGCCCATGAATAACAGGGACAGTGGCATCATGGATACGAAATTGGCTAAGTGACAGGAAACAGAGTCGTGCTGAATGGTTGTTTTTCGGACTGGAGGAAGGTATTCCCCAGGGGTCGATTCTAGGACCACTGCTTTTCTTGATATATATTAATGACTTGGACGTGGGTGTATAGGGCACAAACTCAAAATCTGCAGATGACACAAAACTTGGAAGTATAGTGAACAGTGAGGAGGAGAGTGATAGACTTCAGGAAGACATAGACAGGCTGGTGAAATGGATGGACACATGGCAGATGAAATTTAACGCAGAAAAGTATGAAGTGGTACATTTTGGTAGAAAGAATGGGAAGAGGACACACAAACCAAATGGTACAATCCTAAAGTGGGTGCACAAAGAGAGAGACCTGGGGGTATGTGTGCACAAATCGTTGAAGGTGGCAGGGCAGGTTGAGAAAGCAGTTAAAAAGGCTTACGGGATCCGAGGCTTCATAAATAGAGGTAGAGTACAAAATTGTGGAAATTATGATAAACCTGTATAAAACACTGGTTCGGCCTCAACTGGAATACTGTGTCCAATTCTGGGCACCACACTTTAGGAAGGATATGAAGGCCTTAGAGAAGGTGCAGAAAAGATTTACGAGAATGATTCCAGGAATGAGGGACATGAGTTACATTTATAGACTGGAAAAGCTGGGGTTGTTCTCCTTGGAGCAGAGAAGATTGAGAGATTTGATAGAGGTGTTTAAAATCATGAGGGGTCTGGACAGAATAGAGGGAAACTGTTCCCATTAAGGGTCGAGAACCAGAGGACACAGATTTAAGGTGATTGGCAAAAGAACCAAAGGCGACGTAAGAAAAAACTTTTTTACGCAGCGAGTGGTTAAGATCTGGAGTGCACTTCCAGAAAGGGTGGTGGAGGCAGACTCAATTGTATCTTTCAAAAGGGAGTTGGATAAGTATCTGAAGGAAAACATTTTGCAGGGCTACGGGGAAAGGGCTGGGGAATGGGACTAGCCGAGAGTCGGCACAGGCTCAATGGGCCGAATGGCCTTCTTCCGTGCTGTAACCATTCTATGATTCTAAGTAGCAGAATGGTGGAAAGTGGGAAGTGATGATTCATAGGGATTGGTGCTGACATCACTGCTGTTCACCATTTACATAAACACTTTGGACTCTGGAATCAGAAGTACTTCAAAATTTGCAGATGACAGCAAATTAGGAGAATAATTAATACAGAGGAAGGCTGTGACAAATTACCAGATGACATTAATAAATGGGTGTGTAAACACCAGCACAGACTAGTTGGGACGAATGGCCTGTTTCTGTGCTGTAAATGCTATGTAATTCTCTAAGCTTATAGTCCCCATTAAAATTAAACTCTTCACCAATGGCACAATGGATTATCTCACTATACGGGGGAACTTGCCCTTTCACTATTAGCAGAAAATTTGCTTTCTAATCACACTCATTTTTTCCAATAACATTAACGAGAAAAATGCAACCCATGGTGTATCACTGAACCACGCGTAGCACAGATGTAACAGGATCACACACCCTGGTCTGTGCAAATCCCCTTTTTAAATAATCTACTTGCCTCTTAATATGTCGAGTGCTGCCTTTTATTTGGTTCTCAAGTAACCTCGTCATTTTTAATCCTAATTACTCCTTAATTAGAAAACATACCTTTAAAATGACCAAATTCACAGCTAGATCTTCATTAAAAAAAGTCCCAACTATTTTGGAAATATTTTTTTATAACATGTGTGGTCCGAAAAAGCATCTGACTTGAATTTGTTATCCAAATGATATTAGTTTAGTTCAGGCACATAGCTTTCCTATGAGCCACTAGCAGTTTAAAATAAATCAAACAGCCAGTTGCTGGCTCTTACTACCAACACAATTGAGCTCCAGCGCAAGCAACTCCGACAAAAAAAACCAGTAAGTAGAAGCAGTAGCAGTGCTGTTACAGTCATTAACGGCCCCAAGGATCAAGTTTGCTTGCGTCAGTGAGGAATGTTTTCAAAACAGTAATAATGTGCTTCAAAACTCTATTAATGTTACAGTAAACTTTATTTTTTATAAAGTATTATTTTATGTATGATTTTATATTGAAATTACATCACCGAAGAACAATTCTAGACTCAAAATGTGCATTTCCATACTTTCTGTAAAAATTAATTAGGTTGTAAGAATAGTCCAATACATATTTATGTTTAAGCCACCGTGTGGGGCTGAAATATACTTTATTTGATACTCAATTGTTCCTCACTTAACATAAGAACATAAGAAATAGGAGCAGGAGTAGGCCAATCGGCCCCTCGAGCCTGCTCCACCATTCAATAAGATCATGGCTGATCTGATCCTAACCTCAAATCTTCTATCACTCTCCATCCCACCCGAACCCATGTGATCTCCCGGGAGAGGCGAAAAACCAGCTAAAAAACCCAATGGCCAATTTGGGAGAAAAAATCTGGGAAATTCCTCTCCGACCCATATAGGCGATCGAAATTCGTCCAGGAGATCACTCTGTCCCGATATTTTCTACAGTACTTACCGTCTGTAAAGGCGATCTCCACCCCAGCCAGGAACAGGAATAAAACCATCTCCTGAAATCTAACACAGAATTAGAACACAAGAAGTAGGAGCAGAACCAGGCTACACGGCCCCTGGGCCCGCTCCACTACCCACAGGGCCATGACCATTCCGAACCTAGACTCATGTCCAATTTCCTGCCCGCTCCCCGTAACCCTTAATTCCCTTTACTTCTAGGAAACTATCTATTTCTGTTTTAAATTTATTTAATGATGTAGCTTCCACAGCTTTCTGGGGCAGCAAATTCCACAAACCTACCACCCTCTGAGTGAAGAAGTTTCTCCTCATCTCAGTTTTGAAAGAGCAGCCCCTTATTCTAAGATTATGCCCCCTAGTTCTAGTTTCACCCATCATTGGGAACATCCTCACCGCATCCACCCGATCAAGCCCCTTCACAATCTTATATGTTTCAATAAGATCGCCTCTCATTCTTCTGAACTCCAATGAGTAGAGTCCCAATCTACTCAACCTCTCCTCATATGACCACCTCCTCATCCCCAGGATTAACTGAGTGAACCTTCTTTGTACTGACTCGAGAGCAAGTATGTCTTTTCTTAAGTATGGACACCAAAACTGTATGCAGTATTCCAGGTGCGGTCTCACCAATACCTTGTATAAATGCCGCAATACCTCCCTGTTTTTATATTCTACCCCCCTAGCAATAAAAGCTAACATTCCATTGGCCGTCTTGATCACTTGCTGCACCTGCATACTAACTTTTTGAGTTTCGTGCACCAGGACCCCCAGATCCCTTTGTACTACAGTACTTTCCAGTTTCTTGCCATTAAGATAATAACTTGCTCTATGATTTTTCCTGCCAAAGTGCATAACCTCACACTTTCCAGTATTGTATTCCATCTGCCAAATCTCTGCCCACTTACTTAGCCTGTCTATGTCCCTTTGCAGGTTTTTTATGTCCTCCTCACTCACTACTTTCCCTCCCATCTTAGTATCATCTGCAAACTTTGATATGTTACACTCGGTCCCCTCCTCCAAATCATTAATATAGATTGGAAAGAGTTGGGGACCCAGCACTGACCCCTGCGGAACACCACTAGTTACTGATTGCCAGTCTGAGAACGAACCATTTATCCCAACTCTCTGCTTTCTGTTAGAGAGCCAATCCTCCACCCACGCCAGAATATTACCCCCAATCCCGTGATTTTTTATCTTGAGCAATAATCTTTTGTGTGGCACCTTGTCAAATGCCTTTTGGAAGTCTAAATACACTACGTCCACTGGTTCCCCTTTATCCACCCTGTATGTTACTTCCTCAAAGAACTCGAGCGAATTTGTCAAACATGACTTCCCCTTCATGAAACCATGCTGAGTTTGTCCCATTAAATTATGTTTATCCAAATGTCTACCAACCACAGATGTTAGGCTAACAGGTCTATAGTTTCCAGCCTTCTGCCTACTACCCTTTTTAAATAAGGGTGTTACATTAGCAGTTTTCCAATCTGCCGGGACCTTTGTTGAGTCCAGGGAGTTTTGGAAAATTATTACCAATGCATCCACAATCCCTAACGCCACTTCCCTCAAGACCCTAGGATGTAAGCCATCAGGTCCAGGGGATTTATCCGCCTTGAGTCCCATTATTTTACCAAGTACCACTTCCTTAGTGATTTTAATCGTATTTAGCTCCTCCCCACCTAGAGCCCCCTGTTTGTCCAGTGTTGGGATATTCTTAGTGTCCTCTACTATAAAGACTGATACAAAATATTTGTTCAGCGTTTTTGCCATCTCCATGTTTCCCACCATTAATTTCCCGGTCTCATCCTCTAAGGGACCAACATTTACTTTAGCCACCCTTTTTCTTTTTATATAACTATAGAAACTTTTGCTATCTGTTTTTATATTTTTTCCTAATTTACTTTCATAATCTATCTTCCCTTTCTTAATCAATCTTTTAGTTATTTTTTGCTGTCTTTTAAAGAGTTCCCAATCTTCTATCCTCCCACTAGATTTGGCTACCTTATATGCCCTTGTTTTTAGTCGGATACTATCCTTAATTACTTTACTTAGCCACGGATGGCTATCTTTTCTTTTACACCCTTTTCTTCTCAGTGGAATATCTATTTTTTGGAAGTTGTAAAATAACTCCTTAAATGTACACCACTGATCATGTACCGTCTTACCCTTTAATCTATTTTCCCAGTCCACTCTAATCAATTCCGCTCTCATACCTTCATAGTCTCCTTTATTCAAGCTCAGCACGCTTGTTTGAGATCCAACCTTCTCACCCTCTAATTGAATATGGAATTCAACCATGTTATGGTCACTCATTCCAAGGGGATCCTTTACTAGGACATTTTTAATTAATCCTGTCTCGTTACACAGGACCAAATCTCAGGTTGCTTGCCCCCTGGTCAGTTCAGTTACATACTGCTCAAGAAACCCATCCCTAATACACTCAATGAACTCATCCTCAAGGCTGCACTGCCCAATTTGATTTGTCCAGTTAATATGATAGTTAAAATCCCCCATAATTATAGCTGCTCCCTTATTACAAGCCTCAACTATTTCCTGATTAATACTCCGTCCAACAGAGTTGCAACTGTTCGGAGGCCTATAGACTACGCCCACTGTTTTTTCCCCTTATTATTCCTTATCTCCACCCAAACTGTTTCACTATCCTGCTCCTTTGACCCAATATCATTTCTCTGTATTATAGTGATTCCTTCCTTTATTAACATAGCCACCCCACCTCCCCTCCCTTCCTGCCTGTCCTTCCTGATTGTTAAATAACCTGGTATGTTTAATTCCCAGTCATGGTCACCCTGCAGCCATGTTTCTGTAATGGCCACAAGATCATACCCATATGTAGTTATTTGTGCCGTTAACTCATTCATTTTGTTACGAATGCTACGTGCATTCAGATAAAGAACTTTCAAATATGTTTTGTGACACGTTGTTCCTGTTTTTTCCCCTTTTACTACTTTACCTTTTACTCCATACCTTCTGTCCCTTCCTGACATGTTTTTTTATTCCCCCACTGCTACCTAAGTCTATGACCTTCTCCGTTGTCATTTCTATTATTTGCTCTCTAGAAACCTCCCCCCCACTAATTAGTTTAAAGCCCTCTCTACAGCCCTAGTTATATGATTCGCCAGGACTCTAGTCCCAGCACTGGCCAAATGGAGTCCATCCCAACGGAACAGCTCCCTCCTGTCCCAGTGCTGGTGCCAGTGTCCCAAGAAGCAAAACCCATTTCTCCCACACCAGTCTTTGAGCCACACATTTAACTCTTTAATTTTATTTATCCTAGCCAAATTCACTCGTGGCTCACGGATTATTACCCTTGAGGTTCTGCTTTTTAATTTGACCCCTAGCTGCTCATACTCCTTTAACAGAACCGCCTTCCTTGTCCTATCTACGTCGTTTGTCCCAACATGGACCACGACAACTGGATCCTCCCCCTCCCACTCCAAGTTTCTTTCCAGCCCAGAAGAGATGTCCTTAACCCTGGCACCGGGCAGGAAACACAGCCTTCGGGACTCACGCTCTTGACTGCAGAGAACCCTATCTATCCCCCTAATGATACTATCCCCTACCACTACAACATTTCTTTTTACTCCCTCCACTTGAATGGCCCCCTGTACCACGGTGCTGTGGCCAGGTTGCTCATCCTCCCTGCAGTCCCCGCTCCCGCCCTCACAGGGAGTAAGAACCTCGATCCTGCTTGACAAGAGCAAGGGCTGCGGCTCCTTCAACACTTCCTCCTGGATCCCTGTACCTGCCTCACTCGTAGTCACACCGTCCTGTCCCTGACCACGGACTACATCTGCATTAATTAATTTCATAGGTGTGACTACCTCCTGAAACGTAGAGTCCAGGAACTTCTCCCCCTCCCTGATGTGTCGCAGTGTCTGAAGCTCAGTCTCAAGCTCTTTAACATGGAGCTTGAGTTCCTCTAGCAGCAAACACTTATCGCAAATGTAATCACAGTGAGCCTCAATGGGGTCCACCAGCTCCCACATTTCGCAACAGTGACACATCACCTGTTCACCCATATCTATGTAATTAATTAAATTTCTTATTATTAGCTATGAAGACCCTCTGCCCCGATATAGATGATAATATTACACCACTATTCAATAGGACTTACCAACTTAAAGGTATAAAAGTGAAGGAAGAAAACCAACCAACCAGCTGATCGCCAACCTCCCCCTTGAATACTGTCTGTGGGGCCTGTTTGTTTGACTCGTCTCGCTGCTCCGCTTCCGCAGTGCTGTCTAAGCCTGGGAGAGGGGAACAAAACAGAGCAAAAAACACACCCTCACCTCCCACTTGCCCGAACTCTCCCACTTACCAAACTCTCGCAGCACTCAATGCACAGCACTCTGTGCACCAGCACTAGTCCCGCCCCTTTTATACCCGGATTCTACTTCCAGTTTAAACTCCCCAGCAGTTTAATATACACTTAAAAAATTAAACTCACTTCAAATAATTAACTTTTTAACACACTAAAATTCACAAGATACACTTAAATGACTTTTCTCCCACTTACCAAACTCTCGCAGCACTCAATGCACAGCACTTGCAGAACATATTCTAGTTTTGGGCTGGGAGAGCTTTTGTGGTGCTCACCGCATCTATCTCCATATGTTAGTTAGTATCAGTAATGGTGACGATGAAACTATCGGATTGTCGTAAAAATCCATCTGGTTCACTGATGTCCTTTAAGGAAGGAAATCTGCTGTCCTTACCTGGTCTGGCCGAAATGTGACTCCAGACCCACAGCAATGTGGTTGGCTCTTAACAGCCCTCTGAAATGGCCTAGCAAGCCACTCAGTTGTACACAACTACTACGAAAAACTGCAGCGGTTCAAGGCAGCGGCTCACCACTACCTTCTCAAGGGCAACTGAGGATGGGCAATAAATGCTGGCCATGCCAGCGACGCCCAGAGGGTTATGGGGTATCATGTAATATTACCCTCAAATGAACGCACAAGCTTGCAGATCGAATCCTGGTGTTGCTAGAAAATGTTCTTGATTAGTCTGCACTTACTGTGTGTGGTGCAATTTGCTCCCCAAGTAGTGGCATCTTCTGAAAAAAGCCTAAAGTCAGTGGAAATGCTCCCGTTTGTCTAAGTTTTCTCCCATCGTCGTTCTCTCTGGATCGCCCGACATATAATCCGGAAGGTCAGTGCACCGTTCTTACTCAAGCCAGTCCTGTGTTGTGTAGATTTCAACGTTCCCTCCTACAATTTAACTGCTGTGCGGGCTGGAGAAAATAGTGCTACATGGGACAAATGCTGGAAATCACAGGATTTATCTTGAGACATCATTCTGTGGGATTGATCACTTGCTCTGATAATTTGTCAATCTACTTGTCCACATTTCAATGTCTGTAACTCACTGGCACTCTAATATAATGTATATTTAAAAATAAGTGTGTCCCTGTTACCTGGGTTTAGTGGCATGGCTAGACATCAACTCTGGCATTTTGTAGTATTGAATAATGAGTTACAGAGCGAGATTTTTTATCAGCTTAACAAGCTATTAAAAGATATGAATATGTTTTGAATAACCTAGACTAAATAAAATTATGAGGAGAAAATTAATGTTCTAATATTTTATCTTACACCCCACTGTTGTATGAACAAAACACAAGGTGGTTAGCCAGAAATACATAACTTACCTCACTGGTGAGTGGGACTCAGCCAACTCACAAAAGTGATTGTCATAAATTATAGCGCATGGGATAAAATCTGTATTAAACAGTTTCACCACTCAGTCAGCACTCATCATTAATAAAGACACGAGCTGTTGCCTTGCATTTATAATTAGTGCTGTACTATCTATCATTGACTGGTATTTTACAAGTTTTGTGGGTTCTTAAAGCTTTGAAACTACAGCCGGAATTTTACCGGCACCGACAGGACGGGATCGGAGGTGGGTCAGCTGTGGAATTTGAAATGATTGACAGCAGGTCGGGACCCCGCTGTGAATCCGACTCCACACTAGTCCCCCAGGTGTCGGGTCTGTCAGCGCTGAACAGACCCGACACCAAGCAACGGGGGAGGCTATTTAGATCATTAGCTGGATTGTTAAGAGGCAATTAAGTATTATTTTAATCTTACCTTTAGATTTTGAGAGTTCGCCAATGGCTTCCCCACTGCTCGGGGATTACGTCAGGTAAGGAGGTCGGGTGTTGTGTCAGCGTGGGATGATTTACTAACTTGACAGCTGCAAATGGTCTATAAAAGCTCCCATTTCATAGGTTTTCACTTTCCAAGGTTAGAAGCTGATGCTTACTGCATTAGGAAGACAGATTGAGCTTTATGCAGGTTGCAAGTTGATGGGCCTTCAATAACCACAAAACTAGAAGTTATAGACTTAAACAAGTTGGCTTTTAATCACTAAGATCAGAGCTAACATCTCAACATGCCGACTGGTTCACAGGAATGAGTCATACAGATCCTGGGATCTTTATGTAAGAGAAGTCAGGGGCGGAGCCAAGAGCCAAGACCTGGAACCTCCCAGGTTAGTCGGGAAAGAGGAAGTGAAACTATACACAATGGGGGAGGGTAATATACATGAGTGCAAAACGAATACAGGATCAAGACAAACAGATTTCATTACACAAGTATTTGGAGCAAACTCTCTATCCAGTGTCACCTCATTGGAACAACCTCTCTTGCCATTGACAGATCGCTTCTGTCATCTCAACCTCAACTGCCACCTATTCTATCAGCATCGGTGCCGTTGAAACTCTCTCACCTTGGTCCTCAGAATCCCACCACGATCAGCCCCAACATCAGCATCACCAGGCACACCAGCAGCAGCAATAACACCACCAACCTTCTCCGCAATCAACTGATGCTGCACAGGACACAGGGTATCAGCACCCGACCACATCGCTGCCCGGGCGCCAGGGATGGCCTCACCACGGTTAGATTTACTTCCATTGACGTTGCACACCCTGGCTGCCACATGATGCACCAGGTTAGCACCACCCCACACCAACACCATAAAGCATCCCTACAATGCCCAAGCCATTCCTTTCACACTCGTCACCATTGCGGGAAGTACCCTTATATCTCACCATTCACTGCAACTCACTAAGCCACTTCCAAAGGTGCACACAAATCTGTCCAAGATCGCAAAATGTTGAAAATAAAGATTTCAATGTTGACAGCACATTAACAGAAACTTCACATGAACATTGGCTAAAGCACCCAAGTGCCTACTCTTGTGTGTTGTTACAGGAAACTTTGGTTTATCCGGAGGTTAACTGTCCGGAATGCTCGAGCCACCGGCAAAAATCAGGAGCCGTTTCGTTAGGTTTTTTTTCTTTTCGTTGCTTTTTTTTCACCAGTCAGGCTCTGCAAGGTCTCGCTGAAGCTGTTGCTAAGCTACAGAGACGCTTGCAAGGTACAGCCGACTGTTTAGAAGCAAGCAACAGGGTTTGTTGCCAGATACGGAGCTCAAAATCTCCATATGTTTCAACATTAGCGCTGGTTTGTCCGGCAGTTTTAATGGGACGGCAACAGCTCGGTCCCGTCGGTGCCGGATAGCACAAAGTTTCCTGTAGTTGGTATGCTTGCACTAGGGTGAGTGTGAGGCGTAGCTAGTGAAATGGGAAGTGATAATGTAGATAGAGAGGGATGGGTGGAGGTGCAAGGTAAGTTTGTGTGAGTAAGGATGTGCAGGAGTAGGGTAAGGAAGGCAGAGTGATGGGGATGTGAGGAGAGGCACAGTGTGGCTTTGTATTCACGTTTCCTGATCTAATGAGATAATTGAAATGTTTGCAGCACTGCACCCAGGTCCTCCTGATCACATCCCTGCTGGTGACCTCCTCTGCAATCTCGAACCAGGCTGTTTTGGTCTCCTGGGGAGGTCTCTTCCGCCCACTGGAAGGGAACAGAACCTGCCTGCGTGCTGTGACTCTCTCCATAAGCATATGGAGGAAGTCATCGGACATCCTGGGTGCAGCCGTACACCTTTGTGCCGTGCTCATCAGTGTTTGCAGCACCTCAATGCTGTAGAACACTGACAGCACAACTGTCAACGTAAATTTGGACATGGCCCCTTTAAGAAAACCGGCTGATAACGCATCATCAAATGACGTCATCAGACCCGCCTCCTTTTAATTGGCCGGGAACCTCGCCTTAACAAGCCCAATCATCGTACAATCACTTCAACAGAGCGGGCTGGAGCAGGCAGCGGGCTGGGACTGCGCTACCGACCCTGACTGCCCTAGACCCGCATCGGTAGGCAAAATCGCAGCCATAGTTCTAGAAACCACAGCAGCAATTTTAACTTGCAAGAGAAAACTCCAATATTAGTCTGGCATATTAAGTGAGCTACAAAAGAAATGTATTTGCATGTCACGGAGAAAAATATTAAATCATACAAACCAAGTGGTTTTATAAGTACTTTATATGTGTGACATTTACTATAATGAAAATTTATAAATAACTTTTACAAAAACAGCTGACTGTACAAAGAGTAGCGCATTTACAAACCAGCAACCATGGCCGTGCTTACTGCCCGGTGAGCTCGTAGAGTCCTTTCCATAGTCAGTACACTATTCTATACAGTTTTCTGCAGAATATAGTGCAATGTTTCCAATTCATTTAGATGAGGCTCTGACCACTGCTTCTTTAGATATTGGATCTCAATTGCTCCAGACTGTTTTGCCAACATGAGGCCTGAAGATGCACTTGGTTTCTCTGGATCACCTAGAATAGCTATGGCTGTAATCCTGTTAACGGGAGTTGGGGGGAGGGGGAAGAGAGAGAAACACATCAACATTTAATGGCCAAGGCTTATTTCAAGTACAAGAGCACAAGCACTAGCAAACATTCCAGATCACAGACACCAAAATATTGTATCCAGCGGGCAGCTGATATATTTTCTGTTTATAATCATCAATACAAGTACAAAACCTCAGTGTGAAAAAAGATTCAGAAATATAAGTTATTTTGTAAAATGGCAATTTGCCTTCAGAGGAAAATTTAACAGCTGAAACGGAGACTTTTACATGCTGCAGGGACAACTTCACTAGAAAATCCAATCTCATGGGTATTAGCATATCACAGACTGGCGAATGCTGCACATGGTAACCAAAGGCATCATCACAATTATACTAAGAAGTGAATGATATTTATAACTGTTGTAATCTTCGATGTAAAATATTGGCCCGTATTTTCCGATCGGAGGCTTCCTGCGTGCGGATGCCTATCGGGAAAAAATCTACACCCTTACCCGAGGGCTCCCAAGGTCCGGACTCTTCCACTCCTGGGCCTCTTCCAGGGGCGCAAGCGGTTCACAAACGTCCCTGGGATCACGTGGGCCAGGCAAGCCAATGGGAGAAGGGAATCTCCCTTCATACTTTTGACAGGCCTGTCAAAAGGTATGAATGGGGATCACTGAAAAAAGACACTAAAACATTAAATAAACTTTTTTTTTTTAAATCACATTTTTAAAATGAGTTAAAATTACATTAAATTTAATATTTTAAACAAAAATTTAATTTTTTGAAAAAAATAAGTTTTTTACGGGGCTAAAAATCAACGTAACTTTTTTAAAAAGTATTTTTACATTATAAATGAGTGAAAAAAAATTATTTATTTACTTTTTAAACTCTTATGCTGGTAAAAGCAGGCCTTACGCCTGCTTTTACCAGGCATAAGATTTTTTAAAGTTTTCAGCGGGCGGAGGTTCTGCAGAAAGCGGAACTCTCTGCCCACGGAGGCCCTTCTCCAGGGCAGGCGTGCGATTTGTCAAGGGGATTCTTGACAGATCGGAAGTGCCGGTTTTCAGCGTATGCGCTTCGCATGCCTGAAACCGACACTTGCAAGGTCCCTACGCATGTGTACACAGCTCATACACAGCCGTAGGCATCAGAAATTACGGGCCATTATGGGCAGAAATAACAAAAAAGGAATTTGGCCAAATTTAACTAAAATATCTCAGAGACATGGATTTATGAAAGGAACTAGACAATATTTGCAAACGGTCAAAACTATGGCAGATGAAATTCAATGCGGATAATTGCACAGTATTATGCACTGAAAGAAAAACAGGGGACATACTTGATGAATGTTGCTGAGCCAGCTGAAAAAGATCTAGGAATGATATCTCAGACTCAATGATCATGTTCAGTTATTTACATTGCAGCAATCAACAAAGCAAATAGAATACATTTGTAACAGAAGGTAGATTAGGGACTGGCACAGTCACTGCACAATTACATAGAATCACATAGAATCTACAGCACAGAAACAGGCCATTCAGCCCAACTGGTCTATGTCGGTATTTATGCTCCACATGAGCCTCCTCCCACCCTACTTCATCTAGACCTATCTGCACATCCCACCGTGGAGAGCCAAATATAAGTACAAGAGACGCCTTTCCACATTTCACTGGCCTGCAGTTATAAGCTTGGAGAGTTCTAGCATGAATTTGGGTCCCATCAGTCTGCAACTGGTTAATCACCTTTAGATTTTTACCAAGCATATTCTATCTTCTTGTTAAACAACAATGTAAAGAATGTGGCACAGCTTCTCAGTATAATAGCTACTAGAAACAGCTATAGCTTTTGATTTACTGAAACCATTGTACTTACCTATCAGGCTGAAGGCTCTCCTCTGCAACTGGTTTAGAATCATTTTGCAACAAGTCCCATACATAAATATGAGATGCTCCATCAAGAACAAAAAACATGCCAGGTCGTGTCAGTGCCCACAGCACAGTTCGGATTGGTTTGCCCTGAGTGCTTTCATTCCACTGTAGAATGGGGTGGTCTGTTGTCACTGAGTGCAATCTAATTGTTCCATCTGAACACCCAACCTGCAAGGTAATAGGACAAACGGCTTTTTAAAACACACTGACTTTGAAACAAAATCTACGGCCATTTTGATAAGGTCACATACTGGCGGTTACACTTTCCGTGACACACAACATTCTTGTCTTCAAAGACTTAGAGCTCGAATTTCCAAGTCCCGTGGAGGTGGGTTTGGAGGCGGGAGTGGTGGGAAAATTGCAGAATCGGGGGGCACGAACCCATCCCGCCCCAAGCCAATGTCTCAGGAGGCGGGGACCCGACCTGTGCTGGGAGCCGCCTCCCCGAGGCGGGAAGGGGATTAGTGCCAATTAACTGCCTGTTAACAGGTAGTTAACAGGCAGTTTTTTGCCTAATCCCTATTTTTAGCCCTGAAGTGTGGGCTTCCCGACGGCTCTGAACCACGCCAAGTTAGCGAGGCGGACCGTCGGTCTGAAGGGGTTGGAGGAGTCGAGATGTCCGTTGTGCAGGTGAGTTATGGGTGCATGTGTGCAGAGGTAAGTTTGTGAGGTAAGTGTAAAGTGTTTTAATAAGTTTTACTTACCTTTACTTTCTCCTGCAGGCTTCCTTCCTTCAGTTCTCGGGAGTCCCTCGCTGAAATGTCAAAAGCTGCAGCATTCTGCTTTCTGGTCTGGAGAGATCTCTAACTGAGTCTGAGTAGAAGGACTCAAGTTAGAAGACAGATTGTCAGTGTTTGACAGCTTCACAGAGCTGTCAAACACTGATTTTTCATCTGTCAAAAGCTCTTGACAGATGAAATATCAATCACTGACGTCACCAGTAACCAGGTGTCCCTTAATTGGCCTGCTGAGCCCGCTGGGCGGGCTTAACAAGGTCAATCAAGGGAAAATAGTGTGGGTTGGTCACAAGTCGATGGAGGCGGGACTACAACCCAAAAAGTGGGAGTCCCGCCTCCATCACGTCCCCATTAACAAAATCCAGCCCCCAATGTTTGTCCAGTAATTCGGGCTCTCTAGATTGCTTACATGCATCTGCTATAGAGTTCTTTGATATTAATTACTGTAATTCTTGAAATAGAAACAATCTGTAACTTTATGGCATTTCTAACAGATTTCCATTTGTACAGCAACTAGCTGGGGGGGCCCGGCGTTGCCAAGGCTTTTTTGTAAAATGGCAGTTTACAGGGCCGCGCGGTTTACAGCCGGCCGCTGCCACTTCCCCGCTCTGTGTCTCGGGCCGAGCGGTTGTCAGGCCCGGACCGAGTGACCCCAACTCACCTCCCGCTCCAGCGGGCCACCGCAGCTGCCCCACTCGCTGTTGAGTAAAAGCAGTGAAAAAAATGGCGGCTACGTTTCGGGAGGCTGCAGGATTAGGTCCCGCCCACACACGGAATGAAACGCCCCCCGTGACGCACCAATTAGTCAACCATCAGGTCACTGAACTGTAGGATTGGTCAACCATCACGTCACTCAACGCTAATGAGCGGTAGGATTGGTCAACCGCTAATGAGCGGATTTTTGAACATTTTTTGTATACTGTCCGAGCAATTTTTGTCTGACCAAAAAGTAAATACGCCTATGAAACTTCCCTAATCATAAGCTATCTTTTGATATAACATATGTGTAGGTACGCTCTATAACTTTTGAGTGTATAGCGGACAGACAGACAGACATACACAGACAGACAAACAGACAGACGGATCCTTTTATATATATATATATATACTTCTGCCTCTTCAATTAGGGAAACAGTGTTCAGTTTATATTTTACCCAATGTACTGAACAGGACAACTACTATATATCAAAAATGGTAGGCGAGTCACACCATTACATGACAAAATGCAGTGAAACTACTATGCCAACCTAGTACTATAGGAAATCCCATCATAAAAGTGTCCACATTTATCTGCAATACCTGTTAAACCTGTAGCTGACCCTGTGATAGGGGTTTTCATTGTTAAGGTTTGCTAATGCTAGTAGCACCATAATTTCAAGGGGGAGGACCTGTGAACCAGGTTTCTATTCGGCTTGTGTCTCAGCGTCCCCCCAGGCTGAGGCCATGAATAGGAAGAGCCTTGCTTATTTCCGACAGAAGTGTTTGAATATAAATTGGGAATGGGAAGTGTGGCTGATCTTTCTTGCCAGCAGGCCAAGGAGACCAAGGCCAGCTGAAACTGGAATGCACAGTTGGGTTCAGAACCCTTGACCTAGGACGAGGGGAAAAAACAAATCAGTCAGTTGCCGCTCCTGATCACCTTCCCTACTAGAACTACAGGTATGGAAGTTGAGTGAAGCCAGGATTAGACTCTGCCATGATACCATCAATGGTAAAAGGCTGCTAACACTCACTGTGTTGGCTTGCACATAAAGAATGATCACTTGAATGAGGTACAACATCCCAACAGAAAATCAACCCTGCAGGAGAGTGAATGGGGAAAAAAAAGTGGGGAAAAAAATGACCATTCTTTGTTGCCGGTCAAGTTAAAGGAAATAGGAATAATGCATTTGAGCAAATCAAACCCAGACTGATAATATTCTTACCAAGAACATTGTTTTTCCAAAATGACAGAAGTCGATACAAGTGACTTGAACTGGTCTGACACTGTTTATCTGAGGTTTGTACAGTTTTGGAGCTGCTTGCAATCCATGGCGTGTACCATGGCTCACAAGACCCTGTTAAGAGAATAGAAATGTGTTATAATTAGTACTGATCTCAAAGCACTGTTTTTTTTCCATTTTATTTGGGAGGACAAAATGTCTCTTTCCATAGAGTGCCAGTTTCTATTTATTGCCAAACAAAATTAATGAAATTCTCCAGCTCAGGGCAAGAACAGAAAGCAGCCGGACCAAGACAGTTATCTATGTACTGGAAGAAGAGGGAAGGGAGGGACCCAAGTTAGACTGAAACAAAGAATGCTCAACACATCCTACAAAAAGGCAGGCATATCTAAAGCCCATGTGGCATCCTATAACATCCCCTTTCATTTGGAGGAAGCGAGTGGAATTAAGTATAAGATGTTCAATGTGACAACAAGTTCAGCCAGGTAGAGGAGAGCAATAAAGACAAGAGAAGGGGTCCGCTGAGTGGGGTGAAGCCCCCTGGCCTAAAAAGGGGCATAAAGGGGATGAAGCTGAGATCTTTGCTGAGGACAGATCGTTTGGAATCAGAGAGGAGAAGGCCAGAGGGAATAGAGAAAATATGACAAGCATTGAGATTGAAAGGAGAGGTAGGGTCAGAAAAAAGTGAAGGGGGAAGAGGAATCAGGAGAGGCATCCAAGTATTGTTGAAGCTTATGGTCCTTGCTGCCTGAAAGGAAGAAAAAAAGTTTATTATTAAAGCGCTGGATCAGGCAAAGGATGAAATGTAACTGCGGATTAGGACAGCTATAAAATAAAGTGCGTCGGTACTGTTGAAGAGAAAGATTGAGATCATGTATATGGCAGCGCATGGTGGAGAGGGGGGATCTCATGAAACAAGAGTACTGGTTAGAGTAACGCTGAATATCACGGAGATATCTGTGATCATGGGTGGATCTGAAACAGGAAGGGCAGAATTTAAACTGGAATCCATGCGCCGGAGACAAAAGAAATGTGGCTGTGAAAGAGTTTGAGTGAACACATGTTCAAACACAACAAGGGAGACAGATAACAATGAAGGTGAACAGGATAAAAGAACCAAACGAAAATCACGTTGAGGAGCAGGATCTCTTCATGGTGGGCCTTCCTGGAGGTGAAGCGGCAGTGAATTAAACAATAAAACAAAAAGCAAAACACTGCAGATGCTGTAAATCTGAAATTCCTGTTGCCCTAATGGATGATCTAACCTGGTTAACACTAACAAAAATACAATTAATTTTTAATTTTATTTCCTTTCATATTTCATACTTTAATCTGTTCTAGTTTACTTTTAACATGAAATCAACACAATGGTAGTGTCCATAGGGTTTTCATTTGTATTAGGAAAAAATGCATTTAATATGTTACAACTACTCACAATATCTGTTCCAATAAAGAAATGATTCGGATCTGATGGCAGAAACCTGATACTCAAAGTCTGAGGAGGTCCCAGCTGCATGAGATTTCTTGGGAAAAAGCTGATCAAAGACAATAGGGAAAAAAGCAACATCAATAAACTGAACTCGTGAAAGCTGTGGACTCCATACAAAACAACAAGAACATCCCATCTAGTGTACAGTTAGATTCCTTATTTGCCAACTGGTACAAGGGCAGACTAAAAGGACATCAGCAATATGCTATTGTATGAAACGGCACCAACGAACTGCATGATCCAAGTCCAAGGTTAAAGAACTAAAAGTATGTAGGCGTGTTGAAATTTATTTTTTTAAACAGACTAGAGATACAAATTCACAAGACTCATTCAGAAATGTTAACTCTTCTCATGTAAGATGTGTTCTCTATTTTTTTTTAAAACAAGCAAAGCAAAACTCATTCTCGTCTATATTGGACATTATAATGGGACAGTAAACAACCAAACCAAAATGATTACAGGGCAACAGAGGCCAATGTAGTCAAGAAAAAATATAAAAAGTTGTATGAGGGATAAGCAAGTGGCTTTCAAAAGGTACAGGGAATTCAGTAGGTAAGAGGATTGGGTAAATTTAAAGTCAAGCAGGTGAAAAAAAAAAGAAACACTGAACATAATGCTAAGAACAGCAAAAGATTGTTCAATTTGTATGCAGTAAACAAATGGTGAAATGAAGTATTGTTCCAATTAAAAATTATATTAGAGCTAGGGCCATAAAACAGGGCATTATTAAATAATCGTGTTCCATCTGTTTTTACTCGGAGAAGGAAATGTTGCTGGTCAGAAACCAGATTTTCAGGAATGACAGTAGGAGCTAGACAGTATTCACATAACAAAGGATAGAATGACAAAAAGGTTACATGTTCTTAAAATAGACAAGGCAGCTGGTCCAGATAATTTGCAGCTAGAAGTCATAAAAGGGACAGAATCTGTAATTAGTATATCTTTAACCATAGAAGTTTACAGCACAAAAGGAGGCCATTTGGCTCATCGTGTCTACGCCAGCTCTTCGCTAGAATAATAAGGACTGCAGGCAGACAAAGTAAATTTGTGGCAGTCAAATTTAGCATTTCCTTTGAAAGTGAAATGCTCCATAATGGCTGAATTGTATTCCTGCAATGCCAGTTTTAAATAGACGTTTTCCCATTGAGGCTTGTGAGAAGAACGGAGATTTAAATTTGACATGTTATTTTGTGCTTTGGCACTCAGCAGGCCTGAGGGGCACACACCTGATAATACACAACAAGGTCGGCCATTTAGCGCCTGCACAGCCAGTGTACATCGTTTTAGAATTAGCCCCTACAAACCTACCTGTTCACGTTAATAGAAGAGCTATGGATCAACTTTATCTTCCCACCAGGGATCAGACCTAGAAATACAGAAAAGATGAAAAGTCGTCATTTAACACACCCGAACTGGCAATGATAGAGGTATTAACATGACGAAGCCAAAACCACCCACGACTCTAGGATTATCCTGAAGAGCCAAGATAAAACTTGGCTTCTTTTCTTCACCACCAACTGTTTCCTTAAATCCCTCTCCTTTGCCTCCTCTGCCTTAACTTGTAACAAGTGGAAAGGGCTCATGGACTTTGTTACCAAACTAGCATCCATCCATTCAGTTGCCTCTACTGCTTCTCATCTTTCCCCTGGCCTCTCCATAGGTTTCCCATCCTCACCCTGAATCCCCCTCCCTCTCTTTCATTTCTCTCCCATCTGGCTCCATACCCTCTGAGTTCATAGAACAGGAATAAGCCAGTCAACCCCTCAAGCCTGTTCCGCCATTCAAGTAGATCTTGGCTGACCTGTACTTGAAGTCTATTTCTCCACCTTTGTTCCATATTTATCCACCTTTGCTGATGAGGGCAATGTGGTTGATGTGGTGTGCATGGACTTCCAAAAGGCGTTTGATAAAGTGTCACATAATAGGCTTGCCAGCAAAGTTGAATATAAGGGACAGTGGCAGCATGGATACAAAATTGGCTAAGTGACAGGAAACAGAGAGTAGTGGTGAATGGTTGTTTTTCGGACTGGAGGAAGGTATACAGTGGTGTTCCCCAGGGGTCGGTAATAGGACCACTGCTTTTCTGGATATATATTAATGACTTAGGTGTACAGGGCACAATTTCAAAATTTGCAGATGACACAAAACTTGGACGTATAGTGAACAGTGAGGAGGATAGTGATAGACTTCAAGAAGACAAAGACAGTTTGGTGGAATGGGTGGACACGTGGCAGATGAAATTTAATGCAGAAAAGTGCAAAGTGATGCATTTTGGTAGGAGGAACGAGGAGAGGCAATATAAACTAAAGTGTACAATTCTGAAGGGGGTGCATGAACAGTGAGACCTGGGGGTATATGTGCACAAATCGTTGAAGGTGGCAGGGCAGGTTGAGAAAGCAGTTAAAAAAGCATTCGGGATCCTGGGCTTCATAAATAGAGGCATAGAGTACAAAAGCAAGGAAGTTTTGATGAACCTTTATAAAACACTAGTTCGGCCTCAACTGGAGTATTGTGTCCAATTCTGGGCACCGCACTTTAGGAAGGATGTGAAGGCCTTAGAGAGGGTGCAGAAAAGATTTACAAGAATGGTTCCAGGGATGAGGGACTTCAGTTATATGGATAGACTGGAGAAGCTGGGGTTGTTCTCCTTAGAACAGAGAAGGTTGAGAGGAGATTTGATAGAGGTGTTCAAAATCATGAGGGGTCTAGATAGAGAGAAACTGTTCCCATTGGCAGAGGGGTCGAGAACCTGAGGACACAGACTTAAGGTGATTGGCAGAAGAACCAAAGGCGACATGAGGAAAAACTTTTTTACGCAGCGAGTGGTTAGGATCTGGAATGCACTGCCTGAAAGGGTGGTGGGGGCAGATTCAATTGTGGCTTTCACAAGGGAATTGGTTAAGTACCTGAAGGAAAAGATTTGCAGGGCTATGGGGAAAAGGTGGGGGAGTGGGACTAGCCGAGGTGCTCTTGCAGAGGGCCGGCATGGGCTCGACGGACTGAATAGCCTCCTTCTGTGCTGTAACCATTCTATGATTCTACGATCCCTTGATACCCTTACCTAACAGAAATCTATCTATCTCAGTGTTGGAAATTTCAAATGACTCAACATCCACAGCCTTTTGGGGGAGTGAGTTCCAGATTTCCACTACCCTTTGTGTTAAAAATGCTTCCTGATTTCACTCCTAAATGATCTAGCTCTAATTATAAGATTATATCCTCTTGTTCTGCATTCTTCCACCAGGTGAAATAGTTTCTGTCTTTGTACCCTATTGAATCCTGTTATCATTTTAAACACCATGATTAGTTCACACCTTCCCTTTCTAAATTCAAGGCAACCTGTCTTCATAATTTAATTTAAGGCCTGGTATAATTCTGGTCAATCTGTGCTGTACCCGTTCCAAGGCCAATATATCCTTCGTGAGGTTCAATGCCCAAAACTGAACACTGTACTCCAGATGGGGTCTGAGCAAGGCTCTGTACAACTGAAGTATCACTTCCTCACATTTGAATTCTCACCCACTTGAGACATCGGCCAACATTCTATTAGCCTCTACGATTACTTTTTGTACCATGCACCAGCTTTTAGTGATTTATGTACATGGACACATAAATTCCTTTGGTCCTCCACAGTTCCTAGTCTCTCACCATTAAGAAAATATTCCAATTTGTCTTCCTCGGATCCAAAGTGGATGACCTCACACTTCCCCACACTGAACTCCTTCTGCCATAGTTTTGCCCACTTACTTAGTCTGTCCATTCTTATATTTATATTTTCTGTGACTGTGACCATGTGCTTTAATCTTCCTTGTCCTCTCTGCAGCCTTTGACATGGTTTACCAAACCATCCTGCTCAAACATCTCTCTTCCATTGTCCAGCTCATTGGATTGCTCTCATTTATCTGACCGTAACCAGATCATCTCCAGTAATGGCTTCTTTTCCCAATCTCGTACCATTACCTCTGGAGTCCCCCCAGAATCTATTCTTGCCCCGCTCCTGTTTCTCATCAACATGCTGTTCCTTGGCGACATTATCCGCAGTCATGGGCTCAGCTTCCACACGTACGCTGATAATACCCTCTTCAACACCTCTCTCAATCCCTCTGCTGCCTCTGTGCTGTGAGACTGCTTATCCAGTATTCGATGAGTCACAATTTCTTCAAACTAAACATTGGGAAGACTGAATCTATCATCTTTTGACATCCACCACAAACTCATTACCATTGCCAACAACTCCATCCCCCTCCCTGGCTGGACCAGAGTGTTCGCAACCTTGGTGTCCTATTCAATCCCAAGCAGAGTTTCTGACTTAGGGGTCTATTTTCCTGGAGCTGTCAGGCGGGGTTTCAGGCGTGTTGGGGGGGGGGGGGGAAATCCCCAAAATCGTCACCCCCCCCCCCCCCGCCTGACTTTCACCCCAGTGTTTCAATCCGACCCCAATCAGTCCCGCCCGCAGTTGGCGGGACTGGACATCGGGAGCCTAATCACCAATAATTGGCATCTTTAATGCCATTTTAAGGGGCCCTTGCTATTTTCAGCCTTTTCCCACGCTAAACACACCTGGTGGGAACCCCGCTGATGAAACCTGGCGTGAACAATGTCGGCTTGCTTACTTTCAGCTGCAGGTCAATCAGGAAAGAAGAGATTTAATCAGACAGCATTTGTAGGTTGCAGGACCTTGTTGTTTCAGGCTTGGGGCAACTTGTTCCAGGCTTAGGCACAGCTGTGGAAGGTTGGAGCCTCACGCACTTCTCCAGTGTGAGCTCCTGGGAAGCCCCTCTCGCCACCCTCACTCAGTGCTTCCTCAACTGAGGCACCTACCAGAAGCATGGGAGGCCTTTTATTCCTTCCCCTCTTGGCATTAGAGGACCTCCAGCCCCAATCGCGAAATGACACACGCCGCAACTGCAGAAGTTGCCATCTGAAATTTTATCTACAATCACCAACTGATGGCATTTTTAAAATAAACACAATTCACCCAAGTGACTATCCTTGTGATTAGTGGTGCTTTATTTTTCTCTTACGCGTGCTCCTACGTAGTGGTTCCCCTGTGGCTTCAGCAGATGTGGAGGCCCCTTGCTCACTTTCCTGCTGCTCCTGTCTCGACACCTTTGGCGGGCGTCCTCTGAGGTGGCGAGCCTGTGAGGGCTCGCCAGCAGTCTGCTGCTCCTGCGGCTGTGCAGGGGTTGAGACCTCTATCTCCGTTGGGTGTGGATTCCTGCGGGGCTCTGACCAAGGGCTCTGCAGTGGCATGGAAGTGTGAGTGCTTGGAGAGGAGCCCCCACTTCCTTGAGGTCTGCCACCAACCTCCCTCTCATGGGTCAGGTCCCCCTCAGTGCCTGCAAGTGGCTTTTTTAGCAGCTTGCTGCACATCAGGGTGGCCATGGGGACCCGTTTCTACAATGGCAGTCCTACTCAGAGGGCCTGCCACGAAGGTCTGGTTTCTCTGCTCAAAAGCTGACCATCGCTCCTC
Organism: Somniosus microcephalus; assembly: GCF_052327205.1. Lineage (NCBI taxonomy): Eukaryota > Metazoa > Chordata > Chondrichthyes > Squaliformes > Somniosidae > Somniosus > Somniosus microcephalus. The sequence goes on along the minus strand of NC_140991.1, from coordinate 41,769,425 downwards.
CAGAGGTGTCAGTCTATTCTGAACACTCACCATGTTTTCAGCACTCTGGCGACTTAGCTCCTCCATGGCCATAGCCATCCTCTCCTCTACTGTAGCCATCCTTTCCGCGGAGGTTGCCATCCTTTCCGTGGTGATGCGTTCATGCGCCAATGACTCCACAAAGGCTCTGCTCATGGTCGCTATGGACTCCTCCATTCGCTCCACACTCGCAGCGACCCTGGAGACAAAACCTGCCAGAGACTCCTGCATCTGTGCATGGAGATCCATCACCTCTTCTCTTGCGGATGGACCCAGAGGCAGAGGGTCGACATGCAGCAGAGCTGAGCTGGCAGAGTCCTGCGCCCTCTGACGAGGACTCTCCACTGCTGTCCCTGTCTCCACCATCTGCTGATGCTCACTTGTGAGCTGTGATACACCAGGTGACAACACTACTCTATCTCGCGAAGGTCCCACCGAGGTGTGAGTGTCTGCGCTGGTGCTGGGTGCGCTGAATTCTGCTGACGCTGCGCCCTCAGAGGTGGGAGCTTCCTCTGAGGCGTCTGGCTGCTCAGCCTCTTCCTCCTCCGCAGTGGGGACGGGGGCTTCGGAGGGTCCTGTGGGGGAGTAAAGGAAAGAGTTAAGAGATGTGATGCCAAGGTTACATGCACATTGGATTTTGCAGATGTTCATAAGTCCAAATGATGTAGCTTCAGAATCATAACAGCGACTCATGCTATGTCAATGAGAGAGATGGAAAACTATTCTGTCACCAGCTTGCGGGCCTGCCCGTCTCGCCTTCCCCAGCTTCCGCAGCCACATCAGCCCCGACAATTTCCAGCACTCCTTCCTCCCAGGGGGTCAGGTGGGCTATTGAGGGTAGGCCTCCTCCAGTCCTGGCTCGCTCTCTGTTGTTGTGAGCTCTCTTTTCCTGCAATGAGGGAGACAAGTGGAGTTTGAGTGAGAATGAAGGAGTGAGTGTAGAGATTGCATAGCATAGATACTTAGAGGGAGGCAAAGATGGTGTGAGGCTGCAAGACCAAGGGCCCTCCCTGTGTGTTGTCAGTTGTGCTCAAGCATCAGAGTGAGAGGGAGTGTGAGGGCTGCATGGTGGAATAGTTATGTGAACATCAGCAGAGAGAGAGGGGGAATGGGTAAGGGTGCATGGATGTGACTGTGAAGTGGGATGTGGAGGAAGAGAGTGCTAAAGCTGAGTGCTGGTGGGGAAAGGTAATGGGGATCAGTTTGAGGGTGGTGGAAACTTCATACTTACTTTTCCTGTACGGTGAAGGTCATGGAATCGCTTCCGACACTGTATCCAGGTTCTTCTGGTGACTCCCAGAGAGTTCACATCTGCTGCCACCTGCATTCATGCAGCCTTGGTCTCAGTGGGACTCTTCCTCCCTGACCTAGGGAAGAGGACCTCCCTGTGGGCCCTCACCCCATCCAATAATGCCTGCAGTGAAGCCTTGTCGAATTTGCTGCCAGCTCGGGGTCTGGCACTGGCCACAGCTGCTGCAGGCTCCTCTGCCATCCTGTGTGGTTCGTATGGAAGCCTGCAGAGGTTGCAATGCTTGCTATAGACTTTAAAAGCACCACGAATGATGACATCATACTGTGGGTCTTTCTGACTGGAAATAGTCAATTAGCAAGGGTGACCACACGCTGGAAATGAATTGGCCAATTGAAGGAAAATTGCATCAATCGGCCAGACCCATTTACATTCGTGTGGGAACCCTGACATTCGGGGAACCCGACAATTCCCCGCACCTGCGGGAAAATCGATCCCTTAATGTCTGCTCCATCACAAAAACTGCCTACTTCCACTTCTCCTTCCTTATTCAAGATCCTCCAGTCTAGGCTTCACCCAGAGCACTGAGGCAACACTGGTCATAGTCCTAATTAACATCCCGTGTGAGTGTGACTGTGGGTCTTTGTCTCTCCTTATCCTCCTCACTCACTCCATTAGCTTCAATACCATTTATCATTCTGTCCTCATCAAACTTCTCTCTTCTGTGGTACTGCTCTTGCAAGCATACTTGTCGCAATGCAGGCACTACATCACAAACAATGGCTTCTCTTCCTCTGCCTGTACAGTCACTTCAGGTGCATCTAGGTTACTATATTTGTCCCCTCCTCTACATGCTACCCCTTTGGCAATATCAGGGAGCATGGGTCAATGATGATGACAGCTCTATTGCTCTATCGGCCTAAAGGTTACTGTTACACTCAGACTGCCTGCCCAACATCAAGACCTGGATAAGCCAAAATTTCATCCAGCTTAGTATCATAAAAACTGAAGCCATCATTTTGGTTCAAGACTGCATTTAGGTGCCTCTGCCTCGACTCCATCGACCTCCACAACTGCCAGCTTAGGCTGACTTAGGAGGTGAGGTACCATGAGCTCACCTTCCTCCTCTGCTTTCATCCTCTCTACACCAAAAACCATAGTTCAAGGCTTGACTTCCCTAATGCTATCCTGGCCATGTTCTCTTAGTCAAACTTTCTCAACTTCAATTCATCCGAACTGTTGTAGGCCATGTCCTCGCCCACATTAAGACCTGCACTCCCATCCTCTCCAAGCTCCAGTGACTGCCCGCAAGTCAAGTTGAAAATTCTCATCCTTTCCATCAAATCCCTCTGTGACCTCACCTCACCCTACTTTGTGATTTCCTCCTGAGAGGAATATATTAGCATGGATAGATGATGGTAATATATTAGCATGGATAGAGATTTGGCTAACTAAGAGAAAACAGAGTCGGGATAAATGGGTCATTTTCAGGTTGGCAAATTGTAACTAGTGGGGTGCCACAGGGATCAGTGCTGGGGCCTCAACTATTTACAATCTATATTAATGACTTGGATGAAGCCAAATTTGCTGACGATACAAAGATAGGTGGGAAAGCAAGTTGTGAGGAGGACACAAAGGGCTGGATTTTCATCGAGGAGTCGGGTAGGAGGCGGGACTACAACTTTCGGGGTTGTAGTCCCGCCTCCACTGAGTTCTAGCCAACCCATGCGATTTTGACTTGATTGACCTTGTTGAGCCCGCCCAGCGGGCTCAGCAGGCCAATTAAGGGCCACCCGGCAACAGGTGACATCACAGATTGATTTTTCATCTGTCAAGACCTTTTGACAGATGAAATATCAGCGTTTCACAGCTGTTCGAAGCTGTCAAACACTGACAATCTGTACTCCAAGTTAATTCCTTCCTGTCAGGATGATTTAGAGATCTCCCCGGAACAGAAAGCTGAATGCTGGAACTTTTGACAGGTCGCGGCCATTCTGCTTTCTGTGCCGGTGAGATGAGGGACTCCCGAGACCTGAGGGAAAAAGGCTGTAAAGGTATGTAAATGTAAGTAAAACTCATTTAAACACTTTAATCACACCAAACACACTTACCTCTGCACTCATGCACACATCACTCACCTGAACACCGGACATCTCGACCCCCTCCAAGCCCTTCATCCCGACGGCCCGCCTCGCTAACTTGGCGTGGTTTGGAGCCGTCAGGAATCTCACATTTCAACAATGAAAATAGGGATTAGGCTAAAAACTGCCTGTTAACTACCTGTTAACAGGCAGTTAATTGGCACTAATCCCCTTCCCGCCTCGGGAAGGCAGGTCCCAGTGCGGGTCGGGTGCCCGCCTGCTTTGAAACTGGCATGGAGGCGGGTTAGTGGCGGGATGGGTTCGTGCCCCCCGATTTTAGGATTTTAACCTCCTACACGCCTCCAAGGCCCAATGAAAATCCTGCCCAAAGAGTCTGCCAAGGGATATGGATAGGTTAGGTGAGTGGGCAAAAATTTGACAGATGGAGTATAATGTGGGAAAATGTGAGGTTATCTACTTTGGTAGGAAATATAAAAAAGCAAATTATTTTTTAAATGGAAAGAGACTACAAAATGATGTAGTACAGAGGGATCTGAGGGTCCTCGTACATGAAACACAAAAAGTTAGCATGCAGGTAAAGCAAATAATTAGGAAGGCAAATGGAATGTTGGCCTTTGTTGCAAGGGGGATGGAGTATAAAAGTAGGGAAGTCTTGCTACAACTGTACAGGGCATTGGGGAGACCACACCTGGAGTACTGCGTGCAGTTTTGGTCTCCTTATTTAAGGAGGGATATACTTTCATTGGAGGCAGTTCAGAGAAGGTTCACTAGGTTAATTCCTGAGATGAAGGGGTTGTCTTATGAGGAAAGGTTGAGCCTATACACATTGGAGTTTAGAAGAATGAGAGGTGATCTTATTGAAACATAAAAGATTCTGAAGGGGCTTGACAGGGTCGATGCAGGGAGGATCTCCCCTCGTGGGGGAATCAGTTTCAGGATAAGGGGCTGCCCATTTAAAACGGAGATGAGGAGGAATTTCTTCTCTCAGAGGGTTGTGAATCTTTGGAATTCTCTACCCCAGAGAGCTGTGAAGGCGGAGTCATTGAATATATTCAAGGCGGAGATAGACATATATTTGAGAAACAGGTGAGTCAAGGGTTATGGGGAGTGGGCAGGAAAGTGGAGTTGAGGCCAAGATCAGATCAGCCATGATCTTATTGAATGGCGGAGCAGGCTCGAGGGGCCGAATGGCCTACTCCTGCTCCTATTTCTTATGTTCTCCTGCCTTACATTCCTGTATGCACTCTTCACTCCTCCAACAGCAGACTTCTTGTTCATTACTCCACCATAAGTGCCCATGCATTCAGCCAGTACGCTCGTGCCCTCTCGAAGTCGCTCCTCAGTTCCGGCCACCTAGGCACCTCTCTCCCCATTTTCAAAAGACCTTCTCGAAATCCCTCTTTTTGACCATGCCTCTGGTTCACTCCCCAACTCTCCCCATTTTTCCTTTTTCCCCTCTTGCTCAGCAATCCACCGTTGGTCCTCCTTAACATTAGAAAGAAAGAACTTGTATTTATATGGCACCTTTTGTGACCTCAGGATGCCCCAAATCATTTTACAGCCAACAAATTACTTTCAAAGTTGATTTTTTTTTAGGCAAACACAGCAACCAATTTTCACAAAGCAAGGTCCCACAGACAGCAATGAGATAAATGATCATTTAATCTGTTTTTGATTGTGTCATTTGAGGAGTAAATTGGCCAGGACAATGGGAGAACTCCCCTGCTCTTTTCGAATATGCCATGGAATCTTTTACATCCCCCTGTAAGGGCAGATGGGGCCTCAGTTTAATGTCTCATATAAAAGTACTACCCTAGAACTACACTGAAGTGTAAGCCTAGATTATATGCTCAAGTCCTGGAGTGGGGCTTGAACCCACGACTTTCTAACTCAGGAGGTGAGAGCAGTACCATCTCATTTTCTGTGTAATTACTTTTCCTGCTGCCCTATATTTCATACATACCCAAATCAGTGAGAGAACCAGCAAGGTCTGCCTTTTGGAGTTCAACCACTACCTGAAAGAAGAAAGAAGTTGCATTTATATATACACCTTTCACTACCTCAACAACAACGACTTGCCTTTATATAGCGCCTTTAGCCATAGTAAAACATCTCAGAGCACTATATAGCGACTTTAATGTAGTAAAACGTCCCGAGGCGCTTCACAGGAGCGTTATCAAACAAAATTTGACACCGAGCCACACAAGGTAATATTAGGACAGATGAGAGGTAGGTTTTAAGGAGTGTCTTAAAGGAGGAGAGTTTGAGAGGCAAAGAGGTTAGGGAAGGAAGTCCAGAGCTTAGGGCCTAGGCAGCGCTTCACAGCCAATGAAGTACTTTGAAAGTGTAATCATTGTTGTAATGTAGGGAAACACAGCAGCCCAATTTGCACACACCATGGTCTCACAAACAGTGCTGAGATAAATGATCAGATGATCTGTTTAGAGTGATGTTGGTTGAGGGAAAATTGTTAGCCAGGACACTGGAATAACTCCCCATATCTTTTACATCCACATAAGAGGTCAAATGGGGCCTCAGTTTAACGTCTCATCCAAAAGATGGGACCTCCGACAGTGTACCCCTCCCCCAGTACAGGAAACTTTGTGCTATCTGGCACAGACGGGACTGAGCTGTTGCCGTTCCCTCAAAACTGCCGGACACTCCAGCTCTAATGTTGAAGCATACGGAGGTTTTCATCTCCGTATCTGACAACAAACACTGTTGCTTAGCAACAGCTTCTAAACAGTCGGCTGCAGCTGCAAGCGTCTCTAGCTGAAGCTGTTGCTATAGCTACAGACCTTGCAGTGCCTGACTGGGGAAAAAAAAAAAGCAACAAAAAGAAAAAAAGCAGTTCCTGATTTTTGCCGGTGGCTCGAGCTTGCCGGACATTTAGCCTCCAGATAACACAAAGTTTCCTGTACAATGTTTTTCTTTTTTTTAATTAGTTTTCAGGATGTAGACGACACTGACAGGTTGCATTTATTGCCCATCCCTGGTTACCCCAAATGGTGGTGAGACTTCTCCTTGAACTGCTGCAGTTCTTGTGGTAATAGTGCTCCCCTAATAGTGTTAGATAGGGAATTCCTTTATGTTGCTGGGTCAAAATGCTGAAATAGCAAATATGTCCATGTCAATATGGTGCAGGACTTGGAAGGGACCCTAGAGGTAATAATGTTCCCATAACATTGTTACTCTTGGTGCTAGAGGTTACAGGGCTGGCAGCTGTTGTTGAAGTAATCTTGGTGAGTTTCGACAGTGCATCCTGAAGACAGTAGATACTGCAGCCACAGTGTGCCACTGGTGGTGGAAGTGTATACCGAGTCCAGTGACAGGACCATCTGTCCTAGATAGTGTTGAGTTTCTTCAGTATTGTTGCAGTGAGATGAGTCATCTGGTCTGATCCCACTCTCCAGCTCGCTCCCCATGTTACATGCAAATGTAACCCCACTATTTAAGAAAGGAGGGAGAGAGAAAACGGGGAACTTCAGACCAGTTAGTCTGACATTAGTAGGGAAAATGCTAGAATCTATTATTAAGGACGTGGTAGCAGGGCACTTAGAAAATAATAATAGGATTGGACAGAGTCAACATGGATTTATGAAAGGGAAATCATGTTTGACAAATCTGTTAGAGTTTTTTGAGGTTGTAACTAGAATAGATAAGGGGGAACCAGTAGATGTGGTGCATTTGGATTTTCAGAAGGCATTTGATAAGGTGCCACACAAGAGGTTATTAAACAAAATTAGGGCTCATGGGATTGGGGGTAATATACTAGAATGGACTGAGGATTGGTTAACGGACAGAAAACAGAGAGTAGGAATAAACGGGTCATTTTCAGGTTGGCAGGCAGGCTGTGACTAGTGGGGTACCGCAAGGGTCAGTGCTTGGGCCTCAGCTATTCACAATCTACATCAATGATTTGGATGAGGGAACCAAATATAATATATTCAAGTTTGCTGATGATACAAAGCTAGGTGGGAATGTAAGTTGTGAGGAGGATGGAAAGAGGCTTCAAGGGGGTATAGACAGGCTAAGTGAGTGGGCAAGAACATGGCAAATGGAATATAATGTGGAGAAATGTGAAGTTATCCACTTTGGTAGGAAAAATAGAAAGGCAGAGTATTTTTTAAATGGTGAGAGATTGGGAAATGTTGGTGTTCAGAGGGACCTGTGTGTCCTTGTACACGAATCACTGAAAGTTAACATGCAGGTACAGCAAGCAATTAGGAAAGCAAATGGTATGTTGGCCTTTATTACAAGAGGATTTGAGTATAAGAGTAAAGACATCTTATTGCAATTATATAGGGCCCTGCTGAGGCCACACCTGGAGTATTGTGTACAGTTTTAGTCTCCTTCCCTAAGGAAGGATATACTTGCCATAGAGGGAGTGCAACAAAAGTTCACCAGACTGGTTCCTGGGATGGGGTGATTGTCCTATGAGGAGAGATTGAGTAGACTGGGCCTATGTTCTCTAGAGTTTAGAAGAATGAGAGGTTATCTCATTGAAACATATAAAATTGTTACAGGGCTTGACAGGGTAGATGCAGGGAGGATGTTTCCCTTGGCTGGGGGGTCACTATCTCAGAATAAGGGGTCAGCCGTTTAGGACTGAGATGAGGACAAATTTCTTCAGAGGGTGGTGAATCTTTGGAATTCTCCACCTCAGAGGGCTGTGGGGGCTCAGTCATTGAGTATATTCAAGACAGAGATCGATAGATTTTTGGATATTAAAGGAATCAAGGGATATGGGGATAGTGCAGGAAAGTGGAGTTGAGGATCAGCCATGATCTTATTGAATGGCAGAGCAGGCTCAAGGGGCTAAATGGCTTACTCCTGCTCCTATTTCTTATGTTCTTATGTATCCTTTAATATTCCTCCTTTTCAAGCAATTATCTAATACCCTTTTCGCAATTAATGGAGTAAATCATTTTTCACATTAGGGTGCCATTCTTCAATTATAATCCAAATATCCATGAATTGCAAACTTGTTCTCCAAAATTATATTCTTTCCATATTGAAAGTAAATTAGTTTGCAGTCAAAGCCTTTCAATAAAAGAAATAGCGGTGAAGGTCACCCAGAGTGTGATACTAAGGTCACATTCTAAGGACGAGTCAGTCTAAAATGAGACAGAATTAATAAATGATCTCATAGTAAAGGATCCTCTAGGAAACAGTGATCATAGCATGGTTGAATTTCAAATTCAGTTGGAGGGTGAGAAAGTTGTATCTCAAACCAGTGTCCTGATCTTAAACAAAGGCAATTACAATGGCATGAGGGCAGAACTGGCTAAAGTGGACTGGAAAAATAAATTAAAGGGTAAGACAGTTGAAATGCAGTGGCGGACATTTAAGGAGATATTTCATAACTCTCAACAAAAATATATTCCAGCGAGAAAGAAAGATTTTAAGAGAAGGAAGCACCATCCGTGGCTAACTAAGGAAGTAAAGGATGGTATCAAATTGAAAACGAAAGCATACAATGTTGCCAAGATTGGTGGGAGACCAGAGAATTGGGAATTTTTAAAAAAACCAGCAAAGGATGACTGAAAAAAGAATAAAGAGAGAGAAGATGAATTATGAGAGTAAACTGGCAAGAAATATTAAAACAGATAGTAAGAGCTTCTACAAGTATATAAAAAGGAAGAGAGTAGCTAAAGTAAACATTGGTCCCTTAGAGGATGAGACTGGGGAATTAATAATGGGGAATGGAGAAATGGTAGAGACTCTGAACAAATATTTTATATCTGTCTTCACAGTAGAAGACACTAACAACATCCCAATAATGGATAATCAAGGGGCCACAGGGAGGGGGGGAACTAAAGACAATCACCATCACTAAGGATATAGTACTTGGTAAAATAATGGGACTAAAATATGACAAGTCCTCTGGACCAGATGGCCTGCATCCCAAGGTCTTAAAAGAAGTGGCTACAGAGATAGTAGATGCATTGGTTGCAATATACCAAAATTCCCTGGATTCTGGAGAGGTCCCAGCGAATTGGAAAACCGCAAATGTAACACCCCTATTTAAGAAAGGAGGGAGACAGAAAGCAAGAAACTATAGACCAGTTAGCCTAATGTCTGCCGTTGGGAAAATGCTGGAGTCCTTCATTAAGGAAGCAGTCGCAGGGCATTTGGAAAATCATAATGCAGTCAAGCAGAGTCAGCATGGTTTTATGAAAGGGAAATCATGTTTAACAAATTTGCTAGAGTTCTTTGAGGTTGTGACGAGCAGGTTGGACAAAGGTGAGCCAGTGGATGTGGTGTATTTAGGTTTCCAGAAGGCATGCGATAAGGTGCCACATAAAAGGTTACTGCATAAGATAAGAGCTCACGGAATTGGGGGTAATATATTAGCATGGATAGAGAATTGGCTAACTAACAGAAAGCAGAGAGTCGGGATAAATGGGTCATTTTCCGGTTGGCAAACGGTAACTAGTGGGGTGCCACAAGGATCGGTGCTGGGGCCTCAGCTATTTACAATCTACATTGATGACTTGGATGAAGGAACCGATTGTAATGTAGCCAAGTTTGCGGATGATACAAAGATGGGTGGGAAAGCAAGTTGTGCAGAGGACTCAAAGAATCTGCAAAGGGATATAGACAGACTAAGTGAGTGGGCAAACGTTTGGCAGATGGAGTATAATGTGGGAAAGTGCGAGGTTATACACTTTGGCAGGAAAAATAAAAAAGCAAACTTTTATTTAAATTGAGAGAGATTACAAAATGCTACAGTTCAGAGGGACCTGGGGGTCCTTGTGCATGAAACACAAAATGTTAGTATGCAGGTACAGCAAGTAATCAAAAAGGCAAATGGAATGTTGGCCTTTATTTCAATGGGGTTGGAGTATAAAAGCAGGGAAGTCCTGCTACAACTGTACAGGGTATTGGCGAGACCACACCTCGAGTACTGCATACAGTTTTGGTCTCCTTATTTAAGGAAGGATATACTTGCATTGAAGGCAGTTCAGAGACGATTCACTAGGTTAATTCCAGAGATGAGGGGGTTGACTTATAAGGAAAGGTTGAGCAGGCTGGGCCTATACTCATTGGAATTTAGAAGAATGAGAGGTGATCTTATTGAAACATACAAGATACTGAGGGGGCTCGACAAGGTAGATGCAGAGAAGATGTTTCCCCTCGTGGGGGAATCTAGAACTCTGGGGCACAGTTTCAGAATAAAGGGTCGCCCTTTTAGAACTGAGAAGAGGAATTTCTTTTCTCAGAGGGTCGTAAATCTGTGGAATTCTCTGCCCCAGAGAGCTGTGGAGGCTGGGTCATTAAATACATTTAATGTGGAGATAGACAGATTTTTGCAAGGGAGTGAAGGGTTATGGAGAGCGGGCAGGGAAGTGGTTTTGAGCCCAAGATCAGCCATGATCTTATTGAATGGTGGAGCAGGTTCAAGGGGTCAAGTGGCCTATTCCTGCTCCTATTTCTCATGTTCTTATGTAAACGATGCGTGTTTCCATCAAAATCAAAGCCTAGGTTCGTATAAACACCAGAGTAAGGCTGGCAGCTCATTTAAAAAGCTGTAAACATTATAAACGATTTACAACGTGTCCCACGCAATAGCAGAGAATCAAAGTAATGCGTGGAGGGCAAATTATCTTGGAAAACATGGGAAATTGTTTCAGAACTTACACAGTTAGTGCATTGCTTATTTACAGAGAGGTGATGTCATTAACCAGTTCCGAGAAATCAGATTTTAATTTCCGCGTAATACGGCAATTTGAAAAATTGTAAAAAAAATAATTAATTACAGACAACTGCACTGAAATAACTACGTACGTAACTAGATTAATTAAATATTAAAATAAATCACGAACAATGCAACTCAAACTTGGGAAAAATATTTGGGATGCCATTCCAAAAACTATAACACATCCCTCAGAAAAATGCCAACATATTTTTGAGGAACGGGGATAAAATGCATATTTTATATGTAGAGACACTGAGAAAAATCTAATAAATAGAGAACAGTAAGATCTACATAAATACCCGATTGATACAAGTACAGAATTTTAAATTTCCTTTCAATCCCATTACGTTGATATTCTGATGCAAGCAGAACACTTCGCAGCTAATTATTCATGTGCCTATCTGAAGTGAACTACCCAATTCAGAGTCACAAAGCTACAGCAACTTCACTGGCCTATACTGTGAATAGACTCATGTATTTACTTCTGTTAATTATTCCAATCTAAAATATAAATAATCAGACTTTTATGTGGAGTGACATGACTAGTGCTTACCCACAGATTAAGCAAACCACTTTCATCGAGTGACGCCAGCTGAAACGACAGTCCTGAACTTCCTGAGGTAGAAAAAGAAAATCTTTAAATACTGAAATGCAAAAAATATTTAATTGATAACTATCCCAGAAGATCCTATAAATAATTTGAATCTATCCTCTTATAGACATATACAAAAAAATACAAAAATTCTAATCTGCAGAATAAAAAAAAAACTTTTTTCTTGTTTCTCATCATTTTTCTAAACCAATTTACCTCCCTCCCCTGCAGTCATTCATCCTTTGCTGGGGTACAGTTCCCAGTGCCGCACTCCAGTAAGCCTCGGCAATGAAAGAGGACAGGCCATTCGAGTGCAGGGTCATCACAGCTGTTCTTGGCTCTGGTCTTCACCCAATGTCCACCGACACATACCTCCAGCAGTGATTGCTGGGTGGCGATCAGGAGCAGAAGCCTCAGATAATTTTATTGACTTCCTAACACAGAGGTGCTAAAGCCAATGGTGAACCCCTACCACCACCCAGCTGAGATGAGCTAATCCAGCACAAACCAGGGATCAAACATGTGGCTCAGCTATTTCTTAGATAAACTTGTTGAGCCTTCTGGGGGTGGACTACAATGTTGACATAAGGGAACAGTAGCATAGTGGTTATGTTACTGAACTAGTAATCCAGAGGCCTGAACTAATGATCCAGAGACGTGAGTTCAAATCCCACCAAGGCAGCTGGGGAACTTAAATTCAGTTAATTAAATAAATCTGGAATAAAAGGATCAGAAATGGTGACCATGATTGTCGGAAAAACCCGTCTGGTTCACCAATGTCCTTTAGGGAAGGGAATCTGCCGTCCTTACCTGGTCTGGCCTATATGTGACTCCAGACCCACAGCAATGTGGTTGACTCTTAACTGCCCTCTGAAATGGCCTAGCAAGCTACAGGAAACTTTCGTTTAACCGGAGGTTAAAAGTCCGGAAAGCTCTATCTACCGGCAAAATTCAGGAGCCGTTTTCTATAAGTTTTTTTACTTCTCGTTGCTTTTTTTTTCCCCAGTCAGGCTCTGCAAGGTCTGTAGCTAAGCAACAGCTTCAGCTAGAGACGCTTGCAGCTGCAGCCGACTGTTTTGAAGCTGTTGCTAAGCAACAGGGTTTGTTGATTCACACGGAGCTGAAAAGCTCTGTATGTTTTAACATTGTCGCTGGTTTATATGGCAGTTTTGATCTAACGGCACCAGCTCGGTCCCGTCAGTGCCGGATACCAGAAAGTTTCCTGTATTCAGTTGTAACAAACCGCAGAAAACAATGGCCCAGAAATTCGGGTCGGGGGCTTCCTGCGGGTGCAAGCCCCCGATCTGCACTTACCTAGCGCGCCGGCAGTTGAGCTGTAGGGCCCCGTGGAATTCCGATCCGGGGCCTGGCCCAGCTGCCGGCGCGCAGTGCTTGCGTATCCCAGGGGCGCAGTTAGTTCGAAGCGTCCCCTGGGATCACGTGGGCCATGGGCAGCCAATCGGAGCAGGGAAAAGCCCATTCATAAGTCTTGACAGGAAGTGCTGTCAAGACTTATAAATACTACGGCCCCAAAACAGCACTAAACATTCAAATAATTTTTTTTTAAAAACACATCACATTTTTAAAATAAACTATAAATTACATTAAATAACTATTTTAAACAATAATTTAAATTTTTGAAAAAAATAATTTTATATTCTAACGGGGCTAAAAAGAAACTTACCTTGCTTTAAAGTATTTAAAAATAATAAACCAGTGGAAAAAATGTTTTAATTTTAATTAATTCACCACTTACCTTGTAAAAAGCAGGCCTTACGCCTGCTTTTTATATTTCTAAATCCTGGAGGCTTACCCTCGCGTGAAAACCTGTAAAAAAAAAACTAAGTTCGATGCGCACGCGCATCCTCCCCCGCGCACGCGTTCGACCTCTGAACCCCTGCTTTCAGGGGAACGTAAGTGCCGGTTTCCCGCACATGCGCAGTGCATGCACGAAACCGGCACTTCCATCGGGCTTACGGGTGAGTACTCCGTGCATACTCACCCATGGAGACCCGAATTTCTGGGCCATTAAGAAGAATAACTCCCTCCCTAACAGCACTGCGGGAGTACTTTCACCACTTGGACTCCAGCAGTTCAAGGCGGCAGCTTCTCAAGGGCAATTAGGGATGGGCAATAAATGCTGGCCTTGCTAGTGACGCTCACATCCCAGGAACGAATAAAAAAAAAGAAAACGTACCTTCCTGAGATGCCAAGAGTGGAAGTCCAACACCATGCTTATCAAAGAAAGCAGATGACACTGGATCAACAGCCTTCACTGCACAAGAGTGATTACCAGCTGCCAGAATACCATCTGTAATTAAAGTGCACTTAAATAAGACCTCAGAAAATATATTTATTGTAGTTCCTCACTGTTTTGCAAGTATGATTATACTTTTTGCAATGTGATTATGCAATTATACTTTTTGCAGTGCACCAGGTTTCTACACAATGCATTCAGCTCTGTCAACTGTACTGTTTGACTGATGCTCATCATTTTCAATGCCAAATGATCTTCCATCTGTACTGTATCTCTGATTTAGCCATGTTTGTCTATAAAACCTAACCTCAGAGGAATTTTAAAGGCTCTCAACTGGGCTTTTGCTGCCATTCTTTAGTTAATTTTAAATTCTGAGACTGAGTCAGCAGGAGAAACTCCACAATAGCTAATATGTCATCTATTATGGTTCAAATCCATTCAACATCAAGAACGCAAGGATTACATCGAGTCTACAGCACAGAAACAGGCAATTCAGCCCAACTGGTCTCGGCCGCCATTTATGCTCCAGACAAGCTTCCTCCCACCCTTCCGGATTATGAGACGAAGTCAGGAAGGATTTACCCTCGTAGCAACTGTAATATTTTGAAAAGGACTTTCTCGGAACTGATTACTATGATTCTATTTGCTCTTCGAGAGAGCCGGCGTAGGCTCAATGGGCCGAATGGCCTCCTTCTGTGCTGTACTACTCTATGATGAAGAAAATATTGAAATGGGTAACGAACCATTTATGAATATTGAAGTGGATTTTTAGAAATCATACTTAGGAGAAGCAGGGCATCATGGGTAAGGATAAATGGCCAAGGCACTTCTGCCTGACAACAGCAGGCGAAATGCATTTAAACTTTGCACACAGGACCAAAAGGGACCTAAGATGATTGAACAATAACAGGTCAAAGGGCTCGCTTGATTGATACTGGCCATTGGGAGATAAGGCAAGTCACAAGATGAGCACCTGGTGGTTCCATTGTATAAACTTTTGATATAATTTAAAGAAAGGTCACGCGAAAGTATGACTCATTGTGGTTTGGAGACTTAAATACTGAGATTTGTAAGCGATTGAAGAGACAGCCAGGAAAAGAGCTGTGGAGTTCTAAGGTCTCCCTGATCAGCCCCCATAGGTACCTTTTGTTTGTCTGTAATTATTTGTCTGTCAAAACTGTTCGTTGTTGTGTGGGAGACTGTTGGACTATTTGAATCTTAATAAACTGCTTGACTCTTTACCCTTGACAGGCTAGTGTGTGAAATTTATTGAAGTACAGGTAGACTATCCTTTATCCGAAAACCTCGGGACCAGCCGTGTTTCGGAAAATTTCGGATTTCGGAAGGTGAGTCGGTGGGGGTCCGTGGGGGGGGGGGGGGTCGGCGGGGGTCGGGGGTCCGCGGGGGGGTCGGCGGGGGTCGGGGTCGGCGGGGGTCGGGGTCGGCGGGGGTCCGCGGGGGGGGTCCGCAGTCATGGCTTGTCCGTCGCTGCTAGCCTGGAATGCAATGAAGTTCCGCATTTCCACCAACAGGTCGTCGTGCTCGGTCGGAACAGGGGCCGGCACCGCCGCGGGCTCAGAGCTCTCGTTGCTTTCGAGCCTTTGGAAGAGAGTCAGGTGGTTCCGCGGGGGGGTCGGCGGGGGGTCGTGCGCACGACTTACGCTGACCCTCTGCTCAGCGTAAGTCGGCGGGGGTCGGGGTCGGTCGGGGTCCGCGGGGGGGGTCGGCGGGGGGGTCCGCGGGGGGTCGTGCGCACGACTTACGCTGACCCTCTGCTCAGCGTAAGTCGTGCGCCACTCTGGTCATGTCGTGCGCACGACTTACGCTGACCGAAAAAACCTTCGGTTTTTAGAGGGTTTCGGTTTTCAGAAGTTCGGATAAAGGGTAGTCTACCTGTAATATTTTTCGCCATCACATTTGGCGTAGTCGGCAGGATACATCGAAACGTAGACGGACAGTGACCAAGAGGACACGAGCGGGTGAGTAGATTTGGAATACCACCCGGAACATTATGTGATTCAGGCGGCCACCTGTCTGTCTACGGAGCGAGTATCCGAATCGTGCAGAGCCTGTGAATCGGTAAGAGACACACCTAGACTTAGAGTGAGTATGGTCTTATTGGAAGGGACATTGTCGTTGCGATAAAAGACGGTAGATAAACTGTGTGAATTTTGAGTCCAGTCTTTTGTTTCTCATAATTGAGAATATTAGGAGGAATATTTTTGGAGACAGGATTTAAGTGGCGTGTAAGAGAAACGAGTGTCCCCGTCGCTTCAATTGTCATAAATTATCTCAATCGCCTAGCTTGAGCCGGAATTAAGAGGGCAAATGCCCCACGTGATGGACAAGGTTTAATAGGTCGAAGGAAACACCGAGAGGACAAGGTGACGGCGGAAACCTGTGAGTGAATGTGGGATACGCATGAACTAGTGTGAGAATTGAGGGATGATCCCATCGCGATAAATAAGTGGCGGAATAGAAGTAGGCCCACGTGAAGAGACTCATTCGCAGAGGAAGCGAGGGAAGGTCAGATCACATAATGGCGTCGGGGAAAGACCTTGAATGGGGGCCAGAAGGGTCTCTTAGTAGGTTCTATGCAGACGACCAGAAGGGCTTAATAGGGAAAATGATTAAAGATGGGTGGGATCCCTCGGTTGTCCCCAAGGAGCAAAAGAATTGGTGGGAGAAACAGAAACAGAAGAAGGCAAAAAAAGCCGGAGTACTTTTAGTATATCAGTTATGTGTGTTACAAAGTAAAATCGAACAATTAGTAGAAAAAAGTAAGACGAGCCGAGTAAAATCATAAAAACCGGGTGATCAACGCGGACAAGGGTGCTTAATTATCTCGAACACCTAGCGGACTGAGCCGGAATTAAGAGGACGTAAGTCCCGCGTGAAGGCCAGAAAGCAAGGACGTAGAGAACATACGTTAATCACAGGATCGTGATCCCGGGATTGGGATAGGGTTTAAGTCACGTGGAGAGGCCGAACGGACATAAACTCAAGTAGAAGTTGTATGTAAAGCCGGGGAATGTCAGACCACAAGATGGCGTCGGGGAAAGGATTAGACTGGGGTGAGGAAGAAACCCTTACTAGATTCTATGCAGACGACCGGAAGGGCTTAATCGACAAAATGTTAAAAGACGGATGGGACCCAAATCAGGACCCCGCCGTTCAAAAGGCTTGGTGGCAAAAAGAGGAAAACAAACGTACCCAAAAGGCCAGTGTAATAATAGTACGACAGCTTTTACAGTGTACCCTCAAACTGAAACCAAAGATAGAGGAATTAAAAACAGCTGGAGCAGAAATAAAAAAAACTAAGAGAACTTCAGGAGAGTCAGAGCGAGAAGGGACTCTTTGGTCCCCGATTATGTACACCTACCGCTCCACCACCTCCTCCGTATAATGAAACGGAGGAAGGAGAGGATGATATAGTGAGGAGGAAGGCAGCCTCGCCGTTGTACCTTTGACGGTGACACAAGGAGCACAGGCAGCAAATAACAAACACAGATATAAGGCATTCAGTCCTCTAGAAAAACAGGAGATCATGAGATCTCTGGGCAACCTGAAGCCCCGAAGTAAAAATATTTAAAACGCAGATATAAGATGCACTAGGATATCTCAGCCCAATTGGGGATTAATTATGTTAATAAAACCGAAGCCAGGGAAGAAGCAGTAAGTAGTATAATAACTGAGGAGGACATTAATATACCTGTAGTAAAATTGCACAGGGATGTACGGGACGTGGAGAAGAAAGAATGGGAAAGGTGGGGAGCTGCGCCAGACCAGGACTCCATAGGGAGAAAGTATGGAAGGGTGGCGGCCCCCACGTGTATACAAAAAACACTCATGGAATTACATCACGGCATTAGCCATGCAGGGCGAAATGCCATGATCAGTAGGTCTCTAGGGATTGGTGGTGGCCAGGCTTGGGACGAGATATTGCTAAATATTGTCAGCATTGCATTACATGTGCCCAACATAATCCAGGAAAGGCCATTAAAATAAGAATGGCCCATCAACCACAGCCGCAAGGACTGTGGGAGAATATCCAAATTGATTTTACGGGACCACTGCCAAACCCTCGAGGAAGAAAGTACTGTCTAGTGATAGTAGATTTGTTCACCCGGTGGGTGGAAGCATTTGCCACCCGAAACAACACCGCAACCACAGTAGCCCGAATTTTAGCCGAGGAGGCGATTCCCCGCTGGGGCATCCCCACTCAAATAGACTCCGATCAGGGAACCCATTTCACAGGACAGGTGATGAAAGTACTATGCACTATATTGGGCATTAAACAAAAAATTTCACATCCCCTACCACCCGCAGAGTTCGGGAATGGTAGAATGGATGAATTGGACAATAAAGACAGCCTTGTCAAAAGCCATCCAAGAAACCGGACAAGCTTGGGCTGAACTACTACCTGCTATCCTGATGAGGCAAAGGGCAACCCCTAACCGGACAACAGGATTAACTCCGTATGAACTTATGATTGGTCGGGCAATGTGACTGCCCGAAGGTATAATTACAGGAGGGTCCGATGTGGGCCCACCACGGGATCAAATAAAAAGATATGAATAGTGTAGGGCAATGGAAACACTGGTCACAATTACGGCAGCACGGGAATAGAAATGGATTACCCAGAGGTTATACCATATGCGAAGAGTGAGGATTGGCAGATGCGTTATCAGACTTGGGAACAGGAGCCATGGCTGGTACTCTTAGTGGGAGTACTTGTAGTGGCAATAATAAACGGGGTAGTGTACCTCTTTTGGTACATATGGAAGAGCTCTCATAAATGGCGGGCGGATGAAAGACCGCCACACGCTGCAGTGGAATTAGTAAGAATGGAATAATATTAATAAGGTTGGTGATGACCAGTCCCCTTCTATTTTGCAGGAACAATAAGCTCGTAGAACAATGGAGTGAATGATCATGTGCACCCTCTTCGGAGCATTATGGCAGGAAAGGGGAGTGTTGGGTGAATGTCCATCGGGAAGCGTAAAATGCATTGATTCCGGATCCTCTGGGTCGTCGTGTAACGGAACAACCGATGAACTGCCATCGGTAGAATGTGGGTCGAGTATGAAATTGGGGGAAACAGTTGTTTGTGTAAACGGCACCCGGTGTACGAAAAATGAGACTACACCGACTGTAAAAGCGCCTCCACCAACAACCCGCAGACACCCACCACCACCCCATTAATTTGCCCAATGATGGAGGATGGGACAAATGGGGGATTGGTAATAAGAAAGACGCAAGATGAAGTGTATTTTAATGTATTGTATAGAGTTATTAAGCTTGCCATTAATGTGAGTACTCTTGAAATTCCCACACTGTGCAGCAATCATACAAAACGATTGTGGGATTCCCTGTGGACAAGACAACTAGAAGGTCCACAGGGAGAGTCCATCTTACAGCAACATAAAAAGAGGGGGGGTCGTAGAAATGGTCGGGGCAGGGTATGCGGCAAGGTTAGCAATAGTTACATAGAAGGAGTAAGTGAAGGAGTAGAAGTATCACAAGCAAAAATAAAGGGGTTATTGAAACAAGCCACTGAAAATAGACGACAAATGGCATTGGCAGGAGGACAAACTGCATAACAATTGCTGGGGGTGGAAGAGATAGTAGTTCCCCACGCAAAAACAATTAACACAATTATTGATCGGATCAAAAACGCATCTCACCAAACCCATAACGAATTGGCATGTTCCATGTATGGCTCCTGGCTATTATCGAATGCGCAGCATAACACGGAACAAATAGTTAATGGACAGATCCCTGATTGGATTACAAATGAGGACATGGAACCTTGGATTGACACAAACAAAAGCCTATGCAAAGGGCGTAAAATGGGACGAGTATATAGGGCAGGCAATTGCCTGACCCCGCGGACTAAGGTGATTGGTTTTGTACGAGCCATTCCCCAACTTCCAGAAGAAGGACAACCCCTATATGAGGTGAATAATATAGGAGAAATACAGAGGAAAAATTGGGTGACATATTATGATGTTCCTACCAAGGCAATATGGGAAAGGGATGAAGACAACACACAGAAGAATAGAACCTTAAGGGGGGTGATAACAAATGGGTGCCACCACAAGGAAAGGACGTGGGTGTGCACACAGCCCCCCACCGAGGGAGACACGGCCGAGTGTGGATTCGCGAAAGCCACCAATTGCACCCTTGAAATACACCCAAGGGGGATACACCAAACAAGGGTAGCACCGGGCGACAACGGGACAGTTTGTGTCACAACGACTGAACAAAAATATGGATACCAAGATCTGACCTGTCCCAGTTCCCAGCCAAACTTTTGTTTTCACCCAAAGGTGCCAATGCAGATAGGACATCAATATATACACCCGCCAAGACCCCAAGAAGAGGAAAGTTTCTCCCTTAACAACATTAAACCCGATGAAAAAAGAATTGGGACTTCTGTTATACCAGAACCAGAAGCTATCCCTAAATTATGGGAACAAGAAAAGTGGACAGAAAGAAACAAAGGAAATTATGAAACATTATCACAAAATAGAGCAAGATCTAAACCAACAAAGTAAAGACATCAATAAAATTTTAGCTGAAACCCCTTGTATAATAGAATCTGGAACTGGGGATTAAATGTGAGTGTACACCCGTGGATACGAATCATATCACACGTATTGGTAGTAGCCCAACCGATCTTAGCTCTGGGATTTGCTTTTATGTTTTGCTCCTCCTGCAGGAAATGCCGAATGAAACGCCGCGCTCGACAGATAGTATAGGCACTTGAGGAAAGGAAGAGGTTGATAAGCACTGGGATTTAACCACTGGCATCAGATACCTATTCCTCCCTAACCTATCAACTGATCACCGAACAAGGGGCAGGACGAATTGGTATAATTTAATATAGGGTGGTCTCATGGGCTGGGGTAGTCCAGGACCAAAGGGGGGTTTGAAGTGGATTTTTAGAAATCATACTTAGGAGAAGCAGGGCATCATGGGTAAGGATAAATGGCCAAGGCACTTCTGCCTGACAACAGCAGGCGAAATGCATTTAAACTTTGCACACAGGACCAAAAGGGACCTAAGATGATTGAACAATAACAGGTCAAAGGGCTCGCTTGATTGATACTGGCCGTTGGGAGATAAGGCAAGTCACAAGATGAGCACCTGGTGGTTCCATTGTATAAACTTTTGATATAATTTAAAGAAAGGTCACGCGAAAATATGACTCATTGTGGTTTGGAGACTTAAATACTGAGATTTGTAAGCGATCGAAGAGACAGCCAGGAAAAGAGCTGCGGAGCTCTAAGTTGTCTCCCTGATCAGCCCCCATAGATACCTTTTGTTTGTCTGTAATTATTTGTCTGTCAAAACTGTTCGTTGTTGTGTGGGAGACTGTTGGACTATTTGAATCTTAATAAACTGCTTGACTCTTTACCCTTGACAGGCTAGTGTGTGAAATTTATTGAAGTAATATTTTTCGCCACAACAAATATTGTTAGTCGTTGGATCACACAACTCTGCTAAGGGAAGGTTACTGATAAAATATAGATTCTGGATTGTAGGTAAGGTTTTAGGAATTTTTGTGGAATCATCGGGAAAGAAACAGCACTTTTGGGTGTATTTACACTTCAGTCAGCAGTAGCTACAGTTCAGGTTCAGCCAGGCAGTAATCTATTTACACTACTTAGGTGAACCTTGAATTATTCCGCCCAGGACAGAGCTCTGAATGCATGCGCAAAGTTCTACTCCCAGCATTAAAATTTTAACAGGTAGAATTTCAGCAGCATTCTCCCGATCTCCACCATAACGTTGGTAGAAGGTCAACGGAAAGAAACCCTGCAGTAGCAACCATTTACACTGTTTCACCCGGGTTTTCATTGATATTATGGCGGGATATCGGGAGAACCACTTCCTTCCTCATGGAAATTCAAAGCAGTACCGGCAGCAGCATCCTCACTGACTAAACTTTTAAATTACTTGCAGGTAGGCGCAAGTACCTCCTGACACTTTTTATACAGCACTGGATTTACACTCCACACAGCGTCAAATAGAAGTGATGTGAGGTTGTGCTTGGACTTCAGATTTACACTATAACGCTGCCATTGGAAACCGCTTCACACTAGCATTAAAGTTATGAGTGCACCATGAATAAAAAATCTGACAATTTTGTTTTGCTAGCAAAGCTCCTGATCTTATTGATTCCATGGACCACACATGGCCTGCAGTCATGAGCACTCAACCTACTCTCAATAAGGCCCAAATACTGCTCATGGGAGAAGCACAGCAGCAACCTAAGAATGACTGTTTTCAGATATATCCTCCCTAAGCAGTGCATCTATGAAGGGAGTATTCAACAGCATTTTGAAGTGAAATTTATGGGACTTTTGATTTACTGGCTGTCATCTGCCTTGGTGCTGGACAGGAGCTGAGTGCAACTGAAGGCCTCTCAGGCCTGTAGATATGTGCCACGTCCCCAACATCAGGGTCTTCTGGCTATGGATGGAGATCAGCAGCCAAAAAGTCTCAATTGCATACAAACATCCTGGCGGGCAGGGGAATATTCTAAAGTGTACTTAGCCATGTACAGGATCTTTGGCCTGCTCCTGGGTCCCCATGAACGCTTCAGTTTGTGGGAGTCCAGGGCAGGCCATAACCACTCGGTGCTGAAGTGCTCAGCGATCACTATTCAAGTAAAATAAGGGGCAGGCTAGCCTAGGGATCCCCCCCCTCCCCTCACTTGCATGGTCCAGTGTCTACTGTAGTTACAGGTCCAGCTCCGCACCCAGGGTAATCCTGGAAATCATGGAGCAATGTAAAGAGACCTATCACAATGGGTCTCCCAAGGGCAAATGTCACTAACACCCAGATAGCTCTATATTTTCATGCAACATTGTTGAAACTGGGTTTATTTGACCAACAATCTATATTGCAGTGTTATGGTCAGATGCTTTATTGTTAGTATATTAAAACTGTAACAGATATCCAAAATCACTGAACTTTCCCAACACCCATGAACACCCCCAGCTCGAAAAGATAAAATGGTACTGTCCAATCTAATCATATGGCAGAAATGGGCAGGGTACAATTATTTTCACATCAAAGCAGATGAGAGGGTAGTTAAAATTAGCCTCTTGTGCATCCCCCACCTTCCTTCGCCCGCCATTGGCTGCTATGTCTTCAGCTGCCTACGCCCCACACTCTGGAATTTCCCCCTTAAGCTCCTCTGTTTCTTCCCCTCCCTCTCGTCCTTTAAGACACTTCTTAAAATACTTTAGACATACTTTTGGTAACCTTCCCTAACATCTCCTTCTTTGACTTGACGTCCATTTTTTGATTACGTATCTGTGAAGCATTTTGGGTGTTTTTTCTACATTAAAGGCAGTATAGAAATCGTTATTGTTGTTAGTATATTAAAACTGTAAGCAAAATCAGCACGTTTTGCATGAATTTACCATATACCAGCTTCACAGGAACTCCATTCACCCACCTTGGCTCCATTCCCCTTAATACCCTTGGATCGCAAAAAGTCTATTGATCTCAGATTTAAAATTGTTAATTGAAGTAGCAGCTACTGCTTTTTGTGGGTGGGAGTTCCACACTTCTACCACCCTTTGCATGAAGAAGTGTTTCCTAACTTGTCTCCTGAATGGCCTGGCTCCGATATTAAGGTTATATCCCCTTGACCAAGACTCCCCCACCAGCGGAAAAGGTTTCTCTCTGTCTACCCTAACAATTCCTTTCAAAATCCTAAAAACCACAATCAAGTCACCTCTTAACCTTCTATATTCCAGGGAATGCAAGTCTAATTTATATAATCTCCCCTCATAATTTAACCCTTGGAACCCTGGTAACATTCTGGTGAATCTGTGCTGCATTCCTTCCAAGGACAATATATTCTTTCTAAGGTGTGGTGTCCAGAACTCCTGATGTGGTCTAACCAGGGCTTTGTATAGCTGTAGCAAAACTTCCTACTCTTTATATTCTAGCCCTTTAGTTATAAAGGCGAACATTCCATTAGCCTTTTTGATTACTTTTTGTACTACTACGTTTTGGTGATCTGTGTACAGGGACCCCTAAATCTGTTGGGACCTCCACTGTTCCTAGCTTTTCACCATTTAATAAATACTCGGATCTATCCTTTTATTGGCTGAAAATGGATGACCTCACACTTACTTGAGTTGAAATCCATCTGCCACAGTTTTGGCCACTCACTTAATATATCAATGTCTCTTTGTAATCTTATGCTCACATCTACACTACTTACTATGCCACCAATCTTTGTGTCAAAGATATATGGTTCCCTATTGTGTTATCTAAGCCATTAATAAATATAATGAATAGCTGAAGCCCCACCACAGATCCTTGTGGGGCACCACTAGTGACTTTCTTCCAATCCATTATCCTTACTCTCTGTCTTGTACCGCCTAACCAATCTCCGAACCAGGTCAATCATTTGCCTTCAACTCCATGAGCTTTAATTTTAGTCAACGGTCTCTTAAGTGGAACCTTATCGAATGCCTTCTGGAAGTCCACATAAAGGACATCCATAGTTACTTCCTCAAAAAATGCAATTAGGTTCGCTAGACATGACCTACCCTTTACAAATCCATGTTGGCTCTCTCTAATCATTCAGTCACTGTTGCATCTTTGACTCACCAGTAGAGAATGTTGGAGTTCTCAGAGTCCATTCTTGGCCCCCGATCTGAAGATTATAGTGTATAATGGAGTGTTCACGAAGATCCCAAGCCATTACTGAACCATCCACCGTTCCAGCAAAAACCGACATCACAGGACCTGGGCCAAAGCAGCAGCATTGCACCTGCAGTAGAATGGCACAATATATCCGCATTTTCTTTAGTTAATAAGCGTCCAATAGGGCTAGCTGGATTGAAAACGGGCTTGACATCAGAAAGCACAAAGTAAATAATCTCTGACTGGGGACAATGACTAACAGAATTCCACAGGGATCTGTTGAGTCCTCTGCCTTTCACATTATTCAGAATGACTTGGAGCAGTACATTTCTTGCAATGTTAGAACATTTGCTGACTATATCAAGCTAATTGGGCAGGTGAACAATATAATTAAGCTTGGTTAGAAGTAAATTAAGGGGGTGAAGTTTGGGGCGATAACTTTTAAAAGTTTGGAAAAATTAGCACCAGACGCTATGTTTTTCTAACTTTTAAAAAATTCGGTTTTCTCGCTCCACGGCGAAGGTGAAACACTAAATCAAGTGCTCCACTTCCCTCTTGGAGCACGATCGGCAGCAAGCGGGGTGGTGAGTTCTGCAGCGCTGCACACTGGGCTGTGCAGCGCTGCCGTGTTGGAAAACTCCGTCCCTTCCTTAATGGGAAGGGCCATCGCTGCAGGCTCTGCAAAAGAAAGGGCACCTACCTGGACCACCAAGGGAGTGGTGAACCCATGCAATCAGCCCGGCACTCTCTCACGCAGGAACCGACGAAAAAAAGGGATCAAAAAAGGTAAGTTTTTTTTTTTTACTTACCTCAGCCACCTCGCCCCCGGTCACCCGATGCACGTCCCCTGAAGCTGGCGTCGTTTTCATCCAGCGATGATTCAGGGGGCGGATATTAATTTCGGGTCCGGGGCGCTACACGACCGGATGACGTCACGCAAGCCAGCAGGTGAATTTCACGGGTGGTGGCAACATTGCTGCGCTTGGGCGGTAAGACCTTAGCGCTCCGTTGTCGCCCCCCCAGAGGCGATAACAAGAGGCGCTAAGGCACCAAATTTCTAGCCCTAAGCCTTTGAACTTAGTGAGGTCATGTGTATTATTGGACACAGAAACAAATGTAAGTTCTGATTTCCTGTTCTCCTAATGAGGAAAGGAACCATGCTAATAAAGCTCAGTTTCACAATTTACTGAACTCCAGGTTCACTGATTTAAACCACCAATAAGACCAGCCATTTCTTAAGCTAGTGTAATTGCCAAATTTAAACAGATAAACCCAGCAGCATAAATAGGAACAGTGCCAACTATTCCAACTTCCAGCCTTGTGCTTTCCAAAAATCAGAAAGAGCAGAGCAGTAAGCTGGTACTGGAAAAGCGTGGAGAGGGAGACCTACCATAAAACTTCTTTAGGGTGCGCAGGGCAGACTGCATCAGGCTGGGAGATGGTTGACGGGTCCAGGAGAGCAGAAAATCTGATCTATTGAAATATCAAAGATTTTCTCTTGGATTTTAATACATCCAGACCCCATGAAAGGTGATTCTTAGGATATTCAAAGTAATGATTACACTATAGGGCAAATTCACTCATTTGAGCTCCCAGTGAAAGGGCTGTGCTCAAAAGGAGCACAGGTTGGAGAATTACCGCTGCAGTATTGTAGCCCGATGTCCCAACCTACACTTCCTTTGAGTCTCAAAGAAGTGAATTTACTTTTACAAGAATACTTTACAGTGTTTGCAGGATCTGCCTGTGCACTGGTAAGTTTGGGAATAACTTACTTATTCTTTTGGTAAATTTTTATGGTCAAGGCCATCTTACGCTGTGAAATGTTATATATTCATGGCTAAACTCCTATATTTTCCTCCAATCATGGGCTAGAATTTGCTGGAGCAGGGTATCTCACACCAGGTTAATTAGACATTTTCCTGAAACCTTTAGCTCAAAATGTTTTTGCCCTGTAAGTTGCTGGAAGTGCGAGCTGATAACGGAGCGTTGAAGGTAACAGGGCATCTGGGACCACGGTGAACAACAGGACTATTGGTGTATCTCCTTAACCAATGAGATTTAAGGATAGAGAAATAAACAGAGGAAGGACTGAGAAGGAGGGTGATTTAGAGTAGGTGAATTTAATGTCAAATAAATTCAATGTCAAATAAAGAGACTGAAAGAAAGATTGGATTAAGACAGAGAAAAAAAAGAAAAAAATTACAAAATTTAAAATGTTACATTTTTTAAATCTCGAACAACAATTCACTACCTGAAGAAATAAGACTCCACACACTGGTCAGGGAAATTAGTAAAGGTGCTAGCTTTCTGTTTGCCTCATGAACTATGTGAAATTATCAATAATTGTTTCCATAACATTTTTTGGAATAAATAAAAATACAGATAATGACGTTTCCACAAACCTCGGATTCACAGACAAGGACTTTCTGAGGAGCGGACGGTTCCCAGATATTCCAAACACAGATTATGTCATTGCTGGCCAGCTGGACTACCCCAGGCTCTTTAGGAAGACTATGAACTGAAAGCAGGGTTTGTCTCTGGATCGGTGAAAAATGTAGGCATAATACCTCCCGACCTACAAAAAAAACAAATGCATATACTTACCATTAGGAGGATTATTAAAATACAATCTTAAAACCACGGTTTTGTGATTATTTGTGGAATTCTGAATAAATAAGGTGTTTCTTACATTTACAGTATTGTATTTATCAATCTGAATAAGACAGTACTGTGTACAATATGTCATTTTAAAAGAGCTGGTGATATAGCTCCACCAAGTGGCACGGTATGAGTCTGCAAAGTCTTAAACAATCAGTACAAAGCAAGATGTGATGCTCGTCCCCAGGAAGAAAGGAATTGGCAGGCACAAAACACTGGGAATGCTATATAATGTAGGAAGACAACCCAGGCAGTGTTGCTCAAGCTGAACAACAGGACGTACGGAATGTGAAACTGGCGACTGAAATGATGTGCCATATAGAAACTTTGATTGGAGCAAGTGCGCCCGACACAAGACTCGAATGAACAATATAATACCAAAATACATGCATTTCAAAGTGAAAAATTTGTACTGAAAGAAATTGAGAAAGCAATTATTTTCTTAAAAAAGAACTTGCAAGTTGATTAACCAAACAAAATATGTGGAAAAGACAATGCAAACAGTAAATATGAATAATGTTTATATTCCACCCTCAAACAC
Organism: Somniosus microcephalus; assembly: GCF_052327205.1. Lineage (NCBI taxonomy): Eukaryota > Metazoa > Chordata > Chondrichthyes > Squaliformes > Somniosidae > Somniosus > Somniosus microcephalus. The sequence continues at coordinate 41,741,626 of NC_140991.1, read as the reverse complement.
ACTCAGACTATTTATTACCATGTAAAAATGGCAAGTTTGTGTTCAGTTGAGAGCATCCATCACTGACTGACAAACTGGCTGCTTTCGATTGTATGTTCTGACTGGCTTGGTACTCTGCTTGATCTTCTTCAAGCAACACTGCGATTACCTGTCAAGGTATTAAGAGTGATACTGTTAGCAAGCAGGGAATATAAAACAAATTATCTCAGTAGAAGATCTATACAGTAATAGCTTGATCTAGCAAGCACTTTCTATCGATATCACAAGCATGTCCAAAGAATCAGTGTTATAGTTAAACTGCAGTGAATACTGTTATAAGTTATTTGTTTCAATCATTGTAGGTATCATATTGCTATACTGAAATTTCATTTTGCCTATTTTGATCAACCGCTGTTAAATTAAATCTATGCATGCAAGATATTTTGACATCCAGATCTCTGCAAAAAATAAATTGCAATATAACATTATGCTTTTTCATGGTGTCATCCAAGTGAAATACAACACCTGACAAGCAGATTTCAGGAAGTTGGTCAGTCTCCGAGAGTCCACATTCTTAGCCACCGAGTCCAAGGACAAAGCATCACGAACATTAGCCCCTGTTCGAGGAAAGAATACTTAACATTAAAGTGCATCAGTATAAGATACATTAATAAGAATTTCAATCCTTATTTGGGTTGATTTAATTTAAGGTAATCATAAAGATCGGAAGAAGTCAGTGAAGAAAGAAAGTGTATATACCCACCAGGTATTAGAAGTCCTGTAGAAGCAGCATGAAAGAAGGAAACAATTAAAATAAATAGATGGGCTTTTACTCTCCTTACTGAATTACGTTAACAAGCAAAGAAAGAAAGAACTTGTATTTATATAGCACCTTTTACTAGCTCAGGACATTCCAAAGCACTTTATAGCCAATTAAGTACTTTTTTAAAAATGTAGTCACTGTAGGAAATGCGCAGCCAATTTACGCACAGCAAGGTCCTTCAAACAGCAATGTGATAATGACTGGGTAATTTGTTTTCAGTGATGTTGGTGGAGGGATAAATACTGGCCAGAAGACCTCCCGTGCTCTTCTTTATAATAGTACCCTAGGATCTTTTACATCTACCTGAGAGGGCAGACGGGGCCTCAGTTTAAAGTCTCATCTGAAAGATGGCATCTTTTAAGAAGCAGAAATCTTATCCTTGGTCAGTGAAGAGGCTTATTGGTGGGAATGCAGTGGCAGCTTTGGGCTTGATGGTCCAACAGCGGCCAACGGCAGTTTGGATTCCATTCTCTTGGGGGCCCCCTCCCTCACAAGGTTGCTATTTCCTGCTTCTCCCATACTGCCAAATCCCAGCAATTCTCAATATTGCCAGATTCTGCCCCCCACCCAATGCTCCAAAGCCCCCTCCTCAGTGTTGCTGGACCTTAAGCTTGCCCCTCACTCCCAGATCCTGAGGCTTATTCTCACTGCTAAAAAGGCTCCCAGTGCATTCCATGTGTTCCCTTGATCCCAGAGCTATCCCCAATGCTTCCGGGTCCTAAATTACTCTCTCTAAAGCTCCCAGATTCCAGGACCTCTCTCTCAGTGACACCAGGATCTGCCTCAATGTTCCTAGAGCCTCCCTCCCCAGCATTCCCAGAATACCAGGGACATAAGTGTAAGTGTAACATGCTTAGAAGAACAGGTGATTTTGGACCTATGGTTCCCAACACTTTTGGAGGTTTTCCTCACCTAATATCTGGGTCTGTTGTAGACTAATTGATAAAGGTTGATTGTTATGATTAGTCAACAACTCCATTAGCATTGTATCATGCGACTACCCCAGCACAACCCCAGCCCGGCATGAGGTTGAAAAGGCCATCCGACAACTGAAGAACAACAAGGCCTCAGGAGCAGATGGAATCCCCGCCGAGGCACTAAAGCATGGCGGAGAAGCACTACTGGTGCGAATTCATGAACTCATCTCTCTTATCTGGAAGGAGGAGAGCATGGCAGAGGATCTCAGAAGATGCCGTAATTGTGACCATCTTCAAGAAAGGTGACAAGTCCGATTGCGGTAATTACAGAGGGGTTTCCCTGCTGTCTGCCACAGGGAAAGTCATCGCAAGAATCCTCCTCAATCCCCTTCTCACAGTGGCCGAAGAGCTTCTCCCAGAGGCGCAATGCGGATTCCGCCCACTAAGGGGCACAATGGACATGATCTTCACCACACGTCAATTACAAGAGAAATGCAGGGAACAGCACCAACCACTGTACATGGCCTTCTTTGATCTCACAAAGGCCTTCGACACTGTCAACCGTGAGGGATTATGGAGTGTCCTCCTCAAATTCGGCTGCCCTCAAAAGTTTGTCACTATCCTCCGCCTGCTGCACGAAGACATGCAAGCTGTGATCCTGACCAACGGTTCCACCACAGGCCCAATTCACGTACGAATCAGGGTCAAGCAAGGCTGTGTCATCGCACCAACGCTCTTCTCGATCTTCCTTGCTGCAATGCTCCACTTCACCCTCAGTAAACTCCCCGCTGGAGTGAAGCTAATTTACAGATCAAACGGGAAACTGTTCAACCTCCATCGCCTCCTGTCCAGATCCAAGGTCATCCCATCCTCTGTCGTTGAATTACAGTATGCAGACGACGCTTGCGTCTGCGCTCACTCGGAGGTGGAACTCCAAACCATCGTCAACACCTTCACCGAAGCGCATGAGAGCATGGGTCTTACACTAAACATCCATAAGACAAAGGTCCTCTACCAACCTGCCCCCGCCACACAGTACATACCTCAGGAGCCTACTGTCAACAAGGGCAGATGACGACGACGAAGTCCAACACCGCCTTCAGTGTGCCAGTGCAGCCTTTGGTCACCTGAGGAAGAGAGTGTTTGAAGACCAGGACCTCAAACCCGGCACTAAGCTCATGGTCTACAGAGCAGTCGTGATACCCACCCTGCTGTATGCCTCAGAGACATGGACCATGTATAGCAGGCACCTCAAAGCACTGGAGAGGTACCACCAACGCTGCCTCCGCAAGATCCTGCAAATCCATTGGCAGGATAGGCGCACCAACATCAGTGTTCTTGCTCACGCCAACATCCCCAGCATCGAAGCTTTGACCACGCTCGATCAGCTCCGATGGACGGGTCACATTGTCCGAATGCCCGATACGAGACTCCCAAAACAAGCGCTCTACTCGGAGCTCTGGCACGGCAAGAAAGCCTCAGGTGGGCAAAGAAACGCTTCAAGGGCACCCTCAAAGCCTCCTTGAAAAAGTGTAAGATCCGCACCGACACCTCGGAATCCCTGGCCCAAGACTGCACAAAGTGGAGGAGAAGCATCCGGGAAGGTATCGAACGCCTCAAGTCTCTTTGCCGGAAGCCAAGCGCAGGCAGTGCAAGGAGCGCACGTCAACCCAAGCACCCCACCTAGCCGCCCCTTCAACCACCGTCTGCCCCACCAGTGCCAAAGACTGTAGGTCCCGCATTGGACTCATCAGTCACCTGAGAACTCATTTTTAATGTGGAAGCAAGTCATCCTCGGTTCCGAGGGACTGCCTAAGAAGAAGAGATTGTATCATGTGACTACCAGGATGCTAGAAGGTGAAGAGATGGACCTTGTTCAATTCCTATGTGCCAGAGTGCTTCCACACCCTGGGAGACTTCAAAATACTGCAGACCCCAAGACTTCATCCCAGTATTGCAAAACTCCAGCCTCCTTCCGAAAGTGCAGAGATCTCAGACACACCCCAATGCTAATAAGTCAGTGTCCCTGATACTACTACTTGGCATAACACTCCTGTTCTTCTAAAACCTTTGACTGACTGATAATGGTTTAAGACAAACTAATATGAAGTGGATTCAACTTTCTAGTTTTGTCGCTATACATATGTGCAGGGCTGAATCCATCAAAATGTAAAATAGTCACTACACCTTTGCTCTATACTGTTCTGTTGTTGAATGAGAACAATTATACTTCAACCAAGCAGAGTGCAGAAAGAGCAGCAAAGCACAGCACTGGGCTGTTGAGTAAACAGCTGAAATGCACAATTTTTACAGCAAATAACGATCCTTTATGAAGGAAATGTACACATTCCATTCCTTTTTTCTCAACAAATCTCTTTAAAGTGAACATTTAGAAGTAAAGCAGAAGGGAAAAATGTAAAACAAAACATTTCAAGCCCAAATCAGGTACCCCCAAGTTAGCTAATCATTGTGAGGAAGCTGGTGTTCTTATGTAATTAAAAAGGCAAATGCAGGTTACATTGTGAGATCAGACTTTTGCAACTATAAAGTTTTGCCACAAAAACTGCTTACCCCCACACACTAGGCTACCCTCTCCAGGATGCTGTGTCCACTTTTCAACAGTATCGATGTCATCTGTCTGAATGTCTCGGTCCACATTGTCTTCATTGCACTGAACAAAAGCCTATGGGGTAATAAAATCAAGTCAAACTACAAAAATAAAAAACTAAACTAACATGCTTAGATGAGAAGCTGGAGCCACCTGCATATACTCATGTGTTGGAAGAGTTTATATACTCACAGTATGAATAGTTAATCTAAAGAGAAAAATCAGTTCAACATGAGTGGGGCACACATTAATCCCTAACAAGGGCTGAAATTGCACTGAGCATTATTTTTAGTTTATTTTAAAGGGGTTAATGTCTTTACTGAAATAATGCATATAGGAATATTCAATGATCACATTAAACAGTGCACTAAAAGTAGCGCTGAGCAGAATTTCAACCCGTTTCCTCCACTGAATTTTCTTTTTCAGCATCATATATTCATGCTAGAATACTGAAAACGGCACTTAAATGCATCCCCCCACGTTGACACAAATCTTGCAGTATTTAAGCCATTACCACACTAACCTGCAGGTGAGGCATGTTAAAATAATTCTGCCACATTCACGCTGATCAATCGAGTACTGTATACCAATTTCCTCCAAAAATCAGAACATCACTGAGTGCACATAGAATTACAACTTGGAAACCAGCCATTCGGACCAATCAGGCCGTGCTGATGTCTAAATCCACCCCAAGCAGTAGCCTTATCCCATGTTCCCACCCATAGGCATATACATGTTGAATACATACCTGCATGTGAGCAGCAGTGCTCCAAGTCTCAAAATAAGCTAGAGTCCAGCGTTATCGCTAAGCAGATGCCTATATGCACAATGAAGATTATGTACATAAAAATGTAAAGGGCCACTGCTCGTTTTCTTTTCTGTACTCTCCTTTTGTTGGATGAGAAAAATAGTATTTTGACAACTCAGGACAAACTGGCTATCTAACTAATGGCCACTTATTATGACTGGTATGTGGACAAAGACAGCAGCCATGCTGCGCCAGCAATGCTTCACATTGCTCTTACTTCAATTTTCATTGCAGATGTTGGCATAAATTCAGCACAAAAACTGTAGCTGTTATGATAATACAACTTGAAATTATTTAAATTCCATTCCCAGCATTGTCTTTTTTGGGGAATTTGTGACTTTTTACCTGAGAATGCTACTTTATATAATAATACAATTAAGTCAGTTCATTCAGTAAGAGCATGCATACCATAAACAAGCACAACAAGGTTTTAGGTGGTTGATAAACAATTTCAGCAGCCCTGGTTTCAACCTTCATCCCCAGCTACAGTTAAATTGTGAATCACTCCTATGTGGCCAATAACAAAATGTTACCTGAATGGGAGCCATTCTGCACCAGCAATCTTCAACACACAATGATATGGATGACCAGTTGATCTAGGTTTTTTGGTGGCAGTTATTGAGAAAGGAATGCTGACCAGGACACTGGGAGAACCCTGGCACTTGTTCGAATAGTCCACGGGAACTCACTTTAACCCAACTCACTTTGTGGCACCTCCAACAATACAGCATGCCTTTAATATTATAATCTAGGCTGGTTTTTGAGTATGTGTTCAAATCCTAGTATGGGATTCACTGCATACAGAAAAACAACATAGCAGTTATCTTATGTATGAAATATAACATTCATACATTAATGTACATGGAAAAAACCTGACTTGAGAAAACGAGGAGAGAAAAAATTAAAAAAATTTTAGTAGTGGAGGTGCAGTATGGTGGAATTTTTATTCTCGTGTGGAGCAGCAGTCGCATATCAGAATGTTTAGCGACGGTCGTCATTATTAGTTTGCACACTACGTGATTATTTGTAATTACTGAGGATGGGGTGAAGCAGCGGATGTATAGACTGCTGATGAAGATATGGTGACAGGTTCTTTTTATTTAAATGTGTGGTTTAGTCACAGAAAGCTATTAATAGTTATTTTAAACTTTTATAGAACCTTGGCTAGCCCACACTTGGAGCACTGTGAATAGTTCTGGTCTCCATATTATAAAAAGGATATAGAAGCACTGGAGAAGGTGCAAAAAAGATTTACTAGAATGATACCAGAACTGAAAGTTTATACCTAACAGGAAAGATTGAACAGGCTGGGGCTCTTTTCTCTAAAAAAAGAGACTGAGGGGTGGCCTGATAGATGTCTTTAAGATTATGAAAAGGTTTGACAGGGTAGACATAGAGAAGATGCTTCCAATTGCGGGCGAGACCAGAACTAGGGGCCATAAACATAAGATAGTCACTAATAAATCCAATAGGGAATTCTTTACCCAGAGAGTTGTTAGAATGTGGAACTCGCTACGGCGAATAGCATAGATGCATGTAAGGGAGAGCTAGATAAGCACATGAGGGAGAAAGGAATAGAAGGATATGTTGATGGAGTTAGATGGAAAAGTGGTCGGAGGAGGCTCGTGTGGAGCATAAACACCGGCATGGACCTGTTGGGCCAAATGGCTTGTTTCTGCGCTGTAAATACTTTGTAATGCCTCTGTGAGCAGCTTTCTATCCATTCTTCCATGATGTTCAGCATGATTCTTCCCATTGTTGTATTTCTTCTGCCATTGGTAGCAGTTTTGAAAAAAAAAAAACTTCAGGATCTTTTAAATTACTAGAAATTCTGTCAAATACCTTAAATGGTATTTTGCAAAGTGTATATAACATGGTCGCGAAAGACACACTTCAGGGTACAGAAGTTCTGGTTGAAAGATAAGAGTGGGTTATTTACGTGGTTCCAAGTAGGGTGAGCGTGCTTTTATGATACTGATAACTCAGCTTAGTTACTAAGCAGTGTTGCTATGATTGCAGTTAGCACTAACTGGTGCAGTGAATGAATGCAGAGTGGTTTTGTCCCAGTTACCAGTGTCTCACAGAAAAGTAACTCTGGTTGGAGAAAAAAAATCTGTACCCCACATGTGAGAAGATAATTTATACACATTAATGATGACAGGAATGGTAAAAACAAAAGGACATCATGTAAAACCAACATGTCATCTTAACAGACTCCCTAGCATACAAAGCACACAACATTTAATACTAACACATGAACTAACCATGATTCTGTGAAAATATCACAAAGAATGAGATAACATTTTAACTGCCTATTTTAATTGAGTTTCCTGACAACTTTCTTTAAATATCTCCCATTATGAAATAAATTTCTAATGATAAGCATTCACACACAGTCCTCAATAACTATCCACCAACTCATAACATTACACACACTATGATGACAACTAATACGAAGCACTCTAGGATTCTACTACATAGAGTCTACATAAACAATGCCCCACTGCTAAAATGCAAATTTAGCTTAAAATTCACAAAATCACACACAACTTGAAAGGCCACATAAACGCGATTCTATATAATCCCAGTGTACTACTCCATCGGTCTTCACACCTGGAGTTAAAGTTGTATTCAATAACATCCAGAATAAAAAAAACTTTAAGTACTTAAGAACATTTCATTTAAATCTAGTCCATACATCATACATAAAGGGGCACAAAATATGCAATACTACTATACAAACCTGCTTGGTGTTTGTGCGCCCGAAGTTTTTGATGTACACATCGTACTCATTCAATGGAGGCAGATCAAGCATCGAAAAGCTGACTGAGAAATCCAAGTCAATCAGTCTGAGCAGCTCCACACTGCGCTTTCTGCAGAGAACATCAAATCAGGACTTTTTACATGTACACTAATAGGGGAAAGACAGGCTTATTTCTAAACATTTCAGTGTGCAAAGAGCTCATGAAAGTGCCATTATTCAGCATCATTTTTTTTGTTGTAGTGGATGAAGTTAAATGGGCCAAAGGATCTCCTTCATCCAAATCTTTGTGAAATTTAAAGTTCTAGAGTTCCTGTGAGAGGCCAAAACAATTCTATTTCTATTTTTAAATTTGAATTTGATGCAGATTCATCTTTTGCTAACTTTAAAACTAGATAGTTGCTGTTCCAGATATTGATAACAGAAACCTGGTATTTTACACTTGGATTTTCAACGGCAAATGTTCAGTGTACTGATTTCAGTGTTTGAAAATCAAATCTCTCACCAAAACTAACAAAGCCTGTTCTGTGGAGAAGGAGAACTTCAGAAGTGTATTTTAAAATTTACACACAAAGTATGCACACGGGTTATTTCCTTTGTGACTGTCTTGCACTATTCTTTAGATTGTCTTTATTTGAGTGACAATACAAACAGAAAAATTTGCAACTGTTATGGTTTACATTAATTTGACTAATAATCTGAATTTGGCCCATAGTTGTGTGGTGGGGTCTGAATTGACTTGCACTTTAAACAAAATGTCCCTCTGCATATGCTCATCAACATTTTCCCTATCCTGCCTCAAGTATCCTAGTCATAACAGCAGCAAGATAAACAGTTATCTTCTGTGCCTCCAGCCAAACTGGTTGGTTTGTCCTTAATATTTTTCTTATCTCTAGTTATAGATGTCTCAAAGTAGTCTAATGGGATGGAGGCTATGTGAACTTATGCTGGATATGTGTTCCATCAATTTCTGTAATAATCTTGTGAGATTCTGCCTCATGATCTCCAGTACTCCAATGCAAATCAGGGACGCAAATGCAACCTTGTAATGATGATCCTTCCATACATTCAAAAGTTATTGTAGGTAAAAACCACAAGAATTTGTCGGCAGAGAAGAATTTTGAGGAAGTCACTGGGAGCAGACAAGAAGGATGACTGGGAAAGGGAAAGAGGGTGACATGTTTGACTGTCAAAAAGGAGCAGGAGGAACAGGGGCATTAAGACCAAGGTGGCTTTTGGTGATGCGTGCTACACCACCACAACATTAAAAGTGGATATCATTGAAGTAAAAGATATAAATGGGTTCAAGAAGTAACTGGATATGTTTCTGGAGAAATAAGGAACTGGAGTTATGGTGAGAAGGAGCAATGCTCTTTCACAGTACACTACTCAAAATGATGACTGGTCTTAGCCAAGCACTTCGAATATAACCTATAGAATAGTTTCACTTATATTAAATAGTATGTACAAGAACCACCACTACCATTTTGACATGCATACCATGATCACTCCCATTATTTTGCATATAACTACTCCCATCAAATCACTATTCTATGTGCAATAACTTCACTGTTCCCTTATTCTCTGTAATCACTCTAAAGTAACCTTTATTCTCTGTGTAATTACTTCCAAAACACCCATGCCTCCATTATTTACTGTGTAATTGCTCCCATTACTCTGTGTAGTCACTCCTACATTATGTACTATTTTACATGTAAAATATAAGCTCATATCTTCAGTTACCTACTTTTGTCTACTGGCCACCTTAGAACTGATCTCACGCTGCTTAGCTGCCACAAAGTCAATGAATGTTCCTCGGGCAGGTCCACTGGACTGTGAGTTTTCCAAAACTAAATTAGGCAACAAATAGCGGCGTTACACACAAATAAAACCAACAGCACGGTGGAAGCAGTAGACAACATTTATATGAGAAATAAATATATCCAAATCTAATTAAATGAGCTGTTTTATTAGTTTACATCTTTTCAGTGAAACAAATACAAAGGTTTAACAATATTTGTGACAATCCAGCACACTTAACAGGCCGTCTGTTACTGCCCTCATTTACAGTCAAGGTTTACTGTGGCATATTGCATGCAGTTTCAGAGCTGGAACATGTGCACTATGAACTTCATTGGCAGAACTACAATGTGATGGGCATGCGCCTAATGTTTACACATTAGGGCAGCACGGTGGCATAGTGGTTAGCACTGTTGCCTCACAGCGCCAGGGACCCGGGTTCGAATCCGGCCTCGGGTGACTGTCTGTGTGGAGTTTGCACATTCTCCCCGTGTTTGCGTGGGTTTCCTCCGGGTGCTCCGGTTTCCTCCCACAGTCCAAAGATGTGCGGGTTAGGTTGATTGGCTATGATAAATTGACCCTTAGTGTTAGGGGGATTAAATACGTGGGGTTACGGGGATCGGGTGGGATATGTGTCGGTGCAGGCTCGATGGGCCGAAACGGCCTCTATCTGCATTGTGGGGTTTCTGTGATTTCTGTGATTATCTCAAGGCATAAATGTCAGCTGAACAAAATCTCAAACTACTTCATTGTTTGGCACAAACTGAAGGTACAGGCCCATCGTTCCAATCACTTAGCTGCACAATGACACCATCCTGGTCCCACATTTTGGTGCAAGTCCTACTCATCGGACTAGGTGACAGTTTGCCGATAGGTAGATGTGCTGTGTGTACTGTTCGGTTTTGTTAGCCATGCGCACTGAGCACTATAGCTTCCTCCAAATCCTAAAACACCACTGCCTATGTAAAACGTGGATGATGTGGAGACTGTATAACGTAAGAGGTGTATTCCTAACCATACGCAATTATGTTCAGGGCTTCAGGACGTGTGACCAATGTAACATGATGACTCCTTTCATTACTTCATTGAGGCAATGTTATTTAAGGCACCTCTCTCACACTGCCTGGGGTAATATAATTAGAACCACTGGTTGCTGAGCATTTTAGTAATGCTGGGTTTAGACTAAATTGGTTAAGGATATAAGAACATAAATAGGAGCCCTTGCAATAAAGGCTAACATGCCATTTGCCTTCCTAATTGCTTGCTGTACCTGCATGCTAGCTTTCTGTGTTTCTTGTACGAGGACACCCAAATCTCTCTGAACACCAACATTTAAAAGTTTCTCACCATTTAAAAAAAATATACTGTTTTTCTATTCTGTCTACCAAAGGGAATAACCACACATTTTCCCACATTATACTTCATCTGCCACCTTATTGCCTACTCACTTAGCCTGTCTCTATCCCTTTGACAACTCTGTGTCCTCCTCACAGCTTACTATCCCACCTAACTTTGTATCGTCAGCAAATTTAGATACATTACACTCGGTCCCTTCGTCCAAGTCATTAATATAGATTGTATAGTTCTTTAGAAGGTTAGCTGTTACTTGAGTGATTATGCACTGCAATGCCACAGCGAATAAATTCAAAAAGAATACTGGCTAGTGAATACCAGGCTCTACACCAGCTACACTTTATAGTTATCCAAAGCTGGAAGGAAAATGTCACAGTCTAAGGACAGATGAATGCATCTTTTAAATAGCTAGCATGCACTACTGTTGAAAAACTATCATTCATAATTATCCATTTAATACCCATTTAACACCAGTGTAAAATGAAGGAGGTTTAATCACAAACTAATACTAGCATTTACAAAGAGAACAAAAAACACTTATCTTGGAGTGAATCTGTGTTCACTAAAGTGAGGGATATCAATGCTGGGAATACAACAAAAATTGGCAAAAGTATTTATATCAAATGATACATATGAATAAACACAGGACTACATGCATGCTAAACAGCGGAAGCAGCATGCTATAGACAGAGCTAAGCGATCCCACAACAGATCAGATCAAAGCTCTGCAGTCCTGCCACATCCAGTCGTGAATGGCGGTGGACCATGAAACAACTAACGGGAGGAGGAGGCTCCATGAATATCCCCATCCTCAATGATGGTGGAGCCCAGCACGTGGGTGCAAAAGACAAGGCTGAAACGTTTGCAACCATCTTCAGCCAGAGTGGATGATCCATATCGGCCTCCTCCCGAGGTCCCCACCATCACAGAAGCCAGTCTTCAGCCAATTCGATTCACTCCACGTGATATCAAGAAACGGCTGAGCGCACTGGATACAGCAAAGGCGAAACCCCCACCATCAACATCCTGGGGATCACCATTCACCAGAAACTTAACTGGACCAGCCACGTAAATACTGTGGCAACAAGAGCAGGTCAGAGACTAGGGCCTAGAAATTCAGTGGTTTGCGCCAGCCGCTAGCGCCTTAGGAGGAGGAGATGTGGGGTGCTAAGCGGCTAGCGCCCGGGCGCAGCGCGATCTGCACCTCTCGCGAACTTCAGTTAAGATTTAGCGGCGGCGCAAAGCCTTTGCGCGCGCTTAGCTGCGCGCGCATATCCTAACGTCATTTCATGGTGCAACGCCCTTTGTGCGCCCCAAACCGGAAATTCAGTGGCGCCAGCCTATTGTGCGCCTGGCGCCCCTAGCGACTGGTAGAGGGGAATGGTTCCCAGTCGCTGCGGGGTGCGCTAATTAAAGGGCACTCCTCCTGCAGTATAAATGGCAGCCATTTTGCACCACTCCTTCTTTGTGAGAGACGGATCTTTGGAGAGAGACAAAGGTAGAGAGCTTTCTGGTTTGGCTCAACACTCGCACAGGTACTTGTGGCTTCAGGCCACAGCTTTGCACTTGTCTTTAACTTCAGAGCCATAGCATTGATTGGAAACATATAATGGGGGCTGCAATGGGTGGAAACGTTGGGCTTCTCCATTGCATTCAAAGGGCTCAGAGACGCCGTGAGAGAGTGCCAGTCATGGCCAGACGGAGAAGGGGCAACAGGCGTCGGCAAAGGAGGCCTTACCCACCCAGGGTATACCGCCAGCAGTTCTCATATCTGAACATGTCTGAGGAGCAGTGTGTTCGGAGGCTGCGATTCAGAAGGGCGGTGGTCACTGAGATCTGCCACCTGCTTTGCGGAGATCTGCAGCCACAGCTGAGGAGCAGGACGTCTCTGTCGGTGGCAGTGAAGGTGACGGTGTCTCTCAACTTCTATGCCACCGGCTCCTTCCAATCCGCGACTGGGGACATTTCCAACATCTCCCAGTTTGCGGTACATTGCTGCATCCGCCAGGTGACCAATGCCCTTTTCAGAAGGAGACGTCAGTTCATCTCCTTCTCCATGACCGTTGACAAGCAGCAACAGCGTGCAATGGGCTTTGCAGCATTAGCGGGCTTCCCCATGGTGCAGGGCGCCATTGACTGCACGCATGTGGCTTTGCGGGCACCTCTAGAGAATGCCGAGGATTACCGCAACCGGAAGGGCTACCATTCGCTCAACGTGCAGTTGGTGTGTGACCACAGGCAGCTCATCCTAGCTGTCAATGCCCGCTTTCCAGGCAGCAGCCACGATGCCTTCATCCTGCGCCAGACTTCTGTGGCAGACATGTTCGAGGCCCAGCCTCACCCACGAGGATGGCTTCTCGGGGACAAAGGCTATCCTTTGTGCACCTGGCTGATGACCCCGCTCCGTGCGCCCAGCACCCCTGCTGAAAAGGGATACAATGACAGCCATCAAGCAACCAGGAACATCATTGAGCAAACAATCGGCGTCCTGAAGCAACGGTTCCGCTGTCTGGATCGTTCCGGAGGAGCCCTACAGTACTCGCCTGAGCGAGTCTCCCATTTCGTTGTCGTGTGCTGCATGCTGCACAACCTGGTTATCCGCAGGACTCAGCCACTGCCACCAGACATTGGAGGACCACCAGAGGAGGAGGAGGACCAGCACATGAGGGAGGCAGAAAGTGCAAGGGCTGCCCGTCGGCGGCTTATTGCACGTCGGTTCTAGGCCCCCTCTCAGGGAATGGCTTGTGCCAATGGCAGAAGATGAATGTAGCCGCTCCACAAGCCCTCAGCCGAGCAGGGCAAACAGGACTTCCAAAAGAAAGCATGGACAGTGCGATTTAAGAAAATTTATTACTATGATACCTCTGTGCCCTTCCCACATAACAAACTAATGGAGAGAAACCCCCCCCAAAAACACAAATAGACCAGTCTCGGCCTTTACAAGTAAAACAAATACACCAGTCTCGGCCTTTACAAGTAAAACAAATACACCAGTATCGGCCTTTACAAGTAAAACAAAACATTTGGCCACACCTTCTACTTTTTCCCCTGCGAGGGTGATGCGTTTCGCATCCGTGACTGGCCCCTACCTGCCCTGCAGCTCCTCCTCAATGGGACCCCAGTGGCTGCAGCAAGGCTGGGGGAAGGCTGCTGAGGGTCAGATGGTGAGACGGCAGATGCCCTTGGGGGTCGGCCTGGACCAGCTCTGGGCCTGGAGGGGCCGGCTGCTGACTGCTCCAACTCTGCTTGGGCGGCAACAGTCTGTCCAGCGGCTGGTGGCAGCTGCAATGGAGGAGTGACAGTTTTGGCTGCAGGAATGCTGCCAACCTGACAGATCACAGGTACTCCCTGGTCGGCTGATACATTGGCACTCGCACGGGCCAGCACTGCAGCATGCGCAGCAATCTGAAGCACAGGCTGCTGGGCTGCCCTGGCGATGCCTGGCCGATCCAGCGAGGGTGGCAGCAGTTAGTGCCCGTGTGGCCCTAGTCTGTGTCTGCATGACACCAGCCGGTGAATGCACGGCACGACTGAGCACTTGGCTAGAAGCCGCCTGTGATGCAGCGAAGTCCTGCTGACTCCTAGCCTGTGCTGCCGCGAAGTCCTGCAGACTCCTGGCCTGTGCTGCACTGAATTGTTGCAGACTCCTGGCCTGTGCTGCCCCGAATTCCTGCACACTCCTTGACAGTGACTCTATGGAGTCAGGCATCCTTGCCACTGCAGCCGTGAGCTCAGTGTGCCTGCGCTCAGCCTGGGCGCCCATTTCCGCTAGGATCCGCACCTCCTCTGCGCTCACCGTAGCAGGACTGGAGGCCGCACTCACCCTCCGGGGAGAAGGCCGCCGAGCTTCCCCACCCCTCCCGCGTTGCTGCAGCCCGCTGGTCCCCGGAGCTTCACTATCCTCCAAACCTTCCCCCCTGCTCCCCTCCAGGGAAGACGTGTCACCATCATGGCCATGGGCTGCCTCGGCTGAGGGTGTCCCTGATGGTCTGGCTTCCTCTTCCTCCTCCTCTATGTCTGACTCGGACACAGTGCCAGCTTGAGGGGCTGCCTCCTCACCTGGCGAGTCACCATCTGAAAGCAGGGAGGCACAAGAGTTGCTTTAGAGTGAGGACAGGGCGGCAGCGAGGGAGGCATGAGTGCTGCTATGCACTGCATTGGTCCGACAGTGGCAAAGGATGTTGTTCTGAGGCGCAAGTGGAAAGAGAGAGGTCAAAAAGGTGATGCCCTTACCATTGGGGCCCACAACAGGGTCGGCATCTCCACTGGCGACGGGGCCAATCAGCCGGCCTGACATAATGCGCGCCACACGCTGCTCCAGGTCGCAGAGCTGTTTGAGGTCAGGATGGCCTCCCCCAGTCTGACGCTGCTGCCTTCGGTTGTGCGCCAGCTTGCCCTGCAAGAGAAAGGACGGCCTCTAAGTACAGTGTGAAGCCCTGATCTTGTCTGCACTGCTTCCCATGGTGGACTAGCCCTGACAGTGTGAAGCCCTGATCTTGTCTGCACTGCCTCCCATGGTGGAATAGCCCTGACAGTGTGTAAAGTCCTGAATGTGCAAGTGATTTTCATGACAGTCCCATAGCTGCTGGATGAGGGCTGGGCATTAGGGCTTTCAGGTCCCTTTGCCCATAAACTGAGGTGCACATGCAGGGATGAGGAGGACACTGGAAAGGGTACTCACCCTGACAACCCGAGTGAGGTCGTTGAACTTTTTTCGGCATTGTACAGGAGTCCTGGCAACCACGCTGTTGGAGGTCACCCTGTTTGACACCTCCCTCCAGGCTTTCCGATAGGCGCTGGGCAGCGGCCTCCTGCCACCTTCAGGGAACAGAACATGGCGCCTGCGCTCCACTGCGCCAACCAGCACCCTCAGGTCACCCTCGCTGAAGCGCTGCGCTCTCTCCCTGGCCTTCTCCATTGTCCTGGGCGTTGAACAGATCAAGCAGCAGTGGTCAGGCCTTGCTTCAGGGCTGCAGTGTGCAGGGCGTGGCAGCCAAACAAATCCATCCTCCCCCTTTAAGAGCTGACCGGCGCCAGAGTGTCTGCCTTCAATCAGCAACTCGCCGCACCTGCGCTGCACCCGCCCTCAGGGGTATCGCCCCGGACCGCCGGCTTAGCGCCTAATGATAGTCGTGCATCGCCTGTTTTAGCACAGCAGCAACCTCTTGGGGCGATGCAACTGAATATCGGCGAAGGTGGCGCTAAGTTGCGCCGGGCGCAAACTTTAGCGGCCGCCCGGCTGTAGCGCCCCAAACGTGGCTATACTGAATTTCTAGGCCTAGATATTCTGCAGCGAGTCTCTCACCTCCTGACTCCCCAAAGCCTTTCCACCATCTACAAGGCACAAGTAAGGAGTGTGATGGAACACTCTCCACTTGCTTGGATGAGTGCAACTCCAACAACACTCAAGAAGCTCGACACCATCCAGGACAAAGCAGCCCGCTTGATTGGCACCCCATCCACCACCTTAAACATTCACCCCCTCCACCACCAGTGTACCATGGCTGCAGTGTGTACCATCTACAAGATGCACTGCAGCAACTCGCCAAGGCTTCTTTGGCAGCACCTCCCAAACCCGCGACCTCTTCCACCTAGAAGGACAAGGGCAGCAGGCGCATGGGAACACCACCACCTCCAAATTCCCCTCCAAGTCACACACCGTCCTGACTTGGAAGTATATTGCTGTTCCTTCATCGTCGCTGGGTCAAAATCCTGGCACTCCCTCCTTAACAGCACTGTGGGAGTACCTTCACCACACGGACTGCAGCGGTTCAAGAAGGTGGCTCACCACCACCTTCTCAAGGGCCATTAGGGATGGGCAATAAATGCTGGCCTTGCCAGGGTCGCCCACATCCCAAGAACAATTTTTTGTTTTTAAGTATGGTGTAGAGAAAAACTGAAACGCACACAGACCAAGTCCTTAAAAGATTAATCGTGTTTGGTGATTTAAAAAAGTAATTTTGATAATCCAATGACAATTATTTTTTACAGTATAGTAATTCATATAAAAATTGACGGTACCTCTTTTTGCTTCTTCCTCATACGTCTTTCTATTGCTTCTAGTCCGTGTTGCTCTGATCTGTTCATTTTCTGCTGAAATTGCTTTTTGAATCGCTTCAATTTCGGCTCGCTGACGTGCTGGAATTTCCTCCTTTTCTTGTTCTATTGCTTCATCTTCATCTTCACATTCATCTTCCTCAAAGTCATCCTCGTAGTCCTTTACACAGAGGAACATGAAACCTTTATACTTCATAACGTAGCTTTACAGTGTATTTTTAATTTGAAACACTTGTTTACTTCTCCCTCTTGTAGATTTTCTGCTAAGCAGACATTTAATGGCCTTCTCTAATACAACACTATCATAAGCCACCAGCCATGATAGTTCTACTATGATTAGGAACACTGAATTACAAACACAACCGTACGTAATTCTTCCGCAAATACTACAAGATATCTGTATACGGTCAATCCCAATATATAAATTGTTGATGTGCTTTAAGTTTCCCTTGTGTTTTCTTTTTCTAAAAGTCATGTGCATTAATGGCCTTACTGATCAGCGTAATTAAAGCAAATTCCATGCTTTACTTAATGAGAAACTAACGGAAAAAAAAATATGTTGGTGATTAGATTTTTAAACAGGTAGTTTTCTCATAAATATATAAATTGAAGCCTGCTAATATCCAATTATATAAGACCCACCACCACATTCTCAAGGGCAATAAATCGCCTTGCCAGTGATGCCTACATCCCAAGAATGAATAAATATATACATGTGTGATTTAACAAGGGCTAAGAATAATACTATCATTATCTTGCTGCAGTCAGAAGAGAGAATTACAAAGCCAATATAAAATGAAGCACACGTATGGAATTTACCTCAACTCTACTGCTGGTTATTTTAAGATAAACCTCCTCTAATGTTAATCACAAGAAGCTTTCTGTAGACATTATGGCCCTGAAATTGTGGTATCTTCGACGGGGTACACTCTCGGAGTACGCTGCTGTATTCCCTTTGAAAGGCCCCGGACGTTCCGGACTTCCGCATGCGCTGCGCATGCACGAAATCCGGAACTTGCGAGCTGTCAAGGTACGCCTTGACAGATCATCCAAACCAACTGAAAAATGAGTATTGCTGGCGCAGAGTTGGGCTATTTGCCCAACAACTGCCCAGCAATTGCCCACGCTACTCTTATGGCTGGTAAAAGTAGGCGTAGGGCCTGCTTTCATCAGCGTAAGGGTATATATAAGGTTTAAATAAAACATTTAAAAATCCAAAATGATGCACATACACTTTAAATGAGTTTATGCAAATATTGGCCCAAATTAAGATGTTTAAAATTATTTATCAATAAATTAAATTTTTTATTGAGGTTGGTGCAATGAAGGGAATTATGAATAACATTGCAACTCAGTACATTTATAATTATTAGAATTCTGTATCTTGTATAATTATATGGGGATTCCATTGCATATCATTAGGTGATTTCCTTCGTAAATAATTGCAATGGAATCCTCCTTTGTCATTGGAGGACCGAGCCCACGTGATCCCAGGGACGCAACCGAACCACCTGTGTCCCTGGGATCCGGGGGCCTTTACGCTGCCGTCCACCTGGAGGCCTGAGACCGCAACTTTTCGCAGTCTGGACACCTGGAGGTAAATTCGTAAATGTTTCGCGGGTCGGAGGCGTACTCCGGAGGTACGCCTCCAACCGCAATATTTAAGCCATTATAGTACACCTGGACTACAGACTATCTAATGATAGAACCTAAATCATCTACACACAGACCATAGAATCATACAGACCCCAGAGAGTGAGGTAAAGACTTCATCTTAATCTGCATTGAGATTATTATAATGAACTGCTCCTGTGTTTTGGATGCTATCTGAACCCCAAGATTTGTTTTGTAATTTGTGCCTAAGCTATCCATTACTCTCTTTGTAAATAGATTAATACAGCAAAATATACAAATCAAATAGGGAATTCAGAAGAAACCTCTTTACCCAGAGAGTGGTGAGAATGTGGAACTCGCTACCACAGGGAGTGGTTGAGGCGAATAGTATAGATGCATTTAAGGGACGGTTAGATAAGCATATGAGGGAGAAGGGAATAGAGGGTTATGCTGATAGAGTTAGATGAGGAAAGATGGGAGGAGGCTCGAGTGGAGCATAAACACCGGCATGGACTAGTTGGGCTGTTGGGGAGGGTTTAAACTAAAATGGCAGGAGGTTGGGAACCTGTGCAGGGAGACAGAGGACAGGGAAGCAAGGATAGAAACACAAGACAGGAAGGAGAAAAGCAAAAGTGGAAGGCAGAGAAATCAAGGGTGTAAATCAAACAGGGCCACAGTAAATAATAATTCTAAAAAGACTAAGGGTGTTAAAAAATCAAGCCTGAAGTATTTGTCTCTTAATTCGAGGAGCATTCATAATAAGGTGGATGAATTAGCTGCGCAAATAGATGTAAACGGATATGATATCATTGGGATTATGGAGACATGGCTCCAGGATGGCTCCAGGATGACCCCAGGATGACCAAGTCTGGGAATTCAACATCCAGGGGTATTCAATATTCAGGAAGGACAGGAAAAAAGGAAAAGGAGGTGGGGTAGCATTGCTGGTTAAAGAGAAGATTAACACAATAGTAAGGAAGGCTATTAGCTCTGATGATGTGGAATCTGTATGGGCAGAGCAGAGAAATACCAAGGGGCAGAAAACGTTAGTGGGAGTTGTATACAGACCCCCAAACAGTAATGCTGAGGTTGGGGATGGCATCAAACGGGAAATTAGAGACGCGTGCAATAAGGGCACAGCAGTTATCATGGGTGACTTTAATCTACATATAGATTGGGCTACCCAAATTAGTAGCAATACTGTGGAAGAGGAATTGCTAGAGTATATATGGGATGGTTTCCTGGACCAATATGTCGAGGAACCAACTAGAGATCAGGCCATCTTAGACTGGGTATTATGTAATGAGAAAGAATTAATTAGAAATCTTGTTGTGCGATACCCCTTGGAGAGGAGCGATCATATTATGATAGAATTCATCATTAAAATGGAGAGTGAAGTAGTTGACTCAGAGATTAGGGTCTTGAATTTAAATAAAGGAAACTACGATGGTATGAGGCACGAGTTGGCTAAGATGGATTGGGGAACGTTACTTAAAGGGTTGACGGTGGATAGGCAATGGCAAACATTTAAAGATCGCATGGATGAACTACAGAATTTGTTTATCCCTGTTTGGCATAAAAATAAAACAAAAAGGTGACTCAACCGTGACTAACAAGGGAAATTAGGGATAGCATGAGATCCAAGGAGAGGACATATAATTTGGCCAGAAAAAGCAGCAAACCTGAGAATTGGGAGGAGTTTAGGATTCAGCAAAGGAGGAAAAGGGATTAATTAAGAGGGGGAAAATATATTATGAGAGTAAGCTTGCAGGGAACATCAAAACTGACTGTAAAAGCTTCTATAGATATGTGAAGAGAAAAAGATTGGTGAAGTCAAGCGTAGGCCCCTTGCAGTCAGAATCAGGGGAATTTATAATGGGGAACAAAGAAATGACAGACCAATGAAATACACACTTTCGTTCTGTCTTCATAAAGGAGAACACAAATAACCTCCCAGAGATGTCGGGGAACATAGGGTCTAATAAGGGAGGAATTTAAAGAAATCAGTATTTGTAGGGAAATGGTGTTTGGGAAATTGACAGGATTGAAGGCCGATAAATCCCCAGGGCCTGATAATCCACATCGTAGGGTACTTAAGGAAGTGGCCCTAGAAATAGTAGATGCATTGCTGGTCATCTTCCAAAATTCTATAGACTCTGGAACAGTTCCCATGGATTGGAGGGTAGTTAATGTAACCAGACTATTTAAAAAAGGTGGTAGAGAAAAAACGGGGAATTATAGACCGGTAAGTCTGACATCGGTAGTGGGGAAAATGCTAGAGTCCATTATAAAAGATGTAATAGCAGGGCACTTGAAAAACAGTGACAGGATCGGACAAAGTCAACATGGATTTACAAAAGGTAAATCATGCTTGACTAATCTACTGGAATTTTTTGAGGATGTAACTGGTAGAATAGATAAGGGAGAACTAGTGGATGTGGTGTATTTGGACTTTCAGAAGGCTTTCGATAAGGTCCCACATAAGAGATTAGCGTGCAAAGTTAAAGCACACGGGATTGGGGGTTAGGTATTGTCTTGGATAGAGAGCTGGTTGGCAGACAGGAAGCAAAGAGTTGGAATAAACGGGTCTTTTTCCGAGTGGCAGGCAGTGACTAGTGGGGTACCGCAGGGATCAGTGCTAGGACCCCAGCTATTCACAATATATAAATGATCTAGACGAGGGAACTAGATGTAATATCTCCAAGTTTGCAGATGACACAAAGCTGGGTGGGCGTGTGTGCTGTGAGGAGGATGCAGAGAAACTCCAGTTATGATTTGGACAGGTTGGGTGATTATACTGCATTTGCCATGCATCTGCCCAATGTGGATAAATGCGAGGTTATCCACTTCGGTGGCAAAAACAGGAAGACAAATTATTATCTGAACGGCAATAGATTAGGAAAAGAGGAAGTGCAACGAGACCTGGGTGTCCTTGTGCACCAGTCACTGAATGTAAGCATGCAGATGCAGCAGGCGGTTAAGAAGACAAATGGTATATTGGCCTTCATAGTGAGAGGATTCGGGCAAGGATGTCTTGCTGCAGTTGTACAGGGCCTTGGTGAGACCACACCTTGAGTATTGTGTGCAGTTTTGGTTGCCTTATCTGAGGAAGGATGTTCTTGCCATGGAGAGAGTGCAGCGAAGATTCACCAGACTGATACCTGGGATGGCAGGAATGACGTATGAGGTGAGATTGGGTCGATTAGGCTTATATTCGCTAGAGTTTAGAAGAATGAGGGGGGATCTCATTGAAACATAAAATTCTAACAGGACTAGACAGACTAGATGCAGGAAGGATGTTCCCGATGGCGAGGGAGTCCAGAACCAGGGGTCACAGTCTAAGGATAAGGGGTAAGCCATTTAGGATTGAGATGAGGAGGAATTTCTTCACCCAGAGAGTGGTGAACCTGTGGAATTCTCTACCACAAAAGGCACTTGAGGCCAATTCATTAAATATATTCAAGAAGGAGTTAGATATATTTCTTAAGGCTAATGGGATCAAGGGATATGGGGAGAAAGCAGGGACAGGGTACTGAATTTGTATGATCAGCCATGATCTCATTACATAGAAACATAGAAGATAGGAGCAGGAGTAGGCCATTCGGCCCTTCGAGCCTGCTCCACCATTCAACGAGATCATGGCTGATCATCCAAACCCTAGCACCCAGTCCCTACACCGACAGCCATCCCACCCAAGTCCTATCCCCGTAACCCCACGTATTTAATCCCCCTGTAACCCCCCCCACAGTAAATGCGGAACAGGCTCGAGGGGCCGAATGGCCTACTCCTGCTCATATCTTCTATGTTTCTATGGCCGAATGGCCTGGTTCTGTGCTGTGTATCCTATGTAATCCTATGTTTTTATCTGCTATATATTTGATAATTATCATCTATATAAGGGTGCTAGAGGACAATTTCTACCATTTTGCTTTCTCCCTTCTCACCCTAATCCACACCACGCAGCATTTCCCCAAACTTGTCAGTTCTGTTCTTCATCCACCCGCAAGATGTGAGAGAACTCAGGGTCAACCTGACCTCTGATATTCCCTGTGTGGACAATTGCCTACCCTCTGCAGTATGGCAAATTGAACCGTATAATTTAAAAAGTGTTACAAATTACCTTTTCCTGTATTTCAGAGTTGTTCATCAGAGAAAAGCAAGTGAAATTAAAAAAACAATGAAACCAGCATGCACAGTTAAAAAAAAAAGTGAAGAAATAGTTAATAAATACAACAGAGTTTGCAGGGAGAATAGTTATAAGTGAATTGTAAACTAATGAACCTCATCGCCTGTATCACAATCACATTTTCTCTGTATTAGCACTACTTTGTTCCTGTGGTCCCTATTTACATTAACATGGAAATTAAAATGTTTTCACCTCTTTTTTGGTATGTTTTTAGTCAGATATATGCAAGAAG
Source organism: Somniosus microcephalus (assembly GCF_052327205.1). Lineage (NCBI taxonomy): Eukaryota > Metazoa > Chordata > Chondrichthyes > Squaliformes > Somniosidae > Somniosus > Somniosus microcephalus. The sequence continues at coordinate 41,718,488 of NC_140991.1, read as the reverse complement.
AACAATGATCTGTTGGAACAAATTTACATTACAGTTTAATTTTCCTTATTCCCATCTGAATTCCATTTCTCATCTGTCAGCAACCTTTTTAATTTCCTATTTCTTCTCCTTTCTCACTCTTTATGCACGCGCACATACACACACACATACAGTTGTCAATACTCCTTGGTGTTCTCAATTACATTTTAACTCTTTTCAACACTGTAATGGTCCTTTATCCAATAGTGTCACAATTTTGTGTCTTTCAAAACCACAACCATTTTAGAATTCATTGATTAATGTGTCATTTGAATATTTAGGGTTAAACTGACACCATTTTGGCAGACTGCATAATATACCAGTTAAACAAAAAGATTGTGAATTCATTCCTATACAAGTACAGGAAGCTCTCTTTTTACCGGCACCTAAAATAACTGGAATTCTCTCTTAACCGGCAAAATTCAGGAGTAGGTTCAGGTAAGTTTTACTTCATATTAGTGGCCGTGTAACTGGGGTTCCTGGATCTGTGGCTGTGTAACCGGGGTTCCTGCACCTGTTGCCATGCAACAGGGACGTCTGGATCTGTGGCCGTGTACGGGTCTCTCATACCTTAGTAAGTATACCTCTCTATGATCCGGACTTTTTGATTAACCGGCACCACGCCGGTCCCGGATAAAAAGAGTTTCCAGTATATGGATGACTCCAGTAATTTACAAGGGGGCCAAATTCGATAGCCTCCGAAAACAGTCATGTGCTCGCTCCGCCTGCTGCTCTCTGGCAAGAGAGAATGAAATGTAGTCAGCTTTCGTGGAACAGAGTGCCTCAGTGACCTCCCTTACGCAACAGTGGAGGGCAAACTGCGAGATGTTGCAAGTAGTTCCAGCCTGGAAGGAGCCAGACACATAAAATTTCATGGCCACAGTCACGTTCACAGCCACTGGCAATGCGGTTGCAGCAGGTGGTTGCAGCAGGTGGCAGATTTCAGTGAGGACGTCCTTAGTGAAGCGCAGATGTCTGACACATTGTTCCTCAGAGGTTCAGGTAGGAGAATTGCTGCCTGAACTCCCTGGTTGTATATGGTCTCCTGCTGAGAACCCTTCTCCCCCTCCCCCTCCTAGCAGCTTGCCCTGCTCTGTGTTGCCTCTGTTCATTCTCCCAGTCATGCTGTATTCCAAGGGGAATACCTACTACTGCATCCATGTCTCGGAACAACTGGTTTGTGCAGCAGCCTTGAAGTCAAGGCAGAGTCCTTCAGCACCTACCACACCACATCCTGTAGACTTTAGCAACTTTAAAGAACTCTAGAAAGCACCAAACACTTACAATCGCAGCAACGGCCAGTAAAAAATCAATCAGCAACTAACCTGAAAGCAGTTGATGGTCCCTTTAAATAGCGCTGCTGGTGGGGGGGGGGGGGGGGGGGTCTTTCCTGCTGCTGATCGCATGTTCAGCTGTGCAAGTTTAAGATAGGACCTTAGCTGGAGCGTTGAGCTCCAAAATGGCAGCGCTGGCATCAAATCAGCGTTGCACATCATGATCTGCATACTTCCGGCGGACGCTCACTGCGCACGCACTAATACCTCACCAAGATGTCAGCCAGCAAAACTCAACCAGAAGTGCAAAATGGCACTCATAGCACCGAAACAGCGGGCACTAAGGAGCCAAATTTTGCAGCCAAGGACCATCGCTTATTTGGGAGTACCAGAGCCAAGATGCTGCAAAATGAACAGAGCACAGAAACTGTCCATTGGTGGCTGCATCAATATAGCAGGTTTAGTACACACTTCCTGCAAAGACCTTTTTAAAAAAAAATCTTGTTCACATAATAGACTGGAATAATCTAATTAAATTGTTACTTTAAATAAACCAGAATCACAAACTAGTGGGTATTAACGGGAATATTCATAGCACATGACTTTGCTAATTGCGATAGAGTCTGAAAACCTGTCTATCCCAAGTACTAAAGTAAATGTGAAAATTTTATCTTCGTATACTTCAATCAGGCATGCATATTATCTATACACTATAGCCTAATGGTCGATACCTCAAAGTCATCTTCATAGTTCGATGATCCAACAGTGGATTGGCTCTCAACAGCAATTTCCTCTCCTTCCACCAACTGAAAGAAATGTATAGTCATTTAGAAATAGGACACTAGTCACCTGTAGCAGTACTGACATCTGATCCAAACAATTCTCAGTTATTAAACCACTTCCCAATTACCAGTGATAAGTGTGGCAGTTTCTGATGAGTTAGACATAATTTTCCAAAGTTCTCTATATTCAGAAATTGTGCCTTTGAATTGAAAATGGAAAATGTCACTCCATTGTTTAAGAAGGGTGGGAGGGAGAAACTAGGTAACTACAAACTTTTCAGTTTAATATCAATTGTGGGGAAGTTACTGGAATCCTGTCAACAGAGAAAGTGTGACTGAGCACTTGGACAAGTATCAGCTGCTCAGAGAGTCAGCATGGATTTGTGAGGCGCAGCTCATGTCTGACTAATCTAGGTCACTAGCATGGTGGAGGGGGGAGTGCCTATGAATGTTGTCTGTATGGACTTCCAGAAGGCATTTTATAAGGTTCCACACAAGAGATTATTGGCAAAAATGAAAGTGCATGGAATTGGAGGTAGCCAATCAGGTTGAAGGATTGTGAAATTAACAGCGCAAGGATTGAGAAGGAAGTGTAACGCAGAGTGTGTCAACTCAATGGCAAATCATGTACCGAAAGAGAAATAAATAGAGGGAAAGAAAAAAAGACTGAAAGGAAAAGAAAAAGCCAACATTTTAAATTTGACATTTTATAAATCTCCAACAGCAATTAATACCTGAAGGAATGAGAGTCCACATTTGTATTAGTTAATTTTCCATGCCAGATTGGCAGTCATTGACAATTATCACATCGTTAAAAGGGTACTTACACTTTAAGTGACAAGACTTAACTTTCTGTGGCGAGTTAAGTTCATATCTATCGTGCAAATACAGCAACTTCACGCCATTCAATACAAATGGCGGGACAGACAGCAAAATGGCATTTTCACGAAGCTAATGGAGGAGCGCCAGAACTTGGGACAGCAACTTTTTGATATTTGCATTTAACCACGCATCTTCGCCTTGCCTGAAGCTGCTGTACCATTTATGAATAAATAACTGCGAACTGTTACTTTGACAGTAAAATATTTTAGTTTGAGAAATTATTTTTAAAAATAAAATTACCTTCACTCCCTGCACAAAAACACTGCAAATTAATTCCTATACCATTCTTGAGAAAAAGAGAGTAACATATGAAGGTGCAATTATAAGCACACACAGAAAAGTTTCCACTAACATTGGTATTATTCAGTGGCAACTTTCATGATTTTATGGATTTCAAAAGGGATGACCAAAACCCATTTCATTTAACAAAACAGCTGAAAGCAGGTAAGGAAAATATTTTTTTTAATATTAGGATTTAGCTCATTTAATTAAACTTTTTTGTACATTTTGAAAAAAAAACCACAAACTAACCCTCTTCCTCCAATTATCTAGTATTTCTAATGAAGAAATTGAATAGCTTTAAGCACTAATTTAATTGAACTACTTTACAAAAAGGGTCAAATTCTTCCAGCATCGTCCTCACTTAATCCGACCCGACTGGACCGCCATGTTGATTGAAGTCCGCCTGTACTCTGCGAATTTGCCAGAGATAGAGTTGAAAAGACAGTTAAGAGCTACAATAACCACAAAGCAATTTAAGTAGTTGAAAATTTGATAGTCCTGCAGAATGAAACTACTAGGAGTAAAGCATTTCATGTCGACAGATGGAAGAGGGTTGGTACAAATCTGAAAATACCAAGTGGAATTCAGTTCCCTGTTCCTTCCTGTAGAGGGCTCCAGACTACCTTGTAGATAAGTGCCCCTGTGACATCTACTGGCCGCACATTGGTGGTGCTCAAGCTTGAAAACAATTATAACCTCTGGCTCCTAGAAATATCAAAATTCTTATCTGTTCCTTGTACTTTTGCTCAAGAATTTTCATATCGCAAGAAGTGTCACCTTGATTGCAAGAAATAAACAGACTGATACAAATGCTACATAAATTTACATTATTTGAATGAAAATATGACCATTTCTAGTTAAATTAAGCAAAGACAGACTATACTAAACATATTTGCTTCTAAGAAAGGGCAAATCAAATCCCCTCTGCTTATAAAGCTGACCAAGAAAGGAAGGGGAGAAACCAGTGGGCCCATAAAGTCCATCCTTTTTTGATGGATTATCAATCCCTACCTGCTTTCTCACCACATTCCTCAAACCTTTCATATCGAATTGTCTCTTGTCCATTTATATTATTCATTTCAATGGTCGTTTCTGGGAACAAGCCGATTACCCTTATCAGCAAAGAAGACTATGTACACTGCACTACATGTCAATGGAACTATTTGAAAGGCACAAACATTATGTGGTAGACATATAAAATAATAGTAATATAAATTTAGCTGTTCATATGAACTGGTAGAGAGAAAGGCTTATCAACTACAAAACTGGGTGAGTGATGGCCCAGTTGATCCAGTCCATAACTCTGGGCAACATCATTTCATGAAATCTAATCTCATTCAACATTTTTAAAAGAGCAACACAGATGGATACTAAATGGTTTTTGAATAGTTAATAAACCGCCATAAACCGTGAAATGAGTGATTTTTGCTGCTCATCATTTGAGGCCAAAACTTAAAAGGTTGCAGAAAGCTCATGAGTGTAATTACAGAGGATTGGTAACAAAAATGGACGTTACATTGACACTGTGATTAGTGAGGAAAAATGTAAATGATTACAAAGCAGTGCATCTATTAATATTAAAAAGATTGTTTTCTGGAAGTAGTTCCAGGAGTTTTGTGGTTATGTTTGCTAAACTAAGGCTGTGATGGCTGAATGAGCCGATCACTTCACATTAGCTCAAGCACCGGGGAAAATCACTGAATGGGTGGGAAAATAGATGCTATACACTGACTGATGGGTGGGCAACTCACTGAACCCAGTAGTCAGCATGCACCTTGTGAGCCTGTGCCAGTACAGCCAAGTAAATCACAGAGGGGCAATTCAAGGGATTTTAAGCGTTATCGATCCTGTGAGGTTTGGCACAAAACAGTCAATTGTAAGTCTGACAGATGGTCCAGCACATTATCAGTGACACTATGTGCTGCTGTGGGACAAGTCTACCAGGCGTGTCATGACCCAGAATGCAAAGAATCTGGTGCTGTACTTCTATCCAATCACAGTGAATGAGTGGCGACAGAAGCTTGTGATACAGGGTGTAGTTTGATGCTAGTATAACCACATCTGTTGTGGAGTAATCAATATAGAAATGGTAATGATCAGCACCTTGAGGAGAGGAGACAAGAGAATTTGCAAGGGAAAAACACATGCCCACTATACTACTGCAACAATAAAACAACAACTTTCATTTATATAGCTTCTTTAATGTATAAAATGTCCCAAGGCACTTTAGAGAGTAAGAGAACAGACCCCAAGCCACGTTGGGAGGGGTTAGGTGGAGTAACTGGAAGTTTGGTGAAAAGATGGGTTTTGGAGAGGTTTTTCAAGATTGAAAGAAAAGAGGAGGTAGTGGGAGAGCTCTCATGGCTCTGTACCAATGATGAGGCAAAGGGAGGGGAGGGGATGCATAAAAGGTCAGAATCGGAGGACCACAGACTGTAGAAGGGGATGCAAGTCTGGAAGATACTGAAAAGGTAGGGTGGGGTGAGACTGTGGAGGAATTTGAAGACAAAGGCAAGGATTTAAAATTTAATGTGTTGGGGGATTGTTGCCAATGCAGGTCACCGAGGATGGTGACCCGGAATTAGTACGGAACAGGGTACAAGTGGCTAGGTATTGGACAAATTGGAATTGACGGAGGTTGAAAAATGGGAGGCAATAAGGAAGTTATTGGAGAAATTGAGGGTTTCGGCAGTTACAATGACAAACAAGATCTCTCTGATGGCTGTTAGATAGCCAAGTGAATTGAGTTTAAGTATGGATGGAGGTGGGCAGTATTCTGGAGTTGTAAATAAGCATTCTTGGTGATGAATAGCATGTGGAGTTTGAATCTCAGCTCTGCATTGAACAGGACACCAAGGTTTTACATGGTCTGGTTCAGCCTGAAGAAATGGCCAAGGGGGAGGATGCAATCAGTAGCAAGTGAGCAGAGTTTATGATGGGAGCCAAAAACAATGGTTTCAGTCTTCCCAATGTTCAATTGGAAGGAGGTTTTGAAACATTCATGACGTTAGGTCAAACAGGTAGTCTCACAGAACAGAACCAGTTGTATGGTCTAGAAGGATGGTGGGCCTGTGTAAATATGGAAGCTGACCCCATACCTGTAGATGTGATGTCACCAAAGGGCAGCATGTAGGTAAAGGAAGAGGATCAAGCCGAGGATAGATTAATTACCAGTTTTGACAGAAATGTGAAAGAATGACTTTACTAGCTGTCTCGCTCTCTGGCAGACCAAAATGGTTTATATCTATCAGGAAATGCCAGAAGTAGCAATAATCTTTTAAACAGTACAGGGATCCCTCCCCAACCGTGGGGGATACGTCCCTGAAAACCCCCGCGGTTAGTAAAACCGCAGTTGGAAAATCCAGTGTAAACACAATAAAAAAGATAAAAAGCATATAAATAGCATAAAAATCATGTTTTTTACCTTATTCCTAAATTTAAAACCATGGATACGCGAATTTCACTGCCGCGGTTGACAAAAATAGTCGCAGAGCGGAAACCGTGTATACGTGCAATCCACGTATGGCAAAACCGCGGTTGGGGCGGGATTCCTGTATTATTCATCCACTTCAAAACTAATTAACTAGTTATTGTCCTAGGAAATTAAAATAACATAGAAAATTACCTCTTCTGAGTGTGTTTCTGTAGGTTTCCCTTGACTATCAACTTGTTCAACTGTACTCCTAAAAATAAATGCAATAGGTTCAAAAATCGAGTTCATAAAATATCGTACACACTAGCAAAGGAGTATCACCATCAAAAATCCATTTTGAACAAATCAAACTGTTTCAAAGAATTATAATTAACTTCATCCCTTTTTCTAATTCTATTGTATATTTTAATGTAGCACCATGGGTTCAGTGACTTGGAGGCAAGTGCAGGAAGTGAATTCACATTAATTGATATTATAATTTCCGAGAATGTGTCAGCCCCAGTTATGTGTCAATTCAGTTCCTTCATATCACTGAGTTCAAGCCATACGGTAGATGTGGATGTTAACACATCACAAGAACAACAAGAAAAATAAAATCAACAAAGCATACCAAAGTTGATCTCTATTTTTCTGCCAATTTTTCCCCTCCTCCTAGTATTGAGAGAGAGTTGATTTCTTGCTGGGGCTTGCTTTCAAAAGGTGCTGGGTGCCCCGATTCCTCACTCAAGAAGCCATTCTTCATATTGAGCTTAGCCAGTGAGCATCAGCACGCTGTTCGAACGTGGGGGGCGGTGGAGGTACAGCATCACAGTTGAGCCTAATTCTCTCTTCACCCGACATCCACAAACTCGCACTTCCAGCAGGGGTCACTGAACAGTAATCAGGAACAGAAAATTCTCTCCTCCCTAACCTCGGGGTGCCAAAGCCAATGTAGCATCCTTACATCACTCCAGATATGACTGGCTAACTTACCACAAACCAAGGATCAGTCCTGAAGCCTTCCTGATCTGGGTGGCTTAGCTACTTATTGCATTAGTCAGCTGAGCTATGAAGTGAGTAATCTCATTTTTTTCCAACTGGTTGCATTTTAAAAGTGATCCTGATAATATTCCTTTAAACACCACGGGGGAAAATTGAGTTGTGCCCCCTTTGGGGCACTAACTTCGCTGGGGCGCTACTTTTAGCGCCCGAAATAATTAGCGCCCCTGCGGCTGAAATTCATCGGTAGCTCCCCAAGAGGGAAGCGGGGCGATACTGGAAGCACCCTATCTCCCTCTTGGGGCGCTGCGAGGGACTATCGCGGCGCTATGTGCCGCGGTACTGCAGGCCTTCCTCCCCTTCTTAAAGAGGAGGGGCCTTGTGCAGCGCGACCCAGGGCCCAGCTGGGTCACCGGGAATCGGAGTGCCGGCAAAAGAGCCCGGCACTCAAGAGAAGTGCCAGGCTCATGGAGCGCAGCCGGCACTCCACGGGGGGGGGGGGGGGGGGGGGGGCGTTGCTCAGGAGGCCAGGGACGGCAACGGGGGCAGGTGCTGGCAGGCAGCCAGCAACAAAAATGGCCACCCGGCACCTTGCCTTTAATTAGCACGGCCCCTGACCCAGTCGGACATAGCATCGGGCGGTAAGTCAGAGGGCACTACCGAAGATCGCGGCCAGGGCACAAGAGGGGCACTGCGCATAGCGATGACGTCATCTATGGCGACGCAGCGCCGTGGGGCGCTAACGGTTACCACCGCCGCTAACCTCCGGCTGAATTTCACGGGAGGTGTGGCGGCGCCGCGCCGCGCCCAGGTGCCAGTTGCTTTGCACCCCGTTAGCGCCCTAAGAGAGCGCTAACAGGAGGCGCAAAGCAACCGAATTTCTCCCTCCACAATCCTGCAGCAAAAAAAAATGTTTTCAATGTTCAAGAGGAGATTTATAAATGTATCACAGTGAAAATTAAAAATTACAATTCACACGTAAATTGTCTCTTAATGGCTAGCATTATATATAATTTTGGAACAAATTGAAAAGAGTGAAAATTCCAAATAGACAGAATAGCTCACTGATACATCAGGGCCCTGGCTCAAAGGCACACAAGTAGGGAGGACATCTTCAAGGATTACTCAAATGAATGCCATTAAGGCCCAATGTGGAGCACAGCACAACCATAAACACTCATCGTGAAGGAGGCACTAGACCAAAGCATTCATTTATTAGCGTGAAATTATCAATTAGATCAAAGCCATAGTAATTTACCCTTTCAGTTTCCTTTCATTTGTAACTTCTTGCACAGATCTCCGTTCCTTTTTTCTCCTGCCACTTTGTTCCTATAAATAAAAATAATAGCGATTCTATGTTAATAGAATAAATGCATATTAGACGATTTACCAAGAAGCATAAAGCGTCCACAGCAGGCAGATTTATTCCCATATACAGCAAGTTTCCTCTTTCAGCTGAGCCAGCAAGGAAGAAACCAAGGAGTGCCTAGGGGCCCAACATTTATGGGATGGCGGGGAGGGAGCAGCGACGCCCGTCAGCGGCCAGGAAACACCAGAATATTAGGAACACGGAGATCCTGCCGAATTTAATGGCAGGACCTCATTAGAATTTTTTACTCCATTTCCCGCCCAGCAGCCGGCCAGGTTGTAGGCTGGAAATTTGAGCCTGGGGATCGCGGGGTGAAAATCAGATCACGGGGAGTTGGAGAGATAGAGATCACGGAGGAGAGATCGGATCGTGTGGAGGTGGAGAGATAGAGGTCGCAGTGTGGTGGTGGTGGGGGGAGATAGAGATCGCAGGGGGTCGGCCGATCGTGAGCAGGGTAGGGAGTTCAGCTGAGCAAGGGGAGGCAGATTGTGGCAGGTTTGCTTTGAGGGTCGGGGACAAGCACTCCTGCTCCTCATAGCCCACAAGCAGTGCTGGAAAAGCTCTTACCCGCTGGATCTGGCAGCGCCCGCCTCCCTTTAGCTGCCGGGCTTCCCAAGCCCCGGGAAACCTGAGCTGGAGGCATTAAATCCAAATCTCTGACAAAATCTGAGGCACGGAGCCTCATTTAAATATTATAATTACCGACTGGCCTCTCAAGGACAGGTTACTCGGCCGACCCGAAACTCACCTGGTTAAACCGGAAGTAAGCGCGTTCGCGGCAGATTGGGGTCGGGTTTCCCACTTTTAACAATTTAAGCGCCCCCCCCCACCCCACCCCCGATACTGTCCCGTCTGCCCTTTGGGGGCAGGGGGAGGGTTAAAATTCCCCACTAAGAGTCTCCCAAAAGCAAGAAGGGCAACAAAAAAAAGCAGCCAACCTAGGTCATTCTTACATCCCTACAAGCAGAGTGTTGCATACTACCATTGATAGAAGCTTTAGAGCAAGATGCCTAAATGAGCGGTCAGCCAGGAAACATTGCTTGATGCAGGAGTGGGGTTAGGGAGGAGGGAGAAGAAGTTAATGTTATTTAATTTAGAAAGCAGCAACTGAAGCTTCTACTTTTTCTTACTGCATTGAAAGCTAATAAATATATTTGTAAAGATATAAAATTTACTCATCAGCTTGAATGATCCATAAATACAAATTTATTTTTGATAAAAGGAATTCTCTGTATATAAAGCTTTGTTTTTTCCTCAAACTAATCCACAAATGAGGTACTCCAATTAAAAAGGTGTTGCACCAGGTTACTCTGTAAATGCTCTACTCAACTTGAAAATGGAGAGTGAAGTGTCAGTCAGGAGATGTAGGAAAGAACACAAACAATATACAGAGACATTCCAAACCCTATGCTAAAAAGCATAAGAACATAAGAAATAGGAGCAGGAGTAGGCCATTTGGCCTTTCGAGCCTGCTCCGCCATTCAATAAGATCATGGCTGATCTTTGACCACAGCTCCACCTTTCCGCACTATCCCCACATCCCTCAATTTCCTTAATATCCAAAAATCTATCGATCTCTGTCTTAAATATACTCAACGACTGAGCATCCACAGCCCTCTGGGGTAGGGAATTCCAAAGATTGAAGAAATGTTTCCTCATCTTAGTCCTAAATGGCTGACCCCTTATTCTGGAGACTGACCCCCTAGTTGTAGACTCCCCAGACAGGGGGAAACATCCTCCCTGCATCTATCCTGTCAAGCCCTGTAAGAATTTTTTATGTTTCAATGAGATCACCTCTCATTCTTCTAAATTCTAGGGAATATAGGCTTAGTCTCCTCAATCTCTCCTCATAGGACAATCCCATCTGATGAACCTTCATTGCACGCCCTCTAAGGCAAGTATATCCTTGCCTTAGTAAGGAGACCAAAACTGTACACAATACTCTAGGTGTGGTCTCACCAAAGCCCTAGTTTATTTTAGCAGAGACAGTTGAGCTCTGCTGATCGTACCTTATATGCTTGATTGATTTAAAAGTCCATCCTGGAAAGACTTTACAGATCACACCAGATTACATCTGGCAATAGCCATGTAGAAAGTGCATTAAAAAAAACCTTTGTAGAAACAGAGAGAAGCCTGAAGAGAACAGAGAAGGAAAAATTTGCCTAAAACTCTGATCTGAATTTTAAGTAATAAAGCTAACACTACTTTATGTTGTGTACTTACCTGCTGTTACAGAAAAGTAACATCCACAAAGGTACTTGTCAAAAGCAAGTCATGCCTGATAAATTTAATGAAGTTCTTTGAGTATATGTTGAAAGGGCGAGATGAAGTAGAGTGGGAGAAGGGTCGTGTGGAGCATAAACACTGCCATAGCCCAGTTGTGCCTAATGGCCCGTTTCTATGCTGTAATTTCTATGTCATTCTATGTAAGAAATGTGAGGCGATACATTTGAGTGGAACAATAAAATAGGACATATACACTTAATAGTAAGATAGTCAAGCCTATTCTGCCATTCAATTAGATCATGGCTGATCTGTACCTCAACATTTACCCACCTTTGTTCCAAATCCCTTGATAGCCTTACCGAATAGATATTTATCAATCTCAATCTTAAAAAATGTATTTGACCCAGCATCCATAGCCTTTGGAGGAAAAAGTTCCAGATTTCCACTACCCTGTGAGAAAAAGTGCTTCCTCATTCCACTGCTAAATTGCTTATCTCTAATATTAAGATTATTATATCCCCTTATCTGGATTCCCCCACTATTTTTGTCTGTATCTACCATATTTTTTCACTTTTTTTTTAATTAGTTTATGGGATCAGGGCGTCGTTGGCAAGGCCAGCATTTATTGCCCATCCCTAGTTGCCCTTCAGAAGGTGGTGGTGAGCCGCCTTGAACCGCTGCAGTCCGTGTGGTGATGGTACTCCCACAGTGCTGTTAGGTAGGGAGTTCCAGGATTTTGACCCAGCGACGATGAAGGATCGGCGATATACTTTTCAGTCAGGATAGTGTGTGACTTGGAGGGGAACTTGGAGGTGATGGTGTTCCCATGCGCCTGCTGTCCTTGTCCTTTTAGGTGGAAGAGGTCGCGGGTTTGGGAGGTGCTGCCGAAGAAGCCTTGGCGAGTTGCTGCAGTGTATCCTGTAGATGGTACACACTGCAGCCATGGTACACCGGTGGTGGAGGGAGTGAATGTTTAAGGTGGTGGATGGGGTGCCAATCAAGCGGGCTGCTTTGTCCTGGATGGTGTCAAGCTTCTTGAGTGTTGTTGGAGCTGCACTCATCCAGGCAAGTGGAGAGTATTCCATCACACTTTTTACTTGTGCCTTGTAGATGGTGGAAAGGCTTTGGGGAGTCAGGAGCTGAGGCACTCGTCGCAGAATACCTAGCCTCTGACCTGCTCTTGTTGCCACAGTATTTAGGTGGCTGGTCCAGTTAAGTTTCTGGTTAATGGTGACCCCCAGGATGTTGATGGTGGGGGATTCGGCGACGGTAATGCCATTGAATGTCATGGGGAGGTGGTTAGACTCTCGCTTGTTGGAGATAGTCATTGCCTAGTGATGCACTATCAATTGCTACAAAAGACTGGAGATTGAGAAAGTAATAAACAGGCTTTTATTACCAAAGAACAGAGCATGCCTCTTGTGGTTGCCTGGTATCCAAAAGGGCTGGAGGCTTCTGAGCAGCGACCTTTATACCCAGCCATGAGGGTGGAGCCAGGGGCGGAGTCAGCTGAGGCATGCACAGACAAGTACAACAATATGCAAGAGTGAACAACAGTACTAACAGTGAACAACAATACTAACAACAGTGGTTTACCACATTCACCCCTTGTTTAGAATTGAGTCCGGCGGGGTGAAGTGCACTAAAAATTCGTGTACTGAAGTCTATCAGGAGGCCTTGTAAGCCGTCCTGAGCGTCGCAGCAGCGGCGGTGATGGTGCAGCATCCAACGTTGAACCCGGTGTCTCGTTCAGAGGAGGTGTAGCGGGTGGCGGACCCTGGGGCTGCTGCATGCCGTCTACAGGGGTCAGAGCATGGGTAATGGGAGGTAGCAATGGTGGTCTCTCAGAGGCACCCGAAGGTGCGAGGTCTCGTGCGGGGACTGTGTCCTGGGGGTAGGCAGGAGTAGCGGTGGGTGGCGAAGAGGGTGTTTCAGGAGCACCTGCAGGTGCGAGGTCTCGAATGGAGACTGTGTCCTCCCGCCCGTCCGGGTACACCACGTAAGCATACTGCGGGTTGGCGTGGAGGAGGCTCACCCTCTCGACCAGGGGGTCCGCCTTATGGGTCCTCACGTGCTTCCGCAGTAGGACGGGACCTGGAGAAGTCAGCCATGTTGGTAGCGAAATCCCCGACGTGGACTTCCTGGGGAAGGAGAACATTCTCTCGTGAGGAGTGGCATTGGTGGGTGTACAGAGCAGCGACCGAATGGAATGGAGCGCCGCAGGGAGGACCTCCTGCCAGCGGGAGGTCGGAAGGCCCTTAGATTTTAAGTTTAAAAGGACTGCCTTCCAGACTGTCGCATTCTCCCTTTCCACCTGGCCGTTACCCCGGGGGTTGTAGCTGGTGGTCCTGCTTGTAGCAATGCCTCTCGCGAGCAGGTACTGCCGAAGTTCGTCGCTCATAAAAGATGAGCCCCTGTCGCTATGGATATAGCTAGGGAAACCGAACAAGGCGAAGAGGTCATTCAGACATTTAATGACCGTGGTACTGGTCATGTCCGAGCAAGGGATGGCAAACGGGAAACGGGAGTACTCATCAATTATATTGAGGAAGTACACATTGCGGTCAGAGGAGGGGAGGGGCCCTTTAAAATCGATGCTCAGCCGCTCGAAGGGGCGCGTGGCTTTGATCAGGCTCGCTCTGTCTGGCCTATAAAAATGCGGCTTGCACTCGGCACAGATCTGGCAGTTCCTGGTCATGGTCCTGACCTCCTCGATGGAGTAGGGCAGGTTACGGGATTTGATAAAATGGAAGAACCTGGTGACCCCCGGGTGGCAGAGGTCATTGTGGAGGGTCTGTAGCCTATCAACCTGCGCGTTGGCGCACGTACCACGTGATAGGGCATCTGGGGGCTCATTGAGTTTCCCGGGCCGGTACAAGATATCGTAATTGTAGGTGGAGAGTTCGATTCTCCACCTTAAGATCTTGTCATTCTTGATTTTGCCCCGCTGCTTATTATGAAACATAAAAGCCACTGAACGCTGGTCAGTGAGCAGGGTAAATCGTTTTCCGGCCAGGTAATGCCGCCAATGTCGCACGGCTTCCACAATGGCCTGGGCCTCCTTTTCGACAGAGGAGTGTCGAATCTCGGGGCCCTGGAGGGTCCTTGAGAAAAAGGCCACGGGTCTCCCCGCCTGGTTAAGGGTTGCAGCTAGGGCAAAGTCGGATGCGTCGCTCTCCACTTGAAAAGGAAGGGACTCATCCACAGCGTGCATTGTGGCCTTCGCAATGTCTCCTTTTATGAGAGTGAAGGCTGCACAGGCCTCTGCTGTCAGGGGGAAGGAGGCGGACTTGATGAGGGGTCGGGCTTTATCCGCATAGTTGGGCACCCACTGAGCATAGTAAGAGAAAAACCCCAGGCATCTCTTCAGTGCTTTCTGGCAGTGGGGGAGGGGGAGCTCCATAAGGGGGCGCATTCTATCGGGGTCTGGGCCGATGACTCCGTTCTCCACTACGCAGCCAAGAATAGCGAGGCGCGTAGTACGAAACATACATTTGTCTTTGTTGTATGTGAGATTCAGCCGCTGGGCCGTCCGGAGGAATTTCTCTAGATTAACGTCGTGGTCCTGCTGGTCGTGGCCGCAGATGGTGACGTTGTCTAGATATGGGAAAGTGGCCTGGAGCGCGTTCTGGTCAACCATCCGGTCCATCTCCCGTTGGAAGACAGAAACTCCGTTGGTGACGCCGAAGGGAACTCTGAGAAAGTGATAGAGCCGACCGTCAGCTTCAAAAGCTGTGTACTGGCGGTCCTCAGCCCTGATGGGGAGCTGGTGGTATGCCGACTTCAGATCAATCGTCGAGAACACCCGGTATTGTGCTATCTGATTGACCATGTCAGATATGCGGGGGAGTGGGTATGCATCTAGTTGGGTGTAGCGATTGATCGTCTGGCTGTAGTCAATAACTAGGCGCTGTTTTTCGCCAGTCTTCACTACCACCACTTGTGCTCGCCATGGGCTGGTGCTACTTTCAATAATCCCTTCCTTCAGGAGTCTCGCTACCTCGGATTTAATGAAGCTCCTATCCCCAACACTGTAACGCCTGCTTTTGGTAGCGATGGGCTTACAGTCGCGGGTGAGGTTAGCGAACAAGGAGGGGGGGGGAACTTTAAGGGTGGAGAGGCTGCAAATGGTGCACGGCGGGCGATTTAAAAGCTGCTGGCTGCAGACTGTGAGTGGGGGGAGGGGTCCGTCATACGCTAATGTGACACTCTTAAGGTGGCACTGAAAATCCAACCCCAGTAGAACGGCAGCGCAGAGATGGGGCAGGACCAGAAGTTTAAAATTTTTGTATTCTGTGCCCCTTACTGAAAGGGTCACTACACAGTAGCCACCGACGTCCGCTGACTGGGCTTTGGAAGCCAAAGAGATCCGATGGCGCGTCGGCAGGACCGGGAGAGAGTAACTGCGCACCGTGTCGGGGTGGATAAAGCTCTCCGTGCTCCCGCTGTCAAAAAGGCAGGTAGTGGCGCGGCCGTTTACCGTAATATCCATCATGGACCTGGACAGTTGATGAGGGAGAGATTGGTCCAGCGTCACGGAGGCCAGCGTATGGTCGAGCGAGTCGATGTGGTCGTCAGATGAGGCGGTGGTTGAGTCCGGCTCCCCCGTGGTTGAAGTCGGAGGCATCCAAGATGGCGGACAAAATGGCGGCGCCCACGGTCCCGATCCCCACGCGGCTGGGGGAGCCCAAGATGGCGGACAAGATGGCTGCGCCCACGGTTCACACGCAGCGCTGCTGGCGTTAGCGGTCTTCCCTTTGCAGGCGCTAACGTAGTGACCTTTCTTCCCGCAGCCGGAGCAGGTAGCATTCTTCGCGGGGCAGCGTGCTCTAGGGTGTTTAGCTTGGCCACAAAAATAGCATTTTTGTGCCTTGGACATCGCTGCAGCAGTCGGAGGTGGCGGTCCCATGGCCCAAGATTGCGGCGTCCACGGCGCGGGGCGATGAGGGGAGAAAGCGTCCATATTTCTGTGGGCCGCGTCGAGCGAGAGCGCGAGGGACACTGCCTTTGTCAGGTCTATTTCACCCTTCTCCAGCAGCCTCTGCCGGGAGTAGTCGGACCTTAGACCCGCAACGAAAGCGTCTCGTATCAATCCCTCCGCATGTGCCGCGGCCGATACTTCCTTGCAGTCGCAGCCGCGTCCGAGTACCCGCAGTGCCCGTAGGAAGGCTTCCACCGATTCCCCGGGCTGCTGTCTGCGAGATCTTAAAAGGTGCCTGGCATAGACCGTGTTAACCGGGCGTGCATACTGCCCTTTCAGTAGATCGATAGCCGCCGCGTAGGTCGTCGCATCTTGGATTAAAGTATAGACTTGGTGGCTCACCTTCGAGGCCAGGATTTTCAGTTTATTTTCATCAAGAGTCACGGTCGAGGCTTCCAGATACGCCTCAAAGCAACGCAGCCATTGTGCGAATTTAGTCGACGAACCCGCTTCTTGGGGGTCTAGGTCCAGGCATGTTGGTCTGAGGGCTCGCAGCAGCGCCTGCTGCTCAGCGTTTTGCGCCATCGGTTGATCAGCATCCGCAGCCAACATTTAACTTTGGTAATAAAATTGATGCACTATCAATTGCTACAAAAGACTGGAGATTGAGAAAGTAATAAACAGGCTTTTATTACCAAAGAACAGAGCATGCCTCTTGTGGTTGCCTGGTATCCAAAAGGGCTGGAGGCTTCTGAGCAGCGACCTTTATACCCAGCCATGAGGGTGGAGCCAGGGGCGGAGTCAGCTGAGGCATGCACAGACAAGTACAACAATATGCAAGAGTGAACAACAGTACTAACAGTGAACAACAATACTAACAACAGTGGTTTACCACACCTAGCACTTCTGTGGCGCGAATGTTACCTGCCACTTATCAGCCCAAGCCTGAACGTCGTCCAGGTCTTGTTGCATGCGGGCATGAACTGCTTCATTATCTGTGGAGTTGGGAATGGCGCTGAACACTGTGCAGCAAACATCCCCATTTCTGACCTTATGTTGGAGGGAAGGTCATTGGTGAAGCAGCTGAAGATGGTTGGGCCTAGGACACTAACCTGAGGAACTCCTGCAGCGATGTCCTGGGGCTGTGATAGTTGACCTTCAACCACCACAACCATCTTCCTTTGTGCTAGGTATGACTCCAGCCAGTGGAGCATTTCCCCCCCGGATTCCCATTGACTTCAGTTTTACTAGGGCTCCTTGATGCCAGACTCGGTCAAAAGCTGCCTTGATGTCAAGGGCAGTCACTCTCACCTCACCTCTGGAATTCAGCTCCTTTGTCCATGATTGGACCAAGGCTGTAATGAGGTCGGGAGCCGAGTGGTCTTGGCAGAAACCAAACTGAGCATCAGTGAGCAGGTTATTGGTGAGTAAGTGCCGCTTGATAGCACTGTCGATGAAACCTTCCATCACTTTGCTGATGATTGAGAGTAGACTGATGGGGCGGTAATTGGCCGGGTTGGATTTGTCCTTTTTGTGGACAGGACATACCTGGGCAGTTTTCCACATTGTCGGATAGATGCCAGTGTTGTAGCTGTACTGGAACAGCTTGGCTAGAGGCGCGGCTAGTTCTGGAGCACAAGTCTTCAGCACGATGGCCGGGATGTTGTCGGGGCCCATAGCCTTTGCTGTATCCAGTGTGCTCAGCCGTTTCTTGATATCACGTGGAGTGAATCGAATTGGCTGAAGAATGGCTTCTGTGATGGTGGGGACCTCGGGAGTAGGCCGATATGGATCAACCACTTGGCACTTCTGGCTGAAGTTGGTTGCAGACGCTTCAGCCTTGTCTTTTGCACTCACGTGCTGGGTTCCACCATCATTGAGGATGGGGATATTCTTGAAGCCTCCTCCTCCCGTTAGTTGTTTAATGGTCCACCACCATTCACGACTGGATGTGGCAGCCCTGTCTATAGCATGCTGCTTACGCTTTTTAGCATGCATGTAGTCCCGTGTTGCAGCTTCCCCAGGTTGGCACCTCATTTTTAGGTACGCCTGGTGCAGCTCCTGGCATGCTCTTCTACACTCGTTGTTGAACCAGGGTTGGTCCCCTGGTTTGGTGGTAATGGTAGAGTGAGGGATATGCCGGGCCATGAGGTTACAGATTGTGGTGGAATACAATTCTGCTGCTGCTGCTGATGGCCCACAGCGCCTCATGGATGCCCAGTTTTGAGCTGCTAGATCTGTTCTGAATCCATCCCATTTAGCACGGTGGTAGTACCACACAACACGTTGGAGGGTGTTCCCAGTGTGAAGACGGGACTTCGTCTCCACAATGACTGTGCGGTGGTCACTGCTGCCAATGCCGTCATGGACAGATGCATCTGCGACCGGTAGATTGGTGAGGATGAGGTCGGGTAGGTTTTTCCCTCGTGTTGGTTCACTCATCGCCTGTCGCAGGCCCAGACTGGCAGTTATTTCCTTCAGGACTCGGCCAGTTCGGTCAGTGGTGGTGCTACCGAGCCACTCTTGGTGATGGGCATTGAAGTCCTTTTTAAACACCTCAATTAGATTACCCCTCAATTTTCTAAACTCAAGAGAATACAAACCTGTCCCCCCATCATTTAATTTTAGCCCCGGTGTCATTCTGGTGAATCTGCACTGTATCCCCTCCAAGGCCAATATATCCTACCTGAGGTTCAGTGCCCAGACTGGCACTCCAGAAGGGGTCTGACCAAGGCTCTGTATAACTGAAGCATCACTTCCTCACTTTTGAATTTCAACTCCTTTGAGATAAAGGCCAACATTCTATTAGCCTATTTGATCACTTTTGTTACCTGTGCACTAGGTTTTAGTGATTTTTGTACAAGGGCACCTAAATCTTTTTGCTCCTCCACAGCTTCTAGTCTTTCACCATTAAGAAAATATTCAGATTTCTCTTTCTCGAATCCAAGGTGGATGACAGCGTAGAGAACAGCGA
Source organism: Somniosus microcephalus (assembly GCF_052327205.1). Lineage (NCBI taxonomy): Eukaryota > Metazoa > Chordata > Chondrichthyes > Squaliformes > Somniosidae > Somniosus > Somniosus microcephalus. Next base: position 41,699,349 of record NC_140991.1, on the reverse strand, counting down.
GTTGTGATAAATGGCTGTTTTTCAGACTGGAGGATGGTAGTCAGTGATGTTCCCCAAGGGTCAGTGCTGGGGCCACTGCTTTTTCCGATATATATAAATGACCTGGATATTGGAATACAGAGTAGAATTTCTAAATTTGCCGATGACACCAAACTTGGGGGTGTGGCAAACAGTGAGGATGATATCAATCGACTGCAGCAGGACATTGAAAGGCTAGCAGAATGGGCAGACAAGTGGCAGATGGAATTTAATACAGAGAAGTGTGAGGTGATGCATTTTGGCAGAAGGAACAGGGAGAGGCGATATACACTTAATGGCACAGGTTTAAAGAGTGTGCAGGGGCAGAGGGACCTGGGAGTTAATGTGCATAGGTCCTTGAAGGTGGCAGGACATATTGAGAGAGTGGTTAGCAAAGCACACAGAGAGGGTTGATGTGGTGTACATGGATTTCCAAAAGGTGTTCAACAAAGTACCACATAATAGGCCTGCCAGCAAAGTTGAAGTCCATGGAATAAAAAAGACAGTGGCAGCATGGATACAAAATTGGCTAAGTGACATAGCTTACTGTGCCTTCTAACAGTATCATCTGTAAACTTATAAACAATTCTCTATTCCTTCATCCAAGTCATTAATATATCTGATGAAAAGCTATGCCCCTGTTCAGATCCCTGGGGAATATCACTCGTAACATTCCTCCAATCAGAGAACATTCCCTTTAATCTCTACTCTGTCTCCTCCCTCCCAACTAATAATATCCGTGCCACAAGGTTACCTCCTATTCCATGCTCTTTCAATTTTTGCTAATAATTTCTTGTGAGGAATCTTATCAAATACCTTCTGAAAGTCCATATAGACAACATCCTTAGACACTCCCCTATCCACCATGCCAAAGACCTCCTCAAAAATTCAACTACATTAGTCAGGCATGGCCTATACTTACAAATCTACGCTGTCTCTCTATGATCAGCTGATACTTGTTCAAGTGCTCAGTCTCTGTCTCTGATGATAGATTTCGATTAACTTCCCATAATTGATGTTAAAATGACCACCACTTAAATTTTGAAAAGGGCCATAATGGAAATCCTCCCTGAAAAGGTAATTAAAATGAGAATGGTCAATGGAAAAGTGCCCAATTTGGGGCTTGTGTCTATCAAAGTGAGACTCGGGTCATTTCTAGAACATGCCTCTTGCACAAATTATTTGTTTTGTACTTTAATGTATTTACTATTTCTGTGTAAAACACACAGATTGTACTAAGCCAAATACTGTAACTTCAGAGAACAAAGTGTATAATTTTAGAAAGACTAACCTTATTATAATCCCCTTGTCTGTCTTTTTCTTCCTTTCCCTTCTTTACTTTATGTTTTCGCTCTCGATCTTCCTTTCTTTCCCGATCTCTTTTTTCTCTATCTTTGTGTTCCCGCTCTCTATCCCTCCACTCCAGAGAAGCATCTTTAATATCTTTATACCGTTGTTTTTTCCCATCTTCTTTGGATTCTTTGTCTTTTCTCTCTCCGCGTTTCTTTTCCATTTCTTCAACCCTGCCTTCCTGACCAGGCTCTTTTCTTTCTTTCTGACGCTTTTCTTGATGTTCATCACGAGGTCCACGCTCCTTACGCTCTTTGTGTCGTCGATCATGATCTTCATCTCTAGCTTCAGAAGATCTTCTTTTCTTCTCTTTGCTCTCTTCACTATTCTGCTCAGTACAAACATATTTTTCATGGTACATAGTTCATTTTATTTACTAGGAAAACTGAGCAACTGTTTTCACTAATAGCCTCTAATCAATGGTTAAAAATACACGGGCAGCAAAATAAAACCACTGCAAATCCAACCTGCATATTCAAGCTGCTGCACAAAATTTAGTTTTTACACATTGCCTTTCTTAGTACTGCGTTACCTGGTTATGAATACAAAAATAGTGTTGTCAAATGGAGTAAACCAAGTAATAATGCACCTTTAAAATATTATAGTCGATTGGCGTAAACAGGCAATTTATAATGCACCTTTATCATTATATCATTTGCAAAAGATTTGTTACAAAGGAAAATTATATAAAAATGTCATTAAAAAATTAAATAAGATCAGGGACAAAGCAAATTGAGAGACAAGTATTTACTGTCAGGCCAGTGCTGGTCATACTTACTTTGCTTTGCAAGCAGCCAGTCATATAGACTGAATTATTTTCCACCAAGTCTTATGGTTATGCCATTTTTGATGAACATAGCAAGACATTTCTCAAACAACTATCATCATTATAAAATACAACAGAAAATTCTGGAAATCCATAATTGATTATTCCGCATCTAAAAAAGGTTGGTTAACATTTTGGGTGGGACCCTTCAACAGCTGTAATGTGGGCCCAGTCTGAAACATTAGTGCATCTTTTTCTTTGTGATGCTAATTGTCCAGTTGTGTATTTCCAGCGCGTTCTGTTTTTATATTAGATTTTCACTTTCCTTTTTACTTTCATGTATTTAGACAATTTAATTGCTACTTAAACACATATCAGTTTTTGTACATTTCAAAGGTTGTTACCCTTTAATTAAGTTACATAACAATATAACAGATTGGCATATTCTTAATGGAAGAATCAATGCTATTGCCAAGTTTGTCATTTCCACTACTTTCCCTCCAACTTTAGATCATAAAAATCAAACTCTGAAGCTGCAACATAAGTAAAAACAAAGTGGAAACAGTGTAAGATAAAAGCAATACTAAAAAACAAATCTTTCTATTGTTACTTATTTTGAAAAGTCAGTTATACTCTACTGTCCTTATTTCACACTATATCCTATCATGTCATCTTCATTTTTTTAAAAACACAATCAACACAAGGAGCCACTCTATCTATTCTTATAAACCACAGTGTTTTTTTCTATTGTAGTCCGCAAGTTTTGTGAGATACCTAAAAAACAAATCGCAAATATACTATAATTGTCGAGAATACGTTCATATCACTGCTAATATTAAATAGTCTTCAAAGATGGAGTCACTTAGTGTGGTAACGCACCGAGTTCGAGACAAGTTCCAGACCATAATACACCACAGAATATGTTCCGAATCTTATCTGCAGCATCAGGGGAGGTGCCAAACATATCCAGGCACTTCCCATTTGTAGCTAGGGAAAACTGAAAGGACAAGTTACCATGTGTTTTTCTCTGACTTGAAAGCAACTTTGGCAAAAGCCTGAGAATGGAACACCCTCTCACTCTCAGGCTGGGAATGGTACATAGCCTGTGAAGACAGCACAACAGAGCAAAGAAACAAATTACAAAAATGAGGCATAATAAAGGGAACATTTACTCACTTCAGTGATTCTCCCTTCCTTTTCTTTTCGCTCTCGATGTTTTCTTTCTTTTTCTTCATATTTGTCATCTTTTGGCCATTCCAAAATTTCTGAAGCACAATTGGACAGTAAAATTGCATAAATATCAAACTTTTCCAAGCAACTGATCTGTGAGTTACAGGTTAGTTATAACACGTTAAATAGAGGATAAAGTTACCTCTAACCTGACACAACAATGCACCCAAACCCAAACTTGATAAAAGCATGTCTACTGCACGAACAATCCCGAGATTGAGATTGCCCAATCTCAATTCACTTGGCTATCTAACAGCCACCAGAGAGATCTTGTTTGTCATTATAACATTGGGCATTGCATTTCAAAACAAGTTCAGTTGTGAAGCACTTCCAGATGCTTTGACGTGAAAGGTGCATTGTTTACATGACAGGCACTATATAAATGTAAGTCCTGTTATAAAGCAACCATTATTTATCAAGCTAGATTTGAACCCAGGTCCTAGAAGGGAAAGTCACAAAACCCACTGTACCATTTAATGACAACATTTATCTTCTCATGGTTTCCTTTACTTTTGGTTGCAATGAAGTCCGTTGAACATCTGATGAGGAGAGAGACTGGGAACTTTTGTTTAAGCTTGCTTTATATGCCAATAGAATTGAAAGATTTTAATGCTGGGCAATGGTGCACTTTCCATTTCAGAATTCAGTGTCAGTGTTAATTCCAGGTCAAGTACAGCAAAATTAGATGGAGATTAAAGTTCTTTTTACACTCCCTCAAACCCAAACGCAGAAGAGCATTCCTGCATCAGTGCCACAATTGTCCATTCTGTAGCCTACCTGAGTAAGATTACAGCCAGTTAGTGCCAATTAAGCCAAATTAGAAGAAATCTGTGCTTGAGAATCTCCTACAATGAGTAAAGTCATATTGTCAAGATTTTGTAATACTTGAGCAGGTTCTTTAAATCGATAGAAGTGTTACTTTTTCATCACGGTCACAACCTAATCTATTAAGTGACTGTTTTAAACTGACTGATCAATAGTGGAACTGGACTTTGTTCAAACCCAGCAATCAACAGGTTCCCACTTTATAAGGAGAACACCACAAATAGTACAGGAAGGGTAGTCAGTAAGAACAAGCATAGGCATGAATGAAGAACAACTTCAACTACAACTGTAAACTCAGGTGTAATAAAGCAATCAATGCCATGCAGTGCCCACTCGTCACTGAAAGATTCCCATGATCCAGCAGGCTCTTAAACACCCAGGTGCATCCATCCTCATTATTCCTTACATGGGTGGAAATACTACTTCCAATTATCTGATGCGGAGAGATGTGAGAACAGGGAAGATATTTTACTGAGCAACGACAATCAACCTAATATAAATTGAGAAAACTGAAGTGGTCCAAAGACACAGCTGGTAAATGTAATTCATAACTGTTTCATGGCCCAGTGCATTCGAGAAACCATGATTGGTAGTACTCTTCTCAACTGGTATTTGCAAGTGACCCGAAGTACTAAAATGGAATTTGTGGCATTCCTGGGGGGGCAGTGACCATAGAATGATCAAGTTTAGCATGTTCCAGAATTCAGAAATACCAAAGATCAAGAGCCAGGTATATACTCAAAGGGAAAGAAATTAATTGAAAACTTAAGCAATTTTTTTTTTGGGGGGGGGGGTGGTGATTCAACAACAGTGCAGTAGAGGTTAAGTGCAACACCTTTAAAGGAATAACATTGAGCATCCAGGATAAATGCATACATAAAATCACCAAGTTTAGACTAAATTGGTGTGTCCTTAAATGGATTAATTAATAAATCAAAGGTAAAATAAAATGGAAGAAAATACCTCGACAAATATTGCAAGGAGAATGGGGATGGGATTCACTAGAATTAATAGAACAACATGCAGAAACATGTTAAAGGTGATCAGAGGGGGAAAAATAGACCTATAAAAAAGCAAAGCTGCAAACACAGAATGTAAAGCAGTAAGAAATTCTCTCACTAGGAAGAGGGCAGTCAAAGAAGTGAAAATTATAAAAGATGCAAATAGATTTGAAAAAGGGGACAAGCACAGATAGTAAATGTTCTGAATGACTACTTCCTCTTCAGTGTTCACAACAGGCCCTTCCCAGTTATCTCAAGCAAAATGAATGACCAATATAAATGAGGTGAAGTCCTAAATAGACAAAGGAACTCAAAGAATCAATCACTAGGGATAGATAGTATCCCAGAGTGCTGAAGACAACTAGGGAGAAACTGATGATCATTATGATGGAGTCACTGGGAAGGTACCACTACATTGCAGTATTGCCTATATTCAAAAAGGGTGACAAATCAGACTACAGGCAAATTAGTCTTACTTCAATCCATGTAAAACAAAAGAATGAAAAAAATGAAAGAACTTGCTCTTATATAGTGCCTTTCACAACTTCAGTACATCCCAAAGCACTTCCCAATTAATAAAGTGCTTTTAACATCTAGTTACTGTTGTAATGTAGGGAAATGTTGCAGCCAATTTGTGAACAGCAAGGTCCCACAAACAGCAATGAGCTGAATGACCAGATAATCTATTGGTTGAGGGATAAATGTTGGCCAGGACACTGGGAGAACTCCCCTGCTCTTCTTCAAATAGTGCCGTGGGATCTCTCGCGTCCACCTGAGGAGGCAGATGGGGCCTCAGTTTAACGCCTTCTCCAAAAGATGGCACCTTCGACAATGCAGCACTGCACTGATGTCAGCACTGATTTTGTGCTCAAGTCTCTGGAGTGGGACCAACTTCCTTGATATCTTTGAGGAAATAACATCCAAGATAGGCTGTGACAAGCCTTATGACATGTACCGAGACTTCTAGAAGGCATTTTGCAAAGTTATTAGTAAAATTCAAAGCTGTGGGTATTCAGGGTAAATCTTGGGAATGGGTAAGAAATTGGTTGAAAGGTGGAAATCAGGGTCTACTCAGAAGAGTTGTGTCAGGGTAGGGTATGGGGATTATTGGTTGCGATACCTCAGTGATCGGTGTTGGGACCACTTCTCTTTTAGATTTACATCAGTGACTTGGACGCAGAAACCCAATGCAAATTGGTCACATTTACAGATTGGATCAAACTAGGAGAGTCATGGAATCGGAGAAGGCAGCTCAGAATCATACAAAACTGGACAAAATATGTAATTTGGCAGAAGACGTTTAATGTAGAGAAACAGAAAGTACTACACATTTGAAGGGAAAATGGGCAACACATGTATTTTGTGAATCATTTTAAAATAGAAAAGCTTCTGTGTCCAGCTAATGCAGAAGATCAATCAACAAAGTCAATTGAATGTTGAACTATATAATCCGAACAATTGAATGTAAGTCAGAGGAAGTCACGATCAAACTGTACAGGGCTTTGGTCAGACCACATCAACAACAACTTGCATTTACACAGAGCCTTTAACGTAGTAAAATATCCCAAGGCATCTTGCGGACTATGTCCAGCTGCAGTCACCAAAACAGAAGGGAGCCATTCAAGCACTGGTGGCAATATAGACAAGAGTCACGAGGCTGATCCCCGATCTTACCCAGTTATGAGGAAAGACAAGAAACTTGGGCTCTTCATCCTTGAAAGGATACGCCCGAGAGAGGATCTTACAGAGGTATGCAAGATTGTAAATAGTATGAAAAAGGTAAATACAGAAAACTATTTTAAGTTAAATTGTTATAGTAGAAGAAGGGAGTCACAGGTTAAAACTAGTAACAGGAAATTTGCTTTGATACCAGGACGTTATTCTTCACAGAAAGTAATCAGCATTCAGAATGGACTCCTAGATAGAGTGTTAGAAGTTAAAAGCCTGTAACAATTGAAGAATCAATTGGATGCTGCAATGGGGCAACTTGAGGATCATTCTAGATGGACAAGCTGAGAATAGCCGAAGCTTCTCGTTCATCCATAATTATCTGGTGAATTGACTGCAAAAGAGGAACGTAACATGATATAACAAAGTGGGAAATATAGAATCGGGTGAACCATCTGCCAAAATTTTCTTTTTAAAGTATGAAATTAAACAAAATGCAAATTGACGCAAAACCCAAGAATAGCTGTATGGAAGACTCTCCCTAAAAGTCAGATAAAGTATTTTAGTAATGGAAAATATAGCACCATAACCTTTCAGAAACTGATTTTCATTAACTTTCAACAGTAAATATAAATCTACCTTTATCTTTTTTCTGCCAATGTTTAGATCGCTGGTCACCAATTTCATCTTTTTCTCTCGCTTTTTCCTGGAGTTTTTCTCTTTCTTTTTTCCTCTCTCTTTCTTTATCTTTGTCTCGATGTCTCTCAGATTCATGTCCCGGCTTTGTAGATCCCTCTGTAATGGAATCCCTTTCTTTGTCCTTGTTTCGAACTCTTTGATCTGCACTGCATTCTAGGTCTCGGTCCTTCTCTTTATCTCTATCCCTGTTTTTATGTCTCTCTCTTTCCTTTTCTTGTTTCTTTTCTCCATCTCTATCCCTTTCTTCGTTCTTAACTTTTTTGTGTACTTTTTCATGATCTCGTTCTTTATGTCTGTCTCCATCCCTCTCCTTTCCTTTGTTTCTCGTTCTGTCTTTATCTCGCTCCCTTTCCTTATCTCGGTCCCTCTCCCTTTCCTTATCTCGGTCCCTCTCCCTTTCCTTATCTCGGTCCCTCTCCCTTTCCTTATCTCGGTCCCTCTCCCTTTCCTTATCTCGGTCCCTCTCCCTTTCCTTATCTCGGTCCCTTTCCCTATGTCGATGTTCCCTAGAGTCAGAGCTACCAGTAGACTCCTCATCCTTACGCCTTTTCTTTTCCCTGCTCTTTTTATCATTGTCATCTGGGTGATCTCCTTGAGCAGCCTGAAAAAAAGCAAAATCAAAAAAGGGGTATGTAAAACCATATAGCATTTTATATTAAAAAGACATTTGAATTAACAGATCATTCAAATTAAGCAACTTCAAATGATCAGAAGTAGACTGTGCTGGATGCAGAATTTCCTGAGAAATTAAGTGCAGGTTATGTGATGTCTCATTACACCTCCAGTAATATTACAGTAGCTATTCTTCTTCTGTAATCATACATCAAAGACATGAAGTGCACAGAGAATCCCTGCCAGCACAAAAATGTCAAAGTAGAATAAAATTCCCACTCCGAACATAAAATTGTGATATATATAACAATGATCTTGAAGCTGTAACGTATTTTCAGGTTTCAAATGGTAGCTATAAATTGCCCAGTCTTAGTTTTTCACAAATAAGTAAAGCTAAGACAGCTTATTTTGCCAATCTAGCTCACCTGCCCATAGAAACCGACAATTCCCCACAGTCTAATATCATGGAAAAGTACAGCGCAGAAGGAGGCCATCTGGCCCATCGAGTCTGCACCAGCTCTTTTGAATGCCAATCTAGTTAATCCCACGCCCCAGCTCTTTCCCCATATCCCTGCATTTTTTTCTCCTTCAAGTATTTATTCTATTCCCTTTCGAAGGCTACTATTGAATCTGTTTCCACCACCCTATCAGGCAGTGCATTCCAAATCCTAACCACTTATTGCTTAAAAAAGTTTTCCCTCATGTTGCCTCTGGTTCTTTTGCCAATCACCTTAAATCTGTGCCCTCTGGTCTTTGACCCTTCAGCCAGTGGAAACAGTTTCTCTTTATTTATTCTATCCAAACCCGACATGATTTTAAACACCTCTATCAAATCTCCTCTTAGTCTTCACTGCTCTAAGGAGAACGACGTCAGCTTCTCCAGTCTATCCACGTAACTGTAATCCCTCATCCCAGGAACCATTCTAGTAAAACCCTCTGCAAAACCTTCACGTCCTTCCTAAGGTGTGGTGCCCAGAATTGGACACAATACTCCAGCTGGGGCTGAACTAGTGTTTTATATAGGCTTAGCATAACTTCCTGGCTTTTGTACTCTGTGCCTCTATTTATAAAGCCCAGGATCCCCCATGCTTTATTAACTGCTTTGTTAACCTGCCCGGGCACCTTCAGAGATTTGTGCACAAACACCTCCAGCTCTCCCTGTTCTTGCACCCCCTTTAAAATTGTACCATTTAGCTTGTATTGTCTCTCCTCATTTTTCTTGCCAAAATGGAGTGAACTTTGTTGATTAAAATTACAACTATACTCTCAGGTTCCCATTATTCTCTAAGTTCCAGTTAAATAATTCTGTTTTGAGGTTTTTTTGCTTAAATGACAAAGATGTTTCACAAACTTAACTTAGAAAGCAATGGACCATAACCAAATGTTTGAGTTGAGCTAAAAGCATCGTCTTTCCCCGATTACACATTTACAATGTAACATGACTTAAATTCTTCAGAATGATATAAGCAGTGTGAAAACAGAAGGAAATGGACTGAAAAAAAATTCCTGGGGGTGGGGAGACACAGAATTGGCTGCCCTGGCCTGCAGTGTCAGCTGCCAGTCAGCTCTTCTTCATTCTTCTCAAGAATTTGCCCCTCCACTTCACTGACGAGATTGTTTCTACTCCATGTCTTGAAAGTTTTCCTGCAAACAGAATTTCTACCAGTTCCTACTTCAGTATTTTTCTTGTAGATTTTTCCAGGTACTTCATTCCTCACAGCCCCACCCCCCACTCCAATTTTAACCCTCAGGCAATAACTCATTCTGGGGTTGGTTCTAGTTGCCATGTAGGGAAACACGGCAGCCAATTTGCACACAGTAAGTTTCTACAAACAGCGACGAGATAAATGACTGGTTACGGATACTAGTTTTTATTCCAGATTTATTTAATTAACTGATTTTAAATTCCCCAGCTGCCATGGTGGGACTTGAACTCACGTCTCTGGATCATTAGTGCCGGCCTCTGGATTACTAGTCCAGTAACATAACCACTATGCAACCATACCCCATATTAGCCATGGCTCGGTTGGTAGCACTCTCGCCTCTGAGTCAGAAGGTTGTGGGTTCAAGACCCACTCCGAAGACTTAAACATTTCTTGCCCCTCCCTAGTTGCCCTGAAAAGGTGATGATGGGCATTCTCCTTGAATAACTGCAGTACTTGTGGTGATGGTGTTACCGAGGAAATTCCAGGATATTGACCCAACGATGAAGAAGAAGCCGTGATCTTTGTCCAAGTTAGGATGGTATGTAACTTGGGAGATTTTTCCACAACATTACTGGTCTCACTAACTTTGAAGCCACAGGGGAGGGAGGTGCTGCTGAACTAACCACGGCGAGTTGTTGTACTGCATCCTGTAGATCATACATACCGCAGCCACAGTACACCAGGAGGGGGAGGTTATTGAGTCTAGTGTGGGGCACCGAGCAAGCAAGCTGCCCTGTCTCGAATAGTGTTGAGCTTTGAATGTTGTTGCAGCTGCACCCATCCAGCCAAATGCTAAGTATTCCACGACACACCTGACTTGTGCCAACATTCGATGGAATCTGGAACAGTACCCATGGATTGGAGGGTAGCTAATGTTACCCCACTATTCAAAAAAGGTGGTAGAGAGAAAACAGGAAATTACAGACCGGTAAGCCTAACATCAGTAGTGGGGAAAATGCTGGAGTCCATTATAAAAGATGTAATAGCAGAGCACTTGGAAAACAGTGACAGGATCGGACAAAGTCAACATGGATTCACAAAAGGTAAATCGTGCTTGACTAATCTACTGGAATTTTTTGAGGATGTAACTGGTAAAATAGATAAGGGAGAACCAGTGGATGTGGTGTATCTGGACTTTCAGAAGGCCTTCGATAAGGTCCCGCATAAGAGATTAGTGTGTACAGTTAAGGCACATGGGATTGGGGGCAAGGTATTGACTTGGATAGAGAACTGGTTGGCAGACAGAAAGCAAAGAGTTGGAATAAACGGGTCTTTTTCCGAGTGGCAGGCAGTGACTAGTGGGGTACCGCGGGGATCGGTCCTTGGACCCCAGCTATTCACAATATATATTAATGATCTAGGCAAGGGAACTAGATGTAATATCTCCAAATTTGCAGACGACACAAAGCTGGGTGGGCGTGTGTGCTGTGAGGAGGATGCCGAGAAACTCCAGGATGATTTGGACATGTTGGGTGATTGGGCAGAAACACATGGCAGATGCAATATAACATAGATAAATGTGAGGTTATCCACTTTGGTGGCAAAAACAGGAAGGCAGATTATCTAAATGGCAATAGATTGGGAGAAGGGGAAGTGCTACGAGACCTGGGTGTCCTTGTGCACCAGTCGCTGAAGGTAAGCAAGCAGGTGCAGCAGGCGGTTAAGAAGGCAAATGGTATGTTGGCCTTTGTAGCAAGAGGGTTTGAATACAGGAACAAGGATGTCTTGCTGCAGTTGTACAGGGCCTTGGTGAGACCACATCTTGAGTATTGTGTGCAGTTTTGATCGCCTTATCTGAGGAAGGATGTTCTTGCCATGGAAGGAGTTCAGTGAAAATTCACCAGGCTGATACCTGGGATGGCAGGAATGACATATGAAGAGAGATTGGGTCGATTGGGCTTGTACTCGCTGGAGTTTAGAAGAATGAGAGGTGATCTCATGGAAACTTATAAAATTCTAACAGGACTGGACAGAAAGGATGTTCCCAATGGTCGCGGAGTCTAGAACCAGGGGACACAGTCTAAGGATAAAGGGTAGGCCATTTAAGACAGAAATGAGGAGGAATTTCTTCACCCAGAGTGTGGTGAACCTGTGGAACTCTCTACCACAGAAGGCGGTGGAGGCCAGTTCATTAAATATATTCAAAAAGGAGTTGGATATATTTCTTATGGCTAAAGGGATCAAGCGGTATGGGGAGAAAGCAGGGACCGGGTACTGAATTTGGATGATCAGCCATGATCGCAGGGGCCGAATGGCCTACTCCTATCTTCTATGTTTCTATGTAGATGGTGGAGAGGCTTTGAAGGGTCTGCAGCTGAGCCACTCGGTGCAGAATATCCAGTCTCCACCTTACTCTTGTAGTCACAGTTGGACGGTGCAGTGGGGTCGTTGAAGGTCAAGAGGTGATGACTGAGCTTTCTCTTGCTCATATGGAAGAGTTGGCAGGCTATCTGGGTGAGCTGGGTATCTTCGCCAAGCTTGATCCGGTTCTGTCCGACTAGCCCACACACGCACATGCTTTTCCAGCAGAGATCACTGCATGGCAATCAGAGTAATGACCCTCACTAACTATTACATTTTTACCCCTTAGTCCATCTGAGGAGCACTACAATTTCTGTTAATTAGATAAATATCAGTATAGGATGCTGTCATTTTCTCTGCATCAGAGGAAAACGGTAGCATAGTGGTTATGTTATTGGGCTAGTAATCCAGCGGCCTGGACTAATGATCTGGAGACAGGAGTTCAAATCCCACCACGGCGGTTAGGGAATTTAAATTCAGTTAAAAAGCTAGTATCAGTAAAAAAATTAAAAAAAACTGGTTCACTAATGTCCTTTAGGGAAGGAAATCTGCCATCCTTACCTGGTCTGGCCTATATGTGACTTCAGACCCACAGCAATGTGGTTGACTCTTAACTGCCTTCTGAAATGGCCTAGCAAGCCACTCAGTTGTAACAAACCGCTACAAAAAATAGGAATAAAACCAGACGGACCACCCGGCATCGACCTCAGCACCGGCTATGGACACGGCAACGGCACACCCAGTCCAGTCGACCCTGCAAGGTCCACCTCACCAACATCTGGGAACTAGTGTCAAAATTGGGAGAGCTGTCCCACCGACTGGTCAAGCAACAGCCCGACTTAGTCATACTCACACAATCATACCTTTCAGCCAATGTCCCAAATTCCTCCATCACCATCCCTGGGTATGTCCTGTCCCACCGGCAGGACAGACCCACCAGAGGTGGTATACAGTCGAGAAGGAGTGGCCCTGGGAGTCCTCAAAATTGACTCTGGACCCCATGAAGTCTCATGGCTTCAGGTCAAGCACGGGCAAGGTAACCTCCTGCTGATTACCACCTGCTGCCCTCCCTCAGCTGATGAATCAGTACTCCTCCATGTTGAACACCACGTGGAAGAAGCATTGAGAGTCGCAAGGGCACAGGATGTACTCTGGGTGGGGGACTTCAATGTCCATCACCAAGAGTGGCTCGGGAGCACCACTACTGACCGAGCTGGCCAAGTCCTGAAGGACATAGCTGCCAGTCTGGGCCTGCTACAGGTGGTGAGAGAACCAACACAAGGGAAAAACCTACTGGACCTTGTCCTCACCAAACTACCTCCATGACAGTATTGGTAGCAGTGACCACCGCACAGTCATTGTGGAGACAAAGTCCCACCTTCACACGGAGAACACCCTCCAGGGACAGGGTACTGAATTTGGATGATCAGCCATGATCGCACTGAATGGCGGTGCAGGCTCAAGGGGCCGAATGGCCTACTCCTGCTCCTATCTTCTATGTTTCTATGGTGTTAAATGGGATAGATTCAGAACAGATCTAGCAGCTCAAAACTGGGCATTCATGAGGTGCTGTTGGCCATCAGCAGCAGCAGAATTGTATTCCACCACAATCTGTAACCTCATGGCTCGGCATATCCCTCACTCTACCATTACCACCAAACCAGGGGACCAACCCTGGTTCAACAACGAGTGTAGAAGAGCATGCCAGGAGCAGCACCAGGCGTAAAAATGTGGTGCCAACCTGGGGAAGCTGCAACACATGACTACATGCGGGCTAAAAAGCGAAAGCAGCCATGCTATAGACAGAGCTAAGCGATCCCATAATCAACAGATCAGATCAAAGCTCTGCAGTCCTGCCACATCCAGTCGTGAATGGTGGTGGACCATTAAACAACTAACAGGAGGAGGAGGCTCCATGAATATCCCCATCCTCAATGATAGTGGAGCCCAGCACGTGAGTGCAAAAGCCAAGACTGAAGCGTTTGCAACCATCTTCAGCCAGAAGTGCCGAGTGGATGATCCATATCGGTCTCCTCCTGAGGTCCCCACCATCACAAAAGTCAGTCTTTGATTCACTCCACGTGATAGCAAGAAACGGCTGAGCGCATTGGATACAGCAAAGGCTATGGGCCCGGGCAACATCCCGGCTATCGTGCTGAAGACTTGCTCCAGAACTAGCCGCGCCTCTAGCCAAGCTGTTCCAGTACAGCTATAACACTGGCATCTATCCGACAATGTGGAAAACTGCCCAGGTGTGTCCTGTCCACAAAAAGCAAGACAAAGCCAATTACTGTCCCATCAGTCTACTCTCAATCATCAGCAGTGATGGACGGTGTCGTCGACAGTGCTATCAAGTGGCACTTACTCACCAATAACCTGCTCACTGATGCCCAGTTTGGGTTCCGCCAAGACCACTCGGCTCCAAACCTCATTATAGCCTTGGTCCAAACATGGACAAAAGAGCTGAATTCCAGAGGTGAGGTGAGAGTGACTGCCCTTGACATCAAGGCAGCATTTGACAGAGTGTGGCATCAAGGAGCCCCAGTAAAACTGAAGTGAATGGTAAATGGTGGGGTAAAGTCTCCACTGGCTGGAGTCATACCAAGCACAAAGGAAGATGGTTGTGCTGGTTGGACGTCAATCATCACAGCCCCAGGACATCACTGCAGGAGTTCCTCAGGGCAGTGTCCTAGGCCCAACCATCTTCAGCTGCTTCATTAATGACCTTCCCTCCAACATAAGGTCAGAAGTGGGGATGTTTGCTGATGATTGCAGTGTTCAGTGCCATTCGCAACTCCTTAGATAATGAAGCAGTCCATGCCCGCATGCAGCAACACGTGGACGACATTGAGGCTTGGGCTGATAAGTGGCAGGTAACATTCGCGCCACACAAGTGCCATGCAATGACTATCTCCAACAAGCGAGAGTCTAACCACCGCCCCTTGATATTCAACAGCATTACCATCGCCAAATCCACCACCATCAATCTCCTGGGGGTCACCATTGACCAGAAACTTAACGGGACCAGCTACATAAATACTGTGCCAACAAGAGCAGGTCAGAGTCTAGGTATTCTGCGGCAAGTGTCTCACCTCCTGACTCCCCAAAACCTTTCCACCATCTACAAGGCACAAGTCAGGAGTGTGATGGAATAATCTCCACTTGCCTGGATGAGTGCAGCTCCAACAACACTCAAGAAGCTCGACACCATCCAAGACAAAGCATCCCGCTTGACTGGCAGTCCATTCACCACATTAAACATTCACTCCCTCCACCACCGGCGTACCGTGGCTGCAGTGTGTACCATCTACAAGATGCACTGCAGCAACTCGCCAAGGCTTCTTCGGCAGCACCTCCCAAACCCAGGACCTCTTCCGCCTAGAAGGACAAGGGCAGCAGGCGCATGGGAACACCATCACCTGCAAGTTCCCCTCCAAGTCACACACCATCCTGACTTGGAAGTACATCGCCGATCCTTCATCATCGCTGAGTCAAAATCCTGGAACTCCCTCCCTAACAGCACTGTGGGAGTACCTTCACCACACTGACTGCAGCGGTTCAAGGCGGCGACTCACCATCACCTTCTCAAGGGCAACTAGGGATGGGCAATAAATGCTGGCCTTGCCAGCGACGCCCACATCCCATGAACAAATAAAAAAAAACTCCTCTGATCCCATTTCCTGATTCTGTCCCCCATGCCAATTAATATTTTTCATCTTCAAGTGATTCTTTAATTTTCCCTTAATGCTCTGATTAGAAAGAATAACTTGCATTTATTTTATGTCATTAACCCATCCCAAAGTACTTTGTAGCCTATGAATTACTTTTTGTATGTAGTCACTGTTGGTTTTTTTTGTAGGCAAAATACAGCAGCTACTTTGGGCACAACAAGGCCCCACAAACAGCAGTAATACAAATGACCAGTTAATCTGTTTTTGTGATATTGGTGAGGGATAAGTGTTGGCCAGTATACAGTGTAAACTCCCTTGCTCTTCTTAGAATAGAGCCATGCGATCTTTTACATCCACCCAAGCAGGCAGAAAGGAGCAATTAAATTTGGCCTCAATAGCCACTTGTAGTAATACGTTTAATATTCTAATCACCCTATGCATGAAGAAATTTATTTTAATCTCCCCTTTACACTTTTAGGACTAATCTTAAGGTTATGGGTCCTTTCTACCGATTAATCAACCAACTAAAGTAATCTTGTACTATTTACCCTCTCAAACCATTTCAAAACGTCAAACACTTCTTTAACAAACATGAAGCATTTTTATCTATCAATTTGGTCCCAGCATGGCAGCCCCCTACTATATTCCTCTCCTTTGGAACTCCATCCAGTCATCATCATTTCCCCTCCCCCGCCCAAGACTCCACCCCCACAGTGCTTAAGACCTCCTCTCTGTAATGAAATCTGTTTGTTCTTGCCTGTATTCGTTTTGCACTCATGTATATTACCCTCCCCCACACGGTGTATGGTTTCACTTCCTCTTTCCTGACTAACCTGTATGGCTCATTCCTGCGAGCCAGTCAGTGTGTTGAGATGTTAGCTCTGATCTTAGTGATTAAAAGCCAACTTGTTAAAGTCTATTACTTCTAGTTTTGTGGTTATTGAAGGCACATCACTCTCCTAATAGTGGGGTATTTTAGCTCAATCTACAACTTCAAGCTCCCTGTACAGAATACATTGCCCATCCCGGCCCTGTTTGTTCTGTATTCACATTTGATTTCCTGGAATGCTCTGCTGAGACTGCATTGTGTGCATCAGCTGCCGTGACCCTGCTCTGCCACTCGATCGCTTCAATTTTAAGGTAACCCTATTCCAACCTACCGTCTCCATGCCCCACCTGCCGTTATTACCTGCTGAGCTTCTAGACTGTACTCCAAAGCACAGCTGGCTTTTCAAGTTTACTCTGCTACGGTGTTGGATCCTGGGCAGAAATCTGCTTTCACCTGGGCTGAATCTCATTTCTTTGCTGGCTTCAGTGCTTGAATGGGACCTCCAGTTTCACTGCCATTTTCCACTGAGGCTGTATTCTCTGTTGGATTTCCTCTACCCTCCCTGCTTCTGCAAGCTCGGTTATTTCCCAACTGGGACTTTTCACTGTATCTTGTGCTCTGATCTATACCTGCAAGTTCCCATCCTGTTCCGGATGCTGGTCGCAAGTTACTGAATGATCTCGGCTTTGCTTCTATCACTTGCCTCCCATGTCCGCTGACTCTGCTTTCCTCTATTCATCTTTCACAACTCCTTCATCACCCTTCATTTGGACTGGATTTGACCAGCTCCTCAAACTCCTGCTGTACTCCCAATCTTATGCTCCTCACTGCCCTACAACTCCCACATAAGCACTGATCTCGTAGACTTACCCTTTACCCTTCCCTAGCTCTCTGGTCTTCTCTGCTCTTGGTCCAACGGCTTCTCTTCCATTGCACTTTGCTCCTATGCTGTCCCACCGTATCTGCTGGTGCGCTAACACCCGAGACCACTGAGCACCTCCGCTGGATTCCAGAAGCAACCTTAGCTGGCTCACAGTTGATGCTGCATTCCTCCTCGACCCTCTGATTTTACTGGACAACCTCCACCGGTCTCTCAGCTGATGCTCCGAATGGCTGCTGGATCCACTCCCTCTCCACAACTGACTGTGGACCTGGAAATTGGTTTGTGTGTGCACCAAACTGATGCCACATTGTCTGCAAGTCGACTTCATCTCACCACAGGATCTCAGATTTGAACTTTGGACTGTTTCAGATCATCTCCTCTCTGTGCTGTTTACGACTGCAACAGGTCTTATCTAATCTCTGTCATGCCTATGTAACCCAAACCCATATGCATATCCATTTGCATGCATATTTTGCCTGCCATTCCAGGCCTGAGCCATTTACTTCCATCTCCATTTTTCTTTTCGCTCAACCCTCTGAGACCCCTCTATCTTCACCTTCCTGCCATTTGATCATGCCACCTTTCATTTCTCCCCATTGAGGTACTTTGCCCACCCAATCTCTACCACAGCCCGCCGCTGTCAAAAGCTTGAATTCCCTTTGAAATAAGCCCATGTCTATCCGAATAGCCCAATAAGCACTCTCTGACATAATAAAGACTCACTACGCACTTGGTTGAACATAAAGCAAGGCTTTAATCGACTTGTAACAAAACATGGAGGTCTAGTTAGTAGTCACTAGCTTCCTGTTTCCAGATTGTCTCTGGCCAAGTTGGGCCCACGCCCGAGTATTTATACTCCTCGGACGGCGCCCTCAGCTGGCCGTCCAGTAGTACTTCCTGAGTTACTTCTTGTAGAAGTTGTGATTTATGACACTCTCCACTGCCTCCTCACAAGCAGCGACCCCAAATCCCTCGCCTCCTGTCTTGCCAACCTTCATTCTTTATTATCCATCATCAATAAACTCCTCCCCTACACTGTCTACTCATAACACTATACTGGCTACCTTTTTTTTAATTCATTGATGGGATGTGGGCGTCGCTGGCTAGGCCTGCATTTAGTGCCCATCCCTAATTGCCCTTGAGAAGATGGTGGTGAGCCGCCTTCTTGCACCGCTGCAGTCCATATGGTGTAGGTACACCCACAATGCTGTTAGGAAGGGAGTTCCAGGATTTTGGCCCAGCGACAGTGAAGGAACGGCGATACAGGTCCAAGTCAGGATGGTGTGTGGCTTGGAGGGGAACTTGTAGGTGGTGATGTTCCCATGCGTCTGCTGCCCTTGTCTTTCTAAGTGGTAGAGGTCGCAGGTTTGGAAGGTGTTGTTGAAGGAGCTTTGGCGAGTTGCTGCAGTGCATCTTGTAGATGGTACACACTGCAGCCACAGTGCGCCGGTGGTGGAGGGAGTGAATGTTGAAGGTGGTGGATGGAGTGCCAATCAGGCGGGCTGCTTTATCCTGAATGGTGTCGAGCTTCTTGAGTGTTGTTGGAGCTGCACTCATCCAGGCAAGTGGAGAGTATTCCATCACACTCCTGACTTGTGCCTTGTAGATGGTGGAAAGGCTTTGGGGAGTCAGGAGGTGAGACACTCGCCGCAGAATTCCCAGCCTCTGGCCTGCTCTTGTAGCCACAGTATTTATATGGCTGGTCCAGTTCAGTTTCTGATCAATGGTAACCCCCAGGATGTTGATAGTGGGGGATACAGCGATGGTAATGCCATTGAATGTCAAGGGAAGATGGTTAGAGTCTCGCTTGTTGGAGATGGTCATTGCCTGGCACTTGTGTGGTGCGAATGTTACTTGCCACTTGTCAGCCCAAGTCTGAATGTTGTCCAGGTCTTGCTGCATATGGACACGGACTGCGTCAGTATCTGACGAGTCTCGAATGGTGCTGAACAGTGTGCAATCATCAGCGAACATTCCCACTTCTGACCTTATGATGGAGGGAAGGTCATTGATGAAACAGCTGAAGATGGTTGGGCCTAGGACACTGCCCTGAGGAACTCCTGCAGTGATGTCATGTGATTGAGATGAGTGACCTCCAACAACCACAGCCAACTTCCTTTTTGCTAGGTATGATTCCAACCAATGGAGAGTTTTCCCCTTGATTCCCATTGACTTCAGTTTTGCTAGGGCTCCTTGATGCCACACTCGATCAAATGCTGCCTTGATGTCAAGGGCAGTCACTCTCACCTCACCTCTTGAGTTCAGCTCTTTTGTCCATGTTTGGACCAAGGCTGCAATGAAGTCAGGAGCTGAGTGGCCCTAGCGGAACCCAAACTGGGCATCAGTTAGCAGGTTATTGCTGAGTAAGTGCCGCTTGATAGCACTGTCGACGACACCTTCCATCACTTTGCTGATGATTGAGAGTAGACTGATGGGACGGTAATTGGCCGGGTCGGATTTGTCCTGCTTTTTGTAGACAGGACATACTTGGGCAATTTTCCACATTGTCGGGTAGATGCCAGTGTTGTAGCTGTACTGGAACAGCTTGGCTAGGGGCGCAGCTAGTCCTGGAGCACAGGTCAGGCCTAAAAATGGATAAATCCCCAGGTCCGGATGAAATGTATCCCAGGCTGCTGTGTGAGGCAAAGGAGGAGATTGCGGGGGCTCTAACACATATATTCAGGACCTCTCTGGCCACAGGGGATGTGCCAGAGGACTGGAGAACCGCTAATCACAGAAATCACAGAAACCCCACAGTGCAGATAGAGGCCATTTCGGCCCATCGAGCCTGCACCGACACATATCCCACCCGATCCCGGTAACCCCTACACCAACACATATCCCACCCTATACCCGTAACCCCACGTATTTAATCCCCCTAACACTAAGGGTCAATTTATCATAGCCAATCAACCTAACCCGCACATCTTTGGACTGTGGGAGGAAACCGGAGCACCCGGAGAAAACCCACGCAAACACGGGGAGGATGTGCAAACTCCACACAGACAGTCACCCGAGGCCGGATTCGAACCCGGGTCCCTGGCGCTGTGAGGCAACAGTGCTAACCACTATGCCACCGTACCATTATTCAAGAAGGGTAGTAGGGAAAAACCGGGGAACGACAGGCCAGTGAGCCTAACATCAGTGGTAGGAAAATTATTGGAAAAAATCCTGAGGGACAAAATTTGTCTCCACTTGGAGAGGCAAGGATTAATCAGGGATAGTCAACATGGCTTTGTCAAGGGAAGATCATGTCTGACTAATTTGATTGAATTTTTTGAGGGGGTGACTAGGTGTGTGGATGAGGGTAACGCAGTGGATGTGGTATACATGGATTTCAGTAAGGCCTTCGATAAAGTCCCGCACAGGAGACTGGTCAAGAAGGTAAGAGCCCATGGAATCCAGGGTGCCTTGGCACATTGGATACAAAACTGGTTTAGTGGCAGAAGGCAGAGGGTGATGGTTGAAGGTTGTTTTTGTGACTGGAAGCCTGTGGCCAGTGGGGTACCACAGGGATCGGTGCTGGGTCCCTTGCTGTTTGTGGTCTACATTAATGACTTGGATATGAATGTAAAGGGTATGATCAGTAAGTTCGCGGATGATACAAAAATTGGTAGGGTGGTAAATAGCGAGGAGGGTAGCCTCAGTCTGCAGGACGATATAGATGGGTTGGTCAGATGGGCGGAACAGTGGCAAATGGAATTTAACCCGGAAAAGTGCGAGGTGATGCACTTTGGGGGGACTAACAAGGCAAAGGAATACACAATGAATGGAAAGACCCTAGGCAAGACGGAGGGTCAGAGGGATCTGGGTGTGCAAGTACACAGATCCCTGAAGGCGGCGGAACAGGTGGATAAGGTGGTAAAAAAGGCATATGGGATACTTGCCTTCATTAGCCGAGGCATTGAATATAAGAGCAAGGAGGTTATGATGGAGCTGTATAAAACACTGGTTAGGCCACAGCTGGAATACTGTGTGCAGTTCTGGTCGCCACACTACAGGAAGGATGTGATCGCGTTAGAGAGGGTGCAGAGGAGGTTCACCAGGATGTTACCAGGGCTGGAGCGCTTCAGCTATGAAGAGAGACTGGGCAGATTGGGTTTGTTTTCCTTGGAGCAGAGGAGGCTGAGGGGGGACATGATTGAGGTGTACAAAATTATGAGGGGCACAGATAGGATGAATGCTGTGGAGCTTTTTCCCTTAGTAGAGGGGTCAATAACTAGGGGGCATAGATTCAAGGTAAAGGGCGGGAGGTTTAGAGGGGATTTAAGAACTTTTTCACCCAGAGGGTGGTTGGAGTCTGGAACTCACTGCCTGAAAGGGTTGTGGAGGCAGAAACCCTCACAACATTTAAGAAGCATTTGGATGTACACTTGAAATGCCATAGCATACAAGGCTACGGGCCAAATGCTGGAATATGGGATTAGATTAGGCAGGGCTTGATGGCCGGCGCGGACACGATGGGCCGAAGGGCCTCTATCCGTGCTGTATGACTCTATGACTCTATTGCCGGAATGTTGTCAGGGCCCATAGCCTTTGCAGTATCCAGTGTCTTCAGCCGTTTCTTGACATCACGTGGAGTGAATTGAATGGGCTGAAGACTGGCATCTGTGATGCTGGGGACCTCAGGAGGAGGCCGAGATGGATCATCCACTCGGCACTTCTGGCTGAAGATAGTTGCAAATGCTTCAGCCTTGTCTTTTGCACTCACGTGCTGGGCTCCACCATCATTGAGAATGGGGATATTTTTGGAGCATCCTCCTCCTGTTAACTGTTTAATTGTCCACCACCACTCACAACTGGATGTGGCAGGACTGCAGAGCTTTGATTTAATCCGATGGTTGTGAGATCGCTTAGCTCTGTCTATCGCATGTTGCTTCCGTTGTTTGGCATGCAAGTAGTCCTGTGTTGTAGCCTCACCAGGTTGACGCCTCATTTTTCGGTATGGCTGGTGCTGTTCCCGGCATGCTCTCCTGCACTCTTCGTTAAACCAGGGTTGATCTCCCGGCTTGATGGTAATGGTAGAGTGAGGGATATGCCGGGCCATGAGGTTACAGATTGTGGTTGAATACAATTCTGCTGCTGCTGATGGCCCACAGCGCCTCATGGATGCCCAGTTTTGAGTTGCCAGATCTGTTCGAAATCTGTCCCATTTAGCACGGTGGTAGTGCCACACAACACGGTGGAGGGTATCCTCAACATGAAGACGAGACTTCGTCTCCACAAGGACTGTGCAGTGGTCACTTCCACCAATGCTGTCATGGACAGATGCATCTGCAACAGGTAGATTGGTGAGGACGAGATCAAGTAGGTTTTTCCCTCTTGTTGTTTCCCTCACCACCTGTCGCAGACCCAGTCTGGCAGCTATGTCCTTTAGGACTCAGCCAGTTCGGTCAGTTGTGATGCTACCGAGCCACTCTTGGTGATGGACATTGAAGTCCCCCACCCAGAGGACATTTTGTGCCCTTGCTACTCTCAGTGCTTCTTCCA